>NC_067436.1:12939090-14189090 GCF_009764475.1 Pristis pectinata | reverse complement strand
GGGCATTTTCAGCAGAATACTTTGCTGTTGCCACTGAACTGGTCTCAAGAAGGCAACATCCATCATCAAAGATTCCTACCATCTGGGCCATGCCATCTTCTTGTAGCTACCATTGGGCAGGAGGTACAGAAGCCTGAAGTCCCTCACCTCCAGGTTTAGGAACAGCTCTTTCCCTTCAACCATTCAGTTCTTGAACCAACTGGCACATCCCTAATCACTGCCTCAGTATCGTAACACTATAACTGCGTGTGTGAACACTTTGATCACTTTGCACTAAAATGGACGTTGTGATTTTCTTTTGTTCAAACTGTGTTCTTTTTTGTATGACAATAAACTCGACTTTGACTCACACCCAAAGAATCTGCCAGCTTTTACCAGCTTCTGTTCCACCCCAGACCCGACTTTCAATCCCCGTTCACATATTTTACAGCAGTCTAACCATAGACAGTTTTTACTTAAAACTGGCTACAGGTAGTACTTTTGTGTTGGCGTATTTGCATGAGTGTGTCAGTGAAGATGTGCATGGTGTGTGCGTGTGTGCATTTGTCTGTGTTTGTATACAACAGCATGTCTTTCCGCATGCACATGTATTATTTATGCATGTCTGAATGTGTGTCTATATGTCAGTGTGTGGGCAGTCAGAATCTTTCTCCAGCGGTAGAAATATCAAATACCAGAGGACATGCATTAAGGTGAGAGGGGGAAAGTTTAAGGGAGATGTGCAGGGCAAGTTTTATTTTTACACAGAGAGTGGTGGGTGCCTGGAAGGGGCTGCCAGGGGTGCTGGCGGAAGCAAATACAATAGTGGCATTTAAGAGTCTTTTAGATAGACACATGAATGTGCAGGGAATGGAGGGATATGCATCATGTGCAGACAGAAGAGATTTAGTTTAATTTGGCATCGTGTTCGGCACAGATATCATGGGCCGAAGAGCCTGCTCCTTTGCTGTGTTATGTAAGATTGGGAAGGAGTATTTTAGAATTAAGGTTATCTGAGATTCTTGCCCTGAAAAGCAAGGGGCTCCAAAGAACATCCCAAACTGAGATAATGGGTATCTGTTAGGCGTGGGTAGTGAGAATTCAGGAACCAAGCTGAGGAGATAGAACTGATGTACGGAGCAGCCATGATCAGAGGAACAGGCTCTGTAAGGGTGAATGGCCTAAGGAGTCAGGAAAGAGTGTGTGTGTGGGGGTGGGGGGGGGGATGTATGAGAAAATTGAAGAATGTGTTGGTAGGACTGTAGAGAGATTATGGAGATTAGTTAAGGGAAACTATCCCAGAATACAGATGAAGCAGAGGTCTTGTCTGTAACACCAAAGCCAAACTTCAGGGCTAGCTTTGGTCTTGCAACACTCTATATTTCTATCCTCCATGGAGGGGTTGTGATATTTAACAAGGCACAGCGTCAATATAAATATTCTTATGGGCAAAGTCTTTTAATAACAAGCACTTCAAAGCATTCGATCGACATTACGTATCAACATCAATTCTGGGAAGTTGCTTGTTGATATTAAAAGTTAAGTCAATATTTTTGTTGTACACCCTGTACCCTGTGGAACAAAACTGATTAACCCTTATGTAATTCAGATTCAAAGTCTTGCAACAGTTGAACACATCTCAGGCGTGATCTGTGTTCAGTAATTTCCATCTAAGTGTGGTGATAGTAGCAAACTACTTACGAGTGAGGTCCTGGCAACGTAACTTGCATTTTTACAGGGGCTTTCTTTTCTCCACCAGGACACCCCAACGTACTTTTCACCAATGGTTGTGGTGGGGGGGAAGTGTGGCAACCAACTGTGCACAGCAAGATCCCACCCTCAGCACTGAGATAAAGAGCAGATATTCTGTGTTTAGAGATGCTGATGGAAAGGTGTTTATTGGCCAAGGTGTAGGGAGAAACTGTTTGAAATAGTGTCACAGTATCCTTCACACCCACATGAGGACAGATGGTTTAATATTCCATCTGAAAGATAAGCATAGAGTCAAAGAGTCATGGAGCATGGAGAAAGGTCCTTTAGCTCACTGCTCATGTCCTCAGACAGCACCTTTCAAACCCACCACCTCTACCAGCTAGAAGGACAAGGGCAGCAAAAGCACGGGGACACCACCCCCTGGGAGTTGCCCTCTGAGCCACACACCATCCTGTCTTGGAAATACATCGACGTTCCCTCACCGTCACTGGGTCAAAATCCTGGCACTCCCTCCCTAACAGCATTGTGCGTACACCCACACCTCAAGGACTGCAGAGGTTCAAGAAGACATCTCACCACCGCCTTCTCAAGGGCAACTAGTGATGGGCAATTAAATGCTGGCTCAGCTTGTGAAGCCCACATTCCTTGTATGAATATGATATAATGAATATAATATCATCAAATACCCACACACTATTACTACACTAATCCCATTTTATTCTCTTCACAGTCTCATCAACTCTCACCACAGATTCTAACACTCACCTACACACTACGGACAAGTTACAGCGGCCAATTACCAACCTGCATATCCTTGGGATGTGGGAGGAAACTGGAGCACCCGGGGGAAGCTCATGTGATCCCAGCGAGAACCAGCAAACTATGCATAGGCAGCACTGGAGATCGGGATTGAACCTAGATCACTGGAGCTGTGAGGCAATCGCTTGACTGGAAGCACCACTGTGCCACCTTAAACACGTCTGACAGTGCAGAACTCCCCCAGCATTGCACTGGAGTGCCAGCCTCGATTTTTGTGCTCAAGTCTCAGGAAGCCACAACATTTTGTCTCAGACCAAGACTGGAAGAGTTAGGATTTTTGATGGCGTCTACCTAAGTGGGTAACTCCCCTGTGCATGAATTGGTAACTGTAAACTCTGGGCGCAGCTTCCCACTTCCACATTCCTAGTGCAGCACTGACAGAATGTGAGAAATAACGGCAGGACTAGGCCCCTCTGTCCCTCAAACCTATTCTGCCATTTAATAGGTCCATGGCTCTTCCTCTGGTTCCAGAAGTCTACTGATCCCTGCCTCCAGATAGAGAAATCCAGAACTTTTACAATTCATTTCTCCACATCTCACTTCTCAGTCCTCACACTGTGGCCTTTGGATCTATTCTCTTCACCTCCCTTACAATCTTCAACGTCTCTTGAGATCACTTCTCCAGCTTCAGATCTCCGGTACAAGCCATGCCTAATCTCTCCTACAGGACAACAGCCTCATCCTGTGAATCCACGCTAAATGATGGCAAGGCAAGTACATCCTTCTTTAAGTACGGAGACCCAAACTGTACAGATGTAAATGAAGCCTCCCCTGTTCTCACAGGTGGATGTAACAGACCCTGTGGCATTGCCTGAAAGAGAAGCTCTCCCTACTGCCCGATAAATTATCTGGTCACCGTCACAAACCAGACACCCACCTGTGACAACTGACTGCTATGTTTCCACTGTTTTTCAACCTGCTATTTAAGAAAGGTCAGGAAGGAAATATAGGGAATCAGAGACTCGTTAGATGAACATCTGTGGTCAGGAAATTAGGAGGATTTACAATTAACGACTGCGTGACAGAATGCATTGAGAATTTTCCATTAATAAAGTAGGCATGGCTTGTAAAGGTCAGGCCTGACTACAATCAGTTTTTGAAGCAGCGACTCTCGTGATGGACAGGATGTTATGTGGACTTCCAGGATAGAGCTTGGTCACCTGACCCCCTCCCGACAGGACCTGATGATGTGTACTAGGTTTAAGTCAGGCAGGTTACATGTCCTGATAAATCACTTGGGTTCGGATTAGATTGGGAAACTATCTTAACAAAACATTCGGGTTCAAATTGGGTCGTTTGTATCTTCTGATCAAACATCCAGGGTTGGATTGAATTGGGTGTATTATGTTGATAAATCATTCAGGTTACAGTTTGGTTCTACCATGTGGATCTGGCTCTGTGACTTACACAGCTCAGTTCAGATTGGCCACTGTCCAGTCAGGTTCAGATTGGGCACCATCCAACCGGGTTCAGGTTGGGCACAACCCAATTGGGTTCAGATTGGGCATGATCCAATCAGGTTCGGATTGGCTGCTGTCCAGTCAGGATTGGATTGGTTGGAATCCAATCAGGTTTGGATTGGCAGCTGTCCATTTGGGTTCAAATTGGGCGCAGCCTGGTCGCACTTGGATTGGCTGTTGTCTGGTCTGGTTTGCAGTGGCTGCGGTCAAGTTGTTTTGGACTGAGTGTGCTCCTGCCTTGCTTTAAGTTTGTACTTGGGCAGACTCATTGGACAGAATGCATGTGATAAGGTCTCTCATAACAACTGAAGCCCATGGAACTGAAGGCAAATTGACAAATTTGTCCAAGAAACTGGTCTATTATCGGGACAGATAATGGGCAGGTATTCCACTTGACAATAGGACTAGTGGTGCTCTGTAAAGATCTGTTTTACTCTGCATGTGATAGAAAGATAGACAGCGTTGTGGATAGAAGAACTGAATTACAAAGAGATATAGATAGACTGTGCCAATGGGTAAAAGGATTTCAAAGACAATTATGAGAACATTCACTAGGAACAACAGGCTGGGTTTGTTTCCTCTGGTGTGGCAGTGGCTGAGGGGTGACCTGACTGAGGTATACAAAATTATGAAGGAGGCATTTAGGGTAGATCGTAATAATCTTTTTCCCATGGTGGGGATGAACAAAACAAAAGGGCATAGTATAAGGTGAGAGGCAGGAGAGGGATTCTTTTCACTCAGAGAAGGGTGGAATCTGGAGTACACTGCCTGAAGAAGCAGTGATGGAAGAGACTCTCACAACGTTTAAGAAGCATCTAGACAAACACTTGAATTGCCAAGGTACAGAAGGTTAGGGACCAAGTGCTGGTAAATGGGATTAGTACAGATAAATACATTGGCCAGCACAAACGTGATGGGCCGAAGGGCCTGTTTCCGTGCTGTGTGACTCTATGACCCTCCCTTCAGCAGGTACACACAGTCTGAATCAGGACCCTGTCTACAAGCTGGTACACAGAGTCTGAATCAGCGAACAGCTCCCCAAAGATCTATTGGAAAATCAAAGCTTTTAAAATTTACTTTCACTGATAAAACTGAGACAACCATCACTTGTGCAGAATTTACACTTTCATCTGTTTTGCTCTAAGAATGCCACAGGCGGCTTTTAAGTGTGCATACTGACTACTGATTGATCAACTTGTCCGTAGGATGGGCTGACACCTTGGACCTAATGAGCTAAAAACAAAGTATTTTCAAAATGATGAAGAACTCACAACAATGGAGGTGCAAACTCGAGGTTCATGAGCACAGCTCATTAAAATACCTTGGGATGGGGACCAAATATTTAAAGGGGCTAATGGAAATCTGACCTTTAAAGTCTTTTCAGGCTGGAGTACAGGAGGGTGGAAGTGACGCTACGGGAATGCAAAGCCCAAGTTGGGCCATAACCACAACCCAATGAGCAGTTCTGAGGTCCTTAAAGAAGGGTATGTCTTGCCCTTGGAGTGCAGTGTGGATTTACAAGAACGTTACCTAGGTGACAAGGGTTAAGTTACAAAGACGGATTACACAAAGTATTTGGAATTTAAAAGGTATATTTTGATTGAAGTGTCCAACATATTGATAGCTGGTTGGGGTGTTTGGGAGTAGGAGGTAGACTAAAAGTTAGGGCTTAGGCTGTCAAGAGTGAAGTTTGGAAAGAGTACTATCACAACATTAAAGAAGTACCTAGACAAGCACTTGAATTACCAAGGCACAGAAGGCTATAGATCAAGTGTTGGTAAATGGAATTAATGTAGATGGTTGGCATGGTGATAAAAGACCGAGGGGCCTGTTTCTGTGTTACATGTCACTTTGATGCACAAAGGTGGAAGAACTAGGAAAAAGCCTTTGGCAAAGGGCAGTTGATGCTGGGTCAATTGTTAGCTAAAGGTAGTAAAGGATATGGGACAACACTCGGTGTGTGGAGTTAGGTCACTGATCAACAACGATCTTATAAAATGGTGGAATAGGCTCAAGAGGCTACACATCTTCCTCCTGAAACCACATCCCTGGACTGAAACAGTGACTTCTCTTCAAGAATTATCTCATTGGATTTAAAATAGGGTGGAACATCCTGAGGGAGTGAAAAGCTCGCGGTAATTTAAACGTCAGACATAAATCATTCTCAAGCCACCTTCTGTGCTGATGGGCTCTACCCTAGCAAGTGATGGATCATAAAATTCCACTCCTCCAACCCCCTCCACCTTTGATTTTAATTAGGAGTAGACAGAAAGGAATGGTTTCTTTCGGAATTTAATTTTGGGGAGAATTGGTCATGCTTTAATCTTGCAGATTACATCAATTTTGGAAACCTTCCCTTAAAGGCCATGTTATTCTCCTCTTCCAACATCCATCATTCAGTACATAACCCCACCCATAAGCCGCCAACAAAGCAACTTCTGCACATTGATTAAAGTCGAAGAGGAGCCTTTCATTTATACCCCCTAATAGCGGGTGATCACAAGACAGTGTGGAAACCCTTCATTACACTGGCTCTGCCCTTTAGCTTCAACAGGCATTGAAAATGTTCCCATTCCAAAGTGCAAGGGTCAATGTGAGGGGTGTGGGAATCTTTTGCCATTGGCTGCTGACCTAACCTCCATGGGACCAATAGCAGAGGAGGTTTATGAAGGCTGCTGTACTGGACTGGAAGATTGAGGGATTGAGTCCAACTCTCCAGGGCAGAGCAGATGGGGAGGATGGCACTCCCGGCTCAGCTGGTGCCTGGGTTTAATGTCACTTCCGAAAAACTCCACTCACTTGCATACCTCCTTCTAGGGTCAGATATCTAAGCCTCCCGTTTGAATTTAACTGGGCCACGGAAAGACTCCTACCAAAGCAGGGTAACGAGGTGCAGAAGGTATTAAGAGCTGGATGTAAAAGGCAGAAGGTCCCATGTCACTCATGTTACACCTGTGTCACATTTCAACCCCATTAAGTTTCTGGACAAAAACTGTTTGATGAGATAAGATTCCTTTATTAATCACATGTACATTGAAGCACACAGTGAAATACATCTTTTGCGTAGAGTGTTCTGGGGGCAGCCCAGAAATGTCGCCACGCTTCCGGCGCCAGCATAGCATGCCCACAACTTCCTAACCCATACGTCTTTGGGAAGTGGGAGGAAACCGGAGCACCCGGAGGAAACCCACGCAGACACAGGGAGAACGTGCAAACTCCTTACAGACAGCGGCCGGAATTGAACCCGGGTCGTTGGCGCTGTAATAGTGTTATGCTAACCGCTACACTACTGTGCCTGCCTTCCTAGAGGGTAATATATAATATTTAGTAGGTTTACTCTAGAGCTCACTTTCCTGACTATATCACATCCATGAAATCACATTTCTTTTCTCATAATGGAGGAGATCATTTGGCCCATTAGGTCCATGCCAGCTTCCACAGCAGCAATCCCATCAGTTCCATACCCCCTCCCCATTTCCTTGTCCTCCTGTAACTTATTCTCTCTCATGTATACTCATGAGAACTTCCCTTTGATCCTTTTTGCCACTAACCTACACCAAGGAGTAATTTACAGCAGCCAATTAACCTACCAGGGATGTAGATGCAAACCAGAGTATCCGGGGGAACCCAGGTAGTCATGGAGAGAATGTACAGACTCTGCACAGACAGCACCAGAGGTCAGGATCAAACCCAGGTCCACCTGCAGCCCTAAAGACTTGCATTATTTATGCAGTGCCTTTCATGAAATGAGGAGCTCCCAAAGGGTTTCACAGCCAATGAAGACTTTTTAAACTGTTGTTACTTGAGTAAGAAATGTGGCAGCCAAATTATGCACAGCTGACTTCCACAAACAGAAATAGACAACCTCTTTATTTAGTGATGGTGATGGAATGATTCGATATTGGCCAGGATACTGGTGATAATTCCCCACCTCTGAAGTAACATCATAAGGTCTTTTACGTTCATCCAAGGAGCAGGTGAAGCGTCAGATCAACACCTCTTCTAATATACAGCAAAGGAATTTCAATTTTTTATCCCATATTCCAGAGCTCCCCCCAGATTAAAACACCCACCTACACATTTGGGACAATGACCAGTTAACCTACCAACCTGTATGTTCTTGGGACGTGGGAGGAAATCAGAGCATCTGAAGTAAATCCACATGGTCACAGGGAGAACGTGCAAACTCCACACAGCTACCGACAAAGAAACAGCCCTTATGCTGACCTCTCACAAGCTCTGTGGTGCAAACTTTTTCCAATGCCTGATGATGCTTGGGATCAATTCAACAGGATCCCTGGCACCCAGCTCCTGCCACATCACATCAAAGAATTCTCACCGACAGCAAGCCAGCAAGGAAAAAGCGAAACATATTACAGAATTTGGAACATGTACAACAGATTAAAATAAAAATAATTTTCACTTTTTGAAAAGATAAAAAAATCTTTAAAATGTATTGAAATTTTAAAATTGAACCATGGTCGTACAGCACAGAAACAGGCCCTTCGGCCCAACTTGTCCATGCTGACGAAGATGCCTGTCCTAGCTAGTCCCATTTGTTCGCATTTGGTCCATATCCCTCTAAACTTTTCCTATTCATGTACCCATCCAACTCTCTTTTAAATGTTGTTATTGCACCCGCTTCTACCGCGTCCTCTGGCAGTCCATTCCACAAATGCACCATCCTCTGCAAGGAAAAGTTGCCCCACTGGTCCCTTTTAAATCTTTGCCCTTTCAGCTTTAGCCTATGCCCTCTAGCTTTTGATTCCCTTTCCCTGGGTAAAAGACCAATTGCATTCACTCTATCCATGTCCCTCGTGATTTTATATACCTCGACGGTCACCCCTCGGTCTCCTATGTTCCAAGGAATAAAATCCCAGCCTGCCCAACTCCCTATAACTCAAGCCCTCGAGTCCTGGCAACATTCTCGTAAATCTTCTTGCTATTCGTAATGTAAATATTTTTATCTAAAGGATTTACAACCCACAAAAACAAAATGGCTTACAAGGATGTCAAGTAATTATGGCTTAGTAATGCATTAAGGGCTCTCACCTCCTGCAACTAAATATAACATTACATGGTATTTTACAGTCTGTTAGAATCTGACGTTCTTGCCAATTGATTGGACGCACTGTAGAAGTTGGAGAACAGAGCTTGTGACAGTATTCTGACTCACTGATGGTGACTTTTTAATTTCCATGTATAACTGTACAGGCATGCACTCCGGAAGATTCCGTCAGTATCATGCTGTAAAGATTGTGAACACTGATAGCTCCACCATTATTACCGTCTATTCTGTAATCCCTCTCTGTCGCACTTCTGATGATTAACATTGCTCTATTATAAAGCACCACTTCTGTGAGGTGCTGGAAGAACAGTTTACTGGGGCTGAATCACCTCTCCTCTTCCCCAAAGCAGATCTGGCCTGAAAGATGCCTTGTGACTCTGCCAAGAGTTCCTTTGCAAGCAGATGTCAGATGCAGACAGTGAAGAAAGTTATCAAACGTTACAGGGGAATCTTGATCAGCTGGGTAAGTGGGCCAAGGATCGGCAAATGGTGTTCAATCCAGATAAGTGCTTGGTGTTGCATGTTGGGAAGACAAACCAGGGTAGGACTTATACAGTGAATGGTCGAGCCTTGGGGATTGTTTTGGAACAGAGGGACCCAGGAGTACAGGTACATAGTTCGCTGGTGTCACAGGTAGACAGGTTGGTGAAGAAGGCGTTTGGCATGCTGGCCATCAGTCAGTGTATAGGAGTTGGGACGTTATGTTGCAGTTGTACAAGATGTTGGTGAGGCCGCACTTGGAGTTCTGGTCACCCAGTTACAGGAAAAATGTCATTAAGCTGGAAAGAGTGCAAACAAGATTTACAAGAATGTTGCTAGGGCTCGAGAGCCTGAGTTATAGGGCAGGCTAGGACTTTTTTCCTTGGAACACGGGAGACTGAGGGGTGACCTTATTGAGGTGTATAAAATCGTGAGGGGCTTAGATAGGGTGAATGCACACAGTCTCTTTCCCAGGGAAAGGGAGGCAAAAACTAGAGGGCCTAGGTTTAAGATGAGAAGGAAAAGAATTAAAAGGGACCTGAGGGGCAACTTGTTCATGCAGTGGGTGGTGTGTGTATGAACAACCTGCCAGAGAATGTAGTTGAGGCAGATACAATGACAACATTTAAAAGACATCTGGATAGGTACACGGATAGGAAAGATTTAGAGGGATATGGTCTGGATACGGGCAAATGGGACTAGCCTAGGTGGGTACCTTATTCTGCCTGGATGAGTTGAGCCAAAGGACCTGTTTCCGTGCTGTATTACTCTACGGCTCTATGTACTGGAATCTGCGGTGCCCTTGCCTGGCGCATTGACATTACCATGAGTTGGTGAGGTACCACTGAGATTTGAGCTGCTCTTGCCATAGGGAAAGACCACTGATCATTAAAATAAAAGAAAGAAAACTGACCCCGAAAGGAAATCAAGAAGTCCTTCCCAAATCCTCGGTCTCAACTTTCCCCTTCCACTCTCTAATTACAGCCCCACTCTCTTGCTGAGTCTATTACCACCTCAGCAGCATCCATGATAGTGTTCAGTCTGTTCTGGGCTGTGGTAGTTCAGATGGGGAGTCATTAATCACCGTGGTGTTGACAGGACTGGGTGTGGGTTGGAGGAAGGGGGGGTGGGGGGAAGTGGAGTGGCGGGAAGGGAGGGGGAAGGGTGGCCATACTCCTCACTCTTCCCTGGCGGAGGTACAGGTCCAGAGTTCCTTGGAGATTGGACTAACATGACAGCTCCCACAGAGCAGGGAGTTATCGGGTTACAGCTTCTCCCCACTGGAAACAGCAGTAACGACATCTCATGAATCCATCATAGATTCATAGAAATTCACAGCATGAGAAATGCAGGCCAGAAAGAAATATCCAGCCCAATCCCAGCTTTTAACTGTTTGTTCATTTTTCAGGATTTAGGCCATCCCTAACTGCCTTGAAGAAGATGGCGATGAGCTGATGTTTTGAACCACTGGTAAACTGGTAAATTGGTTTATTATTGACACATGTACAGTGAAAAACTTTGTTTAGCATGCCATCCATACAGATCATTTCATTACAAAAGTATAAGGGAAAACAATATCAGAATGTGTTGCAGTTACAGAGAAAGTGCAGTGCAGGCAGACAATAAGGTGCAAGGCCATAATTGAGTAGATTGTGAGGTCAAAGAGTCCATCTTATCGTACTAGGATAGAAGCTGTCCTTGAGACTGGTGGTACATGCTTTCAGGCTTTTGTATCTTCTGCCTGATGGAAGGCGGAGAAGAGAGAATGTCCGGGGTTGGAGTGATCTTTGATTATGCTGGCTGCTTTACCGAGGCAGTGAGGTGTAGACAGAGTCCATGGAGGGGAGACTGGTTTCCGTGATGTGCTGAGCTGTGTCCACAACTCTCTGCAGTTGTTCTGGTGAAGATTTTATGTTTTCTCTTTGAGCGTAAAAGCAATGGTACAAGAACGTAAGAAAACAGGAGCAGGAGTCGGCCAGTCAGCCTCTCAAGCCTGCCCCACCATTCAGTACGATCATGGCTGATCTGCCCTAAGCCTCACCTCCTCTTGTTCCCCTTTAAATACCCCCATTGATCGAAATTCTACAACTCTTCGGGATAGAGAGTTCCAGAGGTTCGTCACCCTCGGCGAGAAGAAATTCCTATGCGCCTGTTTTGAATGACCACCCCTAATCTTTTAACTATGTCCCCAAGCTTGACGTTATCCCACTTGTGGAAACAACTCGCCAGACAACATTGTAAGGGTCAATGCGTCGGGTGGGTCTGCAGGAAGTAATTGACTGGGTTAGGGCGGTAGATTTCTTCCCCATTAGTGAACCAGATGGGTATTTATGACACTCCGTCAGTTTATGTGTCCATTATTGTTAACACTAGTTGTTGCTGCTTCTCTAAATTATTAACCAAACTTATATTCCACAAATCCCATGCTGGGAATGAACTTGGATCTCTGGATTGTTTATCCAGGATTGCTACTCCAGTGACGGCACTACCAACGCACTCAGCTCTACGCCCATAACCCTGCAGATTACAGCTTTTCAAGTGCTCCTCCACGAATTGAGGGGTTTTGCCTCTTCTAGCTCTTTGTGCAGTGAGTTTCACACACCCAACTTTCTCTATCTTCCTCAACCCTCCTCTAACTCTTCGACCTCTAACCTTAAGCTACACCATCCAGTTACTATGATAATAGTCATAAAGTAATACAGCATGAAAACAGGCCCTTTGGCCCAACTCGTCCATGCTGACCAAGATGCTTATTATCCTCTCTTCTAAAGTAAGTAGTTCTTTTCTATTCACTCTCTCTTTTTCTTTTTCAATATTTTTATTAATTCCAAATAAAAAGTACAAAGTACATGAAACAAAGGAAAAAAAAACAAAATGTTACAAAATAGATTGTACTGAATCGCACTAAAAATCACAATGCTTCATATTAATAAACAAAAATGATAACTAATTAGTATTGATAAGTTGGAATAATATTATTATTAAAAAAATCTAGCCCCATTACCAAAACCGAAGCTGTTTAGTAACATCCTAAAGACACAGTAGTATTGGCCAATATCTGTACTTTGCACCGTATCAGTGGTTTTGAAAGTAGTTCAAAAAAGGTCCCCCACTCTCTCACACAATTTTGATTAAATTTTCCCTTAGTCAGCTCTGAGCCTAAATTTTACAAAGGCAAGTGAACTGAGATCAGGTAATACAACTGAAATGGAAATAGCCAGTCTAAGTCACAATGTGGTTGCACGATCTGAAACTCAGCTTGGTTTCGATTACAGCACTGAGATTGTGAACAGTTTTATTCAGGTTACCAGGGAGGGGGAGGGAAATGGTGGGGATGGGGGCCATAGAAAATGGGTTCAATCTTCCAGTGTTCTGTTGGAAGAAATTTCTAGTTGCCCACTAAAGAATGTCAGATAGGCAGTATGGCAAGTGAAAGGTAGTGATGGGGGGAAAGGAGGACGGAGGTGGGTGGGGGAAGGGGCAGGAAAGGGTTAAGATGGGATGGGGTGAGGGAGGCAAGAAAGTTAAGGGGGTGGGGCACAAGGGGAGGGGCGAGGGGGCAGGATGTTGACAGGAACATTGTGAAGGGGGGAAGGTTGGGAAAGGAGGATTCAGAGGGAAGGGGGTGAGAGAGGAAGGATTAAGGGGGAGGGGGCGAGATGGGTGGGCGGCAAGACTTGCAGGTTGTGGGGTCAAGGAGGAGAGAAATGGGAAGGGTTGGGAAGGGAGGGGTGAGGAGAGGGGGTAAGAAATGGGAAAGGATGGGAAGGGAGAGGGTAAGAAGGAGGGGTTGGGAAGGGAGGGTTAAAGTGGAGCTGGACGTCACCAGTGCTTGTGTGGAAACCGGTGCTGGACCTTGAGACCAGTTGCTGAGGAGGATGAGAAGCCACAGAGGAAAGCCACTGAGGATGACTCGCTGGCTACAGCCGGACAGATCCAACTAGCTCCTCAATGCTGAGGGAGACTCATGGTCAACAATGTCAAAGGCCAGGAGGGGCAAGGTGGAATAAATTTCCGCAGACGCTGTTATGTAGGACATCGCATGGCTTTGGACATCCCCTTCTGGAGCTGTGGAAGGGTTGGAGGTTCTCAGTCAGGAACAATGCGTCTGAGTTAGTTGGAACAAGACGCTGACTTTTACAGAATCCTTTCAACTGGGACATGGGCAGGAGGAATCTGATTTATATTGCTTGTACTAAAGCCGCCTCCGAATTCACCGTGAATTCCCACCGTCTCTGCAGTACTACGAACCACTGCTGCTCTCAGTTCAATTACAAAATAATTTAGGATCCTGTTGACTGTTCTTCATCTGGTTCTGTCGCAATATGTGCTGTGCAAGATGTCCACGTGCTTGGGGTGGGACCACTCTCCCGCTGACTCCGTGGGACGAGGTTTCTCACCAAACACATTGGTGGCTCCTCTCCTGTTGTACTCCTCGTGAACGGGGGTGGGGGAGGGTCTCAGTCCACCCAGGATTGCCTGCACCCCCCCCCCCCACCCCCCCCCCCCCATCAGCCCGAAGCTGTGTGCCCAGCAGTCGCCGTGTGTGGACACACAAACAGCTGGGTTCTCCGCAAGGTCTGGTTCGAGAGGCAGTAAGTGTTGTCGCCGGGAGTACATTAATCATCCTTCTGGACTGCACTGACAGGGAGTCAATCAACTGCGACGGAAAACCTCAGTCCCCCACACCCCCTGCCTCCCCACTCCAGTGGCTGGGAAACCCTGCGAGGGTTAATATTCACCCTCAGATACAGAAGCTCAATTCATATTTGGTCGTCTCCTGAACTGTGACCCCCTTCCTGGGCAGCCTTCTATCTGTCCAGCTGTGGGAATTTCCCTTCTGAAGGGGAAGCGTACACCTTCACGTCAGCATTTCCCCAAGCACCTTACTACCAGTGAGGTGCCTCAGGATGGAGGTCACTGCTGTGTATGGGACTGATGCAGGGTTTCGAGCCGAAACGTCGACAGTTCTTTTCCTCCCGCAGACTGGTATTGGCATTGGTTTATTATTGTCACTTGTACCGAGGTACAGTGAAAAGCTTGTCTTACAAACCGATCGTACAGGTCAATTCATTACACAGTGCAGTTACATTGAGTCAGTACAGAGTGCATTGATGTAGTACAGGTAAAAACAATAACAGTACAGAGTAAAGTGTCACAGCTACAGAGAAAAGGCTGTGCAATAAGGTGCAAGGTCACAAGGTAGATCATGAGGTCATAGTCCATCTCACTGTATAAGGGAATCGTTCAATAGTTTTATTACATTGGGGTAGAAGCTGTCCTTAAGTCTGGTGGTACATGCCCTCAGGCTCCTGTATCGTCTACCCGATGTAAGAGGAGAGAAGAGAGAATGACCCGGGTGGGTGGGGTCTTTGATTATGCTGGCTGCTACACCAAGACAGCGAGAGGTAAAGACAGAGTCCAAGGAGGGGAGGCTGGTGTCCGTGACGTGCTGGGCTGTGTCCACAACTCTCTGCAGCTTCTTGCGGTCCTGGGCAGGGCAGTTGCTGTACCAAGCTGTGAAACATCCAGATAGGATGCTTTCTATGGTGCATCAGTAAAAGTTGGTGAGAGTCAAAGGGGACAAACCAAATTTCTTTAGCCTCCTGAGGAAGTAGAGGTGCTGGTGAGCTTTCTTGGCCGTGGCATCTATGTGATTTGACCAGGACAGGCTGTTGGTGATGTTCACTCCCAGGAACTTGAAGCTCTCAACCCTCTCGACCTCAGCACCACTGATGTAGACAGGTGCATGTACACCGCCCCCTTTCCTGAAGTCAATGACCAGCCCTTTAGTTTTGTTGACATTGAGGGAAAGGTTGTTGTCATGACACCATTCCACTAAACTCTCTATTTCCTTCCTGTACTCCGACTCATCGCTGTTTGAGATACGGCCTACGATGGTGGTATCATCTTCAAACTTGCAGAAGGAGTTAGAGCAGAATCTGGCTACACAGTCGTGAGTATATAGGGAGCAGAATAGAGGGCTGAGGATGCAGCCTTGTGGGGCACCAGTGTTGAGAATAATCGTGCCGGAGGTATTGCTGCCTGTCCTCACTGATTGCGGTCTGTTTGTTAGAAAGTCAAGGATCCAGTTACAGAGGGAGGTATTGAGTCCTAGGTCTCGGAGTTCACAGATCACAGATGCTGCTCAATCCGCTGAGTTTCTCCAGCAGATTGTTGCTCTGGATTCCGGCATCTGCAGTCTCCAATGTCATCAGCAACCTCTCCGCTAAGCACTGAGTCTGTGTCTTTGCGTTAATCATTGCCCTCCCCTGCTCATTGGGCTGAGTCAAGCTGATTGGACATCTGGTGGGGTCAAATGGCCCACTTCTGGTCTTACTTCCCATGTTCTATGATAATTCCAGATTTATTTAATTAGCTGAATGTAAGTTCCTGGCTGCCATTCCGGAATTTAAACGTGTGTCTGCAAACCATTTGTTCAGCTACTGGATTACTAGCCCGGTGACCTAACCACAATATACAACAGTGCTCCGCCACCCTCTACAACTGGAATCACAGTATTGTTACAGCATAACAGAAGGCTGTTCAGCCCATCACTGCATGCCAACTCCATGTAGGAGCAACCCAACTTGAACCACCCTCCACCTTTTTACAACAGCCCTACAAATTCTCTCCTTTCAGATACGCAGCCCAGTCCATCATGAAAACCAGCCTCCCCTCCACTGACTCCGTCTACACTTCCCGCTGCCTCAGGAATGCAGCCAAACTAATCAAGGACCCCTCCCACCCCAGTCATTCTCTCTCCTCCCCCTTTACCATTGGGCAGAAGATGCAAATACTCGAGAACACATACCACCAGGCTCAAGGACAGCTTCTATCTCGCTGTTATTAGACTCCTGAACGGACCTCTAATACGATAAAGATAAACTCTTGATCTTTCAATCTACCTTGTCGTGGCCCTTGCACCTTGTCTGCCTGCACTGCACTTTCTCTGTGACAGTAACACTATATTCTGCATTCTGTTATTGTTTTCCTTTTGTACTACCTCAATGTATTTATGTATGGAAGGATCTGTCTGGATGGCACGCAAACAAAAGCTTTTCACTGTATCTCGTTACATGTGACATAATAATAAACCAATTACCAATTACTTACCCATGTCTCTTTTGATTGCTACAATTAAATCTGCTCCAGTGCCCTCTCTGGCACTACATCCCACTCGCTCCGTGAAATGTTTACCCTTGTGTTAGACAACAGGCTGGATTGTTCAGGATCCGCCGACTACCCAGGCTGTCATTCTGCACTTCTTTTTTGCTTTACATTCATCAGAGGATCGAATAAAGTCATCCTCCTCACCTGAGAGCAGAGAGGATTCTGAGCAGCAACGAGGCCTCAGGAGGTGGATTCTGATTGGCTTTGACATCTTGCCATCTGCCAGAGGCCCTTGAACCGTGTTTTTTTAATAGCACTGATAGACAGAGATGTTAGAGAATTACTTTGGTATTTTAAAAACACATCCAAGATGGTGCGACTCTTTGAGAAATTACTTCTCTAAACCCTATATTCTGCATTCTCTTTTTTCTCTTTTTTACTACTTCTATGCGTGGAATGATCTGCATGTAAACAAAAGCTTTCCACTGTATCTCGGTTCACGTGACAATAATAAACCAATTACAATTTAAGAATTCAATAATTTTTTAAAAAATTGAAGTAATTAAAAACACACTAAATTATTTACCAGACCGCAGCAGGTAGAGCTGCCGCCTCGCAGTTCCAGGGAGCCAGGTTCAATCCTGACCTCTGGCACTGTCGATATTAAGTTTGCACGTTCTCCCTGTGGTTGCATGGTTTTCCTCTGGGTGCTGCAGTTTCATAGTCATACAGCACGGAAACAGGCCCTTTAGCTCAACTGGACCAAGATTCCCAGCTAAGCTAATCCCATTTGCCCACATTTGGCCCACATCCCTCTAAACCTTTCCTGTCCATTTACCTGTCCAGGTTCCCTTGAAGTGTTGTTGGTGCCTCAACCACTTCCTCTGGCAGCTCATTCCACATACTGACCACCCTCTGGGTGAAACAGTTGCCCCTCAGGTTCGTATTAAATCTTTCCCCTCTCAACCTAAACCTATGTCCTCTAGTTCTTGATTCCCCAACCCTGGGAAAAAGACTGTGCGAATTCACCCTATCTATGTCCTTCATGATTTTATACACCTCTATAAGATCACCTCTCATTCTCCTACGCTCCCAACCTGCTCAATCTCTCTCCATAACTCAGTCCCTCGAATCCCGGCAACACCCTCGTAAATCCCCCCTGCACTCTTTCCACCTTAATGGCATCTTTCCTGTAGCAGAGTGACCAAAACTGAACACAGTATTCCAAATGGGGCTTCACCAATGTCTTGTACAATTGCAACATACCATCCTAACTTCTATACTCAGTGCACTGACTGATGAAGGCCAGTGTGCCAGTAGCCTTCTTCACCACCCTGTCTACCTGCAACGTCACTTTCAGGGAACTAAGTCCCAAAGATACTGGTAGGTTAACTAACTTCTGTAAATTAGCCGATACCTTAAATCTCACAAGAAATGGTTTCTAAAGGAATGGTAAAAAAGAGAGATATCTGGAAAGCAGTAGATCTGATAATTGGACACAAAGTGTTCGGAGTGGTCGTGTAAATCCAAAGTCTGGTGCTAGAAAAAGGTACGAGATACGGTGAAAAACTTTTGTTTGCGTGATATCCAGACAGATCACTCCATACATAAGTACACCGAGGTAGTAAAAAGATAAGTGGCAAAGGAATCAAAAGTGAGTTGAAGGGCAAGTAAGAGAGAATAAGATGCAGGGGTATGGGACAGATGGGATTGCTCTGTTAGAAGCTGGTATGGACCTGATAGGCCAAATGGCCTCCTTCTGTTGCAATAATATTAATATGGGTCCACAGAGAAAAATGTTGACTGTGTGACTGCAGGAAACAATTATGATATCTCTCTGGATCCCCCCACACTTTAAACAGGGATCAGACATTTTTTCCAGCACACCCAACAACTGGAAGCTGTGCTTCAATGTAAGATGAAGCAATCAATAAAGTGGTCCCAGGAGATGACACATCTTAAGTAGCTGCTTAGTCAATGAAGTCCCTACTGCATGTCACATTTTAAACTGCCTTTCCTGCCCCTGCTGCAAGCAATCTACATCCATCGGAACTGCATCAATCACAGACTCCACAATAGGGACGCTCTCTGTCACCTCGCAAGGAGAATCATAAGGCTGGGCCCACGAGGCTGTGGATCATTATACCACTTCTGCGGAGATCGTTGCGAACTCCACCAATTAAAGGCTGAATTTCAGAATCAGTGTACAGTCAGATAGGTCCCCAAAGATGTTTAACTAAAATATAAAATCTGAAATTCTGCTTAGGTCATTGTGCATCAATTCCAAAAAATTGACATTTGCCATTTTAAACTGACTTCAGCACGAACAACGTAAGCGAACAGTATAAGCACCTTTGGTATAATGGAGATTATTTCCAAAGGAGAGTGGTACAGTGGCAATCGGTAGAACTGATGATTGGCAATTGGTTTATTATTGTCACATGTACTGAGATACAGTGAAAACGTTTTGTGTGCCATCCAGACAGATCATTCCAGACATAAATACATTGAGGTCATTCAAAAGGAAAAAACAGAATGCAGAATATAGTGTTACAGCTACAGAGAAAGGGCAGTGCAGGCAGACAAATAAGGTGCAAGGGCCAAGACAAAGTAGACTAAGAGATTAAGAGTTCAAAGATTGAGAGATCAAAAGCACCAAATGTAATAAGGGCATTCAGTTCACTTTAACACCAATGGTAGGATTACAGGATTGGAAAGTGTCACTTAGTGTTCACACCATCTTGGCGAGTGGCTCATGTGAGAAATGGGAGCAGATTGGATCAGGCGAAGCCACAATGTTGCCCCAGTGGATTCACCTAATATCTACAAAGTATGAGCCCCTAGTAAAGATTCTGAAGGGAACTTAGAGAGGACATTGAGATGGAAGCGGAGGGGGGCTGGGGGTGCGAAGAGAATCCAAAAACATTCCTTTAATCTCACCTTTCCTTTGAAGTTGCAACCCAACTCCTTTCCACTGGGGTAAACTGCCAGATGGAAAGCAACCTTTAAAAGGAGGAAGCCAATTGAGAAACTGTAAATTAATTAAAAGCCTTGAAAATCAGGGGTTGTGGAGTGAATAACTGGGAATGATCACAAACTGATGATTACCAGCCATGGATCAGGCAGCATCCAGAGCCCCAGGCAATTACTTAGGAACATATCTTGCCCCTCAAGCCTATTCAATGAGTTCATGGCTATTCTAAGCCATAATTCCATCTACCTGCTTAGCTCTGAAACCCTTAATTTTCTGTTGGGAAAGAGTTTGAACAGCCTGGGTATTAAAATTTTCATCTGACCCAGAGGGAACTGTTCCGCCCCATCCACCCTTTGAAATCCTTTAATCATCTTAAACGCCTCAATTAGGTCTCCCCTTCATTAAGCTCAGCTCGTCATCATTCTCTGCCTGAATCTGTACTGAACTCTGTTCCACTCCGAAGATTGTGCAACTATGACGAGCAAAAAGGTCAGTATAGATGTGGTGGGCCAAAGGGCCTGTTTCTGTGCTGCAAAACTCTGATGGGTCTCCGAGCCCACAACACAAGAGTCGTAGAGATATACAGCATGGAAATAAACTCTTCAGCCAAACTGGTCCATGCCCATCTAAGCTAGTCCCATTTGCCTGTGTTTGGCCCACGTCCCTCTAAACCTTTCCTATCCATGTACCTGTTCAAGTGTCTTTTAAATGTTGTTAATGTACCTGCCTCAACCACTTCCTCTGGCAGCTCGTTCCATATATGGATCACTCTCTAGGTGAAAAAGTTGCCCATCAGGTTCCTATTAAATCTCTCCCCTCTCGCCTTAGAGGGCCACAAGACCACAAGGAAACAGGAGCAGGAGTAGGCCACTCGGCCCCTCAAAAGCCTATCCTGCCATTCGATAAGATGGCTGACCTCCCCCAGGCCTCAACTCCTCTTCTGTGCCAGTTCCCCAATTTCCCCACGGCTTTGGGTTAACCTCCCACCTCTGGAAAAGCTGTGAATGTGGGATAAAGAAGAGGGCAGGATGAGGAATCTAGATTCTGTTTTGTTTTTAAACAAAGCGACAGGATAAAGATGAAGGGAAACGTGAGAAAAGGTTTTATTTCAACAGAGAATCTAATAACAAGCTCAGACGCCTTGTCTACAAGGGTGGTGGAAATAGAATAAATCAAGGCTTTCAAAATAGCATATCAGGCATTCGAAGGGCAATCATTTGCAGGGCTACAGAGAGAGGGGGGAGGGTAGCATAATTCCAGTGTGGATACTTTGGGCTGAATGTCTCCTTAATGATTCTACGATGTGGGTCATAGAACACTACAGCACAGTACAGGCCCTTCAGCCCACAATGTTGTGCTGACATTTTATCCTGCTCTAAGATCTATCTAACCCTTCCCTCCCACATAGCCCCCCTATTTTTCTATCATTCATGTGTCTATCTAAGAGTCTCTTAAATGTCCCTAATGTATCTGCCCCCCACAACCTCTGCCGGCAGTGCGTTCCATGCACCCACCAATCTCTGTGTAAAAAACTTACCCCTGACATCCCCCTTATACCTTCCTCCAATCACCTTAAAATTATGTCCCCTCATGTTAGCCATTGTCGCACTGGGAAAAAGTCTCTGACTGTCCACTCGATCTATGCCTCTTGTCATCTTGTACACCTCTATCAAGTCACCTCTCATCCTCCTCCGCTCCAAAGAGAAAAGCCCTAGCTCGCTCAACCTATCCTCATAAGACATGCTCTCCAATCCAGGCAACATCCTGGGAAATCTCCTCTGCACCCTCTCTGAGCGACCAGAACTGAACACTATACTCCAAGTGTGGTCTGGCCAGAGTTCTACAGAGCTGCAACATCACGTCGCGGCTCTTGAACTCAATACCCCGACTAACGAAGGCCGACACTCCATACGCCTTCTTAACAACCCAACTGGAGATGTGGTCCATCTGGAGGACGATCCTCAAGAGCAAAGTTGTGAGGAAGGCAAAAGGGACCCATACTTACTCATACTCTTTAACAAATGGCTCAAGAATCCTTTAGCCAAGACTCAACGTGTAAACTAGCAATCCACCTGTGGCAGTGCTTGCAGTAACTAGCTCTTGCGCCCACTTGTTCCTGTTTGTCTGAGGCCAGGTATCAAAGGGAAGGTGAATCAGGACAGAAATACCACGTGGGGCAAGACTATTATCATAGAACTAGTGGATTAATCATGCATTTCCCACAGTTGATAACATTTGTATACATGCTGGAATCTGGAGCAACAGAGGAGATGCTGGAGGAGCTCAGCAGGTCAGGCAGCATCTGTGGACGGAAATGGACAGTTTTTTTCCAGAGATGCTGCCTGACCTGCTGAGTTGCTCCAGCATCTTCTGTGTTACTTTGTATACATGGGAACTTCTTCTGCAGCGCTGCCTCGTGGGCAGAACCTGCAACCCCATCATGACAGTTGACATTAATTGAAGATACCTTCCTGTCTGTGGCCTCCTCCACTGACCAAAGACTCCAACATAGGCCTGAAGAACCACACCTCATCTTCTATCTGGGCAATTTAGAGCCTTTGGGACTTGATACCGAATTCAACAATTTGCTTTCTCTGTTAATTCAGAACTGGCCAGGTCCCCTGTAAAATTATCCATCAGTCATATTAACTAATTTTTGTCTCTCTAAGCCTGATCTGCTGGGCACTTCCAGCATTCTTCTGTTGGCTTCAGTTCTGTGCAACAGCTACGTCCTGCATTTCACAGTTTTTACATGCCCCTTTGTTTGTTTTCTTTCTTCCAGCTTCCCTCATTAATCTGGAGACACAAGAGACTGCAGGTGCTGGAATCTGGAGCAACGCACAATCTGCCGGAGGAACTCAGCTGGTCCAGCAGCATCTCTGGGGGGGGAAGGAACTGTCGACGTTTCCAGTACACTCCCCTTCTCTTTCATCTTCCCTCCCCACTCTCAGTCCTGATGTAGGGTTTTGACATGAATCGTCAACAATTCCTTCCCCCTCCACAGATGCTGCTCGACCCGCTGAGTTCCTCCAGCAGATTGTGTATTGCCCTCATTAATCTATCAATCAGATGCCTTTGCAAGCAGTGCATCACCACGGCAAACCTGATCTCACCCTATCAAAAATATCCGCTTCATCTCTCCTGGCGATTTAAAACTGAATTCTTGTCTCACTCCTCCAGTTCTGATGAAGCATCTTCAGTCTGAAGCATTAATGGTCTCTCTATTTCCTCAGATGCTGCCAGATTCACTGAGTGTTTCCAGTATTTTCTGCTTTTACATCTCACATAATAAATTGATTGGGACATTCTGATATGGCATTTTACCACGAATATTAAAATGACTAAGAAAAATAAGGGAACAGAAAAAGTTTCGGAATAGAAATTACATATACAGTGGCTGCAGTGCATACCACCTATAAAATGCACTGCAGTTGCTCACCTGGACTATTCAAACAGCACCTTGTAAACCCACGACTTCTAACACCGAGAAGAACAAGGACAGCAGCTACACGGGGACTCCAGCACTTGCAGGCCCCCCTATAGGTCATTTTCCATTTGACTTGGAAATATATCATTAGTTCTTTATCGTCACAGTGTAATAGCACTGTTGGAGCACCTTCAGGGGTGGCACAGTGGCTCAGCTAGTAGAGACGCCTCTTTACAGCGCCAGAGACCCGGGTTCAATCCTGACCCCTGTCGGTGTAGAGTTTGCACGCTCTCCCTGCTGACCACGTGGATTTCCTCTGGGTGCTCCAGTTTCTTGCCACATCCCAAAGATGCAGTAGGTTAATTGGCCCGTGAATTGCCCCTAATGTGTAGGTGAGTGGTAGAATCTGGGGGGAGTTGATGAGAATGTGGGATAAATGAAGCATTAGTGTAAATAAGTGGTTGATGGTGGGCATGGCTTTGATGGGTCGAAGGGCCTGTTTCTGTGCTGTATCACTCCATGACCTTCACCTGAAGGACTGCAGTGATTTAAGAAGGAGGCTCACTCCCACCTTCTAAAGGATAAGTAGGAATGGGCAGTAAATGCTGGGCTTGCCAGTGAAGCCCACATACAGTGATCCCCAAATAAGTAGAACAATAGCACAGGCATTATTTTAAATAACATTTCTCAAAATCATAAAAAGTGGGTTTCATATTGCATCTATTTTTGAAAGTTAAGCAGTGTGAGTTGCATTGGTTCACTGTTTGGCCATTCCTCTATCAGTGATTTCTTCAAAGCTTTTCTTGGCAGGAAACTAAAGATTAATTTTGTCTGCCCTTATGTCAAGCTCGATGGAGGTCTGTGACTAATTGGGTTAAGGTCCACCCTGTAGACATAATACTCCAGAAATGGTTCTAATTTTGATTAATAGGATGTCATATTAGGACTGCTAATTACCAGTAACTACTATGGGGCTTTTTTCATTAGCTGGTAATGGAGTGGGCTGTAGCTAAAATGGGCCTTTTAGGGTAAGGAGGAATGCACTTCCATATTGAACAGGAATGGCAGTAAGTGGCTAATAATGATAGATAAGCAGTTTCCATTCCCAGGGTAGTGATGGAGCAGAAATATTCATCCAGGACAATGGGAGCCTCCAAGTCTAATTGTGCAGTAGCAGTGGTGTATCAGGAGGCACCTGGAGTTACTGGGTGAAGATCATAGATCATTGGCCGTTGATCATACAGAGTGAGCCACCAACCAGTGTCCAAAGTGCTGGAGGACAAGGCTTTGCAGCTTCAAATGCATTTCTTCAAACAATTCAAGTACTATATGTACAGGAATGGCATAAATATTCATCTTGCACATTCATAATTTCGCCTTAAGCCCCCAGTACAGGAACGGTTTGCATTGAAGGTACTTATTCCTGTTCTTAGTTTGCTGCCCATGTCCGTAACCTCTTGCAGCCTTCCTAAATCTCGTTATTGATCCAATTCCTCACTTTTGATTGCCCCACCACTGGTGGCTGTGCCTTCAGCTACCTGGACTCCAAGATCAAGAATTCCATCCGCCAAATCTTCCTGCATCTTGCCCCCTCTTTCTTTTAGTATGGTTGTCATCTCTTTATACCCATCGTTGTATCTCACAATGTGGCCATGCCAAGTTTTATTTGAGAATGCTCCTGTGAATTGGTATGAGACATCTTATGATGATAGAGACGCTGTATAAACATTGACTAAACTGCTGACGTAGAGGCAATTAAGAAGCAAAGAGTGTGGGAAACAAAGTATTATGAGGGGAAGAGAGAAAAGAAGAACTCTGCCAATTTTGCAAAGAAAATTCAACTGCAAAAGTTTGAAAACTGCTCTGATCTCAATTTAAGGCTTGCTGAAAGGTTTAGAGCAACTTAATCAGGGCAGATGACCTATCTTCCCCCTCTCACCTGAATTCACCTATCATCCAACAGCTCGTGCTCCTCCCCCTCCCCCCACCCTTGTATTCTGGCTTCTGCCCTCTTTCTTTCCAGTCCTGATGAAGGGCCTCAGCCTGAAACGTCGACTGTTCATTTCCCTCCACAGATGCTGCCTGACCCGCTGAGTTCCTCCGGCATTTTGTGTGTGTTGCTCCAGATTCCAGCCTAGGGGACAGGGTGAAAAATGCAAGAGGTATTTTTATTCTCCCCAAAAACAGGGTGACTCAGTTTGGTCTTTCACCCTTATCACAAGTTTTAGACCAATGAGTAAATGTGGGTAAAGAGGCACAAATCAGTCACGATCTGATAGAACAGTAGAGCCAACGCATGGGGCTCAATGGACTCCTTCTGGGCTTAAATGGGATGAAAGTAAATTGCTTCTGTGGTTAACAATAGCACCCCTCTTCCTGGTCATCGAGTAATACAGGCCCTTCGGCCCATTGAATCCATGATGACTAGCAACCACCCATTTACACTAATCCTAAATTAATCCCATGTTTTACTCTCCCCATGTTCTCATCACCTCCCCCCAAATCCTACCACTCACCTACACACTAGGGGCAATTTACAGTAGCCAATTAACCTACCCGCCTGCATGTCTTTGGGACATGGGAGGAAACTGGAGCACCCGAAGGAAACCCACACGGTCGCAGAGAGAACAGGCACAGAGGTCAGGATTGAACCTGGGTCTCTGACACTGAGAAGCAGCGGTTCTACTGGCTGCTCCACTGTGCCACTCCATTCACACTAAAACAGAGGGCTTTACCATGTGGAAAGGCATCAAGGGAATAGGCAAGGAGGCTAACTGACTGAAGGGTTTTTAATGAAGCTTTTGAAAGCAGAATGGAAGACAATGAATGCGCCCTACTGAAGTCGAGATGGTTGGTTTTGTTAGGCCCTGTGTACTGAACAAGACCACATCAAATTACAATGGACACATACAGGATGTTCCAACTTCCCATTGGTCTGACTGGTGATGGCCTCAGTTATCGCATTCTGACCTCTGCAATAAATCTATTTGGATTGCCAGCTACCTACCATGTGAAGACTGCAGATGCTGGAATTCACCTGATCCACCTATGCTCATCGACATGTCTCTTTCCCCTCCCTCACCGTCTCCATCTGCCCATCACCCACACACTCCTCCCACTGGTTCCCCTCCCACCTCCCTCCCTCTATTTCATGCTCCACCTTCCTCTCCTATCAGATTCCATCACTTTCAGCCCTTTGTCACTTCTACTTATCACCTCCCAGCTTCTGACACCATTCTCACTTCCCCCCCCCTCCCATCTGCCTATCACCCCTCCTCACCTGGAGCCACCTATCACCTGCCAGCTCTTGCTCCGTCCCTTCCCTCCACCTCTTTATACTGGCTATCTCTCCTCTCTATCTTTCAATCCAGATGAAGGGTCTCGACCCGAAATGTCCATTTCCCTCCATGGATGCTGCCTGACCTGTTGAGTTCCTCCAGCATTTTGTATATCTAGCATTTTGTATAGCAGCAGCTCTACTTCGTTAGTAGTTTGAGGAGGTTCGGTACGTCACCAAAGACTCTTACAAATTTCTACAGATGTACAGTGGAGAGCATTCTGACTGGTTGCATCCCCGCCTGGTATAGAGTCTCTAATGCACAGGATCACAAGAGGCTGAAGAGGGTTGTAGACAGCCAGCTCCATCATGGACACAACTCTCACCACCATCGAGGTCATCTTCAAGAGGCGGTGCCTCAAGAATGCGGCATCCATCAATAAGGACCCTCACCATCCAGGACATGCCCTCTTCTCATTACTACGATCAAGGAGGAGGTACAGAAGCCCGAAGACCCACACTCAATGATTCAGGAACAACTTCTTCCCCTCCGCTATCAGATTTCTGAATGATCCATGAACACTACCTCATTATTCCTTTTCTTTTGCACCATTTATTTATTTTTGTAATTTATCGATATTTATGTCTTGCACTGTACTGCTGCCGCAAAACAACACATTTCACGTCATATGTCAGTGATAATAATTCTGATTCTGGTCTACAAAATGGATATCACTTCTGAAAAAAAAAGCATTTGTTTGAATGGGCACTTGTTCTCTCTGTTTTGATGGTACATCATCCCTCTGAGCCAGAAGGTTAAGGGTTCAAGTCCCACTCCATAAACATGGCAGCACAGTGGTGCAGCTAGCAGAGCCACTGCCTCACAACTCCAGCAACCCGGGTTCAATCTGACCTCTGATGCTGCATGTGTGGAGTTAGCACGTTCTCCTTGCTACTGTGTAGGTTTCCTCCGGGTGCTCTGGTGCCTTCACACAACCCAAAAACACGTGGGTTGGTAGGTTAACTGGCTGCTGTAAGTTTTGCCCCTAGTGTGTAGGTCAGTGGTGGAATTCAGGGACAGTTGATGGGAATGTGGGGAGAATAAAATGGCATTACTGTAAATGGGTGCTTCATGATCACCGTGGACTCTGAGCTGAAGCCTTTTTCTGCACTGTATGACTATGAACACAGAAATGTAGGCCGAGGCCACAATAAGCTGCTGAGGGAATGCCACACTGTCAGAGGTACTGTCTTTCAGATGCTATAATAATCCAAGTCAGTGTCTTTCAAAAGATCCCATGCTGTCACTTTGAAGAGTGTTTTTGATGGTGTCCTGACCAAAATTTAAACCTC
Source organism: Pristis pectinata (assembly GCF_009764475.1). Taxonomy (NCBI): domain Eukaryota; kingdom Metazoa; phylum Chordata; class Chondrichthyes; order Rhinopristiformes; family Pristidae; genus Pristis; species Pristis pectinata. The sequence goes on along the minus strand of NC_067436.1, from coordinate 14,161,427 downwards.
AAAGTCCCTAAAAAAAATTAACTTGTCATCACTTTTCTTTTGTGGAAGCTTGCAGTGCACAAACTTCGATCCTGTGTTTTCTACATTGCAACGGTAAACGGACTTCAATATTGCTACATTGGTTGCAAAGTACATGGGACACCTGTAAAACTGCAGGTCAGTCTTACGTTTGTTCCCCTTAAGTCGGCCATTTGCTTGTTATAGCCTGAAATACTTTGACTGTCACTGTTACAATGCAAGAAAAGCCAACCCACAAACAGCCAACTGAACGTGTTTATTCTAAATGTAATTATTCTTGGATGTTGGCTGAGGGATGAACTTTGGCCAGGATTCCAGAGAGAATTCCGTCTCGAGGAATGTTTTGAATCCCCCTAGGAGGCCAAAACAGGGCTTCAGTTTAAGGTCTCAGTGGAAATAAGGTACCTCTGGTACTGCATTCCCTCAGTGCTGGCAGCATCAGCCTAAATCATGTGCTCAAATTTTTTTTTAAATTTTTAAATTTTTATTTACAGCGTGGTAACAGGCCCTTCCGGCCCAATGAGTCCACGCCGCCCATTTTAAACCCAAATTAACCTACTCGTACGTCTTTGCAATGTGGGAGGAAATCGGAGCACCCGGAGGAAACCCACGCAGACACGGGAGAACGTACAAACTCCTTACAGACAGCGACGGGAATCGAACCCCGATTGCTGGCGCTGTAATAGCGTCGTGCTAACCGCTATGCTACCGTGTCGCCCCTGAGTCTTTTAACTTTCAATCCTCTGATTCAAAAGTGAGAGTGGTAGCCACTGGGTCAGGGTTTAAAATGACTACAAAGCTTAAAAATACACACCACCAGGCTCAACACAGCTCCTATCCAATAAAGATGAACTCTTGATGTCTCAGTCTACCTCGTCGTGTCCCTTGAACCTTATTTGTCTACCTGCACTGCACATTCTCTGTAACTGTAACACTATATTCTGCATTCTGTGATTGCTTTTCCCTTTGTACTACCTCGATTTATTTATGTTTGGAGTGATCTGTACGGATGGCTTGCAAAACAAAGTTTTTCACTGTATCTCGGTGTGTGTGACAATAATAAACCAATTACCAATTACCTGCTTGGCAGCAATCTGTGCTAACTGTCTTCAAGTAGAATCTCTGGAAAATCCTCTCAATCATTGAAAGACTGCCTTGTGTTTGATAATGTCAGCAAAGCGCAGTTAGTGTGGCTATCACGGCTAACAGTAGCAATCAACTAGCAAGTCTTGAAATATGCCATTCTGTGTTGCTTAAACAACATCAGGAGTTGACCTCCTGGTGATGAGACAACATTAAAGACCTGTCAGCTCACAAAGTGAATGACTGGTGCCTCCAGATGTCCATTTATGAAAGGCACTGATGGTTTCCTTTATCCGATTATGCCTGAATCTGGAATGAAGACTAATGAATCAGTTCCTCCCATATCAATCAGACAGCCATTTCCTAATAGAAGGTAGTTTCAGTGCATCTGCCCCATGTCCTTCAGTGAGAAGGTAAACTCAATAAACGTCCCGTCAAACTAACATTCATCACATCTTATGAAATAAAGCTGCTGTTTGCGATGCCTCCCCCCCCTGTAATTCCCATAATACCCAAGGCGATGAGATCGATCAGGTTCTGTTTATCACAATCCACAGGAAACAGCTGGAGATTCCTCTAACCAAGCAGTGGCTACTGCCTATAAGGATGGGCAGTTTCCAGGCAGAACCAACACTCGCTACCGTCATTTAAATGTGCGCGCAAAAGATCTCATCATCCCATCATCAGTTGCACAGAAGCCACTAGCACCTGGGTTCAATCCCGAGCTCTGGCGCTCGCTCTGTGGAGTTTGCACGTTCTTCCTGTGACCACCTGGGTTTCCTCTGGATGCTTTGATTTCCTCCCACATCCCAAGGACATGTGGAGCAACACATCCAAACTGCTGGAGGAACTCAGCAGGTCAGGCAGCATCTGTGGAGGGAAATGAACAGTCTTTTTTGGGCTGGGTCCCTTCATCAGGACTGGAAAGAAAGAGGGCAGAAGCCAAAATAAAGTCGGGGGGGGGGGGGGTGGGGGGGAGGGGAGGCACGAGCTGGTGGGTGATAGGTGAATCAGTTAAGTAGATGGGGGGAAAAGTGGGAATGATGTGAGAAGCTTGGAGGTGACAGGTGGAAGTGACAAAGGGCTGAAGAAGATGGAATCTGATAGGAGAGGACAATAGACCATGGAATAAGGGGAAGGAGGTGGGGAACCAGAGGGAGGAAGATGTGGAAGGACGGGAGAGGGGAAAGAGAAAGAAGGGAAACCAAGGACATATGGGTTGGTAGGTTTATTGGCCGTGGTAAATCGCCTGTGGTGTGTGAGGATAGAGTCGGGGAGAGCTGATGGTAATGTCATAAGAGTCATACAACACAGAAACAGGCCCTTCAGACCACCATGTCTATGCTGACCACCAAGTAGACCATAAGATATAGGAGCAGAATTAGACCATTCAGCCCATCGAGTCTGCCCTGCCATTCAATCATGGCTGATTTTTTTTTCCAATCCCATTCTTCCACCTTCTTCCCGTAACCCTTAACCCCCTTACCTATCAAGAACCTATCAATCTCTGCCTTAAATGACTTGGCCTCCACAGCCCTCCATGGCAACGAATTCACCACCCTCTGGCTGAAGAAATTCCTCTTTATCTCAGTTTTAAAGGGTTGTCCCTTTAATTCTGAGGTTGTGCCCTCGGATCCTAGTATTATTGTTGCCCTAATCCTACCTCAGCAATGAAACACTATGGATCCTTGCACTACCATGGACTTGTCTCTGTTTTTTTTGCACTAATGTCTTGTTTTGCAGACATTTTTTTTCTTCACTGTCTTATATAAATTATGTATAATTTATATTCTGTGTGTGGTCTGAACCTGTATCTCACGGTACTTGTGTATGTGACAATAAACTTGACGACCTAAAGAACGTGGGGCGAATATAATGGGAGTAGTGTGAATGAATGTTTGATGTCGGTATGGACTCAGTGGGCTGAAGGGCCTGTTTCCATGCTGTCTGACTCCGTGACTTCCAAAGGGCTTGTGCTTCTGTAATGTATTTTTTTCCAAGTTAAACCAAGGCCCTATCAGGCACATGGAAAAGATCTCATTATCTGTGGAATAGTCACAAAAAAGACTTACGTTTCCATTATGTTTTTTTCCCTCCTCGGTCTCAGGTAATCCAAAAACAACCTACTCCTGAAGCAGGGGACACAAGAGGCTGCAGATGCTGAAATCTGAGGCATTAAACAAGCTGCTGGAGGAACTCAGCGGGTCAGGCAGCATCTGAGGGAGGGAAATGGACAGTCGATCTTTCAAGTCAAGACCCTTCATCCCAACGGAAAGACAAGCGTGGAGTTGCTCTGCCCCTTCCCTCCGCCTTTTGATACCGGCTATCTCCCCTCCATCTTTCAGTCCAGACAAAGGTTCTTGACCCAGAACATCAACCGTCCATTTTCCTCCACAGATGCTGCCTGACCCACTGGGTTCCTCCAGCATCTTGTTTGTTAGTCCTGAGGAAATATATTTGATACACAGCCACAGTTGGCAAGTGGGTTATGAGCTGCCACAGTGGGATCTTGCTGTACTCAGATTGGGGAGTGTTTCCCTGTATTACAGCAGTGGCCACAATTTCAATGATGTCCCAAGGTTGGGAAAAGTACCTTGTCCCTTCAGCCATCCAGCCATTGGGGGAGCTGTCTCTACATTACTCACCCTTTGAAGAAGTCAGGTGCTATAAATCAAATCATCCATCGCACAAAAGACTAGAATCACATGCCCTCGGGGATCAACCGAGGAATTAAATTTCAAAAGATCATCAATGCACAAAACAGGTTTCAATGATCAATCACAAGATGACATTTTTTTAAATGTACAAACTGACTGACAATGGGCATGTGTGACCTCTTTAAGAAGCCACAGCTGTTTAAAAAAAAGTGGAATAAAATAGCCTTGGGCTCTTAGTGTTTCATTTCATCGTGGGGGGATCAGAAAATTAAAATGGGGCCTGATAACTGAGGAATAATGCAAGTGGAAGCTACATGTTTTATGAACCAGATTACCCACTGAAAGTGTCTTATCTCTTGTTACTACTATGATAGAGATTATTGAGTTGCAAATCACTCCAAAATGCATTTGGCAAAACATTCAGCTCCTTAGTTTTTTTTCGGGGGGAGAAAATATCTTACAATTCCTCCACACTGCCCATCCCCCAGCTTTAACTACCTAGGCCAGAGAGCCTGAGTCAACAAGGTGCCCCTGGATTTCTGGTTCCACTGGTTTGAGACCTCCAGTCCCGAAAAGGTCTAATCGCTGTTGGTGGGTCAATTTAGAAAGGAATGTCAGAAAGGTGATGCCATGCCCCACCTTGATTCCTCGAGGCATTAAATTGCCACAGAGAAAATAGCCACAGTCAAAGCACGCTCCTTAATCCCAGCAACACTAGGCCTGCCATTAATAAGGACAGAACAAAGGAACTCGCACCACACAGGAGAATACTCAAGTCATCAATAAAAAAACAGCGGGCCCAACAAAGCCAACAAGTGCCCCATCTACCCCGTTGATCAAAGGCGAAGGACGCCCTGATAAGATCTGGAACTTTCAGAAGGGCCAGCACTCCCAGAAATGCCTCGCAGGTAGTTTTTCAATTTGTAAAATAGCTGCCCTGTTTAGTGAGGCCCCTCACTTTACGAATTCATCAAGAAACTGTTGCGGGAGGGGCTCGTTTCCTGCTCCAGATGTTGCTGAATATGGTGCCATGTGACTGTATGCCCGCTAGGGCAGAAACAATCTCCGAATGCCGAATTTATTCTGGCTTCTGCCCTCTTCCAGTCCAGTCCTGATGAAGGATCATGACCCGAAACGGCGACTGTCATTTCCCTCCATAGATGTTGCCTGATCTGCTGAGTCCCTCCAGCGTTTTGAGTGTATTGTTCCAGATTCCAGCATCTGCAGAATCTCTTGTCTCCGAATGCCATTTATTCAGCAGTACACAACAACATAAGGAAACAGGAGCAGCAGTAGGCCACTTGGCCCCTCAAGCCTGCCCCACCATTCAATAAGATCATGGTTGATCTGCCCCTCGTCTGTGCCAGTTCCCCATTGCCCCAAATTCCCCAATCTTTCAAAAACTACCTCTGTAAGCACCTCCAGTGATCCAGCCTCCACACCTTTCCAGAGGCTCACCACTCTCTGAGAAGAAATTTCCATACACCTTCTGTTTTAAATGGCCATCCCCTTTCAACAACGAGAAGATTGATTTTGAATTCTCTCTTCTCCCCCACTCCCATCAGGCTGAAGACACAAAAGCCTGAAAGCACGCACCACCAGGCTCAAGGATAGCTTCTATCCCTATGTTATAAAACTATTGAATGGACCACTTGTACGATAATATGGACTCTTGACCTCACAATCTACCTCGTCATGACCTTGCACCTTATTGTCTGCCTGCACTGCACTTTCTCTGTAACTGTGGCACCATATTCTGCATTCTGTTATTGCTTCCTCCTTATGTACCGATGTGATGAAATGATCTGCATGGATGGCATGCAAAACAAAGATTTTCATTGTACCTTGATACGTGACAATAATAACAAACCAAACAAGACTCTTGAAAGAGCTCTGGCTTCTTACATCAGTAGGAGTTTGAGTAGATTCGGTATGTCACCAAAGGCTCTTGCAAATTTGTATAGAATGCAGTCAGAATGCACGGTGGAGAGCATTCTGACTGGCTACATCACAGCTTGGTATGGAGGCTCCAATGCACAGGATCGCAAGAGGCTGCAGAGAGCTGTAGGCTCAGCCAGCTCCATCACAGGCACAACCCTCCCCACCATCAAGGATATCTTCAAGAGGTGGTACCTCAAGAATGTAGCATCCATCACTAAGGACCCTCACCATCCGGGACATGCCCTCTTCTCATTACTGCTACAATCAGAGAGAAGGTACAGGAGCCTGAAGACCCACACTTGATTCAGGAACAGCTTCTTCCCCTCCGCCATCAGATTTCTGAATAGTCCATGAACCCATGAACACTGCCTCGTTATTCCTTTTTTTTGCACTTTTTTTTAATGTTTTAATTTATAGTAATTTTTATGTCTTTGCACTATACTGCTGCCACAAAACAACAAATTTCATGACATATAAGTCAGTGATAATAAACCTGATTCTGATTGGGTTGTGGGAGAGGTGGCTCACTGTGCCACTCTCCTGTGTTTAGGCCTTTGTGGTATGTAGGCTGGCTGCTTCTGTGGTGAGCAGCCCATGACTCTATGTAACCATTCATAGAGTCATACAGCACGGAAGCAGGCCCTTCGGCCCAACAGGTCCATGCCAAACAAAATTCCCATCTAAGCTAGTCCCATTTGCCCGCATTTGGCCCATAATCCCTCTAAACCTTTCCTATCCATGTACCTGTCTAAGTACCTTTTAAATGTTGTTAATGTACCTGCCTCAACCACTTCCTCTGGCAGCTCGTTCCATATATGGACAACTCTCTGGTTGCTCCTGGAGTTCCTGTTAAATCTTTCCCCTCTCACCTTAAACCTATGCCTCCTAGTTCTTGATTCCCCAACTTTGGGAAGAAGACTGTGTGCATACCTTATCTATGCTCCTCATGATTTTATACACCTCTATAAGATCACCTCTCATTCTCCCACACTCCAATGAAAAATCTCCCAACTTGCTCAATCTCTCTCCATAACTCAGTCCCTCGAGTCCCAGCAACATCCTTGTAAGTCTCCTTTGCAGTCTTTCCACCTCAATGGCATCTTTCCTATAGCAGGGTGACCAAAACCAAGCACAATATTCCAAATACAGCCTCACCAATGTCTTCTACAACTGCAACATCCCATTGCAACTTCTGTACTCAACGTCCTAAGTGATGAAGGCTAGCATGCCAAAAGCCTTCTTCACCACCCCTTCTACCTAAAATGCCACTTTCATGGAACCATGTACTTGTACTCCTAAGTCCCTCTGTTCTCTGTCCAGTTGGTGTATAAGCAATGGGGAAACTCATATAACATCTTGGTTCAACCATCAGTCTTGGGAAAAACCCATCTCTCAGGACAGGGGACAAGTCTCAGCTAACACTCTTGGCCAAGGTAATGAATAGTATCTCACGTGGCTGCAAGTGTCAACTCCTGGATAAGACATTCTGGAGGACTATTTGAAGGTCATGCAAAGATGTCCCTGGTGTCCTGGCCAATATTTAATCCTCACCCAATATTAGCTGGAAAAGCTGTGAAGTGTCTATTATTGAGAGATCTGGCAGCGGAGAAATCATTGCTTGACAATGCCTCAAGTCAAAGTTTACAGATGCTCTCGGGAGGTGAATGACTTTCTGTACATAGAGTCGAACAACACGGACGTGGCCCTTCATCCCACTGCTTCTATTCCAATCTTTTATGACCATCCATACGAATCCCATTTGCCCGCAGCGTCTTTCTGTACTTTGCCTATTTAAAATGTCTGACTGAACACCACAGACACTGATTGTATCTGATTCCACCACCTCTTCTGGCAGCATGTTCCACATATCAACCATTGAGTCCTGAAAAGGGTCCTGACCTGAAAGGTTGACCGCCTGCTTTTCTCCACGGATGCTGCCTGGCCTGCTGAGTTCCTCCAGCATCATCGTGTTTTTCATCTAGATTCCAGCATCTGCAGTCCTTGGTTTCTCTATCAGCCACTTAGCCTTCAAATCCCCTTTAAAATTCCTTCCTCTCACCTCCAACCTATGTCTTGTTCGAAGATGAGAGGAAGGAATTTTATTCCTACCATTTGAAACCGATTTTGACCGTCTGGCCGGTCGATGCCTCACATAATCTTAAGTGCTTCTATCAGGTCACCCTCATTCTCCTTCAAATGTTTGCCCTTTCTCTTCCCATTGTTTAAGAACCACTAGCAGCCCTGACAGCCGCAACATCAAATGGATTAGCTGTCTCAAACATGAAAAGATTGGCAAGTAGTTTCTTCCATTAACTTCCTTTCTATTCTGCATTAATGCAATGCCTGCCTGTTTAAGATGGAAAGAGGCAGGAGGAGAAGGCTGCTCTTCCATTCGATAAGGTCACATCCACTTGACATAGGGTAAAAGCACAGTACAAGGTCTTTCTGCCCACCATCAAACACCCATTTACACTAACCCCATCTTATTTTCCGCACATTCCCCATCAGATTTTATCACTTACTTGCACACCAGGGGCGATTTATAAGTAACCTATCAACCTGCTTGGCTTTGGGATGTGGCAGGAAGCTACGCAGAGGAAACCCACGTGATCACAAGGAGAATGTGCAAATTCCACAAGAACAGCACCGGAGGTGAGGATTGAAGCCAGGTCGCTGGAGCCGTGAGGCAGCATTGCTATCACCTGCCATTTGTGGACCATGTCCACTTTTCTGTCCCATTCCTGGATCAATTCCCTCAGTTCTCAAAAAATCTATTGATTTCAACCTTGAATGTTACTCAGCAGCTGGGCTCTGCCACACGCAGATACTGAATTCCACAGATCCACAACCTTCTAGCTGATGGATTTCCCTCTTATCTCAGTCAACCCCTCACCCCGCATCCATATCGCCTGCCTCCTATCATCTACCCTAATAGTCCCTCCAAGGTTTCTGCATCTCTCAACAAGATCACCTCTCAGTCTTCTGAATCCTGGAGAATTAATGCTCTTACTCAAAAATGAGTTCTATTTTAAATACATCAAAGGCTGTGCTTGATTATCAGACAAAGAAAACTGATGCCATCTCATCAGTCTGCATACCACCAGGGGAAATTAAAGATCTCTTTGTCTATTAATATAGTCAGAGATGACAGTTCTCCTCTGAAGAGTGCAAATACAGTGTTGCAGACAGTACAGTGTGAGTCAAGTGTGAATTCCTTTGTCACAGCCAAGAAGCTCAGTAATATGCTGCATATTTGTTTGTCAGTTACTTTAGCCACTGCTGGCAAATATCTCACAAATGTCCTTTGTCCCATTCACAGAAATTGGGTGTTAATGAAAAACTAGCACTTATTGCCCATCGCTAATTGCCCTTGAGAAGGTGGCGGTGAGCTGCTGCCTGTAGCAGATTTATATAAAACTATAAGGCATGTTGAGCCATTTCAGAGGGTGGTTCAGAGTTTGGCCTAGATTGGGCAAGGACAACAGATCTACACTACTAACACGGTAGTGTAGCGATCAGCATAACGCTATTACAGCACCAGCGATCCGGGTTCAATTCCGGCCGCTGTCTGTAAGGAGTTTGTACGTTCTCCCCGTGACCGCATGGGTTTCCTCCGGGTGCTCCGGTTTCCTCCCACATTCCAAAGACATATGGGTTAAGAAGTTGTGGGCATGCTATGTTGGCGCCGGAAACGTGGTGACACTCGCAGACTACAAATCTATCTCATCTTATTTATCTTTTTGCCTGACAGACATTAATGAACCAGACAGGCGTTAATGACAATCCAGTTTTCTTTCCTAATCTGTGTAATGGGACAGATAGGATTAATCAAAGCTGGCCCAGACTCAATGGGCTGAATGGTTTCCTTCTGTACTGTAATGAATCTCATTGGAATGCTGTGCAAACATACTAATTCTATCAGCTGAGGATCCCAAGATTCAAGTTTGTGATCTATATATCCCATTTTGCCACTCACTCTTTTCAGGTGCTAACTGCCCATCAAGCCCTCAGGATACACAGGATTGCACAGGATCACAAGAGGCTGCAGAGGGTTGTAGACTCAGCCAGCTCCACCACGGGCACAACCCTCCCCACCATCGAGGACATCTTCAAGAGACGGTGCCTCAAGACGGTGGCATCCATCACTAAGGACCTTCACCATCCGGGACATGCCCTCTTCTTGTTACTACCATGGGGGAGGAGGTACAGGAGCCTGAAGACCCACACTCAATGATTCAGGAACAGCTTCTTCCCCTCCACCATCAGATTTATGAACCATCCATGAACACTACTTTGTTATTCCTTTTTTCTGCACTATTTATTTATTTTGTAATTTATACTAATTCTACGTCTTTGCACTGTACTACTGCTGCAAAACAATAAATTTCACTGCAAATGTCAGTGATAAGAAACCTGATTCTGATGATGGTGAGCAGGAAATATGGTTACCCCTGTCCATAAATGATCACTTTGGACACTATCCTGTCTCCCCCACCCACCACCGGTCCAATCCCTTCCTACCTATATCCTTGTATTCTCGTACCTGGACACTATTCTATCCCCCCGGTCCAATCCCTTCCCACCTACGTCTAGATTCATAGTGTTAGTCATCTATAAATGATTGTTGGAAAAGCAAACTCAAAGAGCCTCTTAGTTAATGCAAATGCAAGGAAGCCGCTGGACATCTATTGGATTCAAAGACTGGTTTTCAAACCCAGATCTCGGGATTGCCTGTGATGTACAACTTGCAGTTTTCTGTTTGAACTTCTTCATATTTTGAGGAGCAGAAGTCCCAGATTTAGCAGAAGATTGTCACCATTCCTGACTCATGACCTCTCTCCTGATCCCCAACACTTGGAAGCAAGGAATTTTACAAACAGAAAAAAGGGCATTGGACTCAGCAGGGAACATGATCTTCCATAAATCAATCCCAAATATCACTTTCCAATGGCCTTCAATTCCTCTTTCTACAGAAACTAATTCACTACATTTCCAATACATTGTCCTCACCAGGCACAGATTCCCTTTCCTCTTCAAAATTCTGAATTACTTTTACAAGTTCTATCTCTTTCCTTCCAAGCCTTCACTAGTGGGAGCAACTTACCCAGATCAACTTTGACAGCTCCCTTCAGGAACTTGAAGGCTTCCAGTTATCGAAGCCAACAAAACCAGAAACAAGAGGACTGGTTTAAAAATACCCTGACTGTGGCACCACCCCGAGTTACCATGACAGCTGGTGAAAACAAATATTCCTGACATGACAATAACAGAAGAATATTTTTTTCTCAATTGGTATTCTTAGCCACAACTAAATGATCTGCCTCGAAGTTGTGATAAATGGCAAGGTTAGTGAATGTCAGAGTTTCTTCTGTAATCGACACCATTTATTTCAAAGCCATGCTTGTGAACAAAAATATATTCAAATCAGCCAGGCCCACACATTCATTAAAGCAGCCTTTTTGCTTTCTGTCACTGAGGTAGTCGAATTAATGCATAACTCTTTAAGTTAAATAAAAGGCAATCGGCTCCTCTTTCTCCAAACACTCCTCCTGTAGATGTTTCCCAATATGTAAAGCCTGTCCTCCACTTCCATCCATTTTATTTGGTTGAAAACTCTCCTGTGAAGTGCCCCAAATTACCTCCTGCTGGAAAAATTAAAGTTGTTGTTGTTGACCAATCATTTACACTCGACAAACAAAAGGCTGGAGGAACTCAGCAGGTCGGGCAGCATCTGTGGAGGGAAATGGACAGTGGACGCTTCGGATCAAGACCCTCCCTGAGTTCCACCAGCTTTTTGTTTGTTGCTCCAGATTTCCACATCTGCAGTCTCCTGTGTCTCCCATCATTGACACTATCTGGGAGGCCAGCAATTAATGGTTAACACAATAACGTTCAACTTAAACATTTGAGATGATCAAACGTTGCACCATCAAAAAGATTTTAAGAGAAGGAGCTTCATCATCATTCCAAGGCGGTGGCATCTTTGGCTTGTGGCATTGACAGAGTTGCTATGGTAACTATTGATTAACATTTTGTGGCTTCTTCCTCTGCCTCACAGGACAGCATCTTATCAGGGAAAGATGCAGCCACTTTGCCAATCGATTGGGAACAAGAGATCAATAGAGTGAGGAAGGGTGAGGCCAGATAATATCCCACCAGGATAAAATTATCCCAGTGCTGCTCCTCCCTGGATCTGCAGACTCACTGAGTTTGTTTTACTTTTTGTTTCTCTTTAATAGCGGATATTTGGTTTACTCTAAACCCTGGCAGAAATTTCAAAGAAGAGTTCATACTCACTCCGAATCTTTCACAATGCCAGGACCAACCTTACCCCAAACACTCACAAAAGTGTTTAGATAGTGTCACCACACTTGTGTAGGGATGCAACAGTGTGTACACAGAAAGATCACATAATATGTTTGCTCCTTCCCATTCGTTTTGTTTTGGACCAGCATTTATTGCCCATCCCTAACTGTCCTTGAGAAGGTGGTGGTGAGCTGCCTTCTAGAACCAGTGCAGACCTTGTTTTGAAGGGGCTGCCATTCTGCTGTTGGTGAGGGAGTTCAGGATTTATATCCATTGACAACAAAGGTGCAGCAGTAAATGCCTAAGTCAGACTCAACACACACAAAGTACTGGAGGAACTCAGCAGGTCAGACAGCATCCATGGAGGGAAATAATGTTTCCGGTCAAAACCCTCCACCACTCACTCCAAGTCCTGATGAAGGGTCTCGGCCCAAAACATCAACTTTTTATTTCCCTCCATAGATGCCGGCTGACCTGCCGAGTTCCTCCAGCATTTTGTGTGTGATGCTCCAGATTCCAGTGTCTGCAGAATCTCTTGTGTCGCTGTTTGTCCCCAACTCAAGACTGATATGTGATTTTTTTTCTTTACTGTCTGATATAATTTATGTTCTGTGTGTCGTCTGAGCCTACATACCTGTGATCCTGCTGCAAGCAAGTTTTTCATTGCACCTGTACCTCGTGCACATGACAATTAACTTGACTTCACTTGCTTCACTTCTCCCCACAGATGCTGCCTGACCTGCTGAGCACCCTCAGTGTTCCTGCACTTACCCCAGAACCGGCCAGTTCTGATACAAACTGCAATAGCTGGTCATCTGATATTGTTGGATTCAATATTGAGCATAGTGGGTCTTAATGGAAGACAAGATGTTGTTCCTCGAGTTTACATTGTATCTGTACCTCACCATACTTGTGCACATGATAATAGATTCGACTTGACAACTTGAAGGGGAATCTGCAGATGGTGGTGCTCCCATGCACCTGCTGCCCTTGTCCTTCTTGACGGAGAAGGTCCTGGGTTTGGGAGGTGCTGTCAGAACAGCCTGTATTGGAATTGGTTTATTATTGTCACTTGTACCGAGTACAGTGAAAAACTGCAAGAAACCGCAGAGAGTTGTGGACACAGCCCAGCGCATCACGGACACCAGCCTCCCCTCCTTGGACTCTTGTCTTTACCTCTTGTTGTTTTGGTGAAGCAGCCAGCATAACCAAAGACCCCACCCACCCGGGACATTCTCTCTTCTCTCCTCTTCCATCGGGTAGAAGATATAGGAGCCTGAGGGCACGTACCACCAGACTTAAGGACAGCTTCTACCGCAATGTGAAAAGACTATTGAACGGTTCCCTTATACGATGAGATGGACTATGACCTCATGATCTACCTTGCTGTGACCTTGCACCTTATTGCACTGCACTTTCTCTGTAGCTGTGACACTTTACTCTGTACTGTTACTGTTTTTACCTGTACTACATCAATGCACTGTGTACTAACTCAATGTAACTGCACTGTGTAATGAATTGACCTGTACGATCGGTTTGCAAGACAAGTTTTTCACTGTACCTCAGTACAAGTGACAATAATAAACCAATACCAATACTTGTCTTGCATACCAATCGTACAGGTCAATTCATTACACAGTGCAGTTACATTGGGTTAGTACAGAGTGCATTGAGGTAGTACAGGTAAAAACAATAACAGTACAGAGTAAAGTGTCACAGCTACAGGGAAACGAAAGCTACAGAGAGCTACTGTGCAATGAATTGCAGTGCATTTTGTAGACAGTGCACAGTGCAGCTATAGTGTGCTGTGGTGCAGGGAAAGAATACTTAGGGTGGTGAATGGGGTATCAATCAAGTGCACTTCTTTGTCCTGTAAGGTAAGTGAGCTTCTTGTATATTTTTGGAGCTACACACATCCAGACCACTGGAAAGTATTCCATCATGCTCCTGACTTGTAGGACCATGGAAAGGATATGAGTCACTCCCTTCTGGATTACCCAGCCTCTGACCTGCTCTTGCAGCCACAGGATCTATATGGCTGGTCCAGCTGAGTTCCAGGTTACTGGTGATCCCCAGGGTGTTGACGGTGGGGAACTTGGTGATGTGCTGGTTAAAGCCTGAGGATCTGTTTTAGTGACATTTGTCATGGGGTTAGTATTGATCAGGATGCCTAAGAGAATTTTCATGCTCCTTTTTGAAATGGCGAGAAGCAATTTGTTACTTCCAACTGAAAGACTAGTCGGGACTTCTGCTTAACATCTCGCCCTCTTGATGTTTTCCATATATTTCTTTATGATTTAACAGAGGCCATTTCTGCCCATTGAGTCTATGCCATCTCACCAAAGAAATGAATTCCCTGACAAATTTTTGCAGGTAATTTAATCACCCCAGCTTGCTATCCACTTCCCCCCATTTTCCTCCACTCACCTAAACACTAGGGGCAATTTATAGCAGCCATTTAACCCACCAACCTGCACAGCTTTGGGATGCGGGAGGAAACCAGAGCACCTGGAGGAAACACCCACGATCACAGGGAGGACATGCAAACTCCACACAGACAGCACCCAAGGTTAGGATTGAACCTGGGGTCACTGGAGCTGTGAAGCAGCGGGCTCTACTAGTTGTGCCACTGTGTTGTACTGTGCCACTGGCCGGGTCAGCTGTTCATGTCTCTGTGATGGGAATTGAACCTACAACCATCTGACTCTTATGAAGAGAGTGCAGCCCCATTGTCACTGCCAACAAAGCCTTCTACTTTCTCTTGAGACACAAGAGACTGCAGATGCTGAAACCTGGAGCAACAAACAATCTGCTGGAGGAACTCAGCGGGTCGAGCAGCATCTGTGGGGGGAAAGGAATTGTAGATTTGTTTCTCCACTTTTTCTGAAATTAAGAGTCATAGAGTTATACAGCACAGAAACAAGCCTTCGGCCCAACTGGTCCATGCCGACCATGGTGCCCCATCCAAGCAAGTCCCATTTACCAGCGTTTGGCCCATAACCTTCTAAACTTTTCCAATCCATGTACCTGTCCAACTGTCTCTTAAAAGTTGTTATTGGACCTGCCTCAACCCCTTCCTCTGGCAGCTGATTCCACATAGATACCACCTTTTAAAAAAAAAAATTGCCCCTCAAGTTCCCATGAAATCTTTCCCCTCTCACCTTAAACCCTATGCTCTTTAGTTCTTGATTCCCCAACCCTGGGAAAAAGACTGAGTGCATTCACCCTATCTATGTTCCTCATGATTTTATACACCTCAATAAGATCACTTCTCAGTCTCCTACGCTCTAAGGAATAAAGTCCTGGCATGTCCAACCTCCCACTCTAACACAGTCCCTCAAGTCCTGGCAACATCCTTTTCTGCACTCTTTCAAGTTTAATAACATCTTTCCTACAGTCGGGTGACCTAAACTGAACACAATACTCAAGTACAGCCTCACTAGCATCCTGTACAACCGCATCATGATCGCCCAACTTTTATACTCAATGCCCTGATTTATGAAGGTCAGTATGCCAAAAGCCTTCTTCACCACCCAGTGCACCAGTTCTGGTGCAAAGAATGGGAGAAACCAGTTTATGGCAATTTTGAACTCAATGACGCCTTGCTACAAAGGTCAGGACTGGAATCCACATTGAACTTTTAGTACGAAGACTACACTGCCACGTACCTGCTGAAAGGTCTAATCCACAGATTACATCTGTGATTACGCAGTTTGGAGTTCATTTACAAGGTTACGTCAGAACCAGCAGGAACAGCCAAAGAAAATCGTTCCTAATTGCAACCAAGTTTCAGGGCTTCTTGACAAAGGCGTCTATTGCAGGTTAAAAAAAGAATTCTGACCCCTTGTTGAGTGTAGTTAATGTCCATGGAGAACAGCTCATCACTAATTTTCAAAATTAATGTTGCACTCATCAAGCACGAGGCATTCCGGCCGGGGGAAGGGAGGCCGTATGAAGGCATAAGAAGGAGTGGGACGCATGACACCTTAAGCTGCTTCACCATTCAGTAAGATCACTGCTGATCCTGGGCCTCAAATCCACTTTCCCACCCAGTCCCCACATCCTCCAATTCACTTTGTTTCTGAAAATCTCTTGCTCACACTCTTCTGGGCTGGAGGATTCTAAAAGTCTATGACCCTCTGTGGAAAGAAATTTCTCCTCGTCTCTGTCCAAAATGGCCAAGTCCTCAACCTCAGATTAGGCACTGAATTCGAAAATTTAAAGCCTGAGGAAATGTCTTCTCAGCATCCATGCTGCTTGTCCCTCCAGAGTACCTTGCATGTCTCAGTGAGATCCAAACTCCATTGAGGGGAGACCAATTTTCCTCAGTCCGTCTCCATACTGCTCCCTCTACATCCCAGGTACACTCAGTCCTTGTGATTTGCTACGATAAGGTGGACTCTTGACCTTACAATCTACCTCATTACGACCTTGCACCTTATTGTCTACCTGCACTTTCTCTGTAGCTGTTACACTTTATTCTGCATTCTGTTATTGTTTTACCTTGTGCTACCTCAATGCACTGTGTAATGAATTGATCTGTATGAACGGTATGCAAGACAAGCTTTTCACTGTACCTCGGTACATGTGACAATAATAAACCAATTCCAATTTAGGGACAGGACTTTATTCCTGGAGCATAGGGGACTGAGGGGATACCTTGTATAAAATCATGAGGGGTATAGATAGGGTGAATGCACCACAGTCTTTTTCCCAGGGAAAGGGAATCATAGGGCATAGGTTTAAGGTGAGAGGGGAAAGATTTAAGGTGAGGGGAAAGACTGCTCTGCTTTTCCCTCCTATCTATTGGGCTTCCCCTTTTCCTATCTTCAGTCCTGAGGAAGGGTCCTGATCCGAAACGTTGACCGCCTGCTTTTCTCCACGGATGCTGCCTGGCCTGCTGAGTTCCTCCAGCATCATCGTGTTTTTCATCTAGATTCCAGCATCTGCAGTCCTTTGTTTCTCAAGATTTAAAAGGGATCTGAAGCCCCCAAGCAGATTGTGTGGTCATAGATGCTCCTTGTTATTTGCGAGAGATAGGGGAACTTCCCATGGATACAATCACAAACATGGATACCACTGAGTATAGGAGTTGGGACATTACGTTGCTTGAGTACAGGAGATGGGACCATATATGGAATAAGCTGCCAGAGGAAGTGACTGAGGCAGGTACATTAACAACATTTAAAAGACACTTGGACAGCTACACGGATAGGACAGGGTTAGAGGGATATGGGACAAACACGGGCAAGTGGGACCAGCTTAGATGGGCATCTTGGTCAGCATGGGCGAGTGCGGCAGAAGGGCCTGCTTCCATGTTTTATTACTCTGTGACTCTACAGTTTACCATCTACGTACTTTGGAAGTTGGATTGGGAACACCAGAGGCAGGAAGGCGATTAAGTTCGTGGTGGGAGTTGGGGTCAGGAGTGTGGGACAACGTGCGTCCGCAGCCAGAGGTGGGGTCTGGATTGGGAACACCAGTTGTCATGAATGTGGAAGTTTACATACAAGCTGGAACCTGTTACATCTCTGGAGGGATGGACCACTCTATGTCATTACAGTTTCACTGCCAGCAGCTTTAGTCATAGAGTCACAGAGCAATACAGCACGGATACAGGCCCTTCGGCCCACCCAGCTTGTCCTAATTTCCTGTGTTCAGCTCATATCCCTCCAAGCTCCACCCCTTCATGTACCTATCCAAGTGCTTATTAAATGATACCATTGTACCTGCTTCAACCACTTCCTCTGGCAGCTCGTTCCATATACTCACTACCCTTTGCGTGAAAAGATTGCTCCTCAGGTCCCTTTTAAATCTTTCACCCTAAACCTATGCCCCCTAGTTTTCGACTCCCCCACCCTGGGGAAAAGTTACCATCCACCTTATCTATGCCCCTGATGACTTTATACACCTCTATAAGGGTCCCCCTCATTCTCCTACGTTCCAAGGAATAAAGACCTAGCCTGGCCAACATCTCCCTGTAACTCAGGCCCTCTGGTCCTGGCAACATCCTCGTAGATCTTCTCTGCACTCTTTCCAGCTTAACCACGTCTTTTCTCTAACAGGGTGACCAAAACTGTACACAGTACTCCAAGTGTGGCCTCACCAACGACTTATACAACTGCAACAAAATGTCCCAACTCCTATACTCAAGCAATATAATGTCCCAACTCTTCCACTCAAGTGGTATCCATGTTTGTTTTTGTATCCATGGGAAGTTCCCCTATACCTCGCAAATAATGAGGAGCATCTATGACCACATGATCAGTTTGGGGACTTCAGGTGGATGTTGAAGATCTCCCTCTGCGTCCTGGATAACCTCCTAGTCCCACAGATGTGGTTAACTGATTGGCCATCTCGCCTCTGAGGCAGAACAGTGCTGGGTTCAAACTGACTGTTGTGTTTCACACATTACAATGTGACCACACTTTAAAAGGACTTTATCGACTGTAACAACAAACAAGATGATAGAGGAACTCAGCGGGTCAGACAGCATCCGTGGAGGCAAATGGACAGTCGATATTTTGGGTTGAGTCCTTCATCTGGACTGAAAGGGTCCCGACCTGAAACTTGGTAATCCTCTTCTCTCCAGGGATGCTGCCTGACCCGCTGAGTTCCTCCAGCAGAAAAACACTATGATGCTGGAGGGACTCAGCAGGCCAGGCAGCATCCGTGGAGAAAAACAGCCAGTCAACTTTTCAGGTCAGTTCTGAAGAAGGGTCCTGACCCGAAACATTGACCGCCTGCTTTTCTCCACGGATGCTGCCTGGTCTGCTGAGTTCCTCCAGCATCATCATGTTTTTCACCTAGATTCCAGCATCTGCAGTCCTTTGTTCCTCGAGCATGGTAGCGTAGTGGTTAGCACGACGCTATTACAGCGCCAGCAATCGGGGTTCGATTCCCGTCGCTGTCTGTAAGGAGTTTGTACGTTCTCCCGTGTCTGCATGGGTTTCCTCCGGGTGCTCCGGTTTCCTCCCACATTGCAAAGACGTACAGGTAGGTTAATTGGGGTTTAAAATGGGCAGCGCGGACTCGTTGGGCCAGAAGGGCCTGTTACCACGCTGTAAATAAAATTTAAGATTTAAAGAGTTCCTCCAGTATCTTACTGGTTGCTTCAGATTCCAACATCTGTTGTCTCTTGTGACTCCATTTATTGGCTGTAAAGCCATTTCAGAACTTTAAACTGAAAGGTTCTTTGGAAATGCAAGCTCCTCTTCTTCCTACACTGGACATTTGCTTTCTGAATCTTACAATTGCCCCAGTACTGCTGATCTTTCTTTCACCAATTGATTCTTGCTTTTGATTAACAAGTTTACAGTTGGATGTCTTTTCACTGTCCAGTTCCAGACATTCTAGTTCTACGCAGTGTTGCAAGCTACAGTCAGGTAGCTCACTCAGGGCAGCATAGTGCGGTAGTACTGCAGCCACACAGCTCCAGCGACCCTGGTTCGATCCTAACCTCGGGTGATGTCTCTGTGGAGTTTGCGCATTCTCCCTGTGACTGCGTGGGTTTCCCGCGGGTGCTCGTGTTCCCCGTCACATCACAAAGACATGCAAGTTGGTTGAAGAGCTGGGCACTGTCAATTACCCTGTATATGGATGATAGGAGAATCAGGGAGAATTGATGGGCATGTGAGAAAGAATAATTTACAGGGAAAACAGATGGTGCAGTGTGACTGATAGGGCTTCTCTGACAGCTGGCATGGACTCGATGGGCTGAATGGCCTCCTATTTTCTAAATAAATAAA
This sequence comes from Pristis pectinata, assembly GCF_009764475.1. Lineage (NCBI taxonomy): Eukaryota > Metazoa > Chordata > Chondrichthyes > Rhinopristiformes > Pristidae > Pristis > Pristis pectinata. The sequence goes on along the minus strand of NC_067436.1, from coordinate 14,141,674 downwards.
GTATGAATTTATTGCTGGCCATTATATCTTAACAACAGTCCTAACAACACTGGCAAAACAGAACGTCAGTCTAAGGAACCCACACTCGCTGATGATTGAAAAATAGCTTCCGTTTAAATGGTGTGGTGTTGTGTGGATTGCCAACTATGCAATACAAACACAGCCATGCATTTATATAGGACTGCTCACTATGTTAGGGCATTCCATAGGCCTCTACTGTCTCTTGTAATGCAGGAAACACAGCAGTCAACTTGTGCAAACAAGCTCCCACAAATAGCAATGTGATAATGACCAGATAATCTCTGCCAACAATATTAGTTGAGGAATAAATATTAGCCAGGACACCAGGGAGAACTCCCCGATCTTTCTTCAAAATAGAAACACAGGATTTTTTAAACCCAGTTGACTGAGTGCCTGGAATGCAGAGCCCAACACAAGACTGTACAGCATTCCCCTAGTGCTGTGTTAAATCTTTGTGCTCTTCAAGAGAGGGGCTTGAACCAACAACCTTCTGATCTTCATAGCATGACTCAGTGAGCTTTGAGAATATTGAGTACAAGAGTTGGGACAATGAGTACAAGAGTTTGGGCATCATGTGGCAGCTGTACAAGATGCTGGTGGAATTGCACAGAGTTTTGTGTGCATTGCTGGTCACCACACTATAGGAAGAATGTCATTAAGCTGGAAAGGGTTCAGAAAGGATTCACAAGGATGTAACCGGGACTAGAGGGCTAGAGTTATAAGGAGAGGTTGGACAGGCTGGGACTTTTTCCCCTGGAGCGCAGGATGGTGAGGAGTGAACTTACAGAGGTAGATAAAATCACAAGGGGTGCAGATAAGGTGAATGTTCACTGTCTTTTTCCTAGTTTAGTGGAGTTAAAACTAGAGGGCATAGATTTAAGGTGAGAGGGGAAAAATTTAAAGGGGACCTTTAAAAGAGGCAACTTTTTCCACACAGAGGCTAATGGTTATATGGAATGATCTGCCAAAGGAAGTGGTAAACATAGCACATTACAGCACAGTACAGGCCCTTCGGCCCACAATGTTGTGCCGACATTGTACCCTGCTCTAATATCTATCTAACCCTTCCCTCCCACATAGCCCTCCATTTCTCTATCATTCATGTGACTATCTAAGAGTCTCTTAAATGTCCCTAATGTATCTGCCCCCACAACCTCTGCCGGCAGTGCGTTCCACGCACCCACCACTCTCTGTGTTAAAAAAAACTTACCCCTGACATTCCCCCACCCCCATCATAAAGGTGGGTACAATTGCATTTAAAAGATATTTTGACAGGTACATGAACGAGCAAGGTTTAGAGGGATATGGGCCAAATCCAGGCAAAAGGGAATAGCTCAGGTAGGCAACTTTGTCAGCATGGATGAGTTGGGCCGAAGGACCTGTTTCCATGCTGTATGACTCTATGCAACTGGTTTAAGTGCAACATGTGTTTAAAGTGAAGGTCAATTAGTCCAGAAGGAACAAAAGAAGCAGTTGGGCTAAATGGTCTTTAATTTCTATGTAATTTTCTGCGATAGCCCTTCTCCCTCTACATAGGCGATGTTCTGTGAACACTTTTATAAAGCTCTACATAGCAGCATTCTTTTAAACCAGCACCTGTCCAAACCCATTTCAGGAGAACAAGCGAGTGTAGAAGTACACAGACTGGCTTCTCTCTCCACATGTATTTATAGAGAGAGGGTAACATGAACACTTCAAATCCCCGGTGTCGTAAATACTGCGAGACCTCATCAATCACTGTCTGTCAGACAAAGTCCTTTGAGCAGCCAGGGGAAGCTAACAGGCAAGGGCTACTGCATCCCGGGATCAGTTAGTGCATACTGCAGCTACCGAGGCTTAGCAAGATTCCCGCAGGAGTGAGCCTGGTGCCAATCTCTTCCCCCTTCCCCCACGCCGCTCTATTTCTCTGTTTAAGGGCGGAATTCCACACAAGCCGAACCTTTTAATATAAACAGCTCTGAGCTCATTAATCCACTGCCCCACCCCAGCTGTCTCAATAAAACCACTGACAGAGATGGGAAGGAGCTCCATCTAACAAGGTAATGGAGCCAAATCCATAATGAATCATTAACACTGTGGTGCCCTTCACTTCCAGAGACTACCGGAGATCCATCATCCCCATTTGAAGAGAAATCAGACAGATTGTTAAACAGTCTCTTCCATATGAATCAGGACCCTGTCCACAACTGCTGTACACACTGTCTGAATCAGAAGCCTGCCTACAACTGATGCACACACAGTGTAACTCAGGACCCCCTGTCCACAACTGGTGTACACAGTCTGAATCAGAAGCCTGCCTACAACTGATGCACATACACTGTGAATCAGGACCATGTATACAACTTGTGTACACACAGTCTGAATCAGGACCATGCATACAACTGGTGTACCTGGACCAAGATGGATCCTGGCTGGAGTTGGTTGCTTCAGGTATCAATTAGTACAATGCTCTCAGGCTTGGCTTGGGTTTGAATTGTGCTTGGTTGGGTCGGGTTTAACTTTATGCCTCAGTGGATCTCTACACTGTTAATATGACTTTGATTGCGCACATTGTTATTACCACCAAACTTGAATTAAGTGTATTTTCTAGAGCTCAGGATGACACAGTGGTGCAGCTGGCGCTGTCTGTGTGGAGTTTGCACGTTCTCCATGTGACCATGTGGATTTCCTTTGATGCTCCCGTTTCCTCCCATGCCCCAAAGATGTGCGGGTTGGTAGGTTAATTGGCTGCTGTAAATTGCCCCTAGTGTCTAGGTGAGTGTAGAACCTGGGGAAGTTGCAGGGAATGTGTGGAGAGTGGGTTACAGGGAAAATTAGTGGGGCAATGGGATTGTTCTGTAGATCCAATGGGGTGAAATGAAATAAGACAAGCATCTGTGTTTTATTGATAACCAAAAATACATTTGCTGAGCACAAGCAAGATTCAAAGAAAAAAAAATGAACCAAAATTAAGAACTGAGAAATGCAAGGCCTATCTATACCAGGTGAGCCTTCTGTGTCTTCCTCTGGGGGAGTGGGTTCAGAAGGCCTGCAATAAGCTATTCAGAAGTACGAGGGGTTTTGACAGAATAAGGAGGAATAGGTTCCATTGGTAGAAGCCCCTGGAGAGGATACAGAAATGGCTTTAACAGAAATGTTCCAGGGGTAAGGAAAGGCTGGAGAAACTGGGATTGTTCGTAAAGCTGAGGTTAACATGATAGTACTAGACACAGTCAAAGAAAAACTGTTCCATGGGTGTTTGGTCTTGAGTCAAAGGAAACTCAAGGAAATCTTTTTTATACTGCAAGTGATTAGCATCTGGAATTCATTGTCTGAGAGGTGGCGGGACTTATTTATGGCTTCCAAAGGGGAACTGTATCAGTTCTCAAGGGAGGCAATATTGTAGGTAAGATGGACCAAGTAGGGATTGGCTGCTAGGAGATTAGAAAAGAGGCCTGCTTGGTTTCAGAATTAAAATCTGGCATGGCAGCAGCCAATCCGAACTCAGCCCATCCACGTCCAATCAAAACCTGGCCCATCCACGGCCAATCAAAACCCGGCTCATCCACGGCCAATCAAAACCCGGCCCATCCACAGCCAATCAAAACCTGGGCAGTCCGCAGCCAACCAAAACCCGGCCCAGCCACATCCTATCAAAACATGGCCCATCTACGCCCAATCAAACGATTCAAAGCCTGGCCTAGCCATGGCCAATCAAATCCTGGCTCAAGCCTGAGGACTCAGAATGTTTTTCCCGTAGCTGACCTACAATGCCAAACATGATTTTGATTTGTTTCAGGATGAAACACCAAACATTGATGAGGAATATAGATTCATGGTGTAATACCGAGCAAATCATCCCAGGATGGATAAATAGTGAGCTGGGCCCAACCTGCCTGAATATTTTATCAGACTACAAACCCAACATGACTGACCCGAACACGACACAAATAGTCCACCCTGCTGGGCTTGGGTGACAAGGCCAGGTTCTGAGCGAGAGTGCGGGGTATGCCCAGTAAATAAACCACAAGACCACATACCCTAAGGGCTCTTATTTTACCTCAATCTCATTTCAATTGCACCTTCTAAGTTACATGTGCCCACCTTATTTTGCTTTGAAAAATGTAAAACCCCAGAGATCTGTTTTGAAGATAATCCCTCATAAGAGATAAGATAGCTTTATTAGTCACATGTACATCGAAACACAAAGTGAAATGCATCTTTTGCGTAGAGTGTTCTGGGGGCAGCCCACAAGTGTCACCACGCTTCTGGCACTAACATAGCATGCCCACAACTTCCTAACCTGTACGTCTTTGGACTGTGGAGCACCCAAAGGAAACCCACGCAGACACAGGGAGAACGTACAAACTCCTTACAGACAGCTGGTGCTGTAATAGCGTTATGCTAACCGCTACACTACCGTACTTCATTTTAATGGGGAGGAAAATAACTTAAAAGTACGAATTAAACAACCTGGGCCAGCTGCTGAAAGTGTGCATGGATCTGAAAGGTGGGTGAGGATATTTTCAGCTCAACTGTGGTGGTGACTTCTATTCTCTATTCACAGAACATAGAACAGTACAGCAAGAAACAGCCCCTTCGGCCCACGATGTCTGTGCCAACCATGTTGTCAAATGAAACTAATTCCATCTGCCTGCATCTCCCTCCATTCTCTTCATATTTATGTGTCTATCTAAATGCCTCCTAAACGCCACTATCGTGTCTGCTTCCACCACTACCCCTGGCGGCCAGTTCCTGGCACCTACCACTCTCTTTGTAAAAGAAAACTTCTCCCTTAAACTTTCTCCCTCTCACGTTAAAGCCATGCCCTCCGGCATCTGTCATTTCTACCCTGGGAAAGAGACTCTGACTATTCCCCCATGTCATTCAATGCCACAGTGGCACAGGTAGCAGTGCTGCTGCCTCACAGCTCAGGTGACCCCAGGTTCAATTCCAACCTCCAGTGCTGTCTGTGCGGAGTCTGCACGTTCTCCCTGTGACCACGTGGGTTTCATCCGGATGCTCCAGTTTCCTCCCACGTCCCAAAGACATGCGGGTTGGTAGGTTAATTGGCCACTGTGAATTGCCCCCAGTGTGTGGGCGAGTGATGGAATCTGGGGGGAGTTGATGAGAATGTGGGGAGGGTAATATGTTATTAATGCAGGATTAGTGAAAATGGGTGCTTAATGGTTGGCATGGACTCTAGGGCTGAAGGGCCGGTTCTCTGTATTATTACTCTATGACTCTAGCTCGGCATATCTACTCACAGTGAGGAATCAACCAGAGTGAAATTTGTCTTCATCAGGTTGCCAGTTTAGTGCCGAGATCATATGACCATAAGCTGTTGGAGCAGAATTAGGCCATTCGGCCCATCGAGTTTGCTCCGCCATTCAATCATGGCTGATTTTTTTCATCCCCATAACCCTTAACCCCCTTACCAAGCAAGAACTTTTCAATCTCTGCCTTAAATACACCCAATGACTTGGCCTCCACCGCCCTCTGTGGCAACGAATTCCACAGATTCACCACCCTCTGGCTGAAGAAATTCCTCCTCATCTCAGTTTTAAAGGGACATTCCTTTATTCTGAGGCTGTGCCCTCGGATCCTGGACTCTCCTACAGATGGAAACATCCTCTCCATGTCCACTCTATCCAGGCCTTTCAGTATCCAGTAGGTTTCAATGAGATCCCCCCTCATCCTTCTGAACTCCATCGAGTACAGGCCCAGAGACATCAAACACACCTCATATGTCGAATCTTTCATTCTTGGGATCATCCTTGTGAACATGCTCTGGACCCTCTCCAGGGCCAGCACACCTTTCCCTTGATAAGGACCCAAAATTGTTCACAGTCAATGGAACCAAATGAGCGGAGGGGATAGTGGATGGTTGGTCGATTTCCAAGACCGAAGCAGGAAGTCTACTCCAACGGCCTCAGGATAGAGGCGCACGTGGGTACTCACACGTACACGCAAGTGCACACAGACACACAATGCAAACACACTGATGTGCGCACAAGCACACACATAGATGTGCATACAGACACATGCACATGCATGCACAAACACGCTCACATACGTATACACAGACAAATTCATTTTGCATCATGCTGACCTTTTACGCCAGTGACACCTGATTGAAGAATCAATTTTTCCCATCGCGATTTGCATTAACAACAATTTCTGGATCATGCCATCCACTCTGGATTTTCAACCGAGCAATGGTGAGGATCTCTTTGTGTCTCTGACACGACTTCCATGTGATGGTGTCACTTCCCGTACACTGCTCCTCTTGGGACATTACAGGGAAATCAGGCCCACAGATTTCATCAGCATTGGACATTTTTGGGATCCTCCCAACATTACCATGGGCTGGGACCCCTGTTCAGGTTAACTCCCTGACTTATTGCCAACCCTCTCTTCACTGACGCAACTGCCAATTGCCACAGCCTCTGACGATGGGAGAAGGCTCATGTAGAACATAATTACCAACACTGAGCAGATGGGCCAAATGACCTGTTTCTGTCCTGTAACATTCTACATAACCCTATTTATACCCGATTGGTCTCAGGGCCATTACCAACAAGCACTGCTTTCTTTCAGCTGCAACAAATTAAATGATCAAACACATTCCCTCATCATACACTCACAGACAATGCAGAGAAAAACAGCTTAGATCTCAACTCAGATTCTCAAGTGTGAAAGATCAATGCCAAATTGGTAAAGCCACCCACAACACAACAGCCATCTAAGACTACTTGTTTTTCATCTAACGAGACGCGGTTGATTTGCTTTATGGCATCATTGTATCCCTTTTCATCTGTACCCCAGTGAGAAAATCAGCAGGGGTAGGAACACATCTTGAGTGCTGGTGAGACTCTTACTATCACCCTGCTTAATATGCATTTCTGTTGACTTCAAGAGGGTTTGAATATCAGGAAGAGCTTCCAAGCCAAGGTGAATTTCTACTCCAAAACTGAGACAAAATATCGCCACGATAAGGTCATTGGAAAGGGAAAGTCCAACTCACCTCTCTTCTGCATAAAAACGAACAGGTCATCCAGGAACTCTTTCCGCTTGGGGTCGCTGTCCAGTTCATAGAGCTGTTGAGGGAAGTAAAGGAAACATTAAAAGAGGACAGCATGAGGTAGTCATGGTGCGAAGGAAATGGAGTCGCAACAGTACTCAGAGAACTTGCCCCACCTTTGGTAATATCTACAGGAGGCATTGCGTCAAGAAGGCAACATCCATCATCAAAGATCCCCACCATCCGGGCCGTGCCATCTTCTCGCAGTTACCATCGGGCAGGAGGTACAGAAGCCTGAAGTCCCTCACCACCAGGTTCAAGAACAGCTACTTCCCTTCGACCATTCGGTTCTTGAACCGACCTGCACAACCCTGATCACTACAACACTATGACCACTTTGATCACTTTGCACTAAAATTGACTGTATTTTAAATTCTAATTGTGTTCTTTCTTGTAAAAATTTGTGTTTAATTAATGTTTTTCTTGTGAATGTTGTGCAACTGATGCTATGTGCCTGTGATGCTGCTGCAAGTAAGTTTTTCATTGCACCTGTGCGTACATGCACGAGCATATGACAATAAACTCGACTTTGACTGTTTGGAAATAGGCTCCACTCAAAACATGCGTCAAGCCAAGAAACTCATAATGCTACAGGTGTAGAGTGGTTACATTGCAGGATGAGCAATCGACAGGAATGGACTAATGATCCAAAGACACAAGTTGAAATCTCATCAAGCCAGTTGCAGTAGTAAAGCTGATTAAATAAACTTGGAATGAAAATGCTAGTAATGGTGACTATGAAACTGCCAGACCATAGAAGCCTATGTAGTCCCCTAGAGCCCTTTAGGGGAAGAAATCTGCCATCCTTACCCAGTGTTGTCTAAATATGATTCATAACCTCACTCTGTAAATGGTCCAGCAAGATATTCAGTTCATGGACAATTAGGGACAGGGAAGAAGCAATGATGCCAACATTGAATAAAAAATAGGGATGTGAATGTCAATTAATTTAATGGAGACACAAGGGACTGCAGATGCTGGAATATGGAGCAACACACAAAAAGCTGGAGGAAATCAGCGGGTCAGGCAGCATCTGTGGAGGGAAACGAATAGATGACGTTTCAGGTTGAGAGCCAGATGAAGGGTCTCAATCCGAACTGTTGATTGTCCATTTCCCTCCATAGATGCTGCCTGACTCGCTGAGTTCCTCCAGCTTTCCGTCAATTAATTTAATGTTTGTGTACTCAACCTTAACACCTACTTGACTTACTTCTCTGTCCCTTTATCACCCATAATGATTCCAGCGATTAAAACCCACCATCAATTGTAATATGCTATACGTGGAAGTGGGTTTGGCAACCAGAACCTATCCATTAAGGAGACATACTTTCATAGTCTTTCACTAAGTAATAATGATGTCTGATGCTAGAGTACTTGGGTACTAAATTAATGCTCAAGTAATGCTAATTATGTCAAGTATCCATATCCACCACACTATTGAATCATTGAAGGAAAATCACTCCTACCAATGCTTCTAACAAATACACAGTCCTCCTGCAAAATATCAGAGGTTCTTTCTGGGTAGTTCTGCAATAATAATAAAGCCGATGTTTAATTCTCATGTGTGACAGCACAGTAATGCTTTTGGTAAACACAGACTTCAGACATTTCCAGCCACACGATATATAATAACTAATAAATGACTTGGCAGGTGCTTCATTTATTACTGGTTTCTATTAAGATTCTGGAAATGCTCAAAATATTGTCTCAGTAGCCAGAGACAAAGTTTGATGTTAATTCAAGATCTTGGCTTTCCTGTTAAATGTGGCCTGGGTCAATCAAAGCTCTTAGCACAAGCTAGAAATGGATGGATGTCTGCAAGTGAAAATGTGTAATAATGTCATCCAATTGTTGATGCTGTACTAAGTACTGCAATGAGTAATGAAAAATTGCCTTCTGAGGAATTCCATTGAACTTATTCAGCAATGTAAGATTTTACAGTTCCCCTGATTTGCATATTTATTCTTTTTTTCATGTCATATGCAAGCCATGTTCTTGGTTGAGCAGGGAGCACAAGCATCGGTGGCAGGAACACTTCCAGCCCAGTTTTAGAATCGAGCTGTCAGACCTGTCACACATGGTGCTTGACCACAAAACCCAAGGGAATTTTATAACTGACACGGCAGCAGTTGGGACAGAATTCAGAGGAGGTGGAACATGAGGGAATTTGATCTCCTTCCCACCATTTAGATGTATAAAACTGGTCCTACCACGGCAATGAATTCAAAGGCCGAAAGAAACATAGTGTAAGAAACACACCTGAACCCAGGGAAGCATCCCTGGTTGCTGACCATAGGTCGGGCTGCCTCACAGTTCCAACGATCTAAAAAGAAGTCTATCAGATCTAATAACTCACCTGGGAGATTCCAATTTTTTCTCACCCCTCAGAATTTCCCCAACTTGACTCCTAAAGCCCTGGCTCCAAATTCTACACCATACCCCAATCCTACCCTCCACAAGCAGGAGAGATCCTTCATCTCCACCTACCTCTTGTGCAGGTAATAAAATGAGAGGCTGAAGCTGCAGTGATGGTTTAGCATTAGCAACTGATGTCAAATTTCTGGGCCAGGTAAGAGAGATTTTAACGCGCTGGACTAAAACCTCTGGATAAACACTATCTGCTGTTGTACATACAATAAAATATTGAACAGCACAGGAACAGGCCCTTCGGCCCACAATGTCTGCACCGAACACCATGCCAAATCTCTTCTGCCTGCATGTGATCCATATCCCTCCATTCCCTGCATATTCATATGTCTAACAGCCTCTTAAACGTCACCATCGTATCTGCTCCCACCACCACCCCTGATACTGTTCTAGGTACCCACCACTCCCTGTGTAAAAAAACCTTGTCCCGCACGTCTCCTTTAGACTCCACCCCCCTCCCCCCACCTTAATTGACATTTCTATGCTGGGAGAAAGATGCAAAGCTTGAGGAGCTGATCCAAGAACAATCTCAGGATAACTGGGTATCCATGCAGGACAGAGATGAGACGAAATCTCCTGACCAAGAGGGTCCCTGGATGCTCAGTGACTGACATTCAAGACCAAACACAGTAGAGATTTGGATGCAAAGGGAAATCAAGGATTGCTAAGGACAGAGGCAGCCATAATCACTGCACAACAGAATAGCTACGTGTCGAATGCCCTGCTCTGTTTCCATTTCATGAGTCACGTTCTGAAATGACAACAAATTGTTCGTGACGTCATTCACCAGTCACCACAGTAGGTGAAAAATGGGGGCAGCATCCCCAGTGCCTTCCACAGTGAACACAGCCAAGTAATCTCTGGACAAAGTGGTTGAAAGTATTGCTGTGAGATCAGCACTTTAAATCAAGATTCTGCAACTGACGGGAACTCGGAAAATTAGAACTAAATCAGCCTGATGGTTACGGGATGTTTCTGTGGAAAGCAACTATCTGCTGACACTGGCTTAAAACAAAAGCCTCCGTCACAGCTCAGATACTCACTCATGGACTGAGATGAGAGTAGGGGGAGAACTGGGGAAGTCAGGGGAGACTAGTGATGAGACAGGAAGGATGTGGGAGAGGGATGGGAGCAGGAGAGAGAGAGAGAGAGAGAGAGAGGGAGAGAAGAGAGAGAGAAAGGGGGGGTGGACGAGAGAGGGGGGTGAGAGGAAAGAGGAGAGAAAGATGGGAGCAGGCAGGAGAGAGAGATGAGGGCAGGTGAGAGAGAGAGAATGGGGCGAGAGAGAGAGATGAGGGCAAGAGAGATGGGGCAGGCAGGAGAGGGGGCGAGAGAGAGGGTGAGAGAGCAGGAAGAGAGAGGGGGCAAGAGAGAGAGATGGCAAGAGGGAGACAGGAGAGAAATAGGGCAGGCAGGAGAGAGGGGGGCAGGAGAGAGGGCAGGAGAGAGAGGGGACAGAGAGGGGGCAGGAGAGAGAGGGGACAGGAGAGGGGGGCAGGAGAGGGGGCTGGAGAGAGGGGGGCAGGAGAGGGGGCTGGAGAGAGAGGGGGCAGGAGAGATGGAGCAGGAGGAGCAGGTGAGAGAGAGAGGGGTGGCAGGAGAGAGAGAAAGAGGGCAGGGGAGAGAGAGGGGGCAGGAGGGCGGCAGGAGAGAGAGGAGGCCAGGGGAGAGAGAGGGCAGAGAGAGGACAGCTAGAGAGGGAGCGAGGAGAGTGATCGAGGTAGTCAAGCGAAATAGAGAGAGTGAGGTAGAGGTAGAGAGTAGATACAAAGGTACAGAGAGAAAAATAAAGTGAGGGCAGGAACAAGTGAAAGTGAGAGCACACACAGCTGTTAGAGCTGCTGCCACATGGCTCCAAAGACCCGGGTTCAATCCTGACCTCCGGTGCTGTTTGTATGTTCTCCCTATGTCTGCACGTGTTTCCTCTAGGTGCTGCAGCACCCTCGCACATCCCAAAGATGTGCCGGTGGGTTACTTTGCCACTTACCTACATAGTAGCCAAAGGATGAAAGGGCGAGCTGATGGAGAGGTGAGGGAGATTACATAGCAGGGTGCAGGGAAATGAGCGGAGCGAGGTGGGATTATTCCACTGGAGACACCAGTGGCTAAGTCATCTGTGTCATGATATGTAAGTGAGGTTGAGGGAGAGTTTGAGAAGATAAGAATCCTAATTTAACCACAGCCGAGACAGAAAGGAGAAAAATCGAGAAGGTCTGACCTTGGCGAAGTCTTTGGCAGCCTCTCTTGCTCGTCCGCCATCAGCGTCTTCATTCCAGGCCAGACTCCCATTCTAAACATTACAAAGAGAAAGAGTAAAAGATGAAGATAGAGAGAGAAAAAAAATGAAGAGGACAGTTCTATGGATCTCTGGCCTGGAATAAGCACTGACAGCAGAACAACGTTGAGTGTGGATCAGTGGAAACCCCTCCTGAATTTAGGACTTGCTGCCAAATCACCATCCTGTCATAGGATTGGCTTTTCCTCAATAGTCATCACCCCTCCTACAGTCACAGTGAGTGGCAGGGTCCTGGGCAGTGTTGTTGAACAGAGAGACCTAGGGGTAAAAGTACATAGTTCCCAGAAAGTAGTGACACAAGTAGACAAAGCGGTGAAGGCGTTTGACAAGCTTGCCTTCATCAGCCACAGCATTGAGTACAAGAGCTGGGACACCACGTTACAGTTGTACAAGACGTCGGTGAGACTCCACTTGGAGTATTGTGTGTGGTTTTGTTCGCCCAGCTGTAAGAAGCACGTGATTAAGCTACATAGGGTGTAGAAAAGATTCACAAGGATTTTGCCAGGACTGGAGGGCTTGAGTTATAAAGAGAGATTAGATAGGCAGGAACTTCTTCCCCGGAGCGAAAGAGGTTGAGATGTGAGGGTTATTAAATTACGCAGGGCATACATAGACTGGATGGTCACAGTCTTTCTCTGGGTAGGGGAGTCTAAAGTTGGAGGGAGTAGGTTTAAGGTGAGAGGAGAAAATATTAAAGGGGATCTGAGGGGCAAATGTTTCACACAGAGGGTGCTGGATTTGAGAAACGAGCTGCCGGAGGTGATAGAGGCGGGTACGATTAGAAGGTTCGTAAAATATTTGGATAGGTACATGGATAGGAAGGGTTAAGAGAGTGAAAGGCCAAACGAGGTCAAACGGGATTAGCTTAGATAGGCGTTCTGGTCAGCATGGATAGGTTAGGCCGAAGGGGCTGTTTCGGAGCTGTACAACTCTATGGATCTTCTCTCCTGAAGTTGTGCACCACATTTGACTGCTTGCTGACCAAAACGGTTCAAAACATTTGCTCACCACCATCCGCTAAGTGAGCAATGCCTAGACTCCAAGATTTTAACAGCAAAAGGATAAGCTCATTTGTAGGCTGATAATGTTGTGCACAGATCAAATAATGATGAGGGCAGTCTCAGAGCTGTATTTAACTGTTAACTGCTGAAATAAGCAGGCAGGCAAAATATTGGTCAATGCATGCACCAACTTTCCATACTGGCAATAGGGAGCAGGCTCAGGAACACACCGCACTTCTCAGTTCTTTTTCGGATAAAAGGCTGCACCACAATCATTGTATTCACAACAAAACTCTTAGGTTTCTAAATGTGATAGAATGCTAGGCCCAAAGCCAACTTCTACATGTTAGACTGCATCCAAGTGCGGGGGCTTCAGCGGAATCCAAGTGCCATGCCGAGTCTACGGGAAGAAGTTGTCGTAGCAACATAGTGAAATATCCATTCAATTGATGACAGAGTCAGGGGGGGGCTTCATGGCTGGGAGACCATGCGTCAGTGTGGAGATTAAAGCCTTGAAATCTCACTCTACTACATTATCATTGTCACCTCACACATTCATATCAAATTCTTTTTGCGTTAGTTAAATGGCAGCACGAGCCCACAAGGTTAGCTGTTGGCGTGCCTGGATAATGATGTGAATGTTAACACGCCATTGTCATAGCACAGTTTATTTTTAACCACAAACACACGTGTTTATACATCACAGTGTGCAAGTTCCTGTCAAACCCAAGGGAAGCATACTTCTCCTTTTCAGTTGTACCCACTTGTCGGTTTGATGGACTGGATTCTGTTGCACGCACTTGTTGCTAAATTACATCAACATCACACAAGTAACTTATCCGAGTCCTTTATATCGTAAGAGCAATGAACAGTAGACCATTCAGCCCCTCGGGCCTGCTGCAGATTCAATAGATCGTGGCTTCAATTCCACTCACCCACTTGTTCCCCACAATCCTCGATTTCCCCTACAGATTACGTCCTTCAATGATTTAGTCCTCACTGCTCCCTAGGAGAGAGAGTTCTGTCGATTCACAACCCTCAGAGAGGAAATTCCATCATCAAAGATCACTTTGATCACTTTGCACCATAATGGACTTTGTTATTTTTTTTCTGATTGTGTTCTTTCTTGTAAAAATTGTGCATAATTTATGTTTTTCTTGTGAATGCTGTGTATCTGATGCTATGTGCCTGTGATGCTGCTGCAAGTAAGTTTTTCATTGCACCTGTGCGAACATGGACTTGTGCATATGACAATAAACTCAACTTTAACTTTGAAACTCTTCTTCATTTCCAAATAAAATGAGTGACTTCTTATTCTAAAACTATGCCCCTCCCTGACCCAGTTTGAGATTCCCCCACAAGGGGAAACAACCTCTCAGCATTTACCCTGTCTCAGAATCTTCTGCTTCAAGGACATCACCTCTCATTATTCCAAAATTCTGAAGAATATTCCCCCAACCTGTTCAACCTTTCCTCATGAGACAACCCTTCACCTCAGGAATTAATCCTGTGAGTCTGCTGTGAACTTCCTCCAGTGAAAGATCTCCTTCCTTAAGAAAACCAGAATTGTACATTGAATCTCAGATGTGGTCTCACCAATGTACAGCTGTTGGAAGATTTCCCTACTCTTATAATCCATAGCTTTGCATTAAAGACCAACACTGAACGTGCCTTCAGGGTAATCTTGTTGGCAAAACAGACATAGCACTGAGTAATGACACTATGCATGGCACCAGGGTCTTGCACAACTGAGACATAACATGAATTAGAAGGCAGTTCCTCCCATAACTCTCTTGATAAATCTGATGGTTCCTCCCACAGCATAGCCATCTGTTAAAATTTCTCAGTCCTTCTGAATATCTCTTCCCATTCAGAAATATTCCTAAACTATTAAAAATTATCTAAACAAAATATAGAATATTATTCAAAAATGACTTCTTAATGCTTTTAAATAATTAACCACATTACTGCAAACACCAATAATGGGAATGAAAGAGGTGCCTTGATGGAAAGTGTTTCACTGCGATAAATTTCATCAATCAAGAAGGGTATCACGGTGGCAGAACTAGTAGAGCTGCTAGTGATTTAGTGGAGCTACTGCTTTTCACAGAGCGAGTGACCCGGGTTTAATCCTGACCTCGGGTGCTATCTGTGTGGAGTTTGCATGCTTTCCCTGTGACCACATGTGTTTCCCCCGTGTGCTCCAGTTTCCTCCCACATCCCAAAGGAGGCAGCTTGGTTGGATAACTAGCCATTGTAAATTGCCACCAGTGTGTAGATAAGTGGTAGAATCTGGAGGAGAGTTGGAGGGAATGAAATGGTTTGGGTAGGAAGGTGGGTGGTTGATGGGATTCTGTGGGTTGAAGGGCCTCTTTCTGTGCTGTATATCTCTATGGCTGGGTGAAATGCATTGAGGGCAATTAGTTAGAGTGTGTGGACAGAGATTTGAAATGCCAAGTGTTGTAAATGGAATACATGTCCTCCAAAGAGACAATGGCTTTGTAGCTGAAATGTAGCGCAACAACCGATCTGCTGGAAAAAACTCAGCGGGTCGAGCAGCGTCCGTGGGAGGGAAGGAATTGACATTTCAGGTTGAAACCCTGAATCAAGAGTCCTGATGCAGGGTTTCGACCTGAAACCTCAACCCTTTCCTCCCACAGATGCTGCTCGACCCGCTGAGTTCCTCCAGCAGATCGGTTGTTGCTCCAGATTCCAGAATGTGCAATTTCCTGTGTCTCCTCTGTAGCTGAAATATGTTAATCGAGTATTTGTCAAGCGAGGAGTTACCCTAAGCAGACTGCTAATGAGGCGAGGCTTCCCCCAAAGCGCAGCTGGGTCAGGCTGCCATCAGCAGGACAGACCTACTCTGGCGTTATCTGGAAATGGGCCTTGTGTTGACAGCAACGAGGTCGCTGAGAGCAATGTTAGTGCAAACTTAATCAATGCATTATCAAAGAGACGGCAGATTAACAGTTCCCAGGGAACATTCCCCTCCATAAAACCTTCGGCTCAATGGGAGCTTTGAGCTGTGGGAGAGATCTTCGCTTGCACACACTTAAGTCTTGCAAGTGTCAGAGGGTCATACAGCACGGAAACAGGCCCTTCAGCCCAACAGGTCCATGCCGACCAAGATTCCTATCTAAACCGGTTCCCATTGGCCTGTGTTTGGGCTACATCCTTCAAAACCTTTCTTATCCATGTACCTGTCCAAGTTCCTTTTAAATGTCGTTAATGTACCTGCCTCAACCACTTCCTCTGGCAGCTTGTTCCATATACTGACAACACCCTGGGTGAAAAAGTTGCCCTCAGGTTCCTATTAAATCTCTCCCTTCTCGCTTTACACCTATGCTCTCTAGTTCTCAATTCCCCAACCCTGGGAAAAAGACTGTGTGCATTCACCCTACGCTCCTCATGATATACACCTCTATAAGATCACTCCTCATTCTCCTACACTCCACGGAACGAAGTGGAAAGGGGTGAGGACTTGTTTGTGAGCAGGAATTTCACTGTGAGGGAGGGTGGGGTCTCCTTCGTGTGGTGCTGAAATTATATTGAACCCATCAGAGATTTAATTCACCTTCACAAGCCCTGGGCTGCTTCTGTGCTGAGGCTCATTTTCAGACATTGGAGGCAGGGTCTCATAATGCCACATGAAGGGAAGTTGTGGATTGGTGGGGGGGGGGGGGGGTGGTGGGGTGGGTCGGGTCAGGGGCAGAAAATGTCTTCAGCTCTCTCAGGATGGCAAGATGAGCCAAATGTGCAGGGTTGCAGGAACCCAGCCCACTGCGTCCTCACTGCTAGCCAACAGCTGTTGGCCACCCACAGTGGGGTTGACGTTTAAGAATAGAGAGGTTATGTACCAGTTGTATATGGTGTTGGAGGGGCCGCACTTGGAGTACTGTGCACAGTTTTGGCCCCCTCCCTAAGAAAGGATCTAGTAGCATTGGAGCCAGTCCAAAGGAGATTCACAAGGGTACTTCCTAGGATATGAGGGTTGTCCTATCAAGAGAAGCTAGATAGTTTGGGCTTGTACTCCTTGGAGTTTAGAAGAATGAGGAGTGACCTTATTCAAACATATCAGGGTGCTCGACAGGGTAGACGTTGAGGTGTTTCCACAAGTGCGAGAGTCACGAAAGAGGGGACATAGTTACAAAATAAGTGGCTGGTCACTTAAAACAGAACTGTGCAGAAATTTCTTCCCCAAAGGATATTGAATCTCTGGAATACTCTGCTCCAGAGGGCGGTGGAAGGCCAGTTATTAAATGTATCTAAGGTGGCAATAGAAAAATATTTGAAGGATCATGGAATTGAGGGTTATGGGGAAATGGGCCACAAGAGGCCTGCATAGATGAGCCATGATTGTATTGAATGGCGGGGCAGGCTCCCGCGCCTATTTCTTTGTGTACTGTCTCTGGCCCTCAACTCTGCAGTAGAATTGCTTCTCCCCTGCTTTTGGTGTGCGTGTTAATCCACAGAAGCCTTCCTGCCTCAGCTGAGGAGAGTAGTGAGAGCAGTCTTGTCAAGGTAACAGCTGGGAATGACAAACTGGCACTGAGCCAGAAGCAGTTTAGCTGACGATGCCTCGCTGCTAATTGATGCTGGGAAGGAGGATTTATTAGATTAAATTAAACAAGACAAGCATTAGGACAACTTCACTGTTACCGATTTCCACAATATCAACACTCTGAGGCACAATGTCAGTCCTGGGTAATTAATCATTGTAATGTGAAGCAAGGGATCCAAGGAGCACAATGTAAAGTTTCTTTCATTACACACAACACACAAAGGCACATGGAAGGGGAGACAGAGGAAAGGTGAACTCTGGTAACTAGCGTGCGTTGTTTTTCAGAAGGAAGACAGCTTGGCGAGTGATTCACCACAGCGTTCATTTGTAAAACCCGAACGTTTATGACCACTGGGGACCTCTTATGATCGTGGCTTTGAGCAGAACCTGTCCATGCATTAATGCTGCAGTGTCCAATGGAATGTGCAGAATGCAGGCTTTTTAAACCTCTTTCAGGAGACAGGAAATGCAGAATGATTCAGCCTGTCAGAATGCAGAGAGAGGGGAAATGAGACAATGCCATTTCCGAATTTGCCCTTTTATAAAGAGGAAAGTGATTTAAGGAGGCTTCCTTGAGACTCCAAATCTAAGCTGGAAAGAGTGCAAAGAAGGCTTACGAAGATGTTGCCAGGACTTGAGGGCCTGAGTTATAGGGAGAGGTTGGGCAGGCTAGGACTTTATTCCTTGGAGCGTAGGAGACTGAGGGGTGACCTTATAGAGGTGCATAAAATCATGACACGCATAGATAAGGTGAATGCACTCAGTCTTTTTCCCAGGGAAAGGGTATCAAAAACTAGAGGGCATGGGTTTAAGGTGAGAGGGGAAAGGTTTAAAAGGGACCTAAGGGGCAACTTGTTCACGCAGAGGGTGGTGGGTGTATGGAATGAGCTGCCAGAGAAAGTAGTTGAGGCAGGTATGATAACATTGTTTAAAAGATATTTGGACAGTTACATGGATAGAAAAGGTTTAGAGATATGAGCCAAATGCTGGCAAATGGGACTAGCTTAGGTGGGCCCCTTGGTCAGCATGGACAAGTTGGGCCGAAGGACCTGTTTCCTTGATGTATTACTCTATGAGTTTATGAGACAAATATGGAATAAGGTGTTGGCCATTTCTTCTGGAGGGGAAGTCCCTCACTCATTAATACATTAGTGGCCAGTTATAGAATTACAGAATCATAAAAAGGCTGGAAGGAGACCAATCTGCCCGTCAAAAGCACACTAGCCATTTTTTCTCAAATCCCTTCAAACCTTTGACCTAAAAAGGATTAGATTTTTTTTTACACACATTAACAGAACCACCGGAAATGGGGATTCCATATCAACCTGGTAAATCTCTGTTTATTATAAATATATCATTTTGGCAAGGAGATCAGTCTTTCTTTCTCTCTTAACTGTCTTGTGTAATTTACGTATAATTTATGTTCTGTGTTGTCTGAACCTACATGCCTGTGATGCTGCTGCAAGGTAGTTTTTCGTTGTACCTGTACCTCACCGTACTTGTGCACATGACAATAAACTCCACTTGACTTGATCGGTACGCAACACTACAGGTGGTGTCTCTTTGGGACCCGATGTAATTGCCGTTAAGACATCTCTCCTTTTGCACTTAAATCCTCCTGCATCAACAGCCCACATACCATTTGTCTTCCTAATTGGTTGCTATACCTGCATGTTAACGCTCAGTGATTAGCACCAAGGTTCCTCTGAACAATGTCTTTCAAACTCTGACCATTTAAACAAAATACTTCCTTCCCTGTTTTTCCCACGGTGAACTACATTATATTCTCACACCTTCTACAGTGCATTCCATCTGTTGTAAAGGAGTTGAGCTTCATCATCAGCATCTTCTCCCTAGGGACTTCTGCTATGCCTGTGTGGAGGGGTGTGTGGAGGGGTCACACCACATTGCAGGCAGTACAGAGTGCTGAACTGTAGTAAAAAACAAACTACAGGAGGAACTCAGCAGGTCAGGCAGCATCTGTGGAGGAAATGGACAGTCGATGTTTCGAGTAAGGCCCTTCATCTGGAGGAAGGATGGGAGGCCCATCCAAGGTCACACGGAGCACTGCTGCACATCAAGTCACTCCCCGGGGTCTGAGGTACAAACCCCACACCTTCCAACACTAGCACCACACCAACCCTTTCCACCGATTAACTACGCTTAAATGCCTAACAGGCAGACTTCTCCAATAACAATCCTACAGAGTCATAGAGCAATACAGCAGGGATACAGGCCCTTCGGCCCAACGAGTCCATGCTGACCACGGTGCCTACCCAGCTAATGGCAATTTCCTGTGTTTGGCCCATATCCCTCCAAACCCCACCCCTCCATGTACCTATCCAAGTTCTTCTTAAGTGATACTATTGCACCTGCCTCAACCACTTCCTCTGGCAGCTCGTTCCATATACTCACCACTCTGCGTGAAAAAGTTGCCCCTCAGGTCCCTTTTAAATCTTTCCCTTCTCACCCTAAACCTATGCTCCCTAGTTTTGGACTCCCCTACCCTGGGGAAAAGACTGTTACCGTCCACCTTATCTGTGCCTCTCATAATTTTAAACACTTCTATAAGGTCACTCCTCATTCTCCTACTTTCCAAGGAATAAAGTCCTAGCCTGGCCAACCTCTCCCTATAACTCAGGCCCTCTAGTCCTGGCAACACCCTTGTAAATCTTCTCGGCACTATTTCTAGTTTAACCATGTCTTTCCTAAAACATGGTGACCAAAACCATACACAGTACTCCAAGTGCGGCCTCACCAATGACATATATAACTGCAACACAATGTCCCAACTCCTAACTTAATTTCTATTTTACCCATTCCTGCATAGGCACACGAATATGCAGAGAATGGAGGGATATGGACCACATGCAGACAGAAGGGATTAGGTGTTATTAGCTTAATTAGTTCAGCACAACATTGTGGCCCGAAGGGCCTGTTCCTGTGCTGTACTCTTCTATGTTCTGTGTTCTAATCCATCTCGTGACTGGAAGAAATAGCAGGAGCAATACATTCAGCCCTTCTCGCCTTCTCTGCCATTCAGTGTGATGCTATCCGATCTTTCAACTCAGTACTACTTTCCTACACTAACCCTTTATCCCTTAATATCTGAAAAACTATCTGATAATAATTAAGTCATGATTCATTTTTATTTCAAAACCACACCAATTTTCTGGCTTAATTTTAAGCAAAAAGTCCTGGCGTAGAACAGGCTGGGAGAATGAAGCAAACAAAGAAAAGACCCTCAAGATTGTGGGAAGAGTAACAGCCCCGGCCCATTATTTACCCTTCAACCATCACCGGTTAAACAAAAACTGGATGTTGTTACATCACTGTGTGTGGGAGGGGAGCAGGCAGATCCCAGGAGCTGTCTGCGTCCTGTGGCCAAGAAGGCTGTGGGATGGAGACCACAGACTTCCATTGCCTCCTCGCTACTGAACTCAGACTTCTTCCTGTCAAGTGCGTGCGGTCATATTACATGATGCCACCTGCCCTCTCCTCGCCTTTGCCAATGGGGTTAACCTCCCATCCCCAACTTAATCATACCACTCTTGCAGACATTCCCTTTGTACATGGGACTGAGACGAGGAGAAATAAGAGTTATAGGGTTACACAGCACAGAAACAGGCCCTTCAGCCCAACTTGTCCATGCTGACAAGGTTCCCTCCTGAGTTAGAACCACTTTCCTGCATTTCGCCTATATCCTTCTAAACCCCTCCTGTTCCAGGTACCTGTCCAAATGTCTTCTGAACACTGTAACTGTACCCACCTCTCCCATTTCCTCTGGCAGCTTGTTCCATGTACCCATTATGTCCTGTGTGAAAAACTTGCCTTTCAAGTCCCCTTTAAATCTTTCCCCTCTCATCTTGAATCTATGCCCTCTACTTTTAGACTCCCCCCTGGGAAAAGGACTGACTATCCACTTTATCTATGCCCCTGATTTTATAAACCTCTGTAAGGTCACCCCTCATCCTCCTTTGCTCCAGAGAAAACAGTTCCAGCCTTTCCTTTCTCTCCTTGTAACTCAAGGCATCTCGTGCAGGAATCTTTTCTGTACCCTCGCTGGCTTAATCACTTCCTTCCTATAATATGGTGACCAGAATAATCTCAGCAACGTCCTATACAGCTGTAAACATGACACCCCAACTCTTGTACTCAGTCCGATGAAGGCAAGCATGCCATACACCTCGTTCACCACTTTGTCTACCTGTGTCACCAACTAGTGTCTTCACTCAGAGGCTGGTGGACCTATGGAATTTGCTACCACAGAAGGTTGTCCACGCCATGTCCCTGAATATATTTAAGGAGTTGATTCTAGACACAAAGGGCATTGACAAGTATGGGGAGGGCAGGAATATTATCTTCAGATTAAGGATCAGCCATGGTCATACTGAATGGTGAAGCAGACTTGAAGGTGCAGTCACCTACTCCTGCTCCTATTTTCTATGCTTGGGCGGGGGCAGAGCTAAGGGTGATGCTTCTCGTCTGTTCCATCTCCAACTTTACAAAAGAGACCCCAGTTCAAAAGTATTCATTGGCTGTAAAGCGCTTTGTGACGTTCTTAAATGAGCAACAGAAAGCAAACTCTTTTGTTGTATGTTACAGAACAGGAGCATCTTCATCGGATCACAAAATGAAACAGGCTGTAGTTTGTTATAAACATTAGCTCTTTAGCAAGAAGAAAATGATTCTCTTTTTGGAATCTGAAAGAAATGTTTCCAAATTTAAAAACAAAAACTGGGGTGGTGGGAGATAGGCTGTCGTAAGTCACAGTTCTGAAACTACTTAAAGCCGATCAGGTTTCCTGGCCTTGGGGCAGTGTGGGGAAGGAGGAGGGGTGGTCTATAAGAAAGGTCAGCGTCATAATGGAGCCAACATCCCAATCTGAAATCATCAATAATTAAATCTCTAAAGAGGCTAAGCTTCCTTTATTAAAAAAGATGACTGAGCGACAGATGTAAATGGTCACTCACTATGTCCTTCCCACCCGGTCAGTTCAATGAACTATTCTTTACAGCTTTCTACTTAGCATGAATTTTTCATGCCTCCTGCTGATTTGCAGTGACGACTCTGACAATGCTGAGAGCATCAGAAGCAGACGGACCTTTCCTCTTACTGCACGACATGAAGATGCCCTCAGATTTAGCATTGTTTGGCAAGACTGTTTGTGAGCAAGGGGAGATGCTTCAAGGGGGGCGAAATGTAGTAGGAGACAGCAGGAGCTGTAGTTGAGTGGCCTCACAATCTACCTCATTATGACCTTGCACCTTATTGTCTACCTGCACTGCACTTTCTCTGTAACTGTTACACTTTATTCTGCATTCTGTTATTGTTTTACCCTGTACTCGATGCACTGTGTGTAATGAATGGATCTGTACGAACGGTATGCAAGACAAGTTTTTCAGCGTACCTCGGTACGTGTGACAATAATAAACCAATTCCAGTTGGCAGCACTCATTCCTCTTGGCCTGTGATTTGATTAACAGGCATTGGTAAGCTTGACCAAATCAAGGGGATCGAGGTGTGAGGAGACAGTAGGAATATAGTATTGAGGTAGAGGATCAGTCATAATCACACAATGGTCGGGAAGGGCTGAGTGATCTACAACTGCTCCTATTGCACCACGATTCTCTGTCTCTTTGGGACTAATGGGAGGCTGCTCAACCATAAAGGGCATCGTAAGCTACTGCCATCCTTCCCTCAGAAGGTGCCCAATGCTGTTTTAAACACTGGAGCAAAACACAAACTGCTGGAGGAACCCAGCGGGTCAGGCAGCATCTGTGGAGGCAGAGGGATGGTCGATGTTTCGGGCTGAGACCTTGCACCAGTCCTAATGTAGGGTGTCGACCCCAAAACATCAACCATGCCTCTGCCTCCACAGATGCTGCCTGACCCACTGAGTTCCTCCAGCAGTTTGCTTTTTTGCTCCAGTGTTAAAACATCCAGCTGGTTGTTCCAGATTCCATCATCTGCAGTCTCCCATTGTATTAACACTGGGAATCTTGGGGGGGGGGGGGGGGGGAGTGGTGGAGGGAACTATGTGTAGGCAAGTCCTACATCCTACCCGCAGCGTCAGCCTCCAGTGGACCCCTACCCCAGTCCCTATGTACAGGTGCCAACTGACATCACGGGCTGCTCCTTTTAAGGAGCTGGGATTGTCCTAGGGATTCCCACAGATGGTTGGGGCAGTTAGCATGCTGGGTATCCAGGCAGGGCAGAAGTGGTGCTGTAAGGACAGATGGACTTATCCCTGGACCAGATATTGGGCTAGCCACAAAGGTCCAAGAAGTGCTGGTGAAAACCATGCCCCTTCCCCCTTCATTAGATGGAATGATTAAAATAATTTAGGAATTTGCTGTCGTGAGCATTTCCTATCAGCCAGAATGTTTGGATAAAGACTTCCTCTGCAATGTTTGGTTAGCTATTTCCTGCATGCTATCTCATTATATGGATATCTGATTCTTCTGCTTAATGTATTTTTGTTTTAAATTATTTGGGGGGGGGGGGGAGAGGTTGGGAAGGAGTTATTTCTCTGCAAAGTTTGAGCACTTTGCACGTAATACTGTGCAAGATGATCCCAGTCTTTACAGAACAGAAAAAAACATTTTCTCCCAATAACCTTAATTCAAATTCCAACTATGGTGCATGTTTCAGATTTATTCATGTTTCAACTGTATTGGGCAGGCACGGTAGTGTAGCGGTTAGTGTAATGCTTTACAGCGCCAGCGACTCGGGTTCAATTCCAGCCACTGTCTGTGAGGAGGTTGTGCGTTCTCCCCGTGTCTGCGTGGGTTTCCTCCGCGTGCTCTGGTTTCCTTCCACATTCCAAAGACGTACGGGTTAGGAAGTTGTGGGCATGCTATGTTGGTGCCAGAAGTGTGGCGACACTTGTGGGCTGCGCCCAGAACACTCTATGCAAAGATGCATTTCACTGTGTGTTTCGATGTACGTGTGAGTAATAAAGATATCTTTTATCTTATCTTATTGGCCAGCATTGGGAGGAACTTCACTCCTTTGCTTTGAAGTAGCAAAGGGCATCTCTACATCGAGTACACAGAGCCTCAATTTAATATTGCGTCTGAGAGTGTGGCACCCACTTCAGACCTAGGCTTTTGTGTTCAAGTCTCAAGACTGACACAGTGCAGTACTGGTAAGAGTTTCACTGACCCAAGTCCAATCCTGACTTCCCATGCAGTCAGTGTGGAGTTTGCACATTCTCCCTGTGACTGTGTGGGTTTCCTCTGGGTGCTCCAGTTTATTGGTAGATTAATTGGCTACCACAAATTGTCCCTGTTGTGTGTGGCAGATGAGTGGCAGAATCTGAGGGGGGGGAGTTGATGGGAATGTGGGGAGAAGTAGGATTGGTGTAAACGGCTGCTGAATGGTCAGCACGGACTCGGTGGGCAGAAGGGCCTGCTTTCATGCTGTATGACTCTTGAGTCCATGAGTGGCACTCAACCGGCTTTCGAGTTCACAGCTAACTAAACCATGGCTGAGAGCAAAGGCCATTCAGCCCATGAAGTGCGTACTGCTGCTTTGAGGGAGCTCTTCAGCAAGTCCTGTTCTGTTCTCACAACCCTGCAAATTTTCCCTTTTGATTATTTATCAAGTTCTCCTTTGAAAGTTACCAAATGAATCTCCTTTCAGTCAGCACCCCACCTCCATTTAAAATCCATTCATTTTCCTTTCCACTGGAGTCAATTCTCAAGGGGAACTCCTTGAGGAGGTACGTGTCACCTCAAGTTTTCCATCACATGTACAACCCAGCTGTTCCCAAACGCACCGTCGAACAGCCCGTGAAACAGTGTGTTCGAGTCCTGGAGGTTCCTGTCATGACACCTTTACTGAACGCTCCTTCACACACCTACACTGCGCATGTATGCCCACATACGCACATGCCTATACATACACACACACCCACACATGCCTACACGCTCACACATGCCCACACGCACATGCCCACCCCCCACCATACGCTTGTCCCCACCCCTCACACAGACACCCAACACCCCACCAACACTACTTGATAAGGTCACAGCTGCTCCTTTAAACAAGTCAGGGTTTTCCAAGGGACAACCCAAGAGCCCTACCCCGAGGGCAGATGGCATGCTGAGTGTATTTAATTTTACTCTTTCCATGAAGTTTCTAAATAAGCAACAAAATTAACAAAGACTGGTGGAACCCTCTGTGATCTTTTACAGCCCTCAACTGCTTCCCAGCTTGGGAAACCACTGCTTTCTCACACTGAAAAACACCATGATGCTGGAGGAACTCAGCAGGCCAAGCAGCATCCGTGGAGAAAAGCAGGCGGTCAATGTTTCGGGTCAGGACCCTTCTTCAGGACTGAAGATAGGAAAAGGGGAAGCCCAATACCTTTTACCCATCCCCCAGTGGACCTCTTCTTACCTTTTACCCATCCCCCGGTGGATCTGCTCTCCTCTCCTCCCCCACACCTGTCTATCACTATCTCTTACCTACATCTACCTATCACCACCTTGTGCCCACCCCGCCTCCCCTCTTTTATCCACCTATCACTGCTCTACTTTTCCCTCCTATATATTGGGCTTCCCCTTTTCCTATCTTCAGTCCTAAAGAAGGGTCCTGACCTGAAATGTTGACCATTCAGCTGATCCTTCCCTTCCATTCCCTCTCCAAGTTTATCCAACTTCCCGCCAAATGCAATGATGCTTTTTCTCAACTACTCCCCATGGCAGTGAGTTTCACAGTCAAACCACTCTCTGGATAAAGAACTTCCTTGCCAACAATTGAGGAAGGAGTGTTGGTTCATAGGACCAGGAGGTCTCACGGCTCCCCTTCCAGAACCGCAATGCAAAGAGCACTATGTTTTAACACCACACGTTGGTGGAGAAGACGCTTGGCACGCTGGTCTTCATCAGACAGGGCATTGAGTTTAGGAGTTGTGATGTTAAGTTACAGTTGTACAAGACATTGATGAGGCCACACCTGGAGTATTGTGGACAGTTTTGGTCACTCTGTTATTGGAAAGATGTTATTAAGCTTGAAAGAGTGCAAAGAACATTTACAAGAAAGTTGCCAGGACTCGAGGCCCTAAGTTATAGGGAGGGGATGGGCAGGCTGGGGCTTTATTCACTGGAGGGTAGGAGACTGAGGGGAGACCTTACTGAGGTGCATAAAATCATGAGGGGCATAGATAGGGTGAACGCACACAGTCTTTCTCCCAGGGAAAGGGAATCAAAAACTAGAGGGCATAGATTTAAGGTGAGAGGGGAAAGATTTAAAAGGGATGTGACGAGCAAATTCTTCACACAGAGGGTGGCACATATATGGAACAAGCTGCCAGAGCAAATGGTTAAAGCAGGTGTACCAACAACATTTAAAAGACACTTGTTCAGGTCTACGGACAGGAAAGGTTTAGAGGGGCATGGGTCAAAAGCAGGCAAATGGGACTAGCCTAGATAAGCATATTGGTTGGCATGAATCATTTGGGCCAAAGGGCCTGTTTCCATGCTCTATGACTCTATGTTGTATTGTATTGAGGGAATATCCATGTTAAATGGCCTCAATGACCCACACAGCTGTATCCCCAGATCTCCTGCACTTCTACCCTAGTTAGACAATGTGTGGCCTCAATTACTATATTACCCAATATAGCATATTATTATTATATTACCATATAGTATATTACTATAACATAATATATTACATGACTCAATTACTAATTATCATAGGCTTCAAGTTGCCATATCTACTAACATTGCCAAATCATTTGTACTTTTATGGAATGTTTCACAAGGTTTCCCAGATGAGTTACAGCCAATTATATAGCATTGGTTTTACAACTTTGTTCTCACTTTATCCGTGTAATTATTTGAAGTATGTGCACTAAAAATGTCACACATACAACTATGTAATAACGATCAGACAATCTGCTTTGAGAGTCGTTATCATGCAGCATGTAACTAGGTTAAGAAGCTGTTCCTGAAATGTTGAGTGTGGGTCTTCAGGCTCCTGTACCTCCTCCCTGTAGTGATGAGAACATCGAGTCCGTGACAACCATCAAGCATCCAATAACAATTTTATTCTCCCCATTTTCTCATCAACTCACCCAAGATTCTACCACTCACCTATACACCAGGGGTCAAATAACCCACCAACTTGCACGTCTTTGGGATGTGGGAAGAAACCGGAGCACCCGGGGGAAAACACAGTGAGACCATGCAAACTCCACACAGACAGCACCCGAGGTCAGGATCGAACCTGGGTTGCTGAAGCTGTGAGACAGCAGCTCTAATAGCTGTGCCGTGCAGTGATGTTCACAGAAGGAGAACTGCTACACCCTTGGATGTAACAAGCTTCAAGGTAATTCGTTGCTGTGCTGCGGTTGCAAGAGGATGGGGGTGGGGGTTGGTGACAAAGTTTTGGTCAGTGTGTGTAGTCGGGGGAAACCACCCACAACAGAAGCTCAGAACAGAGCAAGATACTTTTAAGAATAGATATTTCTATTCTTCTAAGTGAGGAAGAGACAGTGGCATTTGTGCACTTTAAGTAGAAGAGTTTAGTATATTTAATTTTAATTGTAAAGATAATTAAATAATTTTAAACTTAGGAAAAAAAAATCCATGGCACTTTACAAGTGTAATCCGATTGGCAATTATACTGAGCGATATTAGCAGGGATAACAAAAGGTTTGTCAAAGAGGAAGGTTTTAATGAGCATTCCAAATGTAGGGAAGGTTTCAAGGAGGAAATTCCAGGGCTTGGAGCCCAGGCAACGGAAAGCCGATGGCGGAGAGGCGGAAGATAGGGAAGAACATGAGGCCAGAATTAAAGGCTGAGGTGTGGGGCTGGGGGAGGGAGGAAGGGGGTCATTGAGGATGTAGAGGCATTGGAACAGATCTGTTAGAACTTCAAATCTGAGACATTGTAGAGTCAGGAAGTCACAAGGAGCAGCAAGTGCAGGACTGCTGTGTGTACAGCACCCAGGAAACAAACTGCGGAGCCTAGGCTACACTCTCATTTCCTAAGGGTGTGGGATCAGCCAGAACATTGAACTGTCGCGGTAACAAAAGGCAATTCAGCTGTACATCCGGATGCATCACAGCTTGGTATGGCAACTGCTCTTCTCAAGGTCACAAGAAGTTGCAGAGAGTTGTGAACACAGCCCAGTCCATCAGGCGAACCAATCTCCCTTTCAATAATTCCGTCTACACTTCCCGCTGCCTCAGGAAAGCAGCCAACATAATCAAAGACCCCGCCCACCCCAGTCATTCTCTCTTCTCCCCCCTCCCATTGGGCAGAAGATACAAAAGCATGAGAGCACGTACCACCAGCTTCTATCCCACTGTTATCAGACCTCTCGTACACTAAAAGATGAACTCTTGATCTCCAATCTACCTCGTCGTGGCCCTTGCACTTTATTTGTCTACCTGCACTGCACTTTCTCTGTAACTGCAACACTACATTCTTCATGCTGTTTTCTTTTTACTACCTTAATGTACTTATGTATGATCTGTCTGGATGGCACACAAACAAAAGCTTTTCACTATCTCAGTAGATGTGACAATAATAAACCAATACACTTCAATAAGCTCAGCAAATGAAGAGTTAAACTCGGTAACTAGAAGCATCAACCACTTGTGCCACCCCTTCCGATGTATGCAGCTTACATTCACTCTCTTGGGTCTCTCTCTGCTCCCCGAGGCCTTTCCATTCCACTTATTTCCTCAAGAATATCGTGTTCTATTGTTCCGTTAAGTGCTGTCAGCTTAGCAGCGTTTTTCATCTCCGTGCAGACGCCCAGCACAGTCACGTGCTCAGGAAATGCCATTCATATCACCTCCTCTGCTCTGCCTTGAGGAAAGTAAATGGCAAAGGAGCAACCAGGAGGTTTCACCTGGTGCTGCATCACCTCTCGTGGCACTGGGCGTGAAGAACCTATTGGTATTGGTTTATTATTGTCACTTGTACTGAGGTACAGTGTGAAAAACTTGTATAGCGATCATACAGGTCAATTCATTACACAGTGCAGTTACATTGAGTTAGTACAGAGTGCATTGAGGTAGTACAGGTAAAAACAATAACAGTACAGAGTAAAGTGTCACAGCTACAGAGAAAGTGCAGTGCAATAAAGTGCAAGGTCACAGCAAGGTAGATCGTGAGGTCAGAGTCTATCTCATCGTGTAAGGGAATTGTTCAATAGTCTTATCACAGTCAGATAGAAGCTGTCCTTCAGCCTGGTGGTACGTGCCCTCAGGCTCCTGTATCTTCTACCCGATGGGAGAGGAGAGAAAAGAGAATGTCTCGGGTGGGTGGGGTCTTTGATTATGCTGGCTGTTACATTATAAGATGGGGACCAGCCCCTCAAGCTTGTTCAGCCAAACAAAAAATACAACAGCAGAATGCCCTGCACTTTTTGATGACTCACTTGAGAACAGTCTAGTTATCCCTGACCTGAAGATTTCAAATGACCTTTGGCCTTCTAGGGTCTGGGGTTAAGGGTTCTCCATTAACCTTCAGCATGTTCTTGTCCATTCGGTCCCTCGAGTTTATGCCAGCACTCAGAGAAATCCCATTCCCTCATTTATTTCCCTGTGACTCATTCTCTCTCACATTCCCATCCGCTCCTCCCTCTGTCTCCTGCTACCCACCTGCACACACTACGGGCAATTTCCATTCACAAACAAGATGCTGGAGGAATTCAGTGGGTCAGGCAGCATCTGTGGGGGGAAATGTCCAGAAGAATCTCAGCCCGAAACATCGACCGTCCATTTCTCCCCACAGATGTTGCCTGACCCGCTGAGTTCCTCCAGCATCTTGTTTGTTGCTCCAGATTCCAACATCTGCAGTCTCTTGAACCTCAGTGGTAGGGCACTGAGGCATGCGGTAGAACAAAGGGACCTGGGAATACAGATCCATAATAAAGAAGGTGGCATCACAGGTAGATAGGGTCGTAAAAAGAGCTTCATAAATCAGGGCATTGAGTGCAGGACTTGGGATGTTATGTTGAAGTTGTATAAGAAGACATTGGTGAGGCCAAATTTAGAGTATTGTGTACAGTTATGTTCACCTACCTACAGGAAAGATATCAATAAGCTTGATAGAGTGCAGAGAAAATTTACACGGATGTTGCCGGGACTTGAGGACCTGAGTTATAGGAATAGGTTGAATAGGTTAGGACTTTATTCCCTGGAGCATTGGAGAATGAAGGGAGATCTTATAGAAGTAGACAAAAACATGAGGGGTATAGATAGGGTGAATGCATGCAGGTTTTTTCCCTTCAGGTTGGGTGAGACTAGAACTAGAGATCATAGGTTTAGGGTGAAAGGTGAAATATTTAAGGGGAATCTGAGGCAGAACTACTTCACTCAGAGTGTGGTGCGAGTGTGGAATGAGCTGCCAGTAGAAGTGGTGGATGCGGATTTAATTATAACATTTACGAAAAGGTTAGATAGGTACATGAATGAGGGAAGTATAGAGGGCTATGGTCCGGGTGCAGGTAGGTGGGACTAGCCAGAAAACTAGGCCGGCATGGACTAGATGAGCTGAAGGGTCTGTTTCTGTGCTGTAGTGCTCTATGACTCATAGGATAATTAAAATTTACAGTAACCAATTAGCACACTAACTGGCACATTGTTGGGACATGGGAAGAAACTACAGCACCCAGGAGAAATCTTTGCAGTTGCTCCAAACTCCATACAGACAGCACCAGAGGCCAGGATTGAACCCAGGTCACTGGAGTTGGGAGCACATGGCTCTACCCACTGCCACACTGTGAAAACACTGTTCCTTAGCCTCCATTTCATAGACTATTCTTCCTTATTCTGTTTCTGACCCCAATGGAATAAGTTTATTCCAGGGCTGGGGTTTACCGTAACTTCCAACAACGGAGCACAATGATGGGGTGGGCTGTTGCCAGAAATATGAAGGGCTGGGATGAGAGCACAGAGCAGCAGAGAAAGTCAGAGTTGGGTATAACTGAAACTACTGGACTGTGAATGAAGTAGGGGCTTACCTGCTTAATAGTGCCAGGAATGTGGGGAACTGTCACATTGGCTGTTCGGAAAGAGTTTTTTCCCCCTGACTCTGATTGGTCATTTGCCATCCAATCAGAAGGTTGCATCTGGGGAGAAAAAGATTTTGTTTGTCCAATCAGAAAATCTAGATTCAACACACAGGATACCATATTATTCCAATCATAAGGCACACACACAAAAAAAATGACACCAGGTTATACTCTGTGTATTTCTTATATAGATAATCAATCATGTTATTTTTCTCCCAATTTGGAGTTCCATCTGTATTAACAAAGTTTTGTAAGTTATAAAGCAGAACTGGCTAGATACAGAGTTATAGATTTCACTCTGTTATTACAGTAGTCATACTTCAAGAGCCTTTGGTTGGTTATATTGAGATATCTTGAGACATTGAAAAGGTGTGACAGGAATGCAAGTTCTTGATTCTTTCATATATTTGCAAAGATTAAAATTCATTAAAAACTTCTCTCTGTATACAAGAAAGGAAGTAGCAAATATAATTTTACAAACCCCACTTGAGGTATTGGTTTTCACTTGAATGCCAAGAAACCATCCAAACCTACACTAGGGGAAAGCCACCACCTCATTACAGGCAGAAATTCAGGCTATGTGCGTCCTTGGAGGCCTCAATAAATACCAGCCTGCAACTGGCCTCCTGGTTACTCTGCGCATTTCAAAGCTCCCATCTCTGATTGGCTCCTAGTATCGCCTTTCTAAGACAAGTGGTTCAGTGTGGGAAACTGTGGGTGCAAAACCACATCCTTTTCAGTTCATAGGTACTGAGCATCCATACAAGATTATCGTTTGGCTCACTGCCTAATCCATGATGCTTTCCTCCAATTACTTTCCACATGCCTTTCTCCTCTGTCTTGTGCTGAGTTCAAAGGGGAGTCAATGGAGTCCAGCCTGCCTCGGTAGAAACAACCATCTGTGGCACACTGCCCTCCTCTTGCCTGACTAAACTGTACCTACATAACAGACTAGAACATAAAAGCAAGGATGTACTGCTGAGGCTTTATAAGGTGTTGGTCAGACCACATTTGGAATATTGTGAGAAATTTTGGGCCCTGTATTTAAGGAAAGATGTACTGGCCCTGGAGAGGGTCCAGAGGAAGTTCACAAGAATGATCCCAGGAATGAAAGGCTGAACTAACGAGGAGCATTTGATGCCCCTGGGCCTGTACTCGATGGAGTTCAGAAGGATCTCATTGAAACCTACCAGATACTGAAACACCCGGATAGAGTGGATGTGGAGACGATGTTTCCATCAAAAAGAGAGTCCAGGATCCAAGGGCACAGCCTCAGAATGAAGGGACATCCCTTTAAAACTGAGATGAGGAGGAAATTCTTCAGCCAGAGGGTGGTGAATCTGTGGAATTTGTTGCCACAGAGGGCTGTGGAGGCCAAGTCACTGGGTGTATTTAAGGCAGAGATCGATAGGTCCTTGACTGGTAAGGGAGTTAAGGGTTATGGGGAGAAGACGGGAGAATGGGGTTGAAAAAAATCAGCCATGATTGAATGGCAGAGCAGACTCGATGGGCCGAATGGCCTAATTCTGCTCCTATATCTTATGGTCTTATTTTAATCAGTAGAAAATGAAGCCAACCCTGAATGAGATACTGAGCCAGTGGAAACTCTTCAGAATCCTGGATTCCAACTGAGGCCTCGTGCCCTGCGAGTTATACCTATTAATCCAAGGGAAGTGCATTTATAGGCACTAGTTCAGTATGGCTCCAACGGGAATGCTATTCAGTTTTCTGGCACATCTGTTATGAGTTGGCTACTGGTAATTGCATATTGCCCCCAGCCTTGATATCTCATTTTAGGTTAACTGCTTCAAGCAATTACGGTTCTGCCCTGCCTCCTTTCCCAACTCACATTATAGTAATTAAATAAATGTAGCTTCCCCACTCCAGTTAAAAGCCACTGGGGGAGGAAGCCTTACAAATAAACTTGGAGCTCTGAGAAATTAAGGCAACATTAAATCTTGCCACAGACAGGCCTTGCTTGGTATTTTGCAATAAAAACCAGCCACATTGAACCAAAGTCAATGCTGAAGACACGTCTTGTGTTTTTGGCTGTGAACTGGGAAGGAACAAACGTCCCACTTGTCAACCTTCAAAGGGTAATACAGCACGGAAACAGGCCCTTTGGCCCAACTCATCCATGCTAACCAAGGTTCCATTTGTCCACATTTGGCCCATCTTCCTCTAAACCTTTCCTATCCATGTACTTATCCAGATGTATTTTAAATGTTGTCATTGTCCATGTCAGCTGAAAAACCTGTCCAATTAATTCTTACTCCCAGCTCCAAAGCTTGTGGACCAACAGCTCAACATGCAACTGTTCAGACACTTCTTAAACGTAATATTTCAACATTTGTTTTTAATGAAGTTTTCTTTCTTTCATTTATACTCTGAGTTTCCTTGTGTTTAAAAAAGCATTTGAACAAAGCATGTTACGTTTATATAGCAACAGTCTCAGGGCATTCCCAAGCAACTACACAGACAGAGATTCACTCAAGTAACACTCAATCCACCTCTCGCGCTCAAGGGAAACTCTCGTTAACTAGTTCTTCAAATATTGCATGAAAGGCCAACTTCAATACAAAATAAGACTGCCACGGTCTGAAGAAGGCTCAGCAAAAGCCAAAAACTGCAACTTTGAATGACTTGTCCCAAAAACAAATCAACACAAATCTTTGTAACCTTGAAAACACCCCTGAATGCAATGGTCCTAGCGACACAAGTGAAATTACCATCACCTTTATATTCCAGCCACTTCAGGTTCAAGCTACTCTGATCTGAAATGGCTGGGGCACAGAACTTGATCCAAGCCTACCCTACACTGCAGGCCACAACAATAACTTGCACTGATACAGCAACTCCCATGTTGCAAGGTTCTGCAAAGGGGAATTTACCAAAACAACATTGGGGAACAGCCCACCAGAGGAGGTTCTGAGAAGAACATTGAACATAGAGAGAGTGCCAGTGAGGGAGGGTGGGGAAGCAGGTGTTAGAGAGGGTCAGTGAGAAGGGTGAGAGTGGGAGTGTCAGAGAGGGAAAAGGGAGAACATCAGAGAGGAGTGGGACAGATGAGGGTGAGCAGCTTGGAGGGAGTGGCAGGAGAGAGCACATGAGAAAAAAGAAAGATAGAAAAAGAAAGAGAGAAAAGAGAAAAAGAGAGAAAAGAGAAAAAGAGAGAAAGAAAAAGAAAAAGAGAGAAGAGAGAGAGAGGTAGAGAAAGAGAGGAGAGAGAGATAAAGAGAAAAAGAGAGAGAGAGATAAAGAGGGAGAGAAAGAAAGAGAGAGAAAAAGACAGAGAAAGAGAGAAAGAGAGAGAGAGAGAAAGAGAGAGGAGCAACTCGAGACTGGTAGAGAGTGAGAGTCTTGGCAGCTGAAGGCATGCTCCCAATGGTCTGTCTTGGGAATGCTCATGGTGTCAATATGGGCAGAGTAGCCGCAGCAGTGGAGCTTGTGAGCTAGTGCAGGTTCCAGCAATGGGAAGCACTGAGTTTGCGGACGGATCAGTCAACAAGAGGCTGAGAATTTTAAATTGAAACCGTGACCAATTCGGAGTGAACAGGGTGCTGGCTGACAGGGGTGATGCATGTCAGGGTATGGGACGGAGAGCTTAGATGAGCTCATGCTCTACGAAAGGCAGAGAGGAGACCAGTTTGGGAATCACTGGAAAAGCCAGGGTGCAGTGTCTTCTGTTTAAAATCTTGTAGAGCTGCCAGCTATGAAATGTGCAATGTTCTTGTTTTGAAAAATGTACGTCAGAGATGGAGCAAGGAAAGGGACAAGAGGATCGGAGCAGGAGGATGGGAAAAATACACATGAGACAGCAACGGCCAAAGCCTTTTGAAGTCACAATTCTTTCACTGATGACCAGTGAGAGGGCAGAGAGAAACGCCCCACCCTTGGGTGCAGGGTGGCCAACAGCTGGCTCCTCTGCAGCTGGAATCTTTGGGAGAACAACCAGAGGTTGATCAAAGAAGCAAGTTATGCTGGTAACTGCATGGTGTTACAGAGCTCAACTGGCTAGGAGTGAGGGTGGAAGGCAGAGTAGTAATGTCCACTAACAACACATATAAACCTCCCTTTGAAAGACGTTTGGATAAGTACATGGACAAGAGGGGTTCACAGGGATATTGGCCACACATGGGCACTTTGGTCAGCATGGACAAGTTGGGCCGAAGGGCCTGTTTTCATGCTGTGTCACGACTCCCGGCCAAACCAGATAGGTTCAGCAGTCCGAGATCGACAACCAGGAGATAAGGAATGGGTGACCAGCCCTTCAGAGACAGAGATGTTATTGTGGCTGAGTTAAACGTGGAAGAAAATTGTGCCCTATCGTTCTATTTTTGCTGGCAGCCTTTAATTAGCAGAAGCTACATTTTCTTTTTAAATTTGCATTGCTTAAAAATAAAGTTGAGTTAGAATGAAGCGAGGAGTTCCCAGACCAAACACAGTAAACAAGGGTGACGGCAGGTGGTGGGAGCAGGGGTGAGGGAGAGGAAAGGGAGGAGAGGGGATGCAGAGCGAGTGTGGAGGTGAGGAGCAGGGCAGAGAGTCCCAAGGTTTGGGGGGGGGGGGGGGGAGGGAAAGAGTCCGAGGGTGGAGCTCTTTCAGAGGGTGGGGGTCAGGATAAGGGGATAGAGTTGGGATTGAGGGGCAGGAATTTCAAGGAGGGGGTGAGGAGGGCGAAGAGTCTGGAGGTGGGGGAGACAAGAGCCCAAGGGCAGAGTTAAGAGTGGGGAGGGGAATGAAGGGGCAAAGTCATGGGGGGGGGGGGTGCTTTCCGCGGGTGAGGGTAGGAGAGACAGCCCAGGGGGTTGGGACAGAGCGGCGGGGGGGGGGGGGGGGTTGGGGGAAGCAGATCTGAGGATGGATCGGCTTTCTGAGGGCAGGGATGAGGGGGTGAGGCAGACGACCTTGGATGCACTGGGGGCAGGCGCGAGGCAGCTGACAGATAGAAGGGACAGAGCACAGAGGAGGAGGGGAGGTTTAGCGAGAGGGTAGGGCGGGTGGAGGGGCGGTGGGGGGACAGGATTCCAGGCAAAGTCCAGGGGGCGGGAAGGTGGGCAGACTTCCCGTGAAATCGGAACTCGGGAGGAGTCTGATGCTCAGAGAAATCTTCCAGGAGTCTGGAGCCACAGGCCCCTTCCTTGGCCAAGCTACACGGTACTTGAATCACTATTATTACTACCAACTACTTAAAGTTGGCCACACCAGTCAGTGGAAATAACTCCAAAGAATCTTGTGCTGGAAACCTCCCCATCTGCTGGTGCTTAACCCTCTCCCCATTCCGATCCTGGGCTCGGCCTTTTACTGCAGTTCCTTGTTAAACAGACTGTGTAAAAAAAAAGGAGCAGCAGAAACCAAGAGCCCAAAGCTTACTGATGCAAAACAGGCTGTGACCCTTGTGGGTCAGGCAGGAAGGGACAACATTCCAGACCAGTTGTTTGGCTGCACACCTCTGAACAGTAAACTCAACGGCAACTGAAAGCGGGGGGGGGGGGGGGGGTGTTAACGACGTACCACTCCCCCAGGAAATGCTCCTGACTTAAAGGGACAGTCCCTGCTCCCTCAGCTGAGTTGAGGACGGTTCTCCTGATGATGTTGGTCCTCTGCCCCTGGGGTGGTGGTGTGGGGGCTTACAAATGCCCTCCTGGTTCAAGGAGCAGAGAAAACTACTGGCCAGGCCATGCTTAGACCTCATCATGTCGGACTGCCATGTAACAAAGTGGCAAGGTATCTGGAGGTATTTCTCCTTGTAACAGTAC
Source organism: Pristis pectinata (assembly GCF_009764475.1). Lineage (NCBI taxonomy): Eukaryota > Metazoa > Chordata > Chondrichthyes > Rhinopristiformes > Pristidae > Pristis > Pristis pectinata. The sequence goes on along the minus strand of NC_067436.1, from coordinate 14,104,500 downwards.
TCTAGCAGCGGGGAGGACAGGAATACAAGAACAAAGAACTGCATTCACATAGCATTTATTTTAAAACAAACTTTCAAGCCAATGTCATACTTTGGAACAACACACAAAGTACTGAGGAACTCAGCAGGTCAGGCAGCATCTATGGAGGGAAAGAGACAGTCAATATTTCAGCTTAAGACCCTTCCTCTGAACTGCTCCAGTTTGAAGGGTCCAGACCAATCCAGAAGAAGGGTCTCGACCCAAAACGTCGACGGTCCATTTCCCTCCATATATGCTGCCTGACCTGCTGAGTTCCTCCAGCCCTTTGTGTGTTGCTCCAGGTTCCAGCATCTGCCGTCTCTTGTGTCTCCAATGTACTTTGGAAGTTTGGTCATTTTCATATGAGATACAACAGCCAATCTGATGAGAACAGACCGCAGAGAGCAGCAAAACGGACAGACAATTATTATTTTGATGATGCTGCCTGACAGAAGACCGTTGGCTAAGACACACCAATGTGGAACAGTGGCACAGCAAGTACAACTGATGCCTCACAGCTTCAGAAACCCAGGTTCAATCCTGTCCTCTGAGGCTATGTGGAATTTGTACATTCTCCCTGTTTCCTCCATGTGCTCTGGTTTCCTCCCCCCATTGGTAATTAGTTTATTATTGTCACATGTACCGAGATACGGTGAAAAACATTTGTTTGCATGTAATCCAGACAGATCATTCCATACACAAGTACATTGAGGTAGTACAAAGGGAAAAGCAATAACATGGTAGGGCCCTGGGAAGTGTTGTAGAACAGAGGGATCGAGGAGTACAAGTACACGGTTCTCTGAAAGTGGCGTCGCAGGTAGACAGGGTCGTGAAGGAGGCTTCAGTCAGGACATTAAATGTAGAAGCTGAGATGTTATGCTGCAGTTGTACAAGACTGGCTGCATTTGGGATATCGTGTTCTGTTCTGGTCACCCTGCTATGGGAAAGGTGTGATTAAGTTGGAAAGAGTGCAGAAGAAATTTACGACGATGTTGCCAGGTCTCAAGGGTCTGAGTTATGGAGAAAGGTTGAGTAAGTTGAGACCTTTACTGGCGTGTAGGAGAATGAGGGGCGATCTCATAGAGGTGTATAACAGTATGAGGGTGAATGCACACAGTCTTTTTCCCAGGGTTAGGGAAAAGAGAACTAGAGGGTATAGGCGAGAGGAGAGAGATTTAATAGGAACCTGAGGGGCAACTTTTTCACCCAGACAGTGGTCAATATATGGCATGAGTTGTCAGAGGAAGTCACTGAGGCAGGTACATTAACAACATTTAAAAGATACTTGGACAGGTACACAGATAGGAAAGGTTCAGAAGGATATGGACTAAATGCAGGCAAATGGGACTAGCTTAGACGGGAATCTTGGTCAGCATGGACCAGTTGGGCTGAAGGGCCTGTTTCCGTGCTGTATGACTGTATAACAGAATGCAGAATATAGTGTTATAGTTACAGAGAAAATGCAGTGCAGGTAGACAAATAAGGTGCAAAGGAGCACAATGAAGTAGATTGAGAGATCAAGAGTTCATCTTTATCGTACAAGATGTCCATTCAAGAGTCTTATAACAACGGATAGAAGTTGTCCTTGAGCCTGATGGTGTGCATTTTCAAGCTTTTTTTTATCTTTTGCCCGATGGAAGGGGTCTTTGATTACACTGGCTGCTTTCCCGAGACAGCGAGAAGTGTAGACGGAGCCAGTGGAGGGGAGGACAGAGCTGTCCATTCCAGATAAGTGGAGGTTGGTAGGTTAATTGACCACTGCAAATTGTGTAGGTGAGTGGAAGAATCTGGGGGGAGTTGATGGGAATGTGGGGAGAATAAAATGGGTAAGGGTTGGGATGAGTGTAAACGGGTACCTGACGGGTGGGTTGAGGAACCTGTTTCTGTCATGTACCTCTTCCTGACTCTATAATACAACCTCATGTGGGATCACCTGAGCATTTATCACCCAATCTGCTTGTGTGCACTCCTGAAGAAGCTGCACTCCCTCAGCGCCGTGGAGTCATCAGCAATTTAGTTTCTCCCAACCAAGCCGAGCTCAACCCCGTCTCCAGCACAATTCTCTGGGATTCTGCAAGGGTTAGAGTTCACAGCTCAGCCAAATTCAAACAAGCATTTAAACCAATCCCCATTCCTTGGAAACTGACTTGGTTTGCACCCTCATCAGTGGGAGTATTGGTGTTGGTTTATTATTGTCACTTGTACCGAGGTACAGTGAAAAACTTGTCTTGCATACTGATCATACAGGTCAACTCATTACACAGTGCAGTTACATTGAGTTAGTACAGAGTGCATTGAGGCAGTATGGTGCCCAGAACTGCTCCAGGTGAGGTCTCGCCAGGGCTTGCGTTGTTGTAACATCTTTTCCAGCCTTCTATCCATGGCCAGGACATATACAGCCCTGGAGAGATTGTGATACAGACCTAAGGATATTCCAGACTTGGAGGGTTAACTATTACGCAAACTATAATTAATGGTGGGGAATTATGAAATTGAGGATTTGGTGGCATAGCACTTTTTTTTACTAAGCATGGAGTCTAAGACTTGGGGTCATAGTCAAAAGAACCAGAGGCAGGTCTTTCAGGAGTGAAATACTTTCTACACACAAAAAAGACATAGGAAGTTTGTAACTTTTCTGAGAATAGAAATTAATGCCAGGTGAATTTTAAATCTCAGATTGATGGATTTTCAATAACCAAAATGTATAAAGGATATGGGACAAAGAACTAGGTTCGATATCAACCATTGACTCGCTGAATAGCAGAGCAAGCGAGAGAAGTTCAGTAATCCACTTCTGTTCCTATAGAGCACAGGTTTGTCTGTGTTGGTCCATGCAATGACAGTTCCACTTTACACACCAGCCCTGCTTAGATGCAAATTTGTTGGCTGGTTAACTAAACATTGTTGATCAAGTCCTGCAAAATTTCACCAACGATGTAACATAGCAGAGGAAGAAAGGAAAGTGCAAGTCCAGGTATGTTTGGCATTAATCACAGGATGTCATTTGGAAAGAACCAACAAGATAAATAGTGTCAAGCACCAGACCTGAAATCCTTGGTCAGAAAGCATGCAACCTGGGACATACGGGTTTAAAGTAATGGGTGGGAAGTTCAAGGGAGATATCAGAGGGAGGTTTTTCACGCAGAGAGTGGTTGGTGCATGGAATGCACTGCCTGGGGTGGTGGTGGAGGCTGATACGTTGGTCAAGTTCAAGAGATTGTTAGATAAGCATATGGAGGAATTTAAAATAGGGGGATATGTGGGAGGAAGGGGTTAGATAGTCTTAGGTGTGGTTTAAAGGTCGGCACAACATGGTGGGCCGAAGGGCCTGTATTGTGCTGTACTGTTCTATGGTTCTATATTTTTAAGCACTTCATTTTTAAATATTGCCATTGGAGTTTCTTCAGTTGCAAGGAAGACTTTAAGTTTGCAAATATTTTAGGAATTCAAATTTACAGGTCATCTTTTAGTCGCATTCATAGTGACTTTAAGAACCTCACTACTCAACAGGATTGACAGCACAAAAACAGGGCACGCAGCCCAAGAGTCAGTGATGGTGCCCACGCTCCGCAGGAGCTTCTCTTCACCCCACCTTGACACCGTATCCTTCTGTTCCTTTCTGCCTCTCATTTATCCAGCTGCTCAACATTTCAAAACTCCGGCATTCACCATAATTGTTTTAGAAATGCTTCCAAGTGGTTCAGACATACTTCTATGTAGAGAAAGCAGCTTTTCTTTTTGCGTAGAGCAAGATCCCACTATCAGCAGTGAGGTAAGAGGCCAGACACTGTGTTTGGTGGCATTGATTGAGGGAGGAATGTCGGCCAAGAAGCAGGGAACTTTCTGCTCTCCTTTTGATAATGCCTTTGATCCACCAAAACAGTGATGGAACATCCCCAAGCAAAGGTGACAACCACTGCCAAGATGCACTTCCCAACCTAGTTTCTGAATCCAGCAAGCTTCTGACAGAAGCTAGAACACTATGAAATGAGGCCAAGCATTACAACTGTTGGTTCTTAGCTCTCAACGGAGGTGTCCGTAAATTGGAGCTGGTCTTTAGTCAGTGAGCAGTTCAAAATTTCCCAGTGGGAAACTTTCCAGCAGCTACAACAGAGAATTTGTTTCCACACTGCACCTTCTGCACCTCACGATGCACTTCACAGCTACAATGAAATCTTAAGAGCCGCCACTATTGAAATTTAGAGAACACAATAGCCAATTTGAGCACAGCAAGCTCCCACAAGTAACAAAGTGATAATCAGATAACCTGCACTGGCTGCTGGCAGTAGCCAGGACACCATATAAAGTGCCAGGGAAAGGACATAAATTGAGACACTGTTATCGATTGTTAGAAGTGAAAACTTGCCTGTGTTTGTAAGAACTGAACGCAAGAAGTTTTCTACTAACTTTGTCCCAAAAAATTCATACTTATCCATGAGGAGACAGGTGGCAACTTGTCATACCTGAAAGGTGGAATCCCTGACAGTATGGCATTCCCTCAGTGCTACAATGGCATGTCTTCGAAGAGTTGTGAGTTCAGCTTTCCAATGGAACTTGAACTCACAACCTTCTGACTCACAGGCAAGAGCACAGTTCCAATCTATACCCATCTTTGTAGTTACAGCTCCTCCCCATTTACGGATGCCTGACTTAAGTACAGCACATACATGCAAACAAGCATTTGGGAGACCAGCGATATGGAACCCTGCTCTAACCTGGGGACGACCTGTATTTGACAGGTTAATCATTCTAAGCTTCTTCACTGGAGCATCACCAAACAAAACTCGACACAAAAATGCACAAAATCATTCACACCTGGATTTGCTTCTCCATTTATGATTGGATGTTTTAAACACGTCTAAAATCCAACAGCAGGGGGAAAAAAGGCAGCTTTTACTAGGCTTGAGGGGGGGGAAAAGGGTATAAATCAACAACCTACTTTGAACAGCAAGATCAAAGTGAGTCTAGGGCAATTCCTCACACACCCAACAGCAGGACAGAGAACATGTGAAAAGGGGGTGGGTGGACAATCAGCAGCTTCTTAATATTTAAAGCTTCAATATGCAGAGGGCGACGCAGCCGTAATTCCAGATGTTTGAGCGTTCTACCACGATTGGGTGTAATCAAGGCGCCATCTATGGTGGGGGAGGCTTCTATTGTGCAATGCCAGCTTCATCTTGCCTCACCTTTCCACAGTGTGGGCAAGGACATGACCTGAGTGATGAGTCTTTTTCAAGACTGCTTTGTCGATCGTTAAATGTAAAACCTTGCCTGCCTTTGCCAGAATTGAACATATGAAGTTTTCTTCTTATTTTGTCCCAGAAAACATCGCAGAATGTTCGCCCAGCAAACCCAACCGAAACAACTAGGATTATTAGACATCTGTTAACCCTTGCACTCCAACATGGCATTTACACAACAAAGGACACTTGACGTAAATGTTAACACTGAGCCAAAGGAGAAGACACTATGACAGCAGACTCTTTTATTTAAGGAGGTAGGCTTTGCCTTAAAACTGCTCTGGTTTAGGGAGGGAAATCTATGGGTATGTACTTGGAACCTAAAGACATGGTATTGGTTTATTATTGTCACATGTACGAGATACAGTGGAAAGTTTTTCTTTGCGTGCTATCCAGACAGATCATTCCATATATAAGTACATCAAGGTAGTAAAAAGAAAACAGAATGCAGAATAGAGTGTTACGGTTACAGAGAAAGTGCACTGTAGGTAGACAAATAAAGTGCAAGGGCCACGATGAGGTAGATTGGGAGATCAAGAGTTCATCTTTTAGCGCATGAGAGGTCCGTTCAGGAGTCCGATAACAGTGTGTTAGAAGCTGTCCTTGAGCGTGGTGGTTCGTGCTCTCAGGCTTTTGTATCTTCTGCCCAATGGGAGAGGGGAGAAGAGGCAATGGGATGCATTTTATTTTCATCAACTATTCCTCAGTTGTTTTCCCCAACACCACACGATGTTGGGACACGATTCCTATGGACCGTGGCCCATTCTCTGATGCTTTGGACAGAAGAATTATTGTAATGCCAGCTGCACACTTCTGCTCTGTCTCCTGCTAGCTTTGGTGGAGGACAATATCAATATTTCCTTTGACATAGGAGGAGGCTATTGAGTCTATACCAGCTCACAGAGCAATCCTATACCCCCATTAATTTTCCCTATAACCTATTTTCTCCACATTCCCATCAACTTCTCCCCAGATTCTACCATCCAACTACTCTCAAGGTAATTTAAAGTGGCCAATTGACCTACCAATGCGCTTGTCTTTGGGATGCGGGAAGAAACCAGAGCACCTGATCAGATGTGATTGAGATTGTGTAAGAGTTAGGAGCAGGAGTAGGCAATCCTGCCTGCTCTGTCAGACATCAAGATCGTAGCCGATCTCCTACATCTGCACTATACCCTATTCCTTTGATTCCCTTAATATCTAAACATCACAATCTCAGCTCCACACAAACCCAATGACTGCCCCAATGGCTGTCTAATAGCAAGAGTATTGAAGCAGTCTAAAATGTTTCTGGATCAGAAAAATCCCTGGGACCCAACTTCATAATGAGACAGGAGGGTCACTGTTTAAAAATAAGAGGTCACCAACTTAAGATAGGTATGGGGCAAAGGTTTCTCTCTGAGGCTGGTGAATCTTTGGAACCCTCTTCCTCAAAGGAAGTACTGGATATTTTTAAGACAGGTAGATAGATAATGGGGTGAAAGGTTACCATGCATAGGAAACGATCAAATAAGCCATGAGCTAATAAATACTGAGGCAGGCTCAAGGCACCTGGGAGTGTACTCCTGCTCCTCACTTGTCTGTATCTAAGTTCATATGTTAAAGGAACAAGGTGGGAGTGGGGCCAGGGGAGGTGGGGGAAGAAGGAGAAATGAAATGTAATCTCTAACATGCAATACACAAAAATGTCCCCAGCAACTGTAGACAACATTAGCCATTCCAGAGTTCCTTTGGCACTGCACTACAGGAGAAGGTTAATGAAGACACTATGAGAGGGGGATGAGAAGGTTAGGCTGGTGGGGTTGGAATGAAGGTAGGTACCTGGTAGTTCAGGGAGCATAAACACCAGCAAGGAACAAGAATGCATTTACATTGCGCTTTCCACATCCCTTTCAGGATGTTCCAAAGCCTTTACAGCCGGTGAAAGATTTTTCTGAAGAATGGCCTCTGTTGTAATGTTGAACTGCAGGATCTAACTTACACACAGCAAGCTCTGACTGAGAATCAAGTACTAATGACTAACTAACCTAGTTTAGTAATATTGGAGAATAAATATTGAGCGCCAAAGAACATAGGATTCTCTCTAAAGTAACGGTGGGATCTTTAGCATGCACCCATGAAGACAGCTGGGCCTCAGTGTAACATCTCATCTGAAAGACAACACCTCTGGCACTCAACCAGAATATCAGAGTGGACTTTCGTGCTCTCCCGGGGTAGGACTTTGTGTTAATCATTTGTGGGACAAGGGAATTGCTGGCTAGGCAAGAGGTAGTGACCGTTCCCAAATATCTCAGTAGCTTGCAAGACCATTTCATACAAAATTCTAACAGGATTGGACAGATTAGCTGCAGGAAGGATGTTCCCAATGGCAGGGAAATGCAGGACCGGAGTCACATTCTAAGCATAACGGGTAAACCATTCAAGATTGAGATGCGGAGAAATTTTCCCAGAAAGTGGTAACCTGTGGTATTCTCAGAAAATAATAGAAGCAAAATCATTAAACATACTGAAGAAGGAGCTGAATGTAGTTTTTGAAGCAAGGTGATGCAGGGAGACATCTGGAATTTGGATGAACCATTATCATATTGCAAACTCGAAGGATCGAACGACTTAATCCTACTTCTATGTCTCTATTCCATAAGGTTCAAGGCCATGGGGTGGGTTTGCAGTCACACGTAGACCAGGTGTGAACAGCTGGCAGGTTTTGTCCCCTGAAAACGTTACTGAACCGGATGAGATTTTACAACACTCTTCCAGTTGCATGGCGACCACCACCGATACACATTTATTTAATTAACTGATTTTAAATTCCCCAGCTGCCTTGGTGGGATTTGAACCCATGTTGTCAGATCATTAAACCAGACCTCTGGCTGCTGGTCCACTAACAACCAATGTGCTACTACTGTGCCTCCAGACACTACAAACCCACAACCTTCCGACTCAGAAGTGAGATTACAACACAGGGAGCAGTGTTGGCCCTTGCTGAGCCAAGCATCTTGTTCCTGTTTTGTAAATTCTGTGTAATTCTATATAAATCCCGGATAAAACACTAAATCCAGCATCTGTTCAGGCTGATGTGAACAATAAATTTAAAAGATTCCCTCAACTGAGAGGCACTACATAAAGTCGAACTCTTAATTCTCTTTGGAAAGACTGTAAGAGCCTTTTGTCACAACACTACGAACAACCTTTGGAGAAGGGCAGCTTCTAAAACTAAATAAATCAGGAGGTGCGGCATTTGACAGTAGCAGGCACCAGCTGTGTTTATTCAGAAGGCTATCTTTAATCCTTTGGCTTCTTGTCATTATCTCAGGCTAGAGACCATTATCTCCAACTGGTCTCCATCTTCTTGTAGGTGACATGTTAAATGTAATTCAACACCAGAATTTTTATACTAATCAGAAGCCTTTTGTCAGGCTTTATCTAACTACAATTACCACATGACCTATTAATAATCCCTGCCAAATGGAAGTCCAATTTAACTCCTAAGAATGGCTACCAGATATAAGATTTCCAGGACTGGGCTGCAACTGAATTAGTTTAGTAACCCTTTCCTTGCCTCTCATTCTACAGTCCTCTATGGAGGAAAGAGCTAAAAACTCATCTGAACCTCTGACCAAGGACTGGGCTCAGCTTCAACAAGGCATGGTAGTTTACTGGCTGGTTTAGTAGTTATCCACAGACCTGAACCATGAATATGATGTCTTGCATTTGAAACCCATTATGGCAGCTGTTGAATTGGATCAATCTACAAGCTGGACTCTGTTATCAGTGTAACTGACCTGATTCACTAATGTCTGTCACAGAAGGACATCTGCCCTCCTTGCTTGGTCTACCTCCATGTTTCAAAGGCAGTAAGATTCTGACTTTGCCAGTAACGTCCAAATCCAATCAATAATTATTTAAAACATCTTCACAGTCCAACAGTTCACTCATAAATTGTGGAGAGCAGGAAAGGGGGGGGGGGGGGGGTGACCAGGGCAAGAGCGGAGATTTAAGTCCATGCCCAATGATTGAAATATCCCATTAAGGACATCGACTTAAAAATGCAGTCAGTACATTACTGGGATTTCTGGTATTGGTATTGGTTTATTATTGTCACTTGTACTGAGGTACAGTGAAAAGCTTGTCTTACAAACCGATCGTACAGGTCAATTCATTACACAGTGCAGTTACATTGAGTTAGTACAAAATGCATTGATGTAGTACAGGTAAGAACAGTAACAGTACAGAGTAAAGTGTCACAGTTACAGAGAAAGTGCAGTGCAATAAGGTGCAAGGTAGGTTGTGAGGTCATAGTCCATCTCATTGTATAAGGGAACTGTTCAATAGTCTGAGGGAGACGCTAAATGCATGCCCACTGAACTTGTGTAATTCAGTTCTATTAGGGTCACTCCATGAAGGTACAAACCAGAGGACAAACATCTACCTCTAATAGTAGAAGATCAGTACTCTAAATTCATTCTCCTCTTCATTTCAATGGTTACGAATATCAACACAGATTTGCGAGATAGAGCCTGGTATCCAACCTGGACACAAAGGAGCCAGATTGTATGGGTCAGGTATGGATGAAATTATAAATCCTTGGGATTGGTTTGGTGAGAGATTGGCTGCCCAGGGCTCGGGTCGGTGTGCAATTGGACACCTATGGCGCGGCTCAGCATGTGATTGGCCGCCCACGGCGTGGCTCAGCATGCGATTGGCTGCCCACGGAGTGGCTTGGCATGCGATTGGCCACCAACGGCGCAGCTCAGTATGCGATTGGCCACCGACGGCGCGGCTCGGCGTGCGATTGGCCGCGCATGAAGCAGCTTGGTGTGCAATTGGCCGCCAAGAGCTCAGCTTTGAATTTCGGACTGACACAAGAGGAATTTAAATCCAAATAGTTAAATGACTTTGGAATTTAAAATAGAACAGCTGGTATCAGTGAACAGTGATGATGGAAATGTTTTTTGTCATAAAATCCCATCTGGTTCACCGATGTTCTCAAGGGAAGTCTATTGACCTGGCCCTACACTTTATCCTAGACTCACCAAAACACTCCCAAGTGTCCCAGCAAGCTATCCTTAAACGCTGGCCTTATCAGCAATGTCTCCTTCCCGCTAACAAATAAAAAGCTTCTGCCTAGAAATAATAGAGAGAAAAGCTTATCGACTCATTCACCAGAAATGCAAATTGTTGGCACTTATTCTGGGTGGACAGTTAAGAGGCAGCTACATTGCTGTGGGCCACACTGGGTGAAGAAGGCATATTTCCTTCCCTGAAGTGAACCAGATTGGATTTTACAATGCTCAACATCACTGGAGCTAGCTTTTTATTCCAGATTTACTTAGTTAACTTAATTTAAATTCTCCAGCTGCTGTGGTGGGATTTGACTTTGCATCATCCGTCATAGCTTCTGGATCCAGTAAGTTAAACACATGCTACTGTGTGAATCCCCTGCAGGACCCAAGTGAAGGGTGAAGGCAAGAAAGAAAAAAAACTTGCACAGTGAAACATGACCACATAAGCCTTTTATAGCTGGCTTGACCATTATTTTAGTAAAGAATTTAAACTGTTTAGAAAGCAGAAGGATTAACTCCTCTGCCAAATTGGGAATGGAATATTTTAAGACAGATGCACTAATCACTTCCACTTTACTACTTAATATAAAATGATGTTTTGCAAAGTCAAGTGTAGGTTTCCTTCTTAATGCATTTTAGGTGCTTAAAGCACAAGTCTCTTTGCAAATATTCATCTTTTCTTAATGACATAACATGCAATTTTAACTTGAAGGCTTACAGAACTCATGTCAATGCTTCATCCACCATTGGGTGCCTGAGTGTCATGCAGGACGTTACCATGGAGACAACACCTCTTTAATGTTTAATGATATTCAATGGCATGTAAAGTAATGAAAGCAACACTAGAAATAGATGCTTTCCATCTTAGGTCAATCGGCTTAATTAGGTGCGCTTTCTATAAATATCGGTGAAGGAGAGATTGGGTTTACAATCTCTGCACTGAGATACATCAGATGGCCGTTACTAATGAAAGGCAGCTTCGGCTTCCCCTTCTGTTGAAGGCAACATGCTCAGAACCACTAGAAAAAGAAAACGGAGAGATTTTATTGAACTAGACGTACAAAGAGCACTCTGCCACGCGTGGGAGTTCCGCAGCACCATCCTTGTGCCGTCCAATCCCAAAAAAGGACAACAAGTCTCCTCCGAAAAATAAAGGTGGCATTTGAGAAAGATAGAAGTGAATCTCTTTCCCAATCCAACCTTCACACACATTAGTGAACATTGTTGACAGTATATAAAGAGGGCACCTGGTAAACCAAGTGGCAATTCCTCATCCAGGCTCCTGGGAAGTGGATGTCCAAACACAGTTTGTCATGTTGTCCCAAACCAACATCAAAATGAGTAGCATAATTATGGTACAAAGTGAAACTGCGTGAACATAAAGCCTGCAGTGTTAACTTTACTGCCTCCTTCCTAACTCTCAGACATTTTGCACATGCCAAACAAGACCTCAATCACAATGATACTGAATCTGGTGGCACACCAGGATCTCACCAGGAATTAAAGCCCAATTGATTATTTTGTTGCAATGGTGACATCAGCCAGGACACAGCGTGTGCAGGAGGAAGGAAAAGGTTTGTTTTCTTCCTCAAATCAAATCATACGGTTGACATCTACCATCATAACTGCAGGCACAGTGCAACACTTCACCTGGAGGGAGAGGACCGCTGACAATGGGACCAGTGAGGCAGTGGTGATGCCTCAAGTCAAATATTCACATCTGTACCTTCAATACAGATAAAACTCCAGTTTTAACTTAAAAAAAATTTGCAAACCACCAATTTTGAAATGAGTTAATAAATAAATATAAAAAAAATTAAATTACAAGAGCAACTCAAGAGGGTAATGTTCATAATGCTCAATAAAACTAATAAATTCAATTATTCTTGATAGACATTTGTTATTCATCCCATCCCGCTAATGAAATCCCTCTGATTCAGCAGTGATGTGAAAATTTAGTGTCTCGGATACTTGGCTTAGAATAAACTCTCTCAGCCATCATGGTAGACTTCCAAACTTCAGATATGTGGTCAGTTCTGGCTTGGTGGATGGTCACAGGGTTCAGGATTCCTTGGCCAACAGGGAAGACCCAAATGAGAAATGGCACTAATGAGACTTGCTTTAGTGGGGTCTCAGTCTGGCACTGCGCCAAGTCCTAGAGGGCTTGGGAGTGCCCACCAATTGTTGCTCCTGGCATGGTCTAACTTTTCCTCTTCAATGCTCCAAAAGGAGCCTTGCACAAGGAATAGTGCAAGTTGATGCTCGCCTGACACCAAACACAAGTGTGACTCAGACCAGGGGAGTATCTGGTCAAGTTTCTGGAGTGATGCAAAATGGTCATTATTGCATTTCACTCCATGGCAGGTAAGTTTTCATTCATGTTGTGTTGCAATAAACAACACTAAATCTGGTCTAATTTATAGGCCAGTTTTCCTTCTACCACTTAAAGTTAAAATCACCCCTTAAATCTTTCATATACAGAAGGCAACAAAGTAGAGTCTATATAACTTTTGATCAATCCGAAACTCTTAACCATGGTATCATTTTATCATAGTGGATCCACTTTTGAATTGGTGGCTGTCAGTCATTAAACAAGATTCCCCTGCATGGTTGATGAGTTAATCTGCAAATCCATGTGGTCCAGAATCAGAATCAGGTTTATTATCACTGACATGTCGTGAAATTTGTTGTTTTGTGGCAGCAGTACAGTGTAAGACATAAAGACACAAAAATAACTGTAAGCTACGAAAATAAATAAATAGTGCAAAAGAGTAATAACAAGGTAGTGTTCATGGACTGTTCAGAAATTTGATGGCAGTGTAGAAGTTGTTCCTGAATCATTGAGTGTGGGTCTTCAGGCTCCTGTACCTCCTCCCCGATGATAGTAACATGACGAGGGCATTGTCCTTGGGTGGTGAGAGTCTTTAATGATGGATGCTGCCTTCTTGAGGCACCATCTCTTGAAGATATCCTCAATGGTGGGGAGAGTTGTGTCCGTGATAGTGCTGGCTGAGTCTACAACCCTCTGCAGCCTCTTTTGATCCTGCACATTGGAGCCTCCATACCATGTGGTGATGCAACCAGTCAGAATGCTCTCCACCGTACATCTGTAGAAATTTGTAAGAGTCTTTGGCGACGTACCAAATTTCCTCAAAACTCCTAATGAAGTAGAGCCGCTGGCGTGCCTTCTTCATGATTGCACCAATGTGTTGAGCCCAGGACAGATCCTCTGAGATGTTGACGCCCAGGAACTTGAAGCTGCTCACCCTTTCCACCGCTGACCCCTCAATGAGGACTGGTGTGTGTTCTCCCTACTTCCCCTTCCTGAAGTCCACAATCAATTCCTTGGTCTTACCAGGTGGTTACTTCCTAATTCTGATGACACTGTATATATAGTTTGCTGGCCTTGGGTATAATAGTAGTAGAACATAGTTTCAACTCATTGACAGGATTATAGGTGCCGACGGCAAGGTCAATTATTGGCCACCCCTGCCGTCTCTTGTGGTGGTAGTGGTGGACCACCTTCATGAACAGCTGCAGACCTTCTGAAGAAAGACTAGGGAGTTCCAGCATTTAGACCCAGCAATAATGAAGGAACGGCAAGGTGTGTGACATGGAGGGCGACTTTCAATGTCATGATGCTCCCATTCACCCATTACCCTTGTAAATTGTAGAGTTTGTGGATTTGGGAGATACTAACAAAGCAGCCTTAATGAGCAACTGCAGAGCACATTGTAGAACATACATTATGGGCAGTATGAAAAATATGGTGTGTACACCACACCACCCAATGTTGAATCTGCCTGCACCAAAACAGTTGTGTTTTCATATTACACATGGATTTGTTGCTGGTTTCAACATGCTCTCTCCTGGCTGATCAACCCTCCCATTTCTATATGTGCATTACAACTGAACGGCTGTCAGCAGATGGATTCCAAGGGGCACTGAGCAGAAGTGTTGCTGGTTGAATTGGCCAAGGAGACGGGGGGACCTGAGCTCCAGGTCAGGTGTTCAGTTTATGTGTGCCTCACGGTTACTGGCGGAACTTGGCTTGGCTGGCTCAGTGTGACGAAGGGTCAAGGGGCTAACCAAGTTTGCAGGGAGCGAAAAGGAGTGATGACCTGTCTGGCTTGAAGATCTAGATGGGAAGTAGTGCCTCAACCTGAAGGCTAAAGGCAAGTGAGAGGCCAACCCAAAACTGGTTAGACCTCCATCAATATTGGCTCCTCTTTCAGTCCATTGTACCTCCAGCCTACTGCGCCAAACCAAGCCACCTTGTGAGTGACCTACAGAGAAGCAAATGGCGAGGAGAAGTGTGTTGAAATCGTCACCCAAATATCCCTTCTACATTTGAATAATCAGGCCATGGGGCATACGTTGAAGCATTTGACAATTGTTTATATGGAAAATGACAGAGAGGCAGGCCACTCTGCCCAACCAGTCCAGCCTAGCACCCGTGCTCTACCCGATCCTTTCTCATACACCTTTGCTCTCTCACATGGTTAGTTAATCATTCCTTGAAGGTGACAACAGCCAGACCTGCACCCTGGACGAACAACCTTCCTCCAAGCTCAACTGCTGTTGATTTGCTTCCATTGACGGCTGCTGTTTCTGCTCTACCCCGTAAAGCCAGGAGACACTCTCTTGTGCAAGGGATGGTGCACAGATGGAAAGATGACACACAGCCATAAGGAAGTCCTGGGTTTTTAACCGCCTTATCGCATCTCTGAGAAATGCCTCAAATACCTCCCACACAATGAATTATTTCAAAGTGCTGTCACTATAACATAAGGAAACGAAATATTTCAGGCATTTCCGAAGGGTCCATTGCATTCTATATTGTGTTTGAAATATTACCGTCCTTCCTTACAGGCCATGTCACCGATCGAGTTGATGCCGGCTCCAAGAGCAATCCCATTCCCTCTCCAATTTTTCCCACAGACTATTCCCATCAGACAGCTGCTGTTTTCTGGGGGGAGCTATAATGATTTCTATAAGGATTTTGATAGGGTCAATGGACAGGCATGTAGGAGAGAGGGAGAGATGGCATCACTTTGACCAGTGGAGCCAAGGATCAATCACCAGTGTGAATCCCCCCAGCACTGAGATCCTACAGTAACATCCCATTAAGCACATTACTCGGACCTCAATGGGAATTACTTTGCTGTTGAATGTAGTTTCACGTCAAAGCTTCCCTTGTTTACCATGGCATTATCGCACTAAAACGCGAAGGCCAAACATCTGTTAGATCCAATAAAGTATATGGCTTCAGCAGTGTGGTGAGGATTGAGAGCACTCCACCAGCTGGTTTTTAATGTAATCCTTATGCCATCATCACTAAAAAGGTGACCCTCAGCAGGCCTCCAGATTGTCGGGGATAAACGCCACATTGTGCTGGGTCCTTAAGAGGTGACAGTAAAAAGCTGTTATTTTTCCCTCTAACAAATTAAATAAAAACTCACCCACACTACTACCCCTTCCCAGAAACCTTCTACCTGCCACCCTGGCCGTTCCCTTTTCTCTCTTCTACCTTCCAGGAGAAGATATAGGAGCTTGAAAGCCCGAATGACCAGACTCAAAGACACTGCAGAGTTGTGGACACAGCCCAGTCTATTGCGAAAGCCAACCATCCCTCCATTGACTCTGTCTACACTTCTCGCTGCCTCGGGAAAACAGCCAACATAATCAATGACTCCTCCCACCCCAGTCATTCTTTCTTCTCCCCCCTTCCATCGGGCAGAAGATATAAAAGCTTGAGAGCACGTAACACCAGGCTCAAGGACAGCTTCTATCCCACTGTTATAAGACTCTTGAACAGACCACTCATACAATAAAAATGAACTCTTCATCTCTCAATCTACCTCTTCATGTTACACCTTATTTGTCTGCCTGCACTGCACTCTCTGTGTAATTGTAACATTATATTCTGCATTTGATTACTGCTTTCCTTTTGTACTACCTCAATATATTTACGTTTGGAATGATCTGTCTGGATGGCACGGAAACAACAGCTTTTCACTGTATCTCGGTACATGTGACAAAAATAAACCAAATATCAGTTCCCCACTTCTATCAGACCAGAACCTATCACCTCTTTCACATCCCCTTCCCAGTGGTGCTGCCATGTTTTGAACCCTTAGTGTGACCTCTTCCGTTATTGTCACTTTAGCTTTTCTTCTTGCACGGCCTCATTCTTTGCAATACTCTGCACCATTTTGCTGTTTTGCACTCAGATTGTTGCACATATTCAGAATTAGGTTTATTATCGCTGACCTTATGTGGTGAAATTTGTTGTTTTGCAGAGGCAGTACAGTGCAAGGCATAAAAATTACTATCAGTTGCAAAAATAAATAAATAGTGCAAAAGAGGAATAACGAGATAGTTTTCATGGGTTTATGGACATCTGATGGCAGAGGGGAAGAAGCTGTTCCAAAAATGTTGAGTGTGGGTCTTCAGGCTCTTGTACCTCCTCCCTAACGGTAGTAATGTGAAGAGGGCATGTCCCAGTCAGTGAGGGTCCTTAAAGATGGGTGCCGCCTTCTTGAGGCACTGCCTCTTGAAGATGTCCTCGATGGTGGGGAGGGTTGTGTCCGTGATGGAGCTGGCTGAGTCTACAACCCTCTGCAGCCTCTTTCGATCCTGTGCATTGGAACCTCCATACCATGCTGTGATGCAACCAGTCAGAATGCTCTCCAGAATGCTCTGCTGAAATCTGCAAGTCTTTGGTGACATACTGAATCTCCTCAAACTCCTGAAGTAAAGCCGCTGGCGTGCCTTCTTCGTGATCGCATCAATGTGTTGGGCCCAAGATAGATCCTCGGAGACGTTGACACCCAGGAACTTGAAGCTGCTCACCCTTTCCACTGCTGACCCCTCAATGAGGACTGGTGTATGTTCTCCCAACTTCCCCTTCCTGAAGTCCACAGTCAATTCCTTGGTCTTACTGACATTGGGTGAGACGTTGTTGTTGCGACACCACTCAACCAGCCGATCTCTCACTCCTGTACGCCTCCTCATCGCCATCCGAGGTTCTGCCAACAACAGTGGTGTCAGCGGCAAATTCATAGATGGCATTTGAGCTGTGCCTAGCCACACAGTCATGAGCGTAGAGAGATTAGAGCAGTAGGCTAAGCATGGATCCTTGAGGTACGTCTGTGTTGATTGTCAGCGAGGAGGAGATGTTATTACCAATCCGTACTGACCGAGGTCTCCCGTTAAGGAAGTTGAGGATCCATTTGCAGAGGGAGATAGAGGCCCAGGTTTTGAAGCTCGTTGATTTGTTGTATCTATTATCATCATGTATACTGTTCACTCTGAGTTTCATGCAAGGAATTTCATTGCACCCTGGTGCGTATAAAAATAAACTAATCTGAAGCTGAATCTCCAAACACCCACAATCCCATTTTAATCAGCCACCCACCACTTTCTCCATTAACGTGGCTCCAAACACCAAACTTTATAACCTGAATGGATTAGCAACACACACCAAGCTGGCAACTGAACTGAAAAAGACTCGCCATAGTTGATGAGCCCACCAAATCCTGTTTTTCAGTACGGATTAGGGAATGCCATCAAACAAAAGACTTATTGACCGATTAGTTGCCTGTATCATGAGGGAGCATCCCTTCTGGTTCCACCGCCCACCCCAAGAATCATTTCGGCTTCCTGCTTGGGATTAGAGTCAGCTGTGGTTCAATTGCTTTAGAGTCAAAAGGGTCAAGTCCCATTCCAGAGGTCTGAGCACCAAAATCTAGGCTGACGCTCCAGTAGAGTACTACACCGTCTTCAGATGAGATATTAAGCCAGTGCTCCCAATCCCCTTTCAGGTAGATATTTACACAAACTACAAAGAGATTACTTGGAGAACAAGAGAGGTGTTCAAGCCAATATTTATCCCTCATCCATCAGGGTGGCACAGTGAGTGGTGGTGATGATGCTGCTTCACAGCTTAGCGACCCAGGTTCGATCCTGACCTCTGCTGCTGTCTTTGTGGAGTCTGCCTGTTTTCCCTCTTACCGCATGGATTTTTCCCTGTTTCCTTCCACAACCCAAAGATGTGTGGGTTGACAGGTTTATTGCCCACTGTAGTTGGCCCCTTTCATGTAGTTGGGTGGGGGAAGAGTTGAAGGTAATGACAGTACAAAATGGGGGGGGGGGGTAGGATAAGTGTTTTTAAAAGAACGGGGTGGTTAATGGTCAGCATGGACTCAGTGGGCTGAAGGACCTGCTTCCATGCTGTATCCTTCATTGACTCTCATCACTAAAACAGATGACTTGGTCGTAATTACATTGCACTTTGTGGGAGCTTGCTGTGCACAGGCTGGCTACCATGTTGCATGCAAGATGCACCAGAGACACAAGACATGATCAGTGAGCTCAGCTAATAGGAGGGATTGAGATGAGGAAGCTGGTGGGTTGATGGGTCACACCACTTTTACCAAGTAGTCCACTGCACGAACTCCTGCAACAAGGTGGAACTCCCACTAGATCTTCTTGATGCCATTTTTGCATCCGGTAGGAAATTGGGAGCAAAAAGGAAACAAGGGCTATTAATCAGGCAGGGAGGTGGGGTGGGCAAGGGGGAAGAATGTACAATTGATCAAAGACTAGGTGAATTACAATTCATGCCTCTTGTACCTCACCCCCCTCACGATTGGTGGCACTTCACTGGGAACCATGGAGCTGCTTTTCCAAACCTGTCAGCCCCTCTCCTCACTTCACAGTTTCCCCAAATATCTGCATTTCATAACCTGCCCTTCAGTAATCTCTCCCAAGATCCAAATGCATTCGAATTCCATCAGCAGGGATGTCAGAATGCAGTGAGTGAGCAAGTCAACATAATGCATGTGGACCTCAAGATGCAAGATGAGAATTGGAATAATCATTTCACTTTTTCTGGGCATCACTTGCAAGGTGAGCATTTACTACCCAGCCACAGTTTCCCATGAAGAACTGGTGGAAAGCTGCTTCCTCGAACTGCCACACTTCTCCGGCTGAAGAGGGAACTCCCACGGTGCCGTGCAGGACAGAGCTGCAGGATTTAGACCAAGCAACCATTAAGGAACAGAAAGATACTTCCAAGTGTGCAACTTCAAGGGAAACCTGGAGATAGTTGCGTTTCTAAGTGTCTGCTGCCCTGGTCCTTCTTAGTGACAGAGGTCATGGGAATTGTTGTTGGAGTAACTGAAGTGCATTTTGTAGACGGTACACACTGCAGCCACCGTGTGCCACTGGTAGAAGAAAGAAACGTTTAGAAGGGTAGATTGAGGTGCGAGTCAAGCATACTGCATTGTTCATAATGCTGTTCAGTTTCTTGAGTGCTGTTGGAGCTACACTCATTCAGGCAAGTGGAGAGTGTCACACTTCTGATGCATCTTATTTGCAGTGGAAACATCTTGTGGTATGAACAGATGAGTCACTCATCCCCAAAACCCAGCTTCTGACCTGCTCTTATAGCTGCAATATTTATGTGCCTGATCCAGTTGAGATTGTGGTCAAGTGTAACCTACAGGATATTAATGGTGGGAGTGTTATTGATGGCAATGTCATTGGCTGGTGATTAAACTTACTGTTAGAGATGGCCATTACTGGCACTTTGAGGCACAAATATTGTTAGTCATTTATCAACCCACGCCCAAGTGCTGTCTAGGTGTTGCTGAATCCAGGCATGGACCACTTCACCTGCTGAGGAGTTGCAAATGGAATTGAACCTTGTGCAATAATCAGCGAACATCCCCTCTTGACATGGAATGGAGGTCATTGATGAAGCAGTTGAAGACAAGTTGGGCCAAGGACACTGCTGCAGTTATTTCTGGGTTGCAATGATTGACCTCAAGCAAACACAACCACCTGCCTACATGCAAGATAAGACTCCAGCCACTGGAGTGCTTCCCCTTAACACCCACATACTTTTATTTTACCAGGGTTCCTTGACAGCACAGTCGGACAAACGCTGCTTTCAGCAACAAAAAATCTGCTGGAGGAACTCAGCGGGTCGAGCAGCATCTGTGGTGGGGGGGTGGGGGGAACTGTCAAAATTCCAGCAGGGCTTCGACTCAAAACGTCGACAATTCCTTTCCTCCCACAGATGCTGCTCGACCCACCAAGTTCCTCCAGCAGCTTCTTTGTTGCTCCAGGTTCCAGCATCTGCAGTCTCTTGCATCTCCAATGCTGCTTTCACTTCCACTTCTCCTCTGGAACGAAGCTCTTTGTTCTTTGCTTGTACCAATACTGATGAGGTCTGGAGTGGAATGGCCCTGGCAAAATCCAAAATGGGCAGTAAGCAGGTTTAGGTAAGGAAGTGCCAACTGACAGCACCATGAACAACTCCTTCCATCACCTTACTGATGGAAAGTAGACAGACTGGGTGGTAATTAGCTGGACTGGATATCTTTTTCTTGGTGAACAGGACATCTCTGGGCAACTTTCCACATTGTTGGGTAGACACCAGTGATGGAGCTAGACTTGGACAGCTCGGCCAGAGGTGTGGCTGATTCTGGAGGACAGGTCTTCTGTACCACAGCTGGGATGCTGGTTGGTCCCTTGCTGTAGGTGGTGCTCTTGATACAATCATTTGACAATATGCAGCAGACCGAGTTCTGCGATGGTGTGGATCTTCAGAGGAAATCAAGATGGATCATCTCTGGCTGAACATGGTTCATCTTCAACACTCACATACTGAGCCCTGCCATTGTAGAGGGTGGCATGTTCTTGAAGCCTCCTCTTCCCACCACCTGTTTAATTATCCACGTTTTTAATGACCAGAGCTTTGATCTGATGTGTTGGTGATGAGATCACTTAGCTCTGTCTGCTATGTGCAGTTGTTCAGCATGCACAAAGTCATGTGTTGCAGATTCACTTGGCTGGCAACTCGCTGTTCACACCATTCTGCATGCCTCAATAAATCAGGGTTGATTCCCTGGCTTAGTATTAAAGATAGAGTGAGTGATATGGTTGGCTGTAATAATAGATTGTGATGATGTATATTTCTGCTGCTGCTGATGGTCTGCATTGCTTCATGACTGACCAGATCTAATCAAATTCATCCCACTTAGAACATCAGTAGTGCCAAACAACATGATGGAGAATGTCCTCGGTGTGAATATGATACATGTCAGTGGGCACTTAAACAAATCCTATTCTGAGCTGAGGGATGAGTCACAGAGTCGTTCAGCACAGAAACAGGCCCTTCGGCCCACCATGTACAGGCCAACAATCATACTTATCCATACTAGTCCCATTTACCTGCATTTGTCTGTAGTCTTCTATGCATTGGCAATTCAAGGGCTCATCCAGATGCTTCTTATAGAATGAAAGTATCTCTTTACATCCTCAATCCACAAACCAACACAAGGCATGGCTGATAACACCATAATTAAATGTCTCTCTCCCACCAGAGTACTATTCCCATTGGATAACAATAAGGAAGTGGACTGGAGTTCCAACAAAATGGAAGGACTCCCAAACCTCTGCTCAACCTCAGCGGGGACTGGGTCCTCTCAGTTTCCCCTACAGTGCATGCTCCCTATTAGCCAACCCAGACAGGAAACTAAACACAACCGAATTGGGCAACCAAACAGTCTGCCTACATCCACAAGCCACAGCTCAATGTAGAAACACCAAGAATGTGACATCAGAGAGAAACTAGTGCCCAATAAAATGCACTTAACTGATGAATCTGCATGGAGATTAAGCAATAGCCAAAGCACTAGTTCCATTCTGCCAATCTGGATCCAACAACAATCCTTAAATGAGAATTCAGCATAGAACAGTACAGAACAGGCCCTTCAGCCGACAACATCTGCACCAAACACAATGGCAAATTAAACTAAATCTCTTCTGCTTGCACACGATCCATATCCCTCCATTTCCGGCATATTCACGTGTCTGTCTAACCACCTCTTAAATGCCACTATCGTATCCGCTTCCACCTTCACCCTTGGCAGCTCATTCCAGGTACCCACCACTCTCTGTGTAAAGATAAACTTGCCCCGCACATCTCCTTTAAAGTTTCCCCCTCTCACCTTAAATGCATGTCCTCTTGTACTTGACATTTCTACCCTGAGAAAACGATTCTGACTGTCCACTCTATGCCTCTCATAATTTTATAAACTTTTCTCAGGTCTCCCCTCAGCCTCCGGCACTTGCCTGAACCAAACCTTCTTCCGGTGTGGAGTTGGTACCCAGGAACAAGTGGCAAACTAACAAGATCAACAGTGGTACACCGCTGAGGTCAATAACGGTTACACCCCAACATCAACAATGGGCCAACACACCATTCATCAGGGCACTCTTTGCAAGAAATGGCATGCCCTATCTTTGCGGCTTCCCAGCACATTGTGAAGGAAACATCAAATTACTCTCCTTTCATTGCAGGAAGACTGCCAGAAATATACTTTAATTGCACTGCCAAAGCACTGCCTCTCTTTCAAACCTCAATGCCAATATTTCTGGTCATTTGTCAACAACTGGAGAGCGTGGGGAATGAACAATGCCTTTAATATTGAAGCCCAAGGAAACCCATTACTATGCTTCTAAAAGGACTTAACATTACTGACAGCAACATACCAAGGTGCTGAAGGAACTCAGCGGGTCAGGCAGTATCTGCGGAAAGAAGTGGACAGTCAAGGTTTTGGATCGAGTCTCTTCACCTGGACATTACTGACGTGCAGGCAGATGCAGAAGCCATGTTCTAGAGAGCAAGATCCCATAAAATTCAATGAAAATGGACAGCACCATGGTGCAGTGGTTAGTGCTGCTGCCTCACAGCTCCGGGGACCTAAGATTTCTCCTGGTCAATTGTCACCTCTGTGGAGTTTGCACATTCTCTCTGTGAACTCGTGGGTTCCTCCCACATCCCAAAAGAGAAATGGGGACTAGGACTGTTGGGGTTGCTCAGAGCTAGCAGGGATTCAACTGGCTGAATGGCCCCTTCCTACATCTTGAGAAAAAAAAACTGGGAATGTGCATCAGTGGTCAGCAGTTAATGAGGGAGAAATTAGAGGAACTTCACATTCTTTGAAGTGTCCCATGGAATCATCGAGTTACCCGGGAACAGACAGGCAAGACCTTAATTTAACTTTATGTCCAGAAGGCAAGATCTCTTGTGCCACATCAGTCACTCAGAATCACAACAGCCCCTTTCACAGTCTCAGGAAATCCTAAAAATATTCTACAGTCAATGAAGTCCCATTGAAGTGCAGTTAATGGTGTAATTTAGGATACGCTACACTCAATTCACTCGCCGCAACCTCTCACAAGGGTTAATAGGCAAATACTCTGTTTTAGTGATGTTGGTTGCAGATACCCACCATCTGACAGGATCCAACTATGACCATCAGGTTGGGTATTGGAAGAATTGCAAGCCCTTGTGGCTGGGCTCGTATGGATTGGATTAGCCATAGTTGGATCGGATGTTAACTTCTCACAAGGATGGACCTCTTGTTACATGTGGGGTTTGGGAAATATTGATGGGAAGGCATTGCAAATTTCCTTAAGATGCAATGAGGTAATTGGGCCCATTGAGTCCATGCCAGCTCACAGAGCAATTCCAGTCCCCACTTACTTTCCTTGGAACCCATTCACCCTCCATTTCCATCAACTAGATTCTACCACTTGCCCACACACTAGGGGTAACCTACACTGACCAATTAATCTCCCAACCTGGTAATTGGTTTATTATTGTCACATGTAAGATATCTTTATTAGTCACATGTAAATGAAACAGTGAAATGCATCTTTTGCGTAGAGAGTTCTAGGGGAGGCCTGCAAGTGTTGCCACACTTCCGGTGCCAACATAGCATGCCCACAACTTCCTAACCCGTACGTCTTTGGAATGTGGGAGGAAACCAGAGCACCTGGAGGAAACCCACGCAGACACGGGGAGAATGTACAAACTCCTTACAGACAGCGGCCGGAATTGAACCCGGGTTGCTGGCACTGTAATAGTGTTATGCTAACCGCTACACTACCGTGCCTATCAAGATACAGTGAAAAGTTTTTGTTTGTGAGGCACTAGGCAGATCATTTCATACACAAGTACATCGAGATAGTAAAAAGTAAAAAAAAACAGACCACGGAATATAGTGTTATAATTACAGAGAAAGTGCAGTGCAGATAGACAAATAAAGTGCAAGGGCCACAATGAGGTAAATCAAGGCATCACTCTTATTGTACAACAGACCCATTCAAGAGTCCTATAACAATGGGATAGAAACTGTCCTTGAGCCTGGTGGTGCATGTTCTCAAGCTTCTGTACCTTTGGAAGGGAGGGGGTGTGGGGAGAAGAGAGAATGACTGGGGTTTGGGAGGGGTCCCTGATTTTGTTGGCTGCTTTCCCTGAGACAGCAGGAAGTGTAGACAAGAGTCAATGGAGGGAGGAAACCCAGGGGAAACCCACTAGTCACAGGGAGAACGTGCAGAGCTCACACAGACAGCACTGGAGGTCAGGATCGAACCCGAGTCTCTGGAGTTTCAAGGCATCAGCTCCACTGATTGCACTACTGTGCTACTCCTCCCACACCTCAGCATCCAGAAGGAGCTCCCTGCTCTTCTCCAAAACCGTGTACAGTGATCTTTTACATCTAGCAGGCAGATGAGCACTGTTTAACATCTCGTATAAAGGCAGCTCCTCTGACAGTGCAGCACTCCCTCAAAAACAGAGCAGACCGTTAGGATTAGGTGCTCAAGACTCTGTGGGATTTAAACCCATGACCTTCTGACTCAGAGAGAGGTACCTCTTGAGACAGTCACACAAACACATTATGCTTCTTTCTACATTAAACAATCTGCACTAAGCAGCAATGGGAAACAGACAGGGACAGTTTATATTTCATTCTGTCTTGATGGTTGTGTACACTACATTGCACAGTTGCCTCTCCCCAGTTGAAAGATGGAATTAATCTCAAACCAGTTGTTACTTCAATAAATTTAGAACCTTCCAAACAGATGTTCAACTACGATGACCTGCTCTGTATCCAACCCCTCCCCACCACTTGATTGCAAACACTCGCTTCCCTTGTACAGTAGTTTATTATTGATGTGGGCACACTCCTCCCCCACCTCAGGTTTAATTCTGTTTCTGGCTAAATGGTGGGACAGGAGGTGGGGTGTGGGGTGGGGGTGGAGGGTGGAAAGGGACAGAAAAACAGGATGTATACTTTAATCAAGTTCCTTTCTGTAAGTCTGGTCAATCAACTTTATGCTAGATTTTTATCTAACAAGCCGATTCCGTTTTATCTTTTACTTCTCGTGAGCCAGCTGTGCCTCGGTTAGGAGACTCGGTCTCAGACACCTAAGGGTACTTCAGAAACCATGAATAATTTAGCCGTAAGCACAAGACCATGAGGTCCCTGGAATTACTTTCATGTTCAACGGGAGAAAGCGCATTTTATCTCTGGAGCTGCATAATTACCTAACGTTGACCAAATTAGGAACTACAGCTCTGAAGTTTAAAAAAACAGGATTCCCCCCCCAAAGAAACATGGCTTTTTTCTTTAAAAAGCACACATGGACTTTTCCTCCTGCTTGGGGTATTTTCTGATCATTAAGAAACACTGTTTTTACAGCTTCAGTAGCTGTTTACCAGACTCCCCAACTGCTAATTAAAGGCTCTGCAAGACAGCTCAATAAAATGCCAAGCATCCCTCTCACGAGTTGTAGTGGTGGTATTCCTTGTGTTTAAGAGGTGGGGGGAGGGCGGATTGCTTCTTCACCACCCACCCCACCCTTGGAGATTTATAACCAGAGACCAGGGTTCCCATATGAAAACACAAGGTCCAATTAAATCACTTCCTTTGGTTATGTCTTGCTAATGATTTGTAACGAGCCTCCTTGCCTTCCGTTCATTTGTTATCCTGCTATTGATTTTTATCATAAACTTAATACAGAGCAACCGTAAGACACTTCCAAGGTGGTAGTTAGAGCTTCAAGGCACACACTAGGGCCTAACCCATTGGTTTAACACTGTACTGAAAAAGTGCTACTATTCGAAACCTAATCCAGCAAAATAAGACTGTCAGTCATGGCACAAACCAGATTTTGATGATTAAAGATCCCAGGACACAGGGGTGACTCGGTGGTGTGGCAGGTAGTGCTGCTGCCTCATGCTCCAGCAATCCAAGTTCAATCCCGTCTGTGGAGTGTGGGCTCTCCCTGTGACTGGTTGAGTTTTGCTCTGGTTTCCTCCCATATCCCAAAGATGTGTGGGGTGGCAGGTTAATTGGACATAGTAAACTGCCCCTAGAATAATCTGGAGGGAGCTAATGAGCACAAAAGAGAATAGCTCATCGGGAAATAAGTGGAGGAACGGGACTGATCCTAGAGCTAGCACAGAGTTGATGAGCTGAATGGCCTCCTATGTTGGAAGCAAATTTAATATGAGGCATTGATTGACGGAGTTAAGATTCAAATCAGACTTGATTTACTTGAACAGTTTTGAGGTACTGAGCAGCTGCATCCTCTACCCAAATGTGACAAAAGCCATATGGTTGGACTTCAGAGGAAGCAGGGGAAGTACGTGAGGGTGAAGGAAGAGGGCAACTACACGCACAGGGTTGGTGAAGGTGGGAGGGGGAAGAACCTTCCATGGACTGTAGTCACTAGCGTTTGGCTGCATGGAGCACAGCTCCATAAATAGGAGACACAAGGGAGACTGCAGATGCTAGAAATCCTGATGAAGGGTCTCAGCCCAAAACATTGACTGTTCATTTCCCTCCACAGATGTTGCCTGGCATGCTGAGTTCCTCCAGCATTTAGTGTGTGTTGCTTAGGGAATGGGAGGCTGTTTGCCCCTCGAACCTCCTCAGTAAGATCCTGGTTGTTCCGATCTTGGCATTCCACTTCCCTGCCTGATCCTCACAACATTTGATTGCTCCAAAGTCTTACAAAAAAATCTGCCTCAGCTTTGAATGACTTTTCCTCCACAACTCTCCTGAGGTAGAAAACTCTGAAGTATCATTACTCTCAAGAGGAGACATTCCACCTCAAGGAGACACAAGGGACTGCCTATGCAGGGTTTCGACCCAAAATGTACACAATTCCTTTCCTCCCACAGATGCTGCTCAACCTGCTGAGTTTCTCCAGCAGATTGTTTGTGGCTCCAGATTCCCCCTCATCTCCATCTGAAACAGACAGCCCATTATCCTGAGAATACAACCCCACCCAAAATTCTGGATTCCCCAATCCAGCAGAAACATCCCAACGCATCCTTATCAAATAATTTCCCTTTCACACCAGCTTTCCATGCCAAATTAAATGGTACAGTCACCTCCCAAGAAGCAATACCTCCGGCTTATTCATGTTTGTACGTTGCCATTGAACCCAGGAATGGACGCCAGTGTCATCTTATTCCTTCTGTAACAAGTATAACGAACAGCCAAATCAGACCTCTAGAAGTCACCATTCAAACTCCTGTCAAAAACTTACCCCTCCCTCAACCAGCTTTTAAGAACAGATTACTTGGCCAGTTTTGTGGGAGTTTGACTGCAAAATCAAAATAATACTTCATTGGCTAAAAAAAAACATAGCAGGCCAGTGAAATAGTTTTTGGAGTGCAATCATTGGGGAACAGAGGAATTGAACTTTGTTCTTGGATACTTGCATAAAGCATGCCTAAATATTGGTGACTAAGCATTGTAATCAGCCTCCAAAATTCTTCCACCTGAAACATTAATTGTTTCTCTCCACAGATGCTGCCTGACCTGCTGAGTTTTTATTTCAGCTCTGCAGCATCTGTGCTGCAGAGGTCCAGGCAACGACCATCACGACAAATTGGCTGTGATTGTTTGCGGTTTCAATGACAGTCTGGTAATATCATGGTCACTATTATTGATGTCATCCTGTTTTTCCAGATCCATATAATTAAATTTAAATTCCCCGCTGCGGTGATCTTTCCCGACTACTGATCCGGGCTGTGTTATAAATTCAATAACACAGCCACTGGGCTACTAGTCACTGAGAGAAACACGTCACATTTGGCCTAAATTTCTTTGTACCTCACCACTGGTCACACAGCAGTGAGACTGAAGGAGGTTCTGTGTGGTATGACGTGTTATTTTGTGTGGTTGGTTTCAGGTTTCTCCTGTCGGAAGGCCATGGATAAATTCTGGGTAGGGACAGGGCCCCATCAATGGGGAACTCACTCTCACATGAACTTGATGAGGTTCTGGAAACTGAGCAGCCCCAGTGGGACTATATGGTTGGCCCCTTCGGCAGAACCGGTGGGTGGGTGACGAATCCATCCCGGACCTAAAGGGTCATCGAATCACAGAACACAGAAACAGCCATTCTGTCCACCGAGTCTGTGCTGACCATCAGGCACCCATGCACCAATCCTACACTCCCCACTTGTGCATCAACTCCCTTCAGATTCTACCCTTCACCTACATACTTGGGACCATTACAGCAGGCAATTCACCTACCAACTCACATTTCTTTAGGATGTGGGAGCAAACTGGAGCACCCAGGGGGAAACCCATGACGTCACAGGGAGAACGTGGAAACTCCACACAACACAGCACCAGAAGTCAGGATCGAACCTAGGTCACTGGAGTTGCGAGGCAGCAGCAACTGTCTGGTTGTGCCACCATCTGAGATATCAGGCCTCAGTACGTCAACCCATCATTAACCTGCCTGGGTAGGAGGTGGAACCTGGTCAGGGGGTTTGCGGCTCTCTCTCAGTGTGAGTATTGGATGTCTTCACATATTATCCACCAACCCCCAAGCTCTTTTGTTAAATAAAAGGCCTGACTATTCCACAATAATAGTGGATGGAACCCCCCCCCACCAATCAAAGCAGCTGGGTGGCAAGCAGCTGGTGAACTAGACTTTTGGAGGGTTCGGGTCCACTCTTATTCTCTGCTACTGGGATGGTCTATTAGGGTTCAGCAGGGTTAAGAGGAAAATTAACCTTGTTTAGAGTACTGCGTTCAGTTCTGGTCACCCTATTATAGGAAGGATGTGGAGGCTTTAGAGAGGGTGCAGAAGAGGTTCACCAGAGTGGTGTCTGGATGAGAGAGTATTAGCTACAAGGAGAGGTTGGACTTGGGTTCTTTTTTCTAGGGTGTCAGAGACTGAGGGGAGACTTGATAGAAGTTTATAAAATTATAAGATGCATAGAGTCTCTTTCCCAGGTAGAAATGTCAAATACAAGAGGGCATAGCTTTAAGGTGAGAGGGGGACATTTGAGAGAGATGTACGAGGCTACACACACACACACACACACACACACACACACACACACACACACACACAGAGTGGTAGGTGCTTGGAACAGTCTGCCAGGGATGGTGGTGGAATCAGACATTATAGTGGTATTTGAGAGGCATTTAGACAGATACATAAAGGGAATGCAGAGATATGGATTAGTTTCACTGGGTATCATAGTTAGCACAGACATCGTGGGCTGAAGGGCCTGTTCCTATGCTGTACTGTTCCATGCAACTATGCAGATGCTTATTGGCTAATGAGTTGAGATTCAGATGAACTAAAAGTTGCCCCTTTTACTAACACAATGCATCAGCAGTTGTCATCTGTTTAGCTGTGAAAAGTTGAGCTTGCTTGGGAACATGGTAACACATGGTTGATGACGATTATCAAGTGGGATGTACCTCTTGTGATGATGGTGGCTTAATGCAGAGTTTGTCTTTATCTTACATACAGGTTCTAGAGTTAGAAGATTGTGGGTTTGAGTCCCGCTCCAGCTACTTGAGCACAAGATCTAGACTGGTCCTCCAGCAGTGGCTGCTGTGTTCTTTCGGACAAGCTAAAGCCTTTCTTTTATGTGCCTCACGTACCACCTTGTTGTAACCTTGCCATTTCCCTCATGTTTTCAGCCAATGAAGTACTACGCTGATATTGCAGGCAAACTCCCACAGAAAACTTTCTCTGTCTTCCTGCACTTTCTCTGTACTGCAACACTGTATTCTGCATTGTTTTCTTTTCACTACTAAAAGTAATTATGTACAACATGATCTGGCTGGGTGGCACACAGAACAAAAGCTTTTCACTGTATCTCGGGGTGTTGCCAGGGCTCGAGGGACTGAGTTATGGAGAGAGGCTGAGCAGGTTGGGACTTTATTTATTACAGGGTAGGAAAAAGAGGGGTGATCTTAGAGGTGTATAAAATCATGAGGGGCATGGACAGGATGAACTCACAGTCTTGTTCCCAGGGTTGGACAATCAAGGACTAGAGGACATAGGTTTAAGGTGACAGGGGAGAGATTTAATAGGAACCTTTTAAATAGGAGGGGCAACTTTTTCTACCCAGAGGGTAGACGAAGGAAGTGGCTGAGGCAAGCACATTAACAATATTTAAAAGGTACTTGGACAGGTACATGGATAAGAAAGGTTCAGAGATATATGGGCCAAATGCAGCCAATTGGGAATCTTAGTCAGCATGGACCAGTTGGGCTGAAGGGCCCTTTTCCGTGCTGTATGACTCTATGGGACAATAATAAATCAATACCAATACATTTTAATTGGGTCTCACATCCACACTAAGCAGATGGGTGACAGCCAATCAGCTATCCATGCATCACATGGGCCACACTTCTGTCAAGGTACAGTTCTGTGATCAGCACCAAAGGAAACATGCAGGTCTGACAGAGTGCTCAAGGCTGACAGCACGCAACGCGGACTGAAACAACCACTTCACAATTTTAACTCACCAATGTGATACTGAATGCAGAAGGGGGCGTGGACTTAGATCAAAGCAACACTATCACTCACTGACGTATAGGTGAGAAAAGACAAAAATAGCAGCAAGAGATGATGTCATACTGTTGTACCTTGGTCTCCAAAAGCTCTCCACTACCAATGAAGTACTTTCTGAAGAGCAGTCACTGTTGTAACATAGGAAATGCAGTGGTATTTGTGCACAGCAAGGTCCTGCAAATAACCATGTGATGATCTGCTTCAATGAGGGATAGATACCCAGACTGCTTTGAAAGATGTCCCTTGGGATCCTGTGTATGCAACTAAGACAGGAGAAGGGACGTACATCTCACATTTCACCCAAAAGGAAACACTGCCAGCAGTACGGCACTCCCTCAGTCTGACACTAGTTCCAGCTTAAACATTTGTGTTCATGTTTCTGCAAGAATTGAACCCATAACTTCCAGACTTGGAAGCAAGAGTGCTGCCCATTAAGCCCCAGCCAGCACACAGTATAGCTGCATTTATGGAGGATAGAGAGATGTACACGAGGAGGAGGATAGAGGGTGTTACACTGCCAGTGTTGGACAAGGATTGTAGAGCAGTAAATGCTGGCATGAGCTGGTTAGTCCAAATGACCTGTTCCCAACACGGAGGGTGACGTGGTGATGTGACTGGTAAATCTAGTGCCTCACAGGTCCAGCAACCCAGGTGCAGTCCCAAGCTCTGGTGCTCTGTGGATTCGCACATTCTCCCTGCGACCTTGTGGGTTTTCCTTGGGCACTCCGGGTTCCTTCCATATCCCAAGGATGTGAGGGTTGGTAGGTTAATTGGCCACTCTATTACCTTTAGTAATGTAGTCAAGTGGGGGAAGTTGATGGGAATGTGGGGAGAAGTAAATGGGATTGGTGGAAGATCAGTGTAAATGGGTACTCAGTGGTCAGCACAGACTGGGTGGACTGAAGGGCCTGTTTCCATGCTGTATGATTCTATGACAATGAGAAACAGAAGATGCTGGAGATAGTCAACAGCTCAGGTGGCATCTGGGGAGAGAGAAACAGAGTTATACCAAGAGATACTAAATAGCTTGGGCCTGTATTCCTCGAAGAATGAAAGGTGATCCCCAAGAGGGCTTGACAGGGTACATGATGAGATGTTTTCACTAGTGGGAGAGTCACAAACAAGGGGACATAACCACAAGGGGCCAGTCATTTAAAACTGAGGTATGTAGAGGGTGGTGAATCTCTAGAATTTTCTGCCCCATGATGGAAGTTGGATCATTATAAGTATTTAAAGTGGAGGTGGATAAATATTTGATAGATTGAGGAATAGAGGGGAATGGGGAAATGGCATGGAATAGAAGTTGATGCCAGCATAGATCAGCCGTGATCATATAAAATGGTGGGGCAGGCTCGAAGGACCTGACAGCCTCCTCCTGATCTTATTATGTTCTTGTGAAATGACTCTGATAGGGTGGAGATAAAGAGAAAATGTATTACATTGATTGGTGTCAACTGCGAGAGGTTGGAAGGCTTGTTCATGAAAGTTAATCTATCTGGAAGAGATCTAAATCAAGGGAGAGAAGGGTAAAAAGAAACAAAAAATATGTTGTGGCTGTGAAACATAGCAGACAGTCATTGCCAGAAATCTGAAATGAAGGAGAATGCTGGAAAAGCACAGCAGGTCAGTCAGCACCTGTGAAGAAAGAAAAACTGAGTTCCATCAAAACTCACTGGGTAGTGCAAAGCAAAAAGTCGCAGATGCTGGAAATCAAAAACAAAAATAAAATATGTTGGAAAAAAATCAACAGCCATTGCAGAATCCACTGAGGGAGTCGAGTTAACAATGAAAAATCATTGACTTCAAACACCAATGTTACAGTGGTCCAATGCTACAGAAGCCTGAAGTCCCACACCACCAGGTTCAGGAACAGCTACCTTCCTGCAACCATTCGGTTCTTGAACCGACCTGCACAACCCTAACCCTACCTCAGCAACACTACGAACAACCTCTTGCACTACTATGGACATATCTCTGTGTCTTGCTTTTGCATTTTTTTTCGTACTCTCTCTGTTCTGTGTGTCGTCTGAACCTATGTGCCTGTGATGCTGCTGCAAGCAAGTTTTTCATTGTACCTGCATCTCACTGTACTCAAGCACATGACAATAAACTCGACTTCACTTGCTGCAACTCTCCCCACAGATGCTGCCTGACCTGCTGAGCACCCCCAGCATTCCTGCACTTCCCCCAGAACCGGCCAGTTCCAATATAAAGTGGAACAGCTGGTTATCTAAAACTGTTGAATTCAATATTGAGCAGTGGGTTTGCAGCATGTCTAAACAGAAGATAAGATGTTCCTCGAGCTTATACTGAGATTTGTTGGAAGAATGCAAGACAGTGGGAGTGGGATGGAAAATTACACTGACAGGCAACTGGAAGCTTAGAGTCACCCTTACAGACTGAGCCACTGGTTTCAGGGACAGTACCTCTTGTATTCTAGGAAACAACTCTGGGTAGAGAGGAGGTTACAACAGGAAGACTGCTTCAGCCACTACACTGCTGGCAGGAGCACAATTTTCAGTGCATCAAGTGAGGGGTCCAGGAGAAAGTCTGTCTCTGCTTCTATGAGGAGGAGTTCCGCCAGTTTTCAAAGTAAATGCCCTCAGACTTGTAGGGTTCCCGGCAACCTGCTGGGGGAAAGAGTTTTTTTTATGTCAATTCAACCACAACTAGTCCCGTGCAGAGTTTGTGGCCCCGACTCCAGCTGTAACCTCATTGGATTAAGCTCAGAAAACACGAGACTAGTGACAGTGTCAGGACAGCAAACTTTCCCTCAATGTCAGCAAAACAAAAGAGCTGGTCATTGGCTTCAGAAAAGGGGGTGGTGCAGATGCTCTTGTCTGCATCAATGGTGCTGAGGTCAAGAGGGTCGAGAGCTTCAAGTTCCTAGGCATGAACATCACCAATAGCCTGTCCTGGTACAACCAAGTAGACGCCACAGCCAAGAAAGCTCACCACTGCCTTTACTTACTTAGGAGGCTAAAGAAATTCTGTATGTCTCTGTGACACTCACCAATTTTTAGCGATGCACCATAGAAAGCATCCTATCCAGATGCATCACAGTTTGGTATAGCAACTGCTCTGCCCATGACTGCAAGAAACTGCAGAGAGTTATGGACACAGCTCAGCACATCACAGAAACCAGCCTCCCCTCCATGGACTCTGTCTACACTTCTCGCTGCCTCAGTAAAGCAGCCAGCACAATCAAAGACCCCACCCACCCCAGACATTCTCTCTTTTCCCCCCTCCCATTGGGCAGAGGATACAAAAGCCTGAAAGCACGTACCACCAGGCTCAAGGACAGTTTCTATCCTGCTGTTATAAGACTACTGAGTGGTTCCCTTGCATGATAAGATGAGCTCGTGACCTCACAATCTACCTGGTTATGACCTTACAGTCTACCTGCACTGCACTTTCTCTGTAACTGTAACACTTTATTCTTCATTCTGTTAATATTTTACCCTGTACTACCTCAATGCACTGTGTAATGAATGTATCTGTATGAACGGTATGCAAGACAAGTTTTCCACTGTACCTCAGCACAAGTGACAATAATTAATCAATTTACACATTAACCTGGAAACAGTCAGGACCAAGTCTTATGGGTGGAGGTGAAGGGAGAAAACTACAGCATACCAGGCAAACAAACTCCAAAAGTTCAAGACTTCTCAGTAGCTCAGTTTGGAAACATTTATTGTTTATTTTACTAATCAGTCACAGAGCACAGAAACAGGCCCTTCAGCCCATCCAGTCCACACTAACCATCAAGGACCCATCTACATTAATCCCACCGCCCCCCATCCCACACTTTATTCTCTCTACATTCCCATTAACCCTAAGTTCCACCACTCAGCTACAAACTAAAGGCAATTTACAGCAGCCAATTGACCTACCAACCCACACGCCTTTGGGATGTGGGAGAAAATTGGAACACCCGAGGGAATCCCATGCTGTCACAGGGAGAACGTGCAAACTCCACACAGACAGCGCCAGAGCTCAGGATTGAACCTGGGTCACCACCACCATGTGGAGTACAGCTCTACTGAAGCATCAGTGGAAACTTTGCATTGTTTTCCCTGACTGAAATTGAATTTAATTTGCAAAGCAATTTTGAGGAGCTTCCAGGAAACGGACCCGTGCTGATCTGGTCCCCGCGACTGATAAAAGCTAAAATAATCGTAAGCAGGTGATGGACGCAGATGATCCAGGGTGCGCTGGCCAACATTTTATCCCGTCTATAAAATGGATACACCTCATTGCTCTTTTTGGGATCTTGCTGTGTTCCCCCCTCCCCCAAAGTGCTCCGCTTTCCTCCCACATCCAAAGACTTGTGGGTTGGTAGGTTAATTGGCCACTGTGGTTGTCATGTAGGAGTGGAAGGAGGTAGGTAACTGTAATACCTCCACTTTCTATGCTTACCCAATGAACATACCAGCAAATTTAGTGCAGCTGTCACGAGAGACCTACTGTGGAACAGGGGAAGGGTTATATAGATAACGAAACTGTAAACATCTTGATTCTGCTAACAGGGAATCTGTGCATTTGCTGCAACTGTAAAATTTACAAATTCCAACACAATAGTCCAAAGGTGGACCTAAAAACCATGTGTTAATATCACGTTGCTCTAAAAACCCAACTGGTTCACTCAAATTCGAGATCCAGATCCAACCTTTTCCCACAATTCCGGACACATCATTACTACACCTCACCCCAAAATCTTCCTCCTCGCTGGCCTCTGCACTGGGATGAAACGTGACCACTTTTGGAAAGGTATATGCTGTTAATATGCTCGTTGATTAATGACAGGGAGCTCATCTTCCCCCCACCCCCCCATTTAACCCTCCTGCCCTGATTACACTATTTCACCATTTTCTCAGGGAGGAGCAATCCTGCCTTTGATCAATAAAATAAGCACTAAATAGCATGGACTGGCTGCCAAATGTGGCAACTTCCAGGGTTGTTCTAACCTACAGCAGTGTCCGTCTACCATGCAAACACACAGGCAGGGCCATTGTCGACTGTGCATCGTTCTCTCTTGCTGCAGCACCTCAGTGCAAGTGATGTAACGGGCAGCGTGTGTCGAAATGCATGCTCACAAAGTGCAGTAGTGGCAGGGAGACGGGGGGAGTGGCGTAACTGGATGCAATAAGTAACTCAATCAACGTCTGCACCAAGTGAAGCTTCCCTTTCTTTCTAAGAAGGGGGAAATTTAATATCGTTGTTTGGCAGGCGGATTAAACTGCCATGGCTAACCTCAGTGGATGTGGGGAAACTCAATAGCCCAATTAGATGTTTAAACGGGAGCATAGAAGAAAATAAACTGAAGGTGAACATCAAAAGAGCAGGAACTGCAGTAGCTGGCAAATCTGTAATCATCGGAAGAGGAGATTGGCATCAAAGCATGTTGAGTTCCAATGCTCTCACCCATCAGAACCCCTCTCCTCACCGTAGTTAGGGAGTGTATCAACAAGTAGAGAATGAACACAAACAAGAAAGTCTAACTTCAAATTCCGTTCTAGGTCAGGTTACTGACAC
Source organism: Pristis pectinata (assembly GCF_009764475.1). Classification (NCBI taxonomy): domain Eukaryota; kingdom Metazoa; phylum Chordata; class Chondrichthyes; order Rhinopristiformes; family Pristidae; genus Pristis; species Pristis pectinata. The sequence goes on along the minus strand of NC_067436.1, from coordinate 14,067,932 downwards.
AGTCAGAATCGACTGATTGGCCAGCCATGGTACTATAGCAGAAACAACTGAAGCCTTTTCAATGGCTCCGGTACTCCAAGAAGACTTGGGGTAATTTGGGGGGTGGGGGAAGAGAAGATTTGGTCCACACCAAAAAGGCAATTGCAATCTGTATCCAGAGAGATGACCTGGCAGTCACGGGTCAACTATCATTTGTACAGTCCATGGATAGCTGGTGTTCACGAAGAGTTATAGTCACTTCGAGACTAAACTGTGCTCAGCATGGTGGATCAAGGGGGCAAGGTAAGCGAGAGGAAGAACCACCTTGCCTGTACAACAAACAGGCTAATGATAATGGGGAGGAATCAGCCGCTGCTCCCTCTTTGGCATTACCATCTCCGAGTCAGAAGGTCATGGGTTCGAGTCTCACTCCAGAGAGGAATACAAAGTCTGGACCAGCATTGCTCCTGCAGTACCAGGGGAGTTCTGCACTGTCAGAGGCACCACCTCACGGAGCACAGAAAAAGGCTCTTTACCCCACCACATTCCCTGCTGGCTATCAAGTGTCCATCTATAGTCTATAGCACTCTATGCCTTGGTGATTCAAGAGCCTGTCTGATTGCTTAAATTTTGAGAGGCTCCCTGCCTCTAGCACCCATTGAGTTTGCAAGTTCCAGACTCCAACCACTCTCTGGATGAAAAAGTTCTTCCGCAGATCCTCTTTAAGCCTCATACCCCGTAACCCATGCCCTCTAATTATAAATACCTCTTCCACAGGGAAATGTTTCCTATTTTCGGACGAGGTATTAAATGTGGTCCCGTCTGCTCCCGCAGATTAAAAATATTCCAGGGAGAGCAGAAGGGAAATTCTTCCTGGCGCCAGGCCAATGTTTAATTCCTCAGCAGTCGCCAAAAGTGAAACTGGCAATCTACCTCACCGCAGCCCGTGGGATCTCATCGCGCAGGCATTTGCCACCATCTCTCCGACGACGCAACTCTCTCTCCATCCCAAGAGGTACGGTACGCTGGGTCGGAGCCAGGCCTGGGGGAAGAGGCGAGTCTGCCTTCCTTCAACCTGAAGCTTGCGCTCTTCGACAGGGAACCTGCTGCCTCAGAAAAACCCTCGCTGACAGATGCCGGCTAATTAAATTACGAGCTGAGCAACGCTAAAGCACCTGCATATTCGCACAATTCAGTCAAAGGCGCTCACGTTTGACAGGCAGAGTATTGCTGGCACGATGTAGCTATAAATCTTTTGATACTCGTCCAAAACACAGCAGTTGTGCCAGAGGCTCTCCACAGCTCACTGTTCTTTGAAAGCTCCATTTGGCTTCTTGCCAAACATCACAGTTTCAATTTCCATGCTAACAGATGGCAGCGATTACTAGCTCTGGTTTGTGGTACAGTTACACTAATAGCCTCTCCACTTTGTCAAGAAAAATACTTTTCCCTATCTCTCAACACTCGCCTTCCCCCTCCCACTCACCTCTCCCACCCACCCTGTCGAAGATGCTTAACCCATTTAGCACTGCAAAGTGCACTTTGCGATTAGCCCTCAGTGCAGCCAATCCTGTGGCAATTTAGGCTGGAGATTCTGGGAGTCCACATCCTTCTCATCCAAGTTTATGGAATGATCTGGGGTGGGATGATGGAGCAGCAGTTAACACTGCAGCCTCACAGCTCCAAGGTTCGATCCTGACCTCGGTTGCTGCCTGTGTCGAGTTTGCACATTCTCACCTTGGAATTCCCCTGAACGGACTACTGTAAATCACCCCTTATTGGAGGCAGGTGGCAAAAGGATCAACATAGAACAGTACAGCACAGGAACAGGCCCTTCAGCCCACGATGTCTATGCCGCACGTGATGCTGAATTAAAGTAATTCTTTTCTGCCAGTACATGATCCATATCCCTCCACATTCATGTGTTGAACAGTCACTATCAAATCTGCTCCCACCACCTGCCCTGGCAGCCTGTTCCAGGCACCCACCACCCTCTGTGCAAAAAAAACTTGCCCTGCACATCTCCTTTAAGCGTTCCCCCTCTAACCTTGAATGTGTGTCCTCTCATACTTGACATTTTGACCCTGGGAAAAAGATTCTGACTGTTTACCCTATCTATGCCGTTCATAATCTTATAAACTTCTATCTGATCTCCCCTCAGCCTCCGACGCTCCAGCAAAAACAACTCAAGTTTGTCCAACCTCTCCGTATAGCTCAGTGGTTTTCAACCTTTTTCATGCTGCAGACCCCCAGAACATGTCCTTGTTAGATGGCGGACCCCCAAAGCCCTCAAAATCAATCGATAATTCATGCATACAACACTTAAATTACTGCACATAGGCCCTATTGAAATAGTGACTGAAATTTACACGCTTGCGCACTTTTCGTTTAACAGTGACGTCACTGTGGCGTGAATGCACGGTAAGTAAGCATTATTAAGGCACACCAACAATGTCACTCAGTCTCGCTAACACTACAGTGCACAACAGAATAGTAGTGAGTAGTGAACACTACTGACTACACAAATCGAATATTAAGCGGCAGCTTACCAGAAGGGAACACCGTCTAAGTCTCTAAGATTGTCGCCTATAACAGATAGAATAGATATGGCCGATTTTCTGAATAGGGGAAAACTGGAGCAAGCAAGTAAGCCATGTCTTTGTAACAGGCCGTTTTTCCATCTTTTTTCTTGGCTTGCTCGTGGACCCCCAGCAACCCACTGACCACAGGTTGAAAACCTGTTATAGTTCATGCTCTCTAATCCGGGCAGCATCCTAGTGAGCCTCCTCTACACCCTCTCCAAAGCCTCCACGTCCTTCCTGTAATGGGGGCAATCAGAACTGCACACAAATCAAAGTGGAATTGATGGGTGTGCGTGCAAGAGAGAGAAGGTTACAGGGGTTCAAGGAAATAAGGCAGGAGGAACAGGACTAATGGAATTGCTCTGCTAGGAGTTGGCATGGATCCTTTTGCGTTGCAACAAGTGTTTAAGATATCCTACATCCTCTCCCAAGGTCAGGCTGACAGGAAAGCATTAGAGAGAGATAATAGTGGGAAGGCATCTTGTGATGAGGACATTGCGATTCTGCAACAGGATATGGTTAGATTGAGTGATTGGGCAAAAACCTAGCAAATGGAGTTTAATAAATCAAGAGAGACTGCAAATGAGTGAAGTTCAGAGGGATCTAGGTGTTCTAGTGCATGAATCACAAAAAACTAGCAAGTGGGTACAACAAGTGGTTAAAAATGAATGTCATATCAGAGGCAGAAGAAAAGAGATTCACCAGGCTAATTCCTGGGACAAGAGGGTTATCCTCCCAGGAAGGCTGGACAGTTTGGGTCTGCATTCCTTGGAGTTCATAAGAATAAAGGGTGACCTCATTCAAACATAAAAGATCCCAACAGGGTTTGACTGGGTAGATATTGAGCTGTTTTCACTAGCAGGAGAGTCACGAACAGGGGGTGGGGTGCAAAGAAATTTCTGAGGGTAGTGAATCTCTAGAATTCTCTGCTCCAGAGGGAGGTGGAAGGCAGATAATTAGATGTACTTAAGGTGAAGATTAAGACTTGAAAGATCGAGGAATTGAGAGTCATGGAGAATGGGCACAGAAGAGGAGTTGAGGCCAGAATGGATCAGTCACGATCATATTGAATAGTGGGGCAGGTTTGAGGGAGCTGGCGGCTTACTCCTGCTCCTATTTTCTTGTGCTCCTGTGGAACGACACAAAAAAAATAGATGAGAAACATTTGTCCAATTAATAACACACCATACTAGGGATCTTCTAGATTCAAACTGGAGTGTCCAATAATCTGTGAAAGTTACCAGCGCCCCAGCTTAATTCTGAGTCCGCTCTGCCTTAAGTCATAGGCAGAAAAACCCCCGATGCAAATTCTTCTTTTAAACAAGCAACATACTGACTTCCAATAACTGAGGAACCCAGAGAGATGGAAGGTGGTTCTCCCTTGTGCTTGCCTCAAGGATTCTTGATGCAAGATTAAAGTTGATCTACGAATTGCAGTGCACACTAAAGGCTAGAATGGCGTCAAAGTGAGCAGCAACAGCAGTTTCAGTCCCAACAACCCCACCCCTTCCACAGACATCAACTGCAGCCAAATCCCTGGGAACATGTGGAACTCAGGAGCTGGGGATTGGGACAAAACATTAGAACTTGTATAGTGGGCCTTGGGTGAGAGGGATTGCAGCCAAAGGTCAGGGAGGAGATGCTCACCGTCAGGCCGACGATCGGTGCTGGGGTTGAGGTGATTTGCCTGGAGGGTGGGACGGCCCTCGGAGATCAACAGTGGAAAAATCACAGTGTGGTGGGCAGGGGGTTTAGAGTGGGAGCAACATGTTGTGGGATGGGGCAAGGGCAAAGCATTCAAGTAGGGGACTTACCCAATCCCAACCCAGCACCTCGCTTGGAAGCACCACATGGTCCCGGAAGTTACGTAGACCATAAGATCATAAAATATGAAAGCAGAATTAAAACCCTATTCTCTCGCCTTCTCCCCGTAACCCCCTTACCAATCAAGAACCTAGCAATCTCTGCCCTAAATATACCCAATGACTTGGCCTCCACAGCCCTCTGTGGCAACAGATTTCACTGCCTCTGGCTGAAGAAATTCCTCCTCATCTCAGTTTTAAGGGACGTCCCTTTATTCTGAGGCTGTGCCCTCAGATCCTAGACTCTCCTAATGGTGGAAACATCCTCGCCATATCCACTCTATCCAGGCCTTTCACTATCAGGTAGATTTCAATGAGATCCCCCCCGCTCATCCTTCCGAACTCTATCCAGAGACATCAAATGCTCCTCATACGTTAAGCCTTTCATTCCAGAGATCATTCTTGTGAACCTCCTCTGGACCCTCTCCAGGGTCAGCACATCCTTCCTTAGATCCAAGTTCCCTCATAATGGAGCATTGCTTGGGGAATGATGTCAGTACCATGCACAAGGGGCATGGGATTCACCCCAAGAATAAATGCTTTCAATCTCACTGCATTATGCAATTAAAATTTCTAGGCACTTACTCTGTGGTTGTGTTTAAGTTCCAAAAAGCTTCAGTAACAGTTAAAATAAAATTACAAGTCTTAATCTCATGGCTTTATTTTAAGGAATAGAAACTGCACCAAATTCTGGCACAATTTTAACGTTGGTGACCAAAGACATGTTTGCTCTTTTTCTCCGCTCAGCAGTTTAGCTTCCAGCATGTCGAGGAATCATCCTGAAGGGATAGAGAGATTGGCACTTTGTTTTGAGGAGAATAAACACAGAACTTCTCATTTTTGAGGGTTAGGGAGCTCTCCAGATCTGCTCACTGAGAGTGCTATGTATTTCTTTGTCAGAGCTGGCTTGTTGTGGTCTCAGGGACAGCTAACTGCAGGTGTACCCAGGTGCACAGAGCACTTGTCTTTTTATCCTCTGATCGGGAAAGAGGTTCTGAAAAAGCATCAACAAATGTGTCTGTTGTACTTAACTCAGAACCAGAACCGTGCACCGCCACAAACCTGTCACTATTCTGCCCCAAAGTGCATAAGAAAAACACCATTTTATTCTCATTACAGCCAGTACCAATTTATCAGTCTATCTGAAGTGAAAAGCATTAACCTCATTCCATCTTCCTACCTCATGTTTCTTTACATCAATCTTAGCGATTACAGAAGTAGGGGCCCACAAACACATTACTAAATACCACAGACAAGGTTACAAAGCTGGCAAACGTCCAAATGGTTTTCACAGTGGATGTGGCTAAATAGAACAGTAAAAGCAAACAAAGTCTACCACTGGGTTTTGCAACGTGTTGGTTCTAACAATACCACATGAAGACTGACTGATATATGCACTGCAATTTTTACTGGTGAACTTAACGCTTGGGTTTAGTAACATTGACTAGAATGTAGGCCTTGTAGTCATAGAGCACAGAAACAGGCCCTTTGGCCCAACTCAGCCACGTCGACCAAGATGGCTACCTGAGCTAGTCCCATTTGCTTGCATTTGGCCCATAACCCTCAAAACCTTTTCTATCCTTGTACTGTCTAAATGTCTTTTAAATATTGTAATCCTACCCACCTCTACAGCTCATTCAATATACCCACCACCCTCGGTGTGGAAAAGTTGTCCCTCAAAGTCCCCTTGAAATCTTTTCCCTCTCACCTAAAACCTCTGTCCTCTAGTTTTAGATTCCCCTACCCTGGGAAAAAGACTGAATATTCACTGTATCTGCACCCCTGATGATTTTATAAACCTCTAAAAGGTAACGGGTAGAGCAGCATGGTAGTTACTCTATCGGACAAGTATCCTGACTACTGATCCAGAAAAAAGTTCAAGTCCCGTCGGGGAACTTAAATATAAAAATCATGACCCTCCCTGAAAAACATCAGAGAGCCAGAGATGAAAACTGTTGTCCATGCCCAACATATGACTCCAGACACTCCTAACTGACTAACACAATGACACAGCTGGAGGCCAGGGATGGAAGATAATGGCAGCCTGACCAATAATGTCCACATCCCATGACTTGACAAGTAGAACTGCACCGGCAGTCAATACTATCGTGGCTGATCCTCTGCCTCCACGTTCTTGCCCGACTCCCACATCCTCTGGTCTCTCAGAGCTCAAACAAGATCTACTGAACTCATGAATCCACTCCAAGATCGGAGCACGAGTTACCAAACTAATTATAAAGAAATTTCTGCGCATCTCAGTTGCCAAGTATTTGGCAAGCAGTGAAGTACAACTGAAGTGTGGTCGCTACTGTAGTAACATCACTACAATCAGCTCGGCACTAAGATTTGACAAACAGGAGGAGTTGGTCATTTGGCCCCTCAGACCTGCTCCGCCTTTACATAGAACAGTACAGCACAGGAACAGGCCCTTCAGCCCACGAGGCTGTGCCGAACTAATTAAGTGCTTAAGTAAACTAATCCCTCTATTCTCTGCACATTCTTGTGCCTATCTAAGAGCCTTTTAAACACCTCTGTTGTATCTGCCTCCACTACCAACTCTGGCAGTGCAATCCAGGCATGCACCACTCTTTGTGTAAACAAAACTTTCCCCCTCTCACCTTAAATGCTTGCCCTCTAGTATTAAACATTTCGACCTGGGGAAAAAGATACCAGCTGTCTACTCTATCTATGCCTCTTACGATCTTATAAACTTCTATCAGGTCTCCCTCAGCCTCTGCTGCTCCAGAGAAAACAACCCAAGATTGTCCAACCCCTCCTTGTAGCACATGTCCTCTAATCCAGGCAGCATCCTGGTAAACCACTTCTGCACCCTCTCTAACGCCTCCACATCCTTCCTATATGGGATGACCAGAATTGAATGCAATGAAATTGTGGCTTATCTTTTAACTCAAAGAGAGAAGCTCACATTCACAGTGCTTTCTTCATCCCTTTCCAGGTATCAAGTAATTGTTATAAAGGATTACCAATGTTGTCAGTGGTGAATGCTGAAAATGTGTACAGCAAGATCCCACAATCAGCAATGTGACAAGGACCAATGACTTCGACTGAGGGATTAAAAATCAGGTGACTGCCCCCTTAAAATGACCTACCACACTCAACTAATAGAGCAAATCGGGTCTTGGTTTAGGATCTCATCCCCAGGATAGCCCTTCCAACAAGGTCGCATTCGCTTAGAACAGCGCAGAGTGGGGTCCAGGTGAAGGCAGCATACAGCAGATCCTTCACACACATCTTTAAAAGGATCCCATATTACGTGTTTCCCATTCTTTTCCTGGATACCAGGGGCTTGCTGGGGAGGGTAATTATTACTTATCCCTGATTGCTGGGCTGTTTCTGAGGGCAGTTTTGAACCATCCCATTGCTTTGGGATTGGAGTCACAGAAGGGCATCAGTGGTGCAGCAGTTAGTGGTCCAGCCAGTCTGTTCCTGTCTGTGTAGAGTTTGCACATTCTGCCTGTGCTCTGGTTTCCATCCCCATCCCAAAGACGTTGGTTAATTAAATGTCGGGGTAGCAGGAGAATTGGGTGGGGAACTGCAGCACTTGACAGGCAAGTGGGGAGAAAATAGGTTACAGGGAAAGACTGATGAGATTGAGGTTATGCTGGCTCCCAGCAGAGCAATGGGTCAAATAGCCTCCTCCTGGGCTGTAATGCTATGACAGAACCACAATAGAAGAGCTCAACTAAACCAAGCCAGGTTGTTGAGTTTTTCCTTCCCCCCCCTCCCCCCACCATAAGAAAGACGTCAATGAACTTTTATGACCATCACCTTTTTAATTTAAGGTCACTAGTTAAATACATAACCACTACATAATTGTTTGTAGACAACTTGTTGCTAATGCAAAAATGTTTATTACAAAAGTCTACTTCGAGCTAATAAGCTTAATGTGCCCCTTGGAGGGATTGCAGGTCTTGGAGAAACATGGACTTGGGGCTCTGACAAACAAAGTCCCCAGCGTCAATAACCAGAGCATGCAGATTTAATCACACCACCACCACCTTCCCGCCCCCCCCCCCCCCCCCAAAAGATGAAGGGGAATGCTGCCTTTCTCAGCAAGTTGTTCAGATCTCCACAGGGCTGCCTGATGGTGGAGCAGATTCAATACAAAATGTTCAAAGCAAAATTACATGTATTCTTGAATAAAGCTGAACATTTGTATTGAATCTGCTCCACCATCAGACAGTCCTGCAGGGCTACTGAACAGTATATGGTAGAGGAATCGATTGTGTGGCTCTTCTGGTAGGCCAGCATAGGCTGATTGGCTAAAATGGCCTCCTCCTGTTCTGCAGAGAGAGGCATACCTCTGGATCTCCTTGCAGAGAGACACACCTCGCAGAGAATGGTGAATCTCTGGAGTTCTCTATTCCCAGTTGGTCATAGAGTCAGAGCCATAACAACAGGTCCTTGCCGACCAGGATACCTGTCCAAGCTAGTCCCATTTGCCAGTGTTTGGCCCTTAACCTAAACCTTTCCCATCCAAGTAACTATCTAACTATCTTTTAAGCTGTTCTTAAAAGTCATGGAAGCTGGATCACTGAAGTGTTTAAGGAGGAAGTAGATACATTATTGAAAGATTGGACAATTGAACACCATGAAGAACTGGCAGAGGAGGAAGAGGAGTTGGGGCCTGAGGCAGATCAGCCATGATCATACGGAACGGCAAGGCAGGGTTGAAGGACCTCTCTCCCCATTGAGTTCCTGTGCATGAATCAAATTTGTATCTTTCAGGTTCTCAACTTTGCGACCTTGCTCATCCAATAATTGGGAGCTAATACAAGAGCCAAAGGTGAGGGTGCTGTAGCTCTGAGTCATTACCAACCTTTCTCCAAATACCACCAATGGAGAGGAGTTGTCTACCATCTGGACAACATAGGAGCAGGTAGCTGCTGCCGTGATTAACTGTGCATTGAAGAATAGGTCAGGTAGCAGCATCACCATTCTCATACACCATTGGGGGAGTCTGTTTCCTCAAGTCAAGGCTCTGCCAACCAATATCAACCTCTAATGCTTGATTTTCTCCCCAATTTTACAAATGAAATAAAATCAATTGGCCCAAAGCTTCCAGAGAGTCAAACAAAAAAGAACAGCTAGTCATTCAGAAAGATCAACTTGTCACCAGATGTTATTTTTAAACCTACTTCTCCATTTACAATCTTCACAGATCATGCATAAGATTGTGGTCATTCCAACAGACCCACATTCAGAGGAAGAGGCTTTATTCAATAATATCCATCATCTTTTCTCAGCCTGATCGCTACATGACTCCAGCAGCGTGACCGACTCTCAACTCTCCTCTCAAGCGTTCAAGTACTCAGTTACTTCATAACCAGCTTCCTCAACACCAGAACAACAGGTTTGAGGAAGTTGGTCACCACCTCTTCACGGATGACTAGTGGTGGACAGTAATACCCACATTGCCAAAAACAAATAATTAATTTGAAAATTGTATAAAGAGCAATGAAAATGATGCATCTATACACTAACCCAAGTAGAATGGTATGATAGAAATGGAATTACAAAGCCAATACCATCACACAACATACCAGGGGTTCTGCTTTCTACACGTATCCCCCAGACTTCACTCCAAGTCCCAGAAAAGAAATGCTTTCAATGTTAAATTGAACCTTAAGCCAGCACAGATCTGATGTTCAAATGTGGCTGAGAATGGTACTGGCCCTTGGAGGCAGCTCCATTCATCCCAGTACGGATTGGGAATACTCAACTCAGCTAAGCGAGTCTATTCCAAGATCAGTTTGCTTTTAGAGATGAAATGGAGTGCTTTCGCGCCCACTCCACGTTGAAGAGATTCAGCACAGCTTGCTGCATTATAATTCAGACATGCTAGTGTTTAACTCTGGTGACACAATGGTCAAGGTGCAACAGAAGTGAATTACCTGTTTGAACTGTTCTTCGTAACCCCATTCATGGTGACTAGTGGGTGACTTTGAATGTGCTTGACTTGGCGAAATGGACTGAGTGCTTCCTGGTTGCTGGGATTGTCCACTAACAGATGGACGGTGGGCAGGTGGGAGCCTTGGAGGCGGCACAGCTGGAGCTGCCTGTTTCCTGAGATACTCCTCCTCGTCCTCCTCATCGTCGTCGTCTTCATCTTCCTCATGGCCTCCTCTCGCCATCTCCTCATCCTCCAAATCACTGCCCGGGTCCTCGCCCTCAAAGGCGTCATCTTCGGGATCAGAATCCATGCTGTTCTTATTGGTTACCCGCGGGAGGCTGGGCCCGGCAGGCAAGGGTCTGCTGCCCAGTGTCCCAGGGGGTGACCTGGAGGAAGCGGCCAATGCAGCTTGCTGAGCGGCAAACTGCTGAGCGTAAAAGATGTGGGCTTCCCGGATCCCTCGGTCCTTCCTCTCCCTGCCCTCCATCTCCAATCGGGCCTGCTGCTGTCTTTGTAAATGCTCCATCACAGCTTCCAACTTCATTCCCTGGTGATGGATCTGAGAGCTTCCACTCAGAACCAGGTTTAATCCTTCTCCAGTCAGCAAGCCAGGCTGTCAAAACAAGGCGGTGAAAATTAAACACAATTTGGGGCTGGCCAAAAGAAGAGTTCATCACAATTGACATCAATGGAACCCCATGGATAGGAAAGGTTTAGAGGGATATCAGCCAAATGGGACTAGCTCAGGCGGGCACCTTGGTTGGCATGGATGAGTTGGGCCAAATGGCCTGTTTCTGTGCTGTATTACTTTACGACTCTCACGGGACCCATTTAATACATTCAACACTTTTCCTGGGATTGGTGAAACGTACTGTTTTCAGAGCTCAAAAGGCCACATCTCCAATTTGGCCTCATAATCATACCCAAAATTTTATTGGCTACCAATAGTGGTCGTGCCTTCAGTTGCCAAAGCCCTAAGCTTCTGAATTCCTTCCCCCCCCCCCAAAAAAACTCTCCACCTGCCTTTCCTCATTTTTAAAGTTTCTCCATCAAATCTCTCCCATTGACCAAATCTTCTCCCATCTGCTCAATATCTATTTATGGAGCTCAGCAATGATTTACCTTGTTAAGGCTTCCAGGAAGCATTTGGAGATATTTCTACAATGTTAAAAGGTGCTATAGGAATTGGAAGGAGCTGCTGCATTGTTACCAAATGATGCAATCCAACATTTAGGAATGTAGCATCAGGTGGAGACCACCCGGCCACTGAAACCCACCCATCACTGCATTGTACCTTCTGCATTTCAACTCCATGAACCCAATTCAATTCCATTTCGTAATTTTCACTCATCTCCCCCAGCGAGAGCCAGGAAAGTTGTCCAGATTTCCACTGACGTTAGGTCTGAATAACCTGCCTCTGGGTATAGAGGTAATGTTCCCTCGTCTGAACTCCACCCAACCTTCTACCTTCCCCCCTCAATCAGGACTTCTCACCAACTGCCCTACCAAATCCTTTAATCATCTTAAGCACCTGTTAATCTTCTGTAAATTGTTGTTGGAAAGACTGAAGATAAATATCACACTGATTTGGATCCCACCCAGAGATTTGGTCATCAAGCACCAAATCCAGTTACTAGGCAACCAAAATATTTGAAATGTATTATTTGTCTTCATCATAAGGCTATAACTTATACTATGGTGGATTAACATGGGAAATATCACCTTGTATCATAACAAGTCTGTAACTCGCTAGCATTCAACTAATACAGCTTCCAGCCACTAAATTCCAATCTGTAGAAACCCAACAGCAAGCTAGATGGCTACTCTATTTCAAGGCACTGACACTGGTATGAATTTTATTGAAAGAGCTACTAATAACAGGAGCAATTGTAACAGAATTTAGTTGCAACAGGTAATTTCCCAATCAACATTACAGCTACACAGCTTCCTGCATTCCATCCTGACCTCTCATCCTATGTGGAGTTTGCACATTTTCCGTGACCAGATGGGCTTCCTCCAGATGTGCCAATTTCCTTCCACATCCCAAAGACGTAGGGTTGGCAGGTTAATTGGCCACTGAAAGTCGCCCAAGGGTGCAACTAAGTGGTGAAATCCAGGGGGATTTGATGAGAAAGTGCAGTGAATGGGATTAGTGTAGGTATACTGTTAATTCACGTTCGATGGCCAGCATGTACTTGGTGGGCCAAAAGGCCTGTTTCCATGATGTACAACTCTAAGACATTTGATGCACAGCAAATGAGTACAATCCATAATAGTTTGATGCTTCTGGTGAAAGTTACGACCTGTTCTGCCTCATTGAAACACAGCAAGTTCTGACAGGGCTTGACAGCATAGATGTGAGGTTGATGGTTCAGCCAGCTGGGCTGTCTAGAACAACGAGTCACAGAGGCTGGACATTCAGGACAGAGAAGAAATTTCTTCACTCAGAGGAAGGTGAATCTTTGGAATTCTTTACCCAAGAGGGCTGTTGGAGGCTCAGTCCCTGGGTACAAAGATTGATACATTTTTAGATATTAAAAGGAAGCAAGGGATATGGGGGATAATGCAGGAAAGTGGCATGGAGATGAAAGATCAGTCTTGATCTTATTGAATGGTGGAGCAGGCATGAAACAAAATGGCCTTCTCTGGCTCCACCCAAAAGGTCGACTGTCCACTTCCCTCCATAGACGCTGCCTGACCTGCTGAGTTTCTCCAGCGTTGTGTGTGTTGCTTATCTTCAAAAGCATAGGATAGATGTGACTTCAACATACTGTAACTTCTCATCTCCAACAGTGCAATGCTCCATCAGTACTGCAATGTGGTGACTGGACTGGAAGTATTGCTAAAGCCTCAGTAGTGGGATTTGAACAGAGAACAATGTATTGCAGAGAGTGCTACTGTTGACATCTGTTCTGGTTCACCAAGGAGCTATTTTCACCCCCTCTGTTGGGGAAAGTCACTCTACGTCCTTGCTGTAACACAACAAATATGCCACAGGGGATGCAGTAGGATATTAACCATCATTTTACCAGCAATTCAGTAACCATACATGAAGTCTTTCTTAAGATCAGAATATGTGGTCACTTTCTAATCAATTGTACGAATTAAGAGCAGGAGTTAGCCCCTTAAAGTCATACAGCAAAGAAATAGGCCACTTGGCCCATCATGTCCACGCCAACCAGTAAGCACCCATCTATGTTAATCCCATGTTCTAGTACTTGGCCTGTAGCCTTCTATGCCTGTGCAATTCATGTGGTTGTCTAAACTTCTTAAATGCCGTCAGCGACTCTGCTCCCACCACACCCTCAAGCCTGCTCTGCCACTCAAAATCGTGGCTGATCTGAATATAACCTCAACCCTGGATTCCCACCTACCCCCAGTAAACTTTCGCCTCCTTGCTGATCAAGACTCCATCGATCTCTGCCTTAAAACGTTCAAAACTCTGTTCCCACTGGGAGTTCCAAAGACTCAATCCCAAGAAAATAAACATTGTCTCATCTATTTTAAATGCATGACATTTTTAATCCTTGACCCCTAGTTCTAGATTCACCCACAAGAGGAAACATCCTGTCCACATCCACCCCAAGAAGACTCTCAGGATCTATATGTTTCAATCAAGCCCCCCCTCACCCTTCTGAGCTTCAGATGATACACAAGTCTAACCTGTCCAACTATAACACACCTGCCCATTCCAGGTATCAGTCTAGTTTGATTTTGTGGGCCAATTAGGTGAACCTCCAGCGTCACAGGAGCTAGAATCAATATTCCCATTAACCTGTGTTCCTCAAGCTCTTATACTATAAAGAGTGACTACATATCAACAACAGTATTGGCTGTGAAGCACTTTGGGAATTCTTAAGTTTGTGAAAAAGGTCTGCATAAGAATGCAAGACACTATTTTTTAAAGAAAAGCAGTAGACATTGGATGTTCTGACCAGGGCTTTAACCAATGAGGAAATGATGCCAAGGCTAACCCTTCAAACCTCCAGGGTCACAGCACCCAAACAGTGATAAACATTAAACACACAAATATGGAGATTTAGTTGCATGGGGTTAGACAGGCAGATTGCCCCATTGCACCTTCGTTCCATAATGATATTTTAATTCCATAACTCGTTCAATCAAACCTCTTTATCCTTAGTTGTTCAATACACCACACTTTGATGGTTTACTAAAGTTATTGCCTCCTCGCCTGAAAGTTGAGGGTTCAAATCTCAACCCAGAATTTGAGCACAACATTCTAGGCTGATATTTCTGGTATAGTTTTGAGGGGTCCTGCACGGTTAGTACCACCTTTGTGAAGAAACAAAGCCTTGTTAAGGAGATGTTAAAGATCTGTACCAGTACTCAATCAGCACCTGTCTGCTCTCTGCCCAATTTATTGTCATGGAGCCTTACACCATTGAAATAGTCCCACAGCCCACTGAACATCAAGCACCAATTTACAGCGATCCTGCACTATCCTTATTTTATTCTTCCCCATTCCCATCAACTCTCCCCAGATTCTGCCACTCATCTACACACAACTGGCCAATTGACCTACCAACCCTCATGTCCTTGGGACGCAGGAGGAAACCAGAGCACCCAGGGGAAACCCACGCAGTCACAGTGAGAATGTGTAAACTCCACACAGAAAGCACCCAAGGTCAGTATTGAACTTGGGTCACTGGAGCTGTGAGGCAGCGACTTTAGCAGTCTTTTACTTATAGTATACTTTTCCAGCAACATTTAGCAAAATATCATGAATATTTGCTATATAATGGAATGCAAAATTTCTAATCAAGAACATGATTTTCCCCGGTGGCATAAATTTCCAGCCGAGATGACTATTTTAAAGATTCCCAGAGAAAAACAGGGCAGAGAACAAAATGCAGTTCCCAAAGTTCTGGAGACGGGAATGTGTCACATTCAGTCTTCTGAATCAGCTGCCCCAACTACATAGGACAGACACCCAGGACATCCTCTCTTCTCTCCTCTTCCATCTGGTAGAAGATACAGGAGCCTGAAGGCACGTACCACCAGACTTGACAGCTTCTACCCCACTGTGATAAGACTGCTGAACGGTTCCCTTATACAATGAGATGGACTCTGACCTCATGATCAGCCTTGTTGTGACCTTGCACCTTATTGCACTGCACTTTCTCTGTAGCTGTGACACTACTCTGTACTGTTATTGTTTTTACCTGTACTACATCAATGGACTCTGTACTAACCCAATGTAACTGCACTGTGCAATGAACTGACCTGTACGATCGGTACGTAAGACAAGTTTTTCACTGTACCTCGGTACAAGTGACAATAATAAACCAGTACTTCTGCTGAATCTTACAGAATGGACCTGGTTTTTGCACTTGAGTGAGGTACAGAATGAGGACTGTTCACTGCACAGGCACCACACGATGGGACTGACAGATTATTGAAATTAATTGATTCCTTGCAGCAAGCTCGAGGATCCTCAGACGACATTTTACAATCATCACCTAGTTGGGGGGAGGGGTGTGGAGCCAAACATAACCACAATCAATGGTAGGTTGGGTGGGGGGGGGGAGGAATTTTAAAAATCATACCAACTACGTTGTAAAGCAGGAATATATGAAGGGTTTCAGTTAAAACAAAATGCATAAATGCTTTTAGGTTAGGTCTTCTAAGTGCCTCAACATGCTTCACATAGAATGACTGATCACTTTCAGTTCCTTGTTAGTGAAGAATCACATTACTGGCTTTCAACAAACTGCAGAATATGTGCCCCCCATCATCAGGGTAACTGATCCCAGACCACACGACACCCCAGATCAAACCTTGTAAATCTCCTCGTACTTCCCACCTACCAGAAGTTTGCAATAAAAACTTAAAACATTTAAAACCCTGCTCTCTGAAAAGTAAAAAGCATGCAAACACATCAAGACTAAAGATCTCATTCTGTTGACAAATCTTCCCGTGCCTTTGTTTCCTCCTTGTCATCCCAGATTTCCTTCCCTCCTCCACTGCCTTCAAGCATCTAGTTCCTACACCCTGGAAATTCCTTGCATTTATCCCCGAGTCAACATTTCTAAATACATTAATGACACTGCAAGCTGTGGGAGTTTGCTTCATTTCAAAGTGGCTTGTGTTTTTCTTATTTCCTATTCCTCAGTGCTTAGTGGCAGTTCTGTGAAGCAGTTTAAGACATTTTATTGCATTAAATGGAAATTGTTGGCACAACCCCTTCTAGTTTACCGATTTAATTAGGTGGACGATTGGAGTGATGGAGGGAATGGCAGGGATGAACCACAGCACAACCAATCCGTATTTTCACATGTGATTTGACAATTGTTATTTCCCTCCATAAAAATGTTAAATCAACTATAATGATTAAGAATGCAATTGGCAAAAGAATTTTAGTACAGATCACATTGGAAAATATATATGGCCCTCGTGAGACCACACCTGGAATATTGTGCACAGGTCTGGTCTGGTCTCCCCAGGATGTGGTTGTCAAAGAGGGTATGTGGGAAAGGTTCACCTGATTGATCCCTGGGATGTGGCACTTGTCTCATGGGGAAAGAATAAGGAGACTCTGCCACAAGAATTATTTCTGAGCTTGACTGGGTAGTTGCAGAGATGATGTTTCTCCTGGCCGGGGTTCCAGAACCAGGAGTCACAGTCCCAAAACAATGGGCCAGCTATTCAGGAGATGAGAAGAAATTTCTTCACAGAGAGTGGAGAATTCTTTAGAAACCAAGAGGACCAGAGAGGGGTTTGAGAGTCATACAGCAGAGGAACAGGCTATTCGGTCCATCAAATCCACAGTATCAAGCCCCCATTTTATTCTCTCTTCTTTCCCATCCACTCCCCCACACACTAGGGGGCGATTACAGTGGCCAATTTACCTATCAACCGCACGCCTTTGGGATGTCGGAGGAAGTCAATTCGCTCACAGGGAAAACAAGCTTCAGAGACAGCACCGGAGGTCGGGATCGAACTCAGGTGACTGGAGACGCAAGGCAGCAGCACTACCCGCTGCGCCAGTCACCGATTATATACAAAGGGGAAAATGGGTAGATTTTTCGAATGCTAAGCGCATCAAGGGCTGTGTGGTTAGTACAGGAAGCGGTGCAGAGGTAAAAGTTCAGCCGTGGCCCCATTAAATGGCAGAACAGGTATGAGGGACCGAATGAACACAATGATTTAGGAACCTGTCTGCCAACAGATTTCTGAATGGTTCATAAACACCACCTCACTATTCCTTGGACTACTTATTTTGTAATTTATAGCAATTTTAAGTCTTGCACTGTACTGCTGCTGCAAAACAACAGATTTCACCACATACAAGTCAGTGATAATAAACCTGATTCCGATGGACAACTCCTGCTCTAGTTTTCACCTCTTTACAATCTGATTGCAGCTTGACATCGCAAACATCCACAGAAATAACAAACAGAGTCAACTATTCCAACTCTAGATCTCTCAATCTACCTTGCACCTTATTGTCTACCTGCCCTGCACTTTCTCTGTAACTGCAACACTATATTCTGCATTGTTTTCTTTTTACTATCTCAATGTACTTACGTATGGAATGATCTCTCTGGATGTCACACAGACAAAAGGTTTTCAATGCACCTCGGTATATGTGACAATAATAAAACAATTACTTTGTTTGTGTGAGGCAAGAGGTCCATCAAAATTATTTCAGATGCAAGTCCTGCCTATAGTTATGAAAGTAAAAGCATTTACCAAATTCTGGGCGAGCCGGTTCATGTTAAAGGCTGGAAATGTGCGTCTGGGCTTTGGATTGGGCGCAGGAAACAGGAAATCTTCCACGGGCCCCGGAGGGTGGAGGAACGAACGAGAGGAGGAGGGTTACCTGGGCGGCGAGCAGCGGTTGGGAACTGGGGGCAGAGGCGACCTCAGGTCGGCTGGGAACCGGCAGCGACTATCGCGGTACCGACCACGCACAAGGACTTCTGTGTCCACACCGACAACTCCCCGCGGGCAACGCAGATTATAAAAAACCAAGCAAGCTTGCGCTGGGTTTAAGGGATACAGAAAACTTGATATTTTGCCAGCTTCTCGGTTTAAAGTTTTATGGGGGCGGGGGGAGAAAGAGTATGCGAAATGAGGAGAGAGAGAGAGAGAGAGGTGGGGTATATAGAAGTGAGGGGACGGGGGGGGGAGGGAGGGAGGAGGGGACGAGGGGGGGGGAGGGGGGGAGGGGGGGAGGGGGAGGGAGGGGGAGGGAGGGAGGAGAGTGGGGGGGGAGGGGGAGGGAGAGGGGGGGGAGGGGAGTGGGGGGAGGGGAGTGGGGGGGAGGGGAGTGGGGGGGAGGGGAGTGGGGGGGAGGGGAGTGGGGGGGAGGGGAGTGGGGGGGAGGGGAGTGGGGGGGAGGGAGGAGGGGGAGGGAGGGAGGGGGAGGGAGGGAGTGGGGGGGAGGGAGGGGAGGGGAGGGAGGGGAGGGGGGGGAGGGGAGGGGGGGGAGGGGAGGGAGGGGAGTGGGGGAGGAGAGGGGAGTGGGGGAGGAGAGGGGAGTGGGGGAGGAGAGGGGAGTGGGGGAGGAGAGGGGGAGTGGGGGAGGAGAGGGGAGTGGGGAGGGGGGGAGTGGGGAGGGGGGAGAGGGGGGGAGGGGGGGGAGGGGGAGGAGGGAGGGGGGGAGGGGGGGGAGGGGAGGGGGGGAGGGGAGGGGGGAGGGGGAGGAGGGGAGGGGGAGGAGGGGAGGGGGATGAGGGGAGGGGAGGGGGAGGGAGGGGGAGGGGGAGGGAGGGAGGGGGAGGGGGAGGGAGGGGGAGGGGGAGGGAGAGGGGGGGAGGGGAGGGAGAGGGGGGGAGGGGAGGGGGAGGGGAGGGGAGGGGAGGGGAGGAGGGGAGGGGAGGAGGGGAGGGGAGGGGAGGAGGGGAGGGGAGGGGGAGGGAGAGGGGGGTGTATGGAGGGGGAGGGAGAGGGGGTGTATGGAGGGGGAGGGAGAGGGGGGTGTATGGAGGGGGAGGGAGAGGGGGGAGGGGAGGGAGAGGGGGGGAGGGGGAGGGGGGGAGGGGAGGGGGAGGGGAGGGGAGGAGGGGAGGGGAGGAGGGGAGGGAGGGGGGGGAGGGAGAGGGGAGGAGGGGGAGGGAGAGGGGAGGAGGGGGAGGGAGAGGGGGAGGGGAGGAGGGGGAGGGGAGGAGGGGGAGGGGAGGAGGGGGAGGGGAGGAGGGGAGGGGAGGAGGGGGAGGGGAGGAGGGGGAGGGGGAGGAGGGGAGGGGGAGGAGGGGAGGGGGAGGAGGGGAGGGGAGGGGGAGGGGGGGAGGGGAGGGGGGAGGGGAGGGGGGGAGGGAGAGGGGAGGGAGGAGGAGGGGGAGGGAGGAGGGGAGGGGGAGGGAGGAGGGGAGGGGAGGGAGAGGGGAGGGGAGGAGAGGGGAGGAGGAGGGAGAGGGGAGGAGAGGGGGGAGGGAGAGGGGAGGAGAGGGGGGGAGGGAGAGGGGAGGAGAGGGGGGGAGGGAGAGGGGAGGAGGGGAGGGGGAGGGAGAGGGGAGGGAGAGGGGGGGAGGGAGAGGGGAGGAGAGGAGGGAGGGAGAGGGGAGGGAGGAGGGGAGGGGAGAGGGGAGGAGGGGGGGGAGGGAGAGGGGAGGAGAGGGGGGAGGGAGAGGGGAGGAGGGGAGGGAGAGGGGAGGAGGGGAGGGAGAGGGGAGGGAGAGGGGAGGAGAGGGAGGGGGAGGGAGAGGGGAGGGGAGGGAGAGGGGGGGGGGAGGGAGAGGGGAGGAGGGGAAGGGGGAGGGAGAGGGGAGGAGGGGAAGGGGGAGGGAGAGGGGAGGAGGGGAAGGGGGAGGGAGAGGGGAGGTAGGGGATGGGGAGGGAGAGGGGAGGTAGGGGATGGGGAGGGAGAGGGGAGGTAGGGGATGGGGAGGGGAGGTAGGGGCTGGGGAGGGGAGGGGAGGGAGGGGGGGGGGGGGGGGAGGGGAGGGAGGGGAGGGGTAGGGAGAGGGGAGGGGGGGAGAGGGGAGGGGGGGAGAGGGGAGGGGGGGAGAGGGGAGGGGGGGAGAGGGGAGGGGGGGAGAGGGGAGGGGGGGAGAGGGGAGGGGGGGAGGGGGGGAGAGGGGAGGGGGGGAGAGGGGGGGAGGGGAGAGGGGGGGAGGGGAGAGGGGGGAGGGGGGAGAGGGGGGGGAGGGGGGAGAGGGGGGGGAGGGGGGAGAGGGGGGGAGGGGGGGGAGGGGGGGAGGGGAGGGGGGGAGGAGGGGAGGGGGGGAGAGGGGGGGAGGGGAGGGGGGAGAGGGGAGGAGGGGAGGGGGGGAGAGGGGGGGGGAGGGGAGGGGGGGAGGGGGGGAGGGGAGGGGGGGAGGGAGAGGGGACGGAGGGAGAGGGGACGGAGGGAGGGGGAGGGAGGGGGAGGGAGGGGGGACGGAGAGGGGGGGGAGGGAGGGGGGACGGAGAGGGGGGGAGGGAGGGGGGACGGAGAGGGGGGGAGGGAGGGGGGACGGAGAGGGGGGGGACGGAGGGGGGGAGAGGGGGGAGTGGGGACAGAGGGAGGGAGGGGGGACAGAGACGGGGGGACTGAGAAATGAGGAGTGTTGAGAAATGGAGCGAAAGAGAGAGGGAGTGGGAAAGGAGGAGAGAAAGAGAGGATATGGGTCGAGATAAGAAAGGGGGAGACATTGAGGAAGACAGAGCGAACTAAAGGTAGCCAGAGAGAGAAGTGGAAACGCAGCTTTATGAAACCCAACTCTCCTCTGCCAGAGGCAATTAGTGATCCGCTCTCGGATCCAACATCACAAAACAAACCTGTTCGGTCGAACCCCTGTTAATTTTCATGAGAAGGTTTCCTACAAACGAAACATGTGTTATTTGAAAGACGTTTCCCAAAATGTACAACATCCTCATACCCCGGTCTGAAGAGTAGACAAGAAACGGGCTGCAAACAACGAAAAAAAATCACCACCTCAACACATTTTGATCACACTTTTGTTTGAAAATAATT
This sequence comes from Pristis pectinata, assembly GCF_009764475.1. Lineage (NCBI taxonomy): Eukaryota > Metazoa > Chordata > Chondrichthyes > Rhinopristiformes > Pristidae > Pristis > Pristis pectinata. Next base: position 14,046,674 of record NC_067436.1, on the reverse strand, counting down.
TAAACAAACAAACAGACTTGGAACGACGTTAAAAGAAAATAAGCCAATGTGGATATCTACTGAGATAACAGCCTGTTTGACATAGAGTACCTACCCGCTTTCAGACTTGCTATTGCCCCTGGTTTTAATCGGAGAACACTTTTTTTTAAATATATGTTCTTAAAGTTTTAAGGAGTGGCCCCTTGCAATGTGCAGTTGCAGAGGGGTTCGGTAGCTGGGCGCTTGCAACCCGCGATGTCCCCATTTGCCTCCTCGCAGTCTCTCTACTACTTTGAGATCATGCGCCTCGGAGATCGCCAGAACCCAACCAGACTCCAACCCCCTCCCCTTACCATGGGCGCCGTATTGCTGGTCACAGACTCTGTGTTGTCCACCATGCCGGCTCAGAGATACATGCATACACAGCCCACAAACAAAGGTAGGGCGGACGCCAACTCCCAAGGCAAAATAAAACGGACACAACCATAAAAGCAAAATTCACCAACCCCGTCCCCTAATTACTTGCATTTTTTCCCAACACTATTAAATATCAATCCCAGCATGCAACAAGTCTGGGAGGTTGCGCCTGCGTGGATCTGTGTCCCTGCGATGCAAAATGCCACAGATGCGGAGTTGAATGTAATTAAAGCGGAGCTGTCTGCTGGGGAGGGAGAGGGAGAGGGAGGGAGCCTGGGGTGCGCTCCGGGCCCCTGCAGGAGTCTGGCCGGGGGGTGTGCGAGGGGGAGCGGAGGCTGGTGTCGGGGCGGTGGCGGGAGGGAGAGGGGGGAATGGAGGGAATGAGGGGGGGAGGAGGGGGGAATGGAGGGAGGGGGAGGGAGGAGGGAATGAGGGGGGAATGGAGGGAATGAGGGAGGGAGGGGGAGGGAATGAGGGAGGGAGGGGGAGGGAATGAGGGAGGGAGGGGGAGGGAATGAGGGAGGGAGGGGGAGGGAATGGAGGGAGGGGGGAGGGAGGAGGGAATGAGGGGGGAATGGAGGGAATGAGGGAGGGAGGAGGAGGGAGGGAGGGGGAGGGAATGAGGGAGGGAGGGAGGGGGAGGGAATGAGGGAGGGGGAGGGAATGAGGGAGGGGGAGGAGGGGGGAATGGAGGGAATGAGGGGGGAATGGAGGGAATGAGGGAGGGGGAATGGAGGGAATGAGGGAGGAGGAGGGAATGAGGGAGGGAGGGGGAGGGAATGAGGGAGGGGGAGGGGGAATGAGGGAGGGGGAGGAGGGGGGAATGAGGGGGGGAATGGAGGGAATGAGGGAGGGGGGAATGGAGGGAATGAGGGAGGGAGGGGGAGGGAATGAGGGAGGGAGGGGGAGGGAATGAGGGAGGGAATGGAGGGAATGAGGGAGGGGGAAATAAGGGAGGAATGGGAGGGAGGGGGAATGAGGGAGGGAGGGAGTGCGGGGAATGAGGCAGGGGAGGGGTGAGGAGGGGGGAATGAGGGAGGGAGGAGGGGAGGGGTGAGGAGGGGGGATGGGGGAGCGGGATGGAGGAGGGGGAGGGGAATGGAGGGAGGGAGGAGGAATGGGGGAGTGGGGGAATTGGAGGGGAGGGAGGGGGGATGGAGGGAATGAGGGGGAGGGGGGAGGGAGGGGGGAATGAGGGGGAGGGGGTGGAGGGGAGTGGGGAGGAGGGGAGTGGAGGGGTGTGTGGGGGAGGAGGGGAGGGTTGAGGAGGGGGGAATGGGGGAGGTGAGGAAGGTGATTGGGGAGGAGGGGGGAGAGGGAGGAAGAGGGGAGGGGAATGAGGGAGAGGAGGAGGAGGAGGGGGGAGGAGGGGAGTGGAGGGAGGAGGGATGAGGAGGGGGTGAGTAGGGAGGAGTGGAGGGGGAGTAGGGGGTGGAGGGGAGGGAGTGGAGGGGGAGCGGTAGTGGGGGGGAGGAGGGCGGTGGAGGGAGGGGGGAGCCGTGGGGGGAGGGGTGAGAGGTGGGGAGTGTGAGGGGGGACGAAGAGGGAGGGGGAAGGGGCGAGTGGGAGGGGGAGGAGTGAGAGGTTAGAAAAGGAGGGGGGAGGGAGGAGGGGAAGGTGGCAGTGGGAAGGGAGGGAGGGGGAAGGAGGGAGAGGGAGGGGGGAAGGAGGGAGAGGGAAAGAGGCAAGGTGAGGAGGGAAGGGACGGAGACGGGGGGACGGAGATGTGGGAAGGAGGGCGAGCGGCGGGGAAGGAGTTGGGATTGGGAGGGCAGGGTGGGTTAAGGTGAGGGGGGAAGGTGGGAGGGAGAGGGGGGAAGGAGGTAGCGAGAGGGGAAGGGGAGAGTGTGGGGAGGGCGGGAGAGGTGGGGAAGGAGGGGGAGAGAGACAGGAGAGGGGAGTAGAGAGGGTGGGGGGAGGGAGAGGGCTGAGGAGGAAGAAGAGTGGTGGGGTATTGGTTTATTATTGTCACTTGTACAGAGGTACAGTGAAAAACTTGTCTTGCGTACCGATCGTGCAGGTCAATTCATTACACAGTGCATACCTGGTAAAACAATAACAGAATACAAAGTGTTACAGTTACAGAGAAAGTGCAGTGCAGGTAGACAATAAGGTGCAAGGTCATAGCAAGGTAGATTGTGAGGTCAAGAGTCCATCTTATCATATTGAGAACCATTCAATAGTCTAATAACAGCAGAATAGAAGCTGTCCTTGAGCCTGGTTGTACGTGCCCTCAGGCTCCTGTATCTACTGCCTGATGGGAGAGGGGAGAGGAGAGAATGTCCTGCATGGATGGAGTCTTTTATTATGCTGTCTGCTTTACTGAGGCAGCAAGAAGTATAGGCAGAGTCCATGGAGGGGAGGCTGGTTTCCATGACGTGCTGGGCTGTCCACAACTCTCTGCAGTTTCTTGCGGTCCCGGGCAGAGCAGTTGCCGTACCAAGCCGTGATGTATCCAGAAAGGATGCTTTATGTGGTGCATCGATGAAATTTGGTGAGTGTCAAAGGGGACGTGCCAAATTTCTTTAGCCTCGTGAGGAAGTAGAGGAGCTGCTTTTTTGACCGGCTCTTCTGTTTTGCTAACATTGAGAGAAAGGTTGTTGTCATGACACCATGTCATCAAGCTCTCTATCTCCTTCCTGTGCTCCGACCCATCATTATTTGAGATACTGTGTGCCACGGTGGTGTCATCTGCAAACTTGTAGATGAAGTTGGAGCAGAATCTGGCCACGCAGCCATGAGTATATGGGTAGTGGAGTAGGGGGTGAGGATGCAGCCTTGGGGAAGGAGAGAGAGGGATGGGGAAGGAGAGAGAGGAGGAGAGAGGGGTTGGAGGGAAAATCATGAATATTTGACTTTTTAATTTAGTTTTTTTCTGATTTCAGTATTAAATATTTGGACAGCTCATTAATGACCTTTTCTGCCTCCTTTCCCTCCATCTCAAAATCCTCTGTTCCTGTTTTCCAAATTCTCTGCATCTCTCATCACTATCTTACTTAATTCCTTGCCACATCTTGCTCCTCCCCTCCCTCATTTCTCTTCCCTGCCCTCATTTCTCCTCTCTGTCCTTCCATTATTCAGTCTATTTATCCCACTTTTACTTAACTCAGTGGCAGTGACCACAAATTCCTGTTCCTCTCTTCAGATACTGGGAGTTCTGTGGTGTGACAATATCTCAATAACTCTCTTATTTCATATTTCTTTTTACATATCGCATAATGACAATAGAAAGGGGCCATTCAGCCCGTCAAGCGTATGGCAGCTCTCGGATCAATCCTATTTCCCCTTCCTGTTTCCTTGGAACCCATTCTATCTCACCCGACCATCAACTCCCATTCCCCCTCCCCCATTCCCCCCCCCCCTTCTCCTTGCACCCATCTACCGTTGGAGTTGTCACCAATTAACCTATCGACCAACCTCTTTCTCTTTCTCTTTCTTTCTCTTTCTCTTTCTCTCTCTTTCTCTCTCTCTTTCTCTCTTTCTTTTTCTCTTTCTCTTTCTCTCTCTCTCCCTCTCTGTCTCCCTCCCTTTCTCTCTCTCTCTCCCTCCCTCCCTTTTCTCTCTCTCCCTCCCCCCCCTTTCTCTCTCTCTCTCAGTACAGTTTTGAGCAAATGAAAGTAAATGTGAAATTGGTGTCAAGCTATCATTTTGGGAGGGGTAGGGCAGCGGGTTGTGTGTGGGAAGTTTGTTGTGAGGGAGTCTGTGGGTTGATAAGGATGCCACAGGTTTCCACATTTTGCAAGCATGGTGTTCATAAACACTGGAAATTGTCCATTAAAAGTGCTGCAGGGAATGGAAATTCAGAATCCTTAAAAGATTTTAATGTTACAAACTGCTTACTGGAGCAAATCATTTACCCTATTTATTTTCCTGAGATTTCACAGGAAGGGTACAAGGCCAGGTATTCTGTTATATTTGCATGTAAAAATGAGGACATGATGCAGATTCTGTGTGTCCCTAATGCATGAAGAATGCTGGAGAAGAATAAACTGTTTACAGAAATTAGCATCGTCCGGAGTAGTGTTGCTGGATGTTTTCAGCAAGGATACTTCAACGAGACATTGTTCCTTCCCCTCTGAATTTGACCAAAGCTCTCAGGGTTAACAAGATCCCCACCGTACAACTGTACCTGGTGAGAATCAGGCTGGTGAAGTGCATTCACTTGTCTTTCACATTGTAGTTCCCTTGCCTTCATAGTAAAAGTCAAAGTCAAGCTTGTGTCTTATGCCTAAGTACATGTGCAGTGAAAAATGTACTTGCAGCAGCATCACAGACACAAAACATAGATAAGTAACATTCACAAGAAAAACATAAATTATACACAACTTTTACAAGAAAGAACACCATGAGAACAAACGACGCGGTTCATTTTAGTGCAAAGTGATCAAAGTGGTCATGGTGTTGCTATAAAGGGTTGTGCCAGTTGGTTCAAGAACCGATTGGTTGAAGGGAAGTAGTTCTTCTTGAACCTGGCTGTGTGTGACTAATATTTTCTACCATGGAATCATAGAGAATTTATGATGTGGAAAGAGGCCATTGAGCCCTTTGTGTCTGTGCCAGTCAATAAATGCTGCCTTGCCTAACCCCACCTCCCAGCACTGAGTCTGTAGTTCTGCGGATCATCGTCATACACAATGACTCTTTCTGCCCCCAACACCCTTTGAGGCAGTTCCAGACCACTCCCCTCCCCTTCCCCAAATGGCTTAATCTGCCCATCATCAAACCTCCCCCCCCCCCCCCCCCCCCCCCCCCCCCCCCCCCCCCCCCCCCCCCCCCCCCCCCACTTCCCAATCTGGTTCCATTACCAGCCCCTGTCCCTCCCTTCCCTCTCACCCTTTTCGTCCCTTTACACCCCCAGTCCTGATCCGGGGCATGACCCGAAACATCGACCATCCATGTGCCTCCACAGATGCTGCTCGACCTGTTGAGTTCCTCCAGCAGTTTGTTTCTTGCTTCAGATTCCAGCATCTGCCGTCTTGTGTCACCATCTCTGTCTCTCTATCAATCTCTGTCTGTCTGTCTGTCTCTCTACAAACCTTTCCCCATCGCCCTTCTAATTATTTTACAAATTATCTTCAAACCCATGCCTGCTGATTTTTAACCACTCTGATTGGGGAAGTGGGTCCTTCCTGTTTACTGCATGTTGGCCCCTCATATCTACATATATCTCCCTCAGCTTCCTCTGTTCCAAAGAAACCAACCCTAGTCCATCCTTCCTTGTGGCTGCAGTCCTTCAGTCCTGTCAATGCCTTTGTAAATCTCCCCTGCACCTTTGCCAGTGCACTCGCACCTTTCCTGTAATGTGGAGACCAGAACAGTACACTGTGCTAAAGGAATGGCCTCGCTGGTATTGCACACGACTTTCCAGCATTCATCGTCTTGTCATCCAAGCAGGGCTTGACAGTGATTGACAACCCTTGGGCAACACGACGTCTGTACAGAGAATTCTGGTGACACAGAGATGCAGACCTTGTGGGGCTAATGGCTCCATTCCCCAAGCAGGAAGTGGGCCTTGTAATTACAGGCTGGGTTCAGTGTGCATGCTCTTGTGCTTAGGTAGATCAGCAAGCACTTCAGCTGAAAGACCATTAATGAGAAATGCCTGCATTTCTGCAGTGCCTCTCACATCCCTTTCAGGGCAAAACTTACTTTGAAACTTCTAAAACTCTTTGAGGGCTTGACAGGAAGGGTGCTTCCCCTGGCTAGGGTGTCACAGACTCAGAATAAGTGAGAGACTGTTAGAACTGGACAAATCTGTTCACCCAGAGGGTGGTAAACCTCTGGGATTCTCTCACCCAGAGGCTCAGTTCATCCAGAACACAGATTCAGCCACAATCTCAGTGAAAGGTGCGGCAGTCTACAACTGCTCCTAGTTCTCATGGTCTCATGTTTGGACATCCCAAAATACTGTACTGCCAATGAAGCCCTTCTGAGTTGTATTTGATCTCTTTAATGTAGAAATTGCAGCTGCCACTTGGCTCTGAGCAAGAACCTTTAAGCAGCAATGTAGCCATGACCAGATAATCTGTTTAGAAAGGAGAGTACCGATGCTGGAATCTGGAGCAACACACAACCTCATGGAGGAACTCAGTGGGTCGAGCAGCATCTGTAGAGGGGGAAGGAATTGTTAACATTTCAGGTGGAAACCCTGCATCAGAAACATCAACAATTCCTTTACCCCCACAGACGCTTCTTGACCCACTGAGTTCCTCCAGCAGATTGTTTGTTGCAATTTATTCTGTTGGCTGAGGGATAACTGTTGGGCAAAGCATTAAAGGAGCAAGAGCTCTCTTGATCCCCTTTGAAAATTGGTAAATTGGTTTAATTCTTGTCACTTGTACCAAGGCACAGTGCAAAACTTGTCTTGCATACCGTTCGTACAGATCAATTCATTACAACAGTGCATTGAGGTGGTACAGGATAAAACAACGTAGACTAACGTTACGGTTACAGAGAAAGTGCAGTGCAGGCAGACAATAAGGTGCAAGGTCATAATGAGGTAGATTGTGAGGTCAAGAGTCCATTTTATCGTACTAGGGAACCGTTCAATAGTCTTATAGCAGCGGGATAGAAGCTGTCCTTGAGCCTGGTGGTACGTGCTTTCAGGCTTTTGTATCTTCTGCCTGAGTGGGGGGAAAGGGGAGAATGTCTGGGGTGGGTGAGGTCTTCGATTATGTTGGCTGCTTTACCAAGGCAGCGAGAGGTGTAGGCAGTCCATGGAGGGGAGGCTGGTTTCTGTGATGTGCTGAGCTGTGTCCACAACTCTCTGCAGTTTCTTGCGGTCCCATGCAGAGCAGTTGCAGTATCAAGCTGTGATGCTTCCGGATAGGATGCTTTCTATGGTGCATCGATAAAAATTGGTGAGGGTCAAAGGGGACATGCCGAATTTCTTTAGCCTCCTGAGGAAGTAGAGGCGCTGGTGAGCTTTCTTGGCTGTGGCATCAACATGGTTGGACCAGAACAGGCTGTTGGTGATGTTCACTCCTAGGAAATTGAATTGACCCGAGACCCTTTATGTCTACCTGAGAGTTGGGGCCTCAGTTTAAAATTTTAACCAAGATGGCACATCCAACAGCTACAGCATTCCCTCTGCACTGTGACTCTGTGTTGAGAAGAATTGGGAAGCTTCTGACGTTTCAGGTCAGGGTCTCAGGGCTATACTTCAACGGGAATCAGGAGAAATATTGAGTGTTCATTTCCCCCCACGGATGCTGCCTGACCCGCTAAGTTCCTCCAGCGTTTTATGTGTTGCTCCTGGAGCCTGACGACTTGCAATGCAAAGACAATGCCTGGTTGTAAGTGCCTACTGTTGGAGATAAACAAGAGTTTGCTCTCAAACCCAGTGCCAAACAGCAGAGCTTAGCTCACCTCTGGATATGGGCAGTCAGGACCCACCAGAAAGAGGAGTGGACGGGGTGAGGGAAAGGATGCTGAGGAGGGCAGCAGGTGAGACTACGCTCTGTCTGTCCCCAGGGTTGGGGAGTCAGGAACCAGAGGACACAGGTTTAAGGCTTTGTAAAAGGTTCAGGAAGACAGGAATGGAAGGTTCATGTGATGTCCTGTTTGGAATAGAAAACTCACAGACTGACACAAACTACCTTCCATCTTGGGGGCACAGGAAGCTGTCAGATTGAGAGCGATGGACACTCTGTGTCAGAGGCAGAGACCTGGTAAAAAGCCACAGCGGAAAATTGAGCAACAGATGGAAACAAGGCTGAGGCACGGTACTGCAGCGGTTAGCGTAACGCTTTACAATGCCAGAGACCCAGGGTGTAAGGAGTTTGTACGTTCTCCCCGTGTCTGTGTGGGTTTCCTCCGGGTGCTAGGTTTCCTCCCACATTCCAAAGACATACGGGTTAAGAAGTTGTGGGCATACTATGTTGGCGCTGGAAGCGTGGCGACACTTGTGGGCTGCCCCCAGAACACTCTACGCAAGATGATGTATTTCACTGTGTGTTTCGATGTGCGTGTGACTATTAAAGATATTTTATGTTCCTGAGATGAGTACAAAGTAATATTAACTGAATGACTCTTTAACTTGCCTCCAGCTGTCTCCATCTAGAGGTTCCTTATGATGTTACATGGTACTTGTTTTACAGCAGTGGCTGCTAAGCTGTGTTGCACAAACTCGCTAAGGAAAGGTGCTGAGGACTATCGGAGTCTACGAAGTTTCAATAATTGAGACAATTCAGTTGGAAGGTTCACAAAAACATACGCATGCTAGCTCCCCAGCCACAGATCTGCAAACTGTCCCTGGGAATCCCCAGCACAGCCCCATATCCTTAAGAGGAATGGTCCGTGATGTCATGAGGTATTTATGGGGGTGTTGGGACGGAGAAGGGGAGTAAATGTGAAAGTTAGACTTCAGGAAAGTTGGGGACAAATGTCTTGCAGGGTTCTGATAATTTGAAGAAGTTCTATCACACATTTACTGGCTGTAACACATTCTGGAAGGAACAATATAAATTCAGATATTTCTTTGTTTGAAACACCCATTAAAATATAATAAATTAGAACAACCTCCGTATTTCCAGTTACAAGGAGGTTAAGTGATGCTGAGTAAAGTTGGTTGTTTTCAACTGGTATTTAACGTGCAGGGAAAATAGGTCAGGCTGTAAAATGGTTTTGTGAATCTGAAGTGGGGGGGAGGGGTGAATTAAATAAGATCACTATGAGTGAAGCGAGAGGTAGCAAATCAGCAAGTTTCCCCAGAGAGTGGCTGTGGTTTGTGGTTCAGGAAGATCCGGGTTTGATGCCCACCTTTGGTGTCCTTGGGGCAAAGGGGAGCAGGATTTAACTTGTGAAAGTTGTAATTTGAGTTTATTGTCATATGCACAAGTACATGTATCCATAGGTGCAACAAAAAACTTGCTTGCAGCAGCATCACAGGCACAGAGCATCGTATAAGCAGCATTCACAAGAAAAACATAAATTGAACAAAATTATTAAATGCTCACAGTGTGGGAAATTATAGGGTCATTGAGTATAGAGAGATAAACCATGCAAACAGTCCCTTCAGCCCACTGAGTCTATACTAACCACCCATTTACAAATCCTACATTGCAGCCAATTAATGACCTACGTGTCTTATGGGAGGAATATGGGAGGAAACCCACACAGTCACGGAGAGAGCAGCAAACTCCACGCAGGTAGCACCCAAAGGCAGGATTGGACCCAGGTCTCTGGTTCTGCAAAGCAGCAGCTTCTGCTGCCCTTATGTAGCAGAGGATAGTGGCAGGATATGGAGTTGTTGAGGAGTAGTGAGTGTTTGCAATGTATGGCATTGTCCCTTAAACTGGTCTCAGGTTATGCAGGAAATCTGAGCAACTCTCAAAGGAAAATTATTGGATCTGGGAAGGTTGATGATTGGGAAAACAGCATGGAAACATGAGCAGGGCATTCAGCTTCTTGAACACTTGCTGAGGATCTGTTCCTCAAGTTCTGTTGGCCTCCTTTACTCCGTCTCTTGATAATCTCCCCTAACTAAAATTTCTTGAACCTTGTCTCGAAATCTCTTTCATCTGTCGGACTTTTCAGAGAGAGTTCCAACTGATGAAAATAACCTTGCTGAATTTGCAATAGAATGGCCCATTCCCGACATACATTGTGCTGCTTTGTTCCTGGTTTCTCTGCCAGGAGAAGTGGTTTCTCCATCTCTTCCCTGTCAAATTCTCCCAACATTTTTATCTCCTCCATCGGAGCATCATTCTCTTTCCTGCACTCCATCGTTTATCTCCCATTATATAACCTTCTAGGTTCTGCTATCATTTTGGCAGGTTAATATCAGCTATGTGCCTCGTCATACTGGTGAACAGTGGTCACCTTCACCATCCCCACTTTCTTCACTGAGAATAAACAACATCAGCACAGTCAACCAGGGGTCCCATTCTTGTTGGTCATCCAGTAATGGCAGGAGGGAGGCACAGGGTGAGGAGGTTGGGTGAAGACGGGTAGGACAGATGTGAGACCCTCATAGTCAAAGAGCCTCACCAATAAGCCTCAAACTCAAGAGGATGGAGAAGACGCAACAGCAGCAGGAGAGGATGGAGGTGGTAGAGGATAGGGGAGAGGTGGAAAGGAGAGCGCGGGGTAAAGAATAGGGAGGAGAGGAAGCAAAGAACCACATGCTTCCAGTGCTTTTTTGATACTGTTCTGTCTCACTCATTAGTGTCATGTTGAATAAGATTGAACTGAAGCTTGGTGGCCCTGGTTTTCTGTTTCACAAATAATTGGTTGCCCCCTTCTCCAACAGCAACCTGTACAATGCCGTGAGCCGCATTCTTTCTCGTGCAACCTTACACCTTATTTTGCTTTCTGACACAAAAGTGCAATTAGTTCCCAAGGACAACAGGGAAGGCGTATTGAGTGTTGGAGCCTCACTGGCAACACCCATATCTCAAGAACGAATTTAACAACTATTTCAGACACAATACCTGACAGTGGTGCTGGGATCGCTTTGAAATAATTCACAGTTCAAGGTGATAATGAACAGTAATAGCTATAATGAACGGTAATAGCTATAATGAACAATATGTTGCACAGTGATATAAACAATTGTTAGTTTATAAACCATACACATCAAAGATGAATTCTTGATCTCCCAATCTACCTCGTGGTGGCCCTTGCACTTTGTTTACCTGCACTGCACATTGTTGCTGTACACTATATTCTGCCTTCTGTTTCTTTTCACTACATTGATGTACTTACGTATGGTATGTCTGGATGGCATGCAAACAACAGCTTTCCGCTGACAACAACAAACCAATACCTGTGCAGTTAATACTTTTGTTTTAACATATTCATTCACAGAATGTGAACATCCTTTCCATTCCTTGTCCATCCCTTATTGCCTCTGAATGGTGATTCAGAGGCAATAAGGGATGGACAGTTAGTGCATCTATATCTACTCTCAGCCAGATAAGGGCAGCGTATTTCCTCGCCTGTCGGGCATTAGTGAACAGCATACTTATTTTTCAATAACTTGTTAATGTTCAGGGTTACCATTATGTTGTTTCAAGTTTCCTAATTAATTATCTGAATTTAAATTCAGATTTGGTAGGTTAGTGAGCATAAGGTAAATGGGAGAACAGCTCAGATGGAAGCACATTGTAAACCTACAGGGCTCAGATCTGCAATGTTATTTTTCTACGAGCTGGGCATGTGAATTTGCCTCTTCTTCTGCCACCTGGTGTTTTATTCCTGTTACTACTCCATCTGAGAAAGGAATCAGAATTAGAATCAGGTTTATTATCACTGACATATGTCATGAAATGTGTTGTTTTGCAGCAGTAGTACAGTACAAGACATTCAAAGTCACTATAAGTTACAAAAATAAATAAAGTGCAAAAGAGAAGTAACAAGGTAGTGAAAGAGAAACAAAGGACTGCAGATGCTGGAATCTAGATGAAAAACACGATGATGCTGGAAGGGAGCTAGGAGGAAGTGTCCGAGAATTGGTGTCTGGCCTCTCTAAGGTAGAGGTCAGGACGACAGACTACCAGTAGGTAGGAGGAAGTGTCTGAGAGTTGGCGTCTGGCCTCTAGTGTTCATGGACCGTTCAGAAATCTGATGGCAGAGGGGAAGAAGCTGTTCCTGAAACATTGACTGTGGGTCTTCAGGCTCCTGTACCACCTCCCTGATGGTAGTAACGTGAAGAGGGCATGTCCTGGGTGGTGAGGGTCCTTAATGATGGATGACGCTTTCGTGAGGCACCGTCTCTTGAAGATGTCCTCAATGGTGGAGAGGATTGTGCCTGTGATGGAGCTGGCTGAGTCTACAACCCTCTGCTGCCTCTTTCAATCCTGCACATTGGAGCCTCCATAACAGGCAGTGAACAAATTGGTACTTCAGGAATCCATGTGAAATTCCTTTGTGCTCTATTTCACTGGAGACGCCAAAAGTTTATTTTAGCTTACAAGCATTGAAAGAGATTTTGGTAACAGTCTTGACTCTAAACTCAAAAGTTCTGGGTTCAAGTTCCACTCTACAGACTTGAGAACAAACATCTCAATTGATGTTGCAGTGCAGTTCCAAGGGAGGACATCTTTTTTTTTGGATAAAAGTATTAAAACTGCTCTCTCAGATGTAAAAGAGCCTACGGCCCTACCAGTATAACTCGATTTATATATTAGAGTCATAGAGTCATACAGCATGAAAACAGGCCCTTCAGCTCGACTGGTCCATGGCAACCAAAATTCCCATCAAAGCTAGTCCCATTTGCCTGAGTTTCCTATCCATGTACTTGTCCAAGTACCTTTTAAATGTTGTTAATGAACCTGCCGCATCCACTTCCTCTGGCAGCTCATTTTGTATATGGACCACCCTCTGGGTGAAAAGGTTGCCCCACGGGTTCCTAGTAAATCTCTCACCTTAAACCTATGCCCTCTAGTTCTTGATTCCCCAAACCTAGGAAATGGACTGTGCACATTGACCAGATCTATGCCCCTCATGGATTTTATACACCTCTAGAAGATCACCACTCATTCTCCTACGCTCTAATGTATAAAGTCCCAGTCTGCTCAACCTCTCTCCATAACTCAGTTCCTGAAGTCCCAGCAACATCCTCGTAAATCGTCTCTGCTCTTTTTCCAGCTTAATGGCATCTTTCCTATAGCAGGGTGACCAAAACTGAACACAATATTCCAAATGTGGTCTCACCAACATCTTGTACAACTGCCACACAAGATTGGTTGTGTTCCAGAGAATGTTTCCTTAAGCAAAATTGAGAAAGTGGGCAACATGCATTATGGCTATTTTGGTGCTTTTATAGGGTAGTGGCACATTAGTGAAAAGTAGATTTGTAAATCAAGGACATGTATCCTAAAGAGCCAACAGCATTGCAACAAAAAATTATAAATAGAATGTTCATAAGTTAAGGAATACCTAGTATTCTGAGGAGAAGGAGGGCAGATGCTGGGCAGAGTGTCCCACACTGCGTCACAAAATCCCAGTCATTATCTCTTACCTGTGTGTGGGATCTTGCTGTGTAAGAATTGGCTGCCATGTTTCCTACATTGCATTCGTGATTACACGTCAAATTTCAAAGAGCTTTGGGAAAGCCACAAAAGAAAACCAAATTTTGATTTAAGTAGTTAAAAAAAATTAGACAAAAGAAATTTGGTAAATTGGTTTGTTATTGTCACATGTACCAAGGTACAGTAAAAGACTTTGTTTGCCATGCCATCTGTACAGATCATTTCATTACATCAGTGCACTGAGATAGTACAAGGAAAAACAATACTAGATTGCAGAATAAAGTGTTACAGTTACAGTGGTGGTCCGTAATGTTCCGTTGCTGATGTAGGGTTAGGGTTGTGCAGGCAGACAATAATGTGCAAGCCATAAGAAGGTAGATTGTGAGGTCAAGAGTCCATCTGTATCGTACTAGGGGATCATTCAGTTGTTTTATAACAGCGGGACAGGAGCTGTCCTTGAGCACAGTGGTACGTGCTTTCTGTCAGTGGGAAGGGGGAGAAGAGAGAATGTCCAGGGTGGGAGGGGTCTTTGATGATGTTGGCTGCTTTACCGAGGCAGTGAGGAGTATAGACAGAAATCTTTTCAAACAACAACCAAATACAACACAATGGCATTTCAAATCTTCAAATACTTTAAAAGATAAGCTTCCTTCCCAGGGAACGCAAGAGACAGACATTCTGACCTGTGTGTGTGCAAATCACTGTAGTTTCACATATTTGATGGACAAATTTACATAGAAAATCAAGTGCCTCATTAGTGCTTGCATTTGTCGAACAGTTTCTTATTGAAGTTATTGACCCTAGGGGCTGTGTGATGTTAGGTCCCAGCCAGGCTGCAGGCAATATGACCTTGCATTATTTCACTGTGAAACAACAGCATTTAAAGGGACCATGTCTCCACCAGCTTGTAGCAGTGGTTTGCGGCAAGGGGAATTAAAGTAGCAAAGATGTTGGAGAAAGACAGACGTCACCACCCAAGCAGTAGCAACACAGGCACGAGGGTTCGGACAACACACAAGACATAAATTATACAAGATAGTGAAGGGAGAAAAGACAAGATATTTGTGTAAAAAAAATCACAATCAGGGATAAGTCCACGGTAGTGCAAGAGGTGGTCCATAGTGTTCCCTTGCTGAGGCGGGCTTAGGGCTGTGCAGGTCGGTTCAAGAACCTGATGGCTGTAGGAATATGGCTGTTCCTGAACTTGGTGGGACTTGAGGCTTCTGTACATCCTGCCGGACAGTAGCAGCGAGAAGAGGGCATGACGCAGAAGGTGGGATTCCTTGATTATAGATGCCACCTTCTGGAGACAGCACCTCCTGTAGATGTTGTCAGTGGTGGGGAGGGCTGTGTCCTTAGTGGATCAGGCTACTCTCTGCAGCTTCTTGCAGAGTACTATTCAGTGTACACTTTGTCCTGGTGCACTGAGGGTCTCCCAAAATGTCATTGATGTAGCGCAGGAAACTTACAATCCATTTGGCCCCAAGGAATATCCCACACAATGATCTGAGGCCCTGTTTCACACCAGGATTTGTTTCGAACTCCCCACCCTCACTCCCTTTAATCTACATTTGGCTTCTCCTGCACCTTAGTTTAATCTAATCACTGAACTAGCAGGAAAGTTGATCTCTTCCATGGCCCTCTTGTTCTGTGGAGAGAAGGAGAGGTGAAAGTGTTCTCAATATTCCATTGGTAGGGTATTCCCTCCTTCCCACACCTCCGACTTGTCATACCCTCACATGGACTAACCTTGCAGTGCCGTCGGGGAATGAGAGCAGGATTAACTCTTTCCAAGGGTCTGCATGGATATGATGGACCGAGTGGATGGTCTCTCTGCTTCAGGATCCTACTGTTCTGAATGAAGCAGTGTGGAAAATTCTCAACCAGTCTTCCACCTGCCCAAAACATGCTGGAAAAACCCAACAGGTCAGCCAGCAGAAGTGGAGAGATAAAAGGATCATCATTTCAGATCAGGTTTGGTTTCCCAGACTCCAACTGCCCTGGAAACCATCGCACCATCAAAAAGGGCTCCTGTTTTCTATACCGCAGACTTTTCTCCTTTGAGGGATTAATAGGTTGGTTTATCTGCTGCTCTGCAGTTGTCAAATCCCATTACATTGGAAAATGCTAAGAACATTAGCTTCAAACTGATTCTTCCCAACAGGCCAATTTCTTTGGACTGTACAGTATCTCAATGCAGCCAAACACCAATTAACTGTTCTGCAACAGCAAAACCCATAACAGAGTGGTGAATGTGAGCTGTTTTTTAATAGCAGGGATTTCAGAATATAAAAAGTGGCAACAGAGCTCAGAGAGAGAATTCAGAAACCTCCCGCACAACAACAACCTCTTCTCCAATCCCACTCCATAGCACCTCCTGCTGACTAGAGCTTGAATCTTACTTCAAAGAGTCATACAGCACGGAAACAGGCCTTTGGCCCAACTGGTCTATGTTGTCCAAGGTGCCCATCCAACCTAGTCCCATTTGCCCTTGACCTTCTAAACCTTCCCAATCCATGTACTTATCCAAATGCCTCTTAAATGTAGTTATTGTACCTGCGTCAACCACTTCCTCCTGTGGCACATTCCATATATGTAAAAACGTTGCTCCTCAGGTTCCTATTAAATCTGTCCCCTCTCGCTTTAACCCTATGCCCTTTAGTTCTTGATTCTCCAACCCTGGGAGAAAGACTGAGTGCATTCATCCTATCTAAGCCCCTCATGAATTTATACACCTCTGTAAGGTCACCTCTCAGTCTCCTACATTCCAAGAAATAAAGTACTAGCCTGTCCAAGCTCTCCCCATAACTCAGGCCTTCATAATGTCTCCTGTTAATCAGAACTTGAATCTCACTCCATAGTGACTCCCGATGGCTAAAGCTTGAGTCTCCCTCCATCTTATCCCCTGCTGTCTAGAGTTTTGAATCTTCATGCATAATGCCTCTCGTTTATCCATGATCTGTTCACGGCACCAACAACTAACCAGACAGAACATGTAACCACATGAACAATGACTCATTGGCTCGAGGAGTTCCTCATTGAGAGGAATAACATTTGGAATATTGTGAGCAATTTTGGGACCTGTACCTAAGCAACGATGTGCTGGCTCTGGAGATGGTCCAGAGGAGGTTCACTACAATGATCCGAGCAATGAAAGGCTTATGGTATGAGGAGTGTTTGATGTCTCTGGGCCTGTACTCAATGGAGTTCAGATGGATGAGGGCGGATCTTATTGAAACCTACCAGTTACTGAAAGGCCTGGATAGAGTGGACGTGGAGAGGATGTTTCCATTAGTAGGAGAGTTTAAGATCAGAGGGCACAGCCTCAGATTAAAGGGATGTCCCTTTAAAACTGAGATGAGGAAAAATTTCTTCAGCCAGAGGGTGGTGAATCTGTGGAATTCATTGCCACAGGGGGCTGTGGAGGCCAAGTCGGTGGGTGTTTTTAAGGCAGAGCTTGTTATGTTCTTGATTGGTAAGCAGGTTAAGGGTTATGGGCATGAAAAAAAATTGGCCATGATTGAATGGCGAAGCAGACTCGATGGGCCAAATGGCCTAATTCTGCTCCTATACCTTATGGTCCTAACAGCTTTCTCCTTTTGGTTAGTGTGCATGAGACAAGTGCTGATGTCATGGCACCTCCTCACATCAGCTTTGATTCAGAAGGTTGTAGGTTCAAGCTCCACTCCAGTAACTTGGTCCGACACTCCAGCGTGGTCCTGACATACTGCTGCAACATCAGAGGAGGCAGGTCTTTCTTTAACCTTACTGGTCCCCCCCCATTTCCAATGCTCCCTTTAAATTCACCAGCGCCCTGTTTCCCATGCTCTCTTTAAATTCACTGCAGCCTTGTTCCCAAACCTCGGTTAAATACCAGTGAACAATTTCCCGCATTCCCTTTAAACTCACCAGGGACTCGTTACCCACGCTCCCATTAATTTTAAACACATTTATATTATCTTTTTGCAAAAGGTCTGGGGAAATGATCTCTTTCGCACATCATTTCCTCAACAAGGCAGCATCCGTCATAAAGGATCCCCACCACCCGGGACATGCCCTCTTCTCGTTACTACCATCAGGGAGGAGGTACAATAGCCTGAAGACCCACACTCAACGATTTAGGAACAGCTTCTTCCCCTCCGCCATCAGATTTCTGAACGGTCCATGAACATTCCCTCATTATTCCTCTTTTGCACTATTTAGTTTTGTAACTTATAGCAATTTTTATGTCTTGCACCGTACTGCTGCCACAGAACAAATTTCACAAC
This sequence comes from Pristis pectinata, assembly GCF_009764475.1. NCBI lineage: Eukaryota > Metazoa > Chordata > Chondrichthyes > Rhinopristiformes > Pristidae > Pristis > Pristis pectinata. The sequence goes on along the minus strand of NC_067436.1, from coordinate 14,029,036 downwards.
ATATGTCAGTGATAATAAACCAGATTCCAATCGAAGCTCTCTCACCACTGAATCCAAGAGTCATTCCAAAGCCTTAAGCTTAAAATTCAGGACTGCCGCTTCAGTGTGGCACTGGGGGAGTGCCACACTGCCAGTGGTACTGTCGCATGGGTGAGATATCACTTCTGACAGAAGAACACCAAGAATTTTCACCAGTAGCCTGGGCCAATATTTATCCCTGGAAATAAGCTATTTATAATCATATTTCTTCTTGTGGGAGCTTGCTAAGTGCAAATCGTACCTCCTACATTGCAAATGTGCTGATATTCAGAATTACACAATTGGCTTTGGAGTGCTTTGCAATGTTTTGAAAGGGATAAGAAAGGAACTATTAAAATGCATGCTTTTTTCTTTGAGGAACCGCTGAACTGCTTCTATTAGTAATTTTAAGCAGCACTGTCTAGCCTGCTCCTCTTGCTCATTTGGTCAGACTGACTGAGCAGACAAGCCAAGAGTTATAAGTTTCCAGCTCAAGATTAAAAGTCATAGACAGACAGAGCACGGAAACAGCCCGTCAGCCCAACGGGTCTGCACTGACCATCAACCACTGTTTGCAATAATCCTACATTAATCCCCCCCCTCCCCCATTTTCTATTCTCCCCATATTCTCATCGACTCCTCCCAGATTGGGAAGTAAATACCAGGGGAGCAGTAAATACTTTTCCACTTATTCCCAACTCCCTGTGGGTGACTGATTCATCATTATAGATTATGGCTGATAGCCATTGAGCAGCGGAACGGGTTTAACAGTATATCTGTGATTAGGTCAGAATGAAGGTTACAATTCATAAATGGAAACCACTTAGCATCGATTGCTGTGGAGTTATATGGTGCAATCAGCCTATTCTTTTATCGGACCATTGGAACAAAAGTGCCTGTTCTTCCCCTTCAGCCTGTTCTACCATTCAATGGCTAATTAATATCTTAAGCTACAACCAAACTGCTGGAGGAACTCCACAGTTGCTGCTTGACCCAGTGAGTTCCTCCAGCAGATTGTTTGTTGCTCCAGATTCTGGCATCTGCAGCCTCTTGTCTATCTGGTATCTTAAGTTGCTTTGGGTAGTTATGCTCAACACCCTAGCCTAACTTGAGATTGTTAAATTATCCTCTGGCTTCAGATTTTTGGGGGAAGAGAGCTTAAGTCTTTCACTGTGGGACAATGTGGTTCCTCTAATTTTAAGGTTATTGAGGACATGCAGAACAGGTTGCAACCGGGGACATAGACTGCCCAGGCATAGATAAAGTGGACGGTAACAGTCTTTTCCCCAGGGTAGGGGAGTCCAAACCTAGGGGGGCATAGGTTTAGAGTGAAAGGGGAAAGATTTAAAAGGGACCAGAGGGGCAACTTTTTCCATTCAGAGGGTGGTGAGTATATGGAACGAGCTGCCAGAGGAAGTGGTTGAGGCAGGTACAATAGTATCATTTAAGCACTTGGACAGGTACATGGAAGGGTGGAGCTTGGAGGGATATGGGGCAAACACAGGAAATTGGGACTAGTTGGGTGGGCACCTGGTCAGCATGGACTGGTTGGGCCGAAGGGCCTGTGTCCATCCTGTATTGCTCTATGACTATCAGCTGATAAAGAACATACAACTTTAGGTTCTGGATGTGCACACCCATGTTCATTCCATAATATCAAAGATTTGTGCGTGCAAGTCCAAGTTCACAGAAAACATTGGGAATACTCTCCAAGTCGGGCAGTATCTGTGGAGAGAGAAAGAGGGTCAACACTTCAGGCCTTCATCAGAACTCATATGTTAAGTTCTTCTCAAAGACCTCAGTTAGGTCATGCTCGACTTTCTACATTCAAGGAAGTTTAAGCCTAGACTATACAAACTGTCATCTGAATACAACTCCTTAAATGTTGGCAATCAGTCCTCCTCTTCAAGACTGTGATTGGAGCTATCCGTCAGCACCTGACTCTCCAAGAGCCAACACTGTGCCCTGTGGTGCCCCAAGTTTTAAAAGATACCAGCTAACGTTTCCTGCCCTTTCAGCATTCTGATGGGACAGTTCCCTCCGCCATTCCTTCACCACCAAATACAAACCAACCTCCCTTCCATTGACTCCGTCTACACTTCCCACTGCCTCAGGAAAGCAGCCAACATAATAAAGGACCCCTCCCATCCCAGTCATCCTCTCTTATCGGGTAGAAGATACAAAAGCCTGACAGCACGTACCACCAGGCTCAAGGACAGCTTCTATCCCACTGTTATCAGACTCTTGAACGGACCTCTCATAAGCTAAAAGATGAACTCTTGATCTCCCAATTTACCTTGTTGTGGCCCTTGCACTTTGTCTACTTTCTCTTTAAGTGCAACATTATATTCTGCATTGTTTTCTTTTTACTACCTTGATGTACTTATGTATGGCATGATCTGTCCAGGTAGCACACAAAACAAAAGCTTTTCACTGTATCTCAGTACATGTGACAATAATAAACCAATTAATGCAACCTGGCACATGTTCAGGTGAGGGATTCAGATGTCACTTGTATTATTTTCGACTGATTTGGGAACTCAAGTACGCTGGATAATAGGGAGCTAAATTGCCTAGAGTGGTAACAGCTGTGACACTGAGTCACTGACATGCCCGATTAGTTATTTGCTGTAGGTCTTTCCAATTGTCAGAGTCATACAGCACGGAAACAGGCCTTTCAGCCCATCTGTGCCGACCATCACCCACCCATTTGCACTGATCCTATTTTATTCTCCCCACATTCCCCTCAACTCCCCATAGGTTCTACCACTCACCTCACACTGGGGGCAATTTACAGCGGCCAATTAACCTACCGGTCTACACAAGTTTGGACAGAAACTGGAGCACCTGGGGGGGGGGCAGGGTGGGGGGTTGGATCCCACATGGTCACAGGGAATACACGCAAACTCCACAGACAGTGATGGAGGTCAGGATTGAACCTGGGTTGTTAGAACTGAGAGGCAGGACCTCTGCATAGTGCTGCCCCTGTTGTAAGAATGAATTCATTTAATTCTGATCAACATCTGCATATTGGTAGTAACCAGGACACAAGAAATAACCCCCCCCCCCCCACCCTCCCCATTTCTTCCTCAAAACGATGTAATGGGGTCTTTGATATTCACCTGAAGCATTGGGTTTGTCTTACTCAGAAGGTGCTGTGTCAGACTGTACACTACTGGGAATGTCAGCCTGGGTTACCGGCTCACTCCCCTGGAACCGACCTTAACTTTAACTGACAAAGGGGAAGCAGAATACACTTTGGGAGATCGAATTTGAAGACAGAATACAAGGTTAATGGCAGGACTCTTAGCAGTGTGGAGGAGCAGAGGGATCTTGGGGTCCACATCCATAGATCCCTCAAGGTTGCCATGCAGGTTGATAGGGTTGTTAATAAGGCGTATGGAGTGTTGGCCTTCATTAGTCGGGGTATTGAGTTCAAGAGCTGCGAAGTGATGTTGCAGCTCTATAAAACTCTGGTCAGACCATACTTGGAGTATTGTGTTCAGTACTAATTGCCTCATTATAGGAAGGATGTGGAAGCTTTAGAGAGGGTGCAGAGGAGATTTACCAGGATGTTGCCTGGATTGGAAAGCATGACTTATGAAGACAGGTTGAGTGAGCTAGGGCTTTTCTCTTTGGAGAGGAGGAGGATGAGAGGTGACTTGATAGAGGTGTACATGATAGATCAAGTGGACAGTCAGAGACTTTTTCCCAGTGCAACAATGGCTAACATGAGGGGACATAATTTTAAGGTGATTGGAGGAAGGTACAAGGGGGATATCAGGGGTAAGTTTCTTTTTATTATACACAGAAAGTGCTGGGTGCGTGGAATGCACTGCCTGCAGAGGTTGTGGGGGCAGATACATTAGGGACATTTAGGAGACTCTTAGATAGACACATGAATGATAGAAAAATAGGGGGGCTATGTGGGAGGGAAGGGTTAGATAGATCTTAGAGCAGGATAAAATGTCAGCACAACATTGTGGGCTGAAGGGCCTGTACTGTGCTGTAATGTTCTATGTTCCGTGTTCGAAAACTCCAAGCTGACGTTACAAAAGTGATGAGTTACCTGGGCAGAAGCAGATCGGTGATGGATGGATTCCAAGGGTGGCCTGACTTTTGCAATGTACACAACAGACAAGCCAGCTGTGAAAGTGACAGGGTCACCCCACAGGCTCATTTTTCAACAGATTTGAACCTAAAGCTCAGCCTTCAAGCTCGATTCAAGATCTAAGCGACCCCACACTTGGGCAAGGTGTTAAACATCTGTTAACCCGGGGCTCTCCTCCAGGGTCAGGCACAGAGATTCCTCAGTGAAGCATTTATAGAGATGAATTTGCCGTTGCCGTAGTTTAAGGCTCTTTGGCAGGAGGTTACTCTGCAAGGAGAGCTCAGGCTCCTGCTGAAGATCACCAAGGAGAATGCAGCAGAGCATCTGGTAATGGATCAGCCGTGTGTCATTACTGAAGGGCGTTCAAACACATTCTCCCCTTGAACCTGAATCTATGCAAGTCCACTGCAGCAGAGGATTTCATCACAAGGGTAATTATCTGGTGTTAAAGCAGCTACCAGGCTGTTCTTACACACTTCGTAAATTTTCAGAATCAGAATCAGATTTATTATCACTGACATATGTTGTGAAATTTGTTGTTTTGCAGCAGCAGTACACTGCAAAACATAAATTACTATAAGTTACAAAAATAAATAAATAGTGCGAAATAGGAATAACGAGGTAGTGTTCATGGGTTCATGGACTGTTCAGAAATCTGATGGCGGAGTGGAAGAAGTTGTTCCTAAAACATTGAGTGTGGGTCTTCAGGCTCCTGTACCTCCTCCACGATGGTAGTAACGAGAAGAGGGCGTGTCCTGGGTGGTGAGGATCCTTAAATGATGGATGCTGCCTTCTTGAGGCACCACCTTAAAGATGTCCTCAATGATGGCGAGGGTTGTGCCTGTGATGGAGCTGGCTGAGTCTACAACTCTCTGCAGCCTCTTGCAATCCTGCACATTGGAGCCTCCACACCAGGCGGTGATGCAACCAGTCAGAATGCTCTCCACCGTACATTTGTAAAATTTGCAAGTCTTTGGCGATATACCAAATCTCCTCAAACTCCATTAGAGTCGTTGGCATGCCGTGCCTTCTTCATGATTGCGTCAATGTGCTGGGCCTAGTATAGATCTTGAGATGCTGACACCCAGGAACTTGAAGCTGCTCACCCTTTCCACCGCTGACCCCTCAATGAGGACTGGTGTGTGTTCTCCCGACTTCCCCTTCTTGAAGTCCACAATCAATTCCTTGGTCTTGCTGACATTGAGTGCGAGGTTGTTGTTGTGACACTGCTCAACCAGCCGATCTATCTCACTCCTGTACGCCTCCTCGTCACCATCTGAGATTCAGCCAACACCGTCATCAGTGAATTGATAGATGGTGCTTGAGCAGTGCCTAGCCACACAGTCATGAGTGTAGAGAGAATAGAGCAGTGGGCTAAGCACGCATCCTTGAGGCACGCCTATGTTGATTGTCAGTGAGGAGGAGGTGTTATTACCGATCCGCGCTGACTGTGGTCTCCCGATAAGGAAGTCAAGGATCTAGTTGCAGAGGGAGGTACAGAGGCCCAGATTTTGAAGCTTGTTGATTAGTACTGAGGGAATGATGGTGTTGAGCGCCGAGCTGTAACTGATAAGCAGCAGCTTGATGCATGTATTGCTATTGTCTAGGTGCTCCAAAGCAGAGTGGAGAACCAGTGAGATTGCATACGCTGTAGATCTGTTGTGGCGGTAGGCAAATTGCAGTGAGTTTATTCTAGCCATGACCAACCTCTCAAAGCACTTCATCACAGTAGATGTGAGTACTACCAGGCGATAGTCGTTGAGGCAGCTCACCCTGCTCTTCTTGGGCACCAGTATGATTGATGCCCATTTGAAGCAGGTGGGAACCTTCAACTGAAGCAATGAGAGGTTGAAGATGTTCTTGAACACTCCAGCCAGTTGGTCGACACAGATCTTCAGTACCCTGCCAGGTACACTGTCAGGGCCTGACATCTTGCGAGGGTTCACCCTCTTGAAGGATGTTCTGACATCAGCCTCCGAGACAGCGATCACAGGGTTGCCAGATTCTGTGGGGATTCGCACAGGTGTAGTGTCATTCTCCCTTTTAAAGTGTGCATAAAAGGCATTGAGCTCATCAGGGAGTGAAGCATCACTGCTATTTATGCTGTTAGGTTTCACCTTACAGGAAGTAATGGCATACAAACCCTGCCACAGGTATCGTGCATCACATTGTGTCTCCAACTTCACTCGGAATTGCCTTTTCGCTCTCACGATGGCCTTCCGCGGGTCGCACCTGGACTTCTTGTAGGGTTCTGCATCGCTGGTCTCAAACGCCACAGATCTCGCCCTCAGCAGACTGTGAATCTCCTGGTTGATCCAAGGCTTCTGGTTTGGGAAGGCTCAGTATGTTTTCGAAGGCACACACTCATCCACACAGATTTTGAAGAAGTCGGTGACCGTTGTGGCAGATTCATTCAGATCTGAAGATGAATCACTGAATATGGTCCAGTCCACCGATTCAGCGCAGTCCTGTAAATGCTCCTCCACCTCCCTGGACCAGACCTTCACGGTCCTCACCACTGGTACTGTGGTCCTCAGTCTCTGCCTGCATGCCTAGAGTAGAAGTACAGCCAGGTGATCGGACTTGCCAAAATGTGGGCATGGGATTGCACGGTAAGTGTTCTTGCTGGCGGTGTAGCAGTGATCGAGTGTGTTGGCTCCTCTGGTTCCACAGGTGACATGTTGGTGGTAGTTCGTCAGAGACTTCAAGCTGGACTGGTTGAAGTCCCCTGCGATGATCGGGAAGGCATCAGAGTGCGCTGTCTCGTGACTGTTGATCATGGTTCTCAGCTCCTCCAGTGCCAGCCCGACGTCTGCCAGGGGTGGAACGTACACTGGTACTAGCATGGCGGCAGAGAACTCCCTCAGTGGGTAGAACAGACGACACTTGACCACCAGGTGTTCCAGATCGGGTGAGCAGGACTGAGATAGAACTGCCACGTCTGTGCACCACGATAGTTAATCACGAATCCAACGCCGCCGCCTCTGCCTTTACCTGACGCCGTTGTCCAGTCCACGCGGTGGATGGTGAAGCCCTTGGGCAGGAGCGCTGTGTCCAGAGTGCTGGGGGGGGCAGCCATGTCTCTGTGAAGCAGAGTACACAACAGTCTCTGGTGTCCCTCTGGGACTGCAGTCTTGCTGAGGTCTCCCCTCTCACCTCAAACCCCGCTCCTCCTCCTTCTCCCATCTGTTCACACCTCTCCTCAATTCCTCCTTCCCTCAATATCCAACACCTCCCATCATTCTCACCCCACACCATATCCATTTCACTCCCACTTCTCCCAACTTCCTCCCATCTCCTGCTCTCCTCATCCTCTTATTCACACCACTAACCTATCCCTTTTCCCCTCTCCCCCCTCCCCTTGCCCCTCCCTATCCCCTCCTACCCTCCTCCTCCCCTTTTTCCTTATCCGCTCTCTCCAGTACTCTCTGCTATCTTTCTCCTCCCTTCCCATGCCCCTCCCGCTCTAAGCAGCCCCACTCCTCCTCTCCCCATCTCGTTCCCTCCCCTCTCCACATGCCCTTTACCTACTACCCCTCTACTCCCATAGCTTCCCCTCTTCCCACCTGCCTATCCTTCATCTCCTTCCCCTATCTCAGTCGCATACTATAATTCTAGGGGGGGCTGGTCTTTCCCCAGGTAACTGACTGAAGTAACTGTCCCAGCTGAGGCTGTTCAGGTGTTGGGCCAACTCACCGCTCAAGGGGTGGTCGCGGTTAGATGTCCATCTTTTGTTCCTCACACATGAGTGATGGGTGTTCAACCATAACTCGAAGGTTTGGTTTACATCACAAGACAAAGGAACAGAAGTAGGCCATTCGGCCCATCGAGTCTGCTCCATGAGTTAAACTAATACTATTCCTATCTAGCCCCAATTTCCAGCCTTATCCCCATATTCCTTGATACCTTGACTAATTAGATACCTATCAATCTCCTCCTTAAACACCCCCAATGATTGGGCCTCCACAGCTGTACGTGGCAACGAATTCCATAATTTCACTACCCTCTGGCTAAAGAAATTTCTCCTTATTTCTGTTTTAAACTGGTGCCCTTTAATTCTAAGATTGTGCCCTCTCGTCCTGTGAAAACATCGGTGTGTGAAAACATCGACACAATTTATTCCTTTAGAGGTAGTTGCTGAGTCCATCACTTTGAGCTGCTGTTGCCAACATACTTTTAGTAGCTGCAGTTACAGTCAATGACCTAACCAGAATTTACAGCCACCCAGCCCTGACGTCCATTACAGGCTCTGCACACGAGCCTCCTCCCCATCCCTCTTCAAACACTTCAGCACCTTAACTCTCAGCTTTCGCATCTAATGTAGGTTCAATTCCCAGTCCGGAAATTTGAGCACAAGAATCCAAGCTGACAGCCCAGTGCAGTACTGAGGGGGTGCCCTGTAGGCAGTGCCGTCTTTTGGATGGTTACATTGGATATGTGACACAAGATACTGTAGATCCGTCCACACTACAGGTATGCTCCTCCCATCTTTCCTCATGTATCAGTGTCTGTCTCTGCTCCATGTCTCATCAAACAGACCAGCTCCCACAACATTTCTTTTATATATTCATTCAAGGGATGTGGGCTTCATACACTGAGCCAGCATTTAACTGCCCATCCCTAGTTGCCCTTGAGAAGGTGGCAGTGAGCTGCTTTCTTGAACCACTGCAGTCCTTGAGGCGTTGGTATACCCTCAATGCTGTTAGGGACGGGGTGCCAGGGTTTTGACCCAGTGACGGTGAAGGAACGGCGATATATTTCCAAGTCAGGATGGTGTGTGGCTTGGAGGGCAACTTCCAAGAGTTACAATTTTCTCTGTACTCCGTTCTCCCCACCTTCCCCCAGATTCTGCCACTCACCTACACACTAGGGGCAATTCACAGCAGCCAATTAACCCACCCACATGTCTTTAGAATGTGGGAGGAAACCAGAGCACCTGGAAGAAACCCACACAGTCACAGAGGGAAAGTGCAAACTCCACATAGACAGCACCGGAGGACAGGAGTGAACCTGGCTCTGAGACAGTGAGACCCACTTTATTCAGGTCAGGCAGTATCAATGGAAATAAATAGTTAATGTTTCAGGTCTGGGATCTTTCAATCATGAAACGTTGACCATTTTCCTCTCTCCACAGATGCTGCCTGACCTGCTGAATGTTTCCAACATTTTCTGGGATTTTTTCCCCCCCAGGTTTCCAGCATCTGCAGTTCTTTTAATTCCCTAGGATGAACAAGGGCTTCTCTGCCCTCCCTAGTTGTTGGAAGACCTTGAAATGGGACTGGTTCAGCAGCAGCTAGATGGATTTAAAAAAAAGTATGTTAAATTTGTGATGCGTTCCACCGACAAACTGCACCCCTGCAGATGCGCACTGCTACCACCAGGTGGAACCCCGGAGGCCATCTCACAACCCAAACCAACAGCTGGTTTTAAAACAAGGATTAGTTGGGAATACTCAGCAGGTCAGGGAAGGAAACAAGAGTTAAACTTTCATTAGAATTGGGAAAAGATGAAACAGGTTTTAAAGAATGGTGAAGGCAAGAACAGTGGAGGGAGGGAGGGGCTGGGTGCGGGGAAAGAACAAAATGGAAGGAGAGAGGCAGGGGAGATTAAAACAATCTACTGGGCAGTGGTGATCTCCGTCTGATGTGCTTTGGAGATATGGGCAATCTAAAGCCACCGCCTCAAAACGCTGGAGAGGTGACGGCAAGACTATCTCCGCAAAATCCTCCCTATTCACTGGTAGGATAAGTGAACCAACGTTGATATTCTCTCCCAGGCCAACATCCCCAGTAGTTTCGTTGTGCAGGTCCAACACCGGACTCCTGAAATGACTACCCTTTCGAGCTCTATCAGGGAAAAGATTAGCAGGCGGACAGAGCAAAAGATTCAAGCAACAATCAGTGGGAGGAGCTCAACAGATCGAGCAGCATGCAGCAGAAGATACAAACACCTGAAAGCACATTTCACCAGGCTCAAGGACAGCTTCTACCCCGCTAAGATTATTGAACGGTCCCCTAGTACGAAAAGATGGACTCTTGACCTCACAATCTATATTGTTATGGCCTTGCACCTTATTGTCTGCCTGCACTGCATTCTAACTGTAATATTATATTCTGCATTGTTATTTTTTCCCTTGTGCTACCTCAATGTAGAACATAGAACCTTACAGCACAGTACATGTACTGATGTGATGAGATGACCTGTGTGGATGGCATGCAGAACAAAGTTTTTCCTCTGTACTTCGGTACATGTGACAATAATAGACAAATTTACCAATTTTTTTTTCTTTGCAAGGATCTTTGGGACTCTGGATGGTGGGAAAGGAAGGGTTAAAAAGGCAGTTGTGACATCAGTTGCTCGGGAAGGTCCTCTGTTCCTTGGGAATTCTTTCGTGATTTCTTGTGGGCATCAGAGATGGAATAACAAAAGAACAGATTTCAAACCCAAACTCCATGTGTGCTCATGATCACGATTCCTTATCACATTGTCTTTAAATTCCTGCAATTGTTGGCAGCTATTCCATCATACAATTCCCCTATTCCCTCTTCTCCTCCACAATGTCTTTCAATTTACTTTAATGTTGCTAATTTCTTTATGGTCCCTTCCTCACTTGCCTTGTGGGCGGGATGAGGTTCATCATGGCTCCCAGTGGCCTCTTGGGGTGGGATGGCTTCTTCCCTGAGTCGATAAATAAGCAGAGAGAAAGATCGAGCTTAATGCCTAGCTGCAGATAATGAAGGTGATCCATCTTCTCCTGACGGAGGCAGATGTTGTGTGGTGGTAGGCAACGAGGAGAGATCAAAATCTGGACTGCTGGGAGAAGACGACTTCAGGCAGTGTCAGGCCCCAATACGACAAGTATATACTGAGCCCCAAGCCCTTCCTGCTCTCCACTACCATCTTCCCACTGTCTCCACAACAATCTCTCAATTCTCTGCGTCTCACACTCCCGACTCTTCCCTGTCTCCTAAACTCCTATCCCCGACACTGATAACTCGCTATTTGCCATACTCAATCTCTCTCCTCCATCACTCACATTCCTAGCAACCCTCCAGCCCCACAAATCCTTGCCTTGGTCTCCCTGACTTCCAATCTCACATGAGGCACAGGGGTTCTGAAATCCCCCTCCCTAACCCTCTTGGTTTTTCTCTGTGACTGTGGCCCAAGTGTCACGTTTTGTCTGCTGAAAAGCCCTTAATCCATCTTGGAATGATTTATTTAGGTTACAAGTGCAGAGGTACTGAGTGCACTGGAATTTACTAGTGTTGCTACAAACTGTTACTATAGTTAAGAGGTTAATTCCTATACCATGATAGCCCTGAAGAGGGAGAGCTTTGCCTCATGATGGGGTAGGGATAATCATTTCACCATTTAAAGGATCGCAATTAGGAGTAGGTATAACTGACAGCCCTCATCAAATGTTACTTGCAAACAGTTTATACCTCCCTTGTGTTCCATATTCAGATATACTACCCTCTGCCAAAGGTTTTGACCCTTGCTGTGCACCATACTGTATGCATTGGCTATTCGTTGCAAGCCATGGAATCTGATGGTACTAAATGGAGTGACATTTGGTTCATCATCCCAGAGTCAACTCTTCTGCAAAGTTCTCCATTGTGCTACTCTCCTGTTCCTTCCCCTTTGATGCATTATCTTTCCCCATTTCAAGTGATTATCCAATTCCCTTTTGAAGCTGTTTCAACTGTCCTGTTAGAGGGCTAGTTCCAAATTATATATACACTGTAAAAGAACAACTTCACCTCCCCACTTGGTATTCTTAAGTCTCTGGTCACCAACACTTGTACCAGATGAAAGACTCTCCATCTAAGAGAGACTTGCCTTCATTTGCCAGGGCATAGAATACAAGAGCAGGGAGGTGATGGTACAACTTTATAAAACATTGGTAAGGCCACACCTGGAGTACTGTGTGCAGTTCTGGTCACCACACTACAGACAGGACATAATTGCACGGGAGGTTCACCAGGATGTTGCCTGGGATGGAGTGGTTCAGTTATGAGGAGAGACTGGGGCAGGGGGATTGATGGAAGTATATAAAACTACAAGTGGAGATAGCAGGAAACCTTTCCCCATAACAGAGGTGTCTAACACTAGAGGGCATAGGTTTAGGGCAAGAGGTTGAAGTTTAAGAGAGATCAGAGGAAGGACTTTTCCCCCCAATAGAGAGGGTGGTTGGAATCTGGAACACACTGCCTGAGTGTTGGGGACACAACATTAAAGGAGTATACAAACAAGCACTTGAATTGCCAAAGCAAAGCCAGCCAGGGACCAAGTGCTGGTAAATGGGATTAGCATGGAAAAGTGCTTGATGATCAGCATGGACACAGTGGCTGGACCCACCCTACGTTGTACGACTCCAGGTTCTGGACTCATGATCAAGTCTCTGCTTACCTTCTTTGCTGGAAGAAGACCTATCCCAGCTTCTCCTGTCTGTCCTTGTAACTCAGGTCCCACAGCACTGGCTGTTCTGTTGAACTTCTCCCTTCGTTTTCATTGTTCCTCCAGTACAGGTAACAATTCCATTCACAATTTTGTCTGCTTCCCACGTCCCCTTGGTCACTGGGCAGGGGTGGCAATTGTCGGGTCGGTTGCTTACGAAGGCTCGTTGGCCGAGATGAGTCATATCCAGTGGGGAATCATGATGACTTCCGGCTTCACAGGGCAGAGACCTCAGTAACTCAGACTTGCTGACCACACTACTACAAAAAACTCGGATTGATTTTATATACATAATCTATATGTAACCAACCTCCACACCGCATTCTTCTGGCTAAATGACCCTGCTTTTAGGGAGTGCAGTTGCTGTAGTTTCTGCCTGTTAAATACTGTTTATTGAATAAATACTTCAATTGACCCAACACCACCTTCACCAGCTGATGCCATGTTGTCAATAGATACTCGATCACATTTTATGCACATCTTTTATAAAAGTATTTCCCTAAGCAGCCACCAACTGGAGATGATGCAGGGCAATAGACGGGAGCATTTCAGCAGCATTTTATAAGGCTGAATCAGCTCAAAGCACTTTAAACAATTAATTCACGGTTGACACATGATGATTGATAATCTCAAGCTGCACTGATTTCACAATGTTTGACTATTACCAAGGAGATGAATGACGACATTATAATTGGACTTGCTCCCAACATTCATGCTCACTGTAAACTGCTTTCACAAATAAGTCAAGGCCACTATTGAAATAGGTTGTACAAAATGTTGGTACGGCCACATTTGGAGTACTGTGTACGGTTCTGGTTGCCAAGCTGTAAGGATGCAATTAAACTGGAGGGGATGCAAAAAAGATTAATGAGGATGTTACTGGGATTAGAGGGTTTAGACTTTTTTCTCCCCCCCCCCCCCCCCCCCCCCCCCCGCCGAAGCAAAAGAGGCTGTGGGGGTGACCTTATAGTGATTTATAAAATCGTGTGGGGCATAGATAAGGTGAATAGCCAAAGCTTTCCCTAGGGCAGGGGAATCCAAGACTAGGGGACATAGGTTTAAAGTGAGAGGAAAAAGATTTAGGAGATCCGAGGGGCAACTTTTTTTTATACTTAAAAAAAAGTGTGGTGGGTATATGGAACGAGCTGCCAGAGGAAGTGGTAGAGGCAGGTACAATTATGACATTTAAAAGACACTTAGACAGGTACATGGACAGCAAAAGTTTACAGTCATATCAACCAAACACAGGCAAATGTGAATAGCTCAGATAGGCAACTTGGTCAGCTCAAACGAGTTGGGCCAAAGGGCCTCTTTCCATGCTCTATGATCCACCTCAGACATGATAGTCAATCCCATGCTGATATATTGCTCTTAGCAAAAAAAAAAAATCACTGTAGTCACCAAATAGCAAGTGTTGTACCATAAAGAGTCATACAGCATCAAAACAGGCCCTTTGGCCCACAGAGTCTGTGCCAACCATCAACCTCCCCTTTACACCAATGCCATTTTATTCTCTCCACATTCCCATCAACTCCCCCCAGATTCTACCACTCACCTACACATTAGGGGCAATTTAGAGCAGCCAGTTAACCCACCAACCTGTATGTTTTTGAGAAGCAGGGAGAATCCAGAGCACCAAGAAACCAACACAGTCACAGGGAGAACATATTGGTATTGGTTTATTATTGTCACTTGTACCGAGGTACAGTGAAAAACTTGTCTTGCATACCGATCATACAGGGCAATTCATTACACAGTGCAGTTACATTGGGTTAGTACAGAGTGCATTGATGTAGTACAGGTAAAAACAATAACAGTACAGAGTAAAGTGTCACAGCTACAGAGAAAGTGCAGTGCAATAAGGTGCAAGGTCACAACAAGGTAGATTGTGCAACGTGCAAAACAATGTGCAAACCTCAAACAGCACCGGAGGTCAGGATTGAACCGGGGTCACTGGAGCTGAGAGGCAGTGGCTCAACCCACTTTGCTATTGTCCCACTCAAAAGAATGATCGTCGTGTTCAAGTCCCAGGTAATTGGTGGCACAGTGGAACTTCCTCACAGGTCTATGGACCTGGGTTTGATCCTGACACTGGGTCTGTGCAGACTTTGTGTGTTCTCTCTGTGACCCATGTGGGGTTTCTCTGGGTGCTCCGGTTTCCTCCAATGGACATTGTGCACTGTGAATTACCCCTCAGTGTAGGTTAATAGCAAAATGGAAAGGTATTGGTATATTATTGTCACATGTACCAAGATACAGTGAATAACTTGTTTTGCATTCCATCCAGACAGATCATTTCAAAACACAAGTACGTCAAGGTAGTACAAGGGAAACACCATGGAGAAGGAGAGTGGGGTTATTAGGATCAGTCCCTTGGGAACCAGCATGGACTCAATGGGCCCGGTTACAAGAGGAGATAATGCAAGCTGATGCTCCCAGTGCAGTGTCGACGGAAAGCTGCATTATTAGATACCGTTTTTCAAAGAGGATGGTAAACCAAGAACCCCTTTGATTTTATGCACATAATCTAAGCAACTATCCTCCACTCACTGCATTCGTCTGGGGAAATTACTCTGCCCTTAGTGGGTGCAATTTCTTTTATTTATTTTAAAGTCAAAGTCAAGTTTATTGTCATATGCACAAGTACATGTGTGCACAGGTGCAATGAAAAACTTACTTACAGCAGCATCACAGGCACATAGCATCAGATATGCAGCATTCACAAGAAAGAAAAAATACACACAATTTTTACAAGACTTAGAACAAATACCAAGTCTATTTTAATGCAAAGTGTTCATAGTGTTGCTATACTGAGGCAGTGATTAGGGTTGTGCAGGTTGGTTCAAGAATCGAATGGTTGAAGGGAAGTAGCTGTTCTTGAACCTGGTGGTATTGGACTTCAGGCTTCTGTACCTCCTGCCCGATGGTAACTGTGAGATGGTACAGCCTAGATGGTGGGGATCTTGTGGTGCTAGTATAGACAACGAGCATTGCTCATCTCTAATTGTCCTTGTGAAGGTGGTGAACCCATGGTGGCCCAGACATTGCAATATTTCAAAGAATAGCAGGGAAGTTTTCCCCAGTGATCCTGCCAACCTTCATCATTCAAGCCTCATGGGTATAAATAGCTATCAGAATACTTCTGGGATCTTGCAGTGCTCTACTTGGCCACCATATTTCTTACATTACCGCAGTAACTCTGTTTCAGAAGGTACTTCACTGACTGTCAGACTCCATAGGATAGCCAGAGGTTGTAAAAGGTGCTACATAACTGCAAGATAATGCAGCAGGACTTTCCAGGGCAGCACTGTGCTTGCGTTAGAAATTCTAAAGGTTGGGCAAATAATGCAGAGGTAGAGTTCACAACCCACCATGGTAACTGGGGAATTTAACATGTTAATTAAAGGTGTAAAACATACCACAGGTTCAGTAGGAAGCTGCAGGAGAGGAAATTTGCCGTCCTTACACAATCTGACTTGTATTTGACTCCAGCTCATACAACCGACTCTTAAATAGAGGAGCAAGCTATCAAGGCTGGAATAATCAGGGATAGGCAATAAATGCTGGCCTTTCCAATGATACCACCAACAAATGAATTAAAATAACAAGAACAGCATAACAAGGTCCCACAAACAGCTGCTTTTGATGGTGTTGATTGTGGGATAATTACGAGGTAGGGTAGTTTGGTAGATTTTGGTTCCACACAGATTCTGCACTTTGGCATTTTGCAGTAACATTATTCATAACCGTGTGAAGCTTTAGATTACTACTGATCCATTCCTGGGGTTGAAAAGTCTCTGTCAGGGCTCAAGGCTCTGACACATACTGAGACCTCCCCATACTGTGACAGAGTGCTGGATTATTAGATGTACTCCTCTCTGGGATGAGGTGAGAAACTGATGCCTTGTTGGTTTCTTCAGAACAAGAATCAGAGGAAAATCAACACTTCCCCTTCAAGCACCCCTGCTAGAACGAAACTGGCTCCAAATCTGTTGCTATTTATTGACATTGCCTGTGCAAAACACTCCTTATCTACAATTTCTCAAATTGTTTGAAAACAAATACTTTTAGTTAAAAGCACAAACCCAACCATATCAATGGATGTATTGAAACGCTAGGCTTAAATATTGGGAACTATCTGATACAAATGCCCGCAAGTGGCGCCGGAAGCGTGGCGACACCTGCGGGCTGCCCCCAGAACACTCTACGCAAAAGATGCATTTCACTGTGCGTTTTGATGTACATGTGACTAATAAAGATATCTTATCTTAACATTTATGAATTTAAGCTGCAGCATTTCATATGCAAGTGCAAAATTTGGGTGCTAAAGTGTTAAAATCATCCATTCCAGATGCCAGTGACAGCAAGTGTTAATCCAGTACATTCATCATTCACCCATGAGGTTTTGCTAACGTGAGATCCTTGTCTGGGGCACGTCCCCAGGCTTGGCATCGCAGGGACGTTAATTAATATGGTCTCGTTGCACTTTGGTTCCAGCCCGTGGGAGGCCACACATTTCCGGCAGCTGAATCGGAAATTTGCCTCGAATGAATGCTCGAGTTGATATTCCTCCTGCTGCGTTCATCAGACAACAAATTAATGAAGGACTCTCTCAATAAGGAATTATATCAGCCACTTAAATACCCAGTGGCATCTGGAGAGGGTTACTCTCTTGCTTGGACTGATTAGCCTTTCCGTAAATTGTTTCTCCTTCTTCGCCTGATCTGGCCCATGGTCGACAGTAGTTGGGTGGTACACATATTGTACAAGGGAACCTTCACCCCATCCATCAGGAAGAAGCTATCGTGTTGTAAACAGCATAGAACACTAAGAGGGTCTACATCACGTGTGTGTTAGGATGGGGCTTGAACTCACAACCTTCTCTCTGAAGGGCAGCAGTGCTACCCACTGAGCCATATGTGGCTCGGTGCTTTGGTCACTGATCTGTGATGGTTTATGGAACCATAGGGACTCTGTACTTGAATGCATTATTGTCATTGGAGAGGAGGAGAGGGAGGGTTGTTGTTGAGTCTGAAGGGTGAAGTAGACTCGAGGGGTTGTGTGGGCAACTCTCACTTGGAGGGATCTGCCTCTGCTCTTTCCAGAAATTCCTTGTGTTAAGGAAGAAAGTTAATTTATAATGCATATGACCTTAACAGCTAATGAAGTCTCTATAAGTGTCTCCGGTTAGACCACACTCAAGTACAGTGTTCAGTTCTGGTCACCTCATTAGAGGAAGGATGTGGAAGCTTTGGAGAGGATGCAGAGGAGATTTACCGGGATGCTGCCTGAATAAGAATCCTATGAGGAAAGGTTGAGCGAGCTAGAGATTTTCTCTTGTGAGTGACGCAGGATGAGAGGTGACTTGATAGAGGTGTATAAGATTATGAGAGGAATAGATAGAGTGGACAGCCAGCATCTTTTTCCCAGGGCAGCAATGGCCAATACCAGAGGACATCCATTTAAGGTGAGTGGAGGAACATTTAGGGGAGACATCAGAGATAGGGTCTATTTTTTTTTAAAACAAACAGAATGGTGGGTGCCTGGAATGCACTGCCAGGGTGGTGGTAGAGGCTGATACAATAGGAACATTTAAAAGACTTGGATAGGCACATGGATGCAAGAAAAATGGAGGGTTATGGGCTGTGTAGGAGGGGTGGGTTAGATTGATTGCAGGGTGGGTTTATATAGGTCAGCACAACATCGTGGCCAAAGGGCCTGTACCATGCCGTACTGTTCTATGTTCTTAGGCAGTTTCTCGGGATTGAGGATAGCATGCTTCATGTCAGGTTTGTGGGTTTCAAAGTGACTGATGAAGCCAATGTGAGACATTCCTACTCTTGCACAGAGGGGAGCTGGTTTGTGAGGTGTCACACTCATTTGTGCAGACCCTCACTGTGCTTCTGACGTATGGCTTGAGGTCCTCAATGTCATCCCAAAACTCCTTCCCCACTTTGACTGGTCATTGAGGTTACCAGGAGTCAGTGGGGAATTTTTCATTTCTTCCAGCAGACTTTGAAGCTTTTCCTCCATCCACCCCAGTATCTGATCCCATGACAGAGCTTGGAATTGAGCGTGTTCTTCAGGAGTACATGTCAAATTTCAACCATGTGGTCTGTCCATTATAGCCAAATAAATGCAACTAGGGCCTGCAAATGTAGTCACTGTTGTCATATAGTGAATGTTTTGACCAACAATTAGATAATCTGTTCCAATGACTTTGGTTGAGGGATACCTACTGACCTCGACACTAGGGATAACCCTTCAATTCTACAGAATAACACTATGAAATCTTCTATATTCAGCTGAGGTAGGAGACATTCTCTGCAACTAACATCAATTGTTTTCTTTCCCAGTTCTGACAAGGGGCTAATACAAATATTAATTTTAACACATTCTCTACAGGTGCTGCCTGACCTGCAGAGTGTCTCCACCACTTTTTATCTCAGATTTCCAGCATCTGCAGTTTTATTGATTTCTCGTTGTTCTGGATTAGACTAGGCTTGGATCACTGTGTACAGGTCTGGTCAAAATATAATGAAAAGGATGCAGAGGCTCAAGAGAACGTTTCAACAGTGGTGCGAGTGAGGGTATACGCATCAGGAACAAACTGCTTCTCTTCTCCCTCAAGGGAAGCTAATTAAAGGCAGAACATTTCCACTTGTGGGGAAGAGCACAAGTAAAGCCCCTCGTTAAAAATAATCAGCAAAAAAAATGTCACACGGAAAATTCAGAAGAAACTTCTTTCTCAATCAATGGTGAGAATGTGGCTCACTCCCAGAGGAATTGGCTGAAGTGAATGGTATTGATACATTTAAAGGGGGCAAGGGGCTGGACAAGTATTTGAAGCAGGAGGGGGGACCTAGGATAATGCTGATAGACATGTGAAGAACAGTGAATCAGTTGGGCCAAATGGCCTGTTTCTATACTGCATATTTTATGCAAGTGCAGCACTCACTAATGGTATTGAGAGGGTCTGCCTGGATTTTGGTGGTCTCTTAAAGTAATGCTTTATCATAAGCTGGTGAGTTGGGCCAGGAATGGTAACCCCTGAACCAAAGTCAATCCACAGATCAATGCATTGGTCCCAGTGTCACCGAGGTGGGAAGGGAAAAGTACAGGATGCAACCAGTGGACCTAATCCAATGACATTAATGCCTTGACAACAAATGAAGTCAGAGCATGGACAGAGGCCATTTTACCCATTGCTTGTACTGACCTTCCAGCAACGATCCACAGCAAACCCATTTTATTCTCCCCACATTCCATTTGTTCCATGTGACTAGGTTTTGCAAGGTTACTCTGACTCTCCTTCAGTCTTCTCTTAATTAAACCATACTTCACCTCCCCAAGCACCTCCGTCTCAGGTGTTCTTAAAGCTTCCCATTCAAGATACCACCTGATGGCAAAATGCCAGATCTGCAAAAAAAGCCAGGGCCAAGACAATAGCAGGATTCAGGTCCATGAGTTCAAAATACCAGCAGGAGGTTTGAGCTCAATCCTCCCAAGAATATTTTATTTTCCTTATGAGCATTTTGGCCCAGAGTCTATGCTAGCTCACACAGCAATCCTGTTCTCCACTATGTTTCATTGTATTCTATTCTCTCCACATTTCCTCCTCCTCCCAGATTTAGCTGCTCATCTACACTGGGGGTAATTTAGAGTGGTCAATTAACCCGCCAACTGCCCACCTTTGGGATGTGGGAGGAAACCAGAGCACTCAGAGGAAACCCACAGAGTCACAGGGAGAACATGCAAACTCCACAGACAGCACCCAAGGTCTGGCTTGAACCTGGGTTGCTGGAACTGTGAAGCAGTAATTCTTCTAACTTCATCACTACACTGTCCCCATGCCACCAAGCTGCTGGAAGAACTTCACACCAAGAGACCATTCAGCCCATTGTGACTTTACCAGCTCTTTGAAATCATCCAACAAATTACATTCCCTCCACTTCTCCACTATGCTTGAGGTTTCTCACCTCCTTTCAAAGAACATAACCCAATTCCACATTGAAGGTTAATCCAGAAACTGCTTCCAGCACCCATAAATGGTGCATATTCTAGATCCTATCAACTCCCTGCTTTAAGACAGATACGTTGTTGGTGGTCATGATTTTGAGGCTCTCAACTTCTATTTTGGTTGTTGGTTTTCAGCCTATATAATAGAGCTTTGTTACACAAGAATAAAAGAAGTAGAAACAAGAGTAGACCAGTCACATCTCACTTGCTTTGCTATTCAATAAAATCATGTTTAACCTTTTATCTCAGCCTCATACTTGCACTAACCCCATATCCCTTAATTCCCTTCACATCCTAAACCACTGAATACAAAAGAACTCAGAAGCACAGACTGTTCCTGCAGAAGTATTTACGAGATAAACTTATTGTGGCAGAGGTGTTAGCAAGTCCAATTAGATAGCAGAATACAGTAAAACTCTGATAATCTGGCACACTATTGGACATTAATACCCAACAGTTCAAATCATTTTTTATTTGAAAATGTTACAGAATATAACATTAAAATTTGCAGTAAAGATAAGATATCTTTATTAGTCACATGTACATCAAAACACAGTGAAATGCATCTTTTGCATAGTGTTCTGGGGGCAGCCCACAAGTGTCGCTACGCTTCCGGCACCAACATAGCATGCCCACAACTTCCTAACCTGTTAGTCTTTGGAATGTGGGAGGAAACTGGAGCACCCAGAGGAATCGCATACAGCCACAGGGAGAACATACAAACTCCTTACAGACAGTGGCTGGAAATGAACTCAGGTCACTGGCGCTGTAAAGCGTTACGCTAACCGCTACACTACTGTACCTGCCCACTAACTTGGTATACTTAAAGGATTTGGGGGAAATGTGACCCTAACCACCAAGGAGAGCATGGGGAACAGTGCCCTGGTGAATTTGGAGAGAGTGCAGCAACCAGGAGCCCAGTGAGTGTGAAGGGAGCATAGGAACCAGAATCAGAACAGAGCATTGTAAACATCACCTGGTAATCCTGATGCTAAACTATCAGGATTTCCCAATGGTTAAATAGCAGATTAAGGGTTTACTATACATTGACTCATTCCTCAGCCCTCTGGTTGAGATGCATCTCAGCTACATTAAGGATACATCAGAAATCATTGAAAACAGTCAGCAAGTTGGGCAGCATCTGTGGAAAGAGTTAAAATTAACTCTTCTTCTTTCCCAGTTAAGTTGTAGAGGTGGGGGAAGGGATGGATGGGAGAAAGGATACAAGACAGGTACATGGATCGGAAAGGACTGGAGGCAAATGGGACTAGCTCAGCGCAACACCTTGGTCGGTATGGATGAGTTGGGATGAAGGATCTGTTGCCATGCTGTCTACGACTATAATTGTATGAGCCCAATATCTCTGATAAAGGGAGGGAAAGTTTGCCATGTTGATAAGCTGTAGATGAAGTCATCCAGTTGATAGGTAAATGAAGACAGTGATGTGGAATACATGGAATAATCTTTGTTTCAGTCCAACTTGGGCTGCTTCCCTCAACTTTCTCTGTACATTTGGATCACCTGAATTAAGGATTTGCACAACATCAAATTGGAGTCTTTCAGCACCAGGATCAGCTATGTACCCAAGTGTGCCCTGGATGGTGATTTGGATAATGCTTTCCTGCACGGCACTCTCCCAATTCTCTCGTGTTCCTTCTTGTATCCCAGCACCAGTCACAAGAGATTGAGTATAGTCATGCCAGCAACAGCTAATGGGTGGGGAATGGAATAAATACTCTGCATTTGATGTGACATGTGGATCCCATTAGAAACTGCTCACTTGAGCTTCCTGTGAAAGTTGTAAAGGGATAATTGATAGGAATTCAGTGAATCCAGAGACCAACAAATAATCAGGAACGCGTTTACCAACAGGTTCTGACAGAAGCTGGTGTTCATACCCATGTACAATGCTTGCTCAAGCTTACAGATCAGCTGCTTTCTATGTAATATGGAATGAGCCCCCTTAATACTCCCTCACCCTGTCCAGCATCTCCTGCAAGGCCCAGATTGTGCCAAACAGCACAAAAAATAACAAATTTTCTGAGAAACTCAAAATCCAAAGACTCAAGAGTCTTCAGTCAGGTTCAAAGTCTTGGAATACCTTCTACCTCTAACAAGGTGTTACACAGTAGCAAATATGGAGACAATATTAATACAAGACGAGTGATCTGGTCAATACACTCGTACCATTTGTGTGATCTTACTGTGCATAAATTAGCTGCTATACTTCCGGTGTTATTGGTTCCGAAGCATTTTGGTACAATTTCCCAATGCAATAATCTGCCTTTACTAATTTTCAGAGTCAGAAAGGAGATCTCCCTTAGACTCTGCCATCTCTTCCTTCACATCCACCAGAGGGGCAACTTCTCCATGGATTGTCACCTTGTCATGGAGAAGCTTGTGTGGTCCTGAGATCCCGAGAGCGATGCTGTCTGGAACTATGCTCCTGGTAGGGTCACCCATGGCGGTAAGGTCGATGATGAGGTCCCTGACAAAGAACAATCCAACCAAGACCTCAATGGTGGAACAGGCGGATGAAGTTATTTTGAACTTAACAGCTGTGAAGACGGATGAAGGCTGCAACAAATCCATCAGCTCCAATCGTCATGGTTTCCGTGCCATTGGAATCAGTTGGTTGATTTGTGAAGTATTATGTGCTTTTTGTGGTGCAACATCAAGTACACGTTAAACAAATACACGCAGGCATCTTCGCTCTGTGGGCTCACTTGAGAGCCCATAAATAGATCAACGGAACGAAGCCCATCATCCTCGACCTCGAGGGATAGCCACGATGATGACGAGGGGCAAACAAATAGTCAATTTAACATCATCTAAAACTCAAGACTCCCAACACAGCACTCCTTCAGAACCAGATTTATGCTCAAATCTCTAGAGCAGGTCTTGAACTCACAACAAGAGTGTGACCCACTGAACCACCACGTAATGTCTTGAGACCTCCTGAGATCTTGAAAAATGCTGCTTAAATGGGAGGCCAATCTTTCATTGCAAAATTATATCTTCTCCAAAGACCTGACCCTCTGTTGATGGGGACAGTTGGAATTTATTGTGGCCAAGACCTCTGATGAAAATAGAGATGCCTTGCATACAATTTCCTGCATAACTAGGAGGCATAGGTACGAAATAAGGGGCTGCCCATTAAGACAGATGAGCAGAATTCTGTTTCTCAGAGGCTGATGAATTTTTGGCATTCTTTACCTTGAGGTGGGGGTGGCAGTGGAGACATATTCAATATATTCAATAATGAATATATTCAAGGTGGACTTGGGAGAGAGTTTTGGACAAGAGGGAAGGTAAGGATAGTGGGGAATAAACAAGGTAGAGCCGAGGCCAAGATCAGACCAGCCACAATTTTATTGAATGGCAGAGCAGGCTTGAGAGTCCAAATGGCCTCATTGTGCTTCTATTTTTAACATTCTTGTAATTATTTCTTTGGCAGTCAAAAGCATGAAATGGCCTCTTTCTGAAGGATTTTGAAACTGAATTGAAATGGGATTAGTTAGCACCAAAGTCATGTCAGTAATTCCAACTACTCACTGATTTCCAGATGGCTGAGCACTAAAGTGTCTTTATCTCATCAGTGCCCAGCAGTGGGTTGAAAAGTGGACTTACTGGAAGCTTAGGTTGTCTGTCAGCCAGAATCTTTGGTTGAGTACTGTACAATCCCCTGGCATCAAGTATAATACAAAATGGTCCAAAACATTACCTATCTGTAGAAACATGATGTATAGGTCTCCATGGGGTTGGGAAGTATATCCAGAATAGCCTGAAAACCAAAAATATGCAGATGCTAAAAATCTGAAATAAAAACAGTTGGCTGTTTGGATGAGGGATGTAGATAAAAACAAAGTACCAGAAAATCTCAGCAGGTTAGGCAATATCTGTGGAAAGTGTTAACATGACCTTCAAACTGAACCTTTAACATTGGTTTCTCTTTCCACAGATGCTGCCTGACCTGCTGAGATTTTCTTGTACTTTGTTTTACCTATAACCCTCATCATAACAGCCATCTTAGTGTGTGGCTGTATCACACTACATGTTGAGGCTGGGTAGGCAAACACCAAGTGTCACTACATGGAGTTCTACCTGACCCCAGTGTCGCAAAGGATGGGCCTGGCCTTGTTGTCATGGAAATGTTCCATTCAGTTGAACCATACCACACCACTTGTACCTTGTAGAAAAGTTTCTGCAGGGAAAGAATACAGCTTTGAACACAAGTCTAGCAAACAGTGGTTTGCCAGAAGTGTTCTTGGGGCCTGTGGGAGAAGCAGTGGATCTGAGCAGCCTGTCAAAAACTTCAAAGCAGCATCAAAACCTTGCTTTGTTAAAGGTGAGATGGGTCATCTCATCAGGTCTTTCATATATAGCCAGGATCTCATTACTACCACGAGCTGCAGTGTGGATAAGATGATTATCCATCTTATTGTGGTGGATTGTCCACCAAGAAGCTTATTGTCATTGTCAAGGTTCATCCCGAGCAGCTGCATAGCACAGGACTATGATCTACAGGCCATTTCCAGTGACACACACCAAGATGAACATCAACTGTTGCTGGAAGATCAGTGAACAACACACTTTGGTTTGCCCGAAACCCTTTTGGTCTTCCATTGTCAGGAGATGCCCATCAGGGAATGCTGCCAAATGGCACACCCCAGGGTACAGGAGTACCTGCTGAGGGATGCACTGAAGGTCACTGCAGTCACTGAGGGGAAAGACTACAGTTTAGGTTCTCCCACCATTGGACTCTGAAACGATTCATGGATGCAGTGTTTTGGGGGTGAAGCATTAATGACTTTTACATTTGATAAGGGAATGATTGAATTACTCTCTTCCGTGAATCACAATTGTATGTTTTACAAGTCAAGTATATTTTTGGATTAAGAATGCCAAACTATACAGCAAGCACTCCAAAAGTGAAGGAAAACAAATATCCGTTGGTTTCCTTCAGGAAGACCTTTTTTTCCCTCTGAAGACGAGAGGCGTGGAGTGTGATAAACAAACGAATCCCCATGGAGAAAAGCCTCCGGGAGATTTAGAAGACTACCTTCATCTTACAAGCAGCGGCACAACTTCAGAGAGTTGCAAATGCTGAAGCCATTCTGATGCTTAGCTCCATCTGTGCATTTGCACCAAGCTAATATTGGGCTTGTGATTTCTCTGGGTTCAGCTCACATTTTGCTCGTTTGTTGAAAGCATCATCATTTCCCATGTTGATGCCTCACACAGTGCCGGCAGAAAATTCCAGAAAAATGCACAAAATTAAGTGAGCATGAAATTAAAGGAAGGGGGCTTTGTTAAATGAATAAAATCTCACGTGTGCTTAATTCACCTTGAAATCAGCGGGGACAAAAGCTGGGGCAGCATAACTTTCACCACACTGCCCTCCTCCATATTAATAGCAGATTTACTATGACAACTCCACATCCTGGGACTCCTCAGAAGAAATGTTCAAGGATGTAGCTCACCACCTTCTTAAGGGCAACATGGGATGGGCAATAAGTGCTGGCCTTGCCGAGACACACAGATCCCGAAAAAGCAATTAATCAAAAAAAATATACAGACTCCAAGTTCCTCACAAGCCACGTTTCACAGAATCCTGATATGACATTTCTGAATCAAAGTCAGAATGTGATAAGATCTCTTAAATAAATGAACAGCATCTACCAGGTTAGGGTAAGGTAATAGACAGGAGCTTCGTTCGATTTCAGAGCCAAGGTCACCTCTGGTTTGAATCCAACATTCTAGCACAGCCACTGACAACTTAAAACAGATGAGGAGAAATTTCTTTAGCCAGAGGGTAGTGAATTTATGGAATTCCTTGCCACATACAGCAGTGAAGGCCAGATCATTGGAGGCACTTTGAGGTGGAGATAGATAGATATCTAATTAGTCAAGGTATCAAGGGATATGGGGATAAGGCCAGAAATTGGGGTTAGAATAGTTTTTTTTTGCTCATGGAGCAGAATCTCTTCCCCCCCCCTCATTTCTCATTTCTTTTTCCCCTTTTCTTTGGAGCAGACTCAATGGGCCGAATGGCCTACTTCTGCTCCCTTGTCTTGTGATCTTGTGAACTTCCAAGCACCCAAACTGACTGGTCAAAACAATTAACACACAGACATTGACATCACACAGAGGAAAATATGGGAGCTGCACACACAGGCAGTGCACACATATGGATGTTACACACCCCTCAGTCCAATGGTGGGAGAACCTAGACTGTGGTATTTGCCCCTCAGTGGCTGCAGTGACATTCAGTGCATCCCTCAGCACGTACTCCTGTACCCTGGGGTGTGCCATTTGGCAGAATTCCCTTATGGGCATCTCCTGACAATGGAAGACCAAAAGGGTTTCAGGCAAACCAAAGTGGGTCGTTCACTGATCTTCCAGCAACATTTGACATTCATTTTGGTGTGTGTCACTGGAAGTGGCCTGTAGATCATAGTCCTGTGCTATGCAGCTGCTCAGGATAAACCTTGACAATTACAATAAACTTCTTGGTGGACATTCCACCACAATGAGATGGATAATTATCTTATCCACACTGCAGCACAAATGACTGATGGGACTCCCTACTCCCCCCAAAATAATCATTGAACTTTAACAATGAGCACAGATGCATCTACATGTACAACTTGCATCAAATGTGAATACATACACATGCCCAGTAAAGCTGCATTTCTCTCCATCACCCAGGAGGATTGAAGTTTCACTGCCCACTTCTTATATGCACTAGTCAACACACTGTGGCAACGCTGTAGAGTTGACATGAAGCCCATTTTAAAGGAAGTGATCAACCTTGTCCCCAATTTCAAGAACTGACAAGGTCAGCATTTTTTGCCCAATCCTAGCTGCCACTTGAACACGATAGGCCATTTCAGAGGGCAATTGAGTGAGCCACATTGGTGGGTCTGGAGTCACATATAGACCAGAATGGGCAAGGTTGGCAGATTTCTTCCCTGGAAGATATTAGTGAACAGATTGGTTTCTTTAACAGGCCAATAGTTCTGCAGTCATTAAAACTATTGACTAGATTTTTTTTAAAAAAACTACTAAATAATTAAATTATTAATCTGAATTCTAATTCAACAGCAGCCACAAATGGATTTGAACCAAGTTGTCTGTCTACATCTCTGGAATACTAATTCAAAAAATTTAACCAGTACTTCAACATATACACTATCTACTATTAAATCATTACTTTACAGGAGAACAGCAGCATTTGCCAATATTGGAACCCCGATAATTCCCTTCTAGTCACACTGTTTCCAACAATTAAAAATTCAGCACACTCCTTTAATCCCATAAATTTGTCAACCCTGTTAAAGTTTTTTTTAGAAACAGACCTACTAATACAAGGTGCCTGTAATACAGCAAGGTGTCTGTACTTTAGATTATGTAATGTCTACTTACCACTTGGTTCAAGCCCTGCAACTAAAATACAAGAGACTTAAAATTGACAGCAACGAAGATTTTTATATCATGCTGCTGTTTTCTTTTCAAAACTAAAAGCAGATTATACTCAGCTCTGCCTCTCAACACAAATAGTATTTCTGGACAATTCATCCCCATGTTTAGCCTCAGAGGGTAATCAGAGCCAGGCAAGAGCCTCCGGCCAAGTCCCCGTGAGGTGAGACGAGGACCAGATGGTACATTGAGCTCTTTCTCATCACAGCATTCTGATAACACATCTGCTTTCCTCCATAAACCTGTGAATCGGGCTCCTGCTGTATTGTGAACAGGGTCATTGCTGACTAATCGAGTGGCAGGCAAGGATTTAATTGACTGGTTTTGCAAAGTGAACTTATTCACACAGTGGTATCCTCAATCCACTCCTTGCTGTTTAAAAAAAACAGCAGGCCAAAACAGGGTCAATGAAAATAATCAAACCCTTGCAAGGATTGAAACCAATGAGGATAATCAACAATCCAAAAGTGATTCAAGTGTGCATCTTCCAATTTTATGCACTGCACGATGTTCAGTGTTATCTCTACACTGGAAAGACCAAGCACAGATTGGGTAACTGAGTGAAGGTGTTCTCCAAAGCAAAGATGATTTGAACTTCCAGTCACCTGTCACTTTCATTCATCATCCCACTTCCCTTTAGGCAGGAACAGTAGCGTAGTGGTTAGCGTAACGCTTTACAGTGCCAGTGACCCAGGTTCAATTCCGGCTGCTGTCTGTAAGGAGCTTGTACGTTCTCCCCATGTCTGCGTGGGTTTCCTCCGGGTGCTCTGATTTCCTCCCACATTCCAAAGGCGTATGGGTTAGGAAGTTGTGGATATGCTATGCTGGTGCTGGAAGTGTGGCAACATTTGCGGGTTGCCCCCAGAATCTACGCAAAAAATGCATTTCACTGTGTGTTTTGATGTACATGTGACTAATAAAGGTATCTTATCTTCAATCTTTACCCTATTATGGTGTTCCAACAAAAGTTTGGAGGAACAGCATCTCATCTTCAGACTTGAGAGCACCAGGATTCAACATTGAATTTGATAATTTCAGATAATCAGTCTCTTGCATCTCACATTTCCAGCCGGTCTCCTCACCCTTCTTCTGGTGCTTCAGATATCACTTGCCTCCCATTCACTGCTTTTCCAGTGATATCATTACCTGCCTCTTTCAGTACATTTGTGTCAATCTCTTCTGATCCTGCCCTATCACAGACTTCCCCTACAGTTTCCTGACATCCTTCAGGAAAGGGAGTCAACTGTTCACACTGACTCTGGCCTCCTTCTGCAAGTTAAATTCTTTCTGCAATTTTCATTTGCAACATTTCCCAGTTCTCATGAAAGTTCATCGACCTGAAACCTTGACTCTATGTTTTTCTCTGCCAGATGCTGCTTGACCTACTGAGTATTTCTAGCTTTTCTTATTTTAGAGCCCTAGAGGAATACAGCATGTAAACAGGCCCTTCAGCCCACCAATCCATGCCAACCATTTACACTCATCCTATTTTTTCCTCTCCAACTTTCCTCTCACCACTACTCAGATTCTATCACTCACCTGCACATTAGGGGCAAGTTACAGCAGCCAATTAGCCTCCCAGCCTCTTAATTAACAGTTATCAACTCACAAGAATTTTCTAGTAATTAAAGACATCATTCCTGGAGAAGAATCTCACAGGCATCAATAAAAAAAGACAATTGTTTAATGCACCTATTTATTAGGTTAAGGTTTGATTGGCAATCTAAAATCATCCAATCAGCTAGTGAATTGGGATTGAAAGGCAGGGCTTTGTGAGAACAGACATGTTAAGGAACTGATGGTGAGAGTAGCTGAAGGTCAAGTAATGAGGCAGCTTCCAATCCCAGCAAGTGGATATGTTGAGATAAAGGGGGTTTAAAAACCCAACAGTGAAGACTGACAGGTTGAAGAAGCCAGAAGCCCATTATAAGCTGGAGTGAGGTAACATTTTGTGTAAGATACAGACTAGGATTTTGAATTCTATCTGGGGGAATTTAAATGCAATACTTAAGTGCACGTCTTCAGTTATGCTGATCATAAAACTGCAAGTTTGACTAAAAAAATCTCATTTCCTGACATCCAAACAGGAAAGGAAATCTGCTGTCTTTACTGGTCTGGCCTATGTGTGACTCCTGACTTATTAATGTGGTTGGCACGTAACTGAAATGGCCCAGAGAGGACACGGGAGGAATGGGTAATAAATACTGACTTGCCCAAACCTGGTGAAATGATTGGTCATGTGACAAAGCCACAACTGTAGAGACCTGTGGAGAGAGGCTTCACTTCAGCTACTTTCCTGTTCAAAAATGCATCCAGAAGTGTGTGCAGGAACCCTGTTACAATAATAAAATGAAGCTTGGCTCTCTCTTTCTCAATCTTTTTCCCTGCCCTTTCCTTCTCACTTTGTATTCCCAGCACCCCTTGCCTTCCTCTGTTCCTGCTGAGAAGATAGAACCTGCTTAAATTTCTTTTTCCTCTTTCACTCTTCTGACGCTGGACAAGGAGGAAATAAGCAGCCCTTTCCTCGCTCCAGTTCCTCGCCAAGGGTTCCACTCTATTGACCCATTTCAAAGCGGCTTCAAATTGGTATGGAGTTGTTTCTGGATGAAACTTGTCAAGGTAGTCTTTGTTTAATCTGCATGGATAGTGCTTGGATAACAGTTTCTCTATATTCCATGGATTGTGAAACAGTGGGCCATTTTGCCTGTACAATGTTGACCCTTTCACCTAAACCTGCCCCTGTTCAAAAGAGCTTTGAGCTTGTTTTAATGTTGCTGGTATTTTAAAATGAGAACAATCTCTCTCATTTACTACCATATCATCTGACCATGTCCTGAAGGAAAAGTCAGCTGTATATGCAATAAAACACACCTTACTGATTCAGCGGAAGCCTTTTAGCCCAGTTATTTTTAGACCAGATAAATCTTGGACAAGACCAGCATAAATTTTAATTTTCTCTCTCGTTCTTACCATGGGTAACTATTGATTGGAACCAATTCCATTTGACAGAACTGTACTCCACTTATTGTTTAAAGTTAACTGCAAGTATCCACGCATGTAGTTAACATGAAGTGGATTAAGCCTTTCTAATCTATATGTTAAGCAGCTTGGAGGGCCTGGAGGAATTTTCTTTCAATACATAGTGTGGCATCCAATCCAAGTTCCAATGTGACATCCATCCATCCAATCCAATCATCAGTCAGGGCATTGAGTGTAGGATTTGGGAAGTTATGTTGCAGTTATATAAGATATTGGTGAGGCCGCACTTGGGGCATTGTATATAGTTTTGGTCACCGTGTTATAGAAAAGATGTTATTAGACTTGAAAGAGTGCAGAAAAGATTTACCAGAATGTTGCCTCGATTTTGGGGGCCTGACTTACGAGGAGAGGCTGCTTAGACTAGGACTTTATTCCCTAGAATGTGGGGTGACCTGAGGTATATAAGATCACAAGTATAGGCAGGGTGAAAGTGCATAGCATTTTTCCTAGGGAGAGGGTGCTAAAAACAAGAGGGCATAGGTTTAAATCTCTCAATAGTGAGAGATTTAAAAGGGCAGCTTCTTCGTGCAAAAGGTGGTGCATATTTGGAATGAGCTGCCAGAAACAGTGGTTGAGGTGGGCACATTAGCAACGTTTAAAAGCCATCTAGATAAGTACACGGATAGGAAGGGTTTAAAGGGCTCCGGGCCAAATGAGGGCAGATGGGACAAGCTAGCTGGGCAACACAGTCAGCATGGACGAGTTGGGCCGAAGGGCCTGTTTCCCTGCTGTATGACTCTTAAGTACAAATCCAATTGGTTCCCAACTAGAAAAGAAGGATGCATATTTCTATAATGGTTTTCACACCTGTATATCGATTATCCTGTAGTGCTTTACAGTACTTTTGAAGTGTAGTTGCTGTTGCCTTGTGGGTTAAGCAGCAGCCAACTTGTGCACAGCAAGTTCCCACAATCAGCGATGTGATGGCGACCAGATCTTCTGTTTCAGAAATGTTGATTGGGAGATAGATATGGGGCAGAAATCTGGGAATAACACTGTGCTCTTTTTCACAGCACTGCATGTGATCTTTGGTGGCAAGCAGAAGAAGTGTTGGTGTGACTTTTCACCCAAAGGAGCTCTAGTGGTGAGGCAGTCCTCCAATACTGCACTGAGTGTCAGAGTGCTTGAACCTGTGGTATGGGACTTGAACCCACAATGTTCTGCCGGCAACAGTGGTGGAGGCAGATACGATAGGGTCTTTTAAGAGACTGTTGGATAGGTACATGGAGCTGAGAAAAATAGAGGGCTATGGGTAAGCCTAGTAATTTCTAGGGTAGGGACATGTTCGGCACAGCTTTGTGGGCCGAAGGGCCTGAATTGTGCTGTAGCTTATTTAAGTTCTATGTTCTGAGTCTGACCAAGGAACACACAAGAAGATGAGACAATGCAGGAAACGCCACATTGAAAACTTAGGAAACACTTTGGAACTGCCACTCAAGAAACAAAACAGGAAGAGCCACAACGCTTGGGTGTCTGTGCCACAGCAGCTTATATTTATAGAGTATTTTCAAGGTAATAAGATATAACAGGATGCTTCTCAAACTAGACACACAATGATACTCCCCCAAAGAATGGAAATTACATGGGTGGCTAAAAATTTGATCAGAGGGGTTTTAAGAAGCATAAAGGAATGAAAACAGAAAATACTGAAAACACTCGGCAGGTCGGGTAGCATCTGTGGGAAGAAGAGCAGTATTAACATTTTAGGACCTGACGCATTAATTCTGTTTCCCTTACCTGTTTAGTATTTTCGGCATTTTCTGCTTTCCTTTCAGATTTCTGGAATCTGAAGCTTTGTTTTGATTTTCTTGAGAGAGGAGGTTGGTTTGGTGAGGCTATTATTTAAAAAAAACTTTCCCCTTGTCTCTATCTCTACCCAAAGAGGTTGCCCATTTAAGGCAGAGATAAGGGAAAAGTTTTTCTCTCTGAGGATTGGAACTCTCTTCCAAAGGGGTTGAAGGAGAGTCTTTGGATGTTTTTAAGGCAACGGGAAATAGATTCTTGATAAACAAGGGGGAGTGAAGGGTTCCCAAGGAAGGCAGGAATGTGGAGTTGAGATCACAATCATCAGCCATGATCTTATTAAATGGCAGAGCAGACTTGAGGGCCAAAGTGGCTTACTCCTACTCCTAATTAGTATGTTGGCATGTTTGTATGCATTCTAGAGCTCAAAGTCAGAGCAATAGATGCCACAGTGTCGGTGGTGGAGTGATTGAGGTCAAGGATGCACAAGTGGGCAATGTTCAGAGGAGCAAACAATCTGCTGGGGGAACTCAGCTGGTCGAGCTGCGTTTGTGGGAGGGAAGGAATTGTCAATGTTTTGGGTCAAAACCCTGCATCAGGGCTGAGGGGGAAAGTTCAAAGAAGATGTGTGGACAAGTTTATTTACAGAGTGGTGGGTGCCTGGAATGCACTGCCAGGGGTGGTGGTGGTGGAAGTATATATGATGATGGTGTTTAAGAGGCTGTTAGATGAATATACCGAGAATGGAGGGATATGGCCCATGTGCAAGCAGAAGGGATTAGTTTAATTAGGCATCATTACCTTAATTAGATTGGCACAACATCATGGGCCAAAGGGCCGGTTCCTGTTCTGTACTGTTCTATGTCCTAAGAAATAATCTTGCCAAGAAAGCAAAAATCTGTTCTGAATTCAAATGCACGGTAGTGTAGTGGTTAGCGTAGTGCCAGTGACCCGGGTTCAATTCTGACTGCTGTAAGGAGTTTGTAC
This sequence comes from Pristis pectinata, assembly GCF_009764475.1. NCBI lineage: Eukaryota > Metazoa > Chordata > Chondrichthyes > Rhinopristiformes > Pristidae > Pristis > Pristis pectinata. The sequence continues at coordinate 13,995,180 of NC_067436.1, read as the reverse complement.
GTTCTCCCCGTGTCTGCGTGGGTTTCCTCTGAGTGCTCTGGTTTCCTCCCAGATTCCAAAGATGTGCGGGTTAGGAAGGTGTGGGCACGCTATGTTGGTGCTGGAAGAGTGGCGACACTTGTGGGCTGCCCCCAGCGCATTCTCAGTAACGCAAAATGACGCTTTTCACTGTGTTTCAATGTACATGTGACTAATAAATAAATATCTTAATATCTTATCCTAAATTTTAGCTTTAACTTGCCTGTAAAACATTCACCTCTTCCTGTTCTATTCCACAATTCGAAATGTTCTCAGCAAAAAGCTAGTTGTTGCCTATAAATTTATAATAACAACATGCTTAAACTTAAATAGCACCTCTTCCATTTGAAGTTCCTCAACTTGTTTCACATGGTCAAGTATTTATAACATATCGTGACTGTTATTATATTCATAATTGCCCTTTGTGTTAGAGCTCTTTAATAAGAATGTGAGCTGGGCATTTTTTCCCATAAGGTATGATGTTTTGAAAGCACCTTGAACAGATCCTAAAAGCTTTGAAAAGCCTGGAAGAAACTGTTGTAAGATTATCGAACCTTTCAAAGACATTTTTCTGAGATCATTATTCCTATTAACTACTAGGGACTGATTGGTTAGCCAGTGCAACTTGCAAAAGCTATTTCAAAGAAGTAAAATAAATCCTGAAGTTGACAGGTTGTTGAGGTGTTACGGGTGCAGGGGAACTGCTGGCAGATCAAATGTAATAGAAGTGGTAGGCAATGAATGAGCAGGCTGAACAATAGAATTGATACGCTCATTCATCAGAGCGTAGGAGAATGAGGGGTGATATTAGAGGTGCATAAAACTATAAGGGGCATAGATAGGGTGAAAGCCCACAGTTTTTTCCCCAGGGTTGGGGAAATCAAGAACTGAAAGGCCATAACTTTAGGGAGAGAGGGGAGAAATTTAATAGGAATAGCTGCCAGGGGAAGTGGTTGAGGCAGGTACATTAACAACATTTAAAAGGTACTTGGACAGGTACATGGATAGGAGAGGGATATGAGCCAAACACTGGGGAAGTGGGACTAGCTTAGATGGGATTCTTGGTCAGCATGGACTAGTTGGGCTGAAGGGCCTGTTTCTGTGCTCTGACTAAATGTGATGTTGCATTTTAGCCAGAAGGACAAAGGTGTTATAAACTAAAGGGCATAATTCTAAATGAGGAACAGGAGGAACTGTGGGTCCATGTGCAAAAATTATTGAAGGTGGCAAGACTGATTGCAAATGCATTTAAGGTCTTGAGGGGCTTTTATAGGATGGGGTGAAGAGGGTGTTCTTTCTTGTGGGAGAACCTAAAACTAGAGTTATTTGTTTTAAAAATAGCATTTCCCATTTAAGACAGAAATGAGGCAATTTTGTTTTCTGTCGAAGGGTTGTGAGTCGTAAGAGCAGAATTCATGCCCTTCAGTCCATCGAGTCTTTGAAACTCTGCTTCCACTGTGTGTGACAGGAAGAATCTCTGAATATTTTTGGGGCAGAAGTGGGTAGATTCATGAAGAACAAGGGGGTGAAAGATTACTGGGGGTCGGAATGAAGCTGACACTCAAGGAAAGAGGGAAGGTTGAATGTGGGAGATCTCTCACAATGATGGATCTTGGACGGAAGAATGATGAGAGGTTATATTTGACACGTGTTCAATGGGCTGAATGGCCTTCATCATAAATTTCCTGTGATCTTGCTTAGTTCAGTTTTTCCATCTTCATTTGGAACAAGATCAAAGCAGGAAATCTCTTCTGTACATCAGTTCATTACTGGATATAGCAACTAGGTAACATTCATAAAGGCACTTGACATGCTGGCCATCATCACTCAGGGCACTGAGTTGGCATGGCATGTTTCACCTGTACAAGTCGTGGTGAGATCACACTTGGAGTATTGTGTGCAGTTCTGGTTGCCCAGCTAAAGGAAAGATCCATGGGGATGTTACTGGGACTGCAGAGCTTGAGTTATAAGGAGAGGCTGGATAGGCTGGGACTGTTTTCCTTGGAGAGTCAGAGGCTGAGGGATGATCTTACTGAGGTGTATAAAATCATGAGGGGCATAGATAGGGTCACAGTCTTTTTTCCAGGAGAGGGGGGTCTAAAACTAGAGGACACAGATTTAAGGGGTGAGGGGTCTGATTTATAAGGGACCTGAGGGACAACTTCACGCAGAGCGTGATGGGTATGTGGAATAAGCGGCCAGAGAAAGTAGTTGAGGCAGGTACAGTAGCAACACTTAATGGACATTTGGACAGGTACATGGATAGGAAAGGTTTACAGGGATATGAGCCAAACACGAGCAAATGGGACTTGCTTGGATAGACATTTTAGTTAGCATGGATGAGTTGGGCCGAAGGGCCTGTTTCTTTGCTGTAAAGCTCTAGGTCTTTGTAACCCTCTTGTATACTGCACATGCAATGTATGTAGTTAACAAAGAAATACTCACAACTCTGTTAAGATAGTGGATAAGAAAGGGAATCATTTAATTCTTATTTGTCACACTATGTTTTGTGACAGCTGCAATTCAAACTTCAAGAACTAAAGTCCAGCACTTTCCTGGGCTCCTCTGACCTGGGGCTGGAAAGTGGGGGAGAAAATGATGCAATTGGCCTCTGACTGACCAATGAGGCTACTTGCATTTGCCTCTTGGACCAATCTGCCACATGCATTACTTACACTTTTAAAGTGACGTACAAGGCACGACCTTCATTAATCCTTTGGGTTGAACCAACATCTCCCACTCTGCAGGGTGAGCACACCTTGGTTTGCTGCAGTTGGAACTCTTCAACAATGTCCATGGAATCCTGTAGTCAAAGCTGTAATCTATCCTACAGTTAGAATCGTGGTATAGCCTTCCCCATCTTATAGTGGCAAATCCTTTGCGATACTCTTGGATTTGAGTTATTTGGATCTGAAATTGATGGTTATGTAATTGAATTAGTAATCCAGAGGTGAGCTAAAGAATCAAGGTCACGCATTTAAGGTGAGAGGGGGTAGGTTCAGAACAGATGTGAGGGGTACATTTTTTACTGAGAGAGTGGCGGATGCCTGGAATGCATTGCTTGATAGGGTGGTGGAGGCAAATTCATTGGCGGCTTTTAACGGGCTTGGATGAGCACATAAATGAGAGGAAAATGGAGGATATGGGCATTTTGTAGGTAGGAGGGATTAGATATGTCGGTACAACATTGTGAGCTGGAGGGCCTGTTCTGTGCTGTACTGTTCTTCACATTCTCATATGACACGGAAGGAGGACATTCAGCCCTTTGAACAATGCATTCCTACCAATCCCATTCCCTCACATATTTTGCTGCAACCTACCCTCTCTTGCATGCCCATTAACTCCTCCCTGATTCCCCTCACACCCACCTACACAAGGAGTATCTTTTCTTATGTAGCGGCCAATTAACCTACCAATCTGCATGTTGGGATGGGGAGGAAACCAGAGAACCACCAGTGTCCCACTGGCCCGGAGCAGCCGGGAGGGAGTGTCCCACTGGCCCGGAGCAGCCGGGAGGGAGTGTCCCACTGGCCCGGAGCAGCCGGAAGAGAGTGCTGCACACTCTATGAAACCAGTGCACCCCGGGGGAAATCCACGTGGCCGTTGGGGGAATGTGCAAACCCCACACAAGGAAGGTGGGAGGTGGTGACCTCAGGGATTTGGTGTTCCTGAGGATTGTCCAGTTGACATTGCAGAGGACAAAATCCCTTTAGAGCTGCTATTAAATGTGAATCTTCTGTCAAAATAACACAATCATGTATTAATTGCCTTTGCGTCCTGCCTTTAAAATACTTTAGAAGTACTTAACTGGTTGTGAAGTCCATTGTGATGTTGGTGCAGTTTGGGGTCTCTGTATTGTGCAGTGCACAATGTGACCTGCTTCTGAGGTTCCCTTTAAATCCTGAAGCTGTCAGGGCTGTATCCCCTCACTATGGTAACTTTACTTTCAGGCGCACAGTTTGAAGTTCCTCGGCATAACAAATCTCCCTTAAAAGCCGTGGCTGAGCGAGCAATCAATGCCATATACAGCAGGATCTGTCATTGATTTGTGAAGTGCTTTTTTTTATTGAAGGTTAATCAGTCCTGAAGCCGTGGGATTTCAGCTGAAAGTGCAGGCGCAATTTTCCCAAGTGCCTGCTGCCTCCGAGTCCTGCTGACAGTCAGTGAGTGGCAGGAGAAAATGATTAAACTCCTGTGGGGAGGGCGGGGTGGCTCCCATGCAATTGGTGAATGAATCCCAGCCACTTGGTGCATACCAGCAAGAAGTGGTCTGGTGTTCAGATTTCATCACAGCCAGCAAAAAGGATCGATTCACTGTGTGCATTCAATTATTAAAGGCTAAACTACAGTGTAGGAAGTATTACATTGATAAGAGAGAAGCAGGGCAGTTGCTTGACTGCCTGGGCCATGCCCCTGTTGAAGAAAGAAGGGCTTGCATTCTTTTATCAGCTTCCATGTCCTTTCCACCATCTATAGAATCGTTGGTGTGATACAGCACAGAAACAGGCCCTTCAGGCTCCAGAACAGACATTCAGTATGTTCCCTTCGAACCTCTCCAATTTTTATCAATGCACCACAGAAAGCATCCTATCTGGATGCACCACTGCTTGGTACGGCAACTGCTTTGCCTGGGACCGCAAGAAACTGCAGAGAGTTGTGGACACAACTCAGTGCATCACGGAAACCAGCCTCCCCTCCATGGACTCTTGTCTACACTTGCTGCCTCGGTAAAGCAGCCAGCATAATCAAAGACCCCACCCACCCCAGACATTTTCCCTTCTCTCCCCTCTCCCATCGAGCAGAAGATACAAAAGCACTATCACCAGGCTCAAGGACAGCTTCTATCCCACCATTATAAGACTATTGAACAGTTCCCTAGTGCAATAAGATGGACCCTTGACCTCACAATCTACCTCATTATGACCTTGCACCTTATTGTCGACCTGCACTGCACTTTCTCTGTAGCTGTGACACTTTATTCTGCATTCTGTATTGTTTTACCTTGTACTACCTCAATGTACTGTGTAATAAATTGACCCGTATAAATGGTATGCAAGACAGGTTTGTCACTGTACCTCAGTATGTGCAATAATAAACCAGTTCCAATTCAATCCTTAAGCCCAACCCCCCTGTGCCGACTGTCAAGTATGAATCCATCCTAATCGCATTTACCAGCACTTGGTCTGCGGCCCTTCTATGGCTTGGTGGTTCTAGTGCTCGTCTGAAATGTTTGAGAGGGTCTCTGTCTCACCACCCACTCAGGCATTGTGCATTGTGAAGTCCAGATGGAGGGTCTCAATCCAAAACATCTACTGTCCATTTCCCTTCATGGAAGCTGCCTGACCTGCTGATTGTTTGTTGCTCAAGGTTCCAGTGTCTGCAGCCTCTTGTGTCACCAGCCACTCTGGATGGGGGAAAAGAAAAATTCTCCCTATATCCCCTCTAAACCTCTTACTCCTTGCATTAAACCCACACAGACACCTCTCCTATGTTTACCTCTTTACCCTGTCTCTGGCCCTCATCATTTTGTGCACCTCTATCAGGTTCCTTCACAGTCTCCTCCACTCCAAGGAAAACAGATCCTTGTACCCAAGCACTTCACAGTGAAGAACTTTTGAAGTGTGCCCCTGTTGTGGATGGAATGCAGCAACCAATTTGTGTACAGTCTACCCTCCCACAAACAGCAGAGTGATAACGATTGGCCAAACTGCTTTGACTACTGTTACTAAGCAAGCCACTTGGCCTCATTTAATAAGGTCATGACTGATATAATTGTAACTCAGCTCTTGATTCTTGCCTGCTCCTGGTGGCCTTTCATACCCTTGCGTATCAAAAATCTACCCCTACCTTAAAAGCACTCTGCTTGCATCGTCCGTTGAGAAAGAGAATTCCAAAGATTGCAACCCAGTGAGAGAATTAAAAATCCCCCATCTCTGTCTTAATCTTCATATCCAATATCTGCAGTGTGAGATTTCCAAAATGTCTGTCACTTGATGTGACATTTTTTCAAATAATGAAGAAAACCAGCCTCCCCTCTCCTCCATGGACTCTTGTCTACACTTCTTGTTGCTTCACCAACGTAACCAAAGACACCTCCCACCCTGGATATTCTTTGCTCTACCCCACCCACCCACCCCACCTCCCCATCGGGCAGAAGATACAAAAGCCTGAAAGCACGTACTACCAGGCTCAAGGACAGCTTCTATCCCACTGTTTTAAGACTATTGAATGGACCTCTCGTACAACAAGATGGACTCTTGACCTTACAATCTACCTCATCATGGCCTTGCACCTTATTGTCTGCCTGTACTTTCTCTGTAACTATAACACTATATTCAGCATTCTGTTATTGCTTTTCCCTTGTACTACCCCAATGCACTGATGTGATGAAACAATCTGTATGGATGGCATGTAAAACAAAGTTTTTTCACTGTACCTTGGTACATGTGACAATAATAAACCAATTTACCAGAGTCAAAACCTCCATTTATAGTCATGGTCATATGACAAAGAAATAGCTCAGATTGGAGGGCCCTATGGCAGTTTTGAGGACGTACTATGCAGAGGGTTAGGAAGATTAATATCATGAGGCACCATACAAGATAGAATCAAGGTAGACAAGGTAGATCAGTTGACTTTCACCAACCTACCAGTTCGCGATGATCAAAGGTGCTCAGACTAATGTACAATATTGTCTGAATAGTCCTGGGTCTATATTTCAAGGACAGCAAGATGAACAATGACTGAATGTTATTTGGGACATGGCAAGGATGTGAAAGTCACTTTATAAGATGGTGGTAGGTTAATTACCCCTAGTGTGTAGGTGAGTGATAGAATCTGAGGGGAGTTGATGGAAATGTGGGGAGAATAAAATTAGATCAGTGTAAATGGATGGTTGGTGGTCAATGTGGACTTGATGGGCTGAAGGGTCTGTTTCCTTGGTGTATGACTCAGTCTATGAATGATTAAGATTTCTTTATTAGTCACATGTACATCAAAACACACAGTGAAATGCACCTTTTACGTAGAGTGTTCTGGGGGCAGCCCGCAAGTGTCGCCACACTTCCGGCACCAACATAGCATGCCCACAACTTCCTAACCCGTATGTCTTTGGAATGTGGGAGTAAACCGGAGCACCCAGAGGAAACCCATACAGTCACGGGGAGAACGTACAAACAGACAGCAGCCAGAATTGAACCCAGCTCGCTGGTGCTGTAATAGCGTTACGCTAACCGCTACACTACCGTGCCTGCCCATGGAGTTTTGACCTTTGTTACTTGATAAGATAGGATAAGGCATCTTTATTAATCACACGTACATTGAAACACACAGTGAAATGCATCTTTGCCTAGAGTGTTCTGCGCTAACCGCTACACTACCGTATCATATCAGATTACAGATATTTTAGAAATCCAAACACTGCAGATGTTGGAAATTTGAAATAAAAACCAAAAATGTTGCAAACACTCAGTAGGTCAAGCAGTGTCTATGGGGGTCCTGAAACATTAATGCCGTTTCTTCTTCCACAAGGAGTCTTCAATGTAAAATATTAACTCTGTTTCTCTTTCTGCACCTGCTGTCTATGTTTTATTCCCCACAGATATTTTGAGCTTATTTAGGGATTCACTTTAAAATGTGTCTGAATCAGAGAGGGCAAAATATCATCAAACTGCCCATAATTTTCAATCAATTTTGGAAAGCCTGGGTTGGACTTCCTGAAAGCACAGCTCTTAACCTTGAAGGAACAGACCAACTCATGGAACACAGACCTTTATAAGTGGCTCCCTTCTGGCTGTATGAATAAACATGAACAAACGTCAGCCTTTGATTGCTATTTCTTGAATGAGTCACACTTAACGTGTCCCCAAACCCATTCAGTTTCATTGATTTTGTATCTTTCCAAAGCAGAAAGCAAAACAATATCTTTTTGATAATGTGTCAATGCGTTTGGTATAAGTGTCAATTTCACCAGCGTTGTTAATGCAAGCTCATTCATTAATTAAGGGCTGTGTAATTTCCCCACAATCCACTCTGTGCAGGGCTCTGGCAGTTTATTAAGGCGAGTTGTAATTGATCCAATTAAGGTGAAATAACATAAGCTCATTGGAGTGTAAAGACATACTGTGAAGTAAAAGGCTGATGTGTTTTGAAGTCACTGACCAAGGGAGAGCAAGAGAAACTGAGGGACACAAGAGACTGCAGATGCTGGAGCCTCGAGCAAAAAATGAGCTGCTGGCGGAACTCAGCAATTCAGGCAGCATCTGTGGAGGGAAATGGGCAGATGACTTGTCAGGTTGAGACTTGAGGGGTCACTTTGCTTCTCTCCCCTTATCTGTTTCCCTCAAGCTTAGATTCAAAGATTGTGAGACCACATCATACTTAACCGTAAACTCGAGGCTGACACTTCAACTTACATTGTGGGTCACAGAGTCAAAGAATCGTACAGCATAGAAACAGGCCCTTCAGCCCACTGAGTCCATTCTGACCTTCAAACACTCATTTACGCTAATCCCATTCTTTAGAAACATTGAAAACCTACAGCACATACAGGCCCTTCGGCCCACAAAGCTGTGCCGAACATATCTCTACCTTAGAAATTACTAGGCTGACCCATAGCCCTCTATTTTTCTAAGCTCCATGTACCTATCCAAAAGTCTCTTAAAAGACCCTATCGTATCCACCTCCACCACCGTTGCCGGCAGCCCCTTCCATGCACTATGTGTTACTGCCATAATGCTCCCCACATTCCTCCCAACTCCTCTCAGACTCTACCACTCACTTACAAAGGAGGGACAGTTTACAACAGCCAAGTAATGTACCAGCCTACACATCTTTGGGATGTGGGAGAAAACTAGAGCACTCGGGAGAAACCCATCCAATCACGGAGAGCATGCAAACTCCACACAGACAGCACCGGAGATCCTGACCTGTGAGGCAGCAGCTGTGCCACTGAGCTGGTGTTAGCCTTCAAATGGAATGTTAGACCTGTCTGTTTCTTCCAATGACTGTCAGTGATCTTTTGATACAGCTCGGAGAGAAGCAGGGACCCTCCCTGTGTCTTTGGAAAAAAATTAATTTTATGGTCTTTCTCCCTGTAATAAGAGTAACTACAGCTGAAACTGTCTCTGATTGGTTGCTTGATCCTGGCCAATATTGACCTCCTCAACCTACATCACTAAAAATATCATACATGAACTTAACATGAAATTACATGTTCATGAAAGCGAAGGGAATAGAAAGCTACTACTCCACGTGTCAAGACCCTGCATCAACATCTACTCTCCCTTTGCCTCCACAGATGCTGCTTGACCCACTGAGTTCCTCCAGGGTTTTGCTCCAAGGTTCCAGCATCTGTGGTCTCTTACGTCTCCATAGTACTCCATGTAACTGGGCCTGTTTCTGGAAGTTGATACCTTCCTAGGCATTGAGTAGGACAGTATGGCAGTAACATGTAGTGACATCATAACACGTTTATTATACTGGACACTCTATTGGATTCTACACTCCCTATCTGAAGTTTGTGGGGTCAAATGGCAACACAAGTAGATAGAGTGGTAAAGAAGGTAACGGCATGCTTACCTTCATGGGTTGGAGACACTGATATAAAACTCAGGAAGTCATGTTGCAGCTCTATAAAACTTTGGTTAGGCTGCACTTGGAGTATTGTGTGCAGTTCTGGTTGCCCCATTTCAGGGAGAGTGTGGAGGCTTTGGAAAGTGTGCAGAAGTTCACCAGGATGCTGCCTGGATTTGAGGGTATTAGCTATAAGGAGAGGATGGACAAACTTGGATTGTCTTCTCTGCCTGAGGGGAGACCTGAGAGTTTATAACATTATGAGAGGTATAGATAGAGTAGACAGCCAGAATCTTTTTCCTAGTGTCAAATATTAGAAGACATGCATTTAAGGTGGTGCTGGGGGGAAGGTTGGTGGAGTTTAAAGGAGATGTGTGGGACGTTTTTTTTTACACAGAGAGTGGTGGGTGCCTGGAACATACTGCAGGGGTGGTGGTGGAGGCAACAAAGCTGTTTAAGAGGTTTTTATATAGGCACATGAATATGCAGAGAATGGAGGGATATGGATCTTGTGCAGGCTGAAGAGATTAGTTTAATTTCACATCATGGTTGGCACAGATATCGTGGGCTGTAGGGCCTGTTCCTGTGCTGTACTATGTTCTGTGTTCTATGTCCCACCCCAGAGCTGAAATACAAAGTTCAGTCTGTCTGTCCATGCTAAGGGAATACTAGACTATCAGTGGTGTTCTCTTTTGGACAAGATCTAAGATCAAAGTCTGCTCTCCATGAGATTCCTTGGATCAGAAGGTGGAATCTTCTCCCCATGGTTCTGGCCAATATTGGTATTGGTTTATTATTGTCACTTGTACCGAGGTACAGTGAAAAACTTGTCTTGCAAACCGATCGTACAGATCAATTCATTACACAGTGCATTGAGGTAGTACTGGGTAAAAACAATAACAGAATACAGAGTAAAGTGTCACAGCTATGGAGGAAGTGCAGTGCAGGTAGTCAATAAGGTGCAAGGTCGTAACAAGGTAGATTGTGAGCAATATTCATCCTTCAGCCAGCATCACTAAAACACACTCAGAAATGAGATTGCTAATCACTGATAAATGGGAGGGTTCAAACTACCGTTGTTGAAAAATGTCATGTCCTCACGTGAGTGACTTGCCTTCCTCATTTTTCCTCCAGTATTCTACATACAATGGGTTTGGCAGCCTAGCTCGGTGATATTCAACTGGGTCAGAATCACATCGTTGTTTGTGGGAGCTTGCTGTTCACAAACTGGCTGCCATATCACACCAGCAACTATCGCTTATTGACGGTGACCTTTGAGGTCCTACTGGGTTCTGTATAAGATCAGCCTTTTTGAGCAGCTTCTGCAAATTGGCACCATCTGCACTGAGGCAATATTCCTCCTCAAATCCATAAGTGGTGGCTAACTCCCATTCATATTGTTTCATCTTCACAAATGGTGATGTGTTGGCATTAGACGTCCCATGCTAATTTAACTGGATGAGAATGAAGGAAATGTAATTGCTTCAAATGTCGTACAAGCGTCCCTTGGTAGCACTGTGCCCATTATAAGTGTGAATTGACTCTGTATCTCCGAATACTTACAAATGTCATGACATTTCAGCCAGATAGAATTAAAATTCGATAAACCACTGTCCATTGCTGTGTTGGAGATGGTTGAATATCACTTGAGTTTGTCTGCTATATGTTCAATTGTTAGAGGAAATATAAGGAGACAGGTCATTCACACTTTTCAATAGCAGTGGTCTTTTACCTTCTCCATTTATCAGTGTCTAATAACCTCATCTCTGAACAGGCAAAATCTTTGAAATTTGATTTCTTATGGTCACACTTTTGTGACTTTTCCATTTTTGTCTCCTATATCCTCAATTAGAATGAAAAACTAGCTTTTCAGCCATGAACTGGCACCACTTCACAACTGTGAAAGGCTGCGTTGTCCAACCCCCTCCATCACCCTGGGCACTTTACAAGTAATTAATCATTTTTTCAAAATGAAGCAGAAAGTGCTGGAAGTCCTCAGCAGGTCAGGCAGCATCTGCTGAGAGAGAAGCAGAGCTAATGACTTGTCATTAGAACTTGTTCAGAGACAGTGGACCTGAATCTTTAATGCGGTTTCTCTCCCCACAGATACTGCCTGACCTGCTGAGGATTTCCAGCACATTTGTTTTTCCAAAATCTGTAATATTTTGCTTAAGTATATTTGATTACTTTAATGAAGGAAACACAATGGGATCTTGGTTTGAAAAGATACTCCTTCAAATTGTTGACTGATTGTACATAATGTTGACTAAAAGGTTAATTTGAACTTCACTGGTAATCATTTCATTTGTCTGCATTTTAAATTAACTGAATATTCTTATGACAAATGGTGATAGACTGAGGATCTAAATGTCAGTGCTGAGTTCCACTGGCCATGAAGTAGTTTCAAGAGAGAGTTAGTGTAGCTTTGCTGCCTTCCCATTAAAGGAGCACAGACTCCAAGGACTTATGGTCCCTTGGTTGTATGACTATAATTATGCTTTGCTTTTCCATTTGGGCAACGAGCTGTTGATCTTCCGATGAGACTGACACTACTTTGAGGAAGATCAAAGCCAGGAGGTGCGATGTCTGGACCTTGGGTTGTGGCTTTATTTTGGACACCTGCATTGTTCCATTCTGTCTGCCAGTGATCTCCTGGACCTGGTTGAGAGTCTGGACGAGGGAGATGGCACAATCCCAAATTCAAGTCAATCAAGTCGTGTGCACAAGTACAGTGAGGTACAGGTCCAATAAAAAAAACTTGTTTGCAGCGGCTTCACAGGCACGTAGGTACAGAAAATAACACAGAATATAAATTATACATAAAAGTGATACCACAGAAGACTGTGCAAAGGCAAGACCTTGGTGCAAAAAGAAATAATCAAAGACAAGTCCACGGCAGTGCAAGAGGTGGTCCATAGTGTTCCCTTGCTGAGGTAGGGTTAGGGTTATGGAAACTGGGATTTGAGTCAGTGGAGACATACACAGACAAATTCTAGACTGATGGGTTAGCTGTTGCTGGCAAGGAATCATGTAAATGCCCTTGTGGTTTGTGTGGCTCTAGGGATAGTTGGTGGTAGATTGTTGAAAAGAACAGAGAATCGGGAATTAGTGCCAGTTTTAGCATTTCAGCTGTGATGCACATCATGCTATTCAATTATGCACTTTGCAAATTCTTTTGTGACTGACCAGACCAGAATGGGGTACAGTACTCTACCACTGCACTAAATATCATAATGGATTCAAACAGCGGTAATTTCGTACAAGAAAATACTCAGTGGCAAAATGCTCAATACACTCGCTCGCTTTGCACTCAATTAACTTCAAAGCAATTCAAAAGCACATGAGTCCTTTGGGACATCTCTGAAAGCAGTGATAAGATTCTAAATCAATGCCAATCTTTTCTCCAGTACTGTGAATAAATATTTTGTTTTGACAGTTTCCTCAATTTGCACTTCAAAAGCCTAATAACAAAATATTTTAATGCATTAGCAGCAATAGAATCTGTGAACGATGCAACAGAAGCTTCACAAAAGCATGCGCCAAGATATAATTGAACACCATTTACTAACACGTCTTATCAAACAGATGAAGTGAGGAGATTAATGAATTTCAATTCCCTCACTCAGCCTGATGTTCAATGGGACAGCTTGTACAACCCAGCAGGCAATGGGAGTGATTTCCTTGCGGTAGATGGGAACTATCACTCAGTGTGATGTCGCAATCATTCTTTTTAGGGAAATCAGTGATTTAAAAAGAGACCTTGTGTTCAGTCAGTTTACCTTCTCTGATTTTAGTTGTCGCCGGTGACACCCACATTTTCTGTGAAGGTATATAAGTAGCTACAGTGAATATCCAATGTCAAGATCTGCATGAAGGTAATTTAGAGTGGCTTTGACTGTCGAGCTGTGACTGGGAACTTGGACGTAATGGAGCAGAGCTCATGTCCTATGTACTATACCATGCAGTTATTCATACTTGGGATGTGGGAAGTGCAGGCAAGACCAGCATTTACTGCCCATCGCTTGAGGGTTGTTGGGCATTTTCAGAGTGAAGTGAACTCTTCAATACATTGCTATTAGTCTTGACTTGTATACAGGCAAACTGAGTAAGGATGACAAGTCCCTCCCTGAGTGACATTACTGAAACAGATGGATTTTTAATGACAATCCAGTTAATGAGTTACCATTAACAGTACTAGCATTTTAAGCCAGATTTATTTAATTAACTGAATTTAGCTTTCTTGTACTGTGTTGGGATTTAAAATGTCTTTTGATCGTTAATCCATGCCTCTAGATTATTAGTCGACTGGTAAAACTACCTCACCACCATCATCGTTCTCGAATTCCCTGCCTGAACAGGTGGGAGAAGCAGATTGGATAACAGAAGTTCAAAAGGGAATTAGATAAATAAACTACTTAAAAAGGAAGACTCAAGGTCGTACAGGGGTAGTTAAACAGCAGAACAATTTATTCACAGAGATTCAAAGCAGACTGTTGAAACAGACAGTGGAGAAGGAGCCAGTTCGATGATTTCAAAGGCAATTAGACGAGGAGAGAATGCTTGTGAACGTAATCAAGGCTTCTGTCACTCTGGGTGGTAATCTTGACAGATGGCCATAAACCAAGACCACATAATCTTCAAACCTGCGGTAACAAGTATGGCACATGTCACTGTTCCCTACATTACACGCAGGTTCCAACATTCAATCTCGGACTTGCATTCTCTTGCTCCAGGAATCCTATATCCTCTGCATGAAGAAGTTGTACCAGACTTTCTCATTTACTCCCGAGTTCTTAATCTTAAGTGTGTGCCTCATCCTTTTTTGAAACAAATCTTAGACTGGTGGAACCCAATTAGTGGGCTTGAAGTAATCTAACTCTTTTGAAAAATGGGTGCAAGCTGTCCCGCCACATTGCCACCCATCCTGTGCCAGTCAGCTGTTCTTGAACTGGCATCAGAAGTGTTGCCAGCTTAGAGCCAGAAACTGATGATGACATTTCAACGTCCGCACAACCCTGCAATGTTCATATTAACACAAGATCAGTTGTCTAGTTTCCGTAGTTGAGAGCAAGACCAAAGTCGTGTTCATTGTCATACGCATAAGTACATGTAAGATGAGATAAGATTTCTTTATCAGTCACATGTACATCGAAACACACAGTGAAATGCATCCTTTGCGTGGAACGTTCTAGGGACAGCCCGCAGGTGTCCCCATGTTTCTGGCGCCAACATAGCATGCCCACAACTTCCTAACCCGTACGTCTTTGGAATGTGGGAGGAAACCGGAGCACCCGGAGGAAACCCACGCAGACCTGGGGAGAACGTACAAACTCCTTACAGACGGTGGCCAGAATCGAACCCGGGTCGCTAGCGCTGTAATAGCGTTACACTAACTGCTACACTACCGTGCCTGCTTGTGTGTGTGCGCACAGGAGTAATGAAAAACTTACTTGCAGCAGCATCACAGGCACATAGCATCAGATCTGCAACATTCACAAGAAAAATATAAATTAAACATAAATTATACAGAATTTTCACAAGAAAGGACACAATTAGAACAAAAAAAAAGTCCATTGTCGTGCAGGGTGGTCATAGTGTTGCTATACTGAGGTAGTGATTAGGGTTGTGCAGGTTGCTTCAAGAACCGAATGGTTGAAGGGAAGCAGCTGTTCTTGAACCTGGTGGTGTGGGACTTCAGGCTTCTGTACCTCCTGCCCGATGGTAGCTGCAAGAAGATGGCATGGCCCGGATGGTGGCTAGACTCCAGAATGGTATGTTGCCTCCTTGGTGCCAGGGTCAGAGATGTTTCAGATTGGATGCAGAACATTCTGAAGGGGAGGGAGAACAGCCAGAGGTCATAGTACACATTGGTACCAATGCCATAGGTAGAAAGAGGGATGAGGTCCTGCAAAGTGAACTTAGGAGGTTAGGCAGCAGGTTAAAAAGCAGAATCTCCTGGGTTATAATCTCAGGATTACTCCCTGTGCCACGTGCTAGTGTGGGTATAAAAAGGATAGGACAGTTCAACATGTGGCTAGGGAGCTGGTGCAGGAGGGAGGACATTAGGTACTTGGATTATTAGGATCCTTTATGTAGGATCTGTACAAGAAGGATGGGTTGCACCTATACTGAAGAGGGACCAATATCACTGCAGGGAAGGTTTGCTCACGCTGCTCGGGAGGGTTCAAACTAATTTGGTTGGGGGGGGGGTGGTGGGGGGACGTGGGAAACATTGTAGTGGTGTAGCAGGTGGGGAGGAAAGTGTAGAGGATAAATCAAGCACAGGTCAATCGGATGAGCTTAGAGTGTGGATCAGCACTTGGGACATACAACAGATTGACAGGCTCCTAGGGCCAGATAAAATCCATCCCAGGTTGCTATGGGAAAGGGGGGAGATGGCTCAGGGCCTGATGGAGATTTTTGCGTCTTCATTACCCTTAGGTGGTGTGCCGGATGACTGGAGGATAGCTAATGTTGTTCCTGTATTTAAGAAGGGCAGCAAGGACAAGCCATATATAAAGGAACTACATGGAGATATATATCCGGTCCCCCCAATGGGCTGCAGTTCAGGGGCAACTGGTTTCAAGTCTGTTGAGTCTTTGCTTTGCTGCTGAAAATACAAATGAAAAGAGTAGGTCTAATAATGGAACATCCTTTATGGAAGGCAGAAGACTCTCAACTGATCCAGTGTCTGAACAACAGTGAATTAGTATTCATACCACGACTTGCATCGATCCAAGATCCTTAACAGTCTCAAGCAGTCTCCAGGCCAATGAAGTCCTGTATCATTGCTTTAATGTGACAACCAATTTGTGTACAGCAAGTTCCCAGGAATAGCAACATGATGATAACCGGGTGATCTGGTTTGGTGAGGGCTGAGAGATAATATTGTTTTGATGTTTGATGGTAACTCTTACTCTGCAGATGAGAGCTTTGGTTTGATATCTTGTTCAAAAGGATCTCATGGAAGTGTACAGTTCAGTTCAGTATTTATATATCCTACAATGAGAAACAAGCATTAAATAGTGTCTCATACTGGTGCCAGGCAGAACCTTTCAGCGACTCCCAACTGGCATGAATGAATAAAAAAGGAGCTATTAAGAAAAAGCGTAGTAGGAGACGAGAGCTCCTTGTGTGTCACCGTCCCTGAGATCAATGTCTTTTAAATATCTTCAGACGGATAATCTGTCACTCTTCAACATGAACTTTGGAACCCATGGAGACCTGATGATTAACCTTGACTTTGAAATCCTCAGCACCCCTTCACACTAGCCTTAATTTGCTTTACTTAGATTGCCTGCCTGATTTGGATCTGCTTCACAGTGCCTAATTGGAATGACAAGAGGTGATTAGATGCACAAACCTCGATCGAGATCAACAGGAGGAGAGACAAGGACAAGAACAGGGTCATACGACTAATGGAAGCTTATCCTCTTAGTGTTCCGGCTGTCCTGATCTATTATCCAATTGTGGTTACCTTAACAGAAGGAAGACATGCGCAGGAGAGCAAAGTCAGAAGCTCCTGACTGACAATTAACTGAAGCTCAATGGTTGTGAACAAAGCAAATCAGACACTAGGATGCATTGAAAGGCCAATATCCAACCAAACTAGTGAAGCAATCTGACCACTTAATGAATCATTGGTGTTACCGTCCTTGGACTACAGAGTGGACAATGGTGGACCGACATTGAAAAGATGTAAAAGAATTCAGCCAGGAAGATTGCAAGTACTGGAGTGAGAAGATTATGAGATGCAATTTTGTGAATTAAGCATGCTGTTACTGATAAAGTTGAAACATGATTTGATTGCTGATTTTAATATTCCTATGGGAGTGAATGATGTTGATTATTTCGAACTATTTCAACTTGTCTAGATCAGTTTGACCCTGGTAAAGTTCTGAAGCAGTTAGTTTCTGGAGTAAAGGTCTGCTAGCCCAGAACAGCATTGCAAAAAAGACTTGCAGACTCACAGAAACATAAGAAGCTGCAGAGAGTAGTGGGCTCAGCCCAATACATCACAAGCTCATCCCTCCCCACCATCGGTGGTATCTTGAGGTGCTGTCTCAAGAAGGCAACATCTCTAATCAAAGATCCCCACCATCCGGGCCATGCCGTCTTCTCGCTCTTTCTAAACTCACTTTGCAGGACTTCATCCCTTTTTCTACCTATGGTGTTGGTACCAATGTGTAATACGACCTCTGGTTGTTCTTCCTCCCCCTTCAGAATGTTCTGCATCCAATCTGAAACATCCCTGACCCTGGCACCAAGGAGACAACATGCCATTCTGGAGTCCTGCCACAATCCGGGCCATGCCATCTCCTCACAGCTCCCATCGGGCAGGAGGTACAGAAGCCTGAAGTCCCACACTACCAGGTTCAGGAACAGCTACTTCCCTTCAACCATTCGGTTCTTGAAGCAACCTGCACAACCCTAATCACTACCTCAGTATAGTAACACTATGACCACTTTGCACTACAATGGATATTTTCTTGGTTCTAATTGTGTTCTTTCTTGTAATAATTGTATATTATTTATGTTTAATTTATGTTTTTCTTGTGCATGTTATGTCTCAATGTGCCTGTGATGCTGCTGCAAGTAAGTTTATCATTACACCTGTGCATGCATGTACTTGTGGACATGACAATGAACTCGACTCCGATTCTGACTTTGCATTGATCCAGTAACTTTAGCAGTCTCAGGCCATCTGCAGACCAATGACGTCCTTTTGCAATTGTACCCATGGCTTTAATGTGACAACAAATTTGCGTACACCAAGTTCCCAGGGACAGCTACGTGATAATCAGCGGATGATCTGGTTTGAAAAACACGATGACGCTGGAGGAACTCAGCAGACCAGGCAGCATCCGTGGAGGAAAGCAGGTGGTCAACGTTTCGGGGCGGGACCCTTCCTCAGGGCTGAAGATAGGGAAAGGGGAAGCCCAATATATAGGAGGGAAAAGCAGAGCAGTAATAGGTGGCAAAAGAGGGGAGGTGGGGTGGGCACAGGGAGGTGGTAGGTAGATGCAGGTAAGAGATAACGATAGGCAGGTGCGGGGGAGAAGGGGAGAGCAGATCCACCGGGGGATGGGTCAAAGGTAAGGAGGGAAAGGGGAAAAAGTGGTTAGAAAAAAGAGAGACCAGGAAAGCGAAGAAGAGAAGATATTGGGGAGGGGGTTACTTAAAGTGGGAAGAATTCAATGTTCAACGTTGAACGTTGGCCGCCTGCTTTTCCCCACGGATGCTGCATGGACTGCTGAGTTCCTCCAGCATCATTGTGTTTTTCATCTGGATTCCAGCATCTGCAGTCCTTGGTTTCTCTAGGATGATCTGGTTTGATGAGGGCTGAGAGATAAATATTGTTTGGATATTGAGGGTAAGTTCTGCCCTGTTGATGGGGTTTTGGTTTAATACCTTGTTCTATAAGATTTCAGGAAAACATACAAAGGGCTTTACAGGCTGGATGTGGGGAAGATGTTTCCCCTAACTGAGAAGGTTAGGACCAGGGGCAGTGTTTGAGAATGAGGGGTAAGCCTTTTAGGACTGCAGTGAGATGAAATTTCTCACTTAAGATAAACCTTTGGAATTCTGGAATAGGGATAGAGTCATACAGGATAGAAACAAGCCCTTTGGCCTACCATGCTGACCATTAAGTATCCATCTACAGTAATTTAGTTTTATTCTTCCCATATTCCCATCAATTCCCTCCAGATTCCACCACACTAGGTTTACAATCTACACTAGACTAGCAATTTACAGTGGCCAATTAATCTACTGACCCCCACTTGGGATGTGGGGAAAAAAGCAGAGTAGCTGGGAGAAACCCATGTAATCACGGGGCGAACGTGCAAACTCCGCGTGGACAGCATCGGATGTCAGGATCGAACGCGGGTCGCTGGAGCTGTGAGGTAGCAGCTCTACTGCTGCCCGATTCTCTACACTGAATGGTTGTGGAGGCTCATTCAAAATAACAGAGCTGTAAATCTCTGGATGTTAAGGGAATCAAGGGAGATGAGGATAATGTTGGAACCGACCATAAGATATAGCAGCAGAATTAGGCCATTCAGCCCATCAAGTCTGTTTCACCATTCAATCATGGCTGATTTTTTAACCCTATTCTCCTGCCTTCTCCCCATAACTCTTAACCCCCTTACCAATCAAGAACCTATCAATCTCTGCCCTAAATACACCCAATGACGTGGCCTCCACAGCCCTCTGTGGCAATGAATTCCACAGATTCACCACCCTCCAGCTGGAGAAATTCCTCCTCATCTCAGTTTTAAAGGGATGTCCCTTTATTCTGAGGCTGTGCTCTCGGATCCTGGACTCTCCTACAGATGGAAACATCCTCTCCACGTCCACTCTATCCAGGCCTTTCAGTATCCGGTAGGTTTCAATGAGATCCCCCCTCTTCCTTCTGAACTCCCATCGCATACAGGCACAGAGTCATCAAATGCTCCTCATACGTTAAGCCTTTCATTGCTGGGATCATTCTTGTGAACCTCCTCTGGACCCTCTCCAGGGCCAGCACATCCTTCCTTAGATACAGGGCCCAAGGTTGCTCACAATATTCCAAATGAGGTCTGACCAATGCTTTATAAAGCCTCAGCAGTACATCCTTGCTTTTATGTTCTAACCTTCTCGAAATGTGATAACATTGCAATTGCCTTCTTTCTGGACAACTCAACCAGAGAATGAACTAGGACTCCCCAGTCCCTTTGCATCTCTGATTTCTGAATTTTCTCCCCAACAGGGCCCGGGTTAGAAGAACAGCCATGATAATGAGTGATGAAGTAGCTCCTCAGGCTGAATGGTGAACTCCTCATGTTCTTATGTTTTTTTATGAATAAGAGTGCAGCACTTTCTCTATACTGCATTGCAGTGTCTGCCTAGATTATGTGCTCCAGACCTCTGCAGTTGAATTTGAACTAACAATTTTAAGGGGACAAAACCATCAGGAGAAGCTACCTGTGATACCAGCAGCAGTCTATTCCAGGGCTTCCAACAACCCCACAAACGTCAGGCAGGGGAAGGATGAGGGCAAGAAAAGCCAGCATCTGCTCTCTGCTTTTTATATTGTCACATCGTTGCCACATTACACATGGGTACACAGGACACAGATGAGGAATATCTCAGTGTCTCCAGTCAGAAATTAATTGCATTAATGCAATGGCATTGAAAAAAATACTGATTCATTTAAATTGGAGAATGCAATTTAACTGTTCCTGCTTAGGAAAATACTTTGGGGCAGTTAGAAATAACAGAATTCTCCTGAACTATCTTGTAACAGGTATACTTAGAAAAACAAATGCTAAGGTATGGTCAACAGCGATGGACAGTAGAAAAGCACTGCAGGTCCTCCCCAGGTTATGAGCACCCGACTTAGGCACAGCCCATATATATGAAGAAGTGTTTGGGAGACTGGTGGGATGGATTTGCTATGGGGATGTAAGAATCTTCTGCCATTTGGGAACTCAGTTTGCAGCAATATCATCGCATCTTGCAAAGAAAACTGAATGGTTGAGTTAAACACCCTGGTTTAACTACACATTGCCTGTAGTTGGCCTGTGGTTTTTATTTAAACATATTGCTGGGTGACGGCATTTGTAAACTGTTCAGATTATGAACAGCTCTCAGGAACAGAACCCTATCGTAACCTTCTACTTCATTATTTGAGGGGATTTGGTATGTCACCAAAGAATCTTGCAAATTTCTACAGATGTACAGTGGAGAGCATACTGGTTGCATCACCGCCTGGTATGGAGGCTCCAATGTGCAGGATTCCAGGAAGCTGCAGAGGGTTGTAGACTCAGCCAGCTCCATCACAGGCACAACCCTCCCCACCATCGAGGACATCTTCAAGAGATGGTGCCTCAAGAAGGCGGCATCCATCACTAAGGACCCTTACCATCAGGGACATGCCCTCTTTCTTGTTACTGCCATCAGGGAGGAGGTACAGGAGCCTGAAGACCCACACTCAATGATTCAGAAGCAGCTTCTTCCCCTCCACCATCAGATTTCTGAACAGTCCATGAAGACTACCTTGTTATTCCTTTTTATTTGCTCTATTTATTTTCATAATTTACAGTAATTTTTACGTCTTGCACTGTACTGCTGCCACAAAGCAACAAATTTCACATCATATAAGTCACTGATAATCAATCTGATTCTGATTCTGACCTCTCCTGACTAGTATTCTGTTTGAATTTTCTCAATCTAGTTATTGATGGTAAAGCCAGCATTAATTGCCTACCACTTGGGGAGGTGGTGGTCAGCTGCCTTCTTGGACTGCTGTCTGGTGAAGGCACTCCTGCAATACAGTTGAGTCGGGTGTTGCAGGATTTAGACCCGGTGGCGATGAAGGAACGGAGACATATTTCCAAAACAAGATGGCATTTGATGTATTCATTAAGGGTTTTGTGAACTAGTTTATCAGAGTATGTCATGGTAAGTGACAGATCCACATCCTTGGAGTGCTACCCATGGTCTAACCAGCAGATTGAATTCAATAAGAACCTCTGTAGCACATATTACTTATGCCAAACAGGGTAGATATAGACACCTGAGTAGATGCAGCATGCTTGGACTTCATAAGTGCACTTGCTAACATCTTTCACAAGACTGAGTCCAGATGAAGGGTCTCGACACGAAATGTTGACTGTCCACTTCCCTCCACAGATGCTGCCCGGCCCGCTGAATTCCTCCAGCATTATTTTTTGCTCCTGATTCCAGCATCTGCTGTCTCTTGTGCTTCAGCTAAGAGCAAGTTGGGATAGTGAAATGGTCAGCACTGCATTTAAGTTGATGTACCATTGAATTATTGCCATTTGTTCTGTGTCGTAAATTAAGTTGAAATTGTTTCTCCAGCATAATGAATAATACGTCTGATATTTTGCCAACTGGCTGTGGTGAATCAACGTAATGTTTGCTTTTCTAGCGAGGAGGTGCCCTGTGAAGTTTCTTTTCATGAACAGACACCACTTGGCAAGCCCAGCGTTCATTGCCCATTCCCAATTGCCTTTGAGAAGTAGCCTCTTTTAATCCCTGCAATCTTTCTGGTGAAAGTGTTCCCACAAAGCAGTTAGGTAGGGAGTTCTAGGAGTTAGATACAAAAATGATGAAAGAGCAGCAAAATATTTTCAAGTCAGCACAGTGTGTGACTTGGAGGGGAACCTGTGTTGGTGGTGTTCCCGTGAACCTGCTGAACTTTTACTGATGCACCATAGAAAGCATCCTATCTGGATGCATCACGGCTCGGTATGGCAACTGCTCCGCCCAGGACCGCAAGAAACTGCAGAGAGTTGTGGACACAGCCCAGCATGTCATGGAAACCAGCCTCCCCTCCATGGACTCTGTCTATACCTCTCGCTGCCTTGGTGAAGCAGCCAGCATAATCAAAGACCCCACCCACCCGGGTCATTCTCTCTTCTCTCCTCTCCCATCAGGCAGAAGATACAGGAGCCTGAGGGCACGTACCACCAGGCTCAAGGACAGCTTCTACCCCACTGTGATAAGACTATTGAACAGTTCCCTAGTGCAATAAGATTGTGACCTCACCATCTACCTTGTTATGACCTTGCACCTTATTGTCTACCTGCAATGCACTTCCCTGTCGCTGTGACACTTTACTCTGTACTCTGTTGTTTTTACCTGTACTACCTTAATGCGCTCTGTACTAACTCAATGTAACTGCACTGTGTAATGAATTGACCTGTACGATCGGTATGTCAGACAAGTTGTTCACTGTACCTCGGTACAAGTGACAATAATAAACCAAGACCAACACCAACTTGTTGGAATGGCCAAGTGTTGAGGAGATATTGACACAAAGGACTGGAGATATTAAATGGTCAACTAAGTAACAAGATAGTTTAAAGACTGGGTGAAATCAATTCCTCCCCACAGGTGGCCCCATTTCAGTTCTGCTGTACATGAAGGTCTATGTCTCAGAATTAGGAGATGACCGGATCTGGGGGGGGGGAGGGGTGATGTCCCAGCGGACCGTGTAGGGTGAACCAGGCGCAGGAATGGACGGAGCGAAGGGGCAGCCAGCCAAGTGCAATGGGGCGCAGCGTGAGGCAGGGAGAGCGGTAGGAGGTGGGGGGGGGGGAGTCGATTGGAAGTAGACCAGGCAACGTGAAGAGGTGCAGGGCGACGAGCCAGTGCACCAGGTTTGGGGGGGGGGGGGTGGTGGGAGGCATGAACCGGGCTGAGGAGGCAGAGCGGGGGCGAGGGCGAGGGCAAACCGCGCAGAGGGAACGGGCGGCGGGGAGGAGCTCAAAGCGGACCTAAAAGGGAGAAGGCAGGCCTGGTCTCAGGCGGACCTGGGAGGAATACGGCAGGGTGGAGCTGAAGCGGACCGTGTAGGGTGAACCCGGCGCAGGGATGGACGGAGCGAAGGGGCAGCCAGCCAAGTGCAATGTGGCGCAGGGTGAGCGGGAGGAGGGGTAGGTTGGAAGTGGTCCAGGTAACGTGGCGCAGGGTGACGAGCCAGTGCAGCAGGTAAGGGGGAAGCATGAACCAGGCTGAGGAGGCAGAGCGGGGGCGAGGGCGAACTACGCGGGGAGCAGAGGGAACAGGCGGCGGGGAGGAGCGCAGAGGCGGCGGGGGTGGAGCTTAAAGCGGACATGAAAGGGAGAAGGCAGGCCTGGGTTCAAGCGGACCTGGGAGGAAGACGGCAGGGTGGAGCTCAAGCGGACCCGAAAGGGTGATGGCCTTGCGGACCGTGTAGGGTGAACCAGGTGCAGGGATGGACGGAGCGAAGGGGCAGCCAGCCAAGTGCAATGGGGCGCAGCGTGAGGCAGGGAGGCCGGTAAAGGTGGGGGGGTGGGAGTCGATTGGAAGTAGACCAGGCAACGTGAAGAGGTGCAGGGCGACGAGCCAGTGCACCAGGTTTGGGGGTGGGAAGCGTGAACCAGGCTGAGGAAGCAGAGCGGGGACGAGGACGAACTACGCGGGGAACAGGCGGCGGGGAGGAGCTCAAAGCGGACGTAGAAGGGAGAAGGCAGGCCTGGCCTCAAGCGGACCTGGGAGGAATACGGTAGGGTGGAGCTCAAGCGGACCCGAAAGGGTGATGGCCTAGCGGACCGTGTAGGGTGAACCAGGCGCAGGGATGGACGGAGCGAAGGGGCAGCCAGCCAAGTGCAATGGGGCGCAGGGTGAGGCAGGGAGAGCGGGCGGGCGGGCGGGCGGGCAGGGGGCGATTGGAAGTGGTCCGGACAATGTGAAGAGGGTGCGGGCATGGCAGGGTGAAGCAGAAAACGATGCGGTTAAACGGGATTAGTGTAGATGAGGCGGCATAGACCTGGAGGGCCGAAGGGCCTGTTTCTGTGCTGTTTGACGCCATGACCTTAACGAGCGCTTTCTGAAGAAATAAGGTCTTTGACATTACTTGTGATGGGGATCTGACTGCTCCTTTCCGTGTATTACTGCTCGAATTGGGTAGCGATTAACATTCAGTGGCCACTGCCAAAGTCTTCTTGATATTTCCATTCACAGCAGTGTGGTGTCAAGTTGGTGACAGCAGGAGACAGTCTTAAGGTGAATTAGAGCCGTCAATATTACCTAGAAAACTATAGTTCCTTTCCAATATGAAATACAAATAGGCAAATTGGTTTATTATTATCACAAGGACTGAGGGACAGTGAAAAACTTTGTTTTGCATGCCATCCGTACAGATCACTTCATCACATCAGTACTTTAGGGTAGTTCAAGGGAAAAGCAATAACAGAATGCAGAATATAGTGTTACAGTTACAGAGAAAGTGCAGGCAGACAATAAGGTGCAAGGGCCATGACAAAGTAGATTGTAAGGTCAAGAGTCCATCTTATTGTACAAGAGGGCCTTTCGATAGTCTTATAACAGCGGGATAGAAGCTGTCCTTGAGCCTGGCGGTAGGAGCTTTCAGGCTTTTGTATCTTCTGCCCAATGGGAGGCGGGAGAAGAGAGAATGTCCGGGGTGGGTGGGGGTCTTTGATTGTGCTGGCTGCTTTACCGAGGCAGCGAGAAGTGTAGACCGTCCATGGAGGGGAGGCTGGTTTTTGTGATGTGCTGAGCTGTGTCCACAAGTCTCCGCAGAGTAGTTGTGCAGTGCCATTGGGTGTCAATTGTCTTATAGCATGGAAGGCACAGCACTCCCACCAGATGGGAGAGGTTTTGAAGATGTCTGGGGAACTAGGCACGTGGGGTATGACTTGTTCAAAGCTCTGCTGCTGTCTAACCATGTTTGTTGCTCCAAGTTGCATCAGCCACATTCCTTCCAGTCTCACTTGTGAGACTGTATGTCACTACCTCATCATTCTTATCCAGGGAGGCAATTCTTCATGCAGAGCAGTCTTCTAATGAGATATATTCACAACGTCTGTAATAGAATGAATACATTTTCATCAAATTTGTCTTTCATCTGACTATTAAATTGATTGGCTTTTGTGAGATGTAACACCTTTTATGTTCAATGATGATTTAATATAAAATTCTTGAACAAAGGGATGCCTGAACTCAATGAATAGAATTTTGATTTGAGATTATGTTCCAGCCCTAAGCTAAAAACGGCACATAAGTCTTCTACACTGAAACATCTGCCTGTACTTTTGTGGTTCACTCTCCTGGGTATGTGAATTCCTGGATTCCAGATTTCTTGGCACAGAGAAACTGTAACTGTTCAAAGAAAATTAGTCAAGGTTTTGTTCTTCTAAAAACAGCGTTGACTTGAATTACCAGAAATGAATAAGAAAATCACATCATCAAAAGCTAATTGTATAATTAATTTTCCTGTCACATTAGTCTGAATCAAAATCAGCCTCTTTGATTGTTTTGTAATTTTATCTTTTTGCATTGAAACAAATTATACTAACTTTTCACAAGTTTGACTTCTGTCTGGCAGTTTTTAATTTTCACCTAGTTCATTGGCACATCCTCAACTAAAATCCCACTGCCAAAACCATTCTGTACAAGGGTAGGGGACAATGCCGGCAATTAATTGGCAATCTCATTCCACAAGACTGTGAAGGCAGATAAAGCAGAATTGTTGCTCTGATGCATAAAGGGAGAGTTATCGAAGAGAAGAAAGAGACACCTTTATTTCTTCAAATTATGCTGTGCAGGAGATGTGAATGTTCCAAGCTGATACTAAAGAGCTCATAATGTGGCCTCGTTACCGCAGGTCCTTAAGTGTTGCCAGGAATTGCGCTCAGAGGAGCTGTCTTTGCACCATGTCTTGTCAGTGTTTTGGACACTGTACCTCAGTGTCAGATGCAACATCTTATCAGGCAGCTGGACTATTTGAAGCCTGTAGCCAATGGCAATCTAACTTGTCTTACTGTTGAGAGTAGAGTCCCGATGAAGGGTCTCGACCCGAAACGTCAACTGTCCATTTCCCTCTACAGATGCTGCCTGACCGGCTGTTCGTCCAGCCGTTTGTTTTTCCACTCTAAGCTGACGTAGCTCACATTCCCTTCCCGAAACCTGATGGCGTTCAAGGTTCTTCTGCCCACGTCCCATTCATCTCTCATCATGTGGTCACTGACGTGCACCAGATCACAGAGAAACAAAGGCTCAGCTTCAAAATCCTCCTTCTTGCATTTCAATTCATGCCATCACCTCTCCTGATCTCTTGAGATACCTGTACATCCACTTTCTGACTTCTTGAGCACCCTCTGATTTAATCATACCATGATTGGCACCACATCCTCCATTGCTAACACCCTAATCTCCTAAATTCCCTCTCTATATTTCCCTATTTTTCTAACCTTCTTTGATCTGTTCCTTGAAACCTACCTCTTTAACCAACTCTTTTCTAGCATACTCTAGCTCAGTGTCTGATTTTATTCAATAGTGTTCCTGGGCAGAACCTTGGGATAAGTTATGAAATCTACTGAGTGAGTGTCTTGAAAATTCCAGAATCCAGTCTTTTGATGACAGAGTGTTTTAGATTTGTTCTACCATAGAACTATAGAACACTACAGCACAGAAAACAGGCCATTCTGCCCTTCTAGTCTGTGCCGAAACATTATTCCGCTAGTCCCATTTACCTGCACCCGGTCCATAACCCTCCAGACCTCTCCCATCCGTGTAACTATCCAATTTATTCTTAAATCTTAAGAGTGAGCCTGCCTTTACTACATCAGATGGCAGCCTGTTCCACACTCCCACTACTCTCTGTGAAGAAGTTCCCCCTAATGTTCCCCCTAAACCTTTCCCCTTTCGCCCTAAAGCCATGTCCTCGCGTACTTATCTCTCCTAATCTAGGTGGAAAGAACCTACTCACAGTAACTCTGTCTATACCCCTCATAATTTTGTAAACCTTCTATCAAATCTCCCCTCATTCTTCTGCGCTCCAAGGAATAAAGTCCTAACCTGTTCAATCTTTGCCTGTAACTCAACTCCTGAAGACCCGGCAACATTCTAGTAAATCTCCTCTGCACTCTTTCAATCTTACTGATATCCTTCCTATAGTCAGGTGACCAGAACTGCACACAATACTCCAAATTTGGCCTCACCAATGTTGTATACAACCTCACCATAACATCCCCTTTATGTGGAAAAAGTCCAGATATCTTTTGAAGAGCCTGGCTCATGAATCATAGAATATTACTGCTATGAAGGAGCCGACTCAGCTCACTAACTTCTGCAGGATCCTTCCACAGAAATCTATTCAGTCCCTTTCCCCTCTTCTTCCATATAATCCTGTAAGTTACTTTCCCATAGGTACCTATCTAATTCCCTTCCCTGATTCTGTGTCCACCACCTCTACAGGCCCACGTTCCACTCTCTGTATGAATCTTTCTCTCACATCGCCCTTGTACCTTCTGCCCGTTGCTTTAAGTCTGTGGCATGTGCTCCTTGGACCACCTTGTAAGGATGCAGATCTCCTCAAACCACTTAACAGAACCACCGACATTTTGTCCACCTCGACCAAATCTCCTGGAGGGAATTGTTCCTGGAAGTCAACCCTTTCAGATCCTTTTAACATCTGAAGTATCTTGGTCAGATTATCCTCAATCTTCTTCACAACCTTTGTCTCTGCGAACCGTTTCTTTTGTTTCTCTAAATGCCCCACAAAATCCCATCAGTCTAGAAAAGATCACCTTCCCAGAGGAACACATGAGCTCTGATAGTCCTTGCAGTCAGAGAGGTAACAGCGCAGAAACCAGGCCTTTGGCCCACTGAATCCACGCTGATCACCAGCCACCCGTTTACACTGGTCTTACATTGATCCCATTTTTCACCCTTCCCACATTCTCAACAACTCCCCCCAGATTCTACCACTCACACTAGGGGCAATCGACAGTGGCCAATGAACCTACCAACCCAAAGGTCTTTAGGATGTGGGAGGAACCCGCAACACCCAGAGGAGACCCTGGAAGTTACAGTGAGACACGAGGAAAACTGCAGATGCTGGAAATCTGCAGCTCTGTAGAACCCTGGTCAGACCACACATGTTCAGTTCTGGTCGCCTCATTATAGAAAGGATGTGGAAGCTTTTAGAGAGGGTACAGAGGAGATTTACCATAATATTGCCTGGATTGGAGACCATGCCTTATGAGGATAGGTTGAGCGAGCTAGGGCTTTTTGGAGAGAAGGAGGATTAGAGGTGATTTGATAGAGGTGTACAAGATGATAAGAGGCATAGATCGAGTGGACAGTCAGAGACTTTTTCCCAGGGTGACAATAGCTAACACGAGGGGGCATAATTTTAAGGTGATTGGAGGAAGGTATAAGGGGGATGTCAGGGGTAAGTTTTTTACACAGAGAGCGGTGGGTGTGTGGAACACACTGCCGGCAGAGGTTGTGGGGGCAGATACATTAGGGACATTTAAGAGACTCTTAGATAGATACACCAATGATAGAAAAATAGGGGGCTATGTGGGAGGGAAGGGTTAGATAGATCTTAGAGCAGGATAAAATGTTGGCACAGCATTGTGGGCCGAAGGGTCTGTACTGTGCTGTAGCGTTCTATGTTCCATGTTCTAACACACAAAAAGTGTTGGAAGAACTCAGCAGGTCAGGCAGCATCTGTGGAAGGAAATGAACAGGTGACGTTTCGGGCCGAGACCCTTCATCAGGACTGGAAAGAAAGAGGGCAGAAGCCAGAATAAAAGGATGGGAGGGGGAGGGGGAGGAGCACGAGCTGGCGGGTGATAGGTGAATCCAGGTGAGAGGGAGAAGGTAGGTGGGTGGGGGAGGGAGGGGGTGACACGGGAACGATGTGAGAAGCTGGGAGGTGACAGGTGGAAGAGGCAAAGAGCTGAAGAAGATGGAATCTGGTGGGAGAGGACGGTGGACCATGGAATAAAGGGAGGGAGGTGGGGGACCAGAGGGAGGAAGGTGTGGGTGAGGGGCAGGTCATGAGGACAGGGGAGGGGAAAGGGAAGGGATGGTGGGGCCAGAGCGATAAGGGAAAATAAAGGAAGTGGGGGACAGGGGAGGGGTTACCAGAAGTTAGAGAAATCATTGTTGATGCCGTCAGGTTGGAGACTACCAAGGCAGAAAGTGAGGTGTTGTTCCTCTAATCTGCGTCCAGCCTCAGCTTGGCAGTAGAGGAGGCCGTGGACAGACATGTCGGTGTGGGAATGGGAAGTGGAATTCAAATGGCTGGCCACCGGGAGATCCCGGCTATTACGGCGGACGGAGCGAGGGGGCTCGACGAAGGCTCCTGGTGCGGCCTCCTCTACATCGGTGAGACCCGATGCAGATTGGGAGATCACTTCTTCGAGCACCTTCACTCTGTCCGCTGTAATAGCCAATGGATAATGATCCACAGAGTGTTGGGTTAATGATTCCTTTTCCTAATATTCTCCAACTTTCCCTTCTTCTCTCCGTTATGTCTGACCTTCTAACCTCAGACAGCTTAAAGCATCTCTGAAGAGTTTTACTGATAGTGAAGTTGTTTTGATTCACTTCATCCCATCAGCAGTTTAACACAACCTGAAAACATAGTTAGCTTTGATAGTTTCACTTTAATAGAAAATAACCCTTTAAAATAGCCATTTAAAATCTTTTAATGAGCAGAATTGGACTAATACAATGAAAGATGTGGCCTATTAATAGCAAGTTAATTGCCGTGTACCTCAAGGCAATTTAAAAACACATACTGCTTAAAGGACACAGAAATTACCCGATGTCAAATGTACCTAAAGAGACACCTCTAACACAGGAGTTGGTTAAGCAATATGATCAGAGAATTGAGACAAAGAAATTGGTTTAAGAATTCAAGTTAGTAGACCTGATGCTCCATGTGTCC
Source organism: Pristis pectinata (assembly GCF_009764475.1). Lineage (NCBI taxonomy): Eukaryota > Metazoa > Chordata > Chondrichthyes > Rhinopristiformes > Pristidae > Pristis > Pristis pectinata. Next base: position 13,964,351 of record NC_067436.1, on the reverse strand, counting down.
CATCACTGAAGAGGAACAATCAGTAAAATCAATAAAGAGTGGAAGTGCACAGACAGAACAGTAGATTACAAGTCCGAAGAGTTGGCAATGGTTCTGTGCATTGCACTGGTCAGAATATAGTCAAAGTACTCTATTTAGTTCGGGTCACCAGTAAACAAGTGCAGGATAAGATAAGATTTCTTTATTAGTCGCATGTACATCGAAACATACAGTGAAATACATCTTCTGTGTAGAGTGTTCTGGGGGCAGCCCGCAAGTGTCGCCACGCTTCCAGCGCCAACATAGCATGCCCACAACTTCCTAACCCGTACGTCTTTGGAATGTGGGAGGAAACCGGAGCACCCGGAGGAAACCCACACAGACACGGGGAGAATGTACAAACTCCATACAGACAGTGGCCGGAATTGAACCCGGGTCGCTGGCGCTGTAATAACGTTACGGTGCAGAGAAGTCAACAACAGGAGCCAAAGGGTTATGCAGCGCAGACACAGGCCCTTCAGCCCATCGAGTCCATCAAGCACCCATTTACAGCAATCCTGCACTATTCCCATTTTATTCTCCCCACGTTCCCATCAACTCCCCCCCCCCCACCAGATTCTTCCACTCACCTACAAGCCAGGCTCAATTTACAGTGGGCAACTAGCCCACCAACCTGCACACCTTTGTACTGTGGGAGGAAGCCCACGCAGTCACAGGGAGAAAGTTTAAACTCCACACAAACAGCACTGCAGGTCAGGACTGAACCCAGCTCATTGGACCTGTGAAGCAAAACATCAGCTTAGATTGCAAGGGGGATGGAGTTTAGAACAGTTCTAACGTGTATTGGTATCAGTTTATTATTGTCACTTGTACCGAGGTACAGTGAAAAACTTGTCTTGCATACCGATCGTACAGGTCAATTCATTACACAGTGCAGTTACATTGAGATAGTACAGAGTGCATTGATGTAGTACAGGTAAAAACAATAACAGTACAGAGTAAAGTGTCACAGCTACAGAGAAAGTGCAGTGCAATAAGGTGCAAGGTCACAACAAGGTAGATCGTGAGGTCATAGTCCATCTCATTGTATAAGTGAACCGTTCAATAGTCTTATCACAGTGGGGTAGAAGCTGTCAAGTCTGGTGGTATGTGCGCTCAGGCTCCTGTATCTTCTACCCAATGGAAGAGGAGAGAAGAGAGAATGTCCTGGGTGGGTGGGGTCTTTGGTTATGCTAACTGCTTCACCAAGGCAGCGAGAGGTAAAGACTCTAAGGAGGGAAGGCTGGTTTCCCTGACGTGCTGTGTCCACAACTCTCTGCAGTTTCTTGCGGTCCTGGGCAAAGCAGTTGCCGTACCAAGCCGTGATACATCCAGATAGGGTAGCCAGATTGGTTAGAGTCAAAGGGGACAAACCAAATTTCTTTAGCATATCTACAGTGTGCTGGTGAAGCCGCACCTGTAGTACTGTATGGAGATCTGGTCCCTTACTTAAGGAATGAAAGACTTGCACTGGGGCCAGTTCAGCAGAGGTTGAATAGCTTGATTCGTATACTGAAGGGTAGGAGGATTGAGGTCAGCTTTGGTGTTAGTTAAATGGTGGGATCCAACCTGCCGTCTACCGGAGAGTCTGGGGTGTCCACCTTCCTTGGGCTGGGTACCTTCCCAAACCTTCCAACATTACTGATAGCTCCAAATCTACTTCCATTTTGCTCTCAATGTCCTCAGATCCACTTGTCTCAACATTTTCCTTTTCATTGTCCACCCAAACTACCCTGGTGCAACCCTCTCTCCGACACCCAGCGACCTCATTGGTTCTAACATGCTGAAAGGGATATGCAATGTGTTTTTTTTCTTCTTCAGGCCTACAATCTCTGCTCTCTACCTCCTTGTCCCCTTTCTCTCTAATATCAGGTTCTCACTATTTACGCCTCCTTCAGACAGATCAGCCACCAACAAGATCACCACCCTGTCTCAGCCAGCACCATCACCACTTATGTTATTCCGTCTCTCCTGGTTTCCACCATCACAGACATTGCCCATGAGCTCTCCGTCCGTCACCCCTCTCTGCATTTTCTAACGTTTCTTCGTTCTGATGGAAGGTCATCGACCTGAAACGTTGCTTCTGCTCCTCTCTCCACAGTTGCTGCCTGACCTGCTGAGTATTTTCAACATTTCTTGTTTTATTCTTGCTCCTCTCTCTTGGGCTTCCCGTGCTTCTCTCCTATCTCTCAACCACTTCCCAATCCGTTTCGCAGGGTGACCTCCAAATCCATGCAATTTTGCTTTGGAATTGGCAGGCACGGTAGTGTAGCGGTTAGCATAACGCTTTACAGCGCCAGCGACCTGGGTTCAAATCCGGCCACTGTCTGTAAGGAGTTTGTACGTTCTCCCCGTGACTGCGTGGGTTTCCTCCGGGTGCTCCGGTTTCCTCCCACATTCCAAAGACGTACGGGTTAGGAAGTTGTGGGCATGCAATGTTGGCGCCGGAAGCGTGGCGACACTTGCGGGCTGCCCCCAGAACACTACGCAAAAAGATGCATTTTACTGTGCGTTTCGACGTACATGTGACTAATAAAGAAATCTTATCTTTAGCTCCCGTTACACGATTTGGTCACTGGGAAACTTTCCAATACAGATTATAAAGGGCTTTCACTGACTTAACACCTTGCCCATCCATTTTGGGATACCCTAGGTGTCATAATGCCAATGAAAGTCTTTAGAAATACAGTCATTATTCCATTGTAGGCTGCCAATTTGTGCATAGTAAGCTCCCACTGACAAAAATGTCATAATGAACTGGTAACCTAGTTTGGAAATATTGATTGAGGGATGGACGTCAGACTGGTTTCCAAGGAACGCTACTCTTTTTCAAGATCAAGGAAGGAAAGAGAGACCCTTGGTTGAACACCCCCTAGATAGACAGCACCGTTGACAGTACAGCACCCCTTCAGTACTGCAGCAGAGTGACTGCCTCCTCCAGAGCTCACTACCTGTAACTCAAAACATGACCAGAAGGAAACAGGAGCAGGAGTAGGTCACCTGCCCCCTGAAGATTGCCCCACCATTCAATACGATCACGGCTGGTCTGTGTCAGGTCTCGTCTCCCCTTCCGGGTCAGTTCCACACAGCCATCAGTTTCAATGTGCAAATATTCATCGACTTCCTCGTTAAATACTCCTAATGATCCACCTTCCAGAACCCTCGGGATAGAGAATTCCAGAGACTCTGCACCCTCTGCAAGAAGGAAACATTTGCAGAAGCTTGCACAGTACCAAGGAAGCCAAATATTTTTCTACTTTGATACAGTAGAAAGATGAAAAAAAAGTCTCAATGCAGCAACTGACCAGAGTTCATTAATTGTGTTTTTTAACAATCAGAGTGGAATTAACATAATCTTATAACAGAAAACTGGGGGGAAAAGATCAGTAAGAGGTTGATGAATAAACATACAGTGTATGCTTGTTTCTGAAGGGCTCCAGTCACTGACTTTAATTGCCCTGGTCTCACAGGGATGATTAACGATGTTGGGGAACGTATGGTAATGAGTGATGTGCTTTCTTACTGATAAGGAAGGATTCAGTTTCCCATCTTCTAGTCAGCAGTTCCATGCTGTTATCAGTTTAACAAGGTACACAACGTTTTTTTAAAAAAATGAAATTTCACCTCTTCTGATGCTCTGCAGGGAGATGAAATGAGAAAAGAAATGCAGTGAAGTCCAGTATGTTGACTTGCATTCTTATTCCTTCAGTAAAAGATAGGAGGAAGCTTGAGTGGAGTGTAAATGACATGGACTGGTTCGGCCAAGTGGTCTGTTTCTCTGTCGTATCTCCCACGTGTGTCCCATGTGTATCCCACGTGTATCCCATGTGTATCCTATGTATCTCCCATGTGTATCCCATGCATATCCCATGTATCTCCTATGTGCATCCCATGTGTATCCAATGTATCTGCCATGTGTATCTCACGTGTATCCCATGTATCTCCTATGTGCATCCCATGTGTATGCAATGTATCTGCCATATGTATCCCATGTATCTCCTATGTGCATCCCATGTGTATCCCATGTATCTCCCATGTTTCCCATGTGTATCGACGTGTATCCTAATCTTATCTCAGAAAAGAATGGAGCTGGTTTAAGTCCATCTTTAGGCTATGTTAACTATATTGATTATAGCAGAAACAGTGTCTGGATATTATTGCAGCCACAGTGTGTAGTTGAAGGGTAAACCAGTCACTAGTTGCAGAATCACCTTACTCCAGTTGGTGTTATTTCTGAAGCTGATCTGAAGGGCTTTTGATGAATCTCCAGCCTAGGATTCCAGCACCAAATATAGAGTTATAAGGTCACACAGCACAGAAACAGACCCTCTGGCCCATCAAATCCATGCTGATCACCAACCACCCATTTACACTAATCCTACACTAATCCACTTTTATTCTTCCACATTTCCATCAACATCCTCCAGATTCTACCACTCATCTACACACTGGAGGCAATTTACAGTGGGCAACGAACCTACATGTGGGAGGAAACTGGGAGTACCTTGGGGAAAACTATGCGGACACAGGAAGAATGTGCAAACTCCACACAGGCTGCACCAAAGGCCAGGATTGAACCGGGCTGCTGGAGCTGTGAGGCAGTGGCTCGACTAGCTCCACCACTGCGCCACCCCTGAGCGATCACAAGAAGGTTACAACATGGAAGGAGGACATTTGGCCCACAAAGTCTGCAGCGACTCAAACCGACTCAAAACAACATGGAAGGAGGACATTTGGCCCACAAAGTCTGCAGCGACTCAAACCACCTCTCCCCACACCCTACTGTGTGCAGTTTTGGGCCCCTTATCTTAGGAAGGATGTACTGATGTTGGAGAGGGTTCAGAAAAGATTTACGGGGATGATTCCCGGAATGCAAGGGCTTACTTATGATGAGCGTTTGTCGGCTCTTGGACTGTACTCACTGGAGTACCGAAGAATGAGAGGGGACCTCATAGAAACATTTAGAATGTTGAAAGGACTGGACAGAGTAGATGTGGCTAAGCTGTTTCCCTTGGTGGGTGAGTCCAGGACTAGAGGGCACAGTCTTAGAATTAGAGGGTACCGGTTTAAAACAGAAATGAGGAGAAATTTCTTTAGCCGGAGGGTAGTGAAATTATGGAATTCTTTGCCACGTACAGCTGTGGAGGCCCGGTCACCGGGGGCGTTTAAGGAGGAGATTGATAGGTATCTAATTAGTCAGGGTATCAAGGGATATGGGGATAAGGCCGGAAATTGGGGCTAGATAGGAATAGTTTTAGTTTAGCTCATGGAGTAGATTCGATGGGCCGAATGGCCCACTTCTGCTCCTTTGTCTTGTGATCTTGTGATTCTTGTACTTACCCAGTTTCCCTTTCCGCCAGAACTGAATCTGCTTCCACTAATGCCCCAGCAATGCGTCCCGGACCAGAACCAATCATACTAGAGCACAGAAGAAGGCCATTCAGCCCTTCAGACCTATGCCTACTCCCAGCAAAGCATTCCATTCTCCCGGTGCCCCTGCATCTTATTCTCTCTCAGATGCCCATCAACACCCCTTTAATTCTTTTGTCAATATCTATACTAAAGAGTAATTTACAGTGACCAATTATCCTCTCATTGTGTCTTTGGAATGTGGGAGGAAATCGGAGCACCCAAGGGGAATCTATATGATCGCAGGGAGAACCGTAGAACATAGAACAGTACAGCACAATACAGGCCCTTCGGCCCGCCATGTTGTGCCGACCTTCAAACCACTCCTAAGACTATCTAACCCCTTCCTCCCACATATCCCTCTATCTCAAGTTCCTCCATATGCTTTGGCCCTTGCAATGGAGACCACTGCTGGAGATGGTCCTGTTACAATTGAATGGAAAAGTACCAGAACCAAGCAAGTTGCAATGAACATGCAAACTCCACACAAGCAGTGCTGGAGGTCAGCGAACCCGGGTCGCTGTAGCTGTGAGGCATCAGCACTAACTGCTGCTCCCTCAAGGAAGCAGTTGATCTTTTGCCAATGGCCTTCATTCTGTCACGCCCTGGTTCGTGATCTCTCCATCAACGGAAATACTTTCCGTCTACACTATCTCCACCCTCAATGATTTTTAGTGCCTCCATCAGTGCGGTGAATCAGCTAACTAAAACCGGTTACACAGCATGTTCAGAGAGGCAACACAAGAGATTGCTGATGCTGGAATCTGGAGCAGTAAACAATCTGCTGGAGGAACTCGACCCGCTGAGTTCTTCCAGCAGATTGTTTGTTGCAAACTTAACAAAGTTTAGCTCTGTTTAATCCATGCTACAACATGCATCCGTAACAGAGCAAGAGATTACACAGCCAGAGTTCACAGGATCGGCCTACACATCGCACACACTCACTTGGTAAACTCAGGCGCAAAGTGGAGTATTGCACAATAGCAAAACATTTGACCGAATGTAGGAAATGTGTCTGTGTGCTTGAATAAAACTCCCTTGAGTTTGCAGATCACAGAGGTGAAATTACAGCAATTCTGTACAACTTGCAAGCTTTCCTTCCCTCGCTAAGAAACATACAAGATGACAGGTAGTCCATAGGGAATACCAGGAGAAAATAAAACTGGCTCATTTCTTTCTGTCTCAAATTACATTTTCATTGATTCCAAATTGAATCGCAGATCCATAAGAATACAGTTATGAAGAAGCTATCAGATATGACTATTGCACCCTTTGTCATATAGCAGTGGGTAGCTCTTTCCACAGAACACACCACAGAAGGATATGAACACTGCCTGCCACTCATCTCAGTGATTGCATCGAATTCTCCTTGGATGGAGTGAAGCTGGAATAAATTGGAATGTCAACCCACTGACATGTTCACACGTTGGTCACGATGGATTGAATTCTGGCCTCCTGACTGAAGGAATGAATCATAGAGTCATACAGCACAGAAACAGGCCCTTCAGCCCAACTGGTCCATGCCCACTAAGATTCCGGTCTAAGCTAGTCCCGTTTGCTTGCATTTGGCCCATATCCCTCTAAACCTTTCCTATCCATGTACCTGTCCAAGTACCTTTTAAATGTTGTTAAGGTACCTGCCTCAACCACTTCCTCTGGCAGCTCGTTCCATATACGGACCACCCTCTGTGTGAAAAGTTGCCCCTCAGGTTCCTATTAAATCTCTCCCCTCTCAATAGTGGCCAGAGTTTAATTGCAACAATGCCAAATCCATAAGATTTGCAATTTGCTTCCCAGACCTCCCTTCCTTTAATTCACCTTAAAATCTTTTTGACCAAGCTTTTGTTAACGTTCCCCTTATTGTACATTGAAGTGCCCTGCGGTGCCAATAACAATGGTGCTGGAAAACACTGCCAGTGGGATCTTTGTGACTTTGCTGCAGGGGCAGTATCCTTTCTCACCCTCTGCTCGGCATCTGTTGACACAATTGACCAACCCTCCTCCTCCATTTCCTTTCTCCTGCACTGTCCATCTCCCTTGCTTGGTTCTGGTACTTGTCCATTCAATCGTAACAGGACCATCTCCGGCAGTGGTCTCCATTTCTTGCCCCCATTCTACGTGACGTTATTTCAAAGATCTTCAGTGCTCCACCATTATTCGTGGCCCTTCCTAATTACAGCCATTGGCAAACATATCCAAAGTCACAAGGTCAGGTTCCACACATACTAGTGCATCCCAAATCTTTTGATCCCTGCACTGACCTCTGTGTTCTTAGACTGTTGGTAAATTAGTAAATTGGTAAATTAGTTTATTAGTGTCACATGTACTGAGGTACAGTGAAAAATTTTGTTTTGCATGCTATCCATATTGAAGTAGTGCAAGGGAAAAACAATAACAGAGTGCAGAATAAAGTGCTACGGTTACAGAGAAAGTGCAGAGCAGCCAGACAATAAGGTGCATAACGAAATAGGTTGTGAGGACAAGAGTCCATCTTATCATACCAGGGTACCGGGTACAGTTTAATAGTCTTATAACAGCGGGACAGAAGCTGTCCTTGAGCCTGGTGGTACGTGCTTTCAGGCTTTTGTATCTTCTGCCCGATGGGAGGGGGGAATGTCCGGTGTCCTCCACCCTGTCTGAAATAAGATGTAGTTTTATCATGCGAGATGTTGGGAAGGTGGAGACCATTATCTTCACCCCATCACCAGTTCTGTACCATTACCAGTAATTTCAACCCCTTCCTTTGTCGCCATTTCAGGTTGAACAAGGCTTTATGCAGCCTTGGCATCCTCTCTGCACCCAACCTGAGCTTAAGCACACAAGAATATAAGAATTAGAAGCAAGAGTTGGCCATTCAGCCCTTCAAGCCTGCTCTGTCATTCATCAAGTTCATGGTTGACTTCCTACCTCAGCTTCATTTCCCTGCGCAATCACCATATCTCTTGATTCCTTGAATACTTAGAAATCTATTGATCTCTGTTTGGAATCAACTCAGTGACCGAGCCTCAATAGCCCACTGGGGTAGAGAAGTCCAAAGGTTCTGACCTCACTTGCCTATCTGACCTCTTGCACCCATTCCCCCGCCTCATCTTGTCCCATTTGTGATAGGCTGCAAGGAGTGACATTCCATTTTAAGGCTGGAGCTGAGTGGGCGATCAATCAATCAATCAAGCCTGATGACCACCCTACCATAAGTGAATAAGATTAACTTTATACCCTTATTTTATATGCAACTATCCTCCTCTCACTGCAGTTTTCTGGCAAAATTGTTGTACCTTCTCTATTTTTTTTCCACCCTGTTATCCATTGATGGTTCTAGGTCTGTTTAGAAGCATTGGTTTTCAGAAGCTCAGAAGAACACTAGGAAGACTTTTAATTTTTTTTGTCTGATGATCTACTTGTCTGCTTCTTTGCAACAACATTGAGTCTGTTGATGAGAGTTAATGGGCCAGAATTTGCTGTCACATTGTCAATGAGGCTAATAGCACTCACAGTTATTTAGAATTAAATAGAACATCCGCTTCAGGCAAGGATCATAAACATGGTTGAATGCAAAGCTCAGAAGCTTCTATCCGTGTTCTGGTGCTCCATCTGTCTTCACTTCCCCATTTTATTTCCGAACTTTCTGCATTTTACAATTACTCCTCACAGAAGATTAAATGCCATCACTGCAAGCATAACTACCCTTTTAACAACCAAGTAATTGATAATTACTGTCAAGCTGGCATCAGAGGTTAAGTATTCCCAGGATCGATTCTCAATTCCTTGGTAGCTTCAATTTTGTCAGAGAGATGTAAAAAATGTTATTTTTTAAAAAATATCTTGCTATTCTTTAACACAAAAGCAAGATACTTCTGGAAATATGGAATAAAAACAGAACAAACTGGCAGTTCAGGCAGCATCTTAGAGAAAAACACGGTTAACATTTCAGTCGATGCAGAAGTTTAATTACAGAATGGGAATCAGAATCAGACTTATCACTGACTTAGATGACGTGAAATTTGTTGTTTTGCGGCAGCAGTACAGTGCAAAGGCATAAAATTACTATAAATTACAAGAGTAAATAAATAGTGCAAAAAAAAAGAATAACAAGGTAGTGTTCATGAGTTCATGGACCGTTCAGAAATCTGATGGCGGAGGGGAAGAAGCTGTTTCTGAATCATTGAGTGTGGGTCTTCAGGCTCCTGTACCTCCTTCCTGATGGTAGTAACGAGAAGAGGGCATGTCCTGGATGGTGAGAGTCCTTAATGATGGATGCTGCCTTCTCGAAGGCGTCCTCCATGGTGGGGAGGGTTGTGCCCGTGATGGAGCTGGCTGAGTCTACAACCCTCTGCAGCCTCTTGCGATCCTGTGCATTGGAGCCTCCGTACCAGGCTGTGACGCAATCAGTCAGAATGCTCTCCACCGCATGTCAATAGAAATTTGTAAGGGTCTTCTGAGACAAGGCCATTGCCTGGAACATTAACTCTGTTTCTCTATCCATAAATGTTGCTCAACCTTTTGAGTATTTCTAGCATTTTTCTTGTTGTTCTGTATCTTTTGCTTCTCTCTCTTAATCAAATCTTTCTTTCCCTTTCTACTTCTATACTATTCTCTCATGATTTTAATTCACCAACCTCCACCACCTTGTAGCTATTTACTTCCTATATACTTTGACCTGAGGAGATGCTCTGTTGTTTTTTCCTGGTCAGTCAGGTCCAGATGTCCTGCTTCCCCTCTGCACTTTATTCAGCTTGCACATTCAGAAGCTTAATGGACAAGAGTAATGTTTGTGGAACAAGATTAATGAAAGCCATTGTTAATGAGGCGCAATGGGAAATTCTGGGTCAATTAGTGTAATAAGACCCTATTAGCTATGCAATGATCTGAGTTAAGTTACAGGTAAGCACTTTCCAACTAATCTAGATTTGTAATAGGCCACTAAACTCTTCAAATATAAACAATGAAGAACCCTTGAAGGTGAAATATGTTTCAATAGCGCCATTCATGGCTGTTTTAAGAACTCCCAATGTCCTTTAAAGAAAATGAATTGTAGCCTGATTGTAATGTAGAAAACACAGCAGCCAATTTGTTCATGGCAAATTTCCACAAACAGTATTAGCCAGTTAACTTGTACTAGTAATGTTGATTGAAGGGGTAAATATTGGCCAGACCGCCTCCTTATCCATTCAGGATGAAGAACTGAGGAGTTGGGAACAGAGAGGGGCAGGTAAATTAAAATGATAACTATTGGCTGGAAGACCAGGAATAGATAGATCTCCTGATTATTAGCAGGGATTGTTTGTTGTTAATTGAGAGATCAGAGAGGCCTCAGTTTAATGTCCAATGTGTAAGACACCATGTCTTAGTGTAGTGTTGGTTTAGTGCTGGATTGCAGTAGCAATCTAGATGTCTGGCCTTGGGTCTCTGGAATAGGGCTTGAAGACGTCAATATCTGACTCAAGCAAGAGTGCAGACTCCAACTTTGAGAGAAAGTGAGTTGGTGGGTGGAATAGAAGACAGAGAAAAAGAGAACAGTGTAAAAATACCAGAGGATTCCACACAACGTTATACATTTTGGGAGCAATATTCTCATTGTTTTAAGAAAAGCATTATTTGAGCCTCATGTTGAGACTGTCTGTATCCATTTCTTGGCAACAAGCTCACACGACTTCTGAGAGATGCAAGAAGATCAACATTATAGCAGGAAACATTCCCAGTACCAGAAATTTACTGGATTTTTCACCCACACTGAAGGACCATTCTCCCAGCATGAACCAATCCCACTATGTGCCAGTATTAACAAGTTAGCTCATAGCCAGGTGGCATGCAGAAGTCACAGAGAGTAATGGACTGAGCTTAATACAGCCCAAGCACATCCCTCCTCACCATTGGTAGTATCTACAGGAGGCACTGCCTCAAGAAGGCAACATCCATCATCAAAGATCCCCACCCTCTGGGCTGTGCCATCTTCTTGCAGCTACCAGCGGGCAGGAGTTACAGAAGCCTGAAGTCCCACACCACCAACAGCTACTTCCCTTCAACCATTCAGTTCTTGAACCAACCAGTACAACCCCAATTACTACAATTTAGCGGCACTATGACCACTTTGATTGCTTTGCACTAAAGTGGACTTTGTTTTTGTTGTTCTAATTGTATTCACTCTTATAAAAATTGTGTATAATTTATGTTTAATTTATATTTTTCTTGTGAATGCTGCTTATCTGATGCTATGCACCTGTGGTGATGCTGCTGCAAGTAAGTTTTTCATTGCACCAATGCATACATGTACTCGTGCGTATGACAATAAACTCGACCTTGACTTTGACATTGTGTTGTAGCACTCCCCAGGGCCTGCACAGAATCCTTTAGTCAATGCCAATATCTTCCTGGAACTGATGGCACTTGTCCTGTGTGCTCTTACTCACAGGTAATAGTGAAAGAGAAATTTAAGTAGACTATGGTTATGATTGTAAACTGTGGAACAAAACATTTTTTTAACAAAGAATTGCATTTGCGAACATCTTTTCCAACCTCTCGTCTTCCCAAAGTGACCAGCAGTGTTGTATTACACCAGCTGCAAGAGTCAAGTTTCACATAGCAAGATCCCACAAGCACAGATGAGCAAATTGTTACCAAAGGGCTTTTACCCATCCATCAGTTTCCCCCAGTCAAATCATTTCAGTTTCCACATTGCAGGCAATGCAACACTAGTGTGTGTAATCTCTTAGGGACTTAGATATCATTCTATCTTACGTCCTTTCCTAACATTGTAGAGCCAAGACTTTTTTTCCATTATCATTGACATATAACCAGAGAAGTGGGTTGCCATGTGGCAAGGAATTACTCTCGTCATCTTTTATAATTTTTTTCAGGGGAAACAAAAACAGATTTTCTTTCTCAATAACTGCAGCATATTATTGCAGATCATTTAACTCAATACCCCTATGCATCATCAACCAGTACTTTTGCCGGCAATGTTAACAGATATCATGAAGATGCAAGTGAAGGACATCAATATTCCTTGTCCTACCTCTACACATGGAATACAGTCATGAGAATATTGAAGCCAATCCATTACGTTGGCTGACTAATGCAAAGATAAGAGTTAATGAAGTGTTTCTTCAGGACATGCCAAAGTGCTTTACAAGCTGCTTGAAGCATAGACACAACATAGGAAACATGGTAGCCAGTTGGTGCACTGCAAGATCTCACAAGGAGCCTTTGAGGAAGGGCATCAGATTATTCTGAAACTGGTCCAAAAATGTTTTCTCTTTGCAACAACAAACCAAATTTGGAGGAACTCAGCAGATCCAGATGAAGGGTCTCAACCTGAAATGTTGACTGTTTATTTACCTCCACAGATGCTGCCTGATCCGTTGAGTTCCTCCAACATTTTGTTTGTTACTCCAGATTCCAGCATCTACAGTCTCTTGTGTCTCCGAGGTTTACCCTCCCAGTTTCCCAAAATGTGGTGTATCCGAGCTACCTTTTCTTCATTTGTCTTGTCTGGATTAGTCTGGTGAATTAATGGCTATACTTTGGGTTGAAGAAAATGGGAGGTGATCTCATTGAAACATATAGAACTCCTACAGGGCTTAACAGGTAGATGATAGGTTGATGTTTCCCATGGCTAGGGAGTTGAGAGTCACTGTCTTAGAATATGGGGTTGGCAATTCAGGAATGGGAGGGGAGGAAAGTTCGTCATCCAGAAGGTAATTGATCTTTGGAATTCTCTTCCCAGGAGGGATGTAGATCAATAGGATATCAAGGGAATCAAAGGATATGGGGATAGTGCTGGAAAATGCACAGAGGTAGAAGATTAGACATGATTGGCTGAGAGTAGCTAAATGGATTCCTTCTATTTCTTATGTTACATTGGAGTCATAGAGTTGTACAGCACGGAATCTGGCCCTTTGTCCCACCATGTCCATCCCTACCTTTCTAATCCCACTCCCACATGAGGCTCACATCCATCTAATGCCATGCTTATTCAAGTGCCTGTCTACATGTCTCTCAAATGTAGTGATTATACCTGACACCACCGCCTCTTCTGGCAGTGAGTTCCAGATATCAACCATTCTCATCTATTAATTTTCCCCTCAAATCCCCTTTAAAACTCCTTCCTCTCATCATAAACCTCCATCCTTTTGGTTACCCCTACCATAGAAAAAACATCCTGACTATCTATCCTATCGTTGCCTCTTATAATCTTATATACCCCTATCAGGTCTCCCCTCAGCCTCCTTCACTGCAAGGAAAACAAGCCCAGCCTGTCCAATCTCTCCCCATAACTAAAGTCCTCCAATCCAGGCAACATCCTGGTGAATCTCCTCTGCACTCTTCTGACACAACCATATCCTTCCTATAGAGTGGTGATTCTCAGAATCTCCCTTATAACTTTCGGCGTTGATAGTGTCTTGAGCCATGAACTAGATAATTTATTATTGAAAGGGGGGTTTTGAAGAGAGGTTGTTGTGGTTGCAGTGTAAATCTTATTGGAGTTGCAAGAAGGTAGAAAAACCAAATTTATGGACAACCAAATTTAACCTGGAATACTCCCAAATGGGGTCCAGATGAAGGGTCTTGACCCAAAATGTTGACCACCCATTTCCCTCCACAGACACTGCCTTACCTGCGGAGTTCCTCCAGCAGTTGGTGTGTTGTTCCAGTATCTCCCCCCTCTCTCTCTCTATCTCTATTTCCTCCACCACCCTCCCACCGCTGACCGTGCATGAATTGGGTCAGTAGATTTCTGAAGAATGTTCACATTCTGCTGGTCTGAACATTTCTCAGCTTTTCCCTTGTTTGGAATAAGCAAGATTAATCATAATTTAAAACATCTAATAGTACTCCTGTTAAGAGATAACATCATTGTACTCAACAGGAGATTGTGTACTCAATTATGAAATCATTGCAAATGAACGTTCTTACACTCTGTGGATGCAATAATTCACACTGGGAGCGGAGAGAAAAACATCACACTCTGTATGTGTCAAGTAGAATAATATTTTACAAGTTTTGAGTTACAATGCAATCTCTTTATTGATCCATCTTTTCTCAGGTCATCCCTCAGGATTTAAGGTGACTTGCTTTCAATCTGATTTTCTGGATTCTAAGGAACAGCAGACTATTCCACAGATTGGATAAGAGGTGCCTGACGAGTGGACAGATGGATATTTGTGAGGTGCTTCTGTCCTTCATTTACGCAGAGCTTCTGTGTGCTTCCGATTCACAGATTTGTGTTTCTCAGCATCAACTCGAATCCTCCTTCTCCACTTTGAGCAGTCAGATTCCCAAGAGTTGGTGTGGATTTGCATCTTTTTCAAGGAAGCTTTGAGCACCATCCTTGAATCTCAAGGATGCTAATCTCTACTTCTGACAGAACCCGGAACAGAGTGTCTGTTTCGAGAGTTTGGTGTTGCGCATGCAGCCGACGTGGCCTATCCAATGGAGCTCACTGAGTGTGATTAGAACCTCAGTGGTGGGAATGTAGCCTGGGAGTGTGTGCTGATTGGTTCCTTTATCCTTTCAGTGAACAGTGCAAAGGCACTGTTCTTGGACATCACTTGGAAGAAACATTGAGGACAGCAAGCATGTAGAAGGTACCTTGGGTGAGGACCTTAAATACTTTTCACCGAGTGGCTTACTGACACCATCAAGTTCAAGTTTATTGTCGTGGGCATACATACCCAGGGTATAAATGCCATGAAAATTAGCTTTTTGCAGCAGCAGCACAGTACGTTACAGACATGACAAACATCAATTGCATAAATTTAAGTTAACATAAATTAGACACAACAAAATAAAGAATAATAAACTGAACGACACGAGTGCAAGTTGAGGGAGAGAAAAAAGGAAATCTAGTCCGGGGTAGTGTTAGGGTTTTTCAGGTCGGTTCAAGAACCTGATGGCAGTGGGGAAGCATGGACCAGATGGGCTGTAGGGTCTGTTTCTGTGCTGTATAACTCTGTGACACATCTCTGCCCCATCTTCTGTTCCTTTAAATTCTAGTTGCTGTACTAAAAGGTAATGGCACGTCAAAGATTAATTGATTGAAATATCGCATGAAGGACATCAACTTATAAATGCAGTCAGTACATTACTGGGATTGCTGAGGGAGTCGCTAAATGCACGCCTACTGAACTTGTGTAATTCAGTTCTATTAGGGTCATTCCATGTAGGGTACAAACCAGAGGACAAACTTCTACCTCCCTCTGTTTAATAGTAGAAGATTTGTACTCCCAATTCATTCTTGTCCCCATTTAAATGGCAATGAATTTCAACACAGATGTGCGAGATGGAGTCTGGTATCCAATCTGACAGATTGTATGGGTCAGGTATGGAAGGAACCATTGACAGGCTGAGTGAATACTGAACTACATAACCGTAAAATAAGTTTACAGCACACAATCATTGTGGAGATATATCCCATCTTTGCACTTAATTATGACATAATGGCATAGCTAGCAAAGTTGCTGGCTCTCAGGACCAACAACCTGGGTTCGACCCTGTCTCCTGATGCTTCTCTGTGGAGTCTACACATTCTCCCTGTGACTGTGGGGGTTTCTCCCAGGTACTCCAGTTTCCTCTCACCTCCCACAGACATGCAGGCTGGTAGGTTAATTGGCTGCTGTAAATTGCACGTGTGTAGGTGAGAGGGAGAATCTAGTAGGAGAATAAAAGGGGTAGATGTTGGATGAGTGTAAATGGGTGCTTGGTGGTCGACATGGACTCAGTGGGCCAAAGGGTGTGTTGGGTGTGAAGAGAAACAAAGGACTGCAGATGCTGGAATCTAGATGGAAAACACAACGATGCTGGAGGAACTCAGCAGGCCAGGCAGCATCCGTGGAGAAAAGCAGGCGGTCAACGTTTCAGGTCAGGACCCTTCTTCAGGACTGAAGATAGGAAAAGGGGAAGCCCAATATATAGGAGGGAAGAGCAGAGCAGTGATAGGTGGACAAAAGAGGGGAGGCCGGGTGGGCACAGGGTGGTGATAGATGCAGGTAAGAGATCCACCAGGGGATGGGTCAAAGGTAAGGAGAGAGAGGGAAAAAAGGGCTAGGAAAAGGAAGAAAAGAAGCATGGCGGTGGGGGAGGGGGTGGTTGTGAGGAAGGGGGGTGAGGGTTACCTAAAGTGGGGGAATTCAATGTCCATGCCATTAGGCCGCAAGGTTCCAAGACGGTAAATGAGGTGCTGTTCCTCCAGTTTGCGCTTGGACTTCTCCTGGCAGTGGAGGAGGCCGAAGACTGACATATCTTCAGTCCTGAAGAAGGATCTTGACCCGAAACGTTGACCACCTGCTTTTCTCCACGGATGCTGCCTGACCTGCTGAGTTCCTCCAGCGTCATAGTGTTTTTCATCTGTTGGGTGTGAAGGGTGTGTATGACATGTTCCAGTAATGTTCTGTGGCGCTAGCATTGTCCAACATAACAAGTTGGGCAGCTCAAAACTGAACATTCATGTGGGCTATGATTTTACCTCATAACAATTTGCAACATATTGTTGGTTCTAAAGTTAATACCAAACCAAAGAGACCGATGCTGTTCAATGAGAAATAAAGAAGGATCTGTATCAGTCATGACTACAACTCAGGACAACATGCATGGCAAACGGCAAAAGCAGCGTCAATAGACAACTAAGTGAGCCCGCAGTCGACAGATCAGAGCAGTATTATTGCGTGCACCTCAGGGTGTGTACATCTATAAGAATGGTCCCATGCAACCAATTGCTCTCAATGTCTATATAGTGTTGTAGGACAGGCTGGAACCAGCTGCCAATTGTGGACTTAGCACACACGATAAGAAATGGTCCCTCCCTCTTTGTAAGTCCTTTTCCTTAATGAGTCATTTCTTTTCATTTAATACTGGCTATTTTCCAGTATTTTAGAAAGAGATGCTGACATAACATCTCGTCGTGAATAGCGAACAGTTAAACAGCTAAAGGGAGATGGACACACACACACACAGACACACACACAGTGGAAATAATTAAACTATCTGAATGTTTCTCCCAGCAGCTGATTTCTCCCATCGGTTGCAGACTTCAGCTGACTGCCCTGGTGCGGATTCAGTGGGCAGATTTCCCAGCTGAGAGTCGGACAATCCATGGAAATTGCCTCTTGTCCCACTGGACTCCAAGTGGGATGCCACAGGTGCAGTACCAAGGTCCTGCAGCGGGGCTCAGCTGAAAGGAAGACTCAACTCCAGCCTCCACTGGGGAATTGCCCAGTTATTGGCACATCCGCTGGCAGATTCGTCCCATTTCCGAAGCAATTTCACTCACAACTAAGTGGGTGGTTTGTGAACAGCTGTGCTGTTCCTTGTAAAACAGCTGCAGAGGCTGTCATGTGCTATTATTAAATGCGAGACATATAGTCAGTGTTGCTCTGTAATCGCTTGTTTGTTTCACACAGAGTAAAAACAGGTGTTTAATGGGATGCGTTGCAATTAAACCTCATAAATTCCCTGTTCTTGCAGATCCTTATATAAAATTCTTCCAGTTTCCTGAAGGCAAGTTTGCATCTCTCGAAACAGTCTCCAAACAGGCTCCCAGTGCGACAATGGCTAACACGAGGGGACATAATTTTAAGGTGATTGGAGGAAGGTATAAGGGGGATGTCAGGGATAAGTTTCTTACACAAAGAGTGGTAGATGTGTGGAACGCACTGCCGGCAGAGGTTGTGGGGGCAGATACATTAGGGACATTTAAGAGACTCTTGGATAGACACATGAATGACAGAGAAATGGAGGGCTATGTGAGAGGGAAGGGTTAGATAGATCTTAGAGCAGGATAAAATGTTGGCACAACATTGTGGGCTGAAGGGCCTGTACTGTGCTGTAGTGTTCTATGTTCTGTGTTCTATGAACCAAGGTAAAACTGATAGATGGTGATCTTTGTAACAAAGTTGTCGGTTTCAAAAACCTGCTGGGGACGCCATACATTTTTCTACCATCCTGTATCTGTACCAAAGACCAACATACATCAGGATCTGTATAATTAAGCTTCCTGACGCATTTAATTTCTGTCGTTGGTTAAGATTTATCTCACGACCAAATATTGTATTGATTTACTCAAATCTGCTTTCAGTGGAGGCTGCAGTTTGTTCTGCCGATGTGTTGAGGCAGTGCCCTTTCCAAAATCTACCGACAACGGCCAAAAGCAAGCTGCAAAAGGGAATAACTCAGCACTTCTACCTGTCCATTTGATACACTTAAAGTGAGATGCCTGGTTTGTTGGTGCGTGTGTGACAACAGGAAGTACCCAGCTGGTCAGGCAACATCTGCAGAGAGAGAAACAAGAGCTAAGGTTTCAGGTCAATTACCTTACACCAGCTCTGGGACATTGATTGCAAGTACAAGAGAGTGATCCAATGAGGAGCAATTGAAAGGGATTAACCTGGAGTTTAAAACCAATGGGAATTGATCATGAGAGATGGCGGACGCTGGAATCTGGAGCAACAAGCAATCTGCTGGAGGAACTCAGTGGGTCGAGCAGCATCTGTGGGGGGTGGGGGGGAGGAACTATCGATGTTTCTGGCCCTGATGCAGGGTTTTGACCCAAAACATTGACAATTCCTTTCCTCCCACTGATGCTGCTTGACCCACTGAGTTCCTCCAGCAGACTGGTTGTTGCTTATTGGTGAGTACAGTCAGTCTGCCCGAAATAATGAGCATTTCCTGTTTGTCTCTATTTTATTGTAGATTTCTAGCATCTTCAGTACTTTTTAGGATCTGGACATCACTAGCGTTCAGAGTCCACCCCTAATTGCCCTTGAACTGAGTGTTTCCAAGGTCAATTCAGAGTCAATATTGATGGGTCTGGAATCATATATACTGTAGGTCAAACTGGTTACAGCTCCTCCTCAGTTTATGAACACCTAACTTATGTACAGCCCGTACATACTTGGGAGTGTTTGGGAGACTGGTGGGATGGATTTGCCAGCTGCTACGGGGGCTGCAGGCATCTTCTGCTGGGTGGGAGCTTGGTTCTCAGCTGCATTTCCAACTTGGGAACTGTTTGGGTTATGAACAGTTCACAGGAACCTGGGGAGGACCCGTAATATGATTGGGGTTAGATTCAATTTCCAGTTTGGGGACTTGAACACAAAAATCCAGACTGATGCTCCAGTCTCAGTCCAGATGCAGGGTCTTGTCCTGAAACGTCAACTATCCCTTTCCCTCCACAGATGCTGCCTGACCTCCTGAGTTCTTCTGGGTTTGTTTTTTACATCTGCATTCCTTTGTGTCTCCGTACTCCAGTAGTACCTGAAGCTGTGAAAAACATGATAGAAATGAAAGTGCTAATCTCACATTAAACAGATCTTCCCAAGTGAGGGGACGTTCACCGAACCTGATCAAAAAGGCACATATTGGCCTTCGTTGCAAGGGGTTTGGAATATAAATGTTAGGAAGTCTTGGTGCTTGTGTATAAGACTTTGATGAGCAAAGTGACTTTGAGAAATCATGAGCCACTCTAGTCTCTGTAAATAGGAAAGATAGACTTGCCTTAGAGGTGGTGAACTGTGGATACATGCCATTGGGATTGAAGGACCAAGACAAGGAGGAGATATTGGAGGGGTTTGGCCTGTGCTTGCTGGAGAGGGAGAAGGAGAGTTGATCTCATTGAATTGTATAGGTGTCTGAGCACGATTCAACTTGTCTCCTGAAAGTTCGGTGTTGACTTGTTTATTCACAGAGTTACTTCAGTGATTGATTATGCTCACTCAGCAGTGTGAAAGTCGACCTGCGCTGTAATAAAGTAGACAACAGCAGAACCAAGGAGTGTACAATTAATGCTTTATTATTTAATGCTAGCAGGAGTGAGGGAGACAGAGAAAGAGTAAACAGTGTAACGCGTGCTCTGTACTGATCCCCACTCAAAGATTTACATGTTTGTGTCCCTCCTTTTACACTTAATTTAAAGATGCCTACATGTGGAGTTGCACGTACTTGGGTAATTGCTTACAGCAAACTTTAGCAAAACAAGATATGCCTTAAGTACTCTCGGTTTCACCCAAGCACCTGCACATCTTGCAGTCATAACTATAGTCACACCATGGTTGAAGCAATAACAGCTGTACATTATTAACCCTTACATTTCCAGTTACTTTTATAGCAGCTTCAAGTATCTATTCTAGTCTTTGCGTCACGTGACCCAATTCTTGTGCCAATTTGTCAACGATCCTAGATGCTGAGGTCCAGAACTAAGGGTTTCAGGGGAGAGTGCAGGCCATTTAGGCTTGTGCCATTTAGGAGAAATTTCTTCACCCATTGTAAATCATTGGAATTCTTTACCTCAGGGGGCTGTGGATGCTCAGCTGTTGAAACTGGGATCAATGGATATATTTTCAATAGGAGTTTGGACACCAATAATCAAGGTACTTCAGGGATCACGCAGGAAAGTGGGTGATCAGCAGTCATCTCTTCGAAATTCTGGCAAGGTGGCACCGGAACATTGCGACTCATAGCAAGCTGTTCCCTGCCGATCCGCTCATTACTTCTATTGTAATCGTTCTACACTTTGTTCTGCATTCTGTTATTGTTTTACCTTGTACTACCTCAATGCACTGTGTAATAAATTGATCCGTATGAATGGTATGCAAGACAAGCTTTTCACCGTACCTGGGTACATGTGACAATAATAAACCAATTCCAATTCCATTTCCAATGGTAGCACCAACTCAGAGGGCTGAATGGCCCACGCATGCTTCCTAGATTTTAGACTGTATAACATGGAAGTTGGATGAGCCAACAGGTTTATACCAGTGTTTATGTTCTACAAATTCTCCTATTTTTCTTCATACCCTCTTAAAATCAGGAGTGGATTATCTACAGACACTAAACTTTGACCAGAATATTGGAGATTAGATATACGTAACAATTAATCACCCTTCATTGACAATTCAGGCAAGGGTATAAATTTACCCTCAATTGTATTTTCTGAACACGGAGTAAACAAATTATACTCTCCTTCCAAAATTCACTTCCATTGATTTGATTAATTGTATTTCAGAACTATATTACAACATACTTTTGCTGCAACAAACAACCTGCTGGAGGAACTCAGCGGGTCGAGCAGCATCTGTGGGAGGAAAGGAATTGTCAACATTTCGGGCAGAAGTATGAGAAACAGAAGTGATGTGAGAGCGGGTTCGATCAACCACAGCAGAAGGGAAGTTACGCTTCCTGAAAAAGGAGGACATTCCGGATGTCCTGGAATGGAAAGCCTCATCTTGAGAGCAGATGTGGCGGAGACGGAGAAATACTTTTGCTACTATACAGCACATATAGCGCAGAAACTTGAAGAATGAATTTTGATGCCTAAGTTTGTAATGACTCAGTAATGTTATTGTTTGAAGTTCACGAGCTCCTGTACAACAATTCAATTAACTGTGTACCACCTGTTCCAAAAATCAAACAGAGCTGGAGAATTGGGATATATTTCCAATAACTGCAGGTTCCACAGAGACACGGATCATATGACTTAACAACGAGGAACATGTTGACAAATTGGTACAAGATTTGGGTCACGTGACACAAAGACTAGCATAGATGCTTGATGCTGCTGAGTGAGCATAATCAATCACTGAAGTAACTCTGTGAATAAACAAGTCAACACCAAACTTTCAGGAGACAAGTTGAATCACCAGATGTTAGAAACATAGAACATAGAAAAACTACAGCACAGTTCAGGCCCTTCAGCCCACAATGCTGTGCCAAACATGTCCCTACCCTAGAAATTACCAGGCTTACCCATAGCCCTCTATTTTTCTCAGCTCCATGTACCTATCCAACAGTCTCTTAAAAGACCCTGTCGTATCCGCCTCCACCACCACTGCCGGCAGCCCATTCCACACACTCACCGCTCTCTGAGTAAAACACTTACCCCTGACATCTCCTCTATACCTACTCCCCAGCACCTTAAACCTATGTCCTCTTGTGGCCACCATTTCAGCCCTGGGAAAAAGCCTCTAACTATCTACCCAATCAATACCTCTCATCATCTTATATACCTCTATCAGGTCCCCCCCTCATCTTCCGTCGCTCCAAGGAGAAAAGGCCGAGTTCCCTCAACCTGCTTTCATAAGGCATGCTCCGCATTCCAGGCAGCATCCTTGTAAATCTCCTCTGCACCCTTTCTATGGCTTCCACATCCTTCCTGTAGTGAAGCGACCAGAACTGAGCACAGTACTCCAAGTGGGGTCTGACAAGGGACCTATGTAGTTGCAGCAATACCTCTCGGCTTCTAAATTCAATTCCCCGATTGATGAAGGACAATACACCATATGCCTTCTTAACCACAGAGTCAACCTGCGCAGCTGATTTGAGTGTCCTATTGACTCAGACCCCAGGATCCCTCTGATCCTCCACACTGCCAAGAGTCCGACCATTAATAATATATTCTGCCATCATATTTGACATCAACATCATATGTTGTCAGCAGATCGATTGCACCTTTGGAGTTGAGGATAATCACCATGTAGAAACATAGAAACATAGAAAAAACGACAGCACAATTCAGGCCCTTCGGCCCACAAAACTGTGCTGAATATGTCCCTACCTTAGAAATTACTAGGCTTACCCATAGCCCTCTATTTTTCTAAGCTCTATGTACCTATCAAAAGTCTCTTAAAAGACCCTATCATATCCATCTCCACCACCGTTGCCGGCAGCCCATTCCACGAACTCACCATTCTCTGAGTAAAAAACTTACCCCTGACACCTCCTCTAAACCTACTCCCCAGCATCTTAAACCTGTGTCCTCTTGTGGCCACCATTTCAGCCCTGGGAAAAAGCCTCTGACTATCCACACGATCAATGCCTCTCATCATCTTAAACACCTCTATCAGGTCCCCCCTCATCCTCTGTTGCTCCAAGGAGAGTAATGGTGAAGTGGTGGTGAAGAGTAGGCTATTTTAAGGGATCTCTTTGGTAGAAAAGTGCTTATAGGTGTTGGATGGGTTGGGAATCTTTGGAATTCTCTACCCTAGGAAACAGGGAGGCTGGATCATTGAATATATTTAAGTCTGAGATGAACAGATTTTTGATCTACAGGGGAGTCAAGGGTTTGGGAAGCAGGTGGGGAAAGTGGGACTGAGGTCACAATCAGATCAACTCTGAACATTGAATGGCGGGACAGGCAAAAGGGGCCAAGTGGCCTAATTCTGTTACTATTTCTTATGGTTATCTGGACCTTCAGAAGGAACTCGGAAAGTTTCAAAACTGAACATACCCTGGAGATGAGCCATTGTTAGTAAGTTGTAGAAAGGGAGAGATGATAGCGGGAAAGGATTCCTTGACTGACAAGAGGTGAAGTAATGCTCTAGAGGGGTCTACACTGGAGCTTCAGCTTTTCACCGTGAAAAGTTGAAGCTCCAGTGTAGATAAAGGAATATAAAGTCAGACGTAGCAGGAGTTACTCCAGAAAATAGGGAGTTCAACCTGAGACCATCCACAGTGTGTCAGAGAAGGAAAAATCAGATAATTTTCCTGAACCTGCACAATTCACTGTCAAATTCTCCAACTTTAGATAACTCTTTTCTTTCTCTTTTTATCTGAGAACAACCACTTTTGCCTACCATCATCTTGGCTTGGCTTTCCCTGACCTCTTGATTTCCTTTTTTGTATAGTCTGGCGTGCTGGGCATGTCCCATAGCCTTACCGTTAACAACGCACACAAAGAGACTTAATCTGATTTTAAGTGCAGCTACCTGCCATATTAGGTTATTTGGTCTCACCCTATCAAAGAGATTCTCCCACCCCTCGTCCAATCTCTCTGCTACCTAAAACTAACGTGTTTTGTCTCTTTCCCAGTTCTCATGAAGGGTATTTGACCTGAAATGTTAACTCTGCTTCGCTCTCTGCAGATGCTGCCTGACCTGCTGAGTGTTTCCAGCATTTTCTGTTTTTTATTTCAGATTTCTCACATCTGCAGTTCTTCTAAAATGTTAATTTTCCTGAGGATGGGAATCCAATAGTTGTAGGGAAAGAAAGCGTTTGCATGTCCATAAGTCCACTAGGAGGATGTGACATGTCCATGGGAAGAGAAATCAGGATTATCCTTCTGTTCCTCAATAAAACATTTAATTGAAATGATCCCTATTGCTTTCCATTCCTTCTCCGTTGATTTCATACTACAGTGATTTCTCCCAATTTATTCAGAGTTCATATTTCAGTTCTGATGACCAGATATAAAGAAGGACCCAGCTTGTCTTAGGCAGATGAATTTGCCACCTGCTCAGATTTAAAGATTTTGCTCTCCAGGCTGTCAGTAAACAAGTTACCTGGTCAAATTTAGCAAAGGGTTTAAAATCAATCCTGGCAACGTTTCTGATATCAGCCAAGTAGCAGCAGCAGAAGAGATTTAAAGACACTTATTAAATTTCCTCATCTCTCCACATTCATAACAAACAAAACTAGCCCCCCCAATCCAAATGATCGGGGGGGATTATATCAAATATACGCCACAGGTCTTGATTCCACACTTGCCCCCTCCTCAGTCATCTTCATGTCTCTTATCAGCTTATCCTTTTGTTCCCTTGTTATTTATTACAACAGAGAAGGGAGGCCATTCATGCCATTGGGATAATGCTAGCTCCCAGCAGAACAATCCCATCAGTCCCGTTCCGATCTCCTTATTTCCCTGTATCTCTGCAACTTATTCTCTCTCCTGTGTGCACAGCAGCAGCAGTTTGTACCATCGACAGGATGCACTGCAGCAGCTCACCAAGACTCCTCAGACAGCACCTTCCAAACCCACCACCTCCACCAGCTAGGACAAGGGCAGCAAAAGCACGGGGAACACCACCCCCTGGGAGTTGCCCTCCAAGCCACACACCATCCTGACTTGGAAATATATCACCGTTCCATTCACCGTTGCTGGGTCAAAATCCTGGAACTCCTGAGTGTATACTCACACCTCAAGGACTGCAGCAGTTCAAGAAGGCAGCTCACCACCACCTTCTAGGGATGGGAAACTAAATGCTGGCTCAGCCTGCAAAGTCCCCATCCCTTGAATGAAGAATAGTAAAAATATCTTCTTAGA
Source organism: Pristis pectinata (assembly GCF_009764475.1). Taxonomy (NCBI): domain Eukaryota; kingdom Metazoa; phylum Chordata; class Chondrichthyes; order Rhinopristiformes; family Pristidae; genus Pristis; species Pristis pectinata. The sequence continues at coordinate 13,938,898 of NC_067436.1, read as the reverse complement.
TTTTTTTGCCTCTTGCCTACACTTAGGGATAATTTACAGTAGTCATTTAACCTACCAGCATATCTTTGGGATGTGGGAGGAAACCAGAGTGCCTGACAGAAACTCATGTAGTTAGACGGAGAATGTGCAAACTCCACACAGGCAGCGCCTGAGGTCAGGATTGAGCCTGTGTCCCTGGATCTGTGAGGCAGCCGCACTAACTGCTACATCACCATGGTGTTCTCCCACTCTCTTTCATTTCCCATTAACCATCTCATATTATTGGGTCATTCTTCTGTTATCTATTTCATCCGTCATGCAGAGTGTGTTCAATTTTACACAGTCAAATCTCAACACGTTTGGATTTACTGTAGCCCCAGGGCTAGCCTTCAAAGCAGATCAAGAACTGACAGAAATCCTATCCAGCATTTAACTGAAAGCAGAAAGCACACGAGAGGTCTTTTTCATGAACCTTAATCAATATTCTATCAGATTTCAACAATGCTTTGGAATTAAATCAAAACAGTGTTCTCTAACATTGAGAAATAAAGTATTGGAAGAGACAAATTTCACCAGCTCTGGCGCAGAGCGAAAGCAAAGGTCACTTATTGATTGATTAAGATATAGGATGGGTTCAGGGAATTACATGGAACTTGCATCCAGGAAAGGGGCCATTTGGCCCAACAGGTCTGTACTGATATTAATACTTCCAATTCCTATCAGCGAGGTTGTCTCTTATTCTTCTCTGCATACCCAGCTGCCCTTACATCTATCTCTACTCTCTACTGCAACTAGACTCTGTGGAATCAGATTTCATACTCGAACAACTCTCACTAGGGAAAGGCACTTCATACTCAAACCACTCTCTCTGGGTGAAGGCATTTCATACTCAGACCACCCTCTCTCAGTAAAGCCATTTCATGCTTGAACCAATCTCTCTAGGTCAAAAATTGGATTCATCTACACCTGTTTGTGAAGTCACCTTTGTCACATCTCCACTGCCAAAATCTTTCATAATTTTAAAGACCTCTTAAGGCCACTTCTCACTCTTCTCTTGTTGCTGGTCGGTTCAGCCATTATTACTGGTTATATCCACTTGGTTCTGGTCAGCTTTGTGAACCATAGTATCTACTCCATTCCAGTGGGATTCTGAGGCAAGTTCAGTCCAATGTGCCCTTCAGACTAGTTTACAGGATTAAGTGGAAAGCAGTTTTTACCTCTTTAGGTTAATGGACATTCATTTAGATGAGGTGTTAAGCCAGTATGAGACAAACACATTGTGTCTGTCACTTGGAAAATGAGGTCTGAGTCAGGAGTGGAGAATCACTGGATTCACCAGATATGAAGCTCTAGAGTTCGAATCTCCTTCAATCCACTTCTGAAACACTGGTTCATTGTTTAGTCATTCCCAGAACACCCAATATATTCTCCACCGCTGTCCATGAGATCACAATGGGAGTACTGTGTGCAATTTTCATCTCTGCACCCAAGAAAGGATATACCTGCGATACAGTGTAGATGTACTTGAGGAGGTTTGAGAGCTGAGATGAGGAAGGACTGTAAGATTAGCTTGCACTCACTTCCAGTGTTTAGGAGATAGAAGGTTAAGAAATAAGGTCATAAGACCATAGATATAGGTGGGGGAATTAGGCCATTCGGCCCATCGAGTCTGTTTCACCATTCAATCCTGGCTGATTTTTTTTTTAACCCCACTCTCCTGCCTCTTCCCATAACTCTTAACCCCTTACTAATCAAGAACCTATCAATCTCTGCCTTAATTGCACCGAATGACTTGGCCTCCACAGCCCTCTGTGGCAATGAATTCCACAGATTTACCACCCTCTGGCTGAAGAAATTCCTCCTCATCTCAGTTTTAAAGGGACGCCCCTTTATTCAGAGGCTGTGCCCTCGGATCCTGGACTCTCCTACTAATGGAAACATCCTCTCCACATCCACTCTATCCAGGCCTTTCAGTATCCGGCAGGTTTCAATGAGATCCCCCCCCCCATTCCTTCTGAACTCCATCCAGTACAGGCCAAGAGACATCAAATGCTCCTCATACTTGAAGCCTTTAATTCCTGGGATCATTCTTCTGGACCTCCTCTGAACCCTCTCCAGGGCCAGCACATCCTTACTTAGATACAGAGCCCAAAATTATTCACAATATTCCGAATGTGATTTGACCAACACCTTATAAAACCTCAGCAGTACGTCCTTGGCTTTTATATTCTAGTCCTCTTGAAACGAATGCTAACATTGCATTTGCCTTCTTTACTGCCGACTCAACCTGTAAATTAACCTTTAGGGAATCCTAAACTAGGACTCCCAAGTCCCTTTATATGTCTGATTTCTGAATTTTCTCCCCATTTAGAAAATAGTCTACACTTTTATTCTTCCTATCAAAGTGCATAACCCGACACTTCCCGATAGTGTATTCCACCTATCGCTTCTTCGTGCAATCTCCCAATCTGACTCTCTGCCCCTGTGACACTACTTGTCCCTCCAACTATACTGGTATCATCTGCAGGAACTAGAGGGCATAATTTCAAGATGAGGATGTTCATGCAGCACAGAACAGGCCCGTTGGCCCATAAGGTCTATGCCAACCATCAAGCACCCATTTACACTAATCCTACACTAATCCCATTTTATTCTCAGTCCCACTAACTCCCCCAGCTTCTACCACTCACCTACACACTAGGGGCAATTTACAGCAGCTAATTAATCTACTGACTTGCACATCTTTGGAATCTGGGAGAAAACTAGAGCACACAAAACAAGCACACGGGGTCACAGAGAGAATTTGTGAACTTCACACACACACACACACACACACACACACACACACACACACACACACACACACACACACACACACACACAGCACTCAGGCTGCTGGAACTGTGAGACAGTGGCTCTTCTAGCTGCGCCACTGAGGTGTAATTGAAGGGCTGTGATGTTCAGTCACTGAATGTAGTCAAGGCCAATGTCAATTGTAGGGCACAATGATTGAATCAAGGGATAAAGAGTTGGACAGAAGAATGGATTTAAAATCCAGAATCAGCCATGACATTGAATAATAGAGAAGGCTCAATGTGCCTACTCTTTGCAGTGTTATTGCTTTTCATTGATAACTACATATTGCATTCAAAAACCAAAACTGCTAGAACCACGGCCAATCTTTAACACAGTGCCACTTTCTTGCACCAACCCCAGACCCCTTGATTTTTATCTAAAAACCTTGCAATCTTTGTCTTGAACAGAATCAGTGACTGAGCCCCCAAGCTCCCTTGGGAGATAACTATGTGAATGTATCCAAAACTGAGGGCATTTCCTCTTACAGATGTAGGAATATAAAAACATAAAGAAGGCAGGATTCAGATTCATATACATTAGAGTACAATGAAATTCCTTGCTCATGTGACACTCATAGTGTAAAGAGTGTGATGTTTCTTTAAGAAAACTGATCATATGATGACGATGAGGTCACCTAGGGCATATAAAGTGATACTGCACCTGCTGGATAGATCATGTGTACACTTGGTGGAATTAATCTGGGCTGAGTTACTGTGTGTAATATATTGAAGACTTTGTTTCTATCACCACAGATGCTGCCTGACCTGCTGAGTGTTTACAGCACTTTCTGTCCTTATTTCAGAATTCCAGCATCTGCTTTGTTTTGATTTTCAATAACTAATTGTGTGTTAGTGGTGAGCTCTGTGGATGAGTTCTTGTCTCTGTTAGAAATTCTCTGGTGATGTGTGGTAGTGAGCAGTGGTGTTGGACAAGACCTACAAAAAAAGTTCAGAGGGAAAAACTATACTGTCTCTAATTACCTCAGATCATGATACCAGTACCTTTTTGAAGTGTAATGCCTGTCTAATGTAAGAATTGCAACAGGCAGTTTGGGCACAACCCTGTGATAATGAACAGATTACCAGTTTTGGTGATCCTGGGTGAAGGAGAAGCTTTGTCCCACACTCCAGATATGGCTCTCCTCTTTGAAATCGTAGATGGAATCAAAGGATCCCTTGCTGAGAACGTTGATGAGGACTCAGTTTGAGAGCACATGTTGGCCTTCAAAACTGGATGTCCAGCTTAAAGTGGATGTGTTCGTCTCTGGAGCAGGGGTTCAACCTGTGTTTGGCTGACTGCAGAAAGCAAGATCATCACAGAGTTTTGCATGCTGCACATTGCATGAGTTAAGGCTGTTGAGGTTAACTGATTATTCTGCTGTCTTCCTACACAAATTGGTTGGTATTGGTTTATTATTGTCACATGTACTGAGATATGGTGAAAAAACTTTGTTTGTATGCCATCCAGACAGATTGAAGGAAAAGAAAACAATGCAGAATAAAGTATTACAGTTACAGAGAGAGTGCAGTGCAGGTAGACGATAAGGTGCAAGGGCCATGATGAGGTACATTGAGAGATCAGGAGTTCCTCTTTATCATACAAGAGGTCTGTTCAAGAGTCTTTTAACAGTGGGATAGAAACTGTTCTTGAGGTACGTGTTCCCTTAGCTTTTGCATCTTCTGCCCAATTGTGGGTGGGGGGGGGGGGAGTTGGTGGGAAGGAGGTGACCATGGTGGGAGGGGTCCTTGATTATGTTGGCTGCTTTCCTGAGGCAGTGGGAAATGTAGACAGGGTCAATGATGGGGAGGCTGGTTCTCATGATAGACTGGGCTATGTTCATAACTCTGTAATTTCTTGAGGTCTTGGGTTATTGCTTTGACCTGTAAAATAACAGGAGCTATTATTCAAAAGAATCCCATTAGATGTGAAATGCTTTTGATGGGACCTGTAAATGTGACTTTATCAATCATAATTGTCACATTAAAAACAGTCTCACTTTGTAGAATGATCTCTGAGATACCTTTTATTAGTCACATGTACATCGAAACACACAGTGAAATGCATCTTTTGCATAGAGTGTCCTGGGGGCAGCCCGCAAGTGTTGCCATGCTTCTGGCGCCAACATAACATGCCCACAACTTCCTAACCCGTACACCTTTGGAATGTGGGAGGAAACCGGAGCACCCGGAGGAAACCCATGCAGACACTGGGAGAACATACAAACTCCTTACAGACAGTGGCTGGAATTGAATCCGGGTCACTGGTGCTGTAACAGCCTTATGCTAACCCACAAACTACCATGCCTGCCTTTGAATAAAAGGACCTTTTGATTTTAAAAAAAAACAACCCTTTAAACAAATGTATTAAAGAACCTACAACACCAATAATAGTCTTTATTCATAATTTACAAGATCTGTGCATCACTGATGTAATAGCCAAGTGAGCGAGAATAGGCTTCCAAGGAAGTAAGTGGGGAATGGGATGGTATGATGGACTTGATGGGCTGAATGGCTGCCATCATCATGAAACTTGAGGTCCTGTAACAATGCAAGTGGCAATGTATTTCCAAGTCAGGATGGTGCATGGGTTGGAGGCAATTGTGGGTGGTGGCCAATTCTGTTTTCCTTATTCTTTCTTTGGACTGTTTATTCCGCACCCCCACCGCCGTGCCGCCCCGCCCCCCAAGCAGGCCAGGTGCTTTTTTGAACCTATGTCTATCCCAAAGTCTTTGGCAAAGGTTTAGAATTATGAAGAATTTGCGAAAGGAAAGAGACTACTCACCCACGTCAGTGCCAGTTGAAGAGAAGCTCTTTGGCCCAATCCCATCTTCCAGCTCTATGTATGTGGCCCTGCACATCACAGCACTTCATGTACACAGCCAAGTACTGTTTAACCATGACTTTTCCTGCCTCCACTCCCCTTTCAAGAAGTAGGAGTAACATTCAATATCTGGAAAATCTGACCAAAGTCTCAAGGCTGCTGGATTATCAGGGCTTTATTTACTGTGCTAACTGTTGGTAAAAACATGGAGACACATGAGACTGTGGATGCTGGGATCTGGAGCAAAAGACAAACTGCTGGGGGAGCTCGGCTGGTTGGTCAGGCAGCATCTGTGGAAGGAATGGACAGTTGATGTTTCATGTCCAGATGAAGGGTCTCAACCTAAAAAGTTGACTGTTTATTTCCCTCCACAGATGCTGCCTGACTCACTGTTACTTTCTTTTGCTATGGTAAAAGCAGTTCTGGCCTAATTCTTGTTTTAATATATTTTTGGAAATGGTCATCACCGGCAAAGCCAGACTTATTGCCCTTGAAGGTGCTGGTGACCTTCACTGTCGTCCTTCTGGTGAAAGTGCCTCTGGGGAGGGAATTACAGGATTTGGACCCAGTGTCTATCCCAAGTCCGAATGGTGCACAACATGGAGGGGAAGCAGCAGGTGGTGGTGTCTCCATGAGCCTGCTGCCCTTGTCCTTGGTGCAACTTTGGAAGGTGTTGTTCGAGCAGCTTGGGTGAGTAAATGCAATGCATTTTGTAGATAGTAAATCTGTTTCAAGAGTAAGCATTTCAACACTTGCCCGCATTTAGATAAGTTGTTCAGCAAGAGTTGATCTTCATGGACTCCCTGCTCTGTCATGCTGATGCACGCAGAGGCTTCCAGGAGATTTGCAAATCATAACACAGTATCGGCAGCACCAAGTGTCCCTTAGCTGCCCTGACCCAGCACTATAAAGCACCTTCTATTCCTGTCTTCATGGTATTAGATCAAGTAGGCTGGAGTTTGGAATGTGAAAGACTTTGGTGCAAAAGATGAAGCGATGCTTGAACTGGCCTGTAAGGCCTCTGTCTGTGGGGAAAGGAGTTTAATTAGCGTGGAATGGGGACCACTGAGGTACTGCGATGGATTAGGCAAAAGTAGGTCATTGCTTTGGTTCCAAGATCTAAATGCAATGACAATGCAAGAAGCAGGAAAGATCCAAACTTGTTTGGAAATGACAGCACATGTATGGGCTTCTTGACCCAGATAGTTTTCTTTTTTGGGGTTTGGAGTATGAGGGGGCCAGGGACTCCCACTGTATTGCTGAGACTACACAAGGAGGACTTTGTATGGGTCTCCATACTAAGGAAGCACATAATAGACCATGCAGTGGAGTCTATTATGGGTCTCCATACTAAGGAAGCACATAATAGACCATGCAGTGGAGTCTTTACATGAGGATTGTTGTACAAGATTTGGGGAGACTGGCCTATACTCACAGGAGTTTAGAAGAATGAGAACTCATTAAGGCATCCACCATTCCGAGAGGGATCAATAGATATTGAGGTTCTTTCCTCAGGCTAGTGGGATTGGAACCAGGGGGCTTACGCTCTGGAAAAAGGAGTGGATATTTAACACTGAGCTGCTGAAAAGTTATTTACTCAAATCGTGACTCTTTGGTATTCTCCATTCCAGAGGGATGATGGAAGTCCGAGTACATTCAAGACTGAAGTTGATATTTTTTTTGGATGCTTGAAAAGTGGGCAGGATGTGGGACTGAGGTTTGGTATCAGCCATTTACTTTTTGTAACTCATTGAAGGAATGGGTTTGAGGAACCATGTTTTGGTTTTCCTTGTGTTCCTACTCCACTGGAGTCCCCTTCCAATCTACTTGCCTCTTCCCAGCTTTTCAGCATGATGGCTCCCATTTCCTTTGTGCTCTAATTTTGGCTTCCTCCTGATGATATTAGCATCGCCCACTCCCCTGGCAGTGAGTTCCAGATTCTGTCTGCTCTTTCTCTCTCTCTCAGCAGATGCTGCCTGACCAGCTGAGCATTTACCACATGCTTCAATACACACTGAACCTGTATTTACTTAGCTGCTTTTAAGAAGTGCATCAACAAAGCAACTCTTTGCATGATTAGGGATCAAATGTTCTCATAACTATGATGCAGATTATTTTTAAAAATTGGCAAATATTTAAGAAAATGGACTGATTATCCCATGTGACTATATTTAACAAGTTGTCATCTGGAAGGTTTTTATTTTTCTTTTGCTTCTGATTTGAAAATGTCAGGAGTGGAAACATTAGAAATAAATTAACAATAAAATGAAAGTAACATAAGCCTGCATTATAGTGCAGATAAAATTAGCAGTGGGATCTAAAGTGTCATAAACATTATTTTCATGAGCAATATAACTTCCAGGTAAAACTGCACATTAGTGAACATGTTCAGTGATATCCATTATCACAAAATGGATTCTGATTAAATTTTCACTTCCATCAGTGTTGGATTTGAAAAGATAGATTGGGAGGGTGGGGGGGGTGGAATTATTATGCCCTTCATTGGTCCACTACATGGACAAATCTGTTCGTGAGCACTTGGTATCACAACTCCCCAAATGCCTGACATCTGCTGTGCACAGATTTTAGCCCTAAGGCTGGGAGAGATATTTCTATAGTGCATCCTTTGACATGACAGCTAACAATTTCTCTATTTACTGAGGCTACACTCTAACTGAGGAAATAGTATTCTTTTGCCTTTGATAATTCATTGCAAACCAACCATGCACATGACCATTGTGTTCTAGCTCCATTTGCAAATGCTCAAAGCTTAGGGGAGCTGGAGACACCGACTGGGGAAAGGCTTTTGCAAAAAAGGTGCTAATTATACAAACCTAAATTATGTCAGGTTCTCGGAAGGCTAAGCAGATTTTGGGGGAGGGTTGGAAATTGGGGGGAAAACTACCTCTGACTCTGCTAGAGTTAGATTAGCTAATGCCTGCCATGGAGGCTTGTGTTGGTAGAATCAGGGAGTAGAGACAATGATTTTCTGATTATAAACACTTGTACTTGCATAATGCCTTGCCACTATAAACGAACCTTAATGTTAAACACTATTGATTAAATACTGAGTTCCAAATATACCCCTCAAATTATTCATGCAAGAATAGGGAGGGGGGGAAATCACCTGTGTGTTGTGTTATTAGTCCATAAGTTGTGTTGTATTCCTCAACATTTCCATTTCTTCCTCCTCCTTAGTCATTCTTTATAATCCAGGTCTTTGACCGAAGCTGGGGTCACCTGTCCTCACATCTGCCATGTGGCACAGAGATGAGATAGGAGAAGCTGTGGTTGTTTGCCCTGAAGTGCAAAAAGATTGAGGAGTTTTTCTCGGTGGATCGTGGCTGGTTTAATGTCATGCAACAGAGAAACCTTTACGCTTATCCCATCTTATGCTCCTTGCATTCCCATTAACTTTGCTCTATGCTTCAAAGGGGTAAAGGAAATTTGACCACAGCAAGAACCCACGAAGACAGAGTTGAATTACCAGATACTGATGGTTTTTGGATGAAGAGAATCTTGCACTAACCCATCTATTAAGGGGTAAGTAGTTGGAACAAGGAAGTGGATCTGAGGTTAAAAAGATCGGCCACAATTTCACTGGTGGAGCAGGTACGAGTGCCAAATGACCTCCTCCAGCTTCTGCCTTGTGTTCTTAACATCTGTTTGAGGATGTGCTGTGGGAAGAACTCCTATCTTTAATGTTGTGTCATGGGATTTCAAGATCTAAGTGAGCAGATGAGCCTGCAGTTTAATGTCTCCTATATTTGACAGTGCAGCACCAGTGCCATTTTCCAGAGTTGAATGCAGCATCTAGGTTGCAACCATAGTGCACAACAGATTGCCAGAAAGTCCAACTTTCAGATGAGGTGGCTTTGTGGGTGCCTGTGTGTGTGTGTGCGCTTAGACATGTGTGTCTAGTCATCTGTTTGTCTGTGTATAGTTGTGCATGTGTCTTGGTATATATTCAGGTCTGTGTGTCTAAGTGTTTATGCATGCACTAAGTCCATGCAGCAGAGATTGGTCTCCAGTCATTTCAGACCTCCTTATCATTATCACCTCACTCTGACCATGGACAATGACAAACCCATGTTTTTTTTTCTTGAGGGCAGGGAAACCCATACATGGGCATCTTCCACTCAGGACAGGGGGGAGAGCAAGTCAACTTCCAGTCCAAGCGACTGCCTTGAAGAGAAGAAAAAAAATTAAGGACCTGTCTGACTTCATTTGAAAACGAAGTCCTTCTGGTGTCTGAACTAATAATTGTTTTATAAATCAACATCACTATAACAGATTATTAACAAAAATTACTCCACTGCACTGTATACTGCCATCACTGCTCTGCAAATAAATGAACATGTCTCCATTTGTTAAACTCACTGATGCAAGGCCTGACTTGGAAATAAATCAGTCCTCTTCTGTATGTGTTCCATGTGTAATGCAGTGATATAGGTTTATTGAAGTGAACTTCTGAAATTGGTTCTGTTGAAGTCATTGAAACTAAAATGCAAAAATAAGATTTGACACGTTACCATATCCTGTGTTTTTCTTTCCTTTTTCAAAGGACATTTATTCAGTGCATTCCCATTAACCTTGCTCCATGCTTCAAAGGGGTAAAGGATTCAGTGATTACAGCATCACATCATTACAATCCTACAGTATTCCATGATTCACTTTATTTACATTCAATAGTTTCAAATTTATAACAATCATCTTTATCCAGAATGCACTTGTGCCCACTGGTCCTGGAAATCCCCCATTGTACCTGTGGATATCACAAGCTCCTTCTCCAGGGACAAACGGGCAACTATATACTGTGTTTACCACATACAACAAAATAAATGTCTCTGCTTGTCTCTTGTATTTGACTTTATTAGATTAGATAAGATATCTTTATTAGTCACATGTACATCAAAACACAGTGAAATGCATCTTTTGCATTAGGTGTTCTGGGGGCAGCCCTCAAGTGTAGCCACACTTCTGGTGCCAACATAGCATGCCCACAACTTCCTAACCCATACAACTTTGGAATGTGGGAGGAAACCCACACAGACACAGGGAGAACGTACAAACTCCTGGCCGGAATTGAACCCGGGTCACTGGCGCTGTAATAGCGTTACGCTAACTACTACACTGCCGTGTCTGTAGTAACTTCACATTCGCAAGGCAAAAGTATAACTTTTAGTGGATTTTTTTTTAAGGTCACACTTGGACTCTGTGCAGAGAAGGTGCACTAGATTGATTCCAGGTATGAAGGGGTTATATTGTGAGTAAAATTGGGATTATACTTTTGAGAAGAATGAGAGGAGATCTTATTGAAACATTAGTTTGAGGGGGTTTGACATGATTGATGCTGAGAGGATATTTTCCCTAGTGGGCAATCTAGAATGAAGGGACAGTGTCTCTGCATCAGAAGTTGCATCTTTATAACAAAGATAAGGAGGAATTTCTTAGATTGTGAATCTTTGTTCTGCCACAGAAGTTTAGAGTCAATCCAGCACAGGACCGGACCGGACCAGACCAGACCTTTTGGCCCACTGTGTCCATGCTGACCAACAAGCACCCATTTGCACACATCCCATTTTGTTCTCTCCATCAATTCCCCCCCACCCCTCCCCAAGATTCGATCACTCATTCACACCAGGGGCAATTTAGAGGACAGTTAACTTACCAACCCAGCACATCCTTGGAACATGAAGGAAACAGGAGTACTTGTGGGGGAAACCCACGAGGTCACGGGGAGAACATGCGAACTCTGCACGGATAGTACTGGAGGTCAGGTTTGAATCCAGGTCGGTGGAGCTGTGAGGCAGCAGATCTGCTAGGTGTACCACAGTGCCACATGAGAGACTAAGTATATTTGAAGCTGAAATGGATTGGAGAATTGACATTATGGGGACCAAACAGAAAAGTGGAGTTAAGACCAAGATCAGAGCAGCCATGATGTTGTTGAATGGAGGAGAAGATTGAGCAATATGGCTGACACCTGCTTTTATGCCTTGTATTATTATGCACTCATTGTCTTTTGTACACTTGCTCTCTTGCGTCAGTGATCCCTTAGTACCTGAGCAACTGGAGTGTGTCCTAATGTAGGTGGCTCAAGCACCCAACAGGAACGCTTATTGTGATATGATTATCAGATCACACGATCTTCTCAAAATTGGTACTAAAATAAGTACTGCTCTAGATCAAGGTAATTTATTAATCGATAGCTTTGTTTCAAAGGCACCTTTGATTTATAATGGTGAAGGAATTTTAATTACTACAATGGAATATTGAAAACAACAATCACATTATCCAAGATGATTTCAATGTGAAGTAGATCCAGTCTAAATGTAACTAAATGACTAGGTAATAGTTCACTGCTCAGGTTCAGAAATTTTTTGCCTCCCCGTTTTGTTTGCCACATTGCATCAGTCAAATACACCATTGCAAATTCAACTGGGTTAGATATTTATATATGAATCCCTTGAATCTCAATAGAGCTTTCAATCAAGTCTCTGTCTGTCTTGGGGATAATATTTGAGTAAAGCTTTTTAAGCTTTTGTTAAAAATAATTTAATGAGCATTGTTTTTACCTTTTTTTATCAAATCCATTATTGGGCATGTGAAGAACAGAAAAATCAAAACATGAATCATGCAGTAAGTCTGTCTTTCTGAAACATTTGTCTTTTATTCTGGTCCATAGTTTCAACCACTGAAATTACCTGCAGCAAGAAATCTGGCTTTTCCTTGTCAACAGAGCTTGCAGTTCACGGCACAAATGGATTCCTCCCTTTGAAAACTGCATGAATTTTGTTTTGGAAAATCAAACACAGAAATGGAATGCAAGGTGCTATTTTTAATTTGTGCTGATTTGGTTGGAATTTTCAATGTGAATTTCAATTGTCACATTATCGCCCATTGCATTTGAAACCTAGCCTGGAAATATGCAAAATAGGTAGACTGCAGAGACCATGGACTCTGGTGCCCCTGTACAGGACCCTCTCCTCCAGGCTGCCGAGGTAATGAACATTGAGGCATCCACTTTCAGTCAGCTGTTGCTGGCAATGATTCTGTGACACCTGCAAGAAAGAAGAGACTGTTATTGAATGTGTTTCTGTCTCTGTACTTGCCTTGGCTGAGTAGCTGGGTTGTGTGATTAAGCTGCATCAGTCGCTGCCGGAAGATCATCAACTTGGTGAAAGATGCACTTTAGTCTGCTCGAAGTTTGTTGGCCTTCCAGTGTAAGGAGGTGGCCGTGAGCAGATGCCGCAGACTGGCACATTCCAGGATGCAGGACTACCTACTGAGGGACGCACTGAGGCTCAGTTCTACCACCGTCAAGGGGACGAACCACAGTCACTGGACAATGAGAGGCTGGGTCCCGTGTAACGCTTCACAACGCATTGTTTTAGGAAACGTGAGTGGCATTGACATGGAATAACTAATGTACAATGAATGTGGAAATTTGTGTACCAAATGTGGTTATTATGAATTTTTTGAAAAAGGCTGCAAAACGCAGGTGGAATGAGAGTTCAAAGGTGTGGTGAACATGCATGTTAGACAGAGCAAGTGATTGATGGAGATTGCTATTAATTCTTTGTCCCCTCAAGCCATAAATCTTCCCACAGATGGGCACAGAGGTATCTGTTTATTGGCAGGATGAGTAAGTGTCTCCCAGGACTGTGTGGCAGATGGTCCTTTCTGTGTCCCTTGTAGTGGTGAGTGGTGGGGGTGTGTTGGATGGAGCTGTGTGTTCAGTGGTTCACTTGCTGGGAGACTGCTGTTTACCTATCTTGACTATGTGCATAAGGTCGCCAAACTTTATCCAACTCCCCACGACTTCCCCTCACACCTGCACCCACTTCCACTTATAATCATAATATCCATGAATATTGAATTCTCCGACTTTAGGTAATCCCCCCACCACCATGATTCTTCTCTTCTTCCCTTTCCTAGCCTCTTTTTTTCTCTCTTTTTCTCTTCTTACCTTTGACCCATCCCCCAGTGGATCTACTCTCCCCTCCCTCCCTGCACCTGCCCATCACTGTCTCTTACCTGCATCTACCTATCACCACCCTGTACCCACCCCACCTCCCCTCTTTTGTCCACCCATCACTACTCTGCTTTTCCCTCTTGTATTTTGGGCTTCCCCTTTTCCTATCTTCAGTCTTGAAGAAGGGTCCTGATCTGAAATGTCGACCGCCTGCTTTTCCCCACGGATGCTGCCTGGCCTGCTGAGTTTCTCTAGTATCATTGTCTTTCTCATCTAGATTCCAGCATTTGCAGGCCTTTGTTTCTCCACTTATAATCAGTGGGTCGGACAGCATCTGTGGAGGCAGAAGGATCGTCTATGTTTTGGATTGAGATGCTGCATTAGGACAGTCTGCCCTGATACAGGGTCTGGAGCCAAAGCATCAACCATCCCTCTGTCTCCACAGGTGCTGTTTGACCCACTGCGTTCCTCCAGCAGCTTGCTTTCTGATTGAGATTCCAGCATCTGCAGTCTCTTGTTTCCATTTTATAATAGACATGGAAGGCCTGCTGTGCAGTTGGGTGTGGATGCCCTCCCTCTCACCATTCTGACACTCCACTGGTCCGTCATTGTCACTGGGTCTAAACACTGGCACTCCCTCCCCAACAACAGCAAGACAGCTCATCACTTTGAGGCTAATTGGGGATAGGCAGTAAGTTTTTTCCTTGCCATTATGCACAGATCCTAACAAATGAATGAAAAAACTTAACAATATCTGGAGAAACAAAGGAGTTAGTAGCTGTTGGAGGGGGTGGGGGGAGATCTCCCGAGGTGATGAGATCAGTGATGGTGCAGGAGAAAATGTCCTGGTGGTCTGGTCCTCAGTGGGGTCATGGTTCAGGGGTAGGTAGGAGGAAATGTCTGAGAGTTGGTGTCTGGCCTCTGCAAAGTAGCAATACTGTAACCTGGCACACGGCTTTTGTCATCTCCCCTCACTCCTAGCTATTCAGCAAGAGCAGGCAAACTACACAAAGACGCTGAAATGTGCTCAACATTACTCTTCCCTCTCTCTCTTGCAGGAAGTGTGACATCAGCAAGTACAGACTGCAAGGACTTGCCACTATTCCTTGAAGGGTGGTAGAGAGGGAATTGTCTGCCTTTAAAGGGACACTACAGAGAAGGTTGTCTCTGTCCATTTTGCGTTTTTTTTTGCAGTGTTAGAAACTGTAGTACTTGCTTTGGTACCTGATTGGCTTGATCCAAGCTGGGAATCCTCCCTCCCAGTGCCCTCAAACTTCCAGATCCAGCCTTGGAGGGGAAGGGTTAGCAACTGAGATAAGAGAATGTACAAGGGTGCTTTCTTAAAAAAAAAGTGACAAGGAGCACACACTGAGTTTGAGGATGATATGATTTCTCAGCCTTAAATCTTTTAAAATCTATCATCAATGTCACCTGGGAGAGAGCCAAGTGCCAGCAGGTTTCATTACTTCACTGAGAATGCTCAGAGTCCAGTCTTGCTGAGTAAGGGCATACTAAATCCTGTTGTGTGTAGCAAATTGATGTACAAAGGTGTTTTACCATAATTGGAGAGAGCTGGCCAGAGACTGGAGATCAAAAGTGCCAGTTGCTTGGCTCTGGATGAAGTACTGGGAGTCGGATGAAGTACTGGGAATGGCTCCAGGTTAGGACAGTAGAAAGACTCAAGCCAAAGGGATGATGCAGCACATAGTTGAATTACCAAAAGAGCTTTAAGCTTCTATTTTCTAGCCATGGCTCAGTGGACATACCCTGGCCAAATTACAAGGTTATAAGTTCAAAACCCACTGCAGAGAATTTGGATTTTTAAAAAAAACATTGATATGCACATGGATATTAAACTGTTGGAGGCAACATCTTCTTGAGGAGTTGCTTACTTTCAATGAGATCATTCAAAAGAGATTCCCCTGGTGGGAGGACAACAGGGGAATCTCCTTTATCCCACCGCCAACATCGTGATAACAAATTACCAAATTGCCTTCTCCCCCCCCCCCCCCTTCCCCAAACAAGGCTGGATCCGGAAGTTTGAGGGCACTGGAAGGAGAGGTACTGCTGGACAGCTTGAATGAAGCCAATCGGGTACCAAAGCAAGTGCGTATGGTTTCTAACCTCACTAAAAGGAATGCAAAGTGGACAGACAGACTACCTTCTCTGTAGCACCCTCTTTAAAAATAGTGTGTGGGAACTTGCTGTGCATGTTGAAGACAATGGAACCAAACTTCAGAAGCAGAACTCAATGTGTATTAGTGACCACATCACAGATTTAATGCATACAGAGTAGACTTTTATCTCATTATTTGTTTCTCTCAGATCAGACTTAAAAGTAAGGATCAAGTATATTTACAGAGTCGTATCATGATTCTTTTGTGAATCCTTAACCATCTTCTCGAGGGCAATTGGGGATGGGCAATAAATGCTGGCATTGTCAGTCATGCCCACATTCGTTAAAGAAATTAAAAATTACTCAACCAGCACCAGATTCCCTCCAAAAATGTATGAACCAATCATTGAAGTTTGCATTCAAAACTTGGCAGAGCAGCGGACTTGATGAATGGGGACTACCCCACATCGAAGTCTGCAAACTCTAACATAGAGCAGATATCATCTCTCCAAACTACTCCAGAAGATGGTGTCTTAATAAACCACTTGTGTAATACAATCTCTATGACAAGAACACATTGTTTTATTTGAGTAAAATATACTCCCACATTTCAGCACTTATTTACAGTGCTTCTTTCTCCCACAATAACCTCCAATAATGGGTTATTATTGCCAATTAAAACCTTGTCCTGTAAGCATAGCTAACAAAGTCAATAAATTGAAAGGCTATTACACATGATGATAAACTATATTATCAACGTGTCATCAGATAGAGGTTTAACGTTGCATCACAGATTCAGAATTACTTGGACAATTGCCAATGAACCCATGGCCTTGTACGTTAGCTGTTTTATCTTGTCAGATTAAATAGATAGGATTAAACACCAAGCAAAGACATCCATTGTGTATGATCAAATTTAATGTACTAGTTATACTTAATGTCCATATCTCATCTATTTGTTGTCTACATGGAGTTTAATCCAGCCAAGTGTGAGGTGTTGCACTTTGGGAAATCAAATGTAAAGGGACAGTACACAGTTAATGCCAGGATCCTTAACCGTGATATACAGAGGGTACTTTGGGTCCAAGTCCCTAACTCCCTGAAAGTGTCTGCACAGATTGATGGGGTGGTAAAGAAGGTATATGGCATGCTTGCCTTTATCACTCGAGTCAATGAGTTCAAGAGTCAGGAAGTTGTGTTGTAGCTTTATAAAGCTCTAGTTAGGCAGCATCTGGAATATTGCATTCAATTCTGGTCACTCCATTAATGGAAGGCAGTGGAGGCTTTGGAGAGGGTGCAGAAGAGGTTTACCAGGATGCTGCCTGGATTAGAGGGTATGAGCTGTAAGAAGAGGTTAGACAAATGAGTTGTTTCCTGAGGTGAAGGCAGCTGAGGAGAGACCTGAGGGTTTATGATTGAGAGGCATAGGTAGAGTAGACAGCCGGTATCTTTTTCCCCAGGGTTGAAGTGTCTGAATACTAGAGGGTGTGCTTTTATGGTGAGAGGGGTAATTCAAAGGAGATGTGTGGGGCAAGTTTTTTTTTAAAGAGTGGTGGGTGCCTGGAATGTGCTGCCAGGGGTGATAGTGGTGGCAAATATGATAGAGGTGTTTAAAAGGCTCTTAAGTAGGCACATGAATGTGCAAAGAACGGAGGGATATGGACCATGTGTAGGCAGAAGGGATTAATTTAGTTCAGTGTTTAATTAGTTTAGCACAACATAGTGGGCCGAAGGGCCTGTTCCTGTGCTGTCCTATGGTCTGTAACATCTGTAGCATTTTGCTTTTGAATTATCTTGGCAATGATTTCCATTAGAACCAGTCCTATAATATAGGTTCTGCTGAGTGTTCATCTTGAAACATAAACTCTTTCCTGCTTTCAGCCAGGTGCTGCCTAATTTGCTGAGAGCTTCCTGCATGTTCTTTTTTTTGTTTCTTCAAGATAAGTGTTTGGGTTGGAATGGGGTAGCAGTGAAGACGAGATGAAATGAGAGTAGAAAAGATTGCACTGATAATACAATCTGAGCATTAATAGTTGGTTTGGTCTTGCAACTACACTGAGAATTTTGTGATTAGGATTGCAGATCTCCAACTCATTTTATTTGACTGAAGAAAAATAGTTAGTTGATTCTCAGTAATCACTGTAACTGTATTTAATGAGGAAGCAGAATGTGTTTTACACGGGGAGTTTCTTGCAATGACATCCGAAAGACCAGGCAATGGACAGAAATTGGTATTCCTTCACCTATCCAGATACTGAATGAACAACTGAAATACATTCTGATGTAATTTGCAGAATGTAGATTAAAGAGTTTAGAAATGTAACCTTTGTTCTGAAATTGCATTTAGGATATTTACATGATAAAAACTTGTTGAAATTCAACTCGAGATCCACTTTCCCTGGATAATGCAAAGCATTAGATATACACATTGATTCTTTAACACTAGAACTATGAAACAATTACATGGTTTACCAGCAGCAAGACTTCATCCCAGGACTTGACCACGTGTCATAAGTAGCACTTTAAACATAAGCTTGGTCCAATATCAAACCTTGGCAAGTGAACTCGGGTACTGTTTTCAAAAATTCTTTATTACTAAGGGGTATATTACCACTTGGTATATTAGCAGAAAGTTATTGACAATCTCATCACCTGTCTGTCTCTCTGTTGCTCAACACAGTCCTCCATTAACATCCCACTCCAGAAGCCCAAGCACAAAACCAAAGCTGGCACTGTGCAGAGGTCCCAAGGGGAGTTGATGGGCATGTCTGAGAGGAAATAAGTTGGAAGGGTACAGGGGAACAAAGAAAGGGGGAGTGGGGCTGATGGGAGCTGGCATGGACCTGATGGGCCAGCTGGCCGCCTTCCATATCATTATAAACCTAAGGAATTCAAATGTGTTTTAATGATCCATTTTGCCGGATACTGCATTTCATGGAAGTCAGGAAAAATTGTCCAAATTAGGTATGTGGACAAAAGTGTTGAAAGATTAAGTCATTATGTAGTCGGCAGGTTGGTAAGAGCCAATGTACTCGGTAGACTACATGACTGGATCTGCTGTGTTGAGAGAGTGCTGCTTTGCTACAGGTGTTGTCTGTTGAGTGTGCCATAGAACTCGGTTCTGTCTACCTTCACAAGGTGCACAAAAGACTTAGTACAGCACTTGTCAGAGAGAACGAGTTGTTCTGACACTTTGGCCAAACTTCAGCAAAGAACAAAAGGCCTGGTCGTTTGTACATCCAAAAGGTGGCACCTCCAGCAGAGGATCTTGCTGTAGGCCAATGAGCTGGTGCCCTTTCCTGAATTAGCGATGACTACCATTCAACTGTATGGCGGGTTTTGGAGAAGTCCTTAAAAAAAAAAACGCAGAGGATGCTGTACAAGTTATCAACAACAATGTCCTTCCTGATAGTGTTGCTGATAATAATGATTAAATATATCTTAGTGTCACTCAGAATTAGTGTTTGGTTATTATTGAAGCAACATGTAAAATGCTGAAGGAACTCAACAGGTCAGGCAACATCTATGGGTGGGGGGGGGGGGGGCGCGGTGTGTGGAGAGAAGAATGAACAGTCAATGTTTTGGGTCAAGACCGAAATGTTTACTCTCCACTTCCCTTCATAGATGCGACCTGACTCAATCAGTTCCTCCAATGTTTTTGTGTTGCTCCAGATTCCAGCATCTGCAGTTTCTTCATGAGCCTATTATTGGCTTTAGGTGACTACAGTTGACTAAACAACATAAAATCCATGCGAGGCAACAGCACTAAAAGTCCTGTCAACGTCAAGGATCCAGGTTCAATCTTGACCTTGGATGCTGCCTGCCCTTGTGGATTTCCTCTTTCCCCTGCTCCCACCCCCCCCCCCCCCCCTAACTCTAGTTACCTCCCACTTGCCAAAAACATCCTCGTGGATTAGTTGGCTGATGTAAATTAGCTGTAAATTAGTGAGTTCATGGCAAAAGGAATCAAATTGGGAGCTGATGGGTGTGTGGGAGAGGAAATAGGTTGGAGGATTACATGGAAGTAAAAAAAAAGGTGGGTGGTACTGATGAAGTTGCTCCACTGGAAGTTGGCATGGACCCAGTGGGCTGAATGGCCGCCTCCTGTGTCATTATAAACAGACTAAAAGTTTATCAAGCCCATCAAGAATGTCGGCTTCCAAAATATTTTAATTAACAATCTTTAGCCCCAAAAAGATTAAAAATATCAAAGATACAACTTTCAAAGACAGAAATGCTTTCACTCTACAGAAATATACTTCAACCATCACATTGAACAGAGTCACATTTCTGAGATTTAGCATGTCAGCAGCTAGGAATTCAAAGGTGTTTAGATGATCTATTCTGGCTGACGTTGCACTGAACTCCAAGGAATTATGGATAGTGAAAACCCAAAAAAAGTATGCACACAAACATGGTGAAATGTTAAGAAGTTGTGTCGTCATCAGGTTGGTAGGACCCAACCTACTCAGCAGACTACATCACAACTATATCTGTGCCTGCCCTGCAGTGTTGTAAAAGTTACAACAAAGCCCAAAAATGTACCAAAAGGATAAAAGAAAATTCTACCAATTTGTGGGGCAGTAGCTCTGTAGACCTCCCCAAGCTCAACGGTTTTCGTGAATTCCAAAAGTTCCAGTATTAAGCATTAAAACAAAGCAAAGAAGAAAAAATGTTGCAGCCTCAGGACACTGCAAAGTGCCTTACAGCCAATGGAATATCATCACTGTTCC
The DNA here is from genome assembly GCF_009764475.1 of Pristis pectinata. Classification (NCBI taxonomy): domain Eukaryota; kingdom Metazoa; phylum Chordata; class Chondrichthyes; order Rhinopristiformes; family Pristidae; genus Pristis; species Pristis pectinata. Next base: position 13,918,416 of record NC_067436.1, on the reverse strand, counting down.
AACATAACTGCTGCAACCAAATTGTACATAGGAACCTCTAATGGTCAACAATTGATAACAGATATTTAACCATTTAGGTATTGATTGAGGATAAATGTTGAGTTTGAGGGTAAATTAGTTTATTATTGTCACATGTACCGAGGTAAAGCGGTAAAACTTTGTTTTGCCTGCCACCCATACAGATCATTTCATTACAACAGTGTATTGAGGTAGTCATAGAATTTAGATTTAAAAGAGTCAAATGATTATAATAGAAGTAATGAGTGGATCTGCAGAGAGAAACTTGCCGTGAGTCACCACGCTAAAATTTGCATCCAGCTGCAACATTGCACCATGTCTACTATTTGTTGGAACCTCACCATTCAACTGATCAATAACAATTACAATCCAATACTCTTGGCCTTTCTCCTCCCTCTAGATTATCATGCACAGCCATATCAGGATTCCTTTGTGTAGCATGGCTATTCCATGCAATGGCCAGGGAATTGCATGGCCATACGCAAATATACAAATATTGCTTAACTAACTACTCACTGAATTCACTTAATAGAACTATGGCAGAGAATATTCATCACAAAATTGTCCACTCTGTCAACCTTCAGTTGTTTCCCTGGTGAATCAGAACTTATGGGTATAATTAACAGCTACATTCTCTACCTGAAAAATCACTAACTCGTTCTACTGGAAGACCAAGTAATAATTCATTAAACAATACTTCACTACAACTTCATTAAATACTATTCCTCTACACATAGTTCTTAAAATGGTCACACAGCCCCTCACAAATTAAGAATAAATGGAACAAGATATTATATTTAACCTCTGACAATGTCCTCCACTCTTTTCTTGAGGATGGAGAGTCCTCGTTGTGATGCTCTTCAATCTGATTTTTCCCTCGAGTGGACATTATTTAGGAATTGTGATTCAGCGTGAAAAGACCAAGGTATTGGAACACTGGCTAGGAAGGGCCTTAGCGACAGCTTTTTTAAAATCACAGGTGAAATCAAAACAGATCTCCCTTTAATAATGACCAAGAGAAGGAACTTTAGGTAAAGGTGCTTCTCCCAAGTAGAATTTACTCTGCTTGGGAGTATTAGCACAGAAGGATAAATCACAAGGTTTTCCTGATATTCTGGAGATGCTACGTATCACTCAGCTCCAGCCATTCCATTGCTAGCATTCATGTTTAGCTCAAGCTTCCTTCTATCAGCCTGATCCTTTTGTTCCTAGTCAATCAAATGCTCGTCCTGATCTCCCAATCTACCTTGTGTGGCCCTTGCACTTTGTTTACCTGCACTGCATTTTCTCTGTAGTTGCTACACTATATTCTGCTTTTCCTTTCACTACTTCAATGTACTTGTGTATGGAATGATCTGCCTGGATGGTACTGCAAACAAAAGCTTTTCACTGCATCTTGGTACGTGTGACAATAATAAACCAATACCTTAAATGCCCCTTCTTCTCAGTCAGTCCCTTGGGATCAAGGATGACTTGCTCCACTCTGGATTTGCCATTTCTGAGGTGACTAATGAGGCCGATGTGGCAATCGCAGACTATTCCCCAGACGGGACAGGAGGTGACTTTTAGAGTGGGTTGGTGGATAACTGTGAGGAGGTCACTCCTCCTACTGTTTATTCTGGGCTTCTGTATGCTCCTGACACATGGACTAGTGGTTCTTATTGTGACTGTGAATGGAGTCACTGGGGAGCCACTGAAGCCAGTTGATATAAAAGGTCTTTATTCATCATGATAAGCAGGAATTCTCCTGGAGACCCTCTCAGTGGAGTCTGCCTGAATTCAAAGTACATCAAGCTTTTATAAAGGTAACAGCAAGTGATTCAAACAATTTCAATAGTTACAATGACATGGTTTACTTCAATATTTGGAGTTTCACAAATAGTTCTATTGAATTAAATATTACACCGGGAGCACATTCTAACTGACAAGACAACTGAATGCTCAAACTATGAGAGTGAGGTGAGGGGAGGTGGAGAGTAGGGTATATGGAGAGGGACAGTACGGGTGAGGTAGGATGTAAGAGCAGAGTAAGGTTGTGAGGGGAAGGTGTGAGTAGATTACTGTTAATACATTGGAAAACTGGGACAGAGTACAAAGACAATTAATCTTGCAGAAGAGCTATGGAACTGATGAGTGAAATGTAAAATAGATAAACGTGAGGGAGTACATGTTGGTAAGGATAACAAAGCCACAGACCTCTTAGAAAATTAAGTATCTGAGTGGGGAAAGAGGACCAGAAGAAATGTGGGACTTGGAAGGAATGCAAATGTGATTCACCAGGACTCCGAGGGTCAGATACCAGGCTTGTATTCCCTGGAATATTGAAGGTCAAAGAATGTTTTCATTGAGGGCTTTAAGATTTTGAAAGGAGTTGCAAAGATTGATATGGAGATCTTTCATTTGTGGGGGTAAATCTAGAAGAAAACTCTAATTTTAAAATAAAAAGTCAGAATCAAATAATTTAGTAGAGGAGTTTGGAAACAGTTTTTATTCTATATACAAGGGTGAAGATTTGTGGAACTGGGCCACCACTGATCATTTTACATATGAGGTGAACAACCAGAGGCCAAACCATGTAACTGGAGTTAAGATACTAGATCAGCCATAATATTACTGAATTGTTATAGTATGCACACGTGTGGCCAAGATTCCTGTCTAGAAATGGATTTGGTATACTGGTTGGATCATCATTTTCCCTGGGCAGCAAGTATACTCCCAGTTGGTCTCTCATCCAAGTACTGGTCACGCCCAAATCGGTGACTGTGTAGTCCCAGGGAGTACATTAAGAACAATGCGACATTCTTCGCCACGTGGAGCTGAATTACCTCCCGTTCTAGCACAAGATCAAAAAATCTGATTGGACGTTAAAAGAGAACGTTGTCACTTTGAATTTTGAAAGAAATGCAGCTCATCTAACTTTCAGTCAGTGTGACATTCAAAACCCTGTCATCCTGTCATTAATGTTAATCCTGAGAAAGTAGTCAGCTTCAAAGTCTTGTGGAGCAGATGGCAATGGTAATTGTATGTCTGTTCAACTGGGATGCTGGAGATGTTATTCAATGCCCTTTAAAGTATGACCTTTACACAAAACCTGAATTGAAAAAGAATCACTTATCCTCAAATCACTAGAATAGCTGCAAGCTTCAAAACTTATGGAGGTATTTTTTCTTTTGCACCTTTTGAGAACTCCGCATTCATGTTACAGCTGTGTCTATGGTAACCAAGTTTATGCTAACTTTAATTTCCATTGGTAAACTTTGAAATAGTTTGTTTGTGAATAGTGCATTTGATCAGCTGGGTGGCTATTCAACTTCTTGAGCCTGTTCTACCATCCATGACTGATCCTAATAGAAAAGGAAGAAGAAACACTAAGCAGACTTGTCAACTTTTGCATGAATCTCGGAAAACTATTGGAACTGCCTTCCATATAACAAGTACGTTGGCAAAGCCTTGATAACCAAGATCAATAATTAAAAAAGAATTAGAATTATTGAGCTGTTCCAAAATTGGCCAAAGTCATGAAGAGCTGAGGAACATTATGGCCCCATTGTTCATTAAGTGGAGCTGAAAAGATGGCAGAAGCAGATTCAAAGGGGAAGAAAGAGTAGGGTAATGGGTGAAGAACAGAAGAGGGGCAATAACTGGCTGAATGGCCTCTTTCCATGCTGTTTGATTTTATAACGAGTGGTGAGGTCCTAGGTTTTCTGATCAAAAGTTTACTGCCAGGTCCAGTGTGCTGAGAAATTCGAATCCCAGTAGGATCACAAAGTTGTAACTGTTTAATGAGGCTGGTGCATTCTCGATCTTTCGGGACCCAGCATAAATTTAAGATCTGGATTGTTATTCTTTTCTCTTCAACAGCGAAGGAGGAAAGGTAAACAATTAACTGAAACCTGGTAAAAGGAGAAAGGAATCCTAGCAGAATTGGTGGGCACAATCTCCAGGCTGGACACCATGGGCAACGAGAAACTCCTCACCCAATGGGTGGTGGACCTATCAGATTCTCTCCCACAGGAGGCTCTGGAGGCCAAGTCACTTACAAAAGACTGTGAACATGGTATTAAGGTAAAGAATCAGTCATATTTGTATTGAATGGTGGAACAGGCTCAAAGGGCCAAATGCTCTTATCTCCTATACCTGCCTTAGTTCTTTAGCATAACCAAAATGTACCAATCTCCTCCCCCACTTTACCTCACTTGCCTCCTTTTTTGTCTTTTCCCTTATCTGCCTCTTGCCTATCACCCACCAGCCACCGTCTCCTGACTCCACTCCTCTCCCTCCCCCACCTGGCTCCATTTGCCTATCATTCTCCCTCCTCACCCGGATCCACCTATCGCCTTCCAGCCCCTGCCTCACCCCTCCCTCTCACCTCTTTGTACCGTCTATCTCCCCTCTACACTCTCAGTTCTGATCTGGGGTCTCAACCCAAAACGTCACGCATCCCTTTTCCTCCACAGATGCTGCTTGACCCGTTGAGTTCCTCCGGCACATTTGTCTTTAGTTAAGAAGTTAATAAGTGATTGCATCTGGCAGAAGCGAGGTGTGTAGTCACTTCAGAGTCCAAGTATAATTCTGACCAATAAGCTGCACTCATGCTCGGGCCAATCAAACCTTCCTAACGTCAAGTGCCAGAAACTATCTTGTACTAATTAAGACTGACATATAACCAGAGATATAAGTTTGTTTCTTGAGGTAAATAGTTACTACCAAATAGCTTATTTTTATTTATTTGTTCATGTTTTTCTATGGTATCTGGTCAGCATTTATTGCCCTTTGAGAAGGTAGAGGTGACCACCAATTCAGAAGGCATTTTCTGAAAATGAACGAACCACATGTGCTGAGTTAAGAATCTCATGGGCCAGAAGACAAGGATGGGAGATTTCTTTCGCTGAAGGAAATTGTGAACAATATGTTCTTAAAGCAATCCGGTAAATTTTGTGGTCATTATTACTAATACAAATTCCGGATTATTAAATAGATTTGAAGTCCACAGCTGTCTTGGTGAGATTTGAACTCTAGTCTCTGAATAATCAGTTCATTCCTTTACTAGTCTATTGACTTAACCATTGTTCCCTGAATAATCCATGTTTCCTAAATAATGTCATCAGGGATACATGGATAAATAAGATAAGATTTCTTTATTAGTCGAATGTACATTGAAACACACAGTGAAATACATCTTTTGTGTAGAGTGTTCTGGGGGCAGCCCGCAAGTGTCGCCACGCTTCCAGCGCCAACATAGCATGCCCACAACTTCCTAACCTGTACGTCTTTGGAATGTGGGAGAAAACCGGAGCACCCAGAGGAAACCCACGCAGACACGGGGAGAATGTAGAAACTCCTTACACCGGCCAGAATTGAATCCGGGTCGCTGGCGCTGTAAAGCGTTACGCCAACTGCTACACTACCGTGCCCCCAGAGCACTCTACGCAAAAGATGCATTTCACTGTGTGTTTCGATGTACATGTGACGAATAAAGATATCTTACGCCCCTTACCCTTACTGTGAGACACTGGCGCAGCAGGTAGTGTTGCTGCTTTACCGTTTCAGGGACCTGGTTTGCATGTTCTCCCTGCAATGGTATGGGGTTTCCCCTGGGTTCTCCAGTTTCCTCCCACATCCCAAAGACGTGCAGTTAGGTAGGTAAGTGACCCCCCTCCAGTGTGGGTGGCTGACAGAGGTGTTGGTGGCCATGGGAGAAAAAGATAGGTTGCAGGGAAATGTGGGGGAGTGAAATTGATGGGAATGTTCTGAGAGTCAGCATAGATTCAATGGCCAAATGGCCTCTTCCTGTGTCATAAGAGAATATGAGAAAGCTTTCCTCATAACGATGTGAAATATATTCAAGACAAAAGGATATTACATTTAAAACAACCACAAAGTTTCATTGGGCAGTTGAGAATCCTAAACTAAAAGAAAAATTAAAGGATAAATTAGTTTGGAAGAATGAGGTTTAGGGTTATTTAATAGTATTATATAAATTAGAACAAATGAAGACTTAAATAAGAATGAGTATAATGTAAAATTACATCCCAAACTTACAGAGACATGTACATAAACTGCTCTTGTATAATTAATGTGAATGATATTTCTTAGAGACTTTATTTCCAAAATGATTATAAATGTTTCATTGGCTATTTGTTCAAGTTATCTCTGAGGAACCCATCATATGCAGTTTCTGAAGCTTTTGATGGATAACCAACACTTTCCAAGAACAGTTTTTACTGTGGTTTAAACAAGACCTGAAATCCCACAAGAACACCATTGCTAACCTGGCATTTCTTTTTTTTTAAAAAAGCAGACATCTTCGCCCATTATCCCCCAACTCCTGCACTTCCCAGCCTCCATTACTTCCCATCCAGCCCATATCTACTTGGTATTGGTTTATTATTGTCACTTGTACTGAGGTACAGTAGAAAAACTTGTCTTGCATACCGATCGTACAGGTCAATTCATTACACAGTGCAGTTACATTGAGTTAGTACAGAGTGCATCGAGGTAGTACAGGTAAAAACAATAACAGTACAGAGTAAAGTGTCACAGCTACAGAGAAAGTGCAATACAATAAGGTGCAAGGTCACAACAAGGTAGATCATGAGGTCGGAGTCCATCTCATCGTGTAAGGGAACCGTTCAATAGTCTTATCATAGTGGGATAGAAGCTGTCCTTAATCCTGGTGGTACGTGCCCTTGGGCTCCTGTATCTTCTACCTGATGGAAGAGAGAATGACCCGGGAAGACAGTCCTTTCTTCAGTCCTCCCTGTGGCCATTCCTCAGGGGATAATCTAAACAGTCAGCTCACAACCCAACTGCAGAGGTATTCAGTCTGGATCCTGTTTCAACCCAACATCCACAGTTCCCAGAGAAAGCCAATGGACACTGGCCAGGAATGGGCCAAAAGTAAAGACACAACCTCAGCTAGAATTGGCTACTCGATCTGTTTGCTAATAGACTGTGCAACACTGTTGTAGTTTACCTAATGGAGATAAGATCTTTCTTAATTTCAACAACTGTTTTGATGAACAATATCCCCCAGAAAGCAAGAGAAAGGCAAATTAAAATCTCCAAGCCCAATTATATAAGCAATCTTCTTCAGTTATGCCTCACTTCCCAGTTTCAGGCAATGAAGCATTTTGGTTGTCAGCACCTGTTCCATTTAAATATTGTTTTCTGTTGTAAGAGTTGTTAGGACTCCTGAAAAATGCATGAGGTTTTGAAAGTGTTACCTAATTATTCATTACACAGAGCATACCGAATAAGACAAATTAGGAAAAAAATGATTTTCTTCCCTCTCTGAGTAAATGAACAAATGATTGCAATTAAAATCCAAATGATTCAGTCCATCTCTATTTAACACTGTTTAAGTAAAATGAGTGCTCACTATAATGGGCAATTCTACTGTGGATTGAAAGGCATTTTTTGGATTGGGATAATTCTGTGCATTCTCCAAGTCAAGGCTTAATAGCAATTAAATGTAGTCCAGAAATCCTTCTACATCACCCTGAAAATGTAATCTTCCTGCTACTGACTACCAGATAATCTTTTATTTCCAGAGCTCAGCTAACAGCATAATGTTGTCTAATTTTGATTGAGGTATACGTGATTATTTTTAATCCAGTGAAGTTTGTAATGGGAGCTTCAGCAATATTACTTATTGGTCTGCTGTCCATGACTTTCTCAAGCCGAAGAACCTCTCCACCTTATTGGATCCTCCTTTCTCTGAGCTATTATCTTTTTTGGTATAAATCCTGCCTATTTGACAGCCAACATTTACACCTCTGCTTTAGATCAGCTGCTGTTGAAGTTATCCATGTTTTTGCTGACCCCAACATTATCCCTTGTGGTCTCTCTCCCACCTTCGTCCAAACATTGTCATCTGAACCAAGTCCTATTCAACCACTTACATTGAGCTACACCCCCATCTGGGGCAAATGACATTGGGCAGACTGCACTTGGAATATTGTGAGCAATTTTGGACCCTGTATCTAAGGAAAGATATTCTGGCCCTGGAGAAGGTCCAGAGGAGGTTCACAAGAATGAAAGGCTTAACATATGAGGACTGTTTGATGTCTCTGGGCCTGTACTCAATGGAGTTCAGAAGGACGAGGGGGGAATCTCATCAAAATCTACTGAATACTAAAAAGCCTATTTAGATTGGATGTGGAGAAGATGTTTGCATTTGTAGGAGAATCTAGGCTCTGAGGCCACAGCCTCAGAACAAAGAAAAGTCCCTTTAAAACCGACATGAGGAGGAATTTCTTCAGCCAGAGGGTGGTGAATCTGTGGAATTTGTTGCCACAGAGGGCTGTGGAGGCCAAGTCCTTGGGTGTATTTAGGGCAGAGATTGATAGGTTCTTGATTGGTGAGGGAGTTAAGTGTAACAGGGGGAATGCTTGAAGAATGGGGTTAAAAAAATCGGGCATGATAGAATGATGGAGCAGACTCGATGGGCCAAATGGCCTAATTCCGCTCCTATATCTTATGGTTTACGTCTTCCCTGTCTCACCCTCTTCATAACATCCACCAGCACCTAATGGCCTCAAGTAACTGCTCACTGCTTCCTTCCGATTCTGACCTCTTATTTTTTATGTACAGGATCCAGGTGATGCCCGCATTAATTCCCCATCCCTGTTTACCCTCGTGGTGGTGAGTCACCTTTTGTACCACTGTGTGCTTCCTCGCTTCTTGCTTTCTTCTCTCCATCATTGGATGCCATACATCTGACCCTCTCAGCATTAAGAACTAGAATTCTCTCTCTCTCAGTCTCCCCAAATCTCTTTCTATAAATTAGTCCCTGATCAGTATTCTTTCCTCAGTTCTTTGATTCAGCTTTGCACCTGCAAAGCATCTTAGGAAGATTTGTGACATTATGGACACCATAGGTCAGGACTGGCTCAGTGGTTGGCCCTCTCGTTTCTGGCTTAGAAGGTTGCAGGGTCACTTGAGGGAGATTTTCTTTCTGTTTAGGGAAGCTCATTCCCTCCAAACATTTGATGATTCATTATGGTAGCTTTTCTGGCTTATCCTTCAACTCTCTCTCCCAAAACTTAAGGACTGAGTTATAGGGAGTAGTTGGACGGGCTAGGACTTCATTCCTTGGAGTGTAGGGGACTGAGAGGTGATCTTTGAGGTGTATAAAATCATGAGGGGCACAGGCTGAATGTTCAGTCTTTTTCCCAGGGTTGGGGAATCAAGAACTAGAGGGCATAGATTTAAGGTGAGAGAGGAGAGATTTAATAGGAATGAGGGGCAACTTTTTTTTACACATAAGGTGGGATGAGTTGCCAGAGGAAGTGGTTGAGTCGGGTACGATCACAACACTTAAAAGATATTTGGACAGGAACATGGATAAGAAAAGTGTGGAGGGATATGGGACGAGCTTAGATGGCCATCATGGTCAGCATGGACCAGTTGGGCCAAAGGGCCTGTTTCTGTGCTGTATGACCCTATGACTTATGTGATTCCTCCACTTACTCAATACATTAGCCAAGCTACCAAACCCCTCAATTACCTGTCCACCCTGGAACCTGAAAGGTCTCGGGTTCCTGCTCTTTAGTCGCCTTTCTCAAGATTTTGACCGAACCCTCTGACTATGCCAAAATGTAACAGGATGTAACTAAGCAGATTTCGAGGATTTGGATCAATGATGGAGAAAGAATAGTTCAATCCTATAAGGTTACAAAATACTAAATTTATTAAGATACAGTACAGAAAAGGATTAATAAAATAATAAGTCACTGGATATAAGTAAAGCAATGAGTCTCATGTCCTTCTGCCCACCGGCAACTCCAGACAGATGATTGACAGCTGCTCTGAGAATTCGATGTTCAAAGTCGAGTTTATTGTCATGTGCACAAGTCCATGTGTGCACAGCTGCAGTGAAAAGCTTACCTGCAGTAGCTTCACAGGCACATAGCATCAGATACACAACATTCACAAGAAAAAACATAAATTATACACAATTTTTACAAGAGAAAAACACAATTAGAACAAAAAAATGAAGTCCATTGTAGTTTAGTGGTCATGGTGGTGCTCTACTGAGGTGGTGATTAAGGTAGCTTCCTAGCTCCGTCCGTAATCCCGGTCTGAGGAGAATTCTGAAGAATTATAACAAAACTCCCCCTTTATACACTAAACTGAATGAAGATAAGTGATTGCCAAGAGTAATTGTTTATGCCAAATCAGCAATTTCACCAAACAAGGAAAAAGGTTCATACAGCTGTGCGTATTACTCTGCACCTACCAGTTTAACCAGTTTCTTGTTGGATATCAGTACAGTTTTAACTTCATTCCCATCACGCCACATCCTGTGCCAGAAATGTGGCCATGATATTCTCATCTGACATCCAAAGGAGGACCGAAGGAGTGCTGTGTTGTCAGAGTAGTTGTTTTTTAGATGAAATGTTAAACATGTAGAAGATTTCACTTCACTATCACAGGGGAGTGCAGGGAGCTCTTCCTGATAACCCAATGTTTGTATCTCGTTGCTGTTTGCAGTAGCTCACTGTGCATTGTGACAGCGATAACACTCAGATATAATTCTCTGGTTGTCAGATGCTTTGGGACATGGTGAAAGGTGATAACTAAGTTGCTATCCTAAGAGTATGTTTCACTTTTCTTGATGACATCGAGGATAGTTATAATCCAGTCTTAAACACAATTTCCAAACACACAAGCTTTCAGTGTATCAGTTCTTTGGAGCAACTGTTACAATTTAAGTTCAGCCAGATATTTTCAAATACACAAGCCAGATCCCTGAGGCAAGTATTAACACTCTCTATGAACTGAAGTGTGACCTTGTGCACCAACTGACTTGCAACACCCCTGGGCAAACACATTGTTGTTGGATTTATACAGCGAATTTCTCCTCTTCTGAGGCAGTACCTTGGGATCGAAGATGACTTGTTTCCACTCTGGATCCATGGATCTGAGGTGGCTGAAGTTAGTTCAATGGTGCAGCTGGTAGAGCCGCTGCCTCACAGCGCCAGAGACCCGGGTTCGATTCTGACCTCGGATGCTGTCGTGTGGAGTTTGCACGTTCTCCCTGTGACCGTGTGGGTTTCCTCCCACGTCCCAAAGACGTGCAGGTTGGTAACTTAATTGGCCGCTGTAAATTGTCCCTCGTGTATTAGAGTCCGAGGGGGAGTTGATGGGAAAGTGGCTGAGAATAAAATGGGATTAGTGTAGGATTAATGTAAATGGGTGTTTGATGGTCAGCACAGACTCAGTGGGCTGAAGGGTCTGCCACTGTGCTATAGGACACTGACTCTAATTGGGACTCTCCAACTCTTCCACATGGGGCAGGAGGTGCCGGAAGGGTAGTTTGTGACCTGGTGCATTCCTTCTGCTCTGGGCTATGGGCTGTCATGTGCTCCTGACTGATGACTTGAGCTTCTCATTGCTGGCTGCACCTTCGTGGGCCAGAGATTCCCAGGAATTAGTGTGGATATTGTGTTTTTTGAAGTTTTGATCACATCCTGGATTTTTTTCCCCTCTGTCCACCTGATACTCCCTGCTCAGAAGAGCCTGCTATAGCCACATCACCTGGGACATAAAGCCCCCCTCCCCCCACAAATGTCCCCCTTGACACGCACCAATTTTTATCGATGCACCATAGATAGCATCCTGTCTGGATGCATCACGGCCTGGTATGGCAACTGCTCTGCCCGTGTCCGCAAGAAACTGCAGAGAATTGTGTACACAGCTCAGCACATCACAGAAACCAGCCTCCCCTCCATGGACTCTGTCTATACTTCTTACTGCCTCGGTAAAGCAGCCAACATAACCCCACCCACCCCAGACATTCTCTCATTTCCCTCCCCTCAACCCCCTCCCCCGCCCCGCCCCGCTCGGACAGAAAGCACGTCCCACCAGGCTCAAGGACAGCTTCTATCCCGCTGTTATAAGACTATTGAGCGGGCACCTTGTACAATAAGATGGACTCTTGACCTCACAATCTATCTCGTTATGACCTTGCACCTTAGTGCCTACCTGCACTGCACTTTCTTTGTAGCTGTTACACTTTATTCTGCATTCTGTACTGTTTTACCTTGTGCTACCTCAATGCACTGTGTACTGAATTGATCCGTATGAACGGTGTGCAAGACAAGTTTTTCACTGTACCTCAGTACAGGTGACAATAATAAACCAACTCCAACCACAGATTCAGCCATTTGGCCCATCCAAACCATTGCAGCTGTTATGTGGCTCCTTCTGTTTTCCCTCCTCTACATCTATCCCTAGAGCCAATAGAGATTAATGTCAGAAGAGGGACGCAGTGAATACCATGCAACTGATTTTTCAATTCCATTTAGTGTTAATTTTGAGGAAGCAGTCTCTGTGCCAATGCTTACAGACAACCTGATGAGATTACCTGGGGTGCTAAAGTGATTGCCTCAGTCACATCTCTTAATTAGATTGCAATGTTGATTAATTGCCTGGGACACATGTTGGTACTTGGTATATTGTCATGCTCAGGTGTTTCATCTGTAAACAGCTGGAAGGACCGAGCCCTTTGAGAAAGTACGAATCAATCAAATAACCCTTAAAAGGTGATTAAATTAGTGAAACTCCTGAATCCTTTCCAAGTAAGGGATATGGTCTCAATGCAGGTAAATGGAATTAATTGTAGATGGACAAAAAAAGTAACATTGACGTAAGAGGGCTGCAGGGCATGTCTCTATGACTTCATAATGCGAATCAGAAGTCCATCCACTATCTGGGGAAGTGAAAAATTAGTAAATTGGTTATTGTACAGTGAAAAACTTGTCTTGCATACCGTTCATGCAGATCAACTCGGGTAGTACAAGGTAAAACAATAACAGAATGCAGAATGAAGTGTTAAAGTTACAGAGAAAGTGCAGTGCAGGTAGACAATAAGGTGCAAGGTCATAAGGTAGATTGTGAGGTCAAGAGTCCATCTTATTGCACTACGGGACGGTTCAATAGTCTTATAACAGCAGGAAGAAGCTGCCTTTGAGCCTTGTGGTACATGCTTTCAGGCTTTTGTATCTTCTGCCCAATGGGAGGGGGGGAGAAGAGAGAATGTCTGGGGTGGATTGGGTCTTTGATTATGCTGGTTACTTTACCAAGGCAGTGAGAAGTATAGACAAGAGTCCATGGAAGAGAGGCTGGTTTCTGTGATGTGCTGGGCTGTGTCCACAACTCTCTGCAGTTTCTTATGGTCATACCAAGCTGTGATGCATCCAGATAGGATGCTTTCTATGGTGCATCGTTTAAAAATTGGTGAGGGTCAAAGGGGACATGACAGATTTCTTTAGCCTACTGAGAAAGTAGAGGCGCTGGTGAGCTTTCTTGGCTGTGGTGTCTATGTAGTAGGACCAGGATAGGCTATTGGTGATGTTCACTCCTAGAAACTTAAAGCTCTCAACCCTCTCGACCTCGGCACTGTTGATGTATATGGGAGCATGTACACCGCGCCCCTTTTTGTTGACATTGAGGGAAATATTGTTGTCATGACACCATGTTACCAGGTTCTCTATCTCCTTCCTGTACTCTGACTTATTGTTATTTGAGATATGGCCCATTATCATCTGCAAACTTCAGAATCTGGCCATGCATTCGTGAGTGTATAGGGAGTAGAATAGGGGCTGAGGACGCAGCCTTGTGGGGCACCAGTGTTGAGAATAACTGTGGGGAAGGTGTTGTTGCCTATCCTCACCGATTGTGGTCTGTTGGTCAGGAAGTCAAGGATCCAGTTGCAAAGGGAGGTGTTGAGTCCCAGGTCAGTGGTGCTTGGTGCTGGAGTGGGTGAAGAACTAAATGGTGAGTAACAACCTTCTCTTGGTGTCCTTGGGCCCAGTGCCAAATGGAGCATTGAACAACATTCTGTTTCCTGGCTCACCTGCAGTCCTCAGCCTGGGTCACCTGCTGGCTGTCCAGGATAACTGCACCAGCCTTGACCTGGCTTCTCCAGACTGAGTGGCCTTGGGACGGCTTCTGAGCGGGGATGGTGATGTTAGAGTCCTAAAGTTACACAGCATGCAAACAAGCCCTTCGGCCCAACTCATCCATGCCGACCAAGATACCTTCCTGAGCTAGTCCCATTTGCCTGAGTTTGGCCCATATCCCTCTAAACCTTTCCTATCCATGTACCTGTCCAAATACCTTTTAAACATTGTAACTATACCTGCCTTTACCACTTCCTCTGGCAGCTTGTTCCATATACCCACCACCCTCTCTGTGGGGGTAAAACTTGCCTCTCACGTTTCTTCTAAATCTTTCCCGTCTCCTTAAATCTGTCCTCTAGTGTTAGGCTCCCCTACCCTGGGGTAAAAGACTGTGATGATGCACCTTATCTTTGCCCCTCATGATTTTATGTACTTCTATAAAGTCACCCCTCAGCCTCCTACGCTCCAGGAAAAACAGTCCCAGCCTATCCGGTCTCTCCTTCTAACTCGAGCCTTCCAGTCCTGGCAACATCCTTGTGAATCTTCTGTGCAAGCTATCCAGCCATTCTTGAGTCCTGGCCTGGTGTTCTGGCTTTATCAGGGTTCTGACCTTCCTCAGTGCTGTGGGAAGACCATTGCTTGGCTGACAATCTTGATGCATATGTTCCATGTGTTTAGCCAACAAGGTCTGCGAGCATCCAGCTCGGACTCTATGGACTATCAAGGATCTCGCTGTTGGAGATCCAAGTATTCCTGAGGCAAACCTGCTTGGAGTAGGTGACCCAGCTTCCACTGCTGGATGGAGGGACGCTGAGGACACAAAACTGATGGAAGTGTTAAATGTTTGCAGCTTGTGTGAGAGAGAGGGAGCTTGAAGGATGGGGAAAATCTGGGGACAGGGTTAAGGAAAGAGGGAATAGGATAAGGATAGATAATGGAAGGATGGAATCGATGAAAGTGAAGGGGGGAGATTGTCAGGGATGGGAGATAAGGATATGGACAAGATCTCCTCAGTGTGGGTGTGTGCACATGCTGTGCGGCAAAGGCTGATCACCAATCATCATGCCTGCCACCCCCCCCCCCCCACTTACCAATGGACCCAGACCTCGTTCTTTGAAGTTTACAAGAATGAGGGGTGACCTTATTCAACCATATAAGATCCTGAGGGGGCTTGACAGGGTAGATGTTGGAGACACAAGAGACTGCAGATGCTGGAATCTGGAGCGACACACAAAGATGCTGGAGGAACTCAGCGGGTCAGGCAGCATCTATGGAGGGAAATGAACAGTCAACGTTTTTGGTCAAGACCCTTAGATGTTGGGATGTTTTCACAAGTGGGAGAGACTTGAACAAGGGGACAACAAACTAAGGGGCCGGTCATTTAAAACTCGGGTACATAGAAATTTCTTCTTTCAGAGGGTGGTGAATCTCTGGAATTCTCTGCCCCGGTTGGTGGTAGAAGTTGGACCGTTGGAAGTATTTAAAGTGGAGGTGGATAAATATTTGACAGATCGAGGAATAGAGGGTTATGAGGAAATGGCACAGAAGAGGAGGAGGCCAGCATAGATCAGCCATTATCCTATTGAGTGACGAGACAGGCTTGAATGACCTTGTGGTCTACTCCTGCTCCTATTTCTTAAGATTGAAGTTGGTTTATTATTGTCACATGTACCGAGGTACAGTGAAAAACTTTGTTTTGCGTGTCATCCAAACAGATTTCATCACATCAGTGCATTTAGGTAGTACAAGGGAAAAGCAGTAACAGAATGCAGAATATAATGTTACAGTTACAGAGAAAGTGCAGTGCAGGGGGACAATAAGGTGCAAGGCCATAACAAAGTACATTGTGAGGTCAAAAGTTCATCACTATTGTTCAAGAGGTCCGCTCAAGAGTCTTATAACAGCGGGATAGAAGCAGTTCTTGAGCCTGGAGGTACATGTTCTCAAGCTTTTGTATCTTCTGCCTGATCGAAGGGGGGAGAAGAGAGAATGTCTGGAGTGGGAGGGTTCTTTAATTATGTTTTTTTTGAGGCAGTGAGAGGTGTAGACAGAGTCTATGGAGGGGAGGCTGGTTGTCTGTGAGTCAGTCTATGTGAGAGCTGGTGCACAATGGCCACCCCACATTAAAAGAACTGACATACAGGTAGTTACCTCCCTCTCCTCAGATCTGGAATGGAAGCAGGTCATCCTTGACCCTAAGGACTGCCTGAGAAGAAGATGTTGTTCCAAATACAAGAAGCTTGCCAAAAGTAGTGGAGGCATTGGCTAATGAATCATCAATCATATCTACCATCCCTCTATACTTCCCTTTGCAGATTCAGCAGCAACTTTTTCTAAAGAGAATTCAATATAAATGTATAAAGAAAAGGGCTGAGGAAAGAGCAGGGGAGTGGGACTAATTGGATAAATGTTTCCACAATCTCCTGCTCTGTAAATGGAGCAATATAGATATTTATTTTTATCCTCCTTGAATGTCAATGGCCATCATATCAAAAGACCCCCTTCGCTTGCAATGTACATTGCGATAAGACCCCATCTGCTTCCTAAGGCTTTACATATCTGTGCATTTCACTGAAATTAGCCCTGCAACACCTAGTGTATATTCAATCATTGAGTGGGTATTTCATTAGCATGGAGATTTCACATGAGGTAAGCAGTTCTTTAAAGTGCTGACCTCGAGCTTAAAACATGAATGACATTCACGCCTTAGCATTGCACTGGAAAGTGTAGGCATCAGCTGAAAACCTTTCAAAATGCCTTTAAGCAATCTGGTGTCCATTGCATAAGAAGCTGGCGTATTTCATGTTGGTCAAAGAATGGAGTTTGATTAATTTACTTCACTGTGAAGGACACGGGCAATCTCAGAGTCAGTAATGTTATTGGAGGGGAAAACATCCAAAGAACATTAACATTAGAGTTATACAGCACAGAAACAGGCCCTTCAGCCCAACTCATCCATGCCAACCAAGTCATCTTTCCGAGGTAGTCCCATTTGCCTGTATTTGGCCCATATCCCTCTAAATCAAAGACGCCACCCACCACAAACATTCTCTCTTCTCTCCCCCTCCCATGGGGTAGAAGATACAAAAGCCTGAAAGCACTTACCACCAGGCTCAAGGACAGCTTCTATCCTGCTGTTATAAGACTATTGAACAGTCCCCTGCTATGAAAAGTTGGACTCTTGACCTCACAATCTACCTCATCATGGCCTTGCACATTAATGTCTGCCTGCACTGCACTTCCTCTGTTACTATAACACTTTATTCTGTTATTGCTTTTCCCTTGTACTACCTTGATGTATTGATGTGATGAAATGATCTGTATGGACGACATGCAAAACAAAGTTTTTCACTGTACCTCAGTATATGTGACAATAATGAACCGATTTACTTTTCTATCCATGTACCTGTCAAAATATCTTTTAAATGTTGGAGGTCACTGCCGACCAGTAATTCAGTTGGACCAGTTGTATCAATACCGTAGCTCAAGAGTATGTCAGAGGCTGGGTATCCGATGGTGAGTGACCCACCTCCCAAAATCTCAATGTCTTTCCATCATCTCACTGGCATCAGCTGGGAATAAAACTTGGAGTAAAAGAGTCATAGAGAGAAATGCAGCACAGAAACAGGCCCTACCGTACATTGAGTCTGCACCAACAAATATTTAAAAGATATTTAGACAGATACATGGAGAAAAAGGTAAATCGGTTTATTATTGTCACATGTACTGAGGTACAGTGGAAAAGCTTTGTTTTGCATGCCATCCATTCAGATCATTTCATCACATCAGTACATCAAGGTATCAAGCACCCATTTTTACACTAATCCAGTCTTAACCCATTTTATTCTTCCCATGTTCTCATCAACACCCACCACCCCCCCCACCGATTCTACCACTCACCTACACACTAGGGGCAATTTACACAGTACCCAACTAGGACAGCCCTTGCACTGAATGGGAGATCCCCACTACTGTAGTGAAGAGTAAGGCACAATGCTTGGATTCTGGGTCTGACTGGATAACAGCAGCAGGATTTCCTCCCTATAGATGGGTTTTTACCACAACCTGGTAGTTTCAGATTGTTCTTTTTTAAGAAAGCTACAGTTTTATTCGATTTGCAGAATCTAAATTGCCCTGTTGCAATGATGTGATTTTCAACTCGTATCTCCAGAAAATGAGAGTACCAGTGCAGTAATATAACCATTTTGCCGGTGGCTCATTGAACATGAGAATACACAACATCTTCCAAACTATAGAGAGCCACAAAGTCACGTAACACAGAAACAGGCCCTTCGGCCCACCGAATCTGTGCTGACCTTTAAGCAGCCAACTACACTAATCCCATTTTATTCTTCCCACCTACTTATCAATGTGCCCCCCAAAACCCTACCACTCACCTACACGTTAATGGCAATTTACAGTGGGCCAACTTACCTACCAACCAAGTCAAAACTGGGATATCACTTCCACCTGATGATGTTGTTTGCCACTATCTTCACCAGTTCTGATGCAGGGTCTTCGACCTGAAACACTTAGTTTCTCTTTCCACAAGTGCTGCCTGACCTGCTGAGCATTTCCACAGTATCTGCTCTACAATGCAGCTTCCTAAAATATTTGGACTACTTACAAGAGCATCATCGCATTTGCTAACAGTTTGGGATAAATGGAAGGTCACAATGAATAACTTACAAGCCCAGTAATGAAATCTCAAAGTGCTATAAAATGCTCACAATGTTTTCAAAATTTAACGATTGGAAAAAAGATTCCTTCATCACTGAATTGCAAATATTCATAATTGTCCTGATGCAATTGTTGTACTATTGAAAGGAAAGAATCATGCCTATGGGTAGAATTAAGTAGATAGCTCATTACATTAACACCAAATCTTTTGAAGGAAAGATCTATAGAGGAATACAGTGCTGGTCTCTGGTCCATACACTCAAAGACTAAAGCTGCAGTTAAACCCAAGAGATGGTTGTTGCATTACACCCTGTCTCAACAGCAGTGATGAAAAACACTATGATGCTGGAGGAACTCGGCAGGCCAGGCAGCATCTGTGGAGAAAAGCAGGTGGTCAATGTTCCTGGTCAGGACTCTTCTTTCAGGACTGAACATGGGAAAAGGGGAAGCCCAATATATAGGAGGGAAAAGCAGAGCAGTGATTGGTGGACAAAAGAGGGGAGATGGGGTGGGCACAAGGTGGTGATAGGTAGATGCAGGTAAGAGATAGTGATAGGCAGGGGTGGGGGAGGAGGGGAGAGCAGATCCACCGGGGGATGGGTCAAAGGTAAGAAGGGAGGGAAAAAATGCTAGGAACAGAAAAAAGAGAAGCATGGTGGGGGGGGGGGGGGGAGAGGCATTTTGGGGAAGGGGGGTGGGGATTACCTAAAGTGAGAGAATTCAATATTCATGCTGTTAGGCTGCACGGTTCCAAGATGGAAAATGAGGTGCTGTTCCTCCAGTTTGTGCTTGAAATTCTCCTGGCAGTGAAGGAGGCCGAGGACTGACATATCTTCAGTCCTGTTCATGCCATTAGGTTGCAAGGTTCCAAAAAAAATGACCTGCAATGTTGACCGCCTGCTTTTCTCCACGGATGCTGCCTGGCCTGCTGAGTTCCTCCAGCATCATTGTGTTTTTCATCTAGATTCCAGCACCTGCAGTCCTTTGTTTCTCAGCAGCTGTGAGATAGTTTTGCTGTTGTCCTTGTTTTACCTTTTCTCTAAAGTTGAGTTCATCCAATATTTTGCTGCCCATATCTTAATTCACACCAAGTATCATCTCCCATCACTTCTGTGCTTGCTGATTTCCAGCTAAGCAGCCCGCAATTCTCATTCTTGTTTCCAAATCCCTCTTCATCTTTTCCCCACCTCTGAAATCTCCCAAGGCCCACAACCCTCCAATCCACCCCCACCCCCCCAATCTCCTCTAATTATGGATCTTTAATTTTCTGCACTCTACCACAGCGATACCTGCCAAGGACCTAAGCTCCTTCCCGAAATGTTTGTGTCCTCCTTCAGGCTGGTGTGAATTCCTACAGTCTTACAGCTTTGATCAAACTTCCAGTCATCTGTTGCCAGATATTCAGATTTCCTCAGCATAAAACAAACTGCTGAAGGGACTCAGCGGGTCAGGCAGCATCTGCAGAGGGAAATGGACAGTCGAGACTTCATCTGGACTGGATTCCAATTTTCTTTGATGCTCCCATGAAACACTTTGGGAGCATTATACAGTGTTAAAAATGCTATATATGTATATTCTTGTTTTTTTGGTTAAAGTTGGAAAAGCGCAAGCAAGAGTGTCAGAACAAAAGTTTCAAAAATTCCACGGCATTTGTGAAGTGTGGCTGTCTGAAAATGGGGAAGTCACAATCCATTCAGCAAGGGCATCCTCTGCCTTCTTAACAGATTTTGGCTACTCTGCAACCTCTCTCTTCAAAGGATATGAGAGTTACAGAAGACACTGCAGTTTGAATCATAGAGTCATAGAACAATAGAAGCGGGCCTTTCGGCCCAACTCATCCATGCTTACCAAGATGCCCCATCTAAAAAAGTCCCATTTGCCTGTGTTTGGCCCCTATCCCTCTTAACCTTCCCAATCCATGTACCTGTCCAATTATCTCAAATGTTATTATTGTACCTGCCTCAACCACTTCTTCTGGCAGCTCGTTCCATATACAGACTGCCCTCTGGGTGAAGAATTGTCCCTCAGATCCCTTTTTAAAATCCTTCAATTCTCACCCTAAACTCTAGTTTTTGGTTGCCTTTCCCTGGGAAAAAGACTGTGCGCGTTCACCCCATCTATGTCCCTCATAATTTTTCACACCTCTATAATGTCACCCCTCAGTGTCCTACGCTCCAAGGAATAAACTCCTCACCTACCCAACCTCTCCGTATAATTCAGGCCTTTGCGTCCTGTTAACATTCTTGTAGATCTTCACTGAACTCTTTCCAGCTTAATGACGTCTTTCCTATGAAGCGTAACCAAAACTGTACACAGTACTCCAGGTGTGACCTCAACGTCATGTACAACAGTTCTGCCCCCTTAATCAAACTTCTGGTCATCTGTAGCCAGACATTTTCTTTGACGCTCCCATGAAACACCTTGGGAACATTATACAGTGTTAAAGATGCTATATAAATGTATATTCTTTATGGTTTAAAGTTGGCAAAGGGCAAGCAAGGCTGTCAGAACAAAAGCTTCAAAGTTTCCAGGAGATTTATTAAGTGTGGCTCTCCGCACCGTAGCTTGGATTTGGTGAGTTATTCTGCCTGGGCTGTATCCGACCTGGCGGCATAAGCGTCGAACCGCTCCCCCCCTGCCCTTCACCCCCCCCCCTTTTTCTTTTCTCTCTCTTCCTGATACAACTGGCCCCCATCGCCCAACCTCGTTCCCACCCTCTCCATTTGCCCATCACCCGCACACTCCTCTCACCAGTTCTCCCCCCCCCCCCACCTCCTTCCCTTTATTCCGGGCTCCACCTTCCCCTCCTATCAAATTCCATCATCTTCAGCCCTTTGTCACCTCCACCTATCACCTCTCAGCTTCTAACATCATTCCCACTCTTCCCCCCCCCTCCACCCGATCTGCCTATCACCTGCCTCCTCGCCTGGATCCACCTATCACCCTCCAGCTCTTGCTGCACCCCTTCCCCCCCCCCCACCCTTTTATACAGGCTACCTACCCTCTTTCTTTCCAGTCCTGATGAAGGGTCTTGACCCGGCACGGTAGCCTAGCGGTTAGCGCGACACTATTGCAGCGCCTACGATCGGGTTTCGATTCCCGTCGCTGTCTGTAAGGAGTTTGTACATTCTCCCCGTGTCTGCGTGGGTTTCTTCCGGGTGCTCCGGTTTCCTCCCACATTCCAAAGACGTACGGGTAGGTTAATTTGGGTTTAAAATGGGTGGTGCGGACTCGTTGGGCCGGAAGGGCCTGTTACCATGCTGTAAATAAAACTTAAAATTTAAAATTTAACGTCGACTGTTCGTTTCCCTCCACAGATGAGTTCCTCCAGCGTTTTAGTGCGTTGCTTCAGATTCCAGTATCTGCCATGTCTTGCGTCTCCGCTTTGGCCATTCTGCACCCTCTCTCTGGGCCAACGTCCTCTTCAAAGGACACGAGAGTTACAGCAGAGACTGCCGTTTGAGTCACAGTATGGAAAATTACAACCTGAACATTGACTGCAGAAGAATGATTGTCTTGTTGTCACCTTGTCAGATATACGAATGCCCTGCGGCCGCCCCATCATTCTTAATTCACAATTCCATCCGCATGAGCAGTTAATTGTAGAGCGGAAAACTGAAATATTTTCACTTGCAAGCTGCTGACAGTTCTTTTTTTTTGTATTTTTGTGCTCATTGCTCTTCTGGATTACACATCAGGAAAATGAAAACCAAAATTACCATGACACAGACTGACAGGATAAACTGTTTGAGTTCTGCAAGCAAATCCTCTTTAAAAAAAAAATGATTTTTCTCTGTCAAAGAAAAAGCTCATCTTGAAGCTTTCCATTTGAGTTTGTGAGCTAGTGTTTTGCATTTTGCTTATAGTTTTGTGGAGGATTTTCCAAGCGCTCTTGGATTCCCTCTTTTGGACTTTGCCTTGAGAGCTACTGCTGTAAAGGCAGAGACTTCTAAGACAAAGGAACATTCTTTTCCCATTCAACACCCCCCAAGAACTGACAAGTTGTAGAACAAGTGCACATCACAAGCAATGCATTCTATGATTTATTTAAAAAGGTTTAACTAAAGTGTGCTGGGTGTAAATGTTGCACCTTCATTCTCTGAGCTTGCATTCTGTTGTGCCCACATTCTCTGATCCTTAGTTGGCATCAGCCTATTAGTTTAATGGGATACCTAGAAATTTCCACTCCTGAGTAAACTTGCGGTAGCCACGTACAATTTTCAAAGGTACATGGATGATCAATAGTCTCATTACTGTAAGTGCTGGAATCTGGAGCAAAAAACAAACTGCTGGAGGAAGTCAGCAGGTCAGGCAGCTCTGTGGAGGGAAGTGGACAGTCGACTTTCAACTGAGTCCAGATGAAGGGTCTCGACCCGAAATGTCGACAGTCCATTTCTCTCCACAGATGCTGCCTGACCTGTTGGGTTCCTCCAGCAGGTTTGTTTTTTGCTCATCGTTTTTTCCCCAAGTGCTTGAAAAATAGACACATTTCTTATAAAGTATCTTTCGCAAATCCAAACCAATTGCCCCATTTGTCTGCATTGACTATTAGGAACCATTCAGTCCATTTGCTACATGGTGGTGTGGTTAGGGTTGGGGTTAGTCGCCGCCTGCCTTTCCTCATCAAACCCTGTCAGAATAATCCTTTACTCTGTACTTTTAAATTCATCATCCTGTAACAATTCCACACTCTGTCTACTCTCTGAGGAAAGAAGCTTTCTCCTGAATTCTTCATTGAATTCAATGTGACCACCACATATTTATGGCCGGTGAATTTGATCCCGTTCATACTGGAAACATTTCCTTTATGTCAACCACATCCCAATCTCTTCATGCCTCTTTGGTTTCCCAATGGTTTCCCTACTTGAGAGGACACTTTGAGTGTCTTTCATTTTTCTTTTATTAATGCCACAGCCATTCGTTTTAAAGCATGCCACGACTTGGAATCTCATCAGGCAGAGAAGATCAAGAACAAAGGGGATCAGTGGGGAAAATGAGTGGACAGCAAGTGACAGGTAGCCTGACACTTGCTGTCTAGCTACCATTCTTACAGACAGAAAGAAAACCATCAGGTCCATGCCAACTCTTCAGAAACATCGACTGTCCATTCCCCTCCACTGATGCTGCCTGACCTGCTGAGTTCCTCCAGCTTTTTGTGTGTTGCTCCAGATTCCAGCGTCTGCAACCTTTGGTGTCTCCACTTTGCTGCTCCAGCGAATGTCTATACTTACAAAGAACAGTTCTCCTGCTTAGAGGAAGATGATCAGGGACTGTTTCTGTGGTCTGGATCTTCTGTGGTCCAGTACCAGTCAGGTCCCAAAGTCGCCACACCAGGAAGTTTCAACCTGTAATAAAAGGTCTGGATACACATTTAGAAGCAAGGTTGTTTTGAGCAGATAATGAAGGAATCTACTGGGTAACTCCTCCACCAAATCCAGAGCAATGATCGTCTAGCTTCCCTCTGTCATGCACAACCGGGGTTTGGACAACTTGGAATTAGGAAGGATGTGCCTGGGACACCGAGTAATTTTCATTTGACACAAGGCTGGGGTCTCCAGAGGTGATGGTGGTCAATAAGTTCCCCCACTGAACTACTCCAGGCCTGCACTGAGGGAGTGTTGTACCATCTGGAGGTTCTGCTTATTAAACCAAATGCTAAATCCTGTTTACTCTCCCAGGTGAAGATTAAAGATTCCATGATAAAAAAATTTTCCCAGGTGCCCTGGCCAATATTCATCCCCTCAACCAACATCCATACATCTTTGTCGACATCCTCACAATGTTGATATATTGTTACCAAGTACATTACCACAGCAACTAGACTCATCAGGCAAGAAGAGGCCATTCAGCCCATAACTGCTCTGAGTAGACCAATCCCATCAATGTTATCCCCCCTCTTATTGCCCTATAACCCAGCAACTTCTAGAGTCATACAGCACAGAGAGAGGCCCTTCGGCCACCATGTCAATGCTGACCATCAAGTAACTGTCTATACTAATCCCATTTACCACCAGTCCACCCATAGCTTTGGATGCCTTGCTTGTCTGGATACTTGTTAAGTGTTGAGAGAGCACCTTGCTCCATCACCCCCTCAGGCAGTGCAATCCTGTTGCAACCACCCTCTGGTTGAAAATGTTCTTCCTCAGATGCCCCCTGAATCTCTTACACCTTATTGTAACCCCTCTAGTTTCAGCTTCCCAGATAACTTTATAAAACTTACTCTCTCTCACATGGTCATCAACTCCCTTTGTTTCTTTTGTCATTTACCTGCACTCGGGGGTAATTTACAGCAGCGAACTAATCCACCAGAACACCTTTGGGATGGGGGAGGAAACCAGAGCACCCAGGGGAAACCTATGCAGTCACAGAGAGAACATGCAAACTCCACACAGGCATCACTCTCTGTTAACCTTGAACATGGGTCACTGGAGCTGTGGGGCAGTAGCACTAACTGCTGCCCCAATGGAATTGGTGATGAAGCAATTTAAGTCTTCCTGGAGTGAAAGAAAGACGCTACAGAAATGCAAATCCTCATTTTCTTTATAATGCCCTGATGTGTTTCCAGGAAGCATCGACTGATGTCAATCAGGCTGGTTGTTTAAATTCTTCTCTATTCAGCTCATCTAGAAGGCTGTTAATTCATTTATTCAAGTTTCTAAATGTTTTATTTCCATTTAAAACCGATCCTAAGCCAATAACTGCTTTCCCACACAAACTTGTACGTCACCAAGGATGTGTTAAATAAGGGTTGCTGCAGCTTCCTCGCCGATGACTTTGCAAGTAATTGAGGTTGCTATTTACAGAAATCGAACCATCACGCACATTTCAAATTGTCACGGTTCTGTCTCTCTTTGCAAAAATTCAATTAAGTTAAAGGAAATGAAAGATATTCAACGCTCAGCACCATTGCAATGAGAAACATCTTTGCTCAGTGTTTATATGGCCCTGAAATTTATCACAAGTGTGGGTGAAATTGTCCAACCACTTTCTTTGTTGGTGGTCTCCTACATTGACTCCCACCCCAAGCCATAAGCCCCACACTTTCATTTCTAAGCAGCAATCATTGATAGGATCAACACTTTCTTTCACTCAGATAATTTCTTTGTAGGTTGGCAAACATCCTAATGCATCACTTTCATTCATCTGTGACTTAATAATTCAAGCACAAAATGACATTATTCAAACGCTATTTCCATTTGTATCTACCTTGGTACAATGCAAATCCTTTCTGTTTCAGTTCCAAAGTACATTATTCATTTGCTGATCTAATCTCCTTCCATTTCACATCAGAGTTCTAGATTTTTAATCCAGAAATACCGGTTCAAATCCCACAACTGCAGATGGAAAATTTAAATTCAAATAATTAATAAAATCTCTTTTCTTTTAAAAGTGCTGGTCAGTTAGTAACTATAAAGATGAAACTGTTGGCTTCTCATAAAAGCCTATCTGTTCCACTGATATCCTCTCATTAACTTATCAACCAGGTGACTTCAGCAATGGTTTATTCCCTTAGCAACCCTGGCCTCACCCTATCAGAAATCTGCCCAGTCCAACCCACCCGCCCCGTAAAAAAAAAGCGGCATAAAACCAACTTCAAAGTCAAAAGTCAGAGTTGAGTTTATCGTTGTATGCGCAAGTACATGGTGCAATGAAAGACTTACTTGCAGCAGCATCACAGGCACACAGCGTCATATAAGCAGCATTCACAAGAAATAAGTTAAACATAAATTATACACAATTTTACAATTTTTACAAGGAAGAACACAATTAGAACAAAAAAAAAGTCCACTTTACACCTCACTTGCAACACTGAGGTAGTGATTAGGGTTGTACAGGTTGGTTCAAGAACAAAATGGTTGAAGGGAAGTAGCTGTTCGTGAACCTGGTGGTGTGGGACTTCAGGCTTCTGTACCTCCTGCCCGATGGTAGTTGTGAGAAAATGGCATGGCCCGGATGGTGGGGATCTTTGATGAGAGATGTTGCCTTCTTGAGTCAGTCGGGACACTATCAATCAGTACATCTGTAGAAGTTCTTTGACCTGAAACGTTAACGCTATTCCTATTCCTACAATGCTGCCTGAATTGCAGAGTGGTTCCAGCACTTGCCGGTTTTAGTAATGCTTTAAATTTACAGCCTATTGCTATTGGCCAGATGCCTTGCATAGAATGGAGAGCAAATGTAATCCCAGACAATAGAGCATCTCAACATTATGTCCAGGCTAATTCTCAAAATCATCAATGGATGGAGTTTAATCCAGGCAAGTGCAAGGTGTTGCACTTTGGGAGGTCAAATGTAAGGGGAAAGTACACAGTTAAAGGCAGGCCCCTTAATGGTGTTGATATACAGAAGGATCTTGAAGTCCAAGTTGATAACTGCCTGGAAGTGTAAACACAAGTAGATAGGCTGGTAAAGAAGGCGTTCGTCATGCTTGCCTTCATCGGTCAGGACATTGAGTATAAGAGTCAGGAAGTCATACTGTAGCTGTATAAAACTTTGGTCAGGCCGCATGTGGAGTACTGTGTGCAGTTCTGGTTGCCCATTACAGGAAGGATATGGAGGGTTTGGAGAGGGTGCAGAAAAGGTGTACCAGGCACTTACGAAGCTTTTAGACAGGCACATAAATATGAAGGGAATGGAGAGATATGGATCATGTGCAGGCAGAAGGGATGAGCTTAACTTGGCATCATGTACGGCACAACATCATGGGCCAAATGGCCTGTTCCTGTGCTGTACATGATGCCAAGTTATGTTCCTGTATGTTCTATGTGTTTCAATATTTCTAATTGGTTGAAGGAAACCTTTATGACTTTGATCTCCTCCTTATAGAATACAGCTCCAATGATCCTGCAAAGCTTTCATAATCATTCAAAAAGGTAGACAATAACAACGTTTGCTATCTCACCTAATCATAGCATTACACAGTCCTGAAACAAGCCCTTCAGCACACTGAGACCACACCAATAACCAAGCACCCATTTACACAAATGCCGCCACTATACAATCCCATTTTATTCCCCCCCACCCCCCATCCCTGTCATCTCCCCCCCAGATTCTACCGACACACTCATTTACAGCGAAAAATTAACCTTCCAGCCCACTCATCATTGGGACGTGGGAGGAGACTGGAGCACCTGGAGGAAACCCAGACGGTCACAGGGAGAATGTGCAAACTCCACACAGACAGCACCCGCGGTCAGGATTGAACACTGGATCTGTGAAGCAGCAGTCTCCTAGCTGCGCCCTAATTAACGGGCGTTCATTTTGACTGCACCCCCGAGCATTGAATTAAAACGTCTGCATAAATTATGTCTTATAGATCTGACTAGGAGGTGGGTGGAATTGGGTTGGAGGGAGGGATATGAGGCATGGCAGGGGTGAGTGGTTGAGGAGAGGCCATGTCAAGATGGAAAGATTTAAAAGGGATCTGAGGGGCAACTTCTTCGCACAGAAGATGGTGCGTTTCTAGAAGCGGTTGAGGCAGGTACAATAACTACGTTTAAAAGATATTTGGATGGGTACATGGATAGGAAATGGATATGGGCCAAATGTAGGCAAATAGGACTAAGATGGGCATCCTGGTCAGCATGAACGAGTTGGGCCGAAGGGCCTGTTTCCGTGCTGTACTACCCTATGACTTCTATACATTCGTAAACTTGCCTTAAATATCACAGCCCTGGCTGACTAACGTGGATTAATTAAGGATGTAATCTCACTGTATCGCAACTGTTTACAATTCAATCTGCATAACTTTCCCAATATTTTTGGTCTATCAGCCTTGTTTACATAGCAGGCTCGTCCTCATGCCTATAATATTACCATAGTGCGAGGAAGAGAGTAAACAATAGAAGATCTTAGAATGGGAAGTGCAAACATTTCAAGAAGCGCAGTGAAAACTAATTAAATATTAGCTTGGGCATGCCTGGAAACTTTTACAGACACAGAATTGTAAGAATTTCTTCTTCCTCCCAAGCAATCCTTCAGGATCGAGGATGGTTTGCTCCCCCTTCAGTTCTGAAGTGAGTAATGAGGACAATATGGGAATTGCAGACTTCCAGGGATGGGCAGGAGGTGCCCGATGGGGTGGTGAGTGAGTACTTTGTGAGGTGGTATGCCCCTTTTGCCACTTAGAAAGAACCTCTGAGTGTTCCTCATGTACTGTATAACCTCAACGCTCTCCATACCATCACGAATCCTCCTCCTCCACATTGAGCGACCATGAACCAGAGACTCCCAGGGGTCAGTGGGGATGTTGCATTTCTTCAAGGAGGCTTTGAGCACATCCTTGCATCTTTCTCTCTGTCCCTCAGTAATCTTTTCCCTTGACGGAGCTCGGAATAGGGGTTACCAGTCGGACAGAGGAAAAATTTGGATAGACCCTGGAAAACAAACAGATTAAGTTCAGACGCAAGAGTCTGCAGACACCAGAATCTGGAGCAACACACAAGGTGCTGGAGTAACTCAGTGGGTCAGGCAGCATTTATGGAGGGAAACGGACAGTCAATATTTCAGGTCGAGACCCTTCATCGCTGACTTACCTAACGGTTCCGAGAACTATCGACAGCCCAAACTTTCTGTAAATCAGCTGAGATAGCAAAAGTTGCATGGTGGGTTAATTAGCTACATGTTAGTACAGACCTTTATTAATTTTAGATCTTAGAATTAGTTAATTAGTACAGGTCTGTACTACAGATTCAAAACATTCAGGCCATGGGAGTGCCAGACTATGGAACAGCGGACAAGAGAGTTTCAACCTGTATTACTTTTCCACACCACCCTCTTATCCTCCTTGTTTTATGTAGGATCTCACAGCAGAGTGGCCCATGTGGGACTACTGTAACACAAGATAGCCAACAGTAACTCAACCAACTGGTGAGGGAGAACACACACCAGTCCTCACTGAGGGGTCAACAGTGGAAAGGGTGAGCAGCTTCAAGTTCCTGGGCATCAACATCCATCCTGGGCCCAACAGATTGATGCAATCATGATGATGGCACACCAGCAGCTCTACTTCATTAGGAGTTTGAGGAGATTTGGTACATCACCAAAGGCTCTTTCAAATTTCTATAGATGTATGGTGGAGAGCATTCTGACTGGTTGCATCACATCCTGGTATGGAGGCTCCAGTGCACAGGATTGCAACAGGCTGCAGAGGGTTGTAGGCTCAACTAGCTCCATCACGCACACAACTCTCCCCACCATTGAGGACATCTTCAAGAGGCAGTGCCTCAAGAAGGCAGCATCCATCACTAAGGGCCCTCACCATCCAGACATGCCCTCTTCTCACTACTACCATCGGGGAGAAGGTACAGGAGCCTGAAGACCCACACTCAATGATTTAGGAACAGCTTTTTCCCCTCCGCCATCAGATTTCTGAACGGTCCATGAACACTTCTCATTCTCCCTTTTTTTGCACTATTTATTTTTGTAATTTATAGATTTTTATGTCTTTACACTGTACTGCTGCAGCAAAACAACAAATTTCATGTCATACTGTATGTCAGTGATAATAAATCTGATTCTGAGTAATTAGGAAGGACCCAATTCCCTGAGCGGAGGGTCAAAAACAAGGGAACATAACATTAAAGCAAGAAGGATTAAAGGGGAGATAAGGAAAATCCTTTCATCAAAAGGATAGTGGGTGTCTGCCTGATATGTGAAGAGCTGTAGCGTTACACACCTAATAATGGTGGAATTGAATAGTTCTTTTATGACCATCATGGATACAATGAGCTGTCTTGCTGTGTGTAAAATGGCGACCACACTGCTTGCAGCTTCTCCAGTATTTTCAAGAGATGCAGCATAACTGTGGTTGACTCTTCACTGCCAGTGATACAGAAAAGCAGGAAGGTAAGTTGTGAAGAGGCTACAAAGGGATAGGTTAGTAAGTAGGCATGGATCTGGCAACTGGTGTATAATGAGGGAAAATGTGAAACTGGACAGGAAAACTTAAAGGTTTATTCTGCAAATGGTGAGAGATTGCAGAACTCTGAGATGTGAAAGGACCTGAGTGCGATCGGGCATGACCTACAGAAAGCTAGTGTACAGGTAACTGGGAAAGCTAACAGAATATTGCCATTTTTTGCTGGGAGAATTGAATACAAAAGAAGGTTATACTTCAGTTACATAGGGCATGGGTGAGCCCACATCTGGAGTACTATGTGTGGTGTTGGACATTACTGTACTGGAAGCAGTTCAGAGAAGGTTTAGTAGACTGAAATGGGTGGGCTGTCTGATGAGGAAACATTGGACCGGCTACCTCTGGAATTTGGAAGAGCAAGAGGGGACTAGATTGAAACATATTAGATCCTGAGGGATCAACAGGGTGAATGTGGAGAGGACACCTCCTCTTGTAGGAGAATCTATAACTAGCAGTCACTAATTAAAAAATAATGGGTCGTACATTCAAGAAAGTGACGAGATGAAACAACTCTTAGAGGTCATGAGTCTTTGGAACCCTTTCTCGGAGAGTGGTGGAGGGAGTGTCTTTGAATATTTTTGATCAGTAAGAGATAAGATATTTGATTAGCAAAGGGGATGAAAGGTCACTGCAGGAAGATATCAATGCTGAGTTGAGGTCACAATCAGATCCCAGAGAAGGCTTGAGGGGCATTGACCTACTCCTGCACCTAATTAAGATTAAGATATCTTTATTTGTCGCATGTACATGGAAACACACAGTGAAATACATTTTTTGTGTCAAGTGTTCTGGGGGCAGCCCGCAAGTATCGCCAAGCTTCCAGCACCGACATAGCATGCCCACAACTTCCTAACCCACAACATCTTTGGAATGTGGGAGGAAACCGGAGCACCCAGAGGAAACCCACGCAGTCACGGAGAGAACGTACAGACTCCTTACAGACAATGGCCAGAATTGAACCCCGGTCGCTGGCGCTGTAAATAGCATTACACTAACGGCTACACTACTGCGCCTGCCTAATTCATATCTTGGTATGCTTCCTGAGATCTGGGGTGATTAGTTATGCACAAGAAATGATGGCATTGCCAGCGATATCCACATCCCACGAGTGAATTAAAAAAAGGTGAATCTCCCTCTTTTTAATTCCAATTTTTTTGCTGTCCTCATAAGCTCTATCAAACTATCATTAATAATTAAATTGGGAGATATTGAGAGAACTAGACTCCTGTGAATTATGCTGAGATTCAAAACATCAGTAAAACAAGGGGAAGTTATGAAACGTTGTGTATCCTCTTTACCTCATTGAGACACGTTCTGATTTCAGAACCACCTAATTGTTACACAATGTAAGTTTACAATCCTGTACAATTACATTCAGATCATATAAGATTACGACAGCCACAGATAGGGTAGATAGTTCAATCCTAGTCCCAGGATAGGAGGGTCAAAAACAAGAGGACATAGGTTAAGTGAGAGGAAGGGGTTTAAAGGGGATCCGAGGAGTATGATTTTTAGAGGGAGTTGGTTGGTATCTGGAACACACTGCCAGGAGAGGCAGTGGAATCAGGTACAATTACTACATTTAAGAGTCATTTAGACAGACATTTAGGCAAGGCAAAGGATACAGTCATAATGCAGGTAAATGGGATTAGTGTGATGGGCAAAAAGGTCAGCATAGACATGATGGGTTGAAGGGCCTGCCTTTGGATTGTATGACTCAATGACTCTCTATGATTCTGTAATATTAGAGTAGTGAACTATTATCGAAGTTGAGATGAATAGCAAGGGGTTGGATAAGTAGAGAGAGAGAAAGGAATGGGAGGATATTCTGGAGACACAAACATTTCTGCAGACGCTGGAATCTAGAGCAGTACACAAAAAGTGCTGGAGGAACTCAGCAGGTCAGGTAGCATCTATGGAGGGAAATAAATAGTCAACGTTTCAGGCCAAAACCCTTCATCAGGACTGTTTATTGTGTATTGCTGCAGGAGGATATTGTGATAGGATGAAGAGGGATGAAGGGAGACTTGTGTGGAACTTGAACCCCAACGTGGTACCTGTTGTGCCCATTAAGGTGCTGTAGATTTAATGGAATTCATTTCCTCATTTGCTTTACCCTTGATTTTGCTTCAGAGAATTGGTGAGCTCTACATCAAACAGTCTGAATGTCCTACGACACAGAAAGAGGCCATTAGCCCATGTTAGCTCCAAATAGAGCATCCCCATTGGTCCCATTTCCCCAAATGTAGTTGGTTAAATCCTCTGCTTTGTTTCACTCACATGCCCATCAACACCCCTGTAATTCTTTTTGCCACTTACCTGTACTTGGTCCCTTAAGCCTCTTCCAACGTTGAACAAAATCATGGCCATTTTCCCACTCCATCTTCATATCCCTTGAGTCCTTTAATATCCAGAAATCACGTGGTCACAGGAAGAACGTGTAAATTCCGCACAGACAACAGCCAAGGTTGGTGTGGAACCTGGGTCACAGAAATCTATTGATCTCTGTTTTCAACATAATCAATGATCGAGCCTCCACAGCTCACTGGGGTAGAGAAATCCAAAGATTCACCACCCTCTGAGTGAAGAAAACTCTTCTCATGGCCTATCCCTTATTTGAAGTCTATGATCTTGAAGTCTAGATTCCTTAGCCAGGGGAAAACATCCTTCCCACATCTATCCTGTTGAAGTTCTTTAAGGATTTTGTATACTTCAGTGCAGTCACTTCTCATTCTTCTAAGAACATAGTTCAAGCCTACTCAGTCCCTCCTCATTGGTAAATTGGTTTATTACTGTCACGTGTACTGGGATACAGTGGAAAGCTTTGTTTTGCATGCCATCCATACAGATCATTTCATTACAACAGTGCAGTGAGGTAGTACAAGGGAAAACAATAACAGAATGCAGAGTAAAGTGTTACAGTTACAGAGAAAGTGCAGTGCAGGCATACAGTAAGGTGCAAGGCCATAACGAGGTAGATTGTGAGGTCCATCTTATTGTACTGGGGGCACTTCAATAGTTTTATAACAGAAGCTGTCCTTGAGCCTGGTGATACGTGCTTTCAGGCTTTTGTACCTTCTGCTTGATGGGAGAGGGAGAAGAGAGGATGTCCGGGTTGGGTGGAGTCTTCATTTGTGTTGGCTGCTTTACCGAGGCAGCGGGAAGTGTAGACTGAATCACCGGAGGGGAGGCTGGTTTCTGTGATGTGCTGGGCTGTGTCCACAACTCTCTGCAGTTTCTTGCAGTCCTGGGCAGAGCAGATGCATACCAAGCCATGATACATCCATATAGGATGCTTTCTATGGCGCATCGATAAAAATTGGTGAGGGTCAAAGGAGACATGCCAAATTTCTTGAGCCTCCTGAGGAAGTAGAGGTGCTAGTGAGCTTACTTGGTCGTGGCATCTACATGGTTAGACCAGGACATATAGTGATCTGTAGATGGGTAAAAGGGTCAGCGTGGATGTGATGGGCCAAATGGCCTTTTCTGTGCTGTATGGCTCTTTGACTATGGACCTGCCATCCCAGGAAATAGTCTGGTGAATCTCTGCTGCACTCCCTCAAGAGTAAGTGGTGCTTTTGTTAGGAATTCTGGGCTACTGCAGCAAGTCATTCCTGCACTTGTTCTCAAACCCTCTTGCAATAAAGACCAATGCACTATTTGTCTTCCTAATTGCCTGTTCCAGCTGTATACCGGCTTTCACTAACTTGTGGACAAGGTCATCCGGATCCCTTTACACATCAGTATTTCCCAATCTCTCACCATTTAAAAAGTGCTCACCACTTCCTTTTTATAACGCCACATTTTTCCACATTGTACTCCATTTGCCACGTTGTTTTTCTACTCACTCAGCTTATCCATATCCCCTTGACATCCTCATCCTTCATGTCATCAGCAAACCCGGAACAGTTCCGTTTGGTCTGCTCAGTCATTGATATAAGTCATTTACCAGACCCTGCGGTACCCTACTGATCACAGGCCCGCTACCTTGAGGAGGACCCATTTATTTGTTTTCTATCTGTCAATCAATTCTATGCTAGTATAGTATATACTAGTACATTAGCCACAATTCTATCTGTTCCAGCTTTTTCACCGAGCTCTGATGTGTGACTTTTGGGAAAGCTGCCGGAGAGTCCAAATATACCATATCTATTGGTTCCCCCTCACCTACCCTCTAGACACATTCTCAAAGAATTCTAATAGACTAGTTAAATATAATTTCCCTTTCATATATCCATGCTGACTCTGCTCAATCATATTATTATTTTCCTCCTTGATATCACATTCATAATTATAAATTCAGGCCTTTTCCCAAAGTCAAAGTTGAGTTTATTGTCATCTGCACAAGCACATGTAGGCACGGGTGGAAAAAGAACTTACTTGCAGCAGCATCACAGGTACATAGCTTCAGAGACACAATGTTCACAAGAAACCCATAAATTATACAAGAAAGAACACAATTAGAACAAAGAAAACCGAAGTCCATTGTAGTGCCAAGTGGTCATAGTGTTACCATACTGAGGTGGTGATCAGGGTTGTGCAGGTTGGTTCAAGAGCTGAATGGTTGAAGGGAAGTAACTGTTCTTGAACCAGGTGGTGTGGGACTTCAGGCTTCTGTACCAACTACCAGTATCAAATTAACAGACTATGACCTCATGATCTACCTTGTTGTGACCTTGCACCTTATTGCATTGCACTTTCTCTGTAGCTGTGACACTTTACTCTGTACTGTTATTGTTTTTACCTGTACTACATCAATGCACTCTGTACTAACTCAATGTAACTGCACTGTGTAATGAATTGACCTGTACGATCGGTATGTAAGACAAGTTTTTCACTGTACCTCGGTACAAGTGACAGTAATAAACCAATACCAATACCAAACAGACCAGTCATTCCCTGCTTTCTCTCTCTCTCATTTCTTAATTAGTGGGGTCACATTTCCTACCCTTCAACCTGCAGGAACCATTCCAGAATCTATAGAATTTTGGACAATGATAGCCAGAGCATCCACTCTCTCCATATCCACTGGGATGTGTGATCACCAAGTCCTTGGGATGTACCAGTGTTCAGCTCATTTATTTCCCCGTTGGTATTTTTCTCACAAATACTAATGTAATCTACTTCTTTACTTGCACTGGACCCTCTGTTCTCCAGTTTATCTGTCAACTCAACCATGACTTCTTCCATGAAGAGAGACACCAAACACTTGTTTAATTTCACTACTATTTCTTTATCCCCGATTAGAAATTCTCCCTTCTTTGTCAGAAAGGGGCCCACATTCACCCTTGCTCTTTTCCATTTTCACACGCCTTTTGAAGCTTTTATGTTTCTTGCTAGTTTACTCTGATTTTATCTTCCCTTTGTCTTTGCTCAACCTTTGTTCGATTCTCAAGTAGTTCCAATCCCTCTGATCACTTCCAATACCTCCCCTTCCAACACCTCAATTGCATTACAAAAAAAAAGTTCTCAATAAAGGCTGATAATATAGAGCACCATGGACACACAACACCTATATCATTTAGTGAGATGCTTAGCCTGTGGTTAACCTTATGTATTATGATAGTCACTTTAATCAGCCTTTCTTGAGTTCATATCACTCCTAATTTATCAGTCTGTGCTATAATACTTCTACTTTCCTAGACACCTCTGCTCTAAACGTCGTTCATTTTGTTGTTTCTGTATTGTCCATTTGATTCATAACTGGAGCCATAACCCATGTAATGTGTTTGGCTGAGCTATATATTACCACTCAGAGGGTCACAGTCGTACTCTAGCTCTCTAGCACCAATTTGCCAGCTCCAATTATGATTGTCACTTGGCCCGTAAAACCATTGATGTTATAGAGTGGAAACTGGCCAATAAATCTAAAGGGGGAGAAAAAAGATGGTAAGAATGGGAGATAGCAGCCTGATTGCTCTAACGTTCGGGATTTCAGATGGAACCGTCCCAAATTTTTATTGAATTGACAAGAACCCCTAGAATTTTCCACAGTGGTCTAAAAGGGACACTACCAAACTAATCATGGATTATACAGGCGTATTAGAAGGAAAAATCATTTGGGGTGTAATATTGATCTGTTTTACACCAACACGCACTTTGATCTGCCTGAAACCTGCTGGTTTTCCAGTGTCAGGAGACGCCCATAAGTTAATCAGGACAAGTGTGAGGTGTTGCACTTTTGGAAGTCAAATGTAAAGGGGAAAATATACAGTTAATGGCAAGATCCTTTGGAGCAATGACATACAGAGGGATCTTGGAGGCCAAGTCCATAGCTCCCTGAAAGTGGCAACGCAAGTAGATAGGGGTGGTAAAGAAGGCATAGGCATGCTTGCCTTCATTGGTCGGGGTGTTGAATATAAAGCTCAGGAAGTCATGGTGCATCTGTATAAAACTTCATAAAGCTGTATAAGTAACCATGACCTGCATCTCCCCATTGCCAGTCACCTCAACTCCCCCTCCCACACTATCACAGGTATGTCAGTCCTCGGCCTCCTCCACTGCCAGGAGAATTCCAAGCGCAAACTGGAGGAACAGCACCTCATTTTCCGTCTTGGAACCCTACAGCCTAACGGCATGGACATTGAATTCTCCCACTTTAGGTAACTCCCACCCCACCCCACTCCCCCTCCCCACAACCACGCCCCCCCATTCTTCTTCTCTTGTTCCCTTTCCTAGCCTTTTTTTTCCTCTCCCTCCTTACCTTTGACCCATCCCCCAGTGGATCTGCTCTCCCCTCCTCCCCCACACCTGC
This sequence comes from Pristis pectinata, assembly GCF_009764475.1. Taxonomy (NCBI): domain Eukaryota; kingdom Metazoa; phylum Chordata; class Chondrichthyes; order Rhinopristiformes; family Pristidae; genus Pristis; species Pristis pectinata. The sequence goes on along the minus strand of NC_067436.1, from coordinate 13,881,137 downwards.
CCATCACTATCTCTTACCTGCATCTACCTATCACCACCCTGTGCCCACCCCGCCTCCCCTCTTTTGTCCACCTATCACTGCTCTGCTTTTCCCTCCTATATATTGGGCTTCCCCTTTTCCTATCTTCAGTCCTGAAGAAGGGTCCTGACCTGAAACGTTAACCGCCTGCTTTTCTCCACAGATGCTGCCTGGCCTGCTGAGTTCCTCCAGCGTCATTGTGCTTTTCATCTTGATTCCAGCATCTGCAGTCCTTTGTTTCTCTTATATAAAACTTTGCTTAGGCCTCACTTGGAGTACTGTGTGCAGTTCTGTACACTGTATTACAAGAAGGATGTGGAGGTTTTGGAGAAGGTGCAGAAGAGGTTCACTATTAACTATAAGTTGGACAAACATGGGTTGTTTTCCCCAGAGCGTCAGAGGCTGAGGGACAACCAGATAGAAGTTCATAAAATGATGAGAGGCATAGATAGGGTATATGGTCAGAGTCTGTTTCCCAGAGTAGAAATTATAAATACTAAAGGACATAGGTTTAAGGTGAGAGTGGGAAAGTTTACTGGAGACCTGCAGGGCAAGTTTTTTTACACAGAGAGTGGTAGGTGCCTGGGATGCGCTGCAGAGGAAGTGATGGCAGCAGATACGATAGTGGTGTTTAAGAGACATTAGACAGGCACATCAACAGCCAGGAAATGGAAGGATAGGGACAATGTGCAAGCTGATGGAATTAGTTTCAATTGGCATCATGGCTGGCACAGACATCGTGGGCCGAAGGGCCTGTTCCTGTGCTGCACTGTTCCATGTTCTCAGTGAATGCTGTGGACTGGCACATTCCTAGGTGCGGGAGTACACGCTTGATGAATGCACTGAAGCTCAGTGCAACCACTGCAAAGGCTTTGTGGGGAAGGACCACAGTCTAGGATCCTGCACCACTGGGCACCAAGGGGCTGTGTCCGCAGTAACAACCTCTCAAACACTTCACGAGTGCAAGGTTTGAGGAACCATGAATGCGTTAACACTTGGTAAGAGAATGTAAGAGATTGATGTGGGGAAAGTCCTGATTATATTTACTGTGTATATTATGAATAAAGTATATTTTTGAAATGAAAAGCACCATCATTCATCTTTAAAGTCACCCACTGTATGTGGCCTTAGTGCTGTCGTGTAAGTGTCTAGTCAGCACTGGAAGAAGTACAGCAGGGATATTCCTGATATCCATCATTTAAGTGAAAACCTGCATTAAATGCCATCTGTGGGAAAACAACAACTTTCATTTATATAGCACCTTTGAACAAAATTGTCAGCCTACTCAAATAAATGCAAAGGCACTCAAAAATGTATTCACAATAAAGCCTCCCTACCTAATCTTAACACAAGATGTCCCGAGTATATGTTTCAACATCTGGTTGGGTTGGATTGGTTGAGTCAGCCTGTGCCGATGTAACCCAGTCCAGTACTGACCCAGGTCAGGAGAATTTGCTCAGCTAACGTGTCCTCCGCTCTTGATTAACGTTCGGTGTCTCACTTTCAAACATGTCAACAGCAGGCTAGAGATTGGAATCTTTTCACCGATGGTTAAGTCAGGTCTATTATGGGAAATTAGAAGCAGTGAGCCTCAGGTTGAAGTTTGATTGACCTGGTTGTGTCAGGATCAGATTCACGGTGGTCGGGTTGGAGTTAAGTTGGCTGTGGTTGAATCAAGATTGATTTGGATGTGGGCAGGTTAGGTTAAGGTTGGCTGCGGTTGGCTTGGTATCTACTGGCTGTGGTCTGGTTGGGTTTGGATTGGTTACAGCCAGGTTGGGTTCTGATTGGCCATAGCCAGCCTGGGTTTGCATTGGCTGTGGATGGGTCACGATTTATTGGACACCCTTGGGTTGCCTTTGGATTGGCCGTAGTTGGGTTGGGGTTGGATTGGCATGGCTGGATCGGGTTTGGAATGGCCGTAGCTAGGTTGCATTCGGATTGGCTGTGGTTGGGTTGGGGTTGGATCAGGTTTTAAGTTTATACTAGAGCAAAAGTCTACAACAATGGAGGCAGGCTTTAAGGAGTATCTTAAGAATGGAGAGTGAGTTAGTGAGGCAGAGATTTCAGGAAGGGAATTCTAGGGCTTAGGCCCAGGCAGTTAAAGGCGGCCAATGGTCAAAAGACCTGAATGATAGCAGGCTTCCCAGTGGCTGAAGCAGGTTTGAGGGAGGGAAGTAGTGAGACCATGTAAACAAGGACGAGCCTTTTAAAAATAGAAGGGTGTGATAATGTGACAGTGGATCTCCTCTGCAGGAGAGGGATCAAGAGGAGCTTGGTGCCGAAGGGGTTAAACGGGGAGGTTCGTTCGCAGTGAGTGAGTGGCTCTGGGGGGGCCAGAAGCCCATGGGAGAGGCAGCAGCCCGTTGAAGAGACAGAGGCAGAGAGAGAGAGGCACCGGCGGATCCACGACCCAACCAGCACTACAGCGGCTGCAGAGAGGGAGCCTCGGTGACGGGGAGAAGGAACGTCCCGTGCCCCGGGACTGCGGGGGGTGGGTGGGGGGTCGGGACAGAGACCGGAGATCTGAAGATGGACACGGGTCGTAAGCAATGTGTGCATCTCCTGGGGTAAAAGGAGGGGTGCATCGGGATTTCTACGGGGAGGGAGGGAGGGGGGGTGTGAATGCACACTTAAGGAGGAAGCATTTTCATTGCACGGAGCGTTGCACCCGCAACCGTCTCTCCATTTTATTTATCTTCTTGCAAAACTTCGTGACCAGCAAGAGGCTGAAAGCAATGCTGCCCCTCTTTGGAGACCGCTGAAAGGGGTGGACGCGGGGTGGGAGGGAGGGAGGGGAGGGGGGCAAGAAGTTTATTTTGGGTAGGGAGGAATAGTGAGGCGGTTGTGGGAAACCATGGAAAATTACACGAAGATCCGTAAGAGCGAGGAAGAGAGTCCTCTGCCCTTCGAGAACCTGCCGGAGGACATCGTGGAGATGCGGGTGAAGGAGGGCAGCAAGATCAGAAACCTGATGGGGTTTGCAATCGGTCGGATGGAGCTAGAAGGCACTCGGCAGATGGTGTTCACCGGCTCGGGCAGGGCGGTCACCAAGACCATCACCTGTGTGGAGATCATGAAAAGACGCATCGGGGGTCTCCATCAGATCACCAGGCTACGCTACAAGAGCCTGCGAGAGACGTGGCAACTCCGTGAGCCCCGGGAGGGTGCCCACAACCTCACCCTGTTGAAGAACGTCCCGGCTATTTGCATCCTCCTGTCTAAGGAGCCCCTGGACCCGAGTGAAAGTGGCTACCAGCCCCCGGACACTGGCGATGGGCTGTGGCTTGGGCAGCGAGACAGGGAGGTTGGAGAGATGGAGAACGCTTCGGCTCCCAGAGGCATCAAACGCTCCCTGTGCTGTGGGAGTCACGAAATGGTTAAAAAAGTCACAAGGGAAGACCATCAAGTCGACCCCTCCTCTAACTATAATTACCCACTGAACTACCACCAGTAACACTGTAAGCATAATATAACTCAATATATAACTTTATAGAACAGTTTGTAAACATTAAACGTACAAATATCACTAAGAGCGTGTGTGTTATATTGGCAATCTATATTTAATTTAGCTTTCATAAGTCGAAGGATCGAGTTTAAGAGCCGCGAGGTGATGATGCAGCTCTATAAAACTCTGGTTAGACCACACTTAGGGTACTGTGTCCAGTTCTGGTCACCTCATTACAGGAAGGATGTGGAGGCGTTGGAAAGGGTGAAGAGGAGATTTACCAGGATGCTGCCTGGTTTAGAGAGTATGCATTATGAGGAGAGACTAAGGGAGCTAGGGCTTTACTCTTTGGAGAGAAGGAGGATGAGAGGAGACATGATAGAGGTGTACAAAATATTAAGAGGAATAGATAGAGTGGACAGCCAGCGCCTCTTTCCCAGGGCATCAATGCTCAATACAAGAGGGCATGGCTTTAAAGTAATCGGTGGGAAGTTCAAGGGAGATATCAGAGGAAGGTTTTTTACCCAGAGTGGTTGGGGCATGGAATGCGCTGCCTGGGGTGGTGGTGGAGGCAGGTACATTGGTCAAATTCAAGAGATTACTAGATAGGCATATGGAGGAATTTAAAATAGAGGGATATGTGGGAGGAAGGGGTTAGATAGTCTTAGGTGAGGTTTAAAGGTCGACACAACATTGTGGGCCGAAGGACCTGTATTGTGCTGTACTGTTCTATGTTCTAATTTAGGGTTGGGGTGTGTGTGTATCCTTCCTTGTATATCTTTAATTCATTCACAGGACAGCAAGGCTACCATTTAATATCTAACTTAATTGCCCCTGAACTTGGTAGTGTCATTTCAGGGGGCAGTTTGGAGTCAGCTACATTGCAACGGGTCTGGGGTCAGATTTCGTGTGTAGTCAGGACGGCAGATTCCATTCCCTGAAGAACATCCATCAAGCTGGCGGTTTTATGGTCGAATTTATCAATCCCAGAATTTTGTCCCATTTATTTAATTGTTGGATTAATTTTCCTTGCTGCTACAGTGGGATTCAAACTTCTCAATAGTCCAGGCTTCCGCTAATTTAACCACTAACCCAGCACATCCCAGCCAGTGAGTCCTCTGCGACAGTGAAGAGTGGCTGATTTAACGTTAAAGCCTTCAGTGGGACTCGGAGAACATAGATCTTTGAATGGGATAGGTGAACTTAACGGGTTGGTGAGAAGCTGATGTTCTGTCTAACTAGTCATTTTTGTAAATATACATTTCTGTAGTGTCTTTCGTGTCCCTCAGAGTGATCCTACACACCACAGCCACTCAGATACTTTTTGAAGTGTTGACACTGTTGGAAATCAGCAGTCAAATAATGCACAGCAAGCTCCCACAAACGACCAGATCACTTGCTTTTAGTGACATTGATTGAAGGCTCCCAACACTGGGGAAGACTTTCCGATTTTCCATGGGATCTGTTGCAAACAACAAGGTCTTGATTTAAGTCTCATCTGACATGAAGCATCTCCCTCAGTGTAGCACCTTCTCTGTACTCCCCGGATTTTTGTGTTGAAGCGGGACTGGCACTCACGTGCAATCTTAACAAAGGGACTTCTAACAAAGGTGTGTAAGAGATTAGTCTTTATAGGAATGTCCTTCAGTGACATTTGGAGTCCTGCAATGTCCAATGACTTCTTTGAACAGCTTTTGTGCTCAAGAAGGAAATTACGTTGATGCAGCCTTGTAATTCAAGTGCAAAAGCCACACTTGTTTACACAGAAACCTTCCACTCGGCCATAAGTTTAAACATGCCTTACTCTTGGTACATGTGTCTGTAAAAGCAATATTCCTTTCATCTACTGCCACCCCTCTTCTAAGGTGTCCCTTTCTGTCTGCTAGTGCCTGTCCCTTTTTGTTAGGGAATGCCCCAGCAATCTGTTTCACCGTTCATGAATCTGAGAAAAGGATTAGATACAGCAACAAGCACATTCATATGATGACAGCTTATCCTTTCGTTTTCTGGATTTAATACACACTGTCAATAATTTAATCAAACAAGTTCTATCAGGAGTAAATTACTTTTTGGCTTATTCTGTAAATCCCACCCATTTAGCATGTGCATTAAAATAATTTTCATCTGTATTCTGCTTCTATTAACGAACTGCCTGTAATTTTAAACATTTGCTGTCCAGTCAATGTCCAACAACTGGTGATTGTTCAACCATCAACGCTGGTGACTGTGTCACACAAGAATTATTCTGAATCAATTCTTTTGACTTCTAAGAATCCAGTGGCACTCTGGAGCAATGGATGCTCTCTTCCTCTCAAGGTTAAGTTTGTTTCAGTAAATAATATAAAATAGTTTTGTTAACTTTTACTAACTTCCAATCTTTTGCCAAGACAAAATCTCTGGTTGCTGAGTTTTGTGTCATGGGCAAGGATTCAGAAAGTGTGCAGAGGTAGGTGACTGTCCATACATTTGGAGAAAGGTTTGGCGGAAAAAGCTCGGATGTAGCACTTGATTGGATAGCTCCTCCAAAGAACAGGTGTGGGCGTAATGGGAGAAATAGCTTCCTGTGCCGTAAGGTTCTGTAATGCATTTGTGCGTACTCTTTAGCATTATTCAGATGCTGTACAGAGATACCCGCAAGTGAAAATATTCACATTAGTTTATCGTATAGGTGTGATTCCAGTCACAATAAAAAGGCAAATACCTGATATATGTATGGTCAGGATATGTATAATATATACATAGATAAATACATAATATTTTATATGTACTTATTGCTATTTATCTGAATTGGTACAAATGTCTCTCTTTGCAAGATCTAATAGTTATGAAGGTTTGTGTTTTGACCCTGCCACTACTTGGCTAAGCAGTGACTACTGAAGGATACCGTGATCTATATGGAACAGATCTTAAAAAGTCTCTTGTGAGGAATGTACAAAGTTTATGTTAAGTCAACAACTACAGCTACCCCAGGGACACAACCTTTGGAGCTGAACAAATTGACCAGCCCTTAGTGGTTTGTGCAATAGAAGCAGTTGAAATGAAAGAATATTATCACAAACAAGGAATATAGAAATTGGGGAGGCACCCCTTTAATTTCCAATTCCAGTATAGTGGGCAAAAGGCAAAATTAGCAAACCAGAGTAACTGAAAGAAGACAGTATAAAGTATCCTTAATGCATATCTGTGTGATATTCTTAACACACAAGCAAAGAAAACACTCTGAATGCAATTAACTAAAGAATTTTCACAATAGAGATGCAATGCATGATCCTAATATAACTGCAAAAAATATTCTTTTAATATTAAATATTTCAACATAATGACAATATAATTTTAATGCTCATGCAATAATTATTTTTTTAAAATTCCTGCAACAAATAATGTTTTTGCACGAGCCCATTGCAATTAGAATTTTATTGATATTTTTGTATTTGCAACACTTGACATCAATTTTTGGAATTTTCTGTCTTTTAGATTATTAATGCCATGTTTACATGATCAATTAACTAAAAAGCATTTAATTGCAAGATGGGAAATAAATAGCTTTAACCACCATTAGTTTCATTGGTTAGATTTAAATAGTTCCAGTCTAGCCATAGGTGGAGGGTGCTAATTTTTTTTTGACATAGGAACTTCAGTGAAGTGGCCCATAACCTTTCGGAGAGATTCCATAATGTTGGTGTTTACATCATCTGGCAGCTACGTGCTGTTGTTTGTGATCAAAGTGCCCTGTCTTTTTTGCTTGGGCTTTCCTGGAGATGATGGGGGCCTTGGAGAAATATGTGTGCTCATTGCTTCCGAGTCAATGTTAGAGTGTGGAAGGGGAATTTGGTAGGAGGTGGGAGAGGATGGTTGTGAAATACTTCTGTTAATTTGTGCCTGGCTGGACTTACTTTTTAAAAGATGCTTTCCTTTGGGTGAGTTATACCAGTATCAACAAAACTGCACCACGTCTTAAGCACACGAAGGGATATTTTTACGTGAAAAATGGAAAAAAAAATGAAAGAATATACTGTCACTCATTTGAAAGTGCAACTTGATCTTAATGGACTTTAAGCAGTACAATTTCAAGTGAGCTTTGACGCAACTTCATAGCAAAAACTCCAGCGTATGGTCATTCCACTTCTTTCAGTAACTGGATGTGATGTGGTTCTGCTGGGTTAGTAAAATGTGTGCAAAGGTGGGGGCACTTTTATAAGGTAGTTATTTTTGTTGTTCATGTGGCTGCATTTGGCAAAGCACACACCAGCGGACACGTTCCCGCATCTGTATTCCCGTCTGCACACAGTAGGAAGGGCAGGGTGTCTGTCAATGAGGTCAGCATGTTTGTATATTTTATCCATTCACAGAATGAGGCCATTGCTGACAAGGTCAGCATTTGTTGTCTAAACCTAATTGCTCTTGAATTGAGAGGCCATTAAGAATCAATTACGTTGGTGAGCCTGAAGTCGAATACTGGGTAAGGATGGCAGATTTCTTTCCGTGAAGGGCATTAGTGAACCATATGGCTTTTTATAACAACCCTGTGATTTCAGGGTCACCATTACTGGTGACAGCTTTTTAATTCCATATCGATTTGATTGACTGAATCCAAATTCTGTCGGCCTCTTTAGTGTGATTCAAGCACTTGTCTGCGGATCGTGAGTCTAACCATCTGTATGCAAGTTCAGTAATATGCCACCATGTTATCATACTCTGTTTTCTTGTATATCAGTAGGGGCAGGTGGGTGGAGTGCAGAGGGGGGTATGTGAATGAGTGCATGTCTGTGCATAAATGGTAATGAATGTTGGGGTGCCAAATTCAGTAATAATCATCTTATAAATATTACAGCATTTCTATGTCTTACATCTGCTGCTAAGTGACTTAATTCAAACAAGTTCTTTATTTCCTGATTTGCTTAGAAAATGCTCTCAGGATTAGAGTTTTTATTTAACTTTCCAAAATCTATAATGAGAATGATTCAGAATTGAATTAAAGCCACCATGTTCATGAATGTGTTATTTACCCAATGACTATTTTAGTTTAACAAATGGTGAGGTACAGTCTCATTGAAGCTAAAGTCATTGAATTAGAGAATTGTACTAACACAAAAAGAGGCCATTTGGCCCATTGAGCACATGCTGGCTTCTAGCACAAAAAATCCCACTAATCCCATTCTCTACCTCCTTTCCCTGCAGCCGTTCACGTACATATCTAGTTCCCTTTGGAAGCAACAAGCAATTTGCTGGAGGAATTCAACAGGTCGAGCAGCATCATTGGGGGAAAAGGAATTGTCGATGTTTTGGGTCTAATGCAGGGTTTCAACATGAAACAGCGAAACTCCCCCCCCTCCCCGCCCCCCCCCCCCCCCACAACAGATGCTGCTCGACCCACTGAATTCCTCTGGCAGAATATAAAACACAGAACAATGCAGCACAGAATAGGCCCTTTGGCCCACGATGTTGTGCCAACCTATATAAACCTTATCCACATTCAAACTATCCCCCTCTCTACTTCACCTCTGAAACTCTGGTTATACCACACTTACTGTGTCCAGTTCTGGTCACCTCATTACAGGAAGGATGTGGAAGCGTTGGAAAGGGTGCAGAGGAGATTTACCAGGATGCTGCCTGGTTTAGAGAGTGTGCATTATGAGGAGAGATTAAGGGAGCTAGGGCTTTACTCTTTGGAGAGAAGGAGGATGAGAGGAGACTTGATAGAGGTGTACAAGATATTAAGAGGAGTAGATAGAGTGGCCAGCCAGTGCCTCTTTCCCAGGGCACCAATGCTCAATACAAGAGGGCATGGCTTTAAAGTAATGGGTGGGAAGTTCAAGGGACATATCAGGGGAAGGTTTATTTACTCAGAGAGTGGTTGGGGCATGGAGTGCGCTGCCTGGGGCTGTGGTGGAGGCAGGTACATCGGTCAAATTCAAGAGATTACTAGAAAAGAATATGGAGGAATTTAAAATAGAGGGATATGTGGGAGGAAGGCGTTAGATAGTCTTAGGTGAGGTTTAAAGGTCAGCACAACATTGTGGGCCGAAGGGCCTGTATTGTGCTGTACCATTCTATGTTCTATAACCCTCTATTTTTCTTTCATCCATGTCCCTATCTAATAGTCTCTTAAATGAACCTACCATATCAGCCTCTATCACCACCCCCGGCCAGTGTGCTCCAGGCACCCACCACTCTCTGTGTAAAAGAAAACCTGCCTCTAACATCTCCCCTGAACTTTCCTCCATGCACCTTCAGCAGGTAACCTCTGGTATTGGCCATTACCGCCCTGGGACAAAGGTGCTGGCTGTCCACTCTATCTATGCCCCTCATAATCTTATACACCTCTATCAAGTCCCCTCTCATCCTCCGTTGCTCCAAAGAGAAAAGCCCTAACTTGCACAACTTCTCCTCATAAGACATGTTCTCTAATCCAGGCAGCATCCTGGTAAATTTCCTCTGCACCCTCTCCAAAGCTTCCACATCCTTCCTATAATGTGGCAACCAGAACTGAACACAATATTGCAAGTGCAGTCTAACCGGATTCTTATAGAGCTGCAACGTTACCTCTTGGTTCTTGAACTCAATCCCCCGGCTAATGAAGGCCAGCGCACCATACACCTTCTTAACCACCCTATCAACTTGCACAGCAACTTTGAGGGATCTATGTACTTGGACCTCAAGATCTCTCTGTTCCTCCACACTGCTAAGAATCCTGCCGTTAACCATGTACTCTGCCTTCAAGTTCGATCTTCCAAAGTGCTTACACTTCTCCGGATTGAACTTCATTTGCCACTTCTCTGCCCAACTCTGCATCCTGTCAATATCCCGTTGCAACCTACGACAACCTTCTGCACGATCTGCTACACCACCAACCTTCGTGTCACCTGCAAACTTACCAACCCACCCTTCCAATTCTTCATCCAAGTCATTTATAAAAATCACGAAGAGCAGGGGTCCCAGAACAGATCCCTGCGGAGCACCACTGGTCACTGACCCCCAGGTCGAATACGCACCGTTTCCATGCTTTTTATACTGGTATAATTCTTCCTTTCCCATTCCCACCAACTCACCTGATTTTTCTGCTGCCCATCTACACGAGGAGCATTTTACAATGGCCAATTAACCTTCCAACCACCACATCTTTGGGATGTTGCATGAGACCATTTTCAGGGAGAAGATGCAAACTCCACAGAGACAGCACTGGATGTGAGAATTAAACCTGGGTCACTGGCACTCTGAAGTTAACCACCCCACAACTGTGCCACCCAAATGATCGCTTGGTTCTTGTTGAGATCAAGAAATCTTTCATACACAGGTTAATAAGCCTTTCACGGCTATGCTGATGCAGTAGAAAATGTGATTTGGGCTTGAAGTATGCCTTCCCTTAAAGCCTTAATAAATAAATTGAGGATGTGTAATGTTATCTTAAAAAATTGTAAGTGTAAGATAGTCATTAATAAATCCAATAACAAATTTAGGAGAAAGCTCCTTTCCCAGAGCTGGTTAGATTATGGCGCCAGCTACCATTGGCAGTAGTTGAGGTGAATAACATGGCTACATTTAAGGATAAACTGGATAAATTATGAGAAAGAGAAAGATCATACTGATAAGTTTAGATGGAGTACACTGGGGAAGAGACTTATAGAAGCATTAATCATAGCCCAGTGGACTGAATGGCCTGTTTCTGTGCTCGACTTGTTGGATGTGGTGGTAGCTTACTATTCATTACAAAACGAGTCAACCATAGATCCAAGTTCAAATCCTACCATGGCAATTAAATTCTGTACAAAATGGTCATTTGTAATGATGAACATGGAATCACCGAGTTACTGCAAAAAATCCTAGTTCGTCCGCTGGAGAAGAGGTAGGATAAGATCTTTATTAGTCACATGTACATTGAAATACACAGTGAAATACATCTTTTATGTAGTGATTTTGGGGGGCAGCCCACAAGTGTCGCCACGCTTCCGGCGCCAACATACCATGCCTATAACTTCCTAACCTGTACGTCTTTGGAATGTGGGAGGAAACCGGAGCACCCAGAGAAAACCCACACAGACACGGGGACAACGTACAAACTCCTTACAGACAGCGGCTGGATTTGAACCCGGGTGGCTGGCGCTGTAAAGCATTATGCTAACCACTATGCCACCGTGCCTGGTACAAGTTGTTCTACCGATCGTCCCCATGTTACAGCAGGATTCTGTTCCAGTGAACTGTCCATAAATTAAGTTCCCAGGGGGCAGAGGATGCCTACAGCAGCCAGCAAATCCATCCCTCCGGTCTCCTAAGAACTCTGCGGTATGTACAGGCTGTACATGTTGGGTGTTTGTCACCTGGGGAGGACCTGCCACCAGTCTGACCTATATGTGACTCCAGACCCATTAATATTGACTCTTTATTGACCTGGGAAACACTCTGTCCAAGGGCAATTAGGGATAGACTCTGAACATCAGTGATGTCCAGATCTTGAAAAATACTTTTTAAAATTTGAAATTCACAAAAGAAGCAATTGTCTTATAATATCACTCATTTGGCTTCCCAAATTGTCCTGGGGTTCTATTGTTGCCAGAGTTCTGCCAGTGTAGGTACCTCACTGAAGAAACACAGGTACCTCAGTGCTGTTTGTGGCACCTTGCTGTGCACAAGTTGGCTGTCGCATTTGCTTATGTTGCAATGGCAATCAATGCAGTGGAGCACATTCAGATAAACAAATGCATATTGTTGCCTGCAATTTTGGGGCTTTTATGACTGCATTGCAAATTGGTTTATTATTGTCACGTGTACTGAGGTACAGTGAAAAACTTTGTTTTGCATGCCATCCATACGGATCATTTCATTACAACAGTGCATTGAGGTAGTACAAGGGAAAACAATAACAGAATGCAGAATAAAGTGTTACAGTTACAGAGAAAGTGCAGTGCAGGCAGACAATAAGGTGCAAGGCCATAACAAGGTAGATCGTGAGGTCAAGAGTCCATCTTATCGTACTAAGGGATCATTCAATAGTCTTATAACAGTGGGATAGAAGCTGTCCTTGAGCCAGACAGTTATATAGATAGACAGGCAGTTTACCTAGGTAGATGCTGACATTTTCCTGCAATAAAACTGAAACAAATTGTTACTAAAGCATTGAAACATGCTTCAGTAGGCAATGTAAGTTGTGAGAGATTTTAAAAGTTGATATTGTTCTAGTCAGTTTGATATTTTAGTAGAAACCTTATGAATCTTTCTACTTTTGTTTCACAAAGCAAGTAAATGAATGCAAAGTACCCATCACCTAATAATGCAGATATTCATTCCTAGCTTGCTTAATTCTTATGCACCCACCCAATAACTTCACTTGGAGCCCTGATGCAGGGATTCGACCTGAAACATCGACAATTCCTGTCCTCCCACAGATGCTGCTCGACCTGCTGAGTTCCTCCAGCAGATCGTTTGTTGCTTCAATAACTTTGCTTAATCTTTAGCTTAAACGTAGTTTTGACTTATCAAAGATGTTTCGGTTTAAGGACATTTTAGCTCCCAGTCTGATGTGGGATGCCTTTCAGTGATGTGGGATTTGTGTGCGCGAGTTGTATATTTTTGCGTTGCATTTGGGAATGTTTGCAGGAATAAGCAGATAACTGAAGAGGGAATAGTGAATTAATATTAGATTATAGAAAGCTTAGATAAGTGTAGCGCAAAAGAAACAAGGGACTTTCAGCTTCTCTTGAAGACGGGAGATAAGGAAAGTATTAACGCCAAGTTGTGGTTGGTTGGGGAATTATAGCGAGCTTGTTGCAGACACAACAATGCCCTTTCTCGAGTCAGAGCGATTAATCTTCTTTGACAACGCATGGCAAAATCTTAAAACTGCTTCAAAGGAGCTCAAATCATTACACTCTTTCAGATCCGCATTAGCCCAATTCATCCCGATTACTGCAGACTCTTGCCAACATCATTTGCTGGTTTTCCGATAAGACGCAATTAAATTATTCATGGAAAAGTTGCCGGGGGTTCGGTGTGAGTGAAATTAAGAGTTTCAAGCTGCGTGCCAATCATTTTATGTGTTTGAAAGTCGAATTAGCTTTACAAGGTAAAACCATGGCAGGGTGTCAGATCTGAGAGCAATTCAATTATTCGAAAGCTTAATTAAACATGATAAAGATTAGGGAATATTTTATAGCATTGCTTACGTTGGATTCTGGAATATGATGTAAAGTGAATCTGTCAACTGCAGCAGTAACCATTGCTGTGTGGTTGAGATAGCTCAAGGAGCCTTTAACTAACCTGCTCAGTTCAGTGTAGGCCACTGTCAGCAGACTGTGCTACCACAAGGTGGTGAGCAACCAGGGGAGCCCAGGCTAACTATCTCTGCTCAAGCACAAGGACATTAATGCCAGCTGCAGTGTGCCTCCCTGTGTTGGTAATAATGGGCGCATAAGCCCCTTTGTGCTTTCTTTTATCATGTTGTCAATTCTCAGGCTATGTGCATGCCCAGCATTTATTTCCTACCCCTAGTTGTCCTTCAGAAGATTGGTAATTGGTTTATTATTGTCATATGTACCAAGATACAGTGAAAAACTTTGTTTTGCATGCCAGCCATGCATTTCATCACATCAGTACGTCAAGGTAGTACAAGGGAAAAGCAATAACAGAATGCAGAATATAGTGTTACGGTTAAAGAGAAAGTGCAGTGCAGGCAGACAATAAGGTGCAAGGGCCATGACAAGGTAGATTGTGAGGTCAAGAGTCCATCCTATTGTTCAAGAGGTCTGTTCAATAGTCTTATAACAGTGGGATGGAAGCTGTCCTCCAGCCTGGTGGTATGTGCTTTCAGGCTTTTGTATCTTCTGCCCACTGGGAGGCGGGGAGAAGAGAGATGGTCCGAGAAAGAGAGAAGATGGTTGTGAGCTGCCTTCTTTAATTACCATAATCCATGAGGAGAAGATAATCACACAATGCAGTTAGGTAAGGGCTTTGAGGATCTTAACCCAATGACAATGAAGAAATGGAGGTATATGGCCAAGTCAGGATGATGTGTGACAGGGAAGCTTCAGAAAGACCCATCTCCCGTTGGCCTTACCCTTCTAGATGGTGTCGAATGAGCAAATCAAACTAGCAGTAATACACTGGAGGATGACCATGAAATGTAAAGGTGATGTCTTCTAGATCAAAGATTCATCTTGTTTGGCATGGACGAGTTGGGCTGAAAGGCCTGTATCCATGCTGTATTACTCTAGGTCTAATGTATTGAGGAAGCAACTAGGGAGAAGGCTATTTTAGATCGTAAATCGTGCAATTAGAAAAGGTTAGTAAACAATTTTGTCGTTAAAAGACCCTATAGGGAAGAGTGACCATAATCTGATGGAAGCTTACACTGAGTTTGAGAGTGATGTCCAATTCAAAGCCAGGGCCTTAAATCTAAGTGTGGAAAACTGATGGTATGAGGGTGAGTTGGCTGCAGTAGATTTAGGAAGCTGCATTAAAAGGTATGATGATCGACAGACAATGGCTAATGTTCAAAGAAAGAAATAATCCAGGATTTGCAGGCAAAGAATTTCTTTACGGTGCAGAAACCCAACAGCAAATGTGGTCTGTGACTGACAGGAGGACTGAAAGATAGTATTAAATGCAAGGAAGAGGTTCAAAAAGCTTCCAGAAATAGCAGTAGGTCAAAGAATTGGGAACATTTTTAGGACTCAACAAAAGACGACCAAGAAATTGATAAGGAAAGGCAAGGCTGAATATAGGAGGAAACTGGTAAGAGACGAAAATGGATCTTAAGAGCTTCTACAGTAAAGACCCGTGAGGGCAAATGTGTACCGTTTATTGACTGAGACAGGGATATTTTATAAATTGGGGGAAGGTAACCCCAGAGATATTAAATAAATACTTTTTGTCTATCTTTACCGAAGGCATTAAAAGCCTGCCAGATATATCTGAGAACAAATGGTTCAGCATGAATCAGGGACTGAAAGAAATTTTGTAGTGGTTAAACAAAAATAGTACTGGGAAGTTGGTGAGACAATAAATCCCAGAGTAGCACATGTGACCTCACTATTTAAGAAAGTAGTGTAGCGGTTGCTACTGCGGACTAAAACAAGACTCACTCGGAGGATTGCCAAACAGAACTGGTTTATTTTCCCGCCTTGCGCAGGCCCTTTAAGGGAGAAAACTCCCGCCCAAAAAACCGGCAATGACGTAAGTCCTACGTCATCAGGACTTTCCCGCGCGCGGGTTCTCCCCGTCGCTCGGAAAGACGAGGCCCGCCGCCATCTTGGGCCTCGTCGCTCCGACACCGCGCGACCCGACTGCCGAGCCGGTTCGCCCGACTAGACGGTGAGTCGCCACAGTAGGGAGAGAAAAAAATGCAACTACTAACCTGTTAGACCAGGAAAAATGCTGGAATCTGTAATGAAGGATATAACAACAGAATACCAAAGAACAAGAGGACTGAGCAGAGGTAGTATGGATTAATGAAAGGGAAATCATCTTTGATCAATCTAATTGGTAATTGGTTTATTATTGTCCCATGTACCGAGATGCAGTGAAAAGCTTTTGTTTGTGTGCCATCCAGACAGATCATTCCATTCATAAGTACATCGAGGTTGTACAAAAAGGAAAAACAGAATGCAGAATAATTACAGTTACAGAGAAAGTGCATTGCAGGCAAACAAAGTGCAAAGGCCATAACGAGGTGGATTGAAAGATCAAGAGTTCATCTTTAGCAAATAAGAGGTCTGTTCAAGAATCTGATAACAGCGGGGTAGAAGCTGTCCTCAAGCTGATGGTACGTGTTCTCAAGCTTTTGTATCTTCTGCCCGATGGGAGGGGGTAGTAGAGAGAACGTCTGGGGTGGGAGGGGTCTTTGATTATGTTGGCTGCTTTCCTGAGGAAGTGTAGACTGGAGGGGAGGCTGATCTATTGCAGTTCTTTGAGATGTGAGTAGATAGGGAGGGTGGGTGGGGCGAACCAGTGGAGATGGTGTATTTAGAGTTTCAGAATGCCTTTGATAAGATCCCACACAGGTGGGTGGTTAACCAGGTTAGAGCACATGGAATTGGGGCTAATATATTGACGTGGATTGAGAACTGGTTAACAGATAGAAAGCAAATAGTGGGAATAAATGTATCTTTGTCAGGTTGATAGGCTATAACCAGTCAGGAGCTACAGGGATTGGTGTGTGAGCCCCAACTGTTCACAACCTATATCAGTGAGGGACAAAATCTCAAGTTTGCAGGTTGGGATTGTGAGGAAGAGGTTTCAAGGGGACGTGGACAAGCTAAGTGAGTGGGTGAAAACATGGCAGATAGTGTGGGGAAAATGCGAGGTCATCCATGGTGCACAGAATAGAAAACAAGAATATTTTTTAGATGGCAACAGATTGGCAAATGTTGATCTTCAGTGGAGACACAAGAGACACCAGATGCTGGAATCTGGAGCAACGCACAAATTGCTGGAGGAACTCAGTGGGTCGAGCAGCATCTGTGGGGGGAAGGGAATTGTCCAGGTTTTGCATCGAGACCCTTCATGAGGGCTGAGAGCAGAGAGAGAAGATAGCCAGTGTAAAGAAGAGAGGGGAGGGGTGAGACGGGGGCCAGGAGGTGATAGGTGGACTGAGGAGGGGCAAAGGTAGACGGGCAGATGGAGCAAGGTGGGGGAGGGGTGTTGGTGGGTGATATTCAATGGAACTCTGTTGTCTTTGTACCAAGGTCACTGAAAGTTATCATGCCTAGAGTGAGTATTTAGGAAAGCAAATGTTTTGTTGGCCTTTAATACAAGAGGATTTAGGTACAGGTGTAAAGATATCTTACTGCAATTGTGTAGGGCCTTGGTGAGAATATTACGTGCATCTTTAATCTCCTTGCCTCAGGAAGGATGTACTTCTGAGATGGCAGTGTGCAGGCCAATTAACTCGACCTGTATTCTCTGGAGTTTGGAAGAACTGATGTCATTGAAACTACTCACAAGGGCTTGATGGGGTGGATGCAACTTAAGAAATTCGAGGCAGGTTAGCTTTCAGTTACAGTTGCAGTGAGGATTAGCATGTTCTCCCCATTGAGGAATCGAGAACCAGGGGTCTGAGTCAAAGAATAAGGAATATTCCACTTAGGACTGAGATGAGGAGGAATTTCAGGAGAAAAATCTTTGGTATTTTCTGCTCCAGAAAACTGTAGAGCTTATTAAAGATAGACACAAAGTATTTGTTTAATATCTCTGGCATTCCCCCTTTATAAATTCCCCCATCTCAGTCTGTAAGGGGTCCACATTTGCCTTCAATGTAGAAGCTCTTACAATCCATTTTTATGTCTGGTGTCAGCTTACTCCTATATTCTACCCTTTCTATATCAATCTTTTGGTCATCTTTTGTTGAGTCCTAAAATTGTTTCCAATCCTCTGACCTATTCAATTCCTTCAATGGATTTCTGGATATTAAGAGATCAAGGGATATGGGGATAGTGTAGGACAATGGGTCTGGTGTCAAAGGTCAGCAACAAACGATGTATGATGGATCTTGAAGGAGCAGATGGCCTACTCCTGTGAGTTTGGGAGGTTGCATTGGAGTAGCTTGTTGTGTAACTGGTGTGCATTTTGGAGAGTGCAAACATCAAATGGAGGGAGAGAACATTCTAGGGCAGGGAGTGGGGTGTTTATCAAGCGGGCACATCAGGCAAGTGGAGAGTATTCCATCACAGTCCTGGTGAATTTTTGCTGCGTTCCATCTATGGTAGGTACATCTTTTGAAACAAGGAGACCAAAATTCTCTGCAGAACTCTCACAAAGTCCTGTAACAAAATCCTCTCATAATAAAAGCTGACTAACCATTTGCCTTCCCAATAGCTTACCATGCCCTGAGGATAGGGGAAAGGCTTAGCGTAACAGGAAGGGAGTCAACCCAACCTCTGCCCAGTAGTGATGGGCACATCAGCCCTCGGCAGAAAGCTTACCTCTGCCTAAACCGTTGAGTTACCCTGTGCCTCACGGAGTGAAGTAGATGGATTTGCCTGTGGTGTACTGATTTGCTCTGGTTCTTCCTCAATGATCATCAAAGCACATCAGGGAAAAGCAGTTTTCAAAGTAACCTGAAAAATAAATTACAGCGTTTACTCACTTTGACAATTTGCAGCTTAAAAGTAAAAATATATCTTGATTTTTACAGGAATGTTCAGACTGTAAAGAAGAGGAAGATATCTCACTCATTCTCACCACACGCTACAGTCATCCTGATGTGGAGGGAGAAAAGGTTTTAGGGTGGTGGATGGGGTGTTTTACAAGAACCCTAGTTTGTCATGGATGGTGTCTTGGGAGCTGCACTCGCTCAGTGACCTGGAACGAGAAGGAAATTTCTTCAGCCGGAAGGTCACGAATCTGTGGAATTTGTTGCCACAAGAGGGCTGTGGAGGCCAAGTCATTGGGTGTATTTAAGGCAGAGATTGATAGTTTCTTGACTGGTAAGGGGGTTAAGCATTATGGGGAGAAGGTGGGAGAATGGGGTTGTTAAAACAAAATCAGCCAGGATTGAATGGCGGAGCACACTCGATGGGCTAAATGGCCTAATTTTGCTCCTACATGTTATGGTCTAATTTAGGCTAGAATTGCTGTTCCTGGACAAGTAGAGTTGACAGAAAGCTGGAGCTGCACGCTGCACCAAACACAATGAAATAACCTCTCGCTCTTCACACTTTTACTGTGATGGTAATTATGTGTGAGGACTGATGAAGGTTTTGTCGATTCTGTAGTATTTTTATTTGTTATTCATTGCAATTATTTATAAAATGTTTTCCCATCAAGGATTTAGGGAAAATGGACCTGACACATTTACATGTCAGATTGTCACCAGGAATCACTATTCTCATTTTTTTCGGCATTGTGTAGGATTTACGGTACAGACACAGTCCATTCTGATAGTTCAGTATCCTGCACACCCATTGGTCTGGAACGTGAGCAGAGGGTCCAGAGTGTAAGTGGGATGTTTCCTGCCAGATCCATGGGTCTGGAGTACAGCTGGGGTCTGGGCTGCGGGTCAGGTGGGTGGCTGCAGCCAGAGTTAGAGCTCGGAAAACTAAGGGTCAAAGTCGAGTTTATTGTCATCTGCACAAGTACATGTGCGCACAGGTGCAATGAAAAACTTACTTGCAGCAGCATCACAGGCACATAGCATCATATACACATAATTTAAACATAAATTATACAAGAATGAACACAATTAGAACAAAAAAAAATCCAATTTCATGCAAAGTGGTCATAGTGTTGCTATGTTGAGGTAGCGATTAGGGTTGTGCAGGTTGGTTCAAGAACTGAATGGTTGAAGGGAAGTAACTGTTCCTGAACCTGGTGGTGTGGGATTTCAGGCTTCTGTACCTCCTGCCTGATGGCAGCTGCAAGAAGATGGCACAGCCCAGATGGTGGGGATCTTTGGTGAAAGATGTTGCCTTCTTGAGGCAGCGTCTCCTGTAGATACTTTCAATGATGGGGAGGGATGTGTCAGTGATGTATTGGGCTGAGTCTGCTGCTCTGCAGCTTTTCATGTCCCTGTGCATTGGAACTGCCGTACCAGATTTTGATGCAACCAGTCAGGAACGTGGGTAGTTTTGCTCCAAAATCAGGGTCCTGAGTGTTTGTATATGTCCCGCTCCCTTTAAACTCATCGGCTCACTGGAAAGTTTATTACACTACTCTGTAAACGTGCTGTTCGCAATCGTATCTCCTCCTACCACCTCCCCTGGTGGCACGTTTCAGGTACGTATCACTCTCTGTGCAGTGTCTAGTGCATAAGCACTGAAAAAGTGAAATAAAAGTGTTTTTCAGTATTAACTGGAATAACATCTAATAGAGTGGAAATCTGCTGGTCCCACAGCACCAAAGTCTCAGGAGTGCTGGATTATTGGAGTTTTACTGTAAAAGTCTCTGACGCCTGGACTATCTACAACAGGCAGTTCAAGGCACTGGAAAGATGCCTGTGCACTGTCTCCACTGGATGGATAAGCCATCCATCATTAGTGCCCTCTCCCATGCATTGAGAAGCATGCATCAGGACCACACCTTCGACATTGAAACCCAGTTACACTCAGTCAACTCTGGTGGGCACGCCATGTTGTTCACATGCCTAACACTAGACCCCCAAAATGGACATAATATTCCAAGCGGAAAAGATGTAAGGGTATCCCCAATGTCTCCTTGAAAAATGGAACATCCCCATTGACTCGATACACACGAAATGCTTGAGGAACTCAGCAGCATCTACGGAGGGAAATAAACAGTCGACGTTTCGGGTTGAGACCCTTCATCAGGACACCCTTCATCCCCATTGACTGTTGGGAATCCCTGGTCTATAACTGCTCAAAGTGGAGGAGGAACATTTGGAATGGCATTGAGAAGCGTGCATCAGGACCACACAGAAGCCCAACAGAAACAATGGAAGGAGTGGACCACCTCTGCAAACTACCCACCCATCAGGCAGCATCTGCCCCATCTGTGGAAGAGTCACCTTGGCTCACCACAAGACCACAGTTCAGGAGAACCATAGAGTTGTACAGCACAGGAACAGGCCCTTGGCCCAACTTGTCCATTCCCAGCAAGATGTCAATCTGAACTTGTCCCATCTGCCTGTATTTGGCCCATATGCCTCTAAAACTTTCTTATCCATGTACCTGTCTAAATGTCTTTTAAATAGTGTAATTGTACCCATCTCTACAGCTTCCTCTGGCAGCTCGTTCCATAAAGCCACCACCCTCCGTGTGAAAAAGCTTCCCCTCTGTTCCCTTTTAAATCTTTCCCCTCTCACCTTAAATCTATGCCCTCTAGTTTTGACTCCCCTACCCTGGAGAAAAGACTGTGACCATTCACCTTATCACCTCACGAATTTATATAACTCTATAAGGTCAACCCTCCTGAGCTCCAGAGTTACTGCCTATGTAAAAGACTTGTAGCCTTGCCTAGAACGGCTCTTTGTTTTAGGCCGTCCCCTGGGGTCGAGGATGAGCTTTTTCCACGCTGTTATTTTGAGGAGTGGTAGATGCTCGGTGCATCCTTCGAACAAAGCCATGTAGCACACTTAGAATCTGCACTGGAGCCGGGAGATTGTTTAAGCTTCACACAGTCCCACAGGCAAAGTTTTCACTGATAATGCAAGACTGCAAACAACCAAAAGACAAGCCTTGCGAGCATCTAATGCTTAACAATTATTTCAGCGGCCACTGGCTTTAACAATGCACCAAGATTTTAACAAACTGTACACATTTTCACTGTGGTTTGCACCCCTTACCTGCACTGTTAATGGGGATCTCAGGTGCCCTTTTGCATTCCAACTCGGTTCAGATCTGTTTAAATTAATGCTCAAGGGGGATTTTGCATAAATTGATTTAGCTACAGTATCACAAGAGTAAGCTAAAACCCTGCACGACTTAAATATAATGGAAACACGACTCCTGATCATTATTTCTTGCAGAATCATGAACTCCTTTGATACCTTGCCACACAAGATCCCAAGGTAGATATCAAAGAGATTGTCCATTCCAGGATAATCCATTCTGAAAGATTCCTAAACCTAGGAAAGCAAAATATTGCAACTGCTGGAAAATTAATATTGGATCATAAAGTGATGGTCATGTTGCATCTGTGGAAAGGTAGCTAATCATAGTCACACAGAACAGAAACAGGCCCTTTGGCCCATTGTGTCTATGCTGTCCATAAAGTACACCACCACGGTAGTGTAGCAGTTAGCGTAACGCTATTACAGCGCCAGCGACCTGGGTTCAATTCTGGCCACTGCCTGTAAGGAGTTTGCACCTTCTCCCCGTGTCTGCGTGGGTTTCCTCCGGGTGCTCCGGTTTCCTCCCACATTCCAAAGACATACGGGTTAGGAAGTTGTGGGCATGCTATGTTGGCACCGGAAGTGTGGCGACACTTGCGAGCTGCCCCCAGCATATTCTCAGTAACACAAAAAGACGCATTTCACCGTGTGTTTTGATGTACATGTGACCAATAAGTATCTTATCTTATGCAATACACAAAAACTGCTGAAGGAACTCAGCAGGTCAGGCAGCATCCATGGAGGGAAATAAACAGTCAACATTTCGGGCTGAGACCCTTCATCAGGACTGGAAAGGAAGAGGGCAGAAGCCAGAATAAGAAGGTGGGGGGAGGGGGAGGGGGAGGAGCACACTCAGGCAGGGGATAGGTGAGTCCAGGTGAGAGGTCTTCTATGACTAGGAGATTCAATTGTTTGACCAGATGCTTGGTATTTGTTTATTATTGGGACATGTACTGAGATATAGTGAAAAGGTTCTGTTAGCGTGCCATTCAGATGATCACTCCATACATAAGTACACTGAAGTAGTAAAAGAAGAAACACAGAGACAGTGCAGTGCGGGTAGACAAATAAAGTGCAAGGGCCATGATGAGGTAGATTGGGAGATCAAGAGTTCATCTTTTAGCATGTGAAAATAACCCAGTGACTGGGGGAACATGCAAACTCCGCACAGACAGCACTTGATGTCCCTGGAACTACGAGGCAGCAGCTCTAACCACTACACCACTGCTTCTTAAATGTTGTGAGTGCACCCGCCTCCACTACCTTCCAGGTTTCAACCTCGCTCTGGGTGAAAAAAATTCTTCCTCAGATCCTCTCTACTCCTCACCTTCAACCTACACCCTCTGGTCTGCATTGGCGAAACGTTTCTTCCTATCTACCCCACCCTTGCCTCTCAGAATGTTTCAGGTCGATCAGAACAATTTAGAGAGGCAGGGAAAGGAAGGAAGGAAGAAGAGAATGAAAGACAGCATCTGTAATGAGGTGCCATCCACTCTCGCATCTGTCCCAAAGAAGGTCACTGTGAGCTATAAGGTCAGAGCCACACCTTTCGACTTTATGTTCCAGCCTCAACAATTTCAAGTAGATTCTGCTCTCTCTTTTGTTTTGTAACGTGTCCCATCTCCATCTCCGTGACCATGTACCATCATCTCTTCTGTCCATCAACCTACCCCAGCGTTTTATCTTAGTGTACAAGAACGACACAGGTTGAATTTTGTCCTTCACAAATTTATTTATTTTCTTCAGTCCCGCTGAGTGCACACATCTGCCAACACAGCCCTGACAGAGAGGAATCAAAATGTTGTCTGTCAAAGAACAGAACAGTGTTGCCAAGGTAAGCCCCAAAAGCACCGTGATCCCTGCTGACTTGGAGGAGAACATCTATCAACAACCTACTCTGGACCTTTGCTTTTTTTCTCCTGTCCCTTGCTTCTTTCCTCTGCTCCTTAAAACCAGTTTAGCTCTAATGTTTCCCCATTCTAACAAAAGGCCATTGACTTGAAACTCTGTTCCCCTCTGCACAGGCTCTTGAGAAATGTATGTTGCTACATCCAAATGATTCTTAATTCCCTTCCTGAGGCTTTTCCTTCTACTGTTACTGTTCCACACACTTGTTATGCTACACATCTTTGCAAGGAAGAAGAATTTCAACATATTGGTCCTAAAATTAATTTTTTACTGCTTTGAACCCAAGCTTCTAGTTAAAATACTGACAGGGAATGGAAGAAATGTTCTTGCAACCTTGAAATTATGCCAGTTTTTGAATGCACAGTATCAAATTGCTCTATCAAAATTGCAGAGAAAAGAATTTGCTATAAATCTATTGAATGCTCATACAATTCTAAAGCTGTGTAGAGAGATTTAAATTTGATTGCCTTTACTATCTTGTAATGACTCAGAAGGAGGATATTCAGCCTGTTCAGTCGGTGCTGGTTGCTTGGGGAGTAATCCTATATGTCATCTCCTTTCCCTGTACCTCTGTAACTTATTCTTTCTCACACATGCTCATCAAACCCTGCCTCCGCTTCTTCAAACCTTTTTTCTATTGACCTACACCCAAGGGGTAACTTAAAGCATAATAGATGCTGGAGGAACTCAGCGGGTCAGGCAGCATCTGTGGAGGGAAATGGGCAGCCGATGTTTCGGGTCGAGACCTGGACTTCATCTGGACTAGAAGATAGAGGGGAGATAGCCGGTATAAAAAGGTGGTGGGAGGGGGCGTGCAGTTTCTTGTGTCTCCAGTGCAGTGTAGCAGTTAGCATAATGCTTTACAGCGCCAGTGACCCGGGTTCAACTGCCTTTAAGGAGTTTGTACGTTCTCCCCGTGACTGAATGGGTTTCCTCCGGGTGCTCCGGTTTCCTCCCACATTCCAAAGACATACGGGTTAAGAAGTTGTGGGCATGCTATGTTGGCACCAGAAGCGTGGCGACACTTTGTGGGCTGCCCCTGGAACACTCTACACAAAAGATGCATTTCATTGTGTGTTTAGATGTATATGTGACGAATAAAGATCTGATCTGATCTGATCTGATCTGATCTGATCTGATCTTATCTTATCTTATCAATTCACCCACCAACACTTATTTAAGACATGGGAGCACCCAGAGGAAACCCAGTAGATCAGACCGATAAGGTGCAAATGCCACACAGACAGTATCTGAGGTTAGGATCAAACCTGGAACTTTGTGGACAGGTACTCTAACAGACGTATCTGTGTGCACCCTTGGTTGTGCTTAATGATTATTCAGAGATGGTGAGGTGATCTTTGCATCTGTTTTTAACCTACCCCCTGCACCTCTAGATCCCTGAGAGTAGATATACCACTGCAAACACCATGCAGTGACATTAAGAAGGAGTCTTCTACTAACTTCTGAAAAGGAAGTTGAGCATTAAAACAAAAAACATTTGTTGAATCCAAAACAAAATCCAAGGTAAATACCAAGCATTCAAATTCCCTGTTACACCACAACAAGGCAACAAACAGCAAAGATCACCTCAAAGATCTATTATGCACTTCAAAGAAATAATCCCTCATCTTGAACAACCTCCCAACCTCACAGCATTTAGTGTTTGCTTGGTTCTATTAATGTTTGGTCGGTCTCTTGACTTAGCTATGTCGTTAGGAGCGAAAGTGTCTCTAGAACTAGGGGACATGGCCTCAAGATTCGGGGGAATAGATTTAGGACGGAGATGAAAAGAAACTGCTTTTCCTGGAGAGTAGTGAATCTGTGGAATTCTCTGCCCAGGGAAGCAGTGGAGGCCACCTCATTAAATAGATTTAAGACACAGTTAGATAGATTTTTGCATAGTAGGGTAATTAAGGGTTATGGAGAAAAGGCAGGTAAGTGGAGCTTGAGTCCACAGCCAGATCTGCCATGATCTTATTGAATGGCGGAGCAGGCTCGATGGGCCAGATGGCTGACTCCTTATTTCTTATGTTCTTAGAAACAGAAACTTAGAACAATTGGAGCAGGAATAAGCCACCCAGCCCTACCATTCAGTAAGACCATGACTGAAGTTCTTTCCCAGCACCACCTTCCCACTCTCTCCCCATACCTGACATTGCTCTTCGTGTGAGCTGTTGTGCAGAAATTACAAGAGTGACATACAAATAAATGATTTTGGAGCAGGAAAAGGCCAATCAACCCCTCACAGTCATAACTAATCTGAATAACCTCAGTTCCACAATCCCGCCTACCCCAATAACATTTTACATCCTTGTTTATCAAGAATATATCTAACTCTGCCTTAAAAATATTCAAAGACTCTGCTTAAGATAAGATATCTTTATTAGTCGCATGTACGTCGAAATACACAGTGAAATGCAGCTTTAAGGAAGATCCACCCCCCTTTAAGGAAGAGAGTTCCAAAGACTCATGACTTCTGAGAAAAATGGTCTGTCTAAGATGGGCAATGTCTTACTTTTAAAAGGTGACCCCAAGTTTGAGATCTTCCCACAAGAGGAAACATCCTCTCCGCATCCAGCTGGATTACAAAGGTGCAAGTATCATTTACAAATGTCCAATGATCAATCGCTGAGTTAGCTCTTCTCGGATCAGATCAGATGAATTTAGTTTATTGTCATATACACCAGGGTGCAATGAAATTCCTTGATCTCATGAAGCTCACTGAGCACACATCGTACATGATAATGATAAATACAATGATAAGTACAGTGACAAGCACAAAACAACAGAATGATGCAAAGTTTACTGGTGCATTCTGAGGTGTAAAAAGAAATGCTGAAGTGACAGTAACTGAGAGGAATAGAATTAAGGGTTCAGGAATGTGGCAGCACCACTGGTAAGGGGATGTGAAAGAGGTGATTGGTTCAGAAGTCTGACAGCAGTGGGGAAGAAGCTGTGCTTGAGTCTGGTTGTCCGGGCTTTCAAACTCCTGTATCTTCCCCCAGAAGGTATAAGAGAGGAAAGGGAATGGCCAGGGTGGCAGGCATCCTTGACCATATTGCAAGCCTTCCTGAAGTAACGCACGGTGAAGATGGAATGGATGGAAGGAAGTGAGGAGCCTGTGACAGACTGGGCAGTGTTTACCAGTCACTGTAGGTTCCAACGGTCCAGAGCAGAGCAGTTGCCACACCAGGCTGAGGTGCAACCCGTCAGGATACTTTCTATATTCATCTGTAGAAGTCCGAAAGAATCCCCGTAGACATGCCGAATCTTCTCAATCTTCTCATACGCTGATGTACTTTCTTGAAGACCACATCAGAATAGGGACCAGGAGAGATTGCTGGTGATATGGATGCCTGGAACTTGAAGCTGTTGACCATCTCTACAGCAGCTCCATTGATGAGGACAGGGTGTTGTCCACCACCCCCACCATGCTTTCCCACTCCTTAGATCAACAACAAACTCTTTCATCTTGCTGATGTTAAGGGCTAGGTTGTTGTTCTGACACCACGACACGAGGTTCTCAGTCTCTTCCCTGTACTCTCAACATTGTTGTTGATTAGCAGACACTGTCTCCTCTCTCAACTGAATAACCAATGAAACATGTTAGACTTTTGATGGATGCCTTTGAAAATAAAGCCTTATTGATCGAGATCATATTTTGATTTGAAAGCAAAATTTGTCTTCAGCCATGCACAAATCCATGTAAGAAAACCTATACCAATAAAAATTTCATTATGCAGTTTCAGTTTGACAGCACCCAATTTAACACCTCAAACTAACAGCTCCACAGCCTCAGGAAGACCAGGATTCCATAAGAATGCAGAATAAGATTGTGCAGTGTTTGGCTACCATTGAAGATGTTTAGTGCAACACACAAAACGCTGGAGGAACTCAGCTGGTCAGGCAGCATCTATGGAGGGAAGTGCACAGTTGACATTTCGGGTCGAGATGAAAGTTTCAACCTGAAAAGTTGACTGTCCATTTCCCTCCACTGATGCTGCCTGACCCACTGAGTTCCTCCAGCATTTTGCGTTTTGCTCCAGATTCCAGGATCTGCAGACTCTTGTGTCTCCATTGAAGAAGACTATCTCAGGGTCCAAACAAGGGTTGGAAAAGTCATTGACAACTTTAGCTGCACAGAACAAACTATGCCTACTGATACAATTTACTGGTCAGAAGTTACTTTCAGCTGCAGGCAGCTCCATACGTCAATGATTTATTGAATGGTCTGATCACAGATAGACGAGGGCAAAGTCATGATTTCTGGGACGGGCTGTTGCTTACGTTTGTTATTCATAACAGGAGATTGTGGATGGGATGTGGAGAGTAGAGTTGGGGTGAATGGGACAAGTGGGAGAGGTGGAATGGACTGAGTTCAGAGGTACCTGGAGTGTTAAGACGGTTGCCTCAGTCACACCTCTTAATTAGATTGCAATGTTGATTAATTGCCTGGGACACATGTTGGTACTTGGTATATTGTCATGCTCAGGTGTTTCGTCTGTAAACAACTGGAGGGACTGAGCCCTTTGACAAGAATATAAATCAGTCAAATGACTCTTAAAAGGTGATTAAATTAGTGAAACTCTGAATCCTTTCCAAATAAAGCATCTATGGATTAATCTCTCTCCATAGATGCTGCCTGACCTGCTGAGTATCCTTTCTCATTTCAGATTTCCAGCAACTGCTCAGCACTGTCTCTCGGTTCCAGGATGTTATTTATGTTGCATTTTCCTCCCTTATTCTCCTTCGATTTACCCCTCCTTTAGAGAGATCTGCCATTAACAAGCTTTCACCTAATCTTTCTCAGTTAACACCATTTTCTCTTGGCCTCCACCATATCACAGACCAACTTAAAAGTTTAAGGAGATTCAGCTTGTCTTTGAAGACTCTGACAAACTTCTGCAGATGTACAGTGGAAAGCATTCCAACTGGTGTGGGAAATCCAATGCACAGGAACACAAGAGGCTACAGAGAGTGGTGGACTCAGCCATTTCCATCGCAGGTACAGCTCTCCCCACCGTCAAGGACACCTACAAGAAGTGACGTCTCAGGAAGGCGACATCCATCATCAGGGATCCCCACCATCCGGGCCATGCCCTCTTCTCGATACTGCCATCAGGCAGGAGGTACAGGAGCCTGAAGACCCACACCTCAAGGTTCAACAACAGCTTCTTCCCCACTGCCATCAGGTTCTTGAACCAAACCAAAAAATCTTAACATTATAGGCTGATATTTCTTTTTCTCTTTCTCAACTTGCACTAGTGTTGGAATGTTTATTTTGTTATGTAAGTTATGTATAATTTATGTTAAGTTGACATTAACTTATGTTAGTTATATACCGCGCTGCTGCTGCATGAAGCTATTTTTCATGGCATTTATACCCTGTATGTATGCCTATGAACTTGAACTTGAACGTCCCGTTGTTCTTCCCCCTCCCCCTTCCTTGCTGTTTTATAAATTTCCCCATTCCTTATGAAAGGTCATCAATCTGCAACATTAACTCAGCTTCTCTCTCCACAGGCGCTGACTGACCTGCTGAGCATTTCCAGCATTTTATCTGTTTAAAAGAAGGTTGTTTGGTGGGACAGGCACACCTCAGCAAACATGACCTCATTTTACATCGAACATTGAACAGTACAGCACAGGAACAGGCCCTTCAGCCCATGAATTCTGTGCCGAACATGAGGCCAAATTAAACTAAATCTCTTTTTTTCTGGACAGCACTGTAAAAGCGAGTTATGAAGAGCATTACAATACTCCTTGCATGCCTGATGAGGAATTAGACCACCATCACAGTGTGATTCATGGATAGAAGTATGCAGTTGAATTCCAGGAAAGGCTCAGTTCAATATGCCAATTGTTGCCTTACCATTCATCGTAACATAGGCAATGGGAGCTGGAGTGGGTCATAGAGTCATACAGCAGAGAAACAGACCCTTCAGCCCACCGTCTGATGAACTTCAAGCACCCATTTACTCAAATCCTACACTAATATTATTTTTCTTTCCTCATTCCCATCCACACATCCAAACAGTAGGAGCCATCTACAATGGCCAATTAATTTACCAACTGATATGCCTTTGGGATGTGGGAGAAAACCAGAGCACCCGGAGGAAACCCACACGGTTACAGGGAGAAGGTGCAAACTCCACACGGACATTGGGCAGGAGGTACAGAAGCCTGAAGTCCCACAGCACCAGGTTCAAGAACATCTGCTTCCCTTCAACCATTTGGTTCTTGAACCAACTGGCATAACCCTAATCAGGGGTGTTTAGCAACACCATGACCACTTTGATCACTTTGCTCTAAAACTGACTTTTTTTTTGTTCTAATTGTGTTCTTTCTTGTAAAAATTGTTTAATTTATGTTCTTCTTGTGAATGCTTCTTCTGTGCCTGTGAGCTGCAAGTAAGTTTTTCATTGCACCTGTGTGTACATGTCCTTGTGTATCTGACAATAAACTCGACTTTGAGTTTCGACTTTGATTTTTGACAGCATCCAAGGTCGGGATTGAACCTGGGTCACTGAAACTTGTGAGGCAGCAGCTCTACTGGCTGTGTCACTATACTGCTTGTCATCCAATGCTTTGGACCTGCCCTACCACTGAACATGATCGGGGCTGACTATCCACTTCAGTACTCTATTCTGGACTTCTCCCCATATCTGTGGATCCCTTTGGAATTTTCATCTACCTCCTCTTGAATATATTTAATGGTTTGACATCCACTGCCTTCTGTGGTAAAGTATTCCTCAGGTTCACCAGCCTGAAGAAATTTCTCTTCATAGTTCTAAATGGATGTGCCTGCTGTTTCGGACTCTCCATTGGGAATATCTTCCCTGTATCTAGTCTGCAAATCCACACTGGAAACAACTGACAGTGGAAGAAAAGATACAGCACTTCCAAATTTCCAGGCCAGTATTTTTTTGGGTTTGTTATTGCTGGGGAAATAATTAGTGTCCTCAATGGTCTATAGATATGTGTAGGAACTTGACAAGTGTCCTCAACTAAGGCTGGGGAATAGTTAATATTCTGCACCATTCTGCCTTTCAACTGAGTTTCCCAACATCAGCAAAAAGTAACACTTAATTTCCATATTGTTTGTGGTTGCTGACAAAAGAAAATTAGAACCAAACCCCGTGTTAAATAGAATATGCAGACGTTGTGAATCCTACAGGCTCAAGGAGTGATTCAGAGGTGTAAACTGATTGCATACTACCTCAACTGGGTTCTTACAATGTACAAGCCTATCTCAGATTGCTGTTTTATGTCACTCTTTGTCATGAGAGAGCTTATCTTCTTGGATGCTGACAAAACAATTAACTATATTTGATGTAACCACTTAAATCAGGAGTTGGAATATATTCAATACTATTCCACATCTCACTTCAATTATTGATCACCTGCAAAGGTAATCAAGAATTATAGTCAGTAATTCAGAATCACAATCAGAATCAGATTTATTGTCACGGATGATGTGAAATTAAAATTATTATAAATTACAAAAATCAATAAATAATGCAAAAAAAAAGGAAAAACGAGGCCATGGATTGATGGACTATTCAGAAATCTGATGGCGGAGGAGAAGAAGCTGTTCCTGAATCGTTGAGTCTGGGTCTTCAGGCTCCTGTACCTTCTTCCTGATGATAGTAACGAGAAGAGGGCATGTCCTTGATAGTGATCAATTATAATCAATAATCAATATTCACATAGGCCCAGTCATAGAGGTTAAGACACTGGTTAGCATTTTGTTCACTGCATTGCAAAATGATGCATGATTGTCTTGCTATATTGGATGCAAAGCTATTAACTTGAACGACTTCAGAAAACACCAAAATACCTTTTTCTTAGGCTGTCCCTGGGGATTGGGGATAACTTGCTTCCATTTGCTTCTAAGTGGCTAAAGATAAGATTATTTATTTATTAGTCATATGTGCATTGAAACACACAGTGAAATGCGTCTTTTTGCCTTACTGAGAATGTGCGGGGGGCAGCTCGCAAGTGTCGCCATGCTCCGGCGCCAATATAGCACACCACAACTTCCTAACCCGTACGTCTTTGGAATGTGGGAGGAAACCGGAGCACCTGGAGGAAACCCACGCAGACACGGGGAGAACGTACAAACTCCTTACAGACAGTGGCGGGAATTGAACCTGAGTCGCTGGCGCTGTAATTGTGTTATGCTAACCCTACACTGCCGTGCTGCTGTGGAAATGGTTTATTTTTCCATAGACGGGGCAGGCAATAGCAGATGTGATGGGTAGTTTGTGATGGGATCTGAGGAAGAACTTTTTTCACCCAGAGGGTGAATGGGATCTGGAATGTGCAGCTAAGGGGTGGTGGAGGCAGGCACTCCCAGAGTGTTGAGGAAATGTCTGGATGAGCATTGGAATCAGCAAGGCATAAAAGACTACAGACCAAAATGATACTTAGACAGATCCATGGATAGGAAAGGTTTAGAGAGATAAGGGTCAAATGCAGGTGAATGGGACTAGCTTAGGTGGTCATCTTGGTCGGCATGGACAAGTTGGGCCGAAGGGCCTGTTTCCGTGCTCTGTGACTCTATGTCTGTAAATACTAGGAAGTGAGAATAGTATAGATCAGGACTGGATGCCCAGCATGGACATGATGGGCTGAAGAGCCTGTTTCTGTGCTGTGTGATTCAATGGTTTCAGGTATGAACATTGACTGGAATGAAAAGGACCGAATGAATCAGAGAAAATCTATGGTGCAGAAGAAGGCCATTCAGCTCTCCATGTCTGTGCTGGTCAAAAAATAGCCACCAAGCCTAATGCCACCTTCCAGCAGTGGATACGTAAACCTGCAGGTCATGCCTTTTCAAGTACTCTTTAAGTGTGACAAGGACTTCTGCCTCCACTTCCCTTTCATGCAGCGACTTCAAGACCCCCACTGCCCTCTGACTGATAAACTTCCTCATCTCTCTTCTAGTCCTACCAATTAGGCAGCAAAGTACAGCAGCCGGTAGAGCCACTGCTTCACAGCACCAGAGACCCGGGTTCGATCCTGATCCTTGGGTGTTGTCAACCAACTCCTTGGGTGGAGTTTGCACATTCTCCCTGTGACCATGTGGATCCCCCCCCCCCCCACCATCCCAAAGAGGTGCAGCTGGGTTGGTTGATTGGCCACCGTAAGTTGCCCCTGGTGTGTAGGTGAGTGGTAGATCTTGAGGGGATTTAATGGGAATGTGTGGAAGGTAAAATGGGATTGCTGTGGGATTAGTGTAAATGAGCGCTTGATGTTCAACACAGATTCAATGGCCTAAAGGGCCTGTTTCAATGCTGTATGACTTTAAATTGATGGGGTGGTTACTGGCTTTTCTGCTCTTTGTGGACGCAGCAGCTTTGACAAGTAAATGGCAGCAGGACTCAAACAGCTTGGTTAGAACTGTAGCTGGTGCTGAAGCTGAGATATTTAGTGCCACAACCAAGATGCTGTCAGGGCCTGTGACCTTTGAATTTTAGTCTATGTAGGCCTCTTTCAATGCCGTGGAAAGTGAATCAAGTTGGCTATAGCTAGGCTGCAGTGATGACATTAGTTCAGTGAGGTGGAACATTCACTCTGCACTTCTGTCTTAAAATGGTTGCAAAAGCTTCTGTCTTAATCTGATAAAATAGGCCCCACTGGGCTATTTGATCAAGGAAGTATCTGCAGACAGCTACGTGGGAAAACAATTGCAGTTGCTCTCTCTCCTGTGGACAGAAATTATCTTTCTCTACTTTTAATCACTCAGTAATGAAACTACAGATCTGTTTTGCTTCTAAACCTGCAATTTCTGACATTCAATAATGGTGCCAAGGGTAAAGAGTGAGAAGCATTCATTAAACAACAATTTCCAACTTGTAACAAATCTAATCGGATCAATTTGCAGTCTTGTCCAAATAACCGAAAATGTTTCAATACCCCGAAACACTCTGAATTATTCATTCATTTAACAAGGAAATAATCCAGCAAAATAGGAATATGCTGTCAAGTTTTGCTGTAATTTTCCGGTCATCTAAATTGTGATTTCAAACTAAGGGCAGGTAGATTCCAAATGTTTCTACTCTTTACAGATGTCACACCTCAAGGGCTATATAAATGGACCAGTTTGCACTAATATGGATTTTTTTTTGGTTCTAATTGTGTTCTTCTTGTAAAAATTGTGAATTTATGTTTAATTATGTTTTTCTTGTGAATGCTGCTTATCTGATGCTATGTGTCTGTGATGCCGCTGTAAGTAAGTTTTTCATTGCACCCGTGCACACATGGACGTGCATATGACAATAAACTCAACTTTGACTCTGACTATGAACTGCAGTAGTGTTGTGATTAAGTCCCTGGGCTAGTAGCCAGAGGGTTGGATCAATGACTTAGTCATAGAATCATGGAAATGTATAGCACAGAAATGGGCCCTTTTGACCCACCAACTGTGATCCCTGTCTATGCTCGTCCCATTTGCCCACATTAGCCCCATATCCCTCTACACCTTTCCTATACCTGTCCAAATGCCTTTTAAACATTGTAATTGTGTCTATCTCCAACACCATCTCTGACAGCTTGTTCTAGACATTCACCACTCTCTTTGTGGAAAATCTTACCCCTCAGATCCCCTTTAAATATCTCCCCTCTCATCTTAAACCTAGACTAGATTTGTGAGGAGGAAGGTCTAGACTCTAATTCTAGACTCCCTGCCCTTGGAAAAAGACTATCTATCTCTCCTGTCTACATAGAACATAGAACATTACAGCACAGTACAGGCCTTTCGGCCCACAATGTTGTGCCGACATTTTATACTGCTCTAAGATCTATCTAACCCTTCTCTCCCACATAGCCCCCCATTTCTACATCAATGCACTTTGTATTAACTCAATGTAACTGGACTGTGCAATGAATTGACCTGTACAATCGGTTCTGTAAGACAAGTTTTTCACTGTACCTCGGTACAAGTGACAATAATAAACTAATACCAATAGACCAATACTAATTTCTCCATCATTCATGTGTCTAAGAGTCTCTTTAACGTCCCTAATGTACCTGCCCCCACAACCTCTGCCAGCAGTATGCCCCTCTCTATGCCCCTCATAATTTTATAAACCTCCATAAGGTGACACCTCAGCCTCCTACGTTCCAGTGAGTTCACCAGATGGGAGTTCGAATCCCACCACGGCAGCTGGGAAATTTAAATTCAAGTAATGAAATAAATCTGGAATATTTTTAAACAAAAATGCTGAGTCACAGTAGCCCATAAAACTACTGTCTGCAAAAAAAAAGACCAGGTTTGCTTATGTTCTTCAGGGAAGGAAACCTGCCAACATCACTCAGTTAGACCCATGTGTGACTCCGGATCCACCAAGGTGAACATCTACTTAGTTCAAGGCAACTGGAAATGGACAGTATATCCCAGGCACAGTCCACATGCCATAATTGGAAAGATTTACTCCTGCTATATGAAAACCTCTAAGTTAATGTCATGGGATATTAACACACATTGCATTTGCATTGCACCATCCTGTCTACTGTTTGAGTGGAGCTTGTCTACTGATGATGGATTCATTCCTTTATCTGAAAAAAGTCAGAGTCAAAGTCAAGTTTATTGTCATATGCACAAGTAGATGTATGCACAGGTGCAATGAAAAACTTGCAGCAGTAACACAGGAACATAGCATCAGATAAGCAGCATTCACAAGAAAACATAAATTAAACAAATCTGAATAAAGTAAAATTGAATAAATTTGTTTCTGGGTGACGATCACACAGCAGCTTTCCCTGGCTGATATTGTCATTCAGAAACAAGTAATCCTGACCGTTAATTTAGAAGGTAAAATCTAGTTAATTCAGAATCTATTAGATTTTGAAAGGAGGTGGGAGTTCAGTGGAAATACTTAAAAGGTAGTCGAATAGTTTAAACCTGTATGACAGTACAAACTGGCTCACCTGCGCCCCCTGTAGAATGTAAACCAAATAGTTACCAAAGTTATTGCTTTGTAACAGCTTTTCATCTATAAATTTACGTTGTATGCAGGAAAACAAAATGCAGTAATTTAAGGAAACACTGACTGATGTCTAGTTAGGAGACAGCAATTCTTAAGGCTTTTACTAGTGGTGGTATTACTTACTCTACTTAAACTTGCAGATTTTAAAACTTAATGCAAGACAGTCATCGACACTGCAAAGGACATTTTCACACAGGTCACAGCTTTTTCAAGTTTTTACATAATGATAATCTAATGACTAAGGTAATTGTACAGAAAATCATGGGCTGCAGGAGGCCTGATATTCCTGATGTATGTCTGTGGGTAAGGCCAGGAAACTTTCCAGTAGATTTCAAGAACAAATTATTAAATTTAATCATTTATCACGATTTAGTGACAAACTCAACAGCTACTCTTTTTTTAATCCAAGTTTTTCCCAATCTACATTAAATTATTTAGGGTATTCAGCCTTTCAAGATCATACTATACGTATATCCATACACATAAACACACAGAATACAAATGTCTAGGGACATGCATATGCATACACTATTTCTTTGTTTGGAGTGTTGGAACTGCAGGACTAAAGAATACACACTTGGTTTGGTTTGTACCATTCAGTAGTTAGGATAATGCAGTTATTGTAACATCAATGTCTGCTCAGATGTGACACAAGGAAAATCCTAGTTCTTGAGAGATTTGGTGACCATAGAAACCATGTCACACATTCCTTCCAAGCAAAGTTCATTTACTACATGTGAAATGACTTTTTTCATTCAAGGCAAGTGAGAGTCACTGTGAGGGTTGGCATTCACTGTCCATCAACTGAGTGGTCTGCTGGGAGTCAGTCAGAAGTCACCTCTATACGAGACTGGGTAATGAGAGCAGATATCTTTCTCAGAAGGGTGTTACTT
Source organism: Pristis pectinata (assembly GCF_009764475.1). NCBI lineage: Eukaryota > Metazoa > Chordata > Chondrichthyes > Rhinopristiformes > Pristidae > Pristis > Pristis pectinata. Next base: position 13,844,600 of record NC_067436.1, on the reverse strand, counting down.
TGGGATTTTATGACCACCTTTTACTTTCATAGCTCACTATTCCTGATGTTGGGTTGTTAATTCTTGATTTATTTAATTAATTGAATTTAAATTCCCCAGTTGTCATGGTGGGATTTTGAACACGTATCTCCAGATCATAAATTCTGGCCTGTGTTTACTGTTGGTAATTTAAGGCAATAATGCATCATTACAATGCCAAAAATGTATCATAATGTGTTTCTTATGCAGTCATGTTATAAAATGCCTCATTCAAACACAGAATGTGATTTCACACTTCCATTGATGTCTTTATGCAGGCAGTGTAGTGTTCTCTTTTCTTTCCATTGTTTAGTGACATACTTTGCAGAAGCTTTCTACGTTGCTTCTTTGAACGTTGATTGGCGCTGTAACATTTCCATTCTCGATCAGTGGTGTCAATACTTGCACAGCAGTCATCGAAACTGTTGCTTGTCAATACCACCAGCTCTTGAGGGACATTTCTACCGACTTCAAGCAGTATCATCCTACATCAGTCAAGTGCACGGTTTAACCGTTTAACCCACAGTTTAACTGTGCGCAGCTTCAAGTTTCTGGACATCATTGTCTCAGAGGATCGACCTTGGACCCAACACATTGATGCAATCACGAAGAAGTCACACTAGCAGCTCTACTTCGTTAGGAGCTTGAGGAGATTTGGTTTGTCACCAAGGACTCTTACGACCTTCTACAGATGTACGGTGGAGACCATTCTGACTGGTTGCCCCACCGCCTGGTATAGAGTCTCTAATGTGCAGGATTGAAAGAGGCTGCAGAGGGTTGTAGACTCAGCCAGCTCCATCACGGGCAAAACCCTCCCTACCATCGAGGACATCTTCAAGAGGCGATGCCTCAAGAAGGCAGCATCCATCATTAAGGACCCTCACCATCCGGGACATGCCCTCTTTTCATTACTACCATCAGGGAGGAGGTACAGGAGCCCAAAGACCCACACTCAATGTTTTAAGAACAGCTCCTTCCCCTCCGCCATCAGATTTCTGAATGGTCCATGAACCCATGAACACTACTTAATTATTCCTCTTTTGCACTATTTTTCTTATTTTGTTTTGGTAACTTTCAGTAATTTTTATGTCTTGCACTGTACTGCTGCCGCAAAACAACAACTTTCATGACATATGTCAGTGATAATAAATCTGATTCTGATTCTGAGGTGGGGGTGCAGTCCAAAGTGGTCTTTGAAGCTCTGATGGTACAGACAATCCACACACTCATTGAGATACACCAGATTTTCTGATATCTACACTAATGCCATTATTACTTAAAGGATGGTGTCCAACTTTCTATATCGCCTCCATTAAGATAATTGAATACAAAAGGAAAATCATCCATTATTTTATTGAGTGGTGAAGCAGCTTGTTCCTGGTGCCTGTATTACCTTGAGCTGGATTTGAACCAGGATCCCAAAAGCGAAAGGGAAATGCCAAGTGTGTGGCCAACAAGACCAAAAAGGCACTTCTAGGTACAAGACTAGTCATCCTGTTGGCAGTGCTTCAGCTGGGTCAATATCCGATCCACCGAGCCACCAATTTCCAGCAGCAAAATTGTTAATTTTTATCCAAGGAAGGTCATGCTGTGATGGACTCAACAAGGGAGGGAGGTACAGAAGTCAGTTAGTGGCAAGTTCTTAACAAAACAAGGCAGAGTTTGTTCTTTTCAATAGGTTACTTCTAAGGAAACCATGAGCAAACATTCAAATATCAAGAGCAACATACAAAAATAGGTGGATCCGGTGAGGGGGGGGGGGGTGTGACAGGCAGGTGGGGGAGGGCGGAGAGTGGGAATGATGTAAGAAGCTGGGAGGTGATAGGTGGAAGTGACAAAGGGCTGAGGAAGATGGAATCTAGTAGGAGAGGACAGTGGACCATGGAATAAAGGGAAGGTGAGGATCCTAGCAGTACCAGACCTCAAAAGAAATATTGCCTTGAAATCCTGTGGCATAGCAACAATCTTTTTTCATAGTTATGGAACTGAAAATTGAGTTCCTTCTCTTTTAGTGAAACACCATTTCTGCGTTGTTTCTTACCGTTTCTGAATTCCGACCTGACACCTCTGGGTGTGGGTTATACTTGCGACCCTGAGGGAATTTTCTCTTCAGGGGTACATGGAGTCCATCACGTATGCAGCCTCCTTCCAAAGTCAAAGTGAACTTTGTTGTCATATGAACAGGTACTGTACATGTATGCACAGGTGCAATGAAAAACTTACTTGCAGCAGCATCGCAGGCACATAACATCAGATAAACAGCATTCACAAGAAAAACATAAATTATACATCAACTAAACACAATTTTGACAAAAAAGAACACAATTAGAACAAAAAAAATCAAAGTCCATTTTAGTGCAAAGTGATCATAGTGGTCATGGTGTTGCTTAACTCCACTGATCTTATGCCGGTTGGTTCAAGAACCGAATGGTTGAAGGGAAGCAGATGTTCTTGAACCTGGTGGTGTGGGACTTCAGGCTTCTGTACCTCCTGCCCGATGGTAGCTACAAGAACATGGCATGGCCCGGATGATGTGGATCTTTGATATGGATGTTGCCTTCTTGAGGCAACATTGATACTACCGATGGTGGGGAGGGATGTGTCCGTGATGTATTGGGTAGAGTCCACTACTCTCTGCAGCTTCTTATGTTCCTGCGCATTTGAATTGCATACCAGACCATGATGCAACCAGCTGGGATACTTTCAGCAGTACATCTGTAGAACTTTGTTAGAGTGTTCGGTAACAAGCTGAACCTCCTTAACCTCCTAAGAATGTAAAGATGCTGGCATGCTTTCCTTGTGATTGCATCTATGTGCTGGGCCCAGGACAGGTCCTCTGGAGCATTGTAGGAGAAGTAGAACACAAGCAAAGTGTTTCGTGGTGAGTCAATGGTTAGTTGGGCCTGCAATAATCTTCCCACATTCTCCTGATTTGCTTCAGATTGGAAAATTGCATGTAAGATAAGATAAGATTTCTTTATTAGTCACATGTACATCGAAACACACAGTAAAGTGGATCTTTTGCGTAGAGTGTTCTGGGGGCAGCCCGCAAGTGTCATCACGCTTCCAGCACCAACATAGCATATCCACAACTTCCTAGCCCGTATGTCTTTGGAATGTGGAAGGAAACCGGAGCACCCGGAGGAAACCCATGCAGTCAGGGGGAGAATGTACAAACTCCTTACAGACAGTGGCCGGAATTGAACCCAGGTCGCTGGCGCTGTAATAGCGTTATGCTAACTGCTACACTACCATGCCTGCCCCACTTTGCTGTTTAAGAAAGGTGAAAGAGAGAAATCATACGTCATTAAGCCTAATGACTGTTGTCAGGGACTTATTAGAGTTTATAATTAAGGATCAAGTGGCTGAACACCCTAAATGTTTTCAGTTGATCAGAGAGATCTGGCATGGGTTTGTAAAGGGTACAAAGATTAAGCGTCATACAGTCACACAGCAAGGAAACAGGCCCTTCAGCCCAACTAGTCCATGCTGACCAAGATTCCTACCTAAGCTAGTCCCATTTGCCCATGCTTGGGCCATACCTTGTTAAACCTTTCCTATACATGTACCTGTCCAAGTGCCTTTTAAATGTTGTTACTGTATCTGCCTCAACCTCTGGCAGCTCATTCCATATACGGAGCACCCTCTGAATAAAAAAGTTTGCCCCTCAGGTTCCTATTAAATCTCTCCCTTCTCTCCTTAAACCTATGCCCTCTAGTTCTTGATCCCCCAACCCTAGGAAAAAAGACTATGTACATTACCCTATGATTCACCTCATGATTTTGTAAACCTCTATAGGATCACCCCTCGGTCTCCTACGCTCCAATGAATAAATCCTAGCCTGCCTAACCTCTCCCTATAACTCAGGCCCTTGAGTCCTGGCAACATCTTCATAAATCTTTTATGCACTCTTTCCATTTAATGGCCTTACAGAGGGACATGTCAAACCGGGTTGAAGAATAGCAAGTTGTGGGTGATGGAATGATGATGGATATTATTTCTATAAGCTTTCAGAAGGCAGTCCTCATAAGGATAACATTGAAGCTCATGGAATTGAAGGGAAATTATTGACTTGGCTAACAAGTGGCACGTGACAGAGAGTAGGAATACTGGGTAAGTATTCAAGCCTACAATGTGATATGGTATCCTGCAAAAATCTGTGTCAAGGCTGCAACTATGATCCTCAGTTAGAAATTACTTAGATGATGGGATAGAAAGCCAGATATCCAGTGTTGTCAAAGATACAGACAGCTGGCAGAGCCACTGCCTCACAGTGTCCAAGACCAGGGTTCAATCCTGACCTTGAGTGCTGGCTGTGTGGAGTTTGCATGTTCTCCGCGTGACTGCGTGGGTTTCCCCCCCGGGGTGCTCCAGTTTCCTCCCACATCCCAAGGATGTGTAGGGTGGGAGGTTAATTTGCCACTGTAAGTTGCCCCTAGTGCATAGTGAGTGGCTGAATCTGAGTGGAGTTGATGAGAATGTGGGGAGAACATAAAAATAATGGAATTAATGTAGGATGTCTAAATTGAGTGGTTGATGGTCAGCACAGACTTGCTGGGCCGAAGGGCCTGTATCCATGCTGTATCTCTCTATGACTCTACTGACAGCATTACAAATGGTGTCAATGAAAGCATTAAGTTACGAAGATCTATCAATAGAAGAAGTCAATGGACTAAGCTGTGGCAAGTGGATTTCATTACAGTTAAATATGAGCCCTTCCAGTTTGGATCTAAAAAGGATAAGACAGAATACTTTCTAAACTGTGAAAAGTTAGAAGCAGTGAAGGCCCAAGAGAGTTGTGGATACAAATACATTGATTACCAAAATGTTGTGGTCAAGAAGAGAATTTAAGCAAAAAGGCATAAGTGCAAGAGAGTAGATGTGATGCTTTAATTACACAAAACCTTGTTTGTACCATATCCAGGGTACCGCAAGCATTTCTGAACATTGCACCTTAGAAGAAATATAAATTCCTTAGTGTGACATAGGTTTATTAAATCAATATGTGACCCCCAGGATTAAATTATAAAGAGAAGTAACACAAACTAGGATTGCATTTGCTGGAATTTATAAATCAAATAGATGAATCAAAGTTTTCAATATCAAGGTAATTACTAATAGGGAAAATAATTGTGTGGAGGAAGTACAGTCTGAAATTCAGAGGCAGATTGAAGCTTAGAAACTCTTCTTCATGCAAAGTTTGGAATTTTCTTTTACAACAGCTAGGTTGACTGTCAGTATTAAATCTGAGAGTGTTAATCAGAGGTGTTAGAGAAGTGGGTCAAAGGCAGGTTTCTGGATTAGAGTCACTGGTCTTATTCAAAATTGAAACACACTTAAGGGGATAAATGTGCTCTCCTCTGGTTCCATTTCCATCCAAAACAACAGACACCGAACTCCAAAAGCTACTTATCGTCTGTAATTTGGTTGGAAGTGTCTTAAGGGTCAGAAAGACCCAATTTTAATTGGTCTGTCTCCCACCTATAGTAATGATCTCTGCATTTCATGGTGTGCATTCCAAGGAAAACCCATGTGTGCAAAACTGTTCCAAAGTAATGTGTGGGCAGATTCAAAGTAGCTCTTGTCATCTTCGGAGCAGATGGTAACCCATACTCAGCCTCCTGCTCAGCTGCGGTTGACGTAGGGAAATTGACAGATTGGAAGAAAGTTATTTCAGAAGCTCACAAAAAATGACTGTGTTAATTATAGTTGGTGTACTTTACATCGGCCAATTAGAAAATAGGAGCAGGAGTGGGCCATTTGGTTCTATGGCCTGCTGCACTATGCAACACGATCAAGGCAGACTATCCATTTCAGTACCCTGTTCCTCTCTTCTCTTGTATTCCTTGATCCCACTGGCAATGAGAAATGCATCCCGCTCCTTCGTAAGTATATTCAATAACAGCTTCCATTGCCTTCTGTGCTGGTTCCTGGAGATTCACACCCTCTGCGTGAAGAAATATTTCCAGATCCTGGTTCTAAATGGCATACTCAATATCTTGGTTCTGGTCTCTCCAGCCATCGAGAACATTCTCCCTTGTATCTATTCTGTCTAGTCCAGTTAGGTTTTTATAGGTTTCTATGATATCTCCTCTCATTCCTATATATGTTAGTGGATTCAAGCCTAATCAACCCAATCTCTCTTTGTACATCTGTCCTACCATCTAAGGAATTAGCCAGGTAAACCTTTGGTGATTGCCTGCATGGCTAGAACATCCTTCCTTGTAAGGAGACCAAAACTACACACAAAGCTCAAAGCACAAAGCTAGGAGTGTCAGCAAGGTCCCCTACAGCGGCAGCAAGACACCCTTGTTAGAAAAAAAATCAAGTCCATTTTAATACAAAGTGATCAAAGTGGTCATAGTGTTGCTAAACTGTAGAGATTAGGATTGTGCTGGTTGGTTCAAGAACCGAATGGTTGAAGGGAAGTAGCTGTTCTTGAACTTGGTGGTGTGGGACTTCAGGCTTCTGTACCCATCTTTGGTTCTTCCTATGCCAATCTGGTGGTGAAACATTAAACTTACTTGTTTTTAAACCACTAGATTTTATCACTCCAATGCTCTCATGAATGGCCAAATATCTTTCATCTTCCATATGTTTCACCTCATCCTAAACGATGCAGCCTGTTTTGAAAAAGGATCTTCAACTTGAAGTGTAAACTCTAATTCTCTTTCCACAGATGGAAACTGCTGACTGTTTTTAATTCCTAGTTGTATTCCCTTCACCAGCAAGTCCTTGACACACATTATCCTCCAGTACAGCAACAAGTCAATTTTAAAACAACAATCAATCTGCTGGAGGAACTCAGCGGGTCGAACAGCATCTGTGGGAGGAAAGGAATTGTCGAAGCTTTGGGTCGAAACCCTGCATCAGTTTTAAGGTTGTCTTTGCATTCAACTCATTCTGATGCTTCACTTGTTTGTACCTTTATAATCATCTCCAGCACCTAAACCCTACAAGGTTCAGCATCTATCCAGCTTTGGTCTTCTGTGACTCATCGACCTTTTCTCTCCACCATTGGTGACCTGTTCCTTCACTAACTAATACTCCCTCCCTTCCTACCTTTTAAGATACTCTTTAAGACTGATTACCTTTCAACTGATCTTTAAAACTGCCCTTTTGACCAAGCTTTGGTGGTTTGGCATCAATTCTTTTTGTCTGATAATCATTCCTTTAAGCCTGTTGGAATGCTAAAGCTTCCAGAGGCTTCTGTTGGAAATCTTCAGAGGTGGAAACTTTCTCTTTCCCTTTCCACTTTGCCCTCTGGACTTGTTCCTCCAGATCTCGTCTATTTGGTGCAACACACAATGGAGATAGAGGAACTCAACCAGCGGGTCGGGCGGCATCTATGGAGGGAAATGAACAGTCAACGTTTTGGGTTGAGACCTTTCATCAGGACTGGAAAGAAAGAGAGGAGATACTTGGTCACATTTCTGACGACTTGGCCTAATACCTTACTTTTCAGTGTCCACTTTTGTTTGTAAATGCTCCAAAGAGGCACCATGAGAACATTCGTGCTATTTAGATAGACATTGTGTGTGAATATTGATTCAAAAACAAAATAATGTTACAATTGGAAACTTGAAATAAAAACAGAAAGTGCTGGGGATGTTGAGCAGGTCAAGTGGCAACTTGAGGGAAGAGGAGAGTTAATGTTTTGTTAATTAATGGACATTAAGAGGAAAAGTCATTGACTTGAAACAGAACTTGGCGCCAGCATTAAACATGGCGCGACCCTCGACTGGCAACACCGCACATCTGGTCACAGTCGGGTTCTGCGCATGCGTTTAATTCAAGCCCCGGCCCCCTCCTGGATGCGCATGCGTCTCATTCAGACTTTTTTTTGCGGCCCCCGAAATCGATGAAGCGCATGCGCCGTGTTGAACCCGCCTCGGCGTGCAGGTGCCCCTCCCCGGGTGGGTGCGATACGCATGCGCCGCGGTGACCCCGCCCCTCGGTGCGGACGTGCCGCCGAGCGGTGGAAGTGACGTCAGGTGCCGGGAGGAGGCGAGTCCGATTCTCGTCAGCCGGGCGGCAGCGGCACCTTCTCCCCCCTGAGGTCAGGCCGGCGAGCAGCGATGTTCCGAGCGGCGCTCCGGTGCGGCAGCGGCGGCCTGTCCGCCTGGCGGAGGGCGGCGCAGGCGGCGAGGAGGCCGGCGGGCCGGGCCGAGACGGCGCAGCCGGCGGGTGAGCACGTGTGGCGGCAGCCGCGACCCCCATCGCGGGCGGGCGGTGGGGGGGGGGGTGACCCGGGCCCGGACCCCGGCCCTTGGCACCGGCCCTCCCGTCCCCTCCAGCTCCGGGGGCCCTCCGCCCTCCAGCACCGGCCACCAGCCTCCTCCGAGCCCGTGTCCTTGCAATGACCCAGCGGCAGGAAAGGAAGGCTTCGGGCCTGCTGACGTTCCCCCTTGGGCGCGGGAGACCACTCGCTCCCCCCCCCCCCCCCCCCCCGCTCGGGGCCAGGCCTGGGGAGGGTCGCTTCACCGCAGCCCCCACCCTTCACCCAACACCTTCCTACCCCACCCTTCCTCCCGCCGCCACCGCACTGTCACCTTCCTCTCCTCGTCCCGCCCCCCGCTCTCACCTTCACCCTGAGGGGCGGTTTCACCATGTTCCCTTCTCCCCAAATGGTCTTTGCATTTTCACACGCTGTTCTCTTTCTCCTTGCAATCACCTTCCACTCACTGCGATCACCTTCACCCCTTTTCGATCACCTTTCCACCCCCCCATCCCACTCTTTCCCCTTGCATTAGCCGCCTTCCACTTCTCTTCTTCCCCACACCCCCCCCCCCCCCCCCAATCCTACTTTCACTTTCTGTGCATGCCTTTTTAATGACCCTGGGCTGTTAGTGGGGGAGAAGAATGTAGAGTAGAAATCCCAGAAACCACTATTACTGTGGTTTAACATTTAGCCAGAATGCAGTACTTGCAGTATTTTTGTTTGCTGACCAATACTGTAGTGAAGTAATTCGGGTAAAGTTTTCATCGTCAATGTTTCTGTATCTTAATGCACATTAATGCGTCCATTGCAAAGTCACTGTCTGCATCCTCTTCGTGGAAGCATTGGTGGGTTGATTGATGTATTGGGATTAGACGACTATTTTCATTTTAGTTTTTCTTAGAAAATCTTAATTGTAAACTGTTCTGCCCCTTCTTCCCCCTTCTCCCCGCCCCCAAACAACACTCTCTGCATTTGATGGAAGGATAGTCCAAGGTCGGTTGTTCTACTTTGAGCATGAGAGGCCTGTCCACAAATGTTGCATTACTGTGTTTAAATTGTTAAAAAAGGCTCTGGTGCAAGATATCTGGTTGTCATTATGAAATCTTGTTTCTAAAATATGGGTATCCCAATTTTTATTTTGATTTTGAATGTTTCCTGTTGTGGGGTAATAGGGAACTTAGGGGTTGTCAATTTAGGATAGATGAGGTGAAAATTTTTGACTTGTCAGTCTGAAACTTTTTCAAAGGACAGTGGAAATGGAGTCCTTGAACACTTTTTAAAATGGAAGTGGCTGAAGGGGTGAAAGATTACTGCATGTAGAAGGGAACATAGCTGAGGTTACAATCAGATCAGCCATGATCATATTAAATTGCAGAGCAGGCTTGAAGGGCCAGGTAGCCTATACCCACTTGTGTTCGTAAGTCTGAATGAACACCTTGTGCATCAGCCCATACACTTAAAGGCATAGCCTCCTTGAGTGTTTCTTTTGCAATGAAAGGAAGGTTTTTATGCTTGTACCTGAAATAGGAAGGATGTTGCAGTAGTGATTATACTTTTTTGGTTTATTAAGATTTATGCATCCGTACCTTTTAAGGTAATGTAAATAGGAAATGATTAATCTTTAGGTAATGATTAATGGAACAAAATGTTTGCAGAGAGTCAACTATATAAATATTTTAATGCATTATTTTGGAAAGCTAATTGTTGTGGTCTGAGTCCAGAATACTTGGAACAACTATTATTCTAGCATTCCCATACAACTCAAAGGAAGGTGGAATTCCCAGAAAGTTCAGGCACATTGGACAGATTGAAAGCAGCTGTACTTTTCAGAAGCCTCAAGTGTTATTACTGGAGTTCATGGGTTGTTTGAGCTGGACATCTTCATTAGTCTTTAGACTGTGCTGTATAATATTCAATGTAATGTGTCAAAAGGGGAAGATTGATACACAGTGGCTACTGGTGAAATCGGATCAAAAACTCTGTAAAGTATAATGGCTGTTCCTCGTGCTGTGAATACTCCAAGTAGAATTTCTTTAATATTTCCTGTATTCGTATGTCTGGCACAAAATGGCAGTGTGTGCAGGTTGTGAAATATTAGTTGTCATTTGTCTTTGCGCAAGATTATTCCCAACTTTCTGCAAAATATTCATTGGCAAAGCATTTACTCCTTTGAATTGGTTAGATGCTGAGTGTTGGGTGGTGAATCCTTCAGCTGTTCGTTTGATGTGTTTTAAGGAAGTTGAACATTTCTGTTCTTCTGTGAAACTGCTTGGGCTTGGCTCTGTAAATGATTAATGTTTCCTTAAATTGCAACATGTGCACCTTGTAATAAATGTGCCAAGATTTATTTATTACTCGTCCAACATTATATTCAAAAAGAAACTGACCTCCTTTGTGATTAATTTCAAAAGTTACACCTCCAAGCAATATTTTGAAGGTAGCTGCACAACCCTGTGGATTGGATGTCTCTGTTCCCAGCACTGAAAGTTCATTTACTGGAAACATGAATGCTTGGTGGCCAGCCAGGTGGTTTTGATACAAATAAAATGAACACCAGAACAGATTGTTTTGAGATAGCTATAAATTTTCTTTTTCTCACTTCCTCAAATAAACAAGGCTTTGATCACTATTTTCCTATCCATTGAATATTTTCTCGGTTACTGTTGTGCATACTGGTGCCCTGGGTTACAAATGACCTGATCTACGAAGATCTGACTTTACGCAAACTCTCCCATACGCTTTTAAAGCATTTTTCAAGCTAGTATTAATGATAAAACATCTCAGTATTCATTAATGACTGGATACCGTGTGTATTCCATTAGTTTAATTATGGGTAGTGTTAGAATTAATGAAATGAAAAAATTATAGCAAGTGTCTGTACAGCAATACAGTATGGATAGCTATAGAAAGTGGATGTTTCTGACATACGGATAAATCGGCTTAGGGACGGTTCTCGGGTGTGGAACCTTTGTATCCCAGGGACTGCCTGCATTTAATTTTTTCATTTCACTAGATCATTTTAACAGCATGCTGTTATTCCAGCAAGTTTGATAATGTTGCGATGTGCATTTACTGTAGCTGATCATTCAATTGTTAGATACTGTGGCTGGCCTCTAATCATTTATCTTGTAGTGAAGATGTGAGGGTAACATCATGGTCATACTTAACCTATGCTGACTCTATACCCTCAATGAAACAGCTTACTGAAACCGACAAGAATTTTAAAATCAGCTTTTTTTGGATCTCTAACCTCCAGCCTAATGTACCTCAAATCTATGTACCCATCCATTTTGTATACAACCCTGATTTAAGTCGTCTAACTAGTGCAGCATTGTGCATTTTGATACTGGGAAACAGAATCCATCGGCAAAAGGCTTATCTGCTGGACTAGGCTTTTCACTTCCCCCTCCGTGTTCAACCCAGTGCTGATCTGTGGCAGGGACAGAAGATTAATTACCACTGAACAATTTAAAATTATAAATATTAATGTTTTCTTCAGAGCAGGAGCCCAGGTATATCAAACGTTCACTGAAACATCCACTTAACAGCATGACCCTGCATTTTAACAACTTGGTCTCTTTTGAGTTCATGGAACTGTTTGGCAATTGATACTAACAGTAATATTATTGGTCAGCTGCAGTTCTTGCATTGTAGCAAGTACTTTCTCAGCCACTAATGTTTGCACAAGTATACCTGGTGATTTTGTTCAGAGCTTGTAGGTTGATTTTTTTTTCACTTTGCACAATATGTGTAAATGATAGTTATAGAAATTAAATTCTCTGGCAATTTGCTCACCAGTTCCTATAAATATTTGTTTAATAAATCTATGGATGCCTTGTTTTATAGTAGGATGAATTCTGAATTGTGTGTAATATGTTGCATGTTGAATTGGAGATGGGAGAGACATTGTGACTGGGGCCCTGATGTGTACAATAGGGGTGTTTTTTTCATAGATGAGGGAAAGCTTTTGCAGTAAGATTTTAAAACATCTTTTCCCTGACAGCTGCCCTTGCTTCACGATGGTATTCACATGGGAAGCAGGAGACCGATGAAGAATTCGATGCCCGTTGGGTGACATACTTCAACAAGCCTGACATTGATGCCTGGGAGCTCAGAAAAGGTAAAATGAAAATGTGTTAGAAGATAGGCTGCTGATATAATTGTTCCTGAGAGAATTTTTCAACTTAATGGCCCATGACTGGCGTCAGAAATTTGAGCTTTCCTTTCTGCAGCTCAAAAAAAAAATTGAGAGATGAATTATAATGAAAGTGAATCATTACTATATTTATGGGTACCAAGCTCCCCAGTGAAAGTATATGACCTGTTCATAGAAAACTATTATTTCAGTATAGTCTTGTGAAGGTGAGTGGAGAAGTTGTCTTCATCTATTTTTCTTCCATTCTTCTGTTTTTTTTCTGACATCCATTTGCTTTCCTGTTGTCTTGCTCAAGTCATCTGTGTTTGTCAGGCTGTTAAGTGGGATGCTGCCTGGAGTGGGAAAGAAGGGGTGAGACCAAGGTGAAGGAGGGAGGATGAGGGAGAAGGTGTGGGAGTGGGCTTGTGCCAACATGTGTATCTGTTCAGACTGCATTCTGTCTTGGGCTGCATGTGTGTGTTACGTCAGTACATCAGAACTAGTTCTCCTTGGACCTCCTTTCCATTACTGTCTTAACTGAGTGGTAGCCAGTATGCAACAGATAACCCACATTAAAAGAAATCACCCTCCAGATCTTTGTACTTAAAACAGTGGCAGCAAGTCACTCTTAAAGCTGAAGGAATTGCCTTGGGTGAAGCATGACATCTAAACATTAACAGAAGGTTGAGACAAGTAGATCTGAAGCCAATTAATCTCCCTTTTATAGCTGGGCCAGTAATTTTATTATCTCTACCATTCAATTAGCAAATACCTGAGATCAAATGATCCATCTGTCTTGGACTACAAACCGGTTAGAAGTGGAGAGTGGATGGCAATTGCCAACTTGTCATGTGGATTTAGACTTCTTATGCTGTGGCCTTCTCTCATGGGCTACAAGCTCGATCTGATGAAAATAAAACAAAGCTGGAATTATAAAAGCTTGCTTTTTCTATTTATTTGATGTTTGGTTGGATACTAACATTACGATTTGGATTTGATGTAAGGTTCTTGCAGTCATTGGTCTTTAATCTGTTCAGATGAGGAAAAGTGAGTGGAGGGCTGAGGAGAGTTTAAAGTTTTTGTACTGCTCTGTGGTTTCTTGCTGTTGGCTTTGCATAGCTGGCCACGACTTATGTTGTTTACTCATAATGAGCTAAAGTTGATTACAAGGACTTAAGAAAAAATAATGCACAGTGGATGGCATATTTGGCACAACCTAATGATACTCAAATCTCCCATTGCACCTGCATCATAAGATTCAGTATATCTTTCCATTTCTCTCATCCCTCTTTCACAGATTTCCTTTCCTCAATTGTTTGTGTAAGAATTTGATTTTTAAGATGTACCCATCAATCCCACTTAATCCAGTGCTGCACAACCTTTTTCTTCCCAAGAAGAGTCAGAATGGCAATGTGAAATGTTTTAGACAAAGAAGTATTTGTACAGTGCTCCAGAAGGTGTCATTTGGACATGACTATGTATAAGCTTTATGCACTTAAGACAGCGAAAGAAAGCTGTAGGCTCTTTTGTTGTGGAATTCTTAACAGGTGCAGGTCTTGCCTAGAAATTTAAATAAATCATTCAAAGAATACTGCAGTTAAACTGCATCATGGACCTGGCTCATCTGAGCTAAACTCCAGGAGCGAGAGATAAGTGAATCATGGGATTGGATGCAGTGCAAGATTTTTTTCTGGTTTGCTGCAGTGGTTAGGTAAACTAGAATTGTAGTAATAGACTTGTTGCTGAGAAATGAATAGCAATAAAATCTAGTTCAAATGGTGTCAGATGAGTTAATGTAGCTCCAAACAAATAGATTTAGACTGTCAATCAATTTGACATTGACATTTAACATCCATGAAAGGGTGATGGTTACAGAATGTGCTTTACCTTTCTAAGTTGTAACCATGCTAATTGTGGGTTGTTGATGAGTGTACTTTGTGGGTGATGTAGGGTTATCTGCATCCATTAAGTGGATGAGAGGTTCACTTGGTTAGGGTTGTGATCATACTGGAGGATCTGGGACAGATAGAGTAAGACATCTAATGGCCTAGACTTGGCCGTGTGATGTATATTGTACATTGGTATTGGTTTATTATGGTCACTTGTACCGAGGTACACTGGAAAAAGTTGTCTTGTGTACTGAATGTAAGGTCAATTCATTACACAGTGCAGTTACATTGGGTTAGTACAGAGTGCATTGATGTAGCATAGTTAAAAATAATAATACAGAGTAAAGTGTCACAGCTACAGAGAAAATGTAGTGCAGTGACAACAAGGTAGTGCAAGGTCACAACAAGGTAGATCGTGAGGTCATAGTCCATCTCATCGTATAAGGGAACAGTTCGATAGTCCTTATCACAGTAGGATGGAAGCTGTTCTTGAGCCTGGTGGTATGTTGCCCTCAGGCTCCTGTATCTTCTACCTGATGGGAGAGAAGAGAGAATGACCTGGGTGGGTGGGGTCTTTGATTATGCTGGCTGCTTTGCCAAGGCAGCGAGAGGTATAGACAGTCCAAGGAAAGGAGGCTGTTTTCCATGACACGCTGGGGCTGCGTCCACAACTCTCTGCAGTTTCTTGTGGTCTTGAATTTGTCGGTCCCAAATGCAGTTTATCTACTGTTGTGTGGGTATCTTTAATCTGCTTCTGTAAACTTTGCAAGAGATCCAAAATGGTGAGCTTTCCCAGCTCCCTTACGGATTATGCTTGGGAACTTTGCACATCAGATCTTGAATCAAGTTCTACTTCTCCGCCAGTTTTGTCCTAGACTGATGTGTGTTGGTTCTTGTTACTCAGCACAAAATTTAAACTTCTTAATCTTCAATTTAACTCTGCGGTTTTTAATCCCTTTCCAATGCACTAATGCACTGGCATTGTATTAAATATTTGCTATTTCTTTGCAAATCTTAAAAGCAAGGTCTATACTGATGAATTGCTGTAATAAATGTATGTTTTGTTTTCAGGAATGAACACCCTCATTGGATACGATCTGGTACCCGAACCCAAAATTCTTGATGCAGCCCTGAGAGCATGTCGTAGATTAAATGATCTAGCTAGTGCAATCCGTATTCTAGAAGCAGTAAAGGTCAGTAGAATTGAACCTTGGTGTTACCTATTTTGTAAACATGAAAATGAAAGATTGTGGAGCATTTATAAGTGGGTGGGAGATTAAGTTTACACTGAATAGTATAGTATTATCTGTTAAATTGAGAGCCACGGATGTGGAGTGTTAATTTTGTTTGCTGCACCCTGTTCAAATCTGCACTACAGATGCCCTATTTAATTTTCAGATGTATATTAAAAAAAAGTAACATCTCTTACCTAACACTTGCAAATTGCTATGTGCAGATTGCCCTTTGATGCAAATATTGCATTCCTGTGATACTTCTCTATTACCCCATTTTCTATCCTAACTATGCTGTACCTGCCTACGTTTACCTACCTCTAAATTTGAATCCTTCTGTGTCCTTACTAATGATAGGCTGACTCTCTGAGGCCTTATTGACGTTTTGAGACGCACATTCTCCCCACCATCGGCTACCATTCCAAGTCTGCCTTGGATTTCGCAAAGACACTGTCTGTGGTTATTGGCAGTGAAATAGAGGTTTGCCCTTGACAGTGTGGTGAGTTCCTATAGGAATTCTGCCTCAACATCAAGCAGAAGTGCAGTTCCAAACCATTGTTACTGGAATCATGGCATTCTTTGAGGGGCTTTCATGAGTTTGCAAACTCACGTTAAAACATTAATTACTTGCACTATATGTTACACTGAGCAACCCTATCCCAAATTTTTGCTTTTTATTAAATACTCCATTAAGACTTGTGAGCATTGGAAAAATTGTTTTTTTTTACACTTTCTGTTCTGATATCTTTTATCAACCTTGGCATCCCTACCCTTTTTCATCTCAAACCTCTCCATCCATACCCCTTGCCAGCTCTCCTCCCCATACACTACTGCTAGTTTTTTCTAGCAAATAACTTTCTCTGTGCAGTGTTCCCAAAGTTAATCCCAATTCTTTTAAGTCTTGTTCACCCATTTACCAATGTGCCATGATTCTCCACCATTGCTCCAACGTACCAGAACCATTTAATCATTATCTAATTGAATGACAGGACTGAATAGCCTATATGATTTTAGGCAACCAACTTAGAGGTTCCTATGCTATCCTATCCCCTCCAGGTTGCAGTGCCACCCGGCTTGGTTTCCAGTCAACTTCCAACACCTGGATCCTGGAACATTTTCCTTTCTCTTTTGGCCCTTTAAAAAGGAAAGACTCTCCCTGGTCCTCTCTTCCATTCCAACCAACAACCCCCCCTTCTTACGGCACTTCCCCTTGAAACCTCAGGTAAAGCATCATTTGTCCTTTCACCTCTTCCCACTATCCAGAAATCTGAACAGTCTTTCCAGGTGAAGCAGCAAATCACTTGTACTTACAATATAGTTTACTACATCTGGTGTTCACACTGTGGTCTCTACATTGGAGAAATCAAACGTTGGGTCACTGCTTTGCAGAGCACCTGTGTTCAATCTCCAGGGGTGGCCCTAAGCTTGTTACCTGCCACTGTAATTCTCTATCACGCTCCCACACTAAGCTATCTGTGGCATCTTGCACTGTTACCATAAAGCCCAATGCAAGCTTGAGGAACAGCACCTCTTCTGCCTGGGCATGTTGTGGCCTTTTGGACTCAATATTGAATTCTACAACTTCAGGTAACTTGATTTCTCGGTCTCTATCAGTTCATCAGATATTGGCTCATCTTGTTTTTTCCCCGTTTCTTCCCCCTTTTGCTCTGAAAGTAGAGACGTGCCCAGCCTCACCTGCCAGAGACGTCTTCATGCTCTGCATTTAACAACTATGTTCTTTTGTCCGTTCTCACTCTCACTCTGCTCCCATTCACTCGTTATTTACAGCTGACCCTCATGGTCATCCTGGTGTTTATCTATCAGATGCATTCCCACCCTCCCTGCAGCTTAAGCTGCTTTTCTCTTTTGACCTGAAACATTAACTCTGCTTTTCTTCCCACAGATGTGACCTGACCTGAGCTTTTCCAGCATTTTCTGTTTTCGTATTGTTTCCATTTCATACCTTGCAACTAAACAACTACTAATCTCTTAAGGGAACAGCTGGCACTGCTCTATGGTGCCAGTTTGGGCCTGCAATCTTGCACAATGCAATTGATTCTTAATACCCCTGAGGACTGGTAATATTGCCTTGCCAGATTTGCCACTTGCTCAGAACGAATGAGAGTGAGATGCATGCATCGGACACTCTTGCAGCCGAGTTGCATGTTAGCGTTATAAGAATGGAAATTCCGATGTCTTTCCTCAAACACCCACCAAAAATAGATTGGGTCTTTTTAATTTGTATTTGTGAAGAACCTACTGCGTATGCTGACAAAACTGACCTTGGGTAATTCAAGCACAGAGGGTTGTTGCAAGTTATTATTCTAAATGGTTGTCCTTTGTATAACTCCTGCATTATTATGAATTGCTTGTACTTTAATGGCGATGTAGATATTTGTCTTGCATACTGTTTTTCCTAGATTTTTTTATGCTAATGTTACCTTTAACTCAAGAAACTAACAATAGGCAGATAGGGGCTTTACTTGAGAGCCTCCTTCAGAAGAAAAATGAGGATGCCTGTATAATTTTAAACACCTAAAATTCTTTTGATTTTCCACGGAGGGCAAAGGCTGAAGGGAGTTGAGTGATTTTGACATTAAGGTGAATTTAGAACAAAACCTATCTCCTGTGTTGAATTCTGAGTTGTTAGTTTAAGTTGAAGTAAACTTGTTTACGTGTCTGACTCTGTTGCCAACTCTTAGTCTGAAGTATAACCATCCAAAAGCTGGCGTCATCTTGCTATGCAGTAAAACTCCTGTAATCTGACACTTCTGGGACTTCAGTGTCAGTTTCCCCAACATATTTTTGTTTCACTTTTTAAAAGACATTAATTTTCAGTAAACCCCTTGAGTTTGAAGTGAGTTTAAAAGAAGCAGGAGATGGAACCTGTTAAGTTCCAGCATGTATGTTTCAATTTGTCAAAGCAAGCTGAAACATGCAAGTACTTTGGACCCCAGATCCAGCCACAAACCTTCCTGGTCCCTCTTGCTTCCAACCTTGGCTCCAGCCTCACTGCTGCTCACATTCTGGACTGCACGAGTGAGCCAGATGTCGAACCATTGAGATTTCCAAATATTTTGATACCAGATTATTGAAGTGTTATTGCAACTGGCTTTCTTGAAACAAATGATGTTGCGGTTGGGTATAATGCTGACTACTTTTTTCAGGATAAAGCTGGACCTCACAAAGAGATCTATCCTTATGTTATTCAAGAACTCAGGCCCACATTAACTGAACTTGGAATTCCTACCCCAGAGGAGATTGGTTTAGACAAATTATAACAATATACATGGGTGAGTTTTGAATATTTGTATGATTCAACCAATTCTAAGCTGGTTTAAGGAGATCTGCAAAGTTTATAACCTGTATTTTAAAAGAATAGAATCACGTACTTGATTGGCCACCAGAAAACTAATTGGAGCCTACTTTATTATAACGAATACTTCCTTTAAGGTACTACATAAATGAATCAAATTGTCTAAAGTGTTTCATGAGTCTTGTCAGACAATAATTAGTACTAAGCCACAATCATACAAGGACATCTACAGAATAAGTGAAATATGAATACATGTTAGCTATAGAATTATTGAGGCAAGGATATGCTAAGCTGTTAAATTATTTTCAATTGATACAAGGGTTTGACTTGCTCAGTCCAATAATGTGGTCTGCTTACCTGCAGAAATTTTCTGTTAAAGGAATCTGTCTCCCCAAATGCACAAAACTGGAGCATTCCTGGCAGTTGAATTTTTTCTTGATTGATTTGGAAACTTTTTCAAAAAAAAATCTTGGAGACATGAGACTTTAGCTGCTGGAATTTGGAGCAAAAAACAAACTACAAGAGGAACTCAGCAGGCTAGGCAGCTTTTGTAGAGGCAAAGGGAAGGTCAACATTTCGGGTCTCAAAAAGTCAACCATACAAAAAAGCCTCCTCAAATGCTGCCTGACCTGCTGAGTTCCTCCTGCACTTTGTTTTTTCCCTCTCAAAAATTCTTGACTCCTTGTGGTGGAGAAAATTTTCAAGGTTTCATTAAAATGATGCTTGAGTGTGTCTACTGTAAGCCATTCTTTAGCGAAGGTGATAAGTTTATTAATGAGTTGAAATCTTCATTAACTGGTTTCATTAGTTACTTGTCCATTTTTAATGAAGTGTTCTCTTGAAAAACATGTTAGTTTTGATTTCTCATTTTGTCATTTATTGCACTCAAATAGAAAATACTGTCACTTCAATAGGGAAAGTGATCCCCACCCCCTGCCCCACTACCACCTTAGTAGACCACTGTATCACTTTCATCCTGGACAGTTGACATCTTTATATAAGTAATAGTTGTTAATACACTTGATCCAAAATATTGTTTTGTAAGTGAAACATTTCAAATCAAACAGCTTGATTAGTTTTCAATAAATGCAAACAAAAATTGAGATGCTTTTGAAGCCAAGTAGAGTACAGTATTGGATTTTGTGATTCAGCCCTTGCACTGATTGGAAAATATTGCTCTGTATACCCTGATACTTTGCATCTATCTGTAGGTCTTTTATATTCTGTACCTATGATCATTGCAGTTGTAACCAAAGGTTACTTGCATTTAACAACCATAATTGCCTGACCTATGAAATCTGCATTTATGGTTGTTGCTTTTTGTTTTGTACCCAGATCCTTACATTCTCATTGCAAATGTTTCTGCTTAAGGCAGGTCTGTGGAAGGGAATCTAGACATCTATTGTATCTAGATTTGTAGAAGTGGCTTGGAAAACAACACTGGTTGCCATATGGCAGCTATTTGAAGATTTGAATCTGGTTCTGAACAAATTAATGAGCTTAAGTGTGGTACTTTTGCATATAATGTTAAGGAATATTGTAGCAGATCTACTAATTTTTGACTCTCAAGATGTCAGGGAACTAAAACTATTCCTGTGAAAGGATCTCTATCCTCATTCCTTCCTGTGGAAGGATCTACTATCATTCTGGTTTCCTCCATTTTTTTTCCCAGGGGAAAAAAGATAAGCCCATTGCCAAGCAATGATTGCACAACTGGGCAATAAGAAGTTTCCCTGCACTAAGTAGAATGGCATTCTGCTCACTTTAATGTCATGAAGTAATGTGCAAAGTTATTCTCATTGAAATCTGTGAGAACATTTGAATCTACATGAAACTTCTCTTTAGTTTGATATGTCTACTGAGGAGAACATGTTACCCGTACATGAGATTAGCTATTAGATTCAGTAGGAGATCTGAAAGGTTTTCTAAATCCTACCTCCACATTCTATACCCTAGCTCTTTTATTTTAAAAACAGTAAATGCACAGGCCTGACTGGATAAAATACCAGCTGTGCCTTCATGCCTTCAACTTTCTAAGCCGCAAGCACAGGAACCCCCAAAACTTTTCCCACTTTTCTCAGACATTTCTAATTCTCCCTTATTAATTAACCTTTTGGCACTTCTAATATTCCCTCATAGTTGGATAAGTTCTGTTCTCTCTCCTACAAAGTGCCTTGGGACACTTTACTGCATTCAACACAAATGCAAGTTCCCTTGCGTAGAACTAAGCCTCCAAGGTAAAATCCTTGAGTTCTCATCACTTTATGCTGACTGACTTCCTATTTTTATTGCCAACTTTGTTCAGTTTTTAAGGGCAATTAAGTAAAAAGAAAACCATCTGACATTGCAACTTTTTTTTCTTCCAGACAGTTTCCAGACCTTCATTTGATGTGGTTGTACATGATACAAGATACAGTGTGAAATATTACTATTGGACGTTTAATTCTGTTCTGTTGTATGTATTGTCTCCCTGTGAACTCAATTCAATAAAGAATGGCCTGATAAATTAATCAGAATCAGATTTATTATCACTGACTTGTATGACGTGAAATTTCTTGTGTTGTGGCAGCAGTACAGTGCAAAGTATAAATTACAAAAATAGTGCAACCAAAGGAATAACAAGGTAGTGTTCATGGGTTGTTCAGAAATCTGACAGATGGATACCTACTGTAGAAATGATTTATGTGCAGATATAATCTTTCCTACCAACCTTTGAACAGTTAGCAGTGCCAATAATTCCAGTCTCCCAGGTGGCAGCAACTTTTCAGTGTTTGTATGAACGCTGACACTAGTTGCTACGGTACCTGTCAGATGTAGCTTTACTTTGATTACCAAGAGGGCATTGTGGTACATTGCTAACAGTATTTTGAGAAGAATCTGGGAAATTTGCTTTCACCCACTTCTGAAGACTAACTGCAAATCAGTAACAAATATTTGTGAGCAACCTTTTGACTGGGTCCGTGGTGTCTTGATTATCATTGATTTCATAGCAATTTATGGCACCTAGGCTATGTCTGTGCTGTTCAATTCATTTGATAATCCTCTTGGGGTTGTACTCATTAGGTGCTTGTGTATGATGAAGGTTTCTGCTCCATCGTCCTTTCAGGTAATGAGTTGCAGACTGTGGCTTCCCTTTTGATGCTATCTTTTTCTTTAATCCTACCATTATAATTAAGGTTTTGTAATTTGAGACATTGAGGACTTCGCTCTCAACCACTGGCTTTTGAGCCATGTGGGTTTACAGTTTACAAAACTGAAATTCCGCTTTGTTGCCATGCCCTTCAAGACGTGGCTGTCAACATAGTGGACTGATTGGTTTTAAATCCTCTAAATTTCATACCTTCCACAGATTGGAAGGTATCGTAACGTCACCTTTTTAAAAAAATGAATGAGAGAGAGAAAATGAAACTACAGACAAGTTAGCTTGACATCAGGAGTAGAAGAAATGCTAGATAGAATCTGTTAAGTAGTAACACGCTACTTAACATAATTGGACTGGGCAGAGTCAACATGGATTTATGGATGGGAAATGCTGCTTGTCAAATCTGTAAGGTTGTGATTAGTAGGGGGAGCCAGTGGCAGATGTTTCAAAAGGTTTTTAATGAAGTGCCATGCAACAGATTATTAAACAAGTTAGAGCACAAGGGTTGGTAGTAAAAAAACAATTTGGATTGAAGATTGGTTCATACATAGAACACAACAGTATAGATTATTTTCTATAAATAGATAACTGGGAAGCTGTGATTAAGGTGTCATGAGGGTTTATAATATCAATGGTTTGGGTGAGAGGGCCAAGTGTAATATACCAGACTGTGTGCGTGTTGTGAGGAGGCAGCTAAGTGAATGGAATATAATTGTGTGGCATAGTGGAGCAGCTGGTAGAGCTGTTGCTTCACAGCTCTAGGGACCTTGGTTCAGACCTGACCTTGGATGCTGTTAATGTGGAGTTTACACGTTCTGTCTGTGGTTGCCTCTGGTTTCTTCTCACACCCAAAGACATGTAGGTTGTAAATTAATTGGTCACTTAATTATCCCCAAGATGCAGGTGATTGATATGATCTTGGAGAGTTGATGCGAATGTGGGGAATAAACTGGGATTAGTGTAAATGAGTGGTTGATGGTCACTGCTCTGAAGGGCCTGTTTCTGTGCTGTGTGATTGTGCCTATGATGTGTGAAATTTGAGGTCATCCACACTGAGAAAAACACAAATGGTGAGAGATTGAAAGGTGTGGCTTCTATTCTTGTTCAATTATGGAGTCACAAATTCAGAAAACATAAATTAACATTTTGACCAATTTTCAAAGACTACAAGACAGATTCTGGAACCTTGAATCTTAACTGAATCCAGGCAACGCTTGAGTGGGGATAGAGAAGAATGTCCTGAAGCTGGAGAATTTGAACTTGGCATAGAATGGAGCTGTTTACCCCTTGTGTCTGTGTCACCTCTTCCAAGACATGTCCTCCTTGCCTACTCTTCCCTCTAGACCTGCAGATGTCTTCATCCCAATACTTCATTCCCCATTAAAGATTTGCTATGAATTCAATTGTCACCATTGTTTCAGCCTATGATCGCTGTATGATCATGCCACTGAAATATTTCCTCATTCCTTCTGATTTTTGGTAAATTACCTCAAATACATTTGTAATCCACTCTTCTGTCATTAGAAGCATTAACTTGTATCTGGTGCATCTGAGGGTATACGACAAGATATATCTTTATTAGTCACGTACATCAAAACACAGTGAAATACATCTTTTGCGTAGAGTATTCTGGGGGCAGCCCGCAAGTGTTGCCACGCTTCCGGTGCCAACATAGCATGCCCACAACTTCCTAAACTGTATGTCTTTGGAATGTGGGAGGAAACTGGAGCACCTGGAGGAAAGCCACACAGACACGGGGAGAACGTGCAAACTCCTTACAGACAGTGGCTGTATTTGAACCTGTGTTGCTGGTGCTGTAAAGTGTTACGCTAACTGCTATGATTTTGAAATGAGGTATTAAACCAAAGCCTTACCTCTTGCCTTTGGATGTAATATCACAGGTCACAATTTCAAAGAGCTGGGAAATTATTTTTGGCTCCCTGGGCAATATTTAAATCACCTCCAACAAAACCAATTATCCTCATAATTACACTGTCATTTGCAGCAGCTTACTGAGTAAACGCCCATTTTTCTGTATTCTCTCTGTCCTTTCAGATCAAAGGTGACTTGTTTCCATTTCAGTTCTGAGGTGGTTTATGGGGCCCGTGTGGAACCCATAGACTGCCATAGGTGGGGCAAAAGATGTGTGGTGTAGTTCAGGAATTGCTGCCCTCCTCCTGGGCTTCTGTGTGCTAATATAGGGACTCTGTTCTCAATGCTATCCTGAAGCAGCAATGTCATTTTGAGCAGTGATAGGCCAGAGAGGTTTTCATGAGTCAGTGGGAAAGTTGAACTCCTTATGGCTTTGGAACATCTTTGGATCATTTCTGTCCACCTGATTGGTTTCTGGAGGTCAGTTATAGTCCTCCTGGGACTTGGCCATAACTTTCAGACTTGGGTAATGTACCCTGTTGGCTCAAGAATGCTGCTTCAGGGTTGGAGGAAGCCAGAGGCTCCTAGTGTTAACATCCCACAGGGGCAGTCAGTGAGACACCATTCTAGTCCATTTTTGGTGACAAAACTCATCCCATGAAGAGCTTCTCCCTGGTTTTCCAGGAAGTGAAAACCAGGTTCCTCCCTGGTTTCCCCTTCCAGAAGGTGCACCCACCACTTTGTTCTGCCCACTATGTCTCACTCGTATCTGTGTCAAAGGTTCTGAGATTCCAGGCTATGATGGTGGAGCAGTGGTCAGAACTGTCCATGAGGGACCGTTTGTTCAGGGTCCTGAACTTTGGAACTGGAAGTTGCTTCTGTTGACAAGGGATGTTCATGGCACCAGCTGCCACCTACGCTCATCAGAGTGAAGACTTGATCCACCGGCAAGTGGGTTCAAGGTGACTGGAGCAGGGCACGAAGTGAATGGAACTCAGCGGGTCGGGCAGCATCTATGGAAGGAAATGGATGGTTGATGTTTCGGGTCAAGGCCCTTCATCTGGACCCAAGTGAACTCCAGAAGAATGGTCTCAACCCGAAACATCAACTGTCCATTTCCCTCCATAGATGCTGAGTTCCTCCAGCACTTAGTGTGTTGCTCAGATTCCAACATCTGCAGTCTCTTGTGTCTCAAAGTGACTGGAGACCAGGCTGCTGGAGGGACGTTAATATACACACTCAGGTGGGCTGGGAAATTAATTGCATGCTTGGACTCACTTGTCCATCCACAGGGCACGAGGAGCCCATACTACACAGACATTGGGTGGTATTGAGTGGTTGGTTTTCTAGGGGAGGGTCAGGATTCTGGGCTGCAGACTCTGGATGGGGCGTCTGTTGGGGCTATGGGTGGAGGAGAGGGTTCTGTCTCACTGGAAGATTGTGAGCAGCTGGGAGCTGGAAAATTGGGGGTGGGGTAGGTTTGGGGGGAGTGCACTGGGATAGAAATGGGGGCCGGCTAAAAGCGAAGAAGAAGGAAGAAGGGGAGACTGCTGAGGGACATAACTGGAAATGGTGGATCAGCTTTTGGGAGGGAACCTAAGGAAGAGGGCATGGGTAAGATCAAGTGTTCGTATTGATGAGGGAGGTGGAAGGGCAGAGGAAGCAAGGTGCAGGGAAGAGGATGCTCCCATGTGGCAGGGTGAAGAGAGAGGGTGGGCTGAGTGAGTGGTCATATGGAAGGTAGTGAGGGACAGTGAGGTGGAGGAGATATGGGGTCAAATGATCGAGGGAGAGCAGGATCAAGGGGAGGTTGTGCGAGGAGGAGGCAGAGGACATGAATGTGTGTGTCAGATCAGTTTGCTGTCATCTACACCAGGGTGCAATGAAATTCCTCGCTCGCATGAAAACTCACAGCGTAAACAGTATACAGGGCAATAATGAATAGGACATTAAGTATAACGATGAATGCAAACAACAGAATGGTGCAAAGATCTGAAGTAGTGCAAAAATAAATGCTAAAGTGACAATAATGGAATAACCAAGAGGGAGAGTTAAGAGATCAAGAATGTGGTAGCAACACCGCACATGCGTGTGTGAGAGAGCTGACAGACACAATAACTTCTGTATATGTCCTACATCACAGTAGCTGCACTTCCAAAGTACTTTAAAGGTGGGCAATGCCTGCCTCACGTAAATTAGTAAAACCCATGTAATGTGAACAATAAAATGCTAATACCACAAGCAGCAAACACACACCTACCAATGGAGTGTTTGATTTGAGTTTCAAATGACTGCTGCAGCAGAAACATGCATTTAATACCACATCTTAAACTCTACTGTAGTCTAGTAGATCTGTGTCATCATGAACTTCCACTGATTGATGTCTACTTTTTAACCTCCAGATTCACACCACCACAATGTGTGGGTTCATTATTTTTTAAATAGATCAATGCTATTATTCTCGACCAAAATCGGTGAATGTGAGCTATCACAGAACCCTTCCTGTTGACACCGAATCACAGAAGGCAATAGAATGACTCTACAGGACTGTGCTGTTTCTGAAGGGCTGTTCTATTTGTCCCATTCTGCTCAGCTTTCCACATTGACCTAAGAAAAAAGATCCTCTTCAAGTATTAAAGAGATGGCAAGCTTAAAAATTGATAAAGATCAGCTTAAAGGATACTCTCATTTAAAATTAATGTAAGTGGGATTTCATCATAACAGATTCTCTGTGGTTTCCTTTGAGCTGTTCATGGTCTGCATCTGTCTGATGTATTTCCTCTCATTGTGATCTGCAGTTTAAATATACTGCCATTTTATTTCCTGGCTTTTTTTTTGAAGTTGTGAAATGATCCTTTTACTTGGTGAAAAAGTAGGCAAGGTGCTGCGGGAGTGCTGCCTTGCATTTGATCAGTTAACATAAGTAAGGCCCGCGCTCGCAAGTTAGCCACTTAATCCATTGGTGTATTAGAGAGCCTCTGATAATTCTTCCCTTGATGCAAGGGCTATTGCAACCCAGTGCCTTGGGGTGGAGAGATATCAGTGAAGCAAGCTACTTGCCTAGAGTGGTGAGCATTACTTAGAAGGCAGCTTGATGACATAAAGCTGCCCAATTTAAACATGTAATGAATTGCTTTTGATGTTCTGTAACTCATTATCCACAGTGCCACCACAGATAACTAAGTGATGAAAGACCAACTTATGCAATACAATTGAAGAGGTTTAAATAATGAAGTAAAATCACGAAGGGATGGAAATACTCCAAAGGTCAGGCAGCATGAGCAATCATTTTCATTTAAGAAATTAATATTTGCTGGAAGTACCATGTCCACCTAGTGTCAATAATTTCTATAACACATTTAAGGCACATCACAAGATTGTAATTAGTAATTACAACATCCATCATCAAAGATCCCCACCATCCGGGCCATGCCGTCTTCTCACTGCTACCATCGGGCAGGAGGTACAGAAGCCTGAAGTCCCACACCACCAGGTTCAGGAACAGCTACTTCCCTTCAACCATTTGGTTGAACCAATCTGCACAACCCTAATCACCACCTCAGTATAGCAACACTGACCATTTTGCACTACAATGGACTTTGGACTTTTTTTGTTCTAATTAGGTCTTGTAAAAAATAGTAATTTAATTTATGTTTTTCCTGTGAATGGCTGCTTATCCTGATGCTATGTGCCCATGATGCTGCTGCAAGTTTTTCATTGCACCTGTGCACACATGTACTTGTGCATATACAATAAACTCGACTTGGACTAAATTGACACTAGATCAATGAGGGGAGAATAAGGCAACTTGATTAAAAAGCAGGAGGGTTTAAGTGGTGCCCTGAGAGGAAAGAGAAGTAAAGAAGCAGCGATTGATGGGAATTTTAGATCTTCAGGCTTGGTAATGTTTGGCAGTCATAGTTGGTCAAGTGTTAGGGCTGGAGCAGATGACAGAGATAGGGAGGGGTGAGGTCATGGAAGATTTTGAGAATAGCCATTGAAACAGGTAAAAGGTTTTTAGTTTGCCTTCTATTGGAGGGGTGGCAGAACAGCTACAGTTCATTACTGATAACCATCTTGGATCTGGTTCAGATCTTGAGAAGCAATCAATTGAATTGACAGAACTGGGATTGCTGCCAATCAAGGTTGTCCTAGGGAGTATTTTAAAAAAAGGAAATTAAGTATGATAATTGCATTTTTCTGTGGGGTAGGTTTGTAATGGAGATGATCATTTGTCACATATTTTGTGGGGTTTCAGAAGATTAATAAGGAAAGAAAAAATCCCTTTTAGAACATAATGGCCCAGATATTGCAAGGTTTTACTGGCAGTTCTGCATGAAACTGCCCATATTTCTCAGCAAGAGTCCTGTAACTTTCAGGGCTTCAACGTGAATGTGGAAGACACAAACTTCAAGCTAAGTTCTGCCTATGATTTTCCAAAATTTGCTCTTGGAACACTACTCCAGGTTCCAATACGAACAAGAAGAAGAAGGTAAAGTTACATTATTTTCAATTATTTATTTTACATTTTTATTTATTTCTTTTCAATTGAATTTATTTTTTGAAGACCAATATATTTAAAATTATTTAACTTTGAATAGTTAAGTGTTTCTGAAAATCAACAATTAACAAAATGTAAATGTTTGCCTGATTACAGTATAGTGGAGTGACTTTAATGTAGAATAGAAATCAAAAAACATGGCACTAGGAGATCTGGTGATTTCACCAGACATTAATCTCTTAAAGCAACAAACAAAATTCTGGAGGAACCCAGCGGGTCAGGCAGCATCTGTGGAGGGAAATGGACAGTCGACGTTTCGGGTCGAGACCCTTCATCTGGACTGAAAGATAGAGGGGAGATAGCCAGTATAAAGAGGTGAGAGGGAGGGTGATTCACCTGTTCATCCACAGAGCACCAGGTGCATACATGGTCATCCATTTAAATGGAGATAAATAGGAATTTCTTCTCTGAATCAGTTGTAAATCTCTGTCCCCAGTTCATCCCTGACTTCCATTGCCTCCACCGATGATGTCTTTGTCATTAGCTGCCCAGGTCCTACTCTGGAAATCACTCCCTAAACCTTTCCTTTCTGCCCACCTTCAAGATGATCTGTAAAACGGTAGTGTAGCGGTTAGCGTATCACTATTACAGCGCCAGCAACCTGGGTTCAAATTCCGGCCACTGTCTGTAAGGAGTTTGTACGTTCTCCTTGTGTCTGCATGGGTTTCCTCCAGGTGCTCCGGTTTCCTCCCACATTCAAAAGACGTACAGGTTAGGAAGTTGCAGGCATGCTGTGTTTGGCGCCAGAAGCGTGGCGAAACTTGCAGGCTGCCCCCAGAACACTCTACGCAAAAGATGTATTTCGCTGTGTGTTTCGGTGTACATGTGACTAATAAAGATATTTTATCTAAGACCACACCTAGTATCTCCTCGAGCAACCAGGTGTCATGTTCCATTTGGCAAGGCTCCTGCAAATTGCTTTGGGATGTTTTACTAAGTTTAAGATTATGGCAGAAGTGCAAGTTTTTTTTTGTTTTACGATGTACCATTTATCCCTTTTGTAACTATTCACACAGACAGCAAAATAGAGAAAGGTTTAGCTATAACTAACCTCTAAAATTTGTATAATATAGCACTCCTCTATAGCATCTCCTTTTTAATTTTATTTGTTACATTGAAAAGAACTAAATTTTCAGGTCATTGTTCAAAAACCTCTCATCCCAGACATCCTTTCAGTGAATGTGTTTGTGTCATTTTAGTTGTATTGAACTCCTCTTCTAAAGAAAGTAGAAGATTCAGAGTCCTGAATCTCATTGTTTGGTATCTGGCTCACTCATTGGTCCAGAGTGTGAGATGGGTGTCTGGAGTGCTTGTATTTTTTATCTGGAGCTTCACTTTAAAACTCACTGGAAATTTATTATACCAGTCCAGATGCAGGGTCTCAACCTGAAAACGTTGACTGTCTCTTTCCCTCCACAGATGCTGTTCGACCCGCTGAGTTCCTCCAGCATCTTGTTTGTTGCTCCAGATTCCAGCATCTGATGTCTCTTGTATATTCATTTGTTAAATGATTGTTTCATGCTACTTGATCACTTTCTGATGCTAATTCACTCCTTAAACCTCGTCAGTGGTATTGCTTAAATTGGTCACTAATCTCTCGGTTATTCACGGTGGTGCTGTGGGTACAGACTTCAAAATACGTTGATTAAATGTTTAAGTTGTTGCTTAAATTGTTAACAAATAGCAAAGCTGGGGCAGAGTTTTCCTGTCAAATGCTTCCAGCGGAGCTTTGTAGTCAGGACTTGTTCTGACTTGTTTACCTTACCCAGTTACATTATTTTGAGGTGCTGCTGATGCTCAGGAACCTAGCCACTGAGGCTGTGGAAACCTTCTGACCCAGTGAGATCAGCCTTCCAGACCTGGCCAAGGTATGTTTAGGGGAATGGTGCTGAGTGGAGGCAGTGGCTTCACACCAGTGCCTCTACTTCCTCAGAAGGCGAAGGAAATTCGTTACGTCCCAATGACCTTCACCCATTTTTACAGATGCACCATAGAGACCATCCTATCTGGATGCATCACAGCTCGGTAGGCCAACTGCTCTGCCCAAGACTGCAAGAAATTGCAGAAAGTTGTGAACTCAGCCCAGTCCATCATGCAAACCAGCCTCCCCTCCATTGACCATTGACCCTGTCTACACTTCCCACTGCCTCGGAAAAGCAACCAATGTAATCGAGGGCCCCACCCCGGTCATTCGTCTCTTTTTTCCCTCTCCCCATCGGGCAGATACAAAAGGCTGAGAGCACGTACCACCAGACTTGAGGACAGCTTCTATTCCGCTGTTATAAGACTCTTGAACAGACCTCGTGAGATAAAGATGAACCCTTGATCTCTCAATCTACCTTGTCATTGGCCCTGGCACTTTATTTGTCTGCCTGCACTGCACTTTTCTCTGTAACTGTAACACTCTATTCTGCATTCTGTTTTTGCCTCTTCCCTTCATACTACCTCGATGTACTTCTGTTTGGAATGATCTGTTCTGGATGGCATGCAAAACAATAATAAACCAATTACTGATTATCAGTGTTAGCCAAATTTTTAGACAGATGTTACAATTTCCTTCATTGCAGTTAAAATGAAGTCATGTGAAGACTTGAGAACAATGTGTGGTTGGTTACTAAAATCTCATGGAGCTGCAATGTACACTTAATGCTTGGTGATGCTCACCATAATGTTATGTCCATCTATATTAATAAAACAAAGGAATCACTTCCTTCAATATTCCTCCACCTGCACAGTTAGATTAGATCTTGTTTTAAGCCACTTTATCATAGGATAATATTTTTAAGCTGTATATGATTTTAGCCCAAACTGCCACTTATATCCAGTCAAAAGGGTTATTGAATGACTTGATCTCTCTCCTTACCTGATTCTCTGCATCTGTCCAACACAAAGGACACCTCCCACCTTATTTAGCCCAGTGGAGCTTTGTTACGTTTCCATATCAGAGTGAGGTAGTGCGTCGGAAACCCTGGCACCACTGTTCAAATATAGGGAAAGGAATTCAGTACTTTTTCATGTCCCACTCCTTAGCAAACATGCGAACACAGTATGATATCTGTCACGTAGACAGAATGCTTATCAAGCCCATTTCTTGCAAAGACACTGTTGCAAGAGGTGCTGCATTTGTGGAAAATTACAAAAGAGGAGCAAAAGATATATATAAATTCTTTAAACATATTCCAAAATGAGTCAACAAGTATTGCATCCAAGTGTTCAAGTGAGGTCCAGGGGTTTCTGTGACCTTCACATCCTTTCTCAACCAATGGATTCACTGCCAAATTTATTAGATCAGTGTGAGTATCGAACTAGCATTTTGATAAATTTTCCTTCTTGTTAAGTGAACAGTGTCGGGTAACTTTGTGGAGACCCCTTCCTACCCCTGAGCTTATTCATATTGGAAGGGTTCTCAGGACCAATTTTGATGATAGCCTTGATCCATTCTTAGGATGGTCTTGATGAACATAACTCATCTATTATTGAAATCAGAAATCGCTTAAAATGCACAGTGCTATGGCTAATAGAGCTGCTGCTTCACAGTTCCAGCGATCTGGGATCAATCCTGACGTCGGGTGCTGTCTGGAGTTTGCAAGTTCTCCCTGTGTCTTCATGGGTTTCCTCTAGATTCCTCCCACATCTCAACGATGTGATGTTGATATATTAATTAGCCACTGAAAATTGCCTCTGGTGTGTTTGCGAGTAATATTGGAATTGGTTTATTATTGTCACTTGTACCGAGGTACAGTGGAAAAACTTGTCTTGCATACCGATCGTACAGGTCAATTCATTACACAGTGCAGTTACATTGGGTTAGTACAGAGTGCATTGAGGTAGTACAGGTAAAAACAATAACAGTACAGAGTAAAGTGTCACAGCTACAGAGAAAGTGCAGTGCAATAAGGTGCAAGGTCACAACAAGGTAGATTGTGAGGTCAGAGTCCATCTCTATGGAGGGAGGGGTTTGCTGGGAATGTGGGGAGAATAAAATGGGATTAACGAGGGATTAGTGTAAATGGGCATTTGTTGCTCTGAGGGGCCTTTTTCCATGTTGTATGACTCCGAGGAGCTCCACAGGAACACCAACACAAACTTTCTCTCTCTCTATCTCCCTCAATCTTGTTACCTCTATCTTTCTTTCTTTGTCAAGCTCTCTCTCTGTCTCTTCCTTTCTCTCTCAATTTACTCTATTTTTCTCTCTCTTTCTTTCTGTTTCTTTCTTTCTATCTCTCTCCCTCTCCCTCTCCCTCTCCCTCTCTCTCTGACACCTTCCCTCCCTTTCCTTTGAGCCATCTGATCTCAGGGTGGCTGGAAATTGTACTTTCTGAGGTTTCAGCGATTAAATGTATTCCTAAAATCAATGCATCTTACACTGTCTCTAGGGACAAGGTTAATGTATGCCTGAGGCAACACATTTCATTATCGACTAACAAGTACACAGTGCTGTAAATGTAAAGAAAGATGTAACAGCTTTAATACCTTTCTGCTCCTGTAGTATGTCGACGGTTTTGACCTACATCATAATAAGGTTAGAGAGCTTAGTGGTGCGCTCTGGGATTAGGAGGCTACTCTGGGGAATGATTAATAATTAGGGTTTAAAATATACTTTTTTCATTTTGGGGTGTTTTTCTCCATTTTTATCAGTTTGGTGAAATTAGTTATGAAGTAACTTTAGCTGAGAAATGCAAGAACTTTCAATCTCTAAAGGGCATTAAATTGAAGTCGGTGACACTAGCAGTGCATGAATTTTATAGTTTGAAGGCATCACTGGCAAGACCAGCATTAATTGGCCATACTTTATTGCCTTTGACAAGGTGGTGAGCCACTTCCACTGCCGTTCTTCCAGAGCAGGGGCTCCCATGGTGCTGTATCAAAGCTAATTTAAAAATAATTCTAGATTTACGTTAGCATAAAATTGACTGCCATCTACCAGATCATCGCCATCAAGCCACTGACCAGAGAATCCCACAACGATAGTCTATACTCTGAACTTCCTGGTGCCTGCTACTCTATTCTCCAAATCACTCCCACTCTGACCTACCGGTCTGTGGTCTCCTGCACAAGCTAGAGGAACAGAACCTCATCTTCCCGTCTGGGCACATTACAGCCTTCTGGAGTCAGTATTGAATTCTCCAACTTCAGGTACCTTGATTTCTCTGTCTGTACCAGAATTGGCCATTTCTACTGTAAGTCAGAGATGAGACATAAGAGACTGTAGATGCTAGAATCCGGAGCAGCAAGCAAATGGCTGGAGGAACTCAGTGCGTTAAGCAGCGTCTGCAGGGTGTTTCTGTGTTGCTCCGATCTACTGCAAGTCATCCACCTGTGATCGTGGCTCAGTTTTGCTCTTGCTATGAGTTCAGCTGGACCTGGACATGTCCCACAACCCTGCTATTAGCAACACATTATGCTTCTTTGTGTTATTACTTCTCTAACTGCCCCCATTAATACATTTGACCAAAAGGCGGCCCAGTATAGCTGCAGAGTGGTTCAGCAATCATCGAGTCATAGAGCAATACAGGCCCTTCGGCCCAATGAGTCCATGCCGACCATGGTGCCCACCCATCTAGTCCCAATTTCTTGTGTTTAGCCCATATCCCTTCAAGCCCCTCCCCTCCATGTACCTATCCAAGTGCTCCTCAAACGATACTATTGCCTCAACCACTTCCTCTGGCAGCTCGTTCCATATACTCACCACCCTCTGTGTGAAAAAGTTGCCCCTCAGGTCCCTTTTGAATCTTTCCCTTGTCACCCTAAACCTATGCCCCCTAGTTTTGGACTCCTTTACCCTGGGGAAAGGACTGTTACCCTCCACCTTATCTATGCCCCTTGTGATTTTATTATCTCATTCTCCTACGGTCCAAGGAATAAAGATAAGATATCTTTATTAGTCACATATACATTGAAACACAGTGAAATGCATCTTTTGCATAGAGTGTTCTGGGCAGCAGCCCGCAAGTGTCGCCACGCTTCCGGTGCCAACACAGCACGCCCACAACTTCCCAACCCGTACATCTTTTGAATGTGGGAGGAAACCGGAGCACCCAGACAGTGGCCAGAATTGAATCTGGGTCGCTGGCGCTGTAAAACGTTACGCTAACTGCTACACTACTGTGCCTGCCAACCAGGCCTAGCCTGACCGACCTCTCCCTATAACTCAGGCCCTCCAGTCCTAGCAACATCCTCGTAAATCCTCGATAGATGATCCAGGGGCATGAGTTCACATCCCACCATGGTAAGTGAGAAACTAAATTACATTAGTTAAGACAGGGATTAGAAGTCTAATATCAGCAATATGAGAAATTCCTAGATTTATGGACATCCTATATATGATTTTATGCTGTGTTACCATTGACTCGTAGTATATTTCTTCAACTTATAAATCTATTTTTCACTATACAGATATGGTGCCACTCTCTGCACACAGGAATGTATTGTTCCAAGATGGATTTTGTCCAGCCTTTTTGATTGACAGTACGTTTTCCAGGAAACTAGTGTTTCCATAAATCAAAGAATGGCTGTAGAGGCATACAGCACTGAAACATCTCCTTCAGTCCACTGTTCATGCCGACCATCGAGCACACGCTTATACTAATCCTACGGTAATCCAGTTGTTTTTATTCTCCCCATATTCCCATCAACTCCCCCCCCTCTCCCCCCCCAGGTTCGACCACTCACTTACACTTTACAGTTTACAGCGGCCAATCAACCTGCTAAACCCTCACGTCTCTGTGACGTGGGAGGAAACTGGAACTCCTGGGGGAAACCCATGCGGTCACAGGGAGAACGTGCAGACTCCACACAGTCAGCGCCAGAGGTCAAGATTGAACTCGGGTCTCTGGAGCTGTGAGGCAGCGGTGTTGCTACCTGTGCCACTAGTGACCAAGCATTTACTGGTCTGGGGAGAGACCTACGTGGTTCTATGACGCCCTTAAAGGGAAGGCATCAGGAGCCTTTACACAGCTGATGTTTGCGTCTCTGGAGCAAGAGCAATTAAGTTAACCCTGTACTGTCCGCAATACAACACAGGGGTCAAGCTGGTAGAGCGACTGCCTACAACACACAAAACAGCAGTTTGCTTTTTAGCTCCAGATTTTTCCTCCCACATTCCAAAAGCGTACGGGTTAGGAACTGTGGGCGTGCTATGTTGGCGCCAGAAGCGTGGCGACGCTTGCGGGCTGCCCCCAGCACAGTCTTCGCAAAAGATGCATTTCACTGTGTGTTTCGATGTACATGTGACTAATAAAGAAATCTTAAGATCTTAAACATCTGCAGTCTCGTGTGTGTCCATAGTGGAAATGAGTGTTGTTGATGGAATTGATTAATGGACCCGGGTCTGTAGGCAGTGGGAGAAGGTTGCTGTTCATATTCTTCTCCTGCACAGCTGACTGAGTCCCCTTTCAGCTATCAAGATGTTGGACAGCCGACCATGACCCTAAATATACAAGGTCGCTGAGACATTAACAACATAATACACAGACCAAGGAGTTTAACTGCCCTTTAATGGTTGCATTATTTCACCTTATCACAGATGTTCCCTTTGTTTCAGCCACTGACTCCCCAACGTACACTGTTACCTGGATTAACTTGCTTTTGTCTGAGTGGCAGAACTGAAACGTTTCCCTTTCCGCAGATGCTGCCTGACCTGCTGAAATTTTCTTTGCATTTCCTGTTTCAGATTTCCAGCATCTGGAGCAAACAAGCAAGCTGCTGGAGGAACTCAGCAGGTCTGGCACGTCTGCAGAGGCAGAGGGACAGTCACCGGTTCAGGTCGAGGCCCTGCTTCAGGACCCGTTGCCTGATGCGGAGTCTTGACCCAAAACATTGACTATCCTTTGCCTTCACAGAAGCTGCCTGACCCACTGAGTTCCTCCAGCAACTTGTTCGTTGCTACAGATTTATTTCCCAGCATCTCCAGTCTTGGGTGCTTCCAGCATCTGCAATTTTTTAAAATTTTTGTTTCTTATGTTCTAAAATCCAGAATCATCCACAGTAGTGTAGCGGATAGCGCGATGCTATTACAGCGCCAGCGACCCGGGTTCAATTCCTGCTGCTGTCTATAAGGAGTTTGTACGTTCTCCCCGTGTCTGCGTGGGTTTCCTCCGGGTGCTCCGGTTTCCTCCCACATTCCAAAGACGTACAGGTTAGGAAGTTGTGGGCATGCTATGTTGTCGCTGGAAGCGTGGCGACACTTGCGGGCTGCCCTCAGAACACTACGCAAAAGATGTATTTTACTTTGTGTTTCGATGTACATGTGACTAATAAAGATATCTTATCTTTTTGCTGAATTCTTTCCATATATTCTTCTTCTTTCATGTTTTCCTTGACATGCACAGTCATGGTATTCCAACTTGTGGG
The DNA here is from genome assembly GCF_009764475.1 of Pristis pectinata. Classification (NCBI taxonomy): domain Eukaryota; kingdom Metazoa; phylum Chordata; class Chondrichthyes; order Rhinopristiformes; family Pristidae; genus Pristis; species Pristis pectinata. The sequence continues at coordinate 13,807,862 of NC_067436.1, read as the reverse complement.
TTTTATTGGTATGTGCTTATTTTTCTGTCGGATTACTCAATCCTGATAGCATCAAAAGGTTAGAAGTTTACAATCAGTGCACCCAGTAGCGTGGGTGTGCTGCATGGTTGAAGGTACCGCCTCTTGACAGATGATGTATTGAGCTGAGTTCTGTCCTGGGGCTCGTTAGTGAAATCTAGCTGTTGATCACGGCCAACATTCCATTCTCCGCCAACACCACAGAAACAAAATATTCTATGTGATCATTCACCACTGATCATAAATTGGTGCATGGGGAAAGTGTTTATAAGGTGTTAATTTATGTAAATCTGTCTGTTTGTCCTTTCTGCTGTAGTGACTCCAGTGTATACATGGTGACCACTGCAATGGTGACATTTTAAGATATTTTTGTTAGTCACATGTATATCGAAACACACAGTGAAATGCTTCTTTTGTGTAGATTGTTCTGGGGGCAGCCCGCAAATGTCGCCATGCTTCCGGTGCCGACATAGCATGCCCAGAACTTCCTGACCTGTACGTCTTTGGAATGTGGGATGAAACAGGAGCACCCAGAGGAAACCCACGCAGCCACATAGGGAGAAGGTACAAACCCCTCACAGAGAGTGGCCGGAATTGAACCCGGGTCGCTGGCTCTGTAATAGCGTTACGCTAACTGCTACACTTCTGAGCCACGTTGTTTATCGATATACTTCCCCCATTGTGTTTAAGTTTCTATTTGTAAGTTCATTCCCAGGTTTAAACCTCTGCAAGTTTCTTTTGAACGGGACTGATCTTCTGTTGCCCTGAGGTTGCTGGACAGCTGCCCTAGACTGTGCTGTGTACCCCAGTGTGGCCTCAGTGCAGGCACCAGTCAGGTGCCTGGCATTGACTGGCTCAGTGCAGTATAAGGAGCTGTCTCAGCACAGGCAGCCAGCTGCTCTCACACAACGGCTCTGACAGCAGGCAGGGCAGCACCCCGGACTCACTGGGTAGTAAAGACGTCAGTGTTTGATATTTCCAAACACTCAGCCATACCTGTGATCAGTAAAAGATTTTTAATAATCATTAAGAAGTTAGAATATTACTTTTAGTTTTAACACATGCTCTAGTATAGAAATAGGGAGGTTTTGTTTCAATTATACAGGGTGTTGGTGATGTTATACCTGGAGTACTGTGCATGGCTTTGATCCCCTTACCTATGAAAAGCTATAGTAACATTTGGAGGTACTTCAAAGCAGATTTATCAGGCCAATTCCTGGGGTGAGAGGATTGCCCTATCAAGAGGAACTAAAGAGGTTGGGTCTTCACCCCTTCTCTTTCCCCTCTCCCACCCTCACAACCTGCCCACTTCCTTCCCTTTATTCCATGATCTACTGTCCTTTCCTATCAGATTCCTTCTTCTTCAGCCCTTTGCCTCTTCTACCTATCGCCTCCCAGCTTCTCACATCGTTCCCATTTAGCCCCACTCCCCCACCTTCCTACCTTCCCCCTCTCACCTGGACTCACCTATCACCTGCCAGCTCCTGCTCCTCCCACTCCCCCTAGCCTTTTATCTTGGTTTCTGCCCTCCTCCTTTCCAGTCCTGATGAAGGGTCTCGGCCCGAAACGTCGACTGTTCATTTCCCTCCATAGATGCTGCCTGGCCTGCTGAGTTCCTCCAGCGTTTTGTGTGTTGCTCCAGGTTTCCAGTACCTGCCGTCTCTCCTGTGGGTTGGTGTTCTTAGGAGCTTAAAAGAATGAGGGGTGACCTTATTGAAACGTATAAAATCCTAAGGTGTTTTCACTAGTGAGTGAATCTTGAACAAGAGAATCAGAATCAAGTTTATTATCACTGATATATGTCGTGAAATTTGTTGTTTTGCAGCAGTAGGACAGTGCAAGACAGAGACATAGATTACTATAAGTTACAAAAATAAATAAATAGTGCATAAAAGGAATAACGAGGTAGTGTTCATGGACCGTTCAGGAATCTGATGGCGGAGGGGAAGAAGCTGTTCCTGAATCGTTGAGTGTGGGTCTTCAGGCTCCTGTACCTCCTCCCCGATGGTAGTGACATGAAGAGGGCATGTCCCAGATGGTGAGGGTCCTTAATGATGGATGCCACCTTCTTGAGGCATTGACTCTTGAAGATGTCCTCAATGGCGGGGAGGGTTGTGCCCGTGATGGAGCTGGCTGAGTCTACGACCCTCTGCTGCCTCTTTCGATCCTGCACATTAGGGCCTCCATACCAGGAGGTGATGCAACTAGTCAGAATGCTCTGACATAACACATATTTTCAAGATAAGGGACTGGTCATTTAAAACACAGGTACATAGAAATCTCTCGCAGAGGGTCGTGAATGTCTAGGATTCTCCACGCCAGAGAATTGTGGATGGTGGATCATCAGAGGCATTTGAGGTGGACGTAGATAAATCTTTGCAAGACCAGGGATTGAGGACTACGGGGAACTGGCACAGAGGAGGAGATGTAGTCTGGAATAGATCAGCCAATGTAGGTCATAGTCTATCCAGCCCATTGATGCATCCCAAGTAGGTTTAATATCCTATAGAAATGCAATCCTCTCTTTCTTAGGAGCTCTGACACCGCTTTCATCTCTGCCCATTCATTGGTGCAACTGGTTGCTCCCTCACAGCTCCAGACACCCAGATTTGGTGCTGACTTCCCTTGCTGTCTGTGTGGAGTTTGCACGCTCCCCCTTTGACCGCATCGGTTTTCCCTGGGTGCTGCAGTTTCCTCCCGTGTCCCAAAGATGTGTGAGTCGATAGGTTAATGGCCGCTGGAAATTGCCCCCGGTATGTGGGTGAGTGGTAGATTCTGGGGGGAGTTGATGGAAAGGTGGAGAGAATAAAATTGGATCAGTGCAGGATTACAGGTTGTTCCTGGTAATGAGCAGGTTGCATTTTTACAGACATCCAAAGTTGATTTTGTCCATAAGTTGGAAAATGCACAAAGATCTGTTTATATGGTGACCACACCTCCACAGTATTGTAATGATTGGCATCAAAAACACATAACACTGATAAGAAAGAACAATTATTAAAAGTGGAGAGAGAGAGAGAGAGAGAGAGAGAACTTGTTCTACCGTTCGTAGGAACAAACTTACATCGGACTTTTGAATTTAATGGTATTATGGAACCAAGATACAGTGAAAAGCTTTTGTGTGCATGCCATCCAAGCAGATCATGCCATATATAAATACATCGAGGTAGTAAAAAGAAAACAGAATGCAGAATACAGTGTTGCAGCTACAGAGAAAGTGCAGTGCAGGTAGACAAGTAAAGTGCAAGGGCCACGGCGAGGTAGGTTGTCAGATCGAGAGAGTTCATCTGTGGCGTATACTAGGTCTGTTCGAGAGTCTGATAACAATGGGATAGAAGCTGTCCCTGAGCCTGGTGGTACATGCTCTCAAGCTTTTGTATTTTCTGCCCGACAGGAGAAGGGAGAATGACTGGGGTGGGAGGGGCCCTTGATTATGCTTTCCTAAGGCAGTGAGAAGCGTTGGCCATTGTAACCTGGGGACTGCCTGTAGTGTGAATGGATGGTGTGAAGGGGCAACATAGACCTAGTGGCCAAAGGGCCTGTTTCTAAATTGTATGACTAAATGATTCAAAGAGTTTATCAAAAACCCTTAAAGTATTACAAAAATCTTCTTAATAGTACGAGAAGCAGTATTAAGCAATGATCTTACACAATTCATGTCTTGAGTGAATCAATCAAACTGCAGGATGAAGTTGATTCCAAGTTACAGTAACCGTGTGAGAAGGTGGAGTTTTGTTCTCATGATGCAACCCGGATCCTGCCTTGACAGTGTCGAATCCTCCTACAGCTAATTGATTTAGTTTGACCGAGACAAGCTTGTATTTCAAACAAGGCTTGAAGTGCACTAGTACTGGATTAGGTTTGGCTTGTTCTAACTTGGCAGCTCGATGATGAATTGTGCAGCTTTGGGTTTCTCACATGGGTGGAGAAAGAGTGTGGATACTCAGGGTGGCGTACCTCACTGCGTTAAGGCAATGATTCTAAAAAGGAATTAAAAATGTCACTGAGAATTCAGCTTGCTGTTTTGAATAGGTAAACAGATCATGTTATTCAGTCTCAGCTGTGGAGTGGAACGACACTGACTCAGGAGGAGGAGGAGGATATACTTCATTTTGGTTCCTCTGAGACAAGGATCAAACTCAATGTCAATAAGATGCTACTAAGGTGGTGAACCGTTGGCCAGCTCCGTCCTGCACAACCTATCATTGACCACTGAAGCTCAGTGGTTTCTTTGATCCCATGTTACTTGCAGCCTTTGCCTTTATTTCCTCCCATTTCACAAGTGAGAGACTAGAGAGGCTGTGTCTGTTCTCCCTGGAGCAGAGGAGGTTAAGAAAGGACATGATTGAGATCTATAACATTATGTGGGATATAGATGAGGTAGGACTGCAGGAAAATATTCCCCATACGAGAGGTAGATAAAGCTGGAGGACATAGGTTTAGGGTAAGGGGGAAGAGATTCAGAGAGGATATCAGGGGGACCTTCTTCACCCAGAGAGTGATAAGTACCTGGAATGCACTGCTGGAGAGAATGGTTGAAGCTGACAGCGTTTAAGAAGTGTCAAGACGAGCACTTAGGCAGAGAAGGAAGTGGACCAAGTGCTGGGAGACGGGATTAATATGGTCAGCATGGATGAGTTGGACCGAATGGCCTGTTTTCATGCTATTTGCTACTATAATTCTTTGAGATCTTCTGTATTGCAATGTCTGGCCCCATAAGCATGTAGTTCAGCGAGTAGAGCCAGTGGTTCACAACTCCAGTGTCTCAGGTTCAATCCTCCAGTGTGGAGTTTGCACGCTCTCCCTGTGACCGTGGGGGTTTCCTCTGGATGCTCTGGTACACATCCCAAAGACATGATGGTTGGTGGGTTAATTGACTACTGTAAATTGCCCCTAGTGTATTAGTGAGTGGTAGAATCTTGATGGGAATGTGGAGAGAATAAAATGGGTTAGGGTAGAATTAGTGTAAATGGGTGGTTGATGGTTGACATGGACAGTGAGCTGAAGAGCCTGTTTCTGTGCTGGATCTCTGTACCATTCTCTGATGGCATGGTAAGGATGTTGAAGCTTCGGAGAGGGTGCAGAGGAGATTTACCAGCATGTTGCCTGGATTGGGAGAGCATGTCTTATGAGGATAGGTTGAGTGAGCTCGGGCTTTTCTCTTTGGAGAGAAGGAGGCTGAGAGGTGACTTGATAGAGGTGAACAAGATGATAAGAGGCATAGATCGAGTGGACAGTCAGAGACTTTTTCCCAGGGAGACGATGACTAACACGAGGGGACGTAACTTTAAGGTGATTGGAGGAAGGTATAAGGGGGAATGCCAGGGGTAAGTTTTTTTTAACACAGAGAGTGGTGGGTGCATGGAACGCACTGCTGGCAGAGGTTGTGGGGGCAGATACATTAGGGACATTTAAGAGACTCTTAGGTAGACACATGAATGATAGAGAAATAGGGGGCTATGTGGGAGGGAAGGGTTAGATAGATCTTAGAGCAGGATAAAATGTCGGCACAACATTGTGGGCCGAAAGACCTGTACTGTGCTGTAGTGTTCTATGTTCTATGATAATGTCATTCTCTACTTGGGTGTCATGATCTCAGGAAACATTTTATTTGGCCCAAGGTTTAATGGTTGGTTTCCCCACTGCTCGCACCTCCATCAATGTGAAACCCTTTTGGCTAAATGACTTCCCTTGCTGCAGCTTCTTCCACAGAGCAAAGCATCACAAGACTAAAATTCACACCCGGTGGCCAGGAAGGAGAGGTTAAGCAAGTCGGTTTTAAGAAGGGTTTTAACGGAGGAAAGAGAGGCACAGGGGTTTAGGAGGGAATGTGAAAGAGGTGATTGGTTCGGAAGTCTGATAGCAGTGGGGAAGAACCTGTTCTTGAGTGTGGTCGTCTGGATTTTCAGGTTCTTGTACCTTCTCCTGGATAGTTGAAGTGAGAAAAGGGAATGGCCACAGTGGTAGCATTGACGACACTGTTAGCCTTCCTGTTATCTGCATATATCTGCTCCTGAAATTGAAGTGAAACCGGGAAAATTTCAGAAGGTTTTCTCAATCAGCAGCTGTTAAAATGCATGTCTGCACTTGATGCTTGAAAGCACACATGCATTTGATGCTTTTTCCAATCTGCGGCTGTCATAATGCATGTGTGCCTTTGGTACATGGAAACAATGTGCATTTGATGCTTTTCTTAATCTGCCTGGCACTTGAATGCACTTGCATCAGGAATGTTTTGGTTTTTACTATTCTATGGTATGGGAACATAGAGGTTGGGTTACTAGACTTGCAGTCAGAGCTCTGGACCATTGGTTCAGGAATGCAAGTTCGAATCCTACCAATGGCAGCTGGGGAATTTAAAGTAATCATTAAATAAATCTGCAATTTCTTACCAATAAATAGTAATTAATAAATTGCAAAGAAGAAGCAAAATAAAAGACCCATGGGAGGTCCAAAGAAAGTATAAGTGGTTCTTGATAACAGTAACCATGAAATTACCAGATTGTTCTTAAAACCCACCTAGTTTACTGATGTCTCATCTGCTCTCCTTATCCACCATATGTGACTCCAATGAGGTTGACCTTAACCATAGAACATAGAACCTTACAGCACAGCACAGGCCCTTCGGCCCACAATGTTGTGCGACATTTTATCCTGCTCTAAGATCTATCTAACCCTTCCCTCCCACATAGACCCCATTTCTCTATCATTCATGTGTCTAAGAGTCTCTTAAATGTCCCGAATGTATCTGCCCCCACAACCTCTGCCGGCAGTGTGTTCCATGCACCCACCACTCTCTGTGTAAAAAACTTACCCCTGACATCCCCCTTATACCTTCCTCCAATCACCTTAAAATTATGTCCCCTCGTGTTAGTCATCGTCGCCCTGGGAAAATGTCTCTGTCCACTCGATCTATGCCTCTTATCATCTTGTACACCTCTATCAAATCACCTCTAATCCTCCTTCTCTCCAAAGAGAAAAGCCCTAGCTCGCTCAACCTATCCTCATAAGACATGCTCTCCAATCCAGGCAACATCCTGGTAAATCTCCTCTGCACCATTAGAAAGCTTCCACATCCTTCCTATAATGAGGTGACCAGAACTAAATACAGTTCAGTAACGACCTCCACAGTTCAGGGACAGTAATAGATGGACAATTGCCACTGATATCCAAATCCTGTGAAAGAATATATAAAAAGAGAGCTCCCTCTAGAAGTAAGTTTATATTTGTTGGAGGCCTTAGATGAGATAATTGTAAACATTGGAGAGAGTCAGGACTGGCAGTCAATGAAGTTCAATTATTGACCCTTGGGTTTGGAGCACATTTTCAGATAAGAGAGAAGAGACTAACTTCTTTTTGATGTTGTTAAAGCAATCACACCTCAAGTAATTGTGATGTGACTTGAAGGCAGCGTTAGACAGGAAATCTTTAAAAATAAACCTCAAATGCAGTGAGATTATGGCAACAGAAAGGGCTGGCACAGTTGGAAAGGAAGTCTGATGCTTGGCAAAGAAATGGATCAGATGCTGGTCCTACTGATGTGAAACCTCGATCACTGGGAAGCTATGAAATTTTAATGGTAAACTTTCAACCGCACCAGGTTTGGTCTTTCGTTTCCCTGGAAGCTGTGCATCAATAATGCATCAGCCAGGTATCAAAAGCAAGGAGATTAACACCATGCTCTTCTGAGGGAATCCCTCGAGACTAACTGGGCAAATGTAATTCAATAAGACTACTGTCCTCTTGTGCTATTAATAATGAAAGGCTCTGTATGGATGCACATTCCCCATGTGGCACTTCAGGACATTATAGAAAGCCTATAGCACAGCATGGCTGTTCAGCTAAAGGGCGCACTAATTCAGCTAAAGAAGTAGAGACAAGAATACACCCCCAGCAGCTTTGAGCATGGAGCTCACTTGGTCTGGTCTGAATGCTTTGTTACTTCTGCTTTAAGTTGAAATCCTTCTTCAAGAGAGTCTGGTTTCATCGACACTCATGTCGACCGAACAGATCAGGAAATGTCCGATGGGTGCAGATCAAGTGGAATTTGCAATGGGAAAATGCAGTTATAATGTAGCTTTAACATAGTGAGATATCTCACAGTGTTCATAACTGTGTCATCAAATGGACAATGCAGAGATATCCAAAACTAGGTTAAGTTTAAGGGGTTTAGAGGGGATGTGAGGAAGAACCTTTTCCCTCAGAGGTTGGTTGGGATCTGGAACACACCGCCTGAGGGGGTGGTGGAGGCAGAGAATCTCATAACATTTAAGAAGTATTTGAATCGCTGACACATAGTGGAATATGGACTAAGTGCAGGTAAATGGTATTGGTGTAGCCAGGTTGCTCGATGGTCAGCATGGACATGTTGGGCTGAAGGGACTGTTTGACTCTACGATACCAATATCAGGATAGGTAACCAAAAGCCTGGTCAAAAGAGATAGGTTTTGAGAGACAACTTAAAGGAGGAGACAGAGGCAGCAGGTGTTGAGGTTGCCTCGTGGTTGTCCAGTGGTTTGGCCATAGAGACATAAGAGACTGCAGATGCTGGAATCTGGAGCAACAAGCAATCTGCTGGAGGATCTCAGCGGGTCGAGCAGCATCTGTGTGGGGGAAAGGAATTCCTGATGCAGGGTTTCGACCGGAAACATCAACAATTCCTTTCCCTGGACCGATGCTGCTCGACCCGCTGAGTTTCTCCAGCAGATTGTTTGTTGCATTAGGTTACAGAGTCAGTCCATGTGCTCAAGCTGGAAAATAGCAGGGACTTTCTGAAGTTACTGTTGAATGACCCAACCAATAAACTGAGTCACTCTGGGAGAACTGAACAAAAACAGATGTGTGGAACTTCAACATCACCATGCTTAGTTTAAAGCAGTGGGTAACAAAACTTAGATCACAGATTCTAGACAAAAACACCAGTGTGTTACTGAGGGAGTGTGGCAGTGTCACTACTGAAACCGAGGTTCTGAGAACTTCTTCATGTATAAGAGCCCATGGCACGATTTCTAAGGAGGTATCACTGGTGTCCTGAACAATATTTAACCTTCACTCAACAGTGCTGAGAAAAAACTGGGTTTGGTCTTTATCACCTAGCTGTGGGAGCTTGCTGTGCATAGGTTAGAGGGATGTGTTTTCCACAATGCAACAGTGACAACACTTTAAGAATGCTTTGGGTAATCCTGAAATGGATGTGTAAATCATTATAGGACTTCGGGTCTTTCTTGCTATTACAGCGCCAGCGACCCGGGTTCAATTCTGACCTCTGTCTGCAAGGATTTTGTATGTTCTCCCTGTGACTGCATGGGTTTCCCCCGGGTGCTCTGGTTTCCTCCCACATTCCAAAAACGTGCGGGTTAGGAAGTTGTAGGCATGCTATGTTGGCACCGGAAGTGTGCGACACTGGCGGGCTGCCCCCAGAACACTCTACGCAAAAGGTGCATTTCACTGTGTGTTTCGATGTACATGTGACTAATAAAGATATCTTATCTTATAAAGTTCAGGTTCAAGTTCAAGTTTATTGTCATGGGCATACGTACCCAGGGTATAAATGCCATGAAAATTAGCTTCCAGCAGTAACAGCACAGCACTTTATAAACATAAATTACATTAACATAAATTAACATAACATATACATAACTTACATGACACAATAAACAAAAATAACATAATGACATTAGTGCAAGCTGAGGGAAATATAGTCCAAGGTAGAATTAGGGTTTTTCAGGTCAGTTCAAGAGCCTGACAGCAGTGGGGAAGAAGCTGTTGTTGAACCTTGAGGTGTGGGTCTTCAGGCTCCTGTACCTCCTGCCTGATGGCAGCATCGAGAAGAGGGCACAGCCCGGATGGTGGGGGTCCCTGATGATGGATATCACCTTCCTGAGACATCGCTGCTTGTAGATGTCCTCGATGGTGGGGAGAGCTGTACCTGGGATGGGACTGGCTGAGTCCACCACTGTCTGTAGCGTCTTGCGTTCCTGTGCATTGGAGTTTCCATACCAGGCCGTGATGATACCAGTCAGGATGCTTTCCACTGTACATCTGTAGAAGTTTGTAAGAGTCTTCGATGACATGCTGAAGAATCTCCTTAAACTTCTAAGAAAGTAGAGATGCTGGCATGACGTCTTCATGGTTGTATCTATATGCTGGGCCAGAATGTTGACACCCAGGAGTGTGAAGCTGCTCACCCTTTCCAGCACCGACCCTTAGCACAATGCTTTACAGCGCCAACGACACGGGTTCAAATCCGGCCACTGTCTGTAAGGAGTTTGTACGTTCTCCCCGTGTCTGTGTAGGTTTCCTCCGGGTGCTCCGGTTTCCTCCCACATTCCAAAGACGTACAGGTTAGGAAGTTATGGGCATGCTATGTTGGCGCCGGAAATGTGGCAACACTTGTGGGCTGCCCTCCAAAATCACTACGCAAAAGGTCTATTTCACTGTATGTTTCAATGTATATGTGACTAATAAAGATCTTATCTTATCAATGAGGAACCTCCCCACAGTAATCAGACACTATTGTCTCTTAAGAACATGCTGCCAGTTTCATCACGGGAAGCCACTTAAGGGAGTTGCTTTGGAAATTGACAAGCAATCACCTTTATCTTTACTTATGCAACAATACTATATTAAACAACGTAACATCGTTATGTCTATCGAGACCAGTAGTTGAACGTGGGACATGCTGACTCTGTACCATTGTAACTAGGCAGGAGAAGACAATAAATAAACGTTCATGTTAATTTGCCCTCATCAACACCATTCATTACTATACTGTGGAGGGACTGTTACCGTATGGACTGATTTTGTGTATTTTCCGACTTATGGACAAAATCTACTTATAGACGCCTGTCAAAACAGAAATCTGTTCGTAACCTGGGGACAGCCTGTATGCAACATCAAGATGGATATTTGGACTGGATGGGAGTCAAGGGTTATGGGGATCAGGGTGGAAAGTGGAGCTGAGGCCAAGATCAGATCAGCTGTGATTTCGCTGAATGCTGGAGCAGGATCAAGGAGCTGATGGCTGACTCCTGCTCCTATTACTTACGTTCCTCTCAGTTGAATGCAGTGCAATTACTACTCTGTTTCCCAATGGGTAACAGAAATCACTTACCATTTTTGAGTTTGGTCAACTGGATTTCATTTCCTCTTTCGAGTGTCAGTTTGGAAATTACAAGTGTCCTGACCTGCAGAGTGGTGCAGCTGGTAGAGCTGCCTCACAGTTCCAGGGACTTGGGTTCGATCCTGTCCTTGGGTACCGTCAATGTGGCGTTTTCACATTCTCCCTGTGACCATGTGGGTTTTCTACAGGCACTCTGGTTTCCTCCCACATCCCAAAAGCATGCAGATTGGTAAGTTAGTTGGCGCTGTAAATCACCCCTGGTGTGTAGGTGAGTGGGGGAGGTTGGGGAGAATGTGGGGAGAATAAAATATAGGAATAGTGTAAATGGGTGTTTGACGGTCAGCATGGACTCAGTGGGCCAAAGGGCCTGTTTTCCTGATGTATGACTCTCTGACTACTTGGATGAGGATGTGGAAGGGTGGGTTAGTAAGTTTGCTGATGATACAAAGGTTGGTGGTGTTGTGGATAGTGTAGAAGGTTGCTGCAGATTACAACAGGATATTGATAGACTGCAGACCTGGGCTGAGAAGTGGCAGATGGAGTTCAACCCGGATAAGTGTGAAGTGATCGAATTTGAAGGCAGAATACAAGGTTAATGGCAGGACTCTTAGCAGTGTGGAGGAACAGAGGGATCTTGGGGCCCAAATCCATAGATCCCTCAGGGTTGCCACGCAGGTCGATGGGGTTGTTAGGAAGGCGTATGGTGTGTTGGCCTTCATTAGTCGGGGTATTGAATTCAAGAGCAGCGAGGTGATGTTGCAGCTCTGTAGAACTCTGGTTAGAATTCGCTTGGAGTATTGTGTTCAGTTCTGGTCGCCTCATTGTAGGAAGGATGTGGAAGTTTTAGAGAGGGTGCAGAGGAGATTTACCAGGATGCTGCCTGGATTAGAGAACATGTCTTATGAGGATAGGTTGAGTGAGCGAGTGCTTTTCTCTTTGAAGAGAAGGAGTGTGAGAGGTGACTTGATAGAGATGTGCAAGATGATAAGTGGCATAGATCGAGTGGACAGTCAGAGACTTTTTCCCAGGGCGACAATGGCTAACATGAGGGGACATAATTTCAAGGTGATTGGAGGAAGATATAAGGGGGATGTCAGGGGTAGGTATTTTACACAGAGAGTGGTGGGTGCGTAAAACGCACTGCCGGCAGAGGGTGTGGGGGCTGATACATTAGGGACATTTAAGAGACTCTTAGACAGCCACATGAATGATAGAGAAACGGGGGGCTATGTGGGAGGGAAGGGTTAGATAGATCTTAGAGCAGGATAAAATGTCGGCACAACATTGTGGGCCGAAGGGCCTGTACTGTGCTGTAGTGTCCTATGTTCTATGACTCTCAGTGACCTCTGCTGCTGCTATTCTTGAACTGAGCACTAGAGGGCGGGAATAGCAGCCTGCGATGGTTCCTCTGCTGACTTGCCTGAAGGAACCAAATTCTCATTTGAGACAATTCACCATCATGACCTCAGTTGTTTTGTGGCGTAGTAAAGGAATATGAATTATTTTTGACTTTTTTTTGGGGGGGAGGGGTTATTCACAAGAACTAGTAGCAGGAAACACTGTCAATGAGATTCACAAAATGGTGCATACAAATTCTGATGCATTTCTCAATACAGGCTAATGGAAATGCAGGGTTGACTTGTTGGAATGGGGGTTGGTATCTACAATTATTCTGAAGACATCCAATTGTTAAGCTGATCAACTGCAGGTGGTAACAGAGACATTTGCTTGCAACGTGATAACCAGAACTGTCCGTAAGCTACAATGTAATTGCCGTGTTACACATCTCCGACATAATTTGTATTTTGTGCCTCAGGCATTGCCCTCGTAACGATCTGTTCAGCTGTTTTCAGGGCTGTACCCCAAGATCCCACTGCCCCTCTACACTTCTTATTACCTTGATATTTCTTTCTTTAATTTGACTGCCCTCTTGAGTGCACTAACTTACACACCTCCAGACTGAATTGTCACTGTTGTGCTGACTGAACTAATGCATTGATATCACAGTGTCATACAGCGTGGAAAGAGGCCATTCGGCCCAGCATGTCCATGCCAACCAGTGGGCACCAATCCCTATTAGTCCTATCATGTAGATGCCACGGCCGAGAAAGCTCACCAGCGCCTCTACTTCCTCAGGAAATTTGGCATGTCCCCGTTGACACTCACCAATTTTTATCGATGCACCATAGGAAGCATCCTATCTGGATGCATCACGGCTTGGTACGGCAACTGCTCTGCCCAGGACCGCAAGAAACTGCAGAGGGTTGTGGAAACAGCCCAGTGCGTCACGGAAGCCAGCCTCCCCTCCATGGACTCTGTCTATACCTCTCACTGCCTTGGTCAAGCAGCCAGCATAATCAAAGACCCCACCCGGGTCATTCTCTCTTCTCTCCTCTCCCATCAGGCAGAAGATACAGGAGCTTGAGGGCAAATACTACCAGGCTCAAGGACAGCTCCTATCCCACTGTGATAAGACTATTGAATGGTTCCCTTATACGATAAGATGGACTCTGACCTCACAGTCTACCTTGTTATGACCTTGCACCTTATTGTCTACCTGCACTGCACTTTCTCTGTAACTGTGACACTTTACTCTGTACTCTGTTATTGTTTTTACCTGTGCTACCTCAATGCACTCTGTACAAACTCAATGTATCTGCAATGGGTAATGAATTGATCTGTACGATCGGTATGCAAGACAAGTTTTTCACTGTACCTCAGTACAAGTGACAATAATGAACCAATACCAATACCAATGCCTGGGCGATTCAAGTTCTTGTCTGACACAGAGTGATGTCAGTGACTCTGCTTCACTCTCTCGGGCACAGCATTGCAGGTACTCACCACTCTCTGGGTGGAAAGGGTGCCACTCAGACTTCCTCTAAATCATTTACCCCTTTCCCTAAACCTATGTTCTCTAGTTTTTCTCCGCTCTGATAAGGGGAAAAGATTCCTGCAGTCTACCCTAACTGTACCCCCCATAATTTTATATACCTCTGAACCACTTCCTCTCCAGGGAAAACAGACCCAGCCTCTCCAGTCTCTCCTCATAACTAAAATGCTCCATCCCCTACAATATCCTGGTGAATCTCCTCTGTATCCTCTCTAGTGCTATTATATCTTTCCTATAGTGTGGTGACCAGAACTGCACTCAGTACTCCAGCTGAGGTCTGGCCAATGGTTCATAAGGTTGGAGCATAATCTCCCTGCTCTTGTATTCAATGTCCTGACTAATAAAAGCCTGTAACTCACATTATCAACCAGTGATGCTACCTTCAAGGATATTTGAACTTGCATCCCAGGGTCTCCCTGTTCCTCAATATTCTCTAGGACTACCATTTATGGTACATGCCCTAGCTTCATTAGTATTCCCAAAATATATCACCTCACATTTATCTGGATTAAACAACATCTGCTATTTCTCAGCCCATTTCACCACCACTTTGATATCAGCCTGTAGCCTCATACTACCCTCCATACTGTCAATAATTCCACCAATCTTTGTATCACCTGCAGACTTACTGATCGTACCTCATACATCAACATCCAAATCATTCAAAACATTCCAATCCCTGTGGAACACAACTAGCCACAGGCGTCCAATCACAAAAACAACCGCCTACCCAACACCCTGTGTCTCCTGTCACCAAGGCAATTTTGGATCCAATTTGCCAACTTGCCCTGGATCCCAGGGGACCCTAACCCTTTGAGCCAGACTCCCATGTGGGATACTGAAGTCTATGTAAACCATATCTACTGCACTGCCCTCGTCAATATACTTCTTACCTCCGAAAAACATTCAATCAACTGATCAGATGAGATCTGCCCTTGACAAAGCCGTTGCTGGCTTCCTCAATTAGCCCCTGCCTTTCCAAGTAATCATTAATCCTGTCTCATAGAATTTTCTTCCGATAACTTCCCCACTACTGATGTTAAACTCCCAGGCTTTTCCTTGCTGTCTTGAAAAAGAGGAGCACATTTGCCGTTCTTCAATCATCTGGCACCTCACCTGTGGTCAGTGAAGATGCAAAAATCTCACCGAGAGCCTCAGCAGTCTCTCTTGCCTTGCCTCTGATAACAGCCTGAGTTAAATGCCATCTGGCTGTGGGGATTTATCCACCTTTAACCTTTGACTACCTCCTCTTTATTTAAGAAAACTTGCACTAGAATTTCACCCTCCCCTTCACAGAGTTCTCTAACTACAAACTATTTCCATTGTGAATACCGGTGAAAAGTACTCATTTAGGACCTCACTTATCCCTTCTGGCCCCACACACAGATTGCCTCTGTTGTCCCTAATGGTCCCTAATCTTGCCCTGGTTATCCTTTTGTCTTTAATATACTTAAAAAACACCTTCAGCTTTACCTTAGTCCTATTTGCCAGTGATTTCTCATGACTCCTCTTTGCCTTCCTAATTTCTTTTCTAAGCATCTCACTACACTTGTTATATCCTTGACTGGCCTTACCCTGTCATTAGTTCTCTATACCTGCTCTATCCACCCCTCAATCCCTCAACATCCAGAGTTCCCTATATTCTCCTTGGCTTTTCTCCCTTACAGGAACATGGTCCTGAACACCTGTTATTCTCCTTTGAATTCTTCCCACTGGGCAGATGTAGACTTGCCTGCAAGCAGGCACTCCCAGTCTACCTTTTCCACATCCTGCCTTATTTTAATAAAATTGGCCTTCCCTAATTTAAGACCTTTATTCCCAACCGATCCCTATCTTTTTCCACAACCACTTTGACATATATGGTGCAAAAAAACAAACCGCTGGAGGAACTCAGAGGTTCAAGCAGAATATGTGGAGACAAAGAAAACGTCGATGTTTCGGGTCGTGAGTCACATCAGGACAGTCTTGATGCAGGGTCCTGACTCGAGACGTCGATCCTTTCTTTGCCTCCACAGATGCTGCTCGACCCGCTGAGTTCCTCCAGTGGTTTGTTTTTAACTCCAGATTCCAGCACCTACAGTCTCTTATGTCTTCAGCCTGGATTTATAGACATAAAAACTCTGCAGAGAGACTTAACCCAGGTGAAATGAGAGGCAACACTGGGCTTTGGAGCAGAGGGAACATAATTACAGTGGTCCAGGAAGCCAGTTCATGACCAACGTGGGCGAGAGGCAGAGCCCTGGAAATGAGGGCAAGAAATAGGAGGAACAGCAAGGGGGCAGGGTGAGGGCCAGGACCACCCCTCCCCCAGCTGACCCAGGGGACGGGGCCACCCCTGCCCCATCTGACCAAGGGGGGGGGGGGCCTCCATCAGCTGACCAAGGGGGTGGGGCCATCCCTCCACCAGCTGATCAAGGGGACGGGGCCACCCCTGCCCCATCTGACCAAGGAGGCAGGGCCATCCCTCCATCAGCTGACCAAGGAGGTGGGGCCATCCCTCCACCAGTTGACCAAGGGGGTGTGGCCACCCTCCACCAGCTGACCAAGGGGGCGGGGCCACCCCTCCACCCTGACCAAGGGGGCGGGACCATCCCTCTACCAGCTGACCAAGGGGGCGGGGCCATAGTTTCCCTCCGTCAGCTGATCGGGAGGCGGCCTCCGACCCGGAAGCGGATGGCGCTCGGGCGGTGAGGGGAGAGGCGGCGCCGACGTTATGGAGCCCGCGGAGCTTTACTGCCCGCCGGACGGGGCGCAGCAGCCCGGGCCCTCGGTACTGGGGGTGGGGGGCAGCTCCCGGGCACCGCGGGGTGGGGTAACAGGCGCCAACTCCACAGCGGCGGGGGGGGGCGCGCCTCTCGCTGGGGGGGGGGGTGGGGGGCGCGCCTCTCGCTGGGGGGTGTGGTAGGGGGGCGCGCCTCTCGCTGGGGGGTGGGTGGTAGGGGGGCGCGCCTCTCGCTGGGGGGTGGGTGGTAGGGGGCGCGCCTCTCGCTGGGGGGGGTGGTGGGGGGGCGCGCCTCTCGCTGGGGGGGGGTGGTAGGGGGGCGCGCCTCTCGCTGGGGGGGGTGGTAGGGGGCGCGCCTCTCGCTGGGGGGGGTGGTAGGGGGGCGCGCCTCTCGCTGGGCGGGGTTGGTAGGGGGGCGCGCCTCTCGCTGGGCGGGGTTGGTAGGGGGCGCGCCTCTCGCTGGGGGGGGGTGGTAGGGGGGCGCGCCTCTCGCTGGGCGGGGTTGGTAGGGGGCGCGCCTCTCGCTGGGGGGGGTGGTAGGGGGGCGCGCCTCTCGCTGGGGGGGGTGGTAGGGGGGCGCGCCTCTCGCGGGGGGGGTGGTGGGGGGGCGCCCCTCTGGGGAGGGGAGGATGTTGGGGGATGTGACTGGTCCCACTTTGATGCACAGTTTGATCTTCAGTTATAATGCACTCAGTTTTTACATTGCTCTTTCATCAGCTCTTGTCTGTTTCAAAGTCTTTTTTTTCTCCTTGAACGCAGAATTATTTGAGTAATACTTGCATGTTAAATTTGAAAGGTGTAAATTGGATGTTGTGTTCCGACTGAATTCTGGACCGGATGGATTGAGATTAATTAATTGCCTCCAGGGAGCTTTGAACCAGTGCCTAATTGAATTTATACTCTGAATTCAGAATCCGTACACGGTGTAGTATGCAGAATCAGTGAGAAGTAAAACCACTTTGCATGAGTGTGGATGTAATGATCTCGACAACCAGCTGTTTGCAATTCTGTCTGTCTCTCTGTGTAGTTAGTTTGCTGCTTTTTAAGGGAGGCGTTTCCACTCTCCTGCATGGAATGATCGCAATGATATGCACTGAAGATGGCCACTTGGCCAGGATTATTGAGCAAGATGGGAGTGCCTGGATCCACTGTTACTCTGGTCGCTTGCATGCTTGATGGGATCATTTAGGAACTGTCTGTGGTATTTGAGTCATAGGGTAATCCAGCATGGAAATGGGCCCTTCAGCCTGACCGGTCTATGTAGGCTAAGGTTCCCACCTAAACTAGTCCCATTTGCCTGCGTTTGGCCCATATCCCTCTAAACCTTTCCTATTCATGTATCTGTCCAAATGTGTCTCAAATATTAAGATAAGAAGATAACCTTTATTAGTCACATGTACATCGAAACACACAGTGAAATGCATCTTTGTGCATGTAGAGTGTTCTGGGGGCAGCCCGCAAGTGTCGCCACACTTCTGGCCACAAATTCCATTCTTTGGAATGTGGGAGGAAACTGGAGCACACGGAGGAAACCCATGCAGACACGGGGAGAACGTACAAACTCCTTACAGATGGTGGCCGGAATTGAACCCGGGTCACTGGCACTGTAATAGCGTTACGCTAACCATCTGCCTCAACTACTTTTTCTGGCAGCTCGTTCCATACACTCACCACCCTGTGCATTGAAGAAGTTGCCCCTTGGGTCACTTTTAAATTTTTCGCCTCTCACCTTAAACCTGTGCCCTTCAGTTTTTGGTTCCCTTTCTCTGGGGGGGGGGGGGGGGGAGGTGAGGGGAAGAGCTGTGTCCATTAGAATCTGCCATCAGTGATGGCACTAGAACTTGGATAACAGATAAAGTTCTATAATGACCAGCAAAGTTCACAAGTGTAGCAGAAAAGATGTTAAATTACGAGATGGGCATTCGGTGATGCCCGGCTGGAATTCTTGTTGGTGAGGGCAGGTGGACAAATGTTCAACAGTTTGATAATTCCACATTTTCGGTTGAAAGTAAGCTGAGAAGTCTAGACTTCAAGAGAAGGTGGAAACATTATCTCCAGGAGGCACAGAAAGAAGATCAATAACATTGCAATTCGATTGTAGGATGAACGTTAGAATAACTAATTTTTGGGATCTGGACATCACTGGTAAGGCCAGGATTTATTGACTGTCTCTAATTGCTCCTTAAACTTGTGACTCAATGGTGGAATTGGAAGCCATTTAAGAGTCAAACACGTTGAGTTGGGAGATGAATGTAGGCCAGACCAGGTTGTGGTGTCTTGTACCTTTCACTAAAGTACAAAGTGCTGTCAGACTTTTTTTTTGACAAGGCCAACTTCAGCAGCAGCAACAAGCATTTGTGAAGGGCCCTTGCTTTTTTTTCTGGAGGGATGCCAAGCAATATTTGACTCCAAACCAGTAACAGAAATGAACCAGGATGTTGGGCAAATTGGTAGCTTTTTAGGTAGTCTTTAAGGGGAGAGTTGGAGAGCCAAAGTGGTTTGGGGTGGGAATCCCTGAGATAAGACTATGACAGTCACCTATAGTGGAGTGGTTAGACTTGTGAATGTGCAGAGTTCCTGCAGGTTTATAATATTAGAAAAGTCTGGAGATAGCAAGAATTGAAGATGTGGAGGGATGTGAAATCAAGTCATTGGGAATGAGGCTAAATAGGGTGGGTGCAAGCTCAGTTCTCTTTGAAATTAAATCCAGGTAATAGTTTGGTGATAAATTTGAATTGTCTGTGTTACCTGCTAAATTCTTTGTTTTAAGTCTACTTTCCTGTGTAAGCTGGAATGCAGATCAGTAGATGAAAGCTCAGGGCCATCTGTTTGGATTGCTTGTGTAAAGGTGAAATTTATGCCTACCTTGCACTTTGTCTTCGGATTAAAAATATTGCATGCCTTAATTTGGAAAATTTTGTTCACACTTGTATGAGATGTACCTGCTTTTTGTCCCTGAATAATGAATACTATTAGTTGAAGTTTAAAACCATTTGTAGTTCTATAATTCTGATTTATGGAGATGCATCTTTCCTATTAGTTTACCTTGACCTTACCAAAGTCCTCACTCCTGTATGTAAAGCTTGATATCATTTTCAAAATGCCAATTTTTTCAGATACTGCTGGGTCTAAATACAGCTGCCTCATCCATGTAGTTGTGGAACAGGGTAGCCCTCTGCTCGAGTGTTGTCAAATGGAAGTTCTTGATTAACCAGATGTCTTTGACGTGGCAACATCAATGAAACTGTGGGCACATACAGAAAGTAACTTGGTCACTCACACAACATACACTTCACGTGTGCATACTTATATCAAACACCAATCTCCATTCAGTAATCCTGCAAATAAGACCCTTGTAAGGATCAAAATAATACTTACTCTTCACTCTTCTGTTTTTTTTCCACAAATGTACGGGAAAGTTGGAGTGAAAGAATGTTGAGGTCACTTGCCCAATGCTGGTGCCTCCTACCTTTGGAAATTAACAATCCTGAATCTCCCCACCCAAAAACCATGGGAGTTCCTTTACCAGAAGGACCTTCTTGGGGGCTATTGGGAATGGACAATAAGTGGTGGCCTCACCAGTGACGCACAAATCTGAAAAATGAATAAACCAGGATATACTTTGTGTCTGGATTCCCAATTAGTTACAAATTCACAAATGGATGATGGATTAGAACAAAACTGCTATACATGGCCTTGAATCAATGGGCTCCAGCTATATTTCTCCCCCCCAACCTCCCCCAATTCAATGCTTGTACCTCCATTTGCTAGTTTTCTCGCACCAGTTTTCTGCACTTGAAACAAAGCCATTGGGATTGTTTTCTATTTTACTGGACCTGTTCCCTGTCCTGCTTGGCAGAAGCTATTCAACTCTTTAATATTCTCCATGTACAATTTTAAAATGAAAACCATAATCCATTGAATGCTTAAATGGATTGAAGCTCTCAAACAAATTGATTGGACTCTTGGATCAAACAGGCAAAAATAATTATTACAGCAGTCTGGGCTGTGTTAAATGTATATCCTTTATCCAGTAAAATTATACTGCTTAATTCTTCTGCTTGGCTCCCAACCCTTAACCAACTTCCACCCAGGACCATTCTGAAATCTCTGGGAAGAAGCCACTTTCTCTCTGGTTTGTATGCCAGTGATTCTGAAGTTCCTAAGTCTCAAACCTCACTCCTGGGCTGGTTTATTGTGTACGTTCCCTTGTACACTATGCAATTTCTCATTATGCTGCACAAAATTGCTACTAAACCTGGTGTGGGTTTTTGGCACATCTTGTCTTGAATACTTGGAACATGTCGCTTCTTTTCTTCTCCACTTAATCTGCAAATCCTTGGATACTTTGGCTGAAGGTGCTTCATTGTAGTTGTTGAATCTGCACTTGAGCTGTTTTTGTGCTGTGCCATGCACATATACTGAAACCAATAATTAATGTTTCTCTCCAGGAAAATGGTTCATTAGCACTTCTGTTGGATTTGGACTTTAAACCTTTAACAACTGATTCAAAATGTAAACCTGGGATTATTCTCTTTGCATTCCCATAAAATCAGATGACTGTCACGTTTAAGAAAAAATCTCTAAGTATTCAGTGACAAAATGTTAAAAACAGATATTTTGTCTTTATTTTCACCCATAATGATTTTCAAAAGCAGATGGTTTGGTCAGGGGAGTTGGTTTGCAGTCAGAGGTACTGAAAGATTGAACCTCCTGATTTAATAGGAATTTGAGGCACAACTTTTTCCCTCAGAGGTTCAGTATATGGATCGAGCTGCCAGAGGAAGTGGTTGAGGCAGGTACACTAACAACATGCAAGACATTTGGGCGGGCACATAGATAGGAAATGCTTGGAGGGATATGGGCCAAAAGTGGGAAAATGGGATTAGCTTAGATGGGCAACTTGGTCAGCATGGATGAGTTGGGCCAAAGGGCCTGTTTCTATGACTGACAAAACTGAATGATGCTGGTAAATTGCAACTGAATGTTGCTGCATCACCACTGGGTGAATTAACTACATCAGATTTTGTACAATTATTTACTTTTGATAAGTGTTGACATTCCAGTTGGCATTTGGCTGACACGGTGGTGAAAGGCAGATTCAGTTGTGACCTGGGAAAGAAGTTATATCAAGTATGAAGTGTAATTGCATTGTTGCCTGGAATGGGTCCAAGCTGTGGAAGGTGTTCCCTTGCTTTTGAAGAGAGCCTGCTCGATCTTGAAGGGCTAAATGGTGTCCTGTCATCACTTTGAGAATTTCTAAAGAAAGGTTACACAAAATTGCAACAGGAATGAGATAACCCCATGTTCCTCATTTCTGGCAATATTTGCACTTCCCTTCTCTTAGCTTTTTTTTACATCATTCTGAATAATTTATCTTACTCAGATTGAATCTCTGTGCACCCAGCATGAGTTACTGGGTCACTGAGAAACATTGGCTGCTCCTGATTAAGGCGCATATCTGAGCGCGCAAGATCCTTTGATTCCTGGCGCCCAATTTTATTTTGGAACCAAGCACTTTATCACTTCCTCGATGTATTCTCTGTTTGTGATATCCACATTTTTTCCATACAAAAGTTCAAATCCAACTCTGAAAGTGGCTTTGCTTATTTTGAGTTGGATTTAGACAGGCATTTAAAATAACAAGGCATAGAAGGACAAGGACCTAGTGTAGGCAAATGGGGATTACTGTAGATGGGTAAAAACATCAGCATGGACTTGGTGGGCTGAAGAGCCCATCTTCTGTGCTGTGCAACTCCTGACTTGATGACTCTATTTGTCTGTCATGCCTGGGTCTGCACTCTGGTTAGTCACATTCTCGCACCCCACCCCGAAAGGAGTCATTTAGTTACCTTTTGAATGTGCTTCTACAATTTACGTACGTGATTTGGGCAAAAGGACCAAAGAAATGGTTGCAACGTTTGCTGATTACACGGAAATAGATTCGGGAGTGAGTGGTGAAGAGGAGATGAGGAAGTTACAAAGAGATATTTTGACTTGAGTGGGCAAACAAAGTGTTATGTGGGAAATTGAAATTGTCCATTTTTGACATGAAGGAGAAAAGTACACAACCTAGATGTTGAGAGATGGCAGAGCTCTGAGATGCAGAAGGATCAGGGTATCCAATTGCATGGTTTGCAAAATATTAATGTTAACTAACTTATTGGGATAGTTTCCATTTATTGTGAGGGAATTCACAATAAAAGTAGGGAGGTTATGTGCTGCACTGGAGCCCACATTTGGACTTCTGTGTAGGGTATTGATCTCCTTATTTAGAGGATAGAAATGAGTTGAAGCAGTAAAGAGAAGTTTTACCAAACTGGTATCAGGAACATTTGGTCAAGCTAAGTTTATATCTGCAGGAATTTAGAGTAATGGATTTGGGATGATACTTCCTGTTGTGGGAGGGGGTGGGGTGGAGGTCAGTTTCAAAAATAGGAGATCATCCATTTAAGACATGGGGAAATGTTTTACCCCTTTGGCATAGAGTCTTTGGAACTCTTAAAAGGGCAGTGGAAACAGATTTTGAATATTTTTAAGGCAGTGGGAGGTGGCTTTTTGATAAGTAAGGGGATGAAAGGTTCCAGGATTGGCAAGGACGTGGAGTTGAGGTTGCAGTCAGATTAGCCATTATCTTATTGGATAAAGGGGCAGAGTCCCCTCTTAGCAGGAGGTGGCTGACTGTGTGTAGAATTTTCCCTCATCTCTCCCTATTTCCATTTAAAGGGTCACAACAAAAGCTGGAAAAACGAGACAGCCTTTAAGATGAATGAGAAGAAGAAGCTGCCGACCACCACCAGAACTCCATCAATACACCTCAGATTACGTGAGTCACAAGCTAGCTGATCATGTGTAGTTTTTATGGACACTCTAGCATTTTGGGCACTAGCACAGGTTGTGGATTTTAATGGTAATTTGATGGTACACAATAACATTTTTCTTGTCTGAATCCAAGATATGATTTCAAAGGTTGGCAGCCTTCCAGTACTCTGGGCTTGTTGTCATTCCTAATGTATGAGCCTTGATAATACTGGCATGCTGTCTGATTGTAATGAATAGGTTCATTAGTTCAACCAGCACTGCAGCAACGGAAGAATGCCATTCTTCCATTGTGAACCTTGATGCTTTTCAAATGTGAGTGGTATAATTGAGTGTGGGCTGGTTGTTATACAGGAGTGGGAACCCCAGTGAATGTTGTGTTCCAGAAGGGTTAAGTCCAAATGCTGACCAAACATGGGGGATCTTTCTTGTCCTTACCTCAAATCAGTTGGTGCCTTTAGTCACTGGGACATTTAGAATTGTATAGAGAAAATGGAGATAAATGTTGCACCCAGATTTATGTAGTGAAATGGATGACTGCAAAATGTTTCTGAAGTTGCTGTGTTGCAGTAGATTAATGACATTGCTAAATGGTTGACTTTTGTTCTAACTTGTTAAATAAATTCCTGACGCAAGTATTATGAAAATGATATACTTTTCAAATCATTATGATTATGAAGTGCAACACACAGTGTCTCCACATTGAAAGACTTTAGGAGCTGTGGTGGGTATTTGAGCAGCAAAACATTTCCCTTCTGGAGAAAGTTTTCAAAATGAATCTGATTAACTTTGGTAATTTATGGCTAACAGTGGGAAGGCAGTCCAAGGATCTAGGCTTAATGTTAGCAGAATGCATCCTTGGTGTTCAAGTTGAAGTGTCAGGGTTTTATGGAAGAGCCATCGAGCTGTTTCTAAAATGTGAAATGCAGTGGGCCACAAAGGGAAATGGAGTGGAGGGAACAATCGCCACGCCAATCCTCTGGACATCTTTGAACCATTAGTGTCTTTTGATAATTCGTCCTGCAGAAGTCAAGATCTCTGGCTTTCTAATTTGCTTTTTGAATGCATGCGGGCGGCTGATGTGTTCAGATTTGTTATCCTGCCCTGAGGAGTTGTTTGAGCTGTCCTACATTGCTTCAGCCCTTGAGGTGTAACTACTTTGCAATTGAGTAAGGAGTTCCAGGACTTTGACTCTGTACCTGTGCAGGAATTTTGTGTCCCAAACTGGCATTGTACGCGATGGGGAGTGACAGTGGTGTGATTTTTTTGTTTTGTTTGTTACAAGTTCGGGTATGCTACAGGCATCAGCCCTGGCCCAGTGGAGTCAGCAATTTCACTGCACATTCTGGTTGCCATCTCTTTGCAGATGTCTGACTTCTGTCATTTCCTTATACAGCAGTGGGCTTTTGGAATCTACCAATGATGTGTGTACTTTCATTTTGTTTGAAAGTGGAGGTGTTAACATTAGGCAGGGACAGTCAGTGGTTTGATTCATTATCTCTCGAACCAACACAGGGTGTAATGCCAAAATTGATGAACTGATACAGCTTCTGTTTGCATCCCATTACAAAAATGCAGAATGTGCTCGCGC
The DNA here is from genome assembly GCF_009764475.1 of Pristis pectinata. Lineage (NCBI taxonomy): Eukaryota > Metazoa > Chordata > Chondrichthyes > Rhinopristiformes > Pristidae > Pristis > Pristis pectinata. Next base: position 13,782,697 of record NC_067436.1, on the reverse strand, counting down.
TGACTCATCTCAGCAATGCCACTCTCTCTGTTCCCTACCAACTGTCTTTGGTGTTTAGCTCCCTTCATTGACTTCAGCTGCTGAACTGGCTTTTCATATCCCTTTTAAAAATCCCCTCTCCACCCCCACTGTGATCCAATCAATTGCGAAGTATCAGTTGGTCTTGTGAATAACTAAATTTATCACGTTGCCTGTTATTTTGCTCTCTGAGAACTTCCTTCTCTCATTCTCTGTATAAGTCATTGGTTGCCTATCCTGTTGGTTAAAATAACAGCTTAAAGTGGCTTGAGTCCCAGCTTGGGAACTGTGCCAAATGAACCTCACGTGATAGCATTGCTACTCCTGTCCTTTGGAATGGTTTGGGAACGTGAGGTGGTGTTGAATCATCCCATGAAATCACCAAATTAGGACAGAAGCATTTCACAATGTTCTTGCACAAGGAAAAGTCAGATAATTCTTCATAACCCAGCCAATGGAGCAAGTATCCAAGTAGAAAGGTTTAGTTTGTTCTTGCTCAGTGTAAATGATTCATTTGTATTGCATTATATAAAATGAGGGAGAAATATTATGCTGCACTGTAATCCCACATTTGGAGTCTTTGGTTCCCCAGTGGATGTGTGGTAGTAGTGAGGAGAATCTTGAGAGCCTGCTCCAAGACCTGGTTGTTGATTATCCAGAGGTACTTGCTGTGCCTACCTTTCTCCTTCTGGCATTGTTAGGCTCCAGGGTGATATGGAAGATGAGCACAAGGTGTGCGCTCAAATACGTGGGGCCTTGCCTGGTCACTGTAGGGATTACAATATGTATTGGATAATGTAAATGCTGTTCTAATGACTTGTATAATTATTGTTTGTGCCCCTCTTTTGTTGATGATGGTGGGAAAAACCCAACGTCTGCCCTTGGACCATTCAAAAAGAAAATGTAGTATTATTTGTCATTTGTCTGAGTTAGCTGTTCAGTGAATGGCAGCTTAAATGGCAGGCTGTAAGTCAGTTGCCTGTCACCACCCCAGTAAGTCCATCTTCACCCTGCTTTGCTTGTGTCTTTATCAGCATCCTTGCGGCAGTCCAGTCTCTGTTAGAGATGCTCTGCCTTTATTGCCAATGATCCCCTTATTTGCGGCTCTGGTCTCAGCCTCTCAACTCCTTGAATTGATGTGAAATCTAAAACAAAGGTAGATGTCTGAAACACATTGGGCCTGCTGGCATCTGAAATGCAACGCTGTTTAATAATCTACCCATTGATGGAGTGTGATGAACTCAAGGTGTTAATCTTTAGAAATGCCCACAAAGCTGTAAATCAATTTGCTGCATTATCTGTTATTCCTCACTTCTCGTTTCTGTTATACACCCTGCTCTTCAGGAACTATTCTCATCAATTGCACTGCTTCAACACTTACTTTTTATCTTTATTTCTTCTTTATCCCCCCCCCCTCTCCTCCTTTGTCCCTTACACTGGCTCTTCTTTCTTTCTCTTGATTTCTTTTTCTCTCTCTTGCTGTCCCATTTGTCTTTCTCTAGGCGACGGCCTTCCTCTCGTTCCAGCTTCTGTCAAAAGATAGCAACTTCCTGAGCTTCAGTTGTACCTCCCAGAATGCTGTGCATCACCTCGTGCTGCTCCCTGCTCAGTTATGCTACTTTGCAAACTAAGAAACCAGTAAGGTTGGTGCTTTGATAAACATAATTTGAATACAGTCTGGATCATTGTTTGTTCTTCAGTCTAAGTTGATAGGGCTGAAGTAAAGGGATAGGTTACTGAGCAGCCAGGTGACAAAGTATTTACAGCTTAATTTGCAATAATGAGGAAGCTTAACATTATTTAAACAGTACCCATCTAGTATATGACCAGTGGCCATTTAGTTATTAATAAATGCCTGTTTTACACAGAACTTAACAGCTCTCTTTCATACAGAGCCACAAATCTATATTTTAAGTGACATTCTTATCAGTCACTGATCAGCTGCATTAGTCCAAACTGCATATTAGGCACTTTGTATTTCCTCTTGAATAATTCTTCTCAGATTCCAGGCTTACTGCTTAAGTGAATACTTTCCCTTCTTCCAGAGAAAGGAAATTATTTTTATAAAAGAAAAGCTTGATCATTTTAGAGAGTCTTGTTAAAGCCTTGGCAGTCTTGACAATAGATTTTGTGTTAATCCTCTCCTATGCTAATTCAGGTGGGGGGGTTGGGGGGGGGGACATGAGACTCACTGCATTTTCACCTGGCTTTGTTCTAGTGGTGGGGAGGAGGTTGCTCAGTGTCAATAACCAGAGTTCAAGAGGGTGGTAGTTTTATCAGTTCCCTTGGTTTGTCTATTGGCCTCTTGGTGTTGTACTGGGAAATTGAACAGGTGCAAAATGAAGGCAAACTATCCGTGAGGGTTATGTCACATTTCATTGTGCTATGATGTCAGTGGAGTAAAGCTTTTCCTGCTTGTGAAACCAAAGCAGAAAGTGCTAGTGTTTGGATGCAGGATCATTGTGAAACCTTGACTCTGTTTCTCTCTCCAAAGGTGTTGCCTGACTTGCTGAGTGTTTCTGGTGTTTACTGTTTTTGATTTAGATTTTCAGCATTAGCTACATTTTACTTCAGTTTCTTTTGTTCATGTTAGCTGTGGGGTGATTGGGAGAGTTTTTGGTAAGGTTTGACTTTAGTGAAAAGTAAGAGCCGCTGCAGACTTGTTTGCCTGGTTACCTTGCGTTAAGTTCCAGAAGTATTTCACTAAAGACCATTGTGCCTGCAGTCTGTTTGACCCACTGGTCAACTGGAACACAACCTGCGTAGGGCGTGTCAACACTGGATTCGTCAAGCAAAGACTTTCTTTGTCTCATTTACCTCCAAGCCTGAGAATTACAAAAATAATGATTTCCTTGTACAGGGAAGGTGCCACTATTGGGCAGGAGGTAGTGCTGCTGTCTGACAGTTCCAGCAACCCGGGTTCAATCCCGACCTCCGGTGCTGTCTGTGTGGAGTTTGCACATTCTCCCTGTGACTATGGGTATTCCTCGACTGTTTCTTCCCATGTTCCAAAGGCAGGTTGATTGGTATGTTAATTAGTTACTGTAATTTACCCGCAGTGTAGGTGGGTGGTGGGAGAATTAGATAGTTGATGGGTATATGAGAGAGAATGAGTTGCAGAGAAGTGGACCAATGGGATTGCTCCGAGAGCTGGCACAGACTTGATGGGCCAAATGGCCATCACCTCGAAGAAAATATGAGAAATCAAACATCTCAGTATTTATCAGAGGATAAAATGCAGATTATTTGGATAGAGATAAGAATCGTAATATGATTAACATCAGTAACTCTTGTATTAGGGATTGAGGATGATTTCCTTCCACTGTGGGTTTTAAGGTGAAGGATGAGGCCAGTTTGGGATCTGCAGATTAGGCAGATGCTGCTTGGTGGGAGGATAGTTGCTCAGTTGTGCACTCCTGTAGTTTACACTGACCTTCCTTACAACTCCAAAGCATGGACTTGAGGTTCTCAGTGCCAATCCAAAGGCTCCTTCACTTTGAGTGCTCATTGGCCAGAGATTCCCAAGAGTTGGAGGAATGTTGCGTATTTTCAGAAGATTTGAGCACATCCTTGAATAATTTCCATGGTCTATCTGCTAATCTTTTCCGGTGATGCAGCTTGGAATAGCGTTTAATTTGAAAGTCCAGTGATGGGCATGTAAATGATGTCACCGGTCCGTTTGAACTGACCAGTTGTAACTGGGGACTCGATGCTGGGGATATTGGGCTGATCGAAGATGGGGACTTCAGTTTGCTTTTCCTTGGGTTTGGAGGATGTTGTGTGGACTCAACATTGCTGGTTTCTCTCCAATTCTTTGAGGTACTGCTGTACATACTAAAAAAATTTAACATATAGGAAGACAGGGATTACCACTGCCTGGTAGATCATGTACCTTGTGCTTGGTTGGAGGTCTTGATCTTCCACTGCCCTTTTCCTCGTTTGACCAAAGACTGTGCTGAAAGCGGCAGTGAATTTTAACGTCGACATGAGGGGTGGCTCCTGAGATGTGGAAGTAATCTGCATTTTCCAGACCATCACATAAACTGCTATTGTTGGAGGGTGGTGTTGCATGTCAGGGTCAGGTTGGTTTGTGGGTGCAGTTGATCCAAGGGATCAAGCCAATGCTTGTCTTTGATCAATAGATTGAGGAATCTAGAATAGATTATATTGTTATATTCTCATTGTTGTCTGTCCTAAAGTGACTAAGCTGCAGAATTCATGGTTGTAAAGCATCTGGGGTTTTAATGGAGTTAAGAATCCTTAAGGAATCAAAGCACGGAATCAAAGAATTTTAATTTTAAATAGGTCTCAGCATATGTTGGGGAGAAGGATAGGGGTAGGTTAAGGAGTTTATCACTGGAGCAATTGACTAATTGCAGTGGGATATTAGGAATAACAGGCCATTGATCTTGAGACTGTTCTGTTCATTCAAATCCTTCTCAAATTGACATGACAACTATCACTCTAACTGAATTTTATTTGCCAATATTTGAATGATAAGAGTTTTTGATGTCCATGTGATATTAATAGGTCTTGGGCTGATTAGATCACCATTCAGATTTGCTGCTCTGAACCTTGTGTCCATGAGTTAAGAGTTATGAATTTTCTACTTGGGTGGGTACACTGTACAACATCCAGTAATATTAAAGTTTAATTTCTCATGGATCTAGCATTAAGGGGAATTGTCGGAAAATTTACCTCCTTGTTGGACATGAGTCAGGGATGTATCTCTGCACAGTCACATAATTAAGTTTCTCTCTCGTATTGGTAAAGGAAAGTCAAATTCCAAGCTGTAGGGTTTATCTTGGTCAACATGGACGAGTTGGGCCAAAGGGCCGCCTTCCATGCTGTGTGACTCCATGACTCTAAAAGAACAATATTTCCCAACTTGTTCTGAGGAGGAAAACTCGTGACAAATGCTGCAGTATAAAATGATAGCACTGCTCTGGAGCAAATTCTTGGATTGTTGCAGGACGTTGTGCAGCGATAAATCACTGGCTTCACAGATTGTTCAAATGCATTAGTTTTAAAAAAAAATCAACAACATTCACTTTAGGGCAATTAATCTGAGCAGATAGCAAGATGATTAAACCATTCAATAAAAGAGAAACTAACAAAGGAAAATATATTACAGCAATTGGAAATCTGTCTTGAAACTTCAAAAGGAATTATTTCCTTCATTACTGGAGGTCAGGGATCATCGATTGAACTGTTACAAGGCATGATACACTGCACAAGCTTAGAAACTGTTCTGAGTTCCTTGGTTCTTTTGGTATTGTAATGGCAAGCAATAGAAGAGAAGGTGCAGGTTAATTAAATTGTGTATTGAGGTTTGAGTTGATGTCATCCAAGTGGACTTGTTTTTTTAGTTTAATTTTGGATCTGGGCATAGCTGGGAAGGTCAGCATTTATTGCCCATTGGTGCTTCAGTCTCTCCATTGTATGCAAGTTGTGGGCAGGTTTTGCGGTGTTTGATGCCTCTACTTGGCCCCAAGTCCTTGATGCCCATTCAATAAGAAAGCACACTTCCCTTGTACCATGTGAATAGACTTCAGTGCAGTCCAATGCTGCATTGTTCGGTGATGAAAATGTGCTGAAGGAAAATGCACAATGAATGTCATCACTCAAGTTTAACCTTGGAAATTCCAGCAGCAGAAAAATTGATAGCTAAGCAAAATTAGTTATTGTAATTGCTTCCATCATATAGAACTGGGACCTAACAGGTTGACTTGGGTCCACCTTGCCCTTTCTTTAAAAAAAGGCATAAAATAGTCCTGTTGGAGGAACTCAGTGGGTCGAGCAGCATCTGTGGGAGAAAAAGAATTGTTGACATATCGGGTTGAAACCACAGGTTTTGACCCTAAACATCAACAATTCCTCCTCCTCCATCCCCACCCCCCACCACATCCCCCCCCCCCCCCCCCCCCACCACAGATGCTGCTTGACCCACTGAATTCTTCCAGCAGATTGTGTGTTGCTCCAGATTCCAGGATCTGAAGTCTCCTGTGTCTGCATGTGTTAGCATAAGACTAACTTATTGTATTGACCTTACAACTTGAGCTTTGATTGGATTCAACTATGATTCCTGCTACATTTAGGTTTTTTGGATGAAACAATGTAGCTTTCTCCAGGTTAAATTGTGTTTTTTTTCTTCTGCAGAGAAGCATCGGGAATTGGCCAAGAGAGCCCTCAAGAAGAAGGCAATGGCTGGAGGTCCGGTCTTGCATCAGCCTAAGTCGGGGACAAAAAGGTTAGTCATCCTGCTCTGCTCCAATGTGACCTGGAACTCCTGTGACTCAAAGGACTGATATTTTTGGAAATTTAATTTGGAATGGAAGCTAGCTCCTCTTTTTAAAAAAAATACTTTGTGTAAAGCATTGGTTGAGTCTGTATCTGACATTGTTCTTTCAGTTGCTGGAGCCGGCAGCAATTACAGGCATGTCTGGTCAGTTCTGGAAGTCTTGGACAAAATTATGGAGAAGGCACTTCAGAGAAACAGCCTGCATTGGCCTAAGTGACTAATGCTCTACACTGACCAACTCCCATCCCCATTCTTCATCTAAACACTATCAGCATAATCTTGCAGTTCCGTCTGAATTATATTGTGGCATTGACTTGTGTTGACCCAATAGACCACATACTGCATGATACCCTAATATCTTGTGTTATGAAATTGCAGCAGAGATGTACTAATGGCTTTGTTCTCACTCCTCCACATGTATTCCTGTTTATCTCTTTCCCCTTCCACTGTACTCTTATTTGGCTGCATTGACAGCCTAAAAGGCGTCCTTTTCTGTTTGAGTATCATGCCTCAAGGAAACAAAGACTTATTTGGATCAGTACTGAATGTTCCTTTTTCCTACAATACGATTGTTTGATACTTACACCACCATTTCACAGTTATGTGGAGCGTCTTCCCTCTCTCCACCATAAACCAATCAATAGTATTTCCCTTGATCAGCAATTGTGGTAGCAAATTCCACACTTTCACCACTCCCTTACTAAAGAAGTTTCTGCTGAATTCTGCATTGTATTAATTTGTGACTATCTCGTATTAATAGCTCCCCAGTCTTAAGTGGCTGAGGATTTGTGGTCAGCGGCTCGGTACTGGAGTAATTGTAGGCCTTGATGAAGGCTACTCAAACATCTAGGGATCTCTGTGGCATGGAGTTGCACTTTTCTAGGCACCAGCTCATTGGATTCCTGGCATCTGTCAGCTGTGATGTCATCAAGTGGACTCGGTAGCCAATCTCAAGAATTCTCTCATAAGAAAACAGGAAACAAACAACATGGGCTTTGATTGGGCTTTTAAATGTTGTGCAAAATGCTAACTAAAGATAGAACATGTGCATATGATTAAAGTACTTGTTTAAATATTTTGTAAAGTACAGAAGGAAATTAAAATTCCTGGCAATGAGGCTTACATTATCGAGCAAAAGATTGTCATCAGGATTAATGATTTGTTCATTTTGTTTACAATATTGAATTCTGCATGTTGAACTGTGGTTATTGCCTTTCAGTGAGTTTTTTTAAGCAGACCTGTTTCCTCACTTACTGTCCTATCCAAAAGTTTTTATGCATTGCAGGGATTGTATGAGTACATGAAGTAAAACAGATTGTCCAGCAAAAATAAAATGAATCAGCACCCAACTCTGATATTAGAGTTCACTACTCCTGGGCCACACTAAAATTTTGCAGTGTTCAAACAGTGCTTCATAGTCATGCAAGACAGAAAAAGGCCCTTTGTCTCACCAATCATCAGGCACACATTTACGTTAATCCCATTTTATTCTCCCCACATTCTTATCAACTCCCTCCTAGATTTCTGCCTTCACACCAGGGGCAATATCCAGTGGCCAATTAATCTACCAACCTGGTTATTGTTGGGATATGATGAAAACTGGTCAGGGAGAACGTGCAAGCTCCATACAGATGACATTGGGGGGTCAGGATCACATCTGGCTTGCTGGAGCTGTGAGGCAGCAGCTCTAGTAGCTGTGCTAATTTGCTGCCCTGCCACAGAAGGGGTGCTCTTGATCTTTTGCTCTGCTGCCAGTTAGGTTTTCACTGCTGCCTCATTCTGTATAAAGCAAAGACATTTGAACTGACCTCCCAGTTATAGTATAAATGCAGTCTTGTGTTCCTCCTAATAAACCACCTTCAGTCTGGTTTATTTAGATGATGTGGAAACAGTAATTTGCACCTGTAGAATGTTTAACATTGAGATAAATTAAATTGGTTTATTATCACTGATATACCAATGTACAGTGGAAAAACTTTGTTTTGCATGCCATCCATACAGATCATTTCATTGCAACAGTGCATTGAGGTAGTACAAGGGAAAAGCAATAATAGAATGCAGAATCAAGTGCTATAGTTAAAGAGAAAGTGCAGGCAGACAATAAGGTGCAAGGTCATAACAAGGAAGATTGTGAGGTTAAGAGTCCATCTTATCACACTAGGGGACCATTCAGTAGTCTTAAAACGATGGGCTAGAAGCTGTCCTTGAGCTTGGTGGTATGTGTTTTCAGGCTTTTGTATTTTCTGCCTGATTTGATAAGATATCTTTATTAGTCACATGTATATTGAAACACAGTGAAATACATCTTGTGTAGGGTGTTCTGGGGGCAGCCCGCAAGTGTCGCCACACTTCTGGCGCCAACATAGCATGCTCACAACTTCCTAACCCGTACGTATTTGGAATGTGGGAGGAAACTGGAGCACCCGGAGGAAACCCACGCAGACACGGGAAGAATGTATAAACTCCTTACAGATAGTGGCCGGAATTGAACCCAGGTCACTGGCGCTGTAAAGCATTATGGTAACTGCTACACCATTTGGGGGAGGGGCGAGAGAGAGCAGGGGAGAAGAGACGATATGGGCTCTAGGTGCTTCAGCAGCATAATTACAAATGTAGCATGAGTGAAGGCCAGTCCATCCATCGTGTCTGTGAACCTATTACTGGTGTCGCTGAGTATATCTGCTGACCGATGCACCTGGGTTAATCCAATTTGTGCAATCCTTGGTAGTCCTCTGTCCACCAGTTTGGGGTGGGAGGAATTACATGTGAAAATACCACTCAGTTGAGATTGTCCACTTATCTACAACATGTTTTGAAAAGATGTTTCGCATTATAGATCTCCCATGGCTTTGATCATGCTGAATGGGGTGTGAGCTGTTTTATCATAGCAGGGTGAATTATCAGTAAAGTGTGATTGAAAGAAATTGCCTTGCGTGCAGTAGGCAATAATTTTAATGTTTCAAAAATGTATATGTAAACAGGTAGTCAATTTTCTAAATGTCACTTATTGTCTCTGCAATTTTAATTGCAGCATCTCTTAAAAAGATTAATGTATAAAAGAGGGCTAGAATATGCTGTGGGTTTATTTTGGTTTTAATGATGTCGAGGGGCTTGATGATGAAACGTGATATTCTCTTTCAAGGTGCAGCTGAACTGCATCTGGAAGGTGCCGTTAGACTTTACTTTCCCTGAGTCATAGACTTGTGACTAATTAACAGCAATATCAGCAATAGTTATCCATTAGATGTAAAGTTAAATCTGCAATGCAAGTTGGATTAAGGCAGGTTTGGAGGAGCTTGCATGGACAATCAATGTCAAAATGGACTAGTTAAGCAATTGTAGAATATTTTGTGAAATTGTTCAACATGGTTACTGATCTTAGTAGTTTTCAATCTTGAGTACTGCTCGACTCTGCCTTTTTATAATTCTAACTCCACAACATGAAGAGTACTGTTCAAGGTCTTACAAATATGACTAGAGTTTCATTTTATTAGCACTTTGGTTTCTCTTTCCAAGGATTACAGCGAGTACTTCTTTACGTTGAATTGTATAAATTTGTCAATGTGTTGTTCCAGTTAATGATAAAAGCTATTGAAACTAACTCCACTTTTTGGCTTCAGTCCATTACTTTGCAGGTTACAGCACATCGTGATCATCCACATGCTTTTTAAATGCAGTGAGGGTTTCTGCCTCCTCTATCCTTCCTTTCTAGCAGAGATTTCCAGACTGCCACCACTAGTGAAACATCCTCCTCTGCTCCTCTCTAATTACCTCAGTCTATACCCACAGTCATTGATGTCTGTAAGGGGGATAGGTTCTTCCTACTCTCCTACCTTGGCTTATTAATATTTTATGTGTCACATAAAATTTACCTGCTGTCATTTTTGTTTTCCTGAAACAAAATAATCCTGGCTGAGGTGATCTTCCCTCATAACTAAATTACTTCAGCGAACCTACATCCTGCTGAACCTCTTCTGCACTTCCTTCCTGCGATGTGGTGCCAAACTGCTAACTGATTGCCTGAAGGGATAGAAAGCACTTCTATACCACCCTATTAAACCAGTTCCTGTCAGGGGAAGGTAAAGCTCCCACATCCAGCCCATGGGATTGTTTGGACTGGCCTGCCTCGGTGATGGGCAAGCTGTTTATGCACTTCTCTCCTACACAGTGGTCTGCAGCAACACCACACCACTGATCAGCAAAACCTTGTGCAGTGCAGAGTTGTCCAGCCTGAAGTGCAAGTTACACTCCCCGGAAATACTTTTACAGCCAGTTCTGCCATGCAACTTTGTTTACTGTTATAGGCATGCATACATGGGGTATCAATGCCATGAAAATTGGCATTCCTACTGTCTGTAAGATTTTGGTCATACTATTCACAAAAACTGAAAATACTTGATAGTGTCATGTAATTTTTAAAAATGGTAATATTTTAAATCAGATTTTAGGAAATAGAAACACAAATGTATTTCAAATTGACAAAGGCATTTAAACTAACAATTAAGAAAAGTAAATTAGCAGAGATGTCTGTTTCCCTCGCAGTCGCCCAATACTGAAAGGAATGGAATTGGTGAAGCTGGCACAGGTTGGGCACCCAGATTTCCACTGAGAGGCTGCAGGGAATTGGTGCTGTACTACCGGATTTCAATATTGGAGCATGGTCGGAATGAGAGGCAAGGACTTCTCGGGGAAACTGGGGGCTTTCCTTGTTTCCCGGTGGTCTTCAGAAGGGAATCAGACAATCAATCCGGCCCTTGCAACAATGTTGTGCAACTGATGTTCTAGTCAGACACTGGTTATTCTGGGCCCCTCCACATGAAAGCTGATTTTGTGTTGAGTACATTGAGGAACAGCTTCTTGCATTTACTTTACAGGAATTGGCAGTTTTAACTAGTGGAAGACATGTAGACCTGCATGTTCCCTAGTCATTGGCTTCAGATAGATCAGCAGTTTACGCAAAGGACTCCAGCCAACAGCAGGACATCATCTTCACTTGCATACTCTTATATTATAAAATATGTTTAAGACAAGCTTTTCATTTAGCAATGTGGAGGAAAATCCCAAATCACTTCTCCATTAGCTTCTTCATTCAAGATGCATCCTGTGGTAAACCATTGCTTCTTAATTTTCTTTTCTTTCAAGCTTTTGATCGACATTCTGATTGGAGAAAATATTCTTATGCAAATCATAGTTGATCTCAAATGAAGCATGTTATTCTCATATTTTAATTGATTTTTTTCTTCAGTGAACTAGAAGAACAAAATAAACTGATTAATTGGCTTTTAAACGTTCTTTGATTTTAATACGTTGTAAATTGTGATTTCTGACATATGTTAAATTCCGGTTTGTCAAAATTTGCACTCATCTAAAGATTCTGTATAGCTTGCATAGAATTCTTATTTTGTGTTCTCTGTAATATACCATCAAAACTTGAAATTGAAATCCTACAGGACTAAAAGCAAATTTGAAAGATGTTAAATTTAGAGGATTATTTTTTAATTCAGAAAATGCATATTTATTCCTGTGCCAACTCCTACCAGGAAAAGGTTTAAATCTTTTATGCATCTGGCTGACTGCTCGTGTTGGTAATTCTGTCACACTCTTAACCTACTGAAATTGGCAGCTCATGATAGTTGGATGCAGCTCTGAGCCAGAAAGATGAGTTCAAATCCCTCTTCAGACACTTGAACACACAAATACAGGAGGTACTCCAGCATAATATTGAAGGAGTACTACACTATTAGAGGTGCAGTCTTTCAATTGTAATAGTAAACTGAATCCCATTTCACTCTTGGGTGAATATAAAACATCCCACCACTTAGTTTTGGAGAGGAGTTATCACTGGAGCTCTGGACATTGTTTGGTCCTCTATCACTGTGAATGAAACCAATAATGTAGTCATTATGGAAGTTTGCTGTGTGCAAAATTGGCTGTCAGGTTTTCTACATTACTGAAGTGCATTGGGGCTACCCGAGGCACTATATAAATGCAAATCTTGTGGTGAACTGATGATGACTGAGTTGATGCTTCACCTGATTCAAGTTATACTCTATTGTCATTCACTCATATGCTGTAAAACAAATGAAGGAATGAAATGTTGTTCCCCACCCCCACCCCCCGACTCTCACAACAGGGAACATACATAGAACAGAGGACATACAATAAACGCAGACAGAAAAATTGTGCAAGCACAAATAGTGCAAAAAATGGTATATACAGGATATAAAATTAGTGCAAGGTTAGTGCAAAACCAAATTGGACAAAGAAAATACAGAACTCAGTGTATTGCACTAAGTGTATAAACATGTTCAGCAGCAGCCACAGTTCTTATGTACTGTTGTGCAAACCAGGGCTTTTGATGCGGCATTTGTCTGAGACTGCCTCTGGGGTATTCAGGAGCCTGACAGCCTGGGGGAGAAAACCGTTGTACAGTCTAGTAGTTCTGGCCCGGGTGCTCCGGTACCGCTTGACAGACGACAGTGGGACAAATAGGTCGTGAGAGGGATGAGAGGGGTCATCTATGATTCTGCAGGCCTTGCGGGTGCATCGTGTGTTGCAGATGTCCAGGATGGAGGGAAGAGGTACTCCAATGATCTTTCCAGCTGTGCTCGCAATTCTCTGCAGAGTCTTGCGGTCTGAGGTGTTACAATTACTGTACCAGGCAGAGCTGTAGCTGGTCAAGACACACTCAATGGTACCCCTGTAGAATGTGGTGAGGGTGGGGGAGGGCAGGTTTGCTCTCTTCAGCTGCCGTAGGAAGTGGAGACGCTGCTGTGCCGCCTTGGCGAGGGAGAAGATGTTGGTTGACCAGGACAGGTCATCTGCTATGTGTACTCCCAAGAACTTATAGCAGCTGACTCTCTGTACAATGGTGCCATTGATGCACAGGGGTGAGTGGTCAGCCTGGGCCTTTCTAAAATCCACAATCATCTCCCTTGTTTTGTCCATGTTCAAGGAGAGATTGTTGACTGAGCACCAGCCTCACCACCTCCTCTCTGTAAACTTTCATCGTTCCTGCTGATGAGACCCACCACTGTTGTATCATCAGCAAACTTGATATGTTTGGAGCTTGAGTTGGCAGAGCAGTCATGGGTCAGCAGCGTGAACAACAGTGGACTGAGCACACAGCCCTGGGGGGCTCCAGTGCTCAGCCTGCTGATGTTTGAGGTAGTATTTCCAATGCGGACTGACTGTGGCCTTTCAGAGAGGAAGTCCAGAATCCAGTTGCATAAAGTGTTGCTTTTCCTGTCTGGGAGTTGGCAGGAAGCTGTAATAACTGATCTTTGAGAAAATACAAGTAAAAGACCCAAACAGGCTAATGGGAGAAGTGCTGGTTTTATTCAATGTTGAGTTTATTTTGACCATTATCTATCTTTGTCCTTTATCTTTCATTCATAGGTTAGTAAAATTCAATAAAGGATATTCTGCTTTGAAGCAACATCCAGATGAATCTTTAGTTTCCTTGGAGTCTGACAGGTAAGGGTTAACTCCTAATCAAGCATTTGACTTTCGAACATGTACACAATCTTTCATCGAGGTTTTCTTAGTTTGACAATATCACTTAGATTGAGAATAGAATAGGGATGACTAGATAAACTTGGAAGTGGCAAAGTAGTAATTTTAAAAATTTAAGGGTGGAATGGCTCAAAGTCATTGCAGAATGTATAAATGGCTGATTTGTGGTTCCAGACGAGTACAGCTGAAGGAGTGCTTTTCCCTCTTGGCACTGATTTTCACTTCTGCTATCTCATGAAGCCATGATTGTTTTAGAGGGTTACTGTTGCATAGGTGATGAGTTGCCTTCATTGGCTTTGAAAGCCTTTACTTTGAAAGGATAGCTGGCCCTTCCACCTTAGTTTGCTTATGTCTGCATTGACTTTGAACAGGGTAGAAATATTGAGCTGGAGTCATTGGTATTCCTCTAATGTCAGCTATGGCCAGGTCAGTTCTAATAAAACAGGTGCCTGAATGGAGATCAGCTAATCTTGCATAGATGACATGTAGGGTGGTGATATGGGCAATGGTTTATGTTACTTAAATGGATCTTTTCCATTAGAACCACGAGCGTTTTGTGATAAGTGAGTTTCTGTGAAATATTTCTACTTGATGATTTAATCCAAAAACACGTTTAATAAATCTCATGCATCGCAAACTGATTTCTTTGTGTCGTTTTCCAGTGATGGCGAGTTTGAATCCAAGTATTATTCATCATCAGGCTATTCTTCTGCAGAGGTAAGATGAATGAAGCACTCAGAATCACATCATAAATTTATTTCATCGTTGAAAGAAAACATTTGACTCATTGACCTGTTGCAGCTTTTTGCAGCAATTCAGTGACTTCCATCTGCTCTTCCCTTATGTAACCCTGCAATTTTTTTTCCTTCATGTACTTGCTCCTCTATGGTTAATTACCCTACTATTCTTTCAACCGGGACATATGAAATGGCTTCTTTATTTTGCCAATCATTAGTGGGTATTTTCTTTGTTTGGATGCTTCGTTATGTTGATTAAAAATCTGTCAACCTCTTCAGTTGTGAACAGAAATTCTGAGTTTTTTCCATCTATCCATGAAGTCCTTTATCCCATGCACCCTGTCTTTTGTCCTTCCTGAAGTGTGGCACTTATTATGGACCTAGCATTCCATTAGTGGTCAAACCATTGTACCAGTGTCTTACAGGGGTTCAGCAGTCTTCCATTCTGCTCTGTACCGTTTTCTCAACCATATTCTGGGCTCTCAACCATTTCATACATTGCAGTTGTTGTTTCACCTTCAAGGGAAACACGCTTTAGCATTCGCTTAATGAGCCAGCCACACTTCCCCTTGGTTCTGAGCCCAATTTGCTTCTACCAGACACATTGCACACTTTGGACAGCAGGGGTGGGATTTATTGCTCGGAGAAGGTGAGCAACTGTCTACATACTTCTGAGTTCCACAAGAATGAGATCCCATATGAAGAATGCAAAAGGAGGGTAGAAAGGATTTTGGGTGAATTTGCTGCAATGAAGGTTTGAGACCTTGGGAATTGGTGGTTGCATTTTGAGAGTGCAGTGGGGAAAAATGCAAATGATGATCCCACACATGGGGAACATTGGAATGCTCCAATATCCTGGCTTGTACACGTAACACCTGTTTGGCTCCTTGTATATTTCCATATTTATGACATAGGAGGCCATTTGGCCCATCGTCTATTGTAGGGCTACAGAGTGGGCAATATTGGATTCTAATCTTGGAACTATATAGGGATACAATTAAATGTAGAATTAAAAAGTTTGGAATGGCTCCGTCATATTAGCATGCATGTCATGTTACAGGGTTGGGTGTTGAAAGCTTGTTGGCCCTTCTGGTTCCAGCCCAGCTGATTATTTTGTTGAGCCATTGCCTGCATGAGTGGAGGACTAAGCAGTTGGTTTTTATTTTGCTGGGGAAACAAAAAGCACATTTTATCTTTCAGCAGCAAGTCAATCAGGACCTGAACCGTCAGCTCCTGAAAGACGGCTACCACCTGGACGAAATACCGGACGATGAAGATCTTGACCTCATTCCTCCGAAGCCTGTTACCTCATCAGCCTGTGCTTGTTGTCAGGCAGAAAGCTCTTGTACTGTCCAGTAGTCACGGCCTATCCACATCATATCAAAGGCAAATCTCGTTTTGGACAATTGAATTTTTTAAAGCACTGCATACCTGACACTATGAATATATATATATATATATATTTTGAACTGGGAAACCATATTTGCATACCTGATTTTTAAAAACCTGATGTGTGGATTGTAATTGCTCATCATCTTCACCAAGTTTAATGTGTGCCCCTTTTAATTTATATCATCTGCATCTTATCTGTTTGAGTAGCTGGAGGTAAAGCTGAAACTAAATTTCTCCAGTGTCGGCTACTGATTTTTTTTTGCCACTTGCCTAGCTGAATGGCATTGATGCAGCATTAAACTGCCATTTCTGCAGCTGGTTGCCTACCCACCACACCACCCCCCGCCCCCCCCACCACCACCACCACCAAACTGAAAGAAAGTGGAAAGAGACTGAAATTTTGGGTAAGTAAAATTAATTCACTTGATTTCAGAGTGGACATTCATAAGAAATGTCTGTGCATTAATGTAAGATGTTGACCCCATCATGCATGTGACAGCTTTTACCAGACTGGTTTTTTTTTACAAACTATGTGCACATTAATGGACTCCGCTGTTTCCTCCCATACGTGAAGATTGAATTTAGTGGGTGACTCGGGAATGAAGGATTGTGAAGACTGACGATCTGTTAGTCATCAGTTGAACCTATGAAGACTGACGATCTGTTAGTCATCAGTTGAACCTATCAGGAAGAATTCCATGACAGAATGTCAGTTTGGCAAGAAATAAAAATTAAATCTGCACTTTCGAACATTTACCATCAATGGGCAGTAGTAGGAAAGTTGAATTGAACCTGAATGGCAAATAGCAAAAATCTGTGTCTGGCTTTGCACATGTAACATTTGGCACCTCTAAAGATGAAACTTGGATGAACCAGCACCAGGACAATGTTTGGTTTGTGCAGGAGGGACTGTGTATAGCAATGACCAGAGACAGTTCTGATGCAAAGTGTAGCATCCAAAATGTCTATGAAATATTTAAATTGTTTTTGGAGTTGCATTAACTGGGTTCTTTTTAAATATCTGCACCGTGGAAGAGCATATTCACAGCACCAGTTCCAGATTTTACCTGCGTTATCTTGGGGCACATAATCACAGTAAAGAGGTTTCTTTTGAGGAAAGAAGACTGTGGGTTTGAAAGAGGATCAATGCAGCGTTTATTGGGGCAGCTTAGCTTTGCCCCACTTGGTCAGGTGACTTACTGCAGTGCCCAAAAAATGAAATGGAGAAAGTAACTCGACTGTGCTGCTTTTTAGCAGCAGGCAGCACTGCGATGGGTTGTACAGATATCATTACTATGCTTTGCTGTCCAGGTACCACTTTTTTCAGAGGTGTGATCGCCATGTTGTCTGGTTTTGGGCAGCAACATACAATATGCCATTTAAAAATAGCCGAACAAAGTAAAGTTGGTGAAAGGTGTGGAAATCACTGTTCTGGTTGCACTTGTGTTCAGGCAAGCAATTGAATGGGTTTTTATGGACGTTTCTAATGAAACCTCCCACTAATTCCCATGGCAAGAGCTGATCTATAACAAATGCGGTGGAGCAGAATAAGAAGGATATTTACCTCATTGTATTCTGTTCTGTAACAAAGCAACTGCATATTAAATGGATTCAGAATGGAAGTCTCTTTATAATGTGTTTAGGTACTACAGAGCCAGGTGCAATATGTGAAATGGTTGAGAGCTCAGATCAGTTTTTACAAGCCCACTGCAACCAAAGAGAACCTATTTGAGGTACTCTGAGTGAATAAATAGTGGATACCTGTTTTGCTTAATTTGAAGGCAGTGATAGCTGATGCACTGATTCTCGTCACCATAGAAGTTTTATCCAGATGTTTACGTGGACTTCTGTAGGAGTTCTTGACCTGAAATTGGCCTGTTTTTATCCAGCTCCAGCAGTGTGCACAGTGATCTCCACATGAGCAACACCTGACCTGATATTGCCTGCCTCTTGATTATTAGTCAGTCTGGTGTCCTTTATCCAGATCATTCTCTTTAAACAATGCCACTGGATTAAAATGTCATGTGCATAATCTAACACTTTAATGATGCTTCAACCTATTTCATGTTATAGGGGGCCAGGACAATGTCCAAAGCACCAACTCAGTCCCTTGCACTGAGTATCAATTGGTCCCACTGCACAGAAACACTGAAGCATTCATTATAGCACTGGTGGATTGAAATTTGTGTGCATAGCTCTGCATGTTTTAATGATGTGGCATTTTTCTGTACATTTAATGTTTGCTTTTCCAGTTAAGTTTGTTTAATATATGCAATGATGTGAGGTTTGGACTTCTTGTTTTATATGCTGTCAGTTGAGCTTGGTTGAAACACTAATTTCCCTTTCTAAAGTTTTTGTATATCTCACCAAAATTCTGTCTTTATGCATGGTGCAGACTTGACATTCCTGCATCTTGGCTTCCAGTTGCATTGTTTTTCAATATTAAATAGCAAATATTTAACTGAAAACCTCTGTTTAATCTAAGGTGGTAGGGGGGAGGTAAAAGGATTCTGCATTGCATTGTCTGGGATTTTGCTGTGTATATTAGTGTATGAATGATGAGAGCATTTACATGCAATCATTTGTGGCCTGTTTTAATAGGAAGCTTTTTAAAATGAGTGGGTTAATAACTCCATAAAATAGCCCTCCAAAGAATTGCTTAGCACTCACATTTGCACAGTTCATGTGTTTCGATCCATATTAGGAGGAGAACATGCAGAGGAAAGTCTCATCTATCCTGAGCAGTAAACTGAAGACATTGTGCTGGAGAATCATTTATATACAAAAGTTTTATCTAGAAATTTCAGGATTGGAGAATTTTCTCAAAGCCATGTCTGTAATTTAGAATGAAGTCTGAATCTCTTGGAATGCGAGTATGAGCTGTGGTTTAAATGCATGATTAGATTAAATTGGATAATCGATTCATTCCAGTTTTGGCACTTAGTTCCAACTGTTGCATTGATTGGAACATTGGCTGCTCAATTCAGAAAGGTAGTCATTTAGTGCTGCTATCTTGAGGTGTTGCTAAATGTTAAGGCAAAGGAAATTTTCCCAGCTCTTCCCTGCTACAGGTGAATGTGGCTGAAGTGCAGGTGGAACATTAGAGTAAGCTGAAATTTCCTGGCACTTACAAATGCATCTGTATGAAGTTTACTTCTGTTTGACTTCTGTAATCCATTCTTATTTTGCTGTCATTAATAAAGACTCCTTTTTGTTTTGGACTTTTTTAGTCAGAGCACTGTAGTGCAGTATATTGGATCTGACTAGCAGTGAATCAATTTGGAAGTATTGTGTTTTTTGATTTGGAGTCTGCATAAAGTACAAGTCAGTATGGCATCTTACACGTAATAGTTAGCAAACTGTGATGTCGGCTCATCAGTTTGTCTCCCACTTGTAGGATTCTCATTGACCACGTGTCAAATCCCACAGTCACCCGTCACATTCCCATACATGTAATACCTTATACCAGCATTGGGAAAGTTGACAGGGATCCCACACGAAGGCTGGCCTATCCATGGGAAATGCTGCCTTGCTCTTGTTATCATTCTTACAGTTGCTGTTGAAGTGTTAATTGTACAGTGACAAAGGTTGCTGATAGGGTTAAATAAAAGTGAGGGTTTAAAAGCATGTTCTTCTGTTCATCAATATTTAATTTTGCCTTCTTGTTTACTACTTGTTCATTATGGGGAATACTACAAGCTGCAATATTGAGTAGTTGAAAGCACTATAGAAAGTTGTACACACGTGATGTTAGCCAAGGAGAGTTGATCAGTATCTGAAGAAAAATAAACTAAACCCCATTTACAATTGCAGGATGTAGTATGGTTATTTTATAAATTGGCTCACCTATTGGAACTCGTCTGTGTGCTTTAGAACTGCAATCCTGCTCGGACAGTAAATGCCGAAATCTCCAAACTTCACGCACTCTAGCCTGTTAAAAATGTACTGTGGTTCGGCAGATGTGTTTTAAAAGCTTTGAGCAGTTGCTTTTCGCAGAGGTTGATTGTGAACTGTTTGTTTGTGCGGAGCTGTTTCCCGCACTTCATGCACAATTGCCTTCAGCAGCCGGATTCTTCAGCACTTGTTATCAGTTGAATTTATATTTCATCTTGGACTATGTAAAGACCAAGATGTGTAGCAGTCTGGTATGCCAGCAGCCTACTAAAACACTTGTATTTACTGTGTTTGGCTGTGGTAGTGCCTTGAGTTTAATTTCCAGAGAAAGATGGGAGGTGGGTGGGGAGATGAGGGATTGGAGTTGGTATCAGTTTGCATCGAGGATATATGCTTAGCATCTAAAGGCGGAGGAAGTGCCTCTAATTAGACCAGTGTTACCTGATCAGTCAATTACTGCCAATGCTGTACAAACATCTGTCTGGTGAACTTTGTTCAAGAGAGTCGGTGGATCAAGTCCATGCTAAAAACCCGAAAGCACCTTACATTGTGGGAGTAACAGGAACACACTTGGACCAAAGTAGAAATTATTTATAAGAAAAGTGGCAGGGTCATAAGTTTACAATGCTGTTATTTACAAAAACTTGAGATTACTGAGATTCAGTTTTAAAATAAAATGGCATTCCCATGTTCTTGCTATTTGAATTAAGTCAGGGTCAATGAAACAAAAAGGGAGTTCAAGCAAGATTTTTGTATAAGTAGAAGTTTAAAATCTCTAGACTAGTTCAACCATGAAATTTCTGTGAACATTGATGTGGATATATTTAAGAAAATTGAATGTGATACTTGTGTTGTGTTCTCTGGAAGCTCTGATGGATTGCAAAAATGCACTGGGCCATAAGGGTTCTGAAACATTTGAAGTTTTGCCGTGTAGGCAAATGCTTGCAGAGCATAAAAGACTAAATATTTTGTCTGTGCAATACATAGACTTAACTACATTTTATTAAATTGCATTTATTTTTTGTATGTTATTGGTATGGCAGATTAAAATAAAGAATGCTTTAAATGAGTTCAGTCTATTGTGTTTATTTAAAGTTAATGCTAAAAACAAATATTCTGGCTTTCTGTGGGTTACTGTGGAACAAAGTCTAATGCTTCAATCTGTGTATTTTTGGGTTGAGCTAACAAGCCATAAAGATCAGTGCAAGTTTGTGCATATTATAGTACTTTACAGGATTTTGGGATGCTCGAAAGCACGACGTTGGAAATAGAGCAGCCAATTTGCACACAGCTAACTCTTACAGTATAATGACAACCAATCATTTGTTGTGGTTGAAAGCTATCTGTTAGCTATGACTTGAAGTGGCAGAGCTCCCTTCTGTTTGAAACAGTGACTTTTGGTCTTTTCACCTCATCTGAAAGACAGTAAGGCAGTGCACATGCTGACTTTGTTTAAAAGCTGAAGGACTGGACCTCTTGACAGTGTAGTACTCCAGCTCCTGTATTGAGAGCTGGTCTAGATTTTGTCCCTGAGCTTCAGAAGTGGGACTTGAGCCCACAGTGTTTTGATTTGATTAAGGGTACTTCTGATTAAGCTATCAATGGCACCCGTACTGTGTTGATTTAACTGAATGTTTGAATGGTTGCAGTTAGTTGTTATCAACACTGCATTTGAGTTGGAGGGAAGATGCAAGACTATTTGGGGCTTCAGCTGATAGCAGTTTGTGTGCCAGTGAGGGATAAAGTGAGCACATTCAAGCTCTGTTATGTTTATATATTTAAAAAAAATAACTCAATTATGCAAAGCTTTTCACTTTCACAAGGTCCTAAATGCTTTACAGCCAGTGGGGTACTTTTGAAATGTGATCACTTTTGTCGGACAAAAAGGAGCCATGTGCACAGCAGGGTTCCACAGACAGTGATGTGTTAGTGTCTAAATTTGATGTGGCTGAGTAAAGAATGTTGGCCAGGACAATGGGGACAGCTCCTCATCGTGATGCTGCAATGAAATCTTGCATCCTTCTGAGAAACTAGTGAAGTTACGGGACCAGTGTTGACCATTGATCCAGCAATACACGTTCAGATTTCTCAGGCAGCTGGGCAATTCAAGTAAAATGTGGATTTGTATGTATTTTTTTAAAAAAGGGGCAAGACTTAACAGTATGAAAGCAGTTGGTTGACATAAAGGTTCAGCTAGTTCACTAGCTATGGAAATGTGCTGTGCTTGCATGGTTTGGCTTGTATGTGAATCCAGACCCCACCAATGTGGTTGACTCTTAATGGACTCTTTAAGGGCAATTAGGCAATGGATAATAGACGTCAATGTTATACACAATGTCCACATCCTGTAAGACTAAAAATAAGAGCAGAAGGGGCCTCGGTTTAACATTGCATCTGGAAGATGAGACCTCCACTGGAGTATCAGTCTAAGTGTTGGTGTCAAGTCTCCAGGGTGGGATTTTAAACCCACAACTTTCTGACTCAGGTGAGCACCTGACATCCAGTCACCATCCACGTACACGTGATGCAACAGTCAGGATACGTTCAACAGTATCTGTTTAGAAGTTTTGTTAGTGTTCATCTGTTGGAGGGGGGAGGGTGACTGCCTGCAGAAGTGCTCTTGGCCAGAGGGAAGAAGGAAGACACTATCCCTGGTTTACGTGCTTTACAATTGTTACGGTGAGGTGACTGCTGGAGCAAATTGGGAATGTCATGGAGCTGATGGGCCGATGAGCCTCCTGTGTTATGATAATTATCTCTTCGCCTACTGGGCCTACGTCAGGTAGGCCTAAATGTCGATGACTACAATCAAACAATTGTCCAGTGAATACTTTTTCTGTTGCTACTGGTTGAGAGGAATGTTGGCCCAGACCCTTGGGCTGGGTGAGGGGAATGCTCTACACCAGTAACACAATGGCATCTGAATGTTTATCTGAATAGACTTGTTTCATGCCTGGCATAGACTATTCCCTCAGTTACTGGGCTTAGAGCACTGACCATGAAGATGGAGGGGTTCATTTTAGGGGATGAGATTATGTACTGCAACATCAGATGACCTATCCTGGGCCCAGCACATAGGTGCAATCAGAAGAAAGGTGTACCAGCGGCATTACTTACGATGTTAAGGAAGTTCAGCATGTCATTGAACACTAAAACTTCTAAAGGTGTACTGTTGAAGGTATCCTGACCGGTTGTATTGTGGTCTGGTACGGCAATTCAAATGCTTAGGAACATGAGAAGCTGCAGAGAGTAGTGGACTCGGCCCAATACATCACGGGCACATCCCTCCCCACCATCAGGAGTATCTACATAAGATGCAGCCTCAAGAAGGCAACATCTATCATCAAAGGTCCCCACCATCCAGGCCATGCCATCTCCTCGCAGCTACCATCGGGCAGGAAATACAGAAGCCTGAAGTCCCACACCACCAGGTTCAAGAACAGCTACTTCCCTTCAGCCATTTGGTTCCTGAACCAACCTGCACAACCCTAATCACTACCTCAGTACAGCAATACTATGGCCACTTTGCACTACAATGGACTTTGGATTTTGTTCTAATTGTTCTTTGTATAATTTGTGTTTAATTTGTTTTTCTTGTGAATGCTGCTTACCTGATGCTATGTGCCTGTGATGCTGCTGCAAGTAAGTTTTCCATTGCACCTGTGCACACATGGACTTGTGCAGATGACAATGAACTCGACTTTGACTTTGAGGTTGGAGGCCTTTGTGCTGTGAGACAGTGGCTTTGATATCAGCCCAGACTGATGGTGTGAAAGCCCCTCAACTGCTGGGACAACTTCCAACTAGTGGTGAGTGCCCATTCATCTTCCCTGGAGGAGATCAGGTGCATGCAACAGCATGTGAACCATTGTCAAGCTCCCTGAAGGCTTCTGCTGTTCACACCTGAATTTGGAATATTGAGTGATGGGATCAAAGTTTTCAAGGTATTGAGTGAAGTGATAGTGGGAAGTTACTTCTCCAGAGAAAATCTAGGGCAAGGGGCCATGTGTTCACCACAGAAACAGGCCCTTCCAAGTTCCTGCTCATCATCAAACAATTCCCACCAACCCCATCCTCCCCACACTCACTCCAGCACTGCCAGATTCTACCACTCACTGATGTACTTGGGACAATTTACAGTGGCCAATTAACCTAAACCCACATGTCTTTGGGATAGAACATGGAACAATCCAAGAACAGGCCCTTCATCCCACAATGTCTGTGCTGAACACTGTCAAATTAAACTAAATCCCTTCTGCCCACACATGATCCATATCCCTCCATTCCCTGCACATTAATGTGTCTGTCAAATCCCTTTGAATGCCACTGTTGTATTTGCTTCCACCACTGGTCCCAGTAGCCCGTTCCAGGTACGTACCGCTGTCTTCAAAGAAAAACTTGCCCCGTATCTCCTTTCGAGTTTCCCCCTCTCACCTTAGCATGTCCTCTAGTATTTGACATTTCTATCCTGTGGGGTGTTTTTTTAAAAAAAACTCTTGACTATCCTCCTCCCCTCACCTTATTCTGGATTCTGCCCTCTTCCTTTCCGGTCCTGATGAAGGGTCTCGGCCCAAAACGTTGACTGTTTATTTCTCTCAATAGATGCTGCCTGACCTGCTGAGTTCCTCCAGCACTTCTTGTGTATTGCTCCAGATTCCAGCATCTGCAGAATTTCTTGTCCCTTGACTATCTACCCTATCTTTGCCTCTCCATAATTTTATAAACCTCTACCAGGTCTCCACTCGGCCTCCGCTCCAGAGAAAACAGCCCAAGTTTGTCCAACCTCTCTTCATAGCACATATCCTCTAATCCAGGTAGCATCCTGGTGAACCTCGTGTACCCTTTCTAAAGCCTCCAATGTGGCATGGCCAGGATTATACATAATAAGTAAAGTAATTTTGACCTCAAAGGTATCTCACTTCTGGATATGGAATCCTGGCTTTTCACTCATTGGGACTTCTCAACGTATTAATTTAACTACTATCCTGTTGTAAACATGGGTCAAAGGAAAGCAGGAAAGATTCCAGCACCAGAGTTAACGTTTTCTTTTCATGTTGACGGCCAGTATCTTTTTCCCAGAGTCAAAATGTCTAGTACTAGAGGGCATGCACTTAAGGTTAGAAGGGGTAAGTTCAAAGGCAGAAGGCCTGGCTAGAGAGGCTGTTTCCAGTAGTAGAAGAGTCTTAGAGCCAGAGGGCACAGCCTCAGAATAAAAGGATGTCTCTATAGAACAGAGATTAGGAGGACTTTCTTTAGCCAGTGGTTGGTGAATCTGTGGAATTCATTGTCGCAGACAGCTGTGGAGGCCACGTCATTGTGTGTATTTAAAGTGGAGGTTGATAGGTTCTTGATTAGTAAGGGCGTCAAAGGTTACGGGGAGAAGGCAGGAGAATGGGGTTGAGAGGGAAAAATAAATCAGCCATGATTGAATGGCAGACTCGATGGGCCAAGTGGCCTTATTCTGCTTCTGTCTTCTGGAGATGTGTGGGGCAAGTTTTTTTTTTACACAATGTTTATACCCATTGTTAACATCAGTCGAATCACCTCTCAGTGAGGTTATGGGGATCGACCATCCTCTTCAAAAATTCAGCTGAGATCTAGAGGCCTCTTACAACTGAACCATTTGCTCCTGATATGGTAGAAATACGGACTTGAGCTTGCCAACAAATGCTTAAAACACATGCCACATTCCTCTGTGCTATTTTGATAAGGGAGTTAATATCTCAAATGCCTGTTTAAAATTAGCACACAGTGCTGTCGTATGAATATGCTGAGGGCTTGGTTGTGAGCTTTACCCATTACAGTTTCATTGCAACACAGAGGGAATGAGTATGTTCCAAGTAAGCACCTGGTTCAAGCACCTTCACAAGGAACCAAGACATTGATAAGTTGGTATTGGTTTATTATTGTCACTTGTTAAAAACTTGTCTTGCATACTGTTCATACAGATCAATTTGTCACTCAGTGCAGTTAGATTGGGCTAATACAGAGTGCATTGAGGTAGTACAGGTAAAAACAATATCAGTATAAAGTGTCACAGCTACAGAGAAAGTGCAGTGCAATAAGGTGGGTGCAAGGTCACAACAAAGTGGATTGTGAGGTAAAGGTCCATCTCATCGTATAAGGGAAACAGTTCAATAGTCTTATCACAGTGGGATTGAAGCTTTCCTTAAGTCTGGTGGTACGTGCCCTCAGGCTCCTCTATCTTCTACCCAATGGGAGAGAAGAGAGAATGACCTTGGTGGGGTCTTTGATTATGCTGGCTGCTTCACCAAGGCAGCGAGAGGTAAAAAAAAGAAGTTATCAACTGTATTACAATATTAATGGGCCAATGAGCTCATTGAATGATCTTGGTCAGAAAGACCATTCAGCCCAACATCTGTGCTAGCCCTGTACCAGATCAACTCTCTAGTTCCACCTACTGGCCCTTTCCCCACCATGTATTTATCCAACTTGCTCTTAAAGTCCCAAATCCGGGTCTTGACCCGAAACATTGGCTATCGCTTAGCCTCCACAAACGCTGCATGAGCTCCTGAGTTCCTCCAGCAACTTGTTTGTTGCTCCGGATTCCAGCACCTGTAGTTTCTTGTGTCTCCATGTCACTCTTGATGGCCATGGTGGAATCTGCCTCCTCCACATCTGCAGGCTGAACGTTCTGGGTTGTAACCACACTGCATTTCTGAGAGAATTTTGCCTCTTGTTTCTCTTTGCACCAGAAGAACCCGCCTATCCTCATCATTTTCTATATTAGCCTCCACCTTCTTCAAAGGAAACAGTGCTGTCCTCGCTAATCTATCCTTGCAAACTGGTACAGCTATTAGCAGCTACTTCACAGCTGAGTATCCTGAATTCAGTCCTGACGTCTGGTGCTGTGTGTGTGGAGTTTGCATGTTCTCCCTATTACAAAACAAAACAAAAGGGCTGGTCATTGACTTCATGAAAGGGAGTGGTGTACACACACCCATCTACACCAATGGCGCTAGGGTTGAGAGCTTCAAGTTCCTAGGAGTGGACATCACCAATAGCCTGTTCTGGTCAAATCATGTAGATGCCACTGCCAGGCAAGCTCACCAGTGCTGCTTCTTCCTCAGGAGGCTAAAGAAATTTGATATGTCCTCTTTGACAGTCACCAACTTTTATCAATGCACCATAGAAAGCTGGATGCATCACAGCTTGGTATGGCAACTGCTCTGCCCGGGACCACAAGAAACGGCAGAGAATTGTGGACACAGCCCAGCACGTCACAGAAACCAGCTTCCCCTCCATGGACTCTGTCTTTACCTCTCGCTGCCTTGGTGAAGCAGCCAGCATAATCAAAAACCCCACCCACTCAGGTCATTCTCTCTTCTCTCCTCTCCCATCAGGCAGAAGATACAGGAGCCTGCGGGCACGTACCACCAGGCTCAAGGACAGCTTCTATCCCACTGTGATAAGACTATTGAACGGGTTCCCTTATACGATGAGATGGACTCTGACCTCACAATCTACCTTGTTGAGACCTTGCACCTTATTGTCTACCTTGAATGCACTTCCTTGTAGCTGTGACACTTTACTCTGTGCTCTGTTTTTGTTTTTACCTGTACTACATCAATGCACTTTGTACTAACCCAATGTAACTGCACTGTGTAATGAATTGACCTGTACGATCGGTATGTAAGACAAATTTTTCACTGTACCTCGGTACAAGTGATTAAAAAACCAATACCAATACGAAGTAGGTTTCCCCTGGGTGCTCCAGTTTCCACTCACATTTCAAACACTGGCAGGTTAGTTGCCCACTGTAACTTTCCCCTGGTGTAGTGGTGATTGCAGTTGATTGTGGGGGGGAATTGATGGGAATATGGGAAGAATAAATTGGGATTAGTACACTACTCCTTAGTGTAAGTGGGTGTTTAATGGTTGGTGTGGACTTGGTTGTCTGAAGAGCCCATTTCTGTGCTGTACGACTCTCCGACTAGTCTCAGGAAAAACACATTTTCTTAAACTTTTGAATCATAAATTTTGACGAATCCATTCACCAAAGTGAGTTGCCTTGGTATTTATTTGACACATCCTTTAAGGACAGCAACAGCTTTACAAGACTTTCGGAAACTAGCATCTGAAGTATGCAACCTCAGTGCCCTCTAGTGTTGATTGTGACTTCCATAAAATATCCAGGATTTTAACGAATGGTTTCTTGCTGCTTGAAGCTTGTAAGGAAGTCATTGTCAATCTCTGATACTGACTTAATGGGTTGAAATAGCTGACAAAGCAATTTCACGGACAACCATGAAGACATTTGTGACCAACACCAGGAACTGATGCTTAAGTATATTCAGAATTGTTTTTTTTTAAAAAATATCCTTGGAAATTGGCAGATCAGGTGGTACCTGTGAGAAGGAGGAATGTAATATTTTTGGGGTGTGCATTGGAATGGGAGAAATTTAGAGGCGTAACTGCTTGAAAGAGTGCCAAGGCTGGAGGGGGTAGATAGAAAAAGAATGGTGAAGAAGAGCTGAGCAGAGATGGGGATGGTGGTGATCTCCAGAAGGGGTGTGATGGTAAGTGCTTCTACTTGATCTGAAGCTATTCTTAAAATTTAATTTTTGAGTTCTGATAAAAGCTTCACGTAGAAGGCACACCAGTGGCTCTACTTTGTTAGGAGTTTGAGGAGATCCCGTATGTAACCAAAGACTCTTGCACGTTTCTATAGATGTATGGTGGAGAGCATTCTGATTGGTTGCATCACCGCCTGGTACGGAGGCTCCAATAAGCAGGATCCCAGGAGGCAGCAGAGGGTTGTAGACTCAGCCAGCTCTATCACGGGCACAACCCTCCCCATCATCGAGGACGTCTTCAAGAAGCGGTGCCTCAAGAAGATGGCATCCATCTTTAAGGACCCTCACCCTCTGGTACATTGCCCTTTCTCATTACTACCATTGGGTAGGAGGTACAGGAGCCTGAAGACACTCACCGATTCAGGAACAGCTTCTTCCCCCTGGCCATCAGATTTCTGAATGGTCCATGGGCACTACCTCGTTATTCCTTTTTTATCCACTATTTATTTATTTCATAATTTATAGTAACTTTTATGTCTTTGCACTGTACTGCTGCTGCAAAACAACACATTTCACGTATATAAGACGGTGATAAACCTGATTCTGAAGCTTTGCTGAGAAGGTAACTCTGATGCCTGCGATATTTTCCTCAAAAACTTCCCCAAGCTCTAAAATGGTGTTGAAGGTGACTCTTGCGTAATGGTTAATATTTTTATGGGGAATTTTTAAAATGGTCATCTGTGGATTATTGGATTAGTGCTCGAGGGTTGTTTGAAATTGGAGCACAGTCTGTATCTTGCATTTTCACATGAAAACTGAAGGACCTGCAGGGTGCTTAACAATGTAACGTCTGTGATGTTCAAGTACAGATCGTCTGATTCACACTTCTTGGGTTTTGCCAAGCATGCTCTCTCAGCCCTTTCATGTTGTGACTGGGCTGTAAACTCTGAATTTGCTTCCTTAAACTTCTCTGCCCGTCCTGCTCCACGTTCAGGACAGGAAGAATTCCTTTACCCTTCGTAAGTGTGTGGCTAGCTGAGAGAGTTGATGCAGTCACTGTTTGACGTCCCATCCCGGGGATGGTTCCTCTGACACTGGAGAATCCACCGAGATGATCAGCCAGTCATCTACAGCTACTTAGCATTGCCCATGATCTAACTCCAACAGGTGCTGAATGAGTTTGGTCCTGCAGATGGAGTAAGGTTTGAATGTAACTTCCCTCAAGCATGAGCTCAGAAATTAGTGGTGTTGATAAACTGGGTCAGCAAAGGGTGAATCACGGAATATGTGAGCCAGTGGAGATGCATGGATCAGAAGGAACAGGAAAGGCAGCCGATGTGGAGACCAGCGATATCGAGTTGTGTCAGTCAGTGTTTCACGGCCTCGCGTTGCCCGAGTGCTAGCTTACCTGCAGGGGGAGGAAACAAAACGATGGCTACACCTAGATGAACAGCACAAGTCTCTACAAATCTGTCTTGTCTTTCTTTTTCCTCCCTCCCCCTGTATGTGTGTCACTCTGTCTCTCCCCCTTCCCCCGTCTGTGTGCATCTCT
The DNA here is from genome assembly GCF_009764475.1 of Pristis pectinata. Classification (NCBI taxonomy): domain Eukaryota; kingdom Metazoa; phylum Chordata; class Chondrichthyes; order Rhinopristiformes; family Pristidae; genus Pristis; species Pristis pectinata. Next base: position 13,752,751 of record NC_067436.1, on the reverse strand, counting down.
CTCTCTCTCTCCCCCTCCCCATCTGTGTGTGTGTGTGTGTGTCTTTCTCTCTCTCTCTCATTCCCACCCCCTCCCCCCACTCAGATGCTGCCTGACCCGCTGAGTTCTTCCAGCAGTTTGTTTTTACTCCAGATTGCAGCATCTGTGGGTCTCTAATGTTTCTGGGAGTCTCAATAGTTCAGCATCTGGCTCAACAAAGTCTAAAAAAGTCGAGTTTATTGTCAGATGCACCAGTACATGTGTGCACAGGTGCAATGAAAAACTGACTTGCAGCATCATCGCAGGCACATCAAAGCAGCATTCACAAGAAAAACATAAATTATATATGGTTTTTACAAGAAATTACAATTAGAACAAAAAGAACAAAGTCCATTGTAGTGCAAAGTGGTCATAGTGTTGCTGTACTCAGGTAGTGATTAGGGTTGTGCAGGTTGGTTCAAGAACCGAATGGTTGAAGGGAAGTAGCTGTTCCTGAACCTGGTGGTGTGGGACTTCAGGCTTCTGTACCTCCTGCCTGATGGTAGCTGCGAGAAGATGACATGGCCCGGATGGTGGGGATCTTTGATGATGGATGTTGCCTTCTTGAGGCAGCGCCTCCTGTAGATGCTAGCGATGGTGGGGAGGGATGTGCCCGTGATGTTGTCTACACTTGAGAAACAAAGGACTGCAGATGCTGGAATCTAGATGAAAAACACGATGATGCTGGAGGGACTCAGCAGGCAGGTCCTGAAGAAGGGTCCTGACCCGAAATGTTGACTGCCTGTTTTTCTCCACAGATGCTGCCTGGCCTGCTGAGTTCCTCCAGCATCATCGTGTTTTTCATGTTGTCCACGCTCCCCTAAAACTCACCAGGGTCCCTGTTGCCACTCCCCTGAAACACCAGGTTTACTGGAAAACTTATGGAATCACTGGAAGATGTACTGTGTGACATCTTAAAAAAATTGAATGCAAAATGTGTTGGGATATTAATAGGGAATAACATCCAGTAGTCAGGAAAATCCATCAGTCTGAAGTCCCGCGCATGTCGGACTATCGGAGTTCTACTGTTGGCCACTTCCGACAAACCGGTGGTACACTGCTGCCCTCCAGGGCGTAGAATTGTAATTGCATGGGCACGGCTGCAAGCAAGAGCATCCAAGTTATTGATGCAGCAAGGTCGGCAGGTACTTCTCAGTCTCACTGAGGTCAGTTTTGTCTGACAATTAAGGTGGTTTTGAACACTCATTTGTCGAGCCTTCACAGGGACCAAGGCCGTGGTCCCACAAGGGCAATAATGGATAAACGTCAATGAAGAATGTTGCCCGTTGATATAATCGCACAGAGATATTGACAGGCATTTAGAAAGAGCAGGGTGCCTGCATTTATTGATGGCAATGAATAACAGGATATCTGTTTACTTGTCTAGCTGGTACAGGCTTTATCAGCCAGTTAAATGGACTTGTTTTTACAAGTTACGAGCAGACTCATGATCCAGTTAAAAGGCCAGGGAAATATTTTCTGTATAAGTAGGATAATTACAGTATGAAGCACAACTCTGGCCTTCCTGATCCCAGACTGGAAAAACAATTAAATTAAGCAACTTGTGTTTTAAATACCTTAGAATTCAGTATATATGTTGCCCCAGTATATACCTCATTCCATGTTTTAGAGACCAATTTTAGGGTTTAAGATTTTTCCCTCTAAGCTTTTGATCAACAATAAAAATAAAGAAAGCTCAAAATTTGAAATCTTAATTGTTATAATAGTATGGTGTAATGATTTACAGTCTTATTCCTTCAAGTATGAACAAACCTGAAAATGTAGACGTCAATGAGTTAGTCTGTGGGAAAAACAAACATCAAATTCCTCCATTCCTAGTTGTATTAAGCAGGTACAGTAGTGTAAATGCTTTGAAGAGTCCTGACATAGAGTTTCGACCCGAAACGTCAACAATTCCCCCCACAGATGCTGCTCGACCTGCTGAGTTCCTCCAGCAGACTGTTTGTTGCTTTAGGGGCAATTTACTGTTGGCAACTAACTGACGAAGCCACCTGGCTTTGGGATGGACAAAGAAACCAGAGGAAACCCATGCGGTCACAGGAAGAATGTGCAAACTCCACACAGACAGCACCCGAGGTCAGGATTGAACCCTGGTCGCTGGTGCGGTGAGCCAGCAGCTCCACTAGTTGCATTGCTGTGTCACCCTAGTAGTAAGTGAGTCCATTGTGAGACGGAACAGAACACAAAACTCCTTGGAGTTTGAGGTAGAGTGATCAGGATACCTTTGACAACTCAAGCCTGTCACCACCCCCTCGCTTCCACCCTGTGTCAATTGCACATCACTTCTCCCTTTGGCGACGTTGCCCAGAGGTTCTCGACCTGGAATGTTTAACTTGGCTTGAGTTCAACAGTCAGAACAAGTTGGGCTGAGGCTTGGTCTCGGGAAGTGTGCTGTGGATCAAGCCAGAAGTGGTGGAAAGAATCACTTTGCATGGAATCACTTAGAACACAGAAAGAGGCCAATAGATCCAGCAGGTCCATGTATGCCCCCACTATTTTTTATGATGCTTGGCCAAGGTTGGTGATGAAGGATGGACTGTCTGCCGTCAACCTCAATAAGGGAGTGAGAACTGGGGCTGATTGCTCCCTGTTTGTTACTGCATGTTTCTGAATATCTCAGAAACCCTGCTGATTATTAGTGAAAGGCAGGACTAGGTAACTCTGGAGATATGATTGAGCTCGGCAGTTGGGTTTAGCCCCGGTCTTGGAGCCCAGGCTTGTTTGACCACTCCCACATGATCTCCATCCTCCAAGGATGCATCACATTGCAAACTGTACAGATCGTCCCCGTGTGTACTTAATGTTTTCATATTCCTTCACAAGTTGGTCCATCAAGTCATACTGGCTCTCAGAGTAATCCCATTCCCCACTTGTTTCCCTGTGATGCTGACTCAACACCTCCCTGATCCTCCTACTAACCGATGTTAGGGGCAATTGACAATACCCAATTGATCCATCAGCCCGCACGTCGTTGGAATGTGGGAAGAAACTGCAGCACCCAGAGGAAACCCATCTGGTCATAGGGAGAACATACAACCTCCACATAGACAGCACCGGAGGTTGGGATCACTGCAGGGACATCTGGCATCATTGTCCCATGGGTCCACAAAGCAGGGAAACCCCTAGGACAATAAGATGGACACGACCTCACAATCTACCTCGTTATGGCCTTTCACCTTATTGTCTGCCTGCACTGCACTTTCTCTGTAACTGTAACACTATATTTCTGGTTTCTGTTATTGTTTTCCCTCGTACTACCTCAATGCACCATCCAGGACATGCCCCCTTCTCGTTACTACCATTGGGAGGAGGTACAGGAGCCTGAAGACCCACACCAAATGATTCAGGAACAGCTTCTTCCCCTCTGCCATCAGGTTTCTGAACAGTCCATGAACACTGCCTCATTTATTCCTCTTTTGCACTATTTATTTATTTTTGTAACTTATAGTAATTTTTATCTTTTGCACTGTACTGCTGCCGCAAAATTTCATGACATACATCAGTGATAATAAACCTGATTCTAATGAAGTGATCTGTATGGATGGTGATGGAAAACAGTTTTTCACTGTACCGCAGTAGATGTGACAATAACAAACCAATTTACCAAAAACCTGATGGTCAACTATCTCGCTCCCAGACATAACCAGAGAGATTCTCAGTAAAAATGCTGGGTGTGTTGCTAAGAAAATCAGAAACATTCAAAACTTTATATACTTCAAAATAAAAACCTTAAATGTTTAGCCTTCTCCGAAAGATAATTGAATTATTTTTATAAAAGTATCTGGGATATATTATAAGAGGTCTTTTTAGATAATGGAAAGGTCAAACAGCATGTAAACAGGCCCTTCAGCCCACCGAATCTCTGCTGACCATCAATCACCCATTTGCACTAATCCCACACTTTATTCTCCCATCAATTCTTCTCACCACTGTTATCCTTGTCTACCCACGAGGGGTTATTGACAGAGGCCAATCAACCTACCAACCTGCATGCCTTTGTGATGTGGGAGGAGACTGGAGCACTCAGGGGAAACCACGGAGCCACAGGAAGAACATGCAAACTCCACACAGGCAGCGCCCAAGGTCACCGGAGCTGTGAGGCAGCAGCTCTACCAGTTGCTCCACTGTGCTGCCCTAAGTCTTTTTAATAAAAAAATTAAAGTTTAGGGTGAGAGGGGAAAGATTTAAAAGGGACTTGAGGGGCAACTTCTTCACTCAGAGGGTGGTCCGTATATAGAATGAGCTGCCAGAGGAAGTGGTTGAGGCAGGTACACTAAAAACATTTAAAAGTACTTGGACAGGTACATGGATAGGAAAGGTTCAGAAGGATATGGGCCAAATGTGGGCAAGTAGGACTAGCTTAGATGGGTGTCTTGGTCGGCATGGATGAGTTGGGCCAAAGGGTCTGTTTCAGTGCTTCTATTGAATCTCAGCCATTTCCCTTTTATTGAAATCCATGGTAAAAGACTGGCTCATAAGAAAGAAAATGCTGTATCTGGAGAAGACTCCCACATCTCCTTTCTCTGAACTGCTCTTTTGTGGGTCTAATTACTGGTGTGCCCTGCTGGTTGTGTCACTGTTTATCACACCAGCAGCGTTTTGTGATTACTGACTGCGTAGTGCCTTGTCATGGCGGGCTGTAAAGGCTCTAAGATGGCGGGGCCTCAGTCCTACATAGCAGTTGCAGCTCCTGGAGGCATGGCTCCTGCGAAGACGTCACCTTTCAAACTGTTGACTTTGTAAAATGCTGTGCGCAGTAATGTGCCTCCGTCAGTCAGTCTGGACGGTGGTTTAAAGGCCATATCCGAGACTGTTGGGGGGGGGGGGGGGGAGCGAGGCGAGTGTTGTTGCATTTCCTAGATGTTCGGTAATATTGTGTTCTTTTTGCGGTCTGAGATGGAAAATAAATTTGAAGAGCTTGTGTAATTTGCAATAGAGACAAACTAACTGTAAAAAAAAGACCTCATTACACCTGGTCTCGGGAGAATTGATGGAAATGTGGGGAGAATAAAATGGGTTAGATTAAATGGGTGCCTGATGACCAGCATAGACTTAATGGGCAGAAGGGCCTGTTTCTATATGACCCTGCAACAACCTGAAATCTCATTTAAAGTCTTTTCCTCACCTCTCTGATTTCAAAATTGATCATCTTAATTGGTAGCACAGGTTGGTGCAGTTCGCAGAGTAGTTGTCTCACTGCTCCAGTGACCCAGGTTCGATCCTGATCTCAGGTGCTGTCTGTCTGGTGTTCACATTCTCCCTGTGGCCGTGTGGGGTTTCCTCCCGGTGCTCCCGTTTCCTCCCACGTGCCAAGGAGGTTTGGGTCGGTGGGTTAATTGGCCACTGTGAACAGCTCCTAGTGTGTGGGTGAGGGGTGGATTCTAGGGGGAGTTGATGGAAATGTGGGGAGAATAAAATGGGATTTGTGTAAATGGGAGGTTGATGGTTGGCACAGACTTAATGGGCTGAAGGGCCTGTTTCTGTGCTGTCTGACTCTATGGTGCTATGTCTCCATCACCGTCTCATCTTCAAAATTCCTCCTATCCAGGTTCCTGTTTTTTGTATTCCCCCCCCCCCCCCCCCCCCCCCCCCAGCCAACAAGATTGGTCCTTTAAACCGGTTAAGGACATATTGACGGACCGTGAGGTCATTTGCTGTTACTGTAACTTCAGTGGATTTTCCCCATAGCTGCTGGTGTTGAAATGTCAAAAGTTGAAGGTTCTACCTACAGTGCAGGATGAACTTCAAAAAGGTGCAGGCCAAAGATAAAGAAAACAGAACTCAGAACATAGTGTTACAGTTACAGAGAAAGTGCAGTGCAGGCAGACAATAAGGTGCAAGGGCCACAATGATGTAGATATGGAGATCACGAGTTCATCTTTAGCGTATGAGAGGTCCATTCAAGAGTCTGATAACGGTGGAATAAAAGCTGCCCTTGAGCCTGGTGGTACATTCTTTAAACTTTTGAATCTTCTGCCCAACAGAAGAGGGGAGAAGAGAGAATGTCCGGGGTGGGAGGGGTCCTTGATTATGTTGGCTGCTTTCCCGAGGCAGCGGGAAGTGTAGACAGGGTTAATGGAGGGGAGCAGCACACAAGATGTTGGCAGAACTCAGTGGGTCAGGCAGTATCTTGGAGGGAAATGGACAGCCGTGTGTGTGTGAGAGAGAGAGAGAGTGAGAGTGAGAAACAGAGGGCGAGACAGTGTGTGGGACTGAGAGAGTGAGGGAGAGTCAGTGCGTGTGAATGAGAGAGTCAGGGTGGGCGTGAGGGAGAGAAAATCAGGGGGAGAATCAGTGGTGGGGAGAGTGGGGGAGGGGAGAGTCAATGGTGGGGAGTGGGGGAGGGGAGAGTCAGTGGTGGGGAGTGGGGGGGAAGAGTCAGTGGTGGGGAGAGTGGGGGAGGGGAGGGTCAGTGCGTAAGGGAGAGGGCTGCACTTATGGTCGATGCCAAAAAATCATGGCAGATGCCGAATATTGCGGAATCCACAATTCTTGCAAAGTCACACCTCAGCCAGGTCCTTCCCCACGGCTTCAGCAGGGCGCTCTCCCTGGCACAGCACACGCTGAGGCAACACGGCCCATTTCCCCGCCCTCCTGTCATCTCTCACCGCACACAGGGAGGCCAAACCGAATCTGAAACCCCTTGAAGCTTCCAATCACTGCTGTTACGGAGAACGCTTGACTGTACCTCAAGGACTCTGGAATTACAAAAATCCACTCTCTACGTTCAAGGACCTTTGTACGGTTGAGCACGGCTGGCAGAGTCAAGACTTGATGGCAGGAAAATACATTCCTCAAAACCAATCATCTGAAATGCATTATGCATATCACTTATATAAGGTTGTATAATATGTGTAACGTTTTTCCTATAATGAGTAAGACTGATGCTATTGTCATAACACAAATGCTGACTCTAATGTAAAAATGAATTAGGGACCAGTTCCAAGCAGATGAGCAGACATTATTAGCTCGGAAGCCCAGTGTGTGTTTAAGGATGCCATTTGAATGAATCATTCAGATACAAATCACCGTTCATTCCAGTAAAGACATCTCATTAGTCAAGGGGTTTGTTTGCACTTCCCTGCATCTCCCACCTGCCACAGTAGCCTTGCAAAGGCGACTCTATGCCACTATGCAGGTGACAGAGAGACAGCAGAAGGACTGCAGGTACGATCGGAGCTTAGAAAGGAAGCACAGCCATGTTTTGTGGCTTTTCCTTCAATTACTTCAAGGGGTTTCAGAGTGGGAATGTGTAAAGCAATACTTTGTCTTCATTGCCCACACTCTGCCTCGAGTTTTGACTGTTTGATCTACAGGTGACTGTAATTGCAGTTTGTCATCGGCTTTACTTTCATGTTATTTTCCAGTGTCTACTCTTAGGTAGTCGAGGTCTCAGAAGCATATAGAGGAACAGGGGTCACTGCTGCCCTATTGACCATGATCTTTGTGCCACGTCTGAAGTCTTGATCTTCACTCTATTTCCTCAATCGACCAAAGGCTGCACTAGTGCATTGAAGGTGGTGCTAAATTTCTTCATGGCCTTTGGCAATGGTGGCTCCCAAAATAAGATAAGATTTCTTTATTAGTCGCATGTACATCGAAACACACAGTGAAATGCATCTTTTTTGCATAGAGCGTTCTGGGGGCAGCCAGTAAGTGTCACCATTTTTCTGGCGCCAACATAGCATGCCCACAACTTCCTAACCCGTATGTCTTTGGAATGTGGGAGGAAACCGGAGCACCCAGAGGAAACCCATGCAGATTTGGGGAGAATGTACAAACTCCTTACAGACAGCGGCCGGAATTGAATCTGGGTCGCTGGCGCTGTAATAGCATTATGCTAACTGCTATACTACTGTGGCAATGGTGGCTCCCAAAATATTGCAGGTGGTCCAGATTTTCCAGGGTCTCATTCATGAACCTTTATTATTGAAAGGCAGTGTGGTGTGGCAGTGGTAGGTGATGTAGGGTGTGCGTCCTGTGGGTGTTAAGTGTTGTATGTTTCGGTGGAAGCGTCAACAATGGCTTAAAGCCCCTGAGCAAATGTAAGCAAAATCAGCATACTGCTGCTCCGTTACTGAGGTTTGGGTCACTGTGTTTCTGGAGTGTAATCGCTGTAGGTTGAACAGTTTTCCATTGGTTCCATTGGCAGTCAGTCACCAGACTCCCAAAAGAGAAACTCTATTCTGAGCTTTGTCATGGGAAGTGATGAGGACAGAGGGAAAGATTCAAGGATCTGCTCAAGGCTGCAGAGTTTCAATCCAAAACATCAGCAGTTCCTTTCCCCCGACAAGTGCTGCTCGACTGACTTAGTTCCTCTAGCAGATTGTCTGTTGCATCATTTCTATATTTGATTACACACTGTTGAGGTGCTTGTGGTAAGGTCTGCTTTGCTGAAGAACTACTTTGCATATAAATCGTTGTTATTCAGATACTCTGCTCCTCACGTCGTTAAGCTTTTGTTTCACTTGCATTTAAGGATGCATCTGTGTTGGAAAGCCAGGATATAAATGGGAAGGTCTCCCATTTTGACCTGTCCTATCAAATGATTTCTGATTGAAACATGGGAAAAATCCTCTTAAAAAATAGCATTGCCCATTAGTTACATTTTCCTTTGATCTTTAATTGATAGTTTTCTCATTTATATTCTTCCCCCATTCAGCCTGAGCTGGTTCCATTAGTGAGAAGCCTGGATAAGCAGCCAACGTTCTCCTGTACTGCTATCATTCTCCAACACCACTTAATGACATGTACGATTCCAGTCAATTACACATGTAGAGAGTAGTGCAGGCAGGCACAAATAACAACATTTAAAAGCCATTTGGATAAGCACGTGGGTAGGCAAGATTGGGAGGGATATAGGCCAAGTGTGGGCGAATGGAACCGGTTTAGGTGGGCAACATGGATGAGTTGTGCCAAAGGGCCTGTTCCTTCTGTAGTGTAGCGGTTATCACATTCGCCTCACATGCGAAAGGTCCCCAGTTCGATCCTGGGCAGGAACATAATTTTTGGGCAGGCACGATAGTGTGGTGGTTAACGTAACGCTTTACAGCGCCAGCGACCCGGGTTCAATTCCAGCTGCTGTCTGTAAGGAGTTTGTACGTTCTCCCCATGTCTGCGTGGGTTTCCTCTGGGTGCTCTGGTTTCCTCCCACATTCCAAAGACGTACAGGTTAGGAAGTTGTGGGCATGCTATGTTGGCGCCGGAAGCGTGGTGACACTTGCGGGCTGCCCCCGGAACAGTCTACGCGAAAGATGCATTTCACTGTGTGTTTCAATGTACATGTGACTAATAAAGAAATCTTATCTTCTTATTACTCTATCTCTATGTAAGAGAATGTAATACTTGGTAGATTGATACTGAGGGACTTGTAGATCTGTGCATGACTTTGGTCCTTAGCATTCCTACAGCCAGGTAGAGATAAAGTGGTGTCAGAGCTGGTAAGTGATTTTTTTGGTGATCTAAGTCTAGACTAGGTTTCTTCTGGTTTATCTTGCTATTGCTGTTCACCCAATTACTCCCATTCTCCATGTGCAAAGCCCAATAGCAGGAACTCATAAGATAAGATTTCTTTATTAGTCACATGTACATAGAAACACACAGTGAAATGCATCTTTTGCGTAGAGTGTTCTGGGGGCAGCCTGCAAGTGTCGCCACACTTCCGGCGCCCACACAGCATTCCCACAACTTCCTAACCCATACATCTTTGGAACGTGGGAGGAAGCTGGAGCACCTGGAGGAAACCCATGCAGTCACAGGGAGAATGTACAAACTCCTTACAGGCAGTGACCAGAATTGAACCCAGGTCGCTGGCGGTATAAATTTCTCAGTTTTTTCTCCGGGCTTTGATCATAAAATCTCCGTGTCCTGTGCTTCACAGGTCAGTCTCCTGAACAGACCTCGTGTCCACAAGGGGGCCAAGCTCAGCTTTACTGCCCATTACTGAATTCACTGATAACCTGACTCAGGAATCAGTCCAATAAGCAGACTTCACACTCTACAAAGGATGTCCAGAGGAAGGGTCTGGACTTGAAACATCAACTGTCCATTGCCCTCCACAGACACTGCCTGACCCGCTGAGTTCCTCCAGCAGCTTGGCCTTTGCCCAAGATTCCAGCATCTCCAGTCTTTTGTGTGTCCTATTACTCTATACTCAGGGCTCTGTAACTATGGATTTAATGATTACGTAACTTGTGAAGCACACCTTTAAGCAGACCAACCATCTTGTATGATCCGGAGTTCAATTCTTTCACTGAACATCAAATTCATAGGGCACAGAACAGTCCAGCGCAGGCCCTTCGGCCCACAATGTCTGTGCCATACATGGTGCCAAATTAAACTAAATCTCTTCTGCCTGTACATGATCCATATCCCTCCATTCGCTGCATTTTCATGTGTCTATCTATTTGCCTATCATACCTGCTTCCACCACTACCCCTGGCAGCCTGTTCCAGGCACCCACCACTCTCTGAGTAAAAAAAGTTGCCCCGCACATCTCCTTTAAACTTTCCCCCTCTCACATGTCCTCTAGTACTTGTCATTTCTACCCTGGGAAAAAGATTCTGTCCACCCTATCTATGTCTCTCATAATTTTATAAACTTCTGTCATGCCTCTGACGGTCCAGAGAAAACAACCCAAGTTTGTCCAACCCCTCCTGATAGCTCATGCTCTCTAATCCAGGTATCCTGGTAAACCTCTTCTGCACCCTCTCCAAATAATAATATGATGTGAGTCACTCCTGGAAGAAGATCTGGTGTCTCTCCAGTGCTGGTTAATGCTGACCCCTGGTTAAATGTTTTGTGGTACCTAACTGGGTTGCTAACTTCCCCAAAAATCAGAAGGCATTCAGACTCCAGCATGTATGGTGTTGACTGGAGTCAGGTACAACCCTGTGTGGGTCAGATGACCAATGCATAGGGATGTTGCAACCAATTTATGGAAACAGGGCATCTCTATAGTGGGATTTGAACTGATTACTAGTGTTGCAACCTCTGTAGTGCTGAATAACAAAAGTACAAGTTTGCTGCTTATACACCTCCTGGACAGTAGATAAGATATTTATTTATTAGTCACATGTACATCAAAGCACACAGTGAAATGCGTCTTTTTGCGTTACTGAGAATGTGCTGGGGGCAGCCCGCAAGTGTCACCACGTTTCCAGTGCCAACAGAGCATGCCCACAGCTCCCAACCCGCACATCTTTGGAATGTGGGAGGAAACCGGAGCACGTGGAGGAAACCCATGCAGACACAGGGAGAACGTACAAACTCCTTACAGACAGCGGCGGAATTGAACGTGGGTCTCTGGCGCTGTAATAGCGTTACGCTAACTGCTACACTACAGTTACCCCACAATAAATATCACCACAAATGTCTTGCTTGGTTAGCTACCATAGTGTTGCTTGCTGTGCCCAAACTGGATGGTGCACTTTATTGTTGAACTTGATGATGTTCGGTGAAAGATCACAGAGGGTTGTAGTTCTGCTTAAGGGAGTGATTCACAATGCCCAACTAACCGTCAATCCCTGTTGTAAACTGCAATCCCAGGCTCCTGGCAACATTACCCAAGGTTCTGTGTGATTCCTCACCATCCTTTGGGTGCACAGAGCATGGATCAGACCAAGGGAACAAGTAACCCATCCCCTCTGTAACATCTAACAGGGTTATCTGTCATCTGAAACTCTGGAAACCCTGTAGTAAAATGGCAGATCTGAACTGCCTGAACGGGAATCCCATTGTGCTGAAGGGAATCCCTTCTCCTGACACCCATCTTTTGACATGAGGACATGCATCTACTCAGCCTTTTCACTGCTGAGATGCAAAACAAACTTGCTCCCCACCCCCCACCCCCCCAGTGGAATTCCCGGTTCTTTTGTAGCTTGCTGAATTTACCTGTGCAGAAATCTTATTGAAGGACAACAGTCACATTCCTTCATCTTCTCTCTGGTCTTTGCTCCTTTGTGTCTGATTCCTTGTAAATGCACCATCTCCAGCATCTAGCACTCCCTTCTGACCCTCCTGACCACCAGCTATGTTGAAATCCGGACTCAAGGGGTTAGGTTTTCTCTTTTGAGTGAGATTGGAGATAAAACCCGTGTCAAAAATAGTTTTGCATTTCTCCTGGTTTTAACTTGGTGTGTGAGTTTAGAGCATACATATATGTTAATTGATGTGTTCTGTGTACTTGTGTATATTGCATGCTTTATAGGTGCTTGTCACATGCTTGTTTGGTGTGTGCACATATATTTTGTGGACGTGCATGTATGATTTGTTGGCATACATGTATGTGTTGTGGGTGTGCAGGTATTCATGCATGCATTATGGTTATGCATATGTTGTAGGTATATGTGTTCACTGAGTTTCGTGTGTGTGTGTGTGTGTGTGTGTGTGTGAGTGTGTGTGCATCTGTGTGTGTGTGTGTGTGTGGGGGGGGGGTGGGTGAATGTATTTGTGCATGTGACGGAGAATAAAATAACTGAGAATAAATGTCTGCTAAAGTAATAATCTAGACTGATCTGGAGGAACACGATGGTTTAGAATTTTGCTTGACACACACTATATCTACAACATATTAACAATCATAATGCATGGTGTACTGGTCAGGCATGATGGACAGGTCCATTGCAGAGGGCAGTATCTGAAAATCAGGGCAGTAGCCTATACCTCAGACTGGTTCATCGTTCAGTCTGAGCCCTATCCTTTGTTCTGCCCAATCACGTTTTCTTGCCATGTGTTCCTTTGTGTGTAACTCAAAGCCTTGAAAATGCAGTCTGAATTATACTAATAACCAACTTCCAGATTCAGTTTTCCTTTAATTTATTTCTGACACCTTCCTGGAAGTGAGAAGGCTTGAATTGAAATTAGGGATATCAGCTCTCTCAGTGGGGGCTCTGCGGATGAAAGCACTCGTTTGTTAACTGGGGTGGCCAAGTCACCTCAATGTAAAGCAGAGTGTGCGGAGGGCCGTCTATTGAAGAAGACAACTGAGTGGGAAAACGCGACGGCCAGTTGTATTCAGCAAGATCCCACACACAGTATAGAATCATAGAACTGCAGAAATGTAGAGGAAATTATTCAGCCCATTGTGTTCTTGCTGACCACAGTGGACCTAGATTAATCCCAGGTCCCAGCTCTTGGTCTGTAGGTAATAGTTCTTCAAGTACTTGTCCAGAGTGAAGAGTTTCTGCCTCCAAAATCCTTTCAAACATTTGTTTCCAGACCCACACCATTCATTGAGTGAAATTATTTATACTCCTCTCCCCTTGAATCCTTCTATCTATGCCCTAGAGTTACTGGCCTCTCTGCTAAGTCAGATAGCTCCCTACTGTTTACCTTCTCTAGCCCTCTAACAATTTTTTAAAAGGTCTCTTTATTCATCACATGTACATCGAAACACACAGTGAAATGCATCTTCTGTGTAGAATGCTCTGGGGGCAGCCCGCAAGTGTCGCCACGCTTCCGGCACCAACATAGCATGCCCACAACTTCCTAACCCGTACGTCTTTGGAATGTGGGAGGAAACCGGAGCACCCGGAGGGAACCCACGCAGACACGGGGAGAACATGCAAACTCTTTACAGACAGCGGCCGGAATTGAACCCGGGTCACTGGCGCTATAATAGCATTACTCTAACTGCTACACTACCATGCCTGCCTTTATATACTTCAGCTAAATCACTCTGAAGTCTCCTTTGTTCCAAGCTTCGGTTGTCTTTTCTCGTAACTATAATTCTCCTGTCCCGGCAATGTCCTGTGTTCCTCCACTATCCTTAGTACATAGTTCTCTGAAAGTGGCGATGCAGGTAGTCAGGGTGGTGAAGAAGGTGTTTGGCACACTGGCCTTCATCGAATACAGGAGTTGGCATGACATTTTGCACCTGTACAAATCGTTGGTGAGACCACACTTTGAGTACTGTGCTCAGTTCTGGTCACCCAGCTATGGGAAGGATATCGCTGAGCTGGAAAGGGTGCAGAAAATATTCACCAGGATGTTACTAGGATGTGAGACCTTGAGCTATGAGGAGTGACTGGATAGGTTTGGACTTTTTTCCCCTGGAGTGTCCGAGGCTGAGGTATGACATTATAGAGGCATGTAAAATCATGAGGGGCGTTGATAAGGTGGGTGGTCACTGTCTTTTCCCCAGGATAGGGGAGTCTAAAACGAGGACATAAGTTTAAAGTGAGAGGGAAAAGATTTAAAAGGCACCCGAGGGGCAACATTTTCACGCAGAGGGTGGTGGGTGTATGGAGCGAGTTCCCAGAGGAAGTAGTGGAGGCAGGTACAATTACAACATTTAAAAGGTATTTGGACGGGTTCATGGATAGGAAAGGTTTAGAGGGATATGGGCCAAACACAGGCAATTTGGTTGCCATGGACACTTCACCTGGGCTGAAAGATAGAGGGAAGATAGCCAGTATAAAGAGGTGAGGGGAAGGGGTGGAGCAAGAGCTGGCAAGCGATAGGTGGATCCAGGTGAGGAGGAGTGATGGACAGATGGAAGATCTCGACCGTCCATTTCCCTCCGCAGATGCTGTCCGATCTGCTGAGTTCCTCCAGCAGTTTGTTGCTGTAGATTCCAACGTCTGCAGTCTCTCACTTGTCTCCATTTTCAGGGAACGGTTCTGCACAAAACTGTGGGTGGCACGCTCAGTGCTCTGTCTGCCCTTCGCACCTCACTCAGAGCATCTGCCTGGATGTCTGTGCTCAGGTCTCCGGAGTGGGACACAAACCCACAACCCACTGTCAAGGAAGAACACACAACCCCCTGGGCCACAGCTAATGGAACCTCAGCTATACAGAAGAGGCACAAATCCAAAACAAAATATAGAATGTGTGATATTGGTAGGTGTATATTGTGAGGGAGATTTATGCTAAGTAATTTCTGATACCTTGCGTTGTTTGATCATTGTTTCTCCAGAGAACTGTGATGTGTACCTACATGTATGTTATTATTTAATTTAAACACTTGGGGGTCATTGAGAAAAGCATGAATAATGCAACGTCCTCCTGTGTTAGTGCTTATTTATACCTTTCCCTCTGTGTCACTCCATAAAGTGTGCAGATATCTCTTCTGACATCTGAAGAATGAGTTCCTCTCGAGTAATAGTTCTGCGCTGTACAAGAAGTTAACTTGACATTTGTAAAATCATAATATAATAGCCACTTCGAGGCGGTTTTCCATTCTCTGTGCTAGACTGTATCAGGAACATGGCAGGACACATCTCTATGTGGTGGACCCTATAGCTGGGGAGACTTGAGAGAGGGGCAGCAGGATCACAGATAGAATGATGAGCAGGCACGGTAGTGTAGCGGTTAACGTAACACTTTACAGCGCCAATGACCCGGGTTCAAATCCGGCCACTGTCTGTAAGGAGTTTGTACGTTCTCCCCGTGTCTGCGAGTGTTTCCGCCGGGTGCTCCGGTTTCCTCCCACATTCCAAAGACGTATGGGTTAGGAAGTTGTGGGCATGCTATGTTGGCGCCAGAAGTGTGGCGACGCTTGTGGGCTGCCCCCAGAACACTCCACGCAAAAAGATGTATTTCACTTTGTTTTTCGATGTATATGTGACTAATAAGGATATCTTATCTTATGAGCCTTTGAGGTAGGGTAGGTGTTAGTAGCAAATTCTATTTAGACTTCCTGATAGAAGTTTATAAGATTACTAGCAAAACCAGAAGGGTGTGTCAGTAGTGAGGAGAATGTAGATATAGACGAATTAGGAAGGTGGCCGATCGAATATAATTGGAATAATGTCCATATTCTGAATGAAACAGAAAAACAGGGCATTTTTTAAATGGCGAAAGATTGTGAAATGCTGATATTCAAAGAGAGCTAGGTGACCTTATTAGGGCCTAGGTGAGATTTGACTTGGAGTATTGTGTACAGCTTTGGTAGCCTTATCTGAAAAAAGGTATACTTGCTATAAGAGGGAATGCAGCGAAGATTCACCAGACTAGTTCCACGAATTGCGGGCTTGTTGTTTGACGAGAAATTGAGCAGACTAGATCTCATCGAAACTTACAAAATTCCTATAGGGCTCAATCGGCATGGTACAGGCAGTATGTTTCCCTGGCTGAAGTGTCTAAATCCAGGATCATAGTCTCAGGAAGCAGAGCTGGGCCATTCAGCACAGAGGTGCAGAGAAAGATCTTCCCCCAGAGGGTAGTGAATCTTTGGAATTTTCTAACCTAGGTGGCTGTGGAGGCACAGTTACTGAGTTTGCTGAAAACTAAGATCAATCGATTTTTGGATATTAAGGGAATCACAGGATGTGGGAATGAAGTAAAAGATCAGTCCTGATTGTATTGAATGGCATTCACAACCAAGTAATAAAAACAGATAATGCCGGAAACACTCAGCAGGCCAGGCAGCATCTGTGGAAGGGAAATCAGTTGACGTTTCAGGTCTTGGAACCTTCTTCAAAACTGGGAGCTCTCTTTCCCAGTTCTGATAAAGGGTGCTACGCCTGAAAAACATTGACTGCTTCTCTCTCCACAGCTGCTGCCTGACCTGCTGAGTGTTTCCAACATTTCGTTTTTATCTCAGATTTCCAGCATCTGAAGTTTTCTTTTGATTTTCACAAGAAGTCTGTCTTTCTCTAATATATGTAACAACACATTACAGCCTCGATTCTAATAGCCAAGAAGGCCCAGATCAAAGTGTCTCGCTGACTCTACCTGAACCGTTGCCCTTTAGGGGAAGGGGTGTCCGGTGGAGATGGAAGCAGGGGGTCATGAAGGACATGGTCCTTTTGGAATGCTGAAAGAGGAGGGGAGTGGAAGGTGTGTGGAGAGGTGGAATTTCACTGAGGTTGAAAGGAATTATATAGGATGGTCTGTTGAATGTGGGGTTTGGTGAGGTGACAACGGGAAGCCTGCGCTTGTTCTGGGCGGGAGGAGAGCGGGAAATGGAAGGGGCACATTCAAGGGCCCAGTCTGCTACAGCAGAGGCGAAGCCAGCATTAAGGAAAAAGGAAGACACCTTCAGTCTACTGAAAAGTCTGGAGCAGATACAACAGTCAGACAAACTGGGACAGTGGAACGGAGTCATTAGAAAAAGCAGGGTGCGAGGAAGTGTAAATGGTGTGGGAGCTGGTGGGCTTACAATGGATATTGAACACTAACCCATCCCCTGACAAGGAGATACAGAAGTCAAGAAGGAAAGAGATGGATATGGCAGTAGTTCTATATAAGTGCAGGAAGAAGAACTGATTTGACCATTAATGTACCAGAGAAAGTGGTGAGGGAGTGGGTCTGACTAGGACTGTTAAATTCAAAATTGGCCCTGGTTTCCCCTCAAATGTCTGGCAACACTTCTATTTAAAAATTCCCATGCTTGAAAACAAGATCTCAATGTTTTCTCTCTCTGGGTTCCCTCTGGCCCATAACCCAGCTGCACTATCAAGTCTCTTGCTACTTCATTGTTCCTCTTCTGGAGGCCTTGCCTTTACCTACCAAGGCCCAAAGCCCAGAAAATCCCACCACAACTCTCCCCCCGTTGTTTTCCCACTTCAAGACCTACCTCTTAATCAACGGCCACCTGCGGTAATACTTCCTCATATGACTTGATGTTAAATTTTGTTTGTTAATGCTCCTTCTTGAGTGTTTTATAAATTAACAGCACTACATAGATACCAGTTATTGCTGACAGGAAAATGAACTTCCAATCCTTTTTTCAAACTTGAAGACTTTTTTTCTGACTTAAAGTATGTCCTTTCCCAGAACAAAACGTTTGACACATACTGTATCACAGAGATAGAGACAGGCTGTCTGTGACCAACAAAGCACTTTCCATAATTGACATTAGAAAAAGGGTCCATGGAGGTGAGTTGGAGAACACATGAGGGCAGAGGTTTAAGGTGAGAGGTGGAAGGTTTAAAGGGATCTTAGGGGCAAGTCTTTTTACATTGAGAGTGGTTGCTATTTGGAATGCACTGCCAGAGAAGAAAGTGGAGTCAGATACAGTTGCTAAGTTTAAGGGGCATTTAGATAGATACTTAAATATTGGTATTGGTTTATCATTGTCACTTGTACCGAGGTACAGTGAAAAACTTGTCTTGCATACTGATCGTACAGGTCAATTCATTACACAGTGCAGTTACATTGAGTTAGTACACAGTGCATTGAGGTATTACAGGGTAAAAACAATAGCAGAATACAGAGTGAAGTGTTACAGATACAGGGAAGTGCATTGCAGGTAGACAATAAGGTGCAAGGTAACCGGTCAATAGTCTTATCACAGTGGGATAGAAGCTGTCCTTGAGCCTGGTGGTATGTGCCTTCAGGGTCCTGTATCTTCGGCCTGATGGGAGAGGAGAGAAGAGAGAATGACCCAGGTGGGTGGGGTCTTTGATTATGCTGGCTGCTTCACCAAGGCAGCGAGAGGTATAGACAGAGTTCATGGAGGGGAGGCTGGTTTCCATGACGTGCTGGGCTGTGCCCACAACTCTCTGCAGTTCCTTGTGGTCCTGGGCAGAGCAGTTGCCATATCAAGCCGTGATGCATCCAGATAGGATGCTTTCTATGGTGCATCGATAAAAGTTGGTGAGTGTCAAAGGGGCCAAATTTCTTTAGCCTCCTGAGGAATTAGAGGCGCTGGTGAGCTTTATTGGCCGTGGCGAAGCAAGGCGTAGAAGGATATCCTTGTAATGCAGGCAAATAGGATTAGTCTAGATGGGCAAATTGGTTGGCATGAATTTAGTGGGTCAAAGAGCCTGTTTCTATCCTATGGCTAAAGTTTGTTCTGAAGTTAAAGCTGTTATTTGTCCATTGGTTCAGTAGAGGGCGGAATTGTTCCAGGTATTACAGTGCGATTGAATGCTCTGTAAGCTTTCCTCTGTGCAAGATGCGTGGATCAAGTACTCTCACTATTCCACAGTGCAACGAAGTTTCATATCAAATATTCGAGAAAACACACTGTGCTTTGAGTAAGATTTAGGGTATTTTTTTTCAAGAAGAGAAAAACAAAACAAGAAACAGAAGCAAGTGAAGGCCATTCAGCCCATTGTTCCTCCTGTGCTATTCAACAAGATCATAGAGTCATACAGCACGGAAACAGGCCCTTCGGTCCAACTGGTCCATGCTGACAAAGGTGCCTTCCTGAGCTAGTCCCCTTTGCTTGCATTTTCCCATATCCCTCTAAACCTTTCCTATCATGTACCAGTCCAAATGCCTTTTAAATGTTATCGATGTACCTGCCTCAACTACTTCCTCTGCCAGCTCATTCCATATACTAACCACTCTCTGGGTGAAAAAGTTGCCTCTCAGGTTTCTATTAAATCTTTCCCCTCTCACTTTAAATCTATGTCCTCTAGTTCTTGATTCCCCAACCCTGGGAAAAAGACTGTGTACATTCACCCTGTCTATGCCCCTCATGATTTTATACCCCTCATTCTCCTACAAAAGTCCCAACCTGCTCAACCTCTCTCCATAATTCAGTCCCTTGGTTCCAACATCCTTGTAAATCTACTCTGCACTCTTTCCAGCATAATGGCATCTTTCCTAGAGCAAGGTGACCAAAACTGAACACAATATTCCAAATGTGGCCTCACCAATGTCTAGTACAACTGCAAAGTAGTACCCCAACTTCTATACTCGTCCCGACTGATGAAGGCCAGTGTGCCAAAAGCCTTCTTCACCACCGTGTCTACCTGTGACGCCACTTTCGGGGAACCATGTACTTGTACTCCTAGGTCCCTCTGTTCTACAACACTCCCCTGGCTGATCTTCTACCTCAGCAAATTTCCTGCATACCTTCAGTAAGTTGATTCCCTTAATAACCAAAAATGATGATACTCTGAGTCAGACTCCACGGCACTCCATGTTAGAGAATTCCAAAGATTTACCATCCTCTGGGTGAAAAGATATCTCCTCATCTCTGACCTGAATGCTGACTCTTTACTTTCAGGATCAGAATCAGATTTAGTATCCTGATGCAGAGTTTCGACCTGAAATGTCGACAATTCCTTTCCTTCCACAAATGCTGCTCGACCTGCTGAGCTCCTCCAGCAGATTGTTTGTTGCTGCAGATCTATTATCACTGACTTAAGTGACATGAAAGTTGTTGTTTTGCAGCAGCAGTACAGTGCAAAGACATAAAATTACTATAAATTACAAAAATAAATAAGTAGTGCAAAAAAAAAAGGAATAACTAGGTGGTGTTCATGGGTTCATTGACCATTCAGAAATCTGATGTTGGAAGGGAAGGAGCTGTCTCTCAACCATTGAGTGTGGGCCTTCAGGCTCCTGTACCTCCTCCCCAATGGTAGTAACGAGAAGGGGGCATGTTCTGGATGGTGAAGGTCCTCAGTGATACATGCCGCCTTCTTGAGGCAACGCCTCTTGAACATAGTTCTACTTCTAGACATCTCAGAAAGGAAAATAGCCAACATGATACCTACCTTAACAAAGCCCAGGAAGAATCTTTATTGTATGTTTCAATGAGAAGATGTTTATCTGTGTGGTTTGCACGTTCTCCCCGTGACCACATGGGTTTTCTCCGAGAGTTCCAGTTTCTTCCCACATCCTAAAAATGTGCAGGTTGGTAGGTTAATTTGCCACTGTGAGTTGCCCCTAGTGTGTAGGTGAGTGGTACATTCTTGGACGGGAAGTTGATGGAGATGTCAGGAGGATAAAATGGGTCAGGATAGGATGTGTAAAAACAAAAGGACACTTGATGGTTGACAATCTCAGTGGGCCAAAGGTCCTGTTTCCATGCTACATCTATCTATGCACAGATAGGGTGAACAGCCACAGTCTTTTTCCCAGGGTTGGGGAATCAAGAACTGGAGGGCATAGGTTTTGGGTAAGAGGGGAGAGATTTAATAGGAACCAGAGGGGCATCTTTTTTACACAGAGGGTGGTATGTACATGGAACAACCTGCTAGAGGAAGTGGTAGAGGCAGGTACAATAACAACATTTAAAACATTTGGACAGGTAAATGGATAGAAAAAGGATATGGGTCAACTGCAGGCAAATGGGACTAGTTTAGATATGCATCTTGGTTAGCAGGGATGAGTTGGGCCAAAGGGCCTGTTTCCGTGCTGTATGACTCTTGTGACTCTATGACTTTATGAGATCATTTTTCAATATTAGAGAGTACAGGGCAGAGAGAACAGTAGGTTTCAGCAGCAGAATTGCTTTATTTTCCTTCACGATCTTAGATGCTATTTGATTGTGACACCATTTCTGCTTGTCAAAAACCCCTGTTCCCTTTGCATAGGTGGATGCTTCCTGCCTATGTTGAAAGATGAGCAGAAAAGCTTCATGCCAGAAAAAACCTCCACCACACAAATGGTAGTGGATAAAGAGACCATTTCAACACCACCATCTCTGGGACAGCAAGAGAGTCATAGAGCACTACAGCACAGAAACAGGCACTTCAGCCCATCCAGTCTATGCCAGCTTGTTTTTCTGCCTAGTCCCATCTACCTGCACCCAGACCATAGCCGTTCATACCTCTCTCATCCATGCACCTAACCAAACTTCTCTTAAATGTTGCAATTGAACCCGCATCCACCACTTCCACTGGCAGCTTGTTCCACACTCGCACCACCCTCTGAGTGAAGTAGTTCCTCCTCAGATTCCCCTTAAATATTTCACCTTTCACCCTAAACCTACAACCTCTAGTTCTAGTCTCACCCAACCTGAGGGGAAAAAGCCTGCCAACATTCACCCTATCTATAACCCTCATAATTCTGTATACCTCTATAAGATCTCCCCTCATTCTCCCGTGCTCTAGGGAATAAAGTCTGAACCTATTCAACCTTTCCCTGTAACTCAGGTCCTCATCCCAGCAACATCCGTGTAAATTTTCTCTGCACTCTTTCAAGCTTATTGATACCTTTCTGTAGTTAGGTGACCAGAACTGCACACAATACTCTAAATTCGGCCTCACCAACATCTTATACAACTTCAACATAACATCCCAACTCCTGTACTCAGTGTCCTGATTTATGAAGGCCAAAGTGCCAAAAGCTCTCCTTATGACTCTATCTACCTGCGATGCCACTTTCAAGGAATTATGGATCTGCATTCCCAGGTCCCTTTCTTCTACTGCACACCTCAGTGCCCTACCATTCACTGTGTAAGTCTTACCCTGGTTTGTCTTCCCAAAGTGCATCACCTCGCACTTGTCTGCATTAAGTTCCATCTGCCATTTTTCAGCCCATTTTCCCAGCTGGTTCATATCACTTTGCAAGCCTTGGTAGCCTTCCTCACTGTTCACTATGCCCCTAATCTTGGTGTCATCTACAAATTCGCTGATCCAGTTTACCACATTATCATCTAAATCATTAATATAGATCATAAACAACAATGGACCCAGCACCAATCCCTGCGGCACACCACCAGTCACAGGCCTCCAGTCAGAGAGACAACCATCTACAACCACTCTCTGGCTTCTCCTGCTAAGCCAGCGTTGAATCCAATTGACTATCCTGAATGCCAAGTGACTTAACCTTCTGGAGCAGCCTCCCATGCGGGACTTTGTCAAAGGCTTTGCTAAAGTTCATGTAGACAACGTCCACTGCCTTCCCTTCATCAAACTTCCTGGTAACCACCTCGAAAAACTCTATAAGATTGATTAGACATGACTTGCCATGCACAAAGCCGTATTGACTATCCATAATAGGGCCCTGTCTGTCCAAATACTTATATATCCTGTCCCTCAGAATACCTTCCAATAATTTACCTACGACTGACGTCAGGCTCACTGGCCTATAATTTCCCAGCTTATTCTTAGAGCCTTTCTTAAACAACGGAACAACATTAGCTATCCTCCAGTCCTCTGTCACCTCACCTTGCCTTCCTTTGCCAGGGAGCCCCCTATAAATGTATGTCAGAGGTAGAAGTCCTTTAAATGTTGTTATTGTACCTGCCCCTACCACTTCCTCTGACATTATACAAAATCAGTCCTTTGCACGCCTCTACTTTCTCAGGAGAGTTAGGAAATTCGGCATGTCCTTGATGATCTTATCAATTTTTATAGGTACACCATAGAAAGCATCCTATCCGGATGCATCACAGCTTAGTATGGCAACTGCTCTGCCCAAGACCGCAAGAAATTGCAGAGAGTTGTGGACACAGCCCAATCCACCATGAAATCCAGCCTCCCCTCCATTGACTCTGTCTACACCTCGCTGCCTCGGGAAAGCAGCCAACATAATCAAGGACCCCTCCCACCCCGGTCATTCTCTCTTCTCCCCCCCTCCCATTGGCAGAAGATACAAAAGCTTGTACAACCAAACTCACAGACAGCTTCTATCCCACTGCTATCAGACTCTTGAACTGACCTCTCATACGCTAAAAGATGAACTCTTGATCTTCCAATCTACCTTGTCGTGGCCCTTGCACTTTATTTGATGACCTGCACTGCATTTTCTCTGTAACTATAACATTATATTCAACATTCTGTTTTCTTTTTACTACCTCGATGCAATTACGTGTGGAATGATCTGTCTGGGTGGCACGCAAAACAAAAGCTTTTCACTCTATCTCTGTACATGTGACAATAATAAACCAATAACAACACCAATAACATAGAGGGAAGTCTTCACCCCACCAAGTCTATGTCAGCTCTCAGCAGCCCCATTCACGCACTTGTTTCCCTGCGATCCATTCTCTCTCACCTGGTGAGAGGCTTCTGCCCTCCTGTCCTGCCACAGTGAATAGTGCGGAGTGTGGCGACTCTTAAAAAGCTGCTCTCAGCATATTTATTCATTACATCTATTATAATCATTCTACTCTTTTAAATCTAAATTCTATGACTTTAAGAATAATCATGTTATTTGAAATCTACATCGATAAAGATGGACTCTTGATCTCTCAAGAGAAACAAAGGACTGCAGATACTGGAATCTAGATGAAAAACACAATGATGCTGGAGGAACTCAGCAGGCCAGGCAGCATCCGTGGAGAAAAGCAGGTGGTCAACGTTTCGGGTCAGGATCCTTCTTCAGGGTCCTGACCCGAAATGTTGACAACCTGCTTATCTCCACGGATGCTGCCTGGCCTGCTGAATTCCTCCAGCATTATTGTGTTTTTCATCTTGATCTCTCAATCTACCTCATCGTGGTCCTTGCACCTTATTGTCTACCTGTACTACACTTTCCCTGAACTGTAACACTATATTCTGCATTCTGTTATTGCTTTTCCCTTTGTACTACCTCGATGTACTTATGAGTCAAATGGCAGCTCAGTGTAGGAGCACAGCATATTTAAATTGGTTCATGTACTGAGGTACAGTGAAAAACTTTGCTTTGCATGCCATCCATACAGATCAATTCATTACAGCAGTGCATTGAGGTAGTACAAGGGAATAGAATAACAGAATGCAGAATAAAGTGTGACAGAGAAAGTACAGTGCAGGCAGACAATAAGATGCAAGGCCATAATGAGGTTGATTGTGAGGTCAACAGTCCATCTTATTGTACTAGGGAACCGTTCAATATAACAGTGGGATTGAAGCTGTCTTTGACCCTGGTGGTATATGTATTCAGGCTTTCGTATCTTCTGCCCGATGGGAGGGGGGAGAAGAGAGAATGTCTAAGCTGGGTGGGGGTTTTGATTATGTTGGCTGCTTTACCAAGGCAGCAAGAAATGTAGACAAGAGTCCATGGAGGGGAGGCTGGTTTCCGTGATGTGCTGAGCTGTGTCCACAACTCTCTGCAGTTTCTTGCAGTCATGGGCAAAGCAGTTGCCACGGCATTGATGTCTACGTGGTTGGACCAGGACAGGCTATTGGTGATGTTCACTCCAGGGACTTGAAGCACTCAACCCTTTCAACCTCAACACTGTAGTGTAGTGGTTAACGTAACGCTAATACAGCGCCAGCGACCTGGGTTCAATTCCTGCTGCTGCCTGTAAGGAGTTTGTACGTTCTCCTCGTGTCTGCATGGGTTTCCTCCGGGTGCTCCAATTTCCTCCCATGTTCCAAAGACGTACGGGTTAGGAAGTTGTGGGCATGCTATGTTGGCGCCAGAAGCATGGCGACACTTGCGGGCTGCCCCAGCAAATTCTTCATAACGCAAAAAGACGTATTTCACTGTGTGTTTCAATGTACATGTGACTGATAAATAAATAAATACAAATAAATACAAAAAAAAGTGTCACTAACTTAGGATAATAATCAGGTGTCCCGATAATAGATGAGTTTTAAAGGACGAGCACTTGAATCACCAAGGCATGGAAGGCAACAGATCATATGCTGGTAAATATTATGGATGCCTACTTAGTGGTCAGCATGGACAAGGTGGGCTGAAGGGCCTGTTTCTGTGCTCCGTAACTATGACTCTGATGAGGGAGAAATTGAGAGGTGGGGAGGTTTAGGAAATGGGGAAACATTTAAAATACTCAACTGCAATTTGTCTTTTACAGTTGGATGTGGACTCCCTTCACTTTTGCCTCTCCACTGTCAATAAAGACCAGCAAATGAATATTAGGCAAACTCAGCAGATGGTTAAGCCTGGTCAGAGCAAATGTGCTTCCTCGAGATGTTTCATGATTTATTTAATTGCCGCCTGCTTTTCATTCCTGCAGTTCGTGCTGATTTTGCGCTGTCCCTCTTTATACATTGTGCTACATCTGCCTTGCGAGAGTTCTGCTGCTGATTACCATTTTAAATTTACAGAAATATTACGCTAATCCCATGTCAGGACTTCCAAACTATGCTGAGCTCAAGAGGGATTTTCTTAAAACCAAGCTTCATCTATTAAATTGAGAATTTTACATTTGGAGATCCATTTTGTGAAATAATTGAATGGATTGCATTGCCACAGTGCAGTCCTGTGGATAATTAAAAAAAGTACATTAAGAACATTTATATACCCTGTTACTTTCAATAAAATACACCACAGAGGTGTTTAGTAGATCAGATGGAAGTGCTTATAAATCTTCAATAAAACAGACATTATGTAAGGATATTGTGTAAATAATTTCTTCACAAGTGTATGACTGTACAAAAAGAATTAACTTGCATTTATATAGCACCTTATCACATCTTCATGTCCAAAGTGCTTTTTAACCAGATTCCTTTTGAAGGTCCATCATGATGTATATTCAAGGGAAGTAGACATCAATTGTGCGCTCTCACAAGCAGGGAAGTGAATGGTTTCTTTCCCTGGGTGTGGGACATTGCTGATGTTTATTGCTCTTCTTGAGCTGATAGTGGGTGTTGTCTTGAACTGTGTGAAGTTATTGGTAGTTAAATTCAGTTAATTACTTAAATATTTAGAATCTTGGGAGTAATGGGGACCAGGCAATGATTAGGTGGTAGTAAAATAATCATCTGTTTCACCAAAGTCCCTTAGGGAAGGAATTCCAACAGCCTTAACTGTTCTGGGGTTATGTGTGACTCCAGTCTCATTGTAAACAGCTAAGGTTGATCCTTAAGTGCCGCTGAATCAGAGGCCTTTTTGGGTATAACGTTAAGCATAATCTGACCGTGGTCAATCTGAATCCTACTGAACCACACCAATTTGATCCAGACCTAACCACTGTTAATCCAAACCCAACCACAGCCAATCCAATCCGACCATGGCCAATCCAATCCAACCATGGCCAATCCAATCTGATCACGGTCAATCCAACCATGGCCAATCCAATCCGACCACGGCCAATCGAATCCAATCATGGGCAATCCAACCACAGCCAATCCAATCCAACCACGGACAATCCAATCTGATCACAGTCAATCCAACCATGGCCAATCCAATCCAATCCACGGCCATATTCCCTCATCCCTTGACTCACCTAATCTCCAAAGGTCAATCAGTTCCGTCCTTAAATGTTCACCGTGACAGAGCCTCTGCTGTGTTCTGGCAGAGAATTCCAGAGATTCACTGTCCGGTGAATGGAGGAATTTCTCTTGTGAGTCCTGAATGGCTGCCTACTTATTATGAGACTGTGACCCTTGGTCCTTGTCTTCACAGCCAGGGGTAAAACCAACCCTCCAACTACCTCGC
Source organism: Pristis pectinata (assembly GCF_009764475.1). Classification (NCBI taxonomy): domain Eukaryota; kingdom Metazoa; phylum Chordata; class Chondrichthyes; order Rhinopristiformes; family Pristidae; genus Pristis; species Pristis pectinata. Next base: position 13,725,751 of record NC_067436.1, on the reverse strand, counting down.
GAAGCCCTGTAAGAGTTTTCCATGTTTCAATAAGATTACTTCTCTTTCTTCTAAACTCTAGAGAACAACATACTTCGTCTCTCCTCATAGGGCAAGCTCTCCCAGAACTCAGTCTGGTGAAACTTGGTAATTGGTAATTGGTTTATTACTGTCACGTGTACTGAGATACAGTGAAAAGCTTTTGTTTGCGTGCCATCCAGACAGGTCATTCCATACATAAGTACATCGAGGTAGTACAAAAGGAAAACAATAACAGAATGCAGTTACAGAAAAAGTGCAGTGCAGGTATTGGTATTGGCATTGGTTTATTATTGTCACTTGTACCGAGGTACAGTGAAAAACTTGACTTGCATACCATTTATACAGGTCATTTCATTACACAGTGTATTGAGGTAGTACAGGGTAAAAACAATAACAGAATACAGAGTAGAGTGTCACAGCTACAGGGAAGTGCAGTGCAGGTAGACAATAAGGTGCAAGGTCATAACAAGGTAGATTGTGAGGTCAAGAGTCCATCTCATTGTATAAGGACTATTGTCTTATCACAGTGGGATAGAAGCTGTCCTTGAGCCTAGTGGTATGTGCCCTCAGGGTCCTGTATCTTCTGCCTGATGGGAGAGGGGAGATGACCCAGGTGGCAGAGGTCTTTATGCTGGCTGCTTCGCCAAGGCAATGAGAGGTATAGACAGAGTCCATGGAGGGGAGGCTGGTTTCCATGATGCACTGAGCAGTGTCCACAGCTCTCTGCAGTTTCTTGCATTCCCAGGCAGAGCAGTTGCCATACCGAACCATGATGTATCCAGATAGGATGCTTTCCAGGTAGACAAATAAAGTAAGTGCAAGGTCCAGTATAAGGTGGATTGGGAGCTCAAGAGTTCATCTTTATCTAAGAAGAGGTCCGTTCAAGAGTCTGATAACATCGGAAAAGAAGCTGTTTTTGATCCTGGTGGTGAGTGTTCTCAAGCTTTCGCACCTTCTGCCCGATTGAAGGGAATAGAGTAAAGAATGACCCGGGTGGGAGGGGTCCTTGATTATGTTGGCTGCTCTCCTGAGGCAGTGAGAAGTGTAGACGGAGTCAATGGAGGGGAGGCTGGTTTGCGTAATGGACTGGGCTGCGTTTGCAACCCTTCAATTTCTTGCGGTCTTGGCCTTTAGGTAGAGAGACAAACCTGTATTCAGTTGCAATCTCATTGTAAAATTGGAATAAGAGAATTTTGCTCTGGTACTCAAATCCTTCTTCAACAAAGGCCAATATGCCTTTTGACTTCCTCGATGCTTGCTGTACTTCATTCCTTTTCCTTTTTAAATATCCATGGAAACTTTTACAGTTTTCCCCTCTCAGCTACTCTTGTATTCTACTTTCCATTTCTTTATCCAAACCCTGGTCCTCCTGAAATCTGAAACTTCCTAATCTCCAGGTTCATTGCTCTTTTTAACAACATTATGAGCCTTTTTCTTTGAATTAATGCTCTCATTAATTTTTCTTAATAGCTTTGGCTGGACTGCTGCTCCAGTTGAACTTTTTCCTAGACGAATAAACATTGCTGCAAACTATGTATTTTTTTTTAAATGTCAGCCATTGCTTGTTTACTTCATGCCTTTTAATGTGGTTTCTGTATCTACCATAACTATCCCATGCCTTACACTTGGTAGTTTCATTTATTTAAATTTAATACCGTGGTTTCACTTTGAACCAAGTCATTTTCAATCTATATATAAAATTATTATGATCACTCTTTCCTATGGGCTCTTAACTACCAGATTATAATTAATTTTTCTCAGCATACTAGTTGAGAAAACCACCTTTTATGCACTCCAGGAATATTACTATTAATTTGGTCTGTCCAAATTCTGTAGATTAAAGTCCCCAGTGATTATTGTTAGATATCCCTAATTTATTAATTTATACAATGTTCAGTATTCCCCCTCCTGTGTGATGGCCTGTGTACAATTATCGTCAATGTTTTCTGCCCCTGCTGTTTCTTCTCTTACCCCAAACTTCGTTTTTTTGACCCTTTTCTTCTGCTGCAGTCATTTCATCCTTTAATACCAGAGCTAAATCTCCTCTTCCATTGACCCTATCTCCTCTATAAGTTAAAGATCCTAGAATTATTAAGTCCCAGCCTTGGTCACTTGGCAACCACATCTCTCTGATGGTGATTAGATTGTACCCAGTTAGTCAAACTTGTGCCATTAATACATCTGCTTTCTTACTAATGCTGCTTGCAATAAAATAAATGGCCTTCATTCTTCTCGATTCTAGTCCAATGTAGTTGTATGCCTTATTCCTGCTTGACGTACTCTGAATACGAATTTCACTGACCAACCCCCCGCTCCACGGCCCCTACCAGACTCCATCTACCTCTTTTTTCTTTTTATGTACTTTCATCTATCACCCACCGCCTCTGTCTCCCAACTCCACCTCCCCCTCGCATATCTGGCTCCTTCTGCCAATCACCCTTCGCCCCTTCTCATTCCACCAATCCCCTACTGCCCTCTCTCTCACCCTTCCCCCTCTTTTCTGGTTGTCTCATTATAGAAAGGATGTGGAAGCTTTAGAGAGGGTGCAGAGGAGATTTACCAGGATGTTGCCTGGATTGGAGAGCATGTCTTATGAGGATAGGTTGAGTGAGCTTGGGCTTTTCTCTTTGGAGGAGAAGGAGGCTGAGAGGTGACTTGATAGAGGTGTACAAGATGATAAGAGGCATAGATCGAGTGGACAGTCAGAGACTTTTTCCTAGGTGACAATGGCTAACACAAGGGGACATAATTTTAAGGTGATTGGAGGAAGGTATAGAGGGGATGTCAGGGGTAAGTCTTTTACACAGAGAGTGGTGGGTGTGTGGAACACACTGCTGGCAGAGGTTGTGGGGGCAGATGCATTAGGGACATTTAAGAGGCTCTTAGATAGACACATGAATGATAGAAAAATAGGGGGCTATGTGGGAGGGAAGGGTTAGATAGATCTTAGAGCAGGATAAAATGTCGGCACAACATTGTGGGCCGAAGGGCCTATACTGTGCTGTAGTGTTCTATGTTCTACATTCTATCTACAGGCTATCTTCCCTCTACACTCTCAGCCCTGATGCAGGGTTTCAACCCGAAACGTTGATAATTCCTCCCCTGCCCACCCCCCCGACAGATGCTGCTCAACCCACTGAGTTCCTCCCGCAGATTGTTTGTTGCTCCAAGTTCCAGCATCTACAGTCTCCATTCTTTGCACCCTACACTGATTTGGTGGTTAATTATTCCATTTCAGCTTGTGTGCAAACTGGATGCCATTTATGGACATAAAATGTGCTTTCGAGTGAATCTCCACAGGGGATATATTTATGACAAAAGCAATATAGACTCTTACAGGACAGAAAGAGGCCATTTGGCCCAACATCCCCATGGAAGAAACATGCAATTGGTTGACCTGCTCCCTCCTTACAGTCTGCTCCTGCAGTTCAGGTCTTCTTATAAAATTCAAAGGACCTTATGCATGAAAATATCTGGGCCTGAGTGAATCAGATAACGCAGCTGACTCACAACATCAAACGACGGTTTGAATTTTTGGTCAAATTAATCCAGCAGCAAGAGCTCTTGAAAGTTGGAGGCTAATTTGAACCATGAGTGTAAGTCATCAATACCTCAGACAGATACCATCAGCAAGCAGTGAAGTTTTAGTTATCTTTAAAAACCACTGAGTTCTGTTTTTTTGAAATTTGTTCATTATAAATATTTATACAGCATGATCGATATATCTTTATTGAGCCTGCTTAAAATCTTGTCTTTTCCCAACATGTCCCATTCCCTGAAACATTGACCCACCTCAGGGTACAAAGATTAAATGAAAGCACCAAATCTAACTTTGCATCCTAACTTACCTTTTTTGTCTACTTGTCTGAGATCAGTAAGGTTTCAGTTAACATGCACCTGGAGGCTCCCTTTGGCAAAGTAACATTGCTTAGTCAAGCCAAACAAACCAGACCTGATTGCTAACAGTAAGGTGGTGAGGGTCTTTTGCAAAGTGACTGAGGTTCTTGTTAAATTCAGTCTTCTGGTTGGATCGTTTGTTTCTCCAGGCAACCTGGTACCTGAAGATGGGTCTCCCATCAAGTACTGGCCTGGACTGATTTCTGCTTAGTTGAACTCCAAGATGGCATGGAGTGTGGTGACTCTTTGCGAGATAGAACATAGAACTGTACAGCACAGGAACAGGCCCTTCAGCCTACAATGTTGTGCTGAACTAATTAAACACCTAACTAAACTAATCCCTTCTCCCTACACAATGTCCATATCCCTCCATTCTCTGCACATTCATGTGCCTGTCTAAGAGCTGTTTAAACACCTCTATCATATTTGCCTCCACCACCACCTCTGGCAGCACATTCCAGGCACCCACCATGCTCTGTGTAAAAAAACTTGCCCCACACATCTCTTTTGAACTTACCCTCGTTTTAAATGCATGCCCTCTAGCATTAGATATTTTGATCCTGTGAAAAAGATACCAGCTGTCTACTCTATTTATGCCTCTCATAAACTTCTATCAGGTGTCCCCTCAGCCTTCACTGCTCCAGGGAAAACAACCCAAGTTTGTCCAACCTCTCCTTATAGCTAATAGTCTCTAATCCAGGTACATCCTGCTGAACCTCCTCTGCACCCTCTCCAAAGCCTCCACATCCTCCCTGTAATGGGGCGACCACAACAGTACACGATACTCCAAGTGTGGCCTAACTAAAGTTTTATAATAGAACATGTATGCAGCATAACTTCCTGACTCTTGAACTCACCGCTTCGAGTAATAAAGGCAAGCGTGCCATATGCTTTCTTTGCCACCCTATCAACCTGTGCAGCCACTTTCAGGGAGCTATGGACTCAGACCCCAAGATCCCTCTGTACATCAACACTGTTAAAGGTCCTGCCATTAACTGTGTACTGCTGAGATGGCTTCAGCAGGTCCATTCATTACACTTATTATAATCGTTTTACTCTTTTAAATCTCTAAGCTGTAACTGCAATACTATATTCTGCAGCCTGTTTTCTTTTTACTACCTCGATGTAATTATGTATGCATGATCTGTCTGGATAGCATGCCAAACGGAAGTTTTTCACTGTCTCTTGGTACGTGCGAAAATAATAATAAACCAATATTATAGCATCGTACAGTCATAAAGTCATAAAGCAGGAAAACAGACCTCCAGCCCACCAAGTCTGCTCCAACCATCAAGCACATGTTTACTCTAATTCTACCCTAATCCTGTGTTATTCTCCCTACATTTACATCAACTTCTCACCCCAAAGTCTAGTTTATTGTCATATGCACAGGTACATGTATGCACAGGTGCAATGAAAAACTTACTTGTAGCAGCATCACAGGCACATAGCATCAGATAAGCAGCATTCACAAGAAAAACATAAATTAAACAAATTATTCACAACTTTTACAAGAAAGAACACAATTGGAACAAAAAAAGTCCATTGTAGTGCAAAGTGATCAAAGTAATCGTAGTGTTGCTAAACTCCAGTGATTAGGGTAAAGCTGGTTGGTTCAAGAACCGAATGGTTGAAGGGAAGTAACTGTTCCTGAACCCCAATTGATTGTAGGGGTTTTCTTTAATTTTACACATCAAAGACAATGCAATCACATTTGGACTGAGTGACGTGTAGCCCAGTTTCAATATGGATTAGTGTGTAGATCAGACATTTGATGTCTTGGGAAAACACTTAAAGAAAGTTCAGTGTGTATAACTAGGAGGCAAAAGAAGTTTGTCCTGAACTGGAATGTGCTGGGCAGAAGCAGATTCTTTTGGAACTTTCAACAAGGAATCGGATAAGTACTCGAAGGAGAAAGAAATGCAGGATTACAGAAGAACCAGCAGGGAGATGGGACTAACTGGATTGCTCTTCCAAAAAGCTAGCACAGTCTGAATTACCTCCTTCTGTTCCCTAATGCTACCATTGCTGGTGCATTCTTAAAACTGTGAACAACACAAGCATTTGAAGGGGAAGCTAAAAGGCAGAAGGATACGTTGACGTGGGTAGATAATGGGGTGAGGTTAATATGGATCATAAATTTCAGAATGGACCTGTTGGGCTGAATGGCCTGTTTATGTTGTACATTCTATGTAACACAAACTTTGTGATTCTGTCAATCGCAGTGGCTATAAATTCTCTGGAGAAAAGGTCACAACCTTGTTGCACCAACCCCAGAGAAAGCAGAAAAAGTAAAAAAAAACAAGTGTGGGATAAAATCTAAAGTAAAAATTCAAAGAAAATCATACAGCAGCAAGCAGATAGATTACTATTTGCAAGGAATTTCTCTCACCTTGTTTACAGCTTATCCCCATACTTAGGCTTACCCCGTCAGAGACAACCTCCTTCCCACTGTCCCTGCAGCTTCATTTGTCTCCTTCCCAGTTCCGATGAAGGGTCTTTGACCTGAATCGCTAGCCCAGTTTCTCTTCCCACAGACGCGGCCTGACCTGCTGAGTGTTTTCAGCATCTCTTGTTTCTATTCTCTCATTATTCGTTTAGCAGGCACGCTAGTGTAGCAGTTAGCGTAAAGCTTTACAGCGCCAGCGACCCGGGTTCAAATCCGGCATCTGTCTGTAAGGAGTTTGTACGTTCTCCCCGTGTTTTCCTCCGGGTGCTCCGGCTTCCTCCCACATTCCAAAGACGTATGGGTTAGGAAGTTGTGGGCATGCTATGTTGGTGCTGGAAGCGTCACTTGCGGGCTGCCCCCAGAACGCTACGCAAAAGGATGTATTTCACTGTATGTTTCAATGTACATGTGACCAATAAAGATATCTTATCTTAATTTGAAAGTTAACTGCACTAATTTGCCTTCACCTGCACAGACAGTACGAAGGGGATTAAACATGAGACCGTCTCAGAGCCTCAGCTTTCCATTACAACTGGCCACTTGGGTTACACATTACAACTGACCACTTACATCCAGTGAATCTCTTCAGACTTTATTACCTTCTCATCCTCTCTAAAGTATGGTGACCAGAATTGGTCACCGTTACTCCAGGTGAGGCCAGTGTTTTGTACAGGTTCACTCTAACTCCCCTGGTTATAAAGCCTGGGATCAGGAGGTTGCAGAAGCGACTCACTAGAACAGTTGCAGGGATGAGGGATTTTAGCCAAAAGACGATTGAACCTGGGGTTGTTCTCCTTGGAGGGAATTTGGAGGAGGGTTGTGACAGGTTTAGAGAGGGTAAGCAAAGAGAAGCAGATGGGCAAAGAGGAGGCCAATTTAAAGCGAAGGGTAAAAATACAGGGGAGTTGTGAAGGAAAATGATTTCACTTAGTAGTCATTTTCTGGAATTCACTTTAGTTTTCTCTCTTCCTTCCTCCATCTCTCATCTGTCTCACAATCTCTCTCTCTTTAGCTCTCTTTCTATCTTTCTGAGACTCACGCTTATTCTTGTGTTTTCTCTCTTTCTCCCTCTCCAGCTGTCACTCTTTCTTTCTCTCCAGCTCTATCTCTCTCTCCCTCTCTCTGCCTCCCTCTCTCTTTCTCTTTCCCTCTCTCTCTACCTCTCTCTCCTCTCTCTCTCTCCCTTTCTCTCTCTCCATCTTTCTCTCTCTCCCTCTCTCTCCCTCTATCTCTCTCTCTCCATGTAGCACCAGCCCTCTCAATGACTTTCTGCCTCTCTGTTTCTCTCTCTCCAGTGTTCACTCCCTCTCTCTTTCATTCTCTTCCTCCCAAATGTCTGCCCCCTGATTCTGTCTCTCTCCATTTTTGGCAGCAGTCATACAGCAGGGAAACAGGCCCTTCGGCCCAACTGATCCATGCCCATCCAAGTTAGTCCCATTTGCCTGCGTTTGGCCCATATCCCTCCAAAACCTTCTCATCCAACTACCTGTCCAAGTGTCTTTTAAATGCTGTTAATGTACCTGCCTCAACTACTTTCTCTGGCAGCTCATTCCATATACTGACCACCACTGGGTGAAAAAATTACCCCTCAGGTTCCTAGTAAATCCCTCCCCTCTCATTTTAAACCTATGCCCTCTAGTTCTTGACTCGTCAACCCTGGGGAAAAGACTGTGTGCATTCACCCTATCCATACCCCTCGTGATTTTATACACCTCAGAAGATCACCCCTCATTCTCTGATGCTCCAATGAATAAAGTCCTAGCCTTCTCAACCTCTGCCTGTAACTCAGGCCCTCGAGTCCTGGCAACATCCTCATAAATCTTGTCTGTTCTCTTTCCAGCTTAATGGCAACTTTCCTCTAGCAGAGTGACCAAAACGATATTCTAAATGCGGCCTCACCAACGTCTTGTACAACTACAACATAACCTCCCAACTCCCGCACTCAGTGCCCTGACTGATGAAGGCCAGCGTGCCAGAAGCTTTCACCACTCTGTCTACTAGTGACGCAGGTGATTGTTAAACAGTTATAAAGTTTTGAGTGTCTTCCAAGCCAAAAGCAGAAGATGCGGTAGAATAATGAACACTATCAAGCCTTGAAGTTTAATTGTAACCTTGCTTTGTCAGTTCTTTGAAGTCGGAACAGTGTGTGCAGATTTGGTCACTTCTTACAGAACATCAGAGCCTCATAAAGGTGTGATATTAAATGAAATGATCTGCTTAAGATGAAAGATTCAAGATCCAAATCTTATTCAGTTGGACCTGGAAGATTAAAGGGATGGTGAATCGGTTGAAGATTAAGGGCTTGACATGTAAATAGTGGACGGTTACTTTCTGTATTCAGCACGTGAGTCAGAAGGGAGCACAAACACACAAGTATATAGGGAAGAATTAACAAGAGCCTTTCCATGTAAATGGGCTGTTAAGGATACGGAACGTTATTTCACATGTAAAATTGAGAGAATGAGATAAGCACTTTAGGAAGAAAATATAAAATAACATATTAAGGAAGGTACATTTATATAGTACCTTTCACAAATCTACGATATTCCAATTTGCTTTGTGACCAGTGAAGTGCATTGAACAACACAACAGAGGAACAGGCCCTTCGGCCCACCATGTCTGTGCCGACCATGATGCTAATTTAAACTGCGCATCTCCCTGCATATGCATCTATATCCCCCCACCCCCATTCCCCCATTCCCTGCCTGTTCTTGTGTCTGTCTAAATGCCTGTTAAACATTGCCATTATATCTGCTTCCACCATTTCCCCTGGCGGCCCATTCCAGGCACCCACCACTCTCTGTGTAAAAAAAACTTGCCTCTTAAATCTCCTTTAAACTTTCCCCCTCTCACCTTAAAGCCATGCCTTTAGTATTTGACATTTCCACCCTGCGAGGACGAATCTGACTGTCTACCCTATCTATGCCTCTCATAACTTGAAACACTTCTATCAGGTCTCCCCTCGGCCTCCGACACTGCAGAGAAAACAATCCAACTTTGTCAGGGTTCTCCTTATAGTTAATACCCTCTAATCCTGGTGACCTCTTCTGCATCCTTTCCAAAGCCTCCACACCCTTCCTGTAATGAGGGCAACCAGAACTGCACACAGTACTCCAAATCTAGCCTTACCAAAGTTTTCTGCACTTCAGAAGTGTTGTCACTGTAGTGACACAAGAAGGAACAACAAGAGTGAATTGAGGAGGAACCTTCCCTGGAGAGTGGTGGGATTGAAGATACTTATGGCATGGAAGGAGCCCGTTTGTCCCATTGTGAAGAGCTTTGTTGCAACTGAGGAGAAGCCAGATTCACATAGAAGGGAGAAAGGGATGATGTGTTATGTTGAAGGGGTGAGATGAGCTGGAGTGTCTTGTGAGGACCATAATCCAACTTGGGTGATTCGGGCTGAATGGTCTGGTTTTGTGCTGTTGGCTTTATTTAACTCGAGGAAGGGAGGGGAACAAACATGGCAAGAGGCCAGCAGCTGTCTCCAACCTTCACCTCCCACCTCTCTCCATCTGCCTCTTGTCATTTTGTGTTCTCTTTCTCTGTCTCCATCTATCACCCACCTGTCGCTTTCTCCCAAATCCACCCCCTTCTCCTACCTGGCGCAACCTGCCTCTCATCTTTTACCCCTCCTCAGTCCACCAATCACCTCAGAGCTCCTGTCTCACCGCTCCCCCTCTTTACACTGGCCATCTCCCCTCTCCACTCTCAGTCCTGACGCAGGGTTTAGACCCGAAACGTTGACATTTCCTCCCCCCCCCCACAGATGCTGCTCGACCCGCTGAGTTCCTCCAAGAGATTGTTTGTTGCTCCAGATTCCAGCATCTGCAGTATCTTGTGTCCTGACAACATGGCATTCCATGGGAATGCCGAGAACTGCCAAATAGTGCAACTGGCAACAATGACTTAGTGAAGCCAGAATCCTAGGTCATCCGACAGACCAGGAAACGAAATTCCAGCGGAAACGGTAATTGGTTTATTATTGTCACGCATACCGAGATAGAGTCAAAACCTTTGTTTTGCCTGCCATCCAGACAGATCATTCCAAACCCAAGTACATCATGGTACAAAAGGAAAACCAATAGCAGATTGCAGAATATAGTGTTACAGTTCATAGCTGAATTCATTTTCGATTTGGTTGTGTAATTTCACTCAGCACTAATATAGCTACCACACTGTGGATTCAATTCAAAATGTCAACTTGGACAAATCCAGGGAAGGAATTCTGTCGTCCCTACCTGTTCTGGCCTATATGTGACTTCAGACTTACCAATGTAGAAGACCATGAACCAGCATGGTGAATCAATGATAGCAGCTGATCAGAATGCAGTTCAGAAGGGTACATGGTTCAAGAGCAAATCGGGATGTGAATTGAATGGTCCCCAGTACGATGGACTCTTGACCTCACAATCTACCCCGTTATGGCCTTGCACCCTATTGTCTGCCTGCACTGCACTTTTCTGTAGTTCCTGTATTGTTTTACCTTGTACTACCTCAATGCACTGTGTAATGAATTGATCTGTATGAACAGTATGCAAGACAAGGTTTTTCGTTGTACCTTGGTACAATTGACAATAATAAACCAATACCAATAATATTATAAACTTCTATCAGGTAACTGTAACACTTTATTCTGCATTCTGTTATTGTTTTCCCTTGTTACCAATTTAAATGCAGGCCTTACTGATGAATTAATATCAGCTTGTTAATTGGTAAATTGGTTTATTATTGTCACATGTACCGAGATACAGTGAAAAACTTATTTGCATGCCATCCAGACAGATCATGCCACAGATAAATACATCGAGGTAGTACACAAGGAAAACAATAACAGAATGCAAAATAGTGTTACAGTTAAACTGCAGTGCAGGCAGACAGTTAAAATGCAAGGGCCACGATGAGGTAGATTGGGAGATCAAGAGCTCATCCCTATCTAACAAGAGGTCCGTTCAAAGTCTTATAACAGCAGGATAGAAGACGTCCTTGAGCCTGGCGGTGTGTACTTTCAAGCTTTTGTGTCTTCTGCCCAATGGAAGGGGGAAGAAGAGAGAATGTCCAGGGCAGGAGGGGTGTTTGATTATGTTGGTTGCTTTCCTGAGTCAGCGGGAAGTGCAGACAGAGTCAATCCAGAATCAGAATCAGGTTTATTATCACAGACTTATATGATGTGAAATTTGTTGTTTTGCGGCAGCAGTACAGTGCAAAGACATAAAATTACTATACATTACAAAAATAAATAAATAGTGCAAAAAAAAGGAATAACGAGGTAGTGTTTATGGGTTCATGGACCGTTCAGAAATCTGATCACGGAGGGGAAGAAGCTGTTCCTGAATCGTTGAGTGGGGTTTTCAGGCTTCTGTATCTCCTCTCTGATGGTAGTAATGAGAAGAAGGCATGTCCCAGATGGTGAGAGTCCTTAGTGATGGATGCTGCCTTCTTGAGGCACCACTTCTTGAAGATGTCCTCGATGGTGGAGAGGGTTGTGCCCATAATGGAGTTGGCTGAGCCTACAACTCTCTGCAGCCTCTTGCGATCCTGTGCAGTGGAGCCTCCGTACCAGGCTGTGATGCAACCAGTCAGAATGCTCTCCACTGTACATCTATAGAAACTTGTAAGAGTCTTTGGTGATGTACCAAATCCCCTCAGACTCCTAATGAAGTAAAGCCACTGACGTGCCTTCTTCATCAATGGAGCAGAGGGTGGGTTGGAAATTCAGACAACTGGAAAATGGTTTTGCTTTCCCTTTCAGGATTAGGATGCGGAGCGGGGAAATATCTTGGTGAGAAGCCACGGAGTTTAGTTAAAACAATGTTTAGAATATGAAATAACATCAGAAAATGCTGCAAACACTCAGCAGGTCAGGCAGCATCTGAGGAGAGAGAAACAGTGTTAACGTTTCAGGTTGAAGACCCTCCATCCAGCGTCAGCAGGTTTTCGAATTTCACTGTTTAAATTCCGTCACCCTTGGCTCAACCTCAGTGACAAGTCCCTCCCCAGTCCTGTGTAGCTCTGTGGGAGTGCTCCACTGTTGGAGGAGCTGCCTTTTGGAAGCATATCTGTTTTTTTAAGCTGCCATGTTAAATTTCTCTCAGGCTTTCTACAAACCGGGAATTGTGAAAACTGAATATATTACTTTGCCCTAGCTGTTACTTAGTCAAAATAATGACAGACAGCATAAGCGCCATAAAATTATATTAGAGCTTAATTGATTTAGTGGTTCTTGTTAAAATGTTTTACATCTGTCCAGGAACACCTTACATTAATTGTGATTGAATGAATGGTGTTAAAAGTTAAAATTGCGAAGAGCAAGGGTTTCAATGAAATTAAAATAAGTTCCACTCCTGAATATGAATTGGTATTGGTTGATTATTGTCACATGTACCGAGACACAGTGAAAAGCTTTTGTTTTGTGTGCCATCCAGACAGATCATGCCGCATATAATTACTTCGAGGCAGTAAAAAGAAAACAGAATGCAGAATATAGTGTTGCAGTTATACAAAGTGCAGTGCAGGTAGACAAATAAAGTGCAATGGTCATGGTGAGATAGATTGGGAGATCAAGAGTTCATCTTTTGACATATGGGAGGTCCCCTCACACCCTGGTCATTCTCTCTTCTCCCCCCTCCCATTGGGCAGAAGATGCAATCGTCTGAGTTCACGAACCACCAGGCTCAAGGACACCTGCTATCCTGCTGTTATCAGACTCTTGAACGGACCTCCCTTACTGCACTGCACTTTGTATAACTGCATTGGAGCCTTGATACTAGGTTGTGATGCAACCAGTCAGAATGCTCTCCACTCTACATCTGCAGAAATTTGGAAGAGTCTTTGGTGACATACCAAATCTCCTCAACCTCCTAATGAAGTAGAGCTGCTGGCGTGCCTTCTTTGTAATTGCATCAATGTGTCGATCCTCTGAGACGTTGACACCCAGGTACTTGAAGCTGCTCACCTTTTTCACCGCTGACCACTTCATGAGGACTGGTGTGTGTTCTCCCGACTTCCCCTACCTGAGGTCCACAGTCAATTCCTTGGTCTTGCTGACGTTGAGTGCAAGGTTGTTGTAGGGACACCACTCAACCAGCCGATCTATCTCACTCCTGTACGCCTCCTCATCGCCATCTGAGATTCTGCCAACAGCAGTGGTGTCATCAGTGAATATATGGATGGATTTATAGATGTGACATCAGCAATTCAATGTCACAGTGCACAATGGTATTTAAAGAACAGCACTAACATAACGTCTCACATTGACTGCAGACCAACACTTTATAAATAATGAAGGGATGGAGACACAAGTAACTGCAGATGCTGGTGCCTGGAGCAATAAATAAGATGTTGGAGATACTCGGTGAGTCAGGCAGCATCTGTGGAGGAAAATGAACAGTCAATGTTTCAGGTCGAGACCCTTCATTGTTGTAACGCAGGGAATCTGGCACCCAATTTGTACAGCAGAAGCTCCCTCCATACAGCCATGGACCAACAACAGTTTTAATGAGTTCGATTAAATGAGACGGCAGGGAGAACTGATCTGCTTTTATAATCATACAGCAGAGAAACAGGCCCTTCAGCCCAATTGGTCCATGCTGACCATCTAAGCTAGTCCCATTTGCCTGCGTTTGGCCCTTATCCCTCTAAACCTTTCCTATCCATGTAGCTGTCCAAGTGCCCTTTAAATATTGTCATGTACCTGCCTCAACCACTTCCTCTGGTAGCTCGTTCCATATACGGACCTTTGGGTGAGAAGTCTTCTTTAGAATAATCCCTTTCACATCCAGCCAACAGAACCTGAATGTCCTGACCAAGAATCAGAGCTCCCTCAGTACTACAGTGGGCAAGACTTTTGGGTTCTGGTTGCCAGGGCAGGACTTGAACCTGTAACCTTCTGATGCAGAATGCTCCCACTGAGGCACAGCTGATGCTTAGATGGCCTACAACATTATCAAATGGGCCATAAACTGCTGTAGTTATTTGCGCAGAGGATGCTTGATCCAAAAACTCTATCAGGGAAGTTCTTCCCACCAAGAGTAAGGAACTGACCAGACCTTAGTCTGATTTTTATTGGAAACACTGGGGTTTATGTCCTTTTGCCTCGACAGTGGTTTTTTTTACAGGCCCTTCAGATGAATGAGACCATGTCGATAATCAAGCACCCATTTACCCTCATCCTATTTTATTCCCCACATTCCCATCAATTCCCCACATAATCTACCACCCACCTACACACCAGGGACAATTTACAGTGGTCAATTAGCTTACCAACCTGCACATCTTTGGGATGTGGGTGGAAACTGGAGCACGCAGGGGAAACCCATCCAGTCACAGAGAGAACGTGCAAACTCCATGCAGACAGGTCAGGAACAAACCCGGGTCTGAGCACTTGGAAAATAATAAAGGATTGGGCTGAATAAACTGGGATTTATGAAAGGGAAACCCCTGACAAATACCATTTCCCAAAGATGTGTGTGCTGGGAGGTTAATTAGCCACTGCAAATTTCCTTCAGTGGAAAGTGGTAGCATCTGGAAGGAGTTAATGGGAATGTGGGGAGAATACAATGATTAGTGTAAAATGATGCTAGGTGGTTGGCACAGACTTGGTGGGCTGAAGGGCCTGTTTCCATGCTCTATTACACACTATGATATTGGTATTGGTATTGGTATTGGTTTATTATTGTCACATGTACCGAGATACAGTGAAAAGCTTTTGTCTGCATGCCATCCAGACAGATTATTCCATACATAAGTACACCGGGGTAGTAAAATGAAAACAGAATGCAGAATATGCTTTTACAGTTACAGAGAAAGTGCAGTGCAGGTAGACAAATACCATGAGGTAGATTGGGAGATCAAGAGTTCATCCTTATCATATGAGAACTCCGTTCAAGAGTCTGATACAAGCTGTCCTTGAGCCTGGTGGTATGCGCTTTCAAGCTTTTGTATCTTCTGCCAATGGGAGGGGGGAGAAGAGAGAATGACCGGGGTGGGAGGGGTCCTTGATTATGTTGGCTGCTTTACCGAGGCAGCAGCAATCAAAGGATATGGGGTAGTTCTGTGCCCATGTCACCCACAGCCCTCATGTATACAAATTTACCAAGTGCTATCACAAGTTACAAATCACATTTTAATATAATACAGGAAAAGAAGAGTCTGAATCAAAGGTATTGGTGGTTCTTATAAGAATTTCTTAAGAGTACTGTGCTTGGGACAGTGAATCTAGTTCTCAGTTACGCACCCTAACTAACACACAACAAGTGCAGTATCAAGCCAATCAGTCCATCATGCCTGTGCCAGCCCCTTGAAGGATTATGATTTAAATAAAGGAACTTTCATAAAGTGAAGAGGCTAGGGAAAATGTGTTGTGGGATTTTGATACAGTGTGTCACTATGGGTGGAGAAGGGCACACTGTTTGTTAGAAGAAATATTAGATTTGTAAAGAGAAGGTATGTACCCTAAAGTGTCAACGGTACGATGTCAAAAATTTGTAAATTCATAAATTGGGATGTATCTGTAATCCAGTGGGCTGGATTAACATAGAACACAGAACATAGAACTGTACAGCACAGGAACAGGCCCTTTAGCCCACAATGTTGTGTCAAATCAATTACATTAGTAATAAAATGCCCAACTAAACTAATCCCTTCTGCCTCCACAAGGTCCATATCCTACCATTTCCCTCACGTTCAAGTGCCTATCTAAGAGTTTCTTGAACGCCCCTATTGTATCTGCCTCCACCACCACCCCAGGCAGCGCATTCCAGGCACCCAACACCCTCTGTGTAAAAAAACTTGCCCTGCATATCTCCTTTGAATTTTCCCCCCTTACCTTAAATGCATGCCATCTGATATTAGACACTTCAGCCCAGGGGAAAAGATACTGGCTGTCTACTCTGTCTATACCTCTCATAATATAAACTTCTATTAGATCTCCCCTCAGTCTCTGCCACTCCAGAGGGAACAACTGAAGTTTGTCCAACCTATCCTCATAACACATGCCCTCTAATCCAGGCAGCATCTTGGTAAACCTCTTCTGCACCCTCTCCAAAGTCTCGACATCCTTCCTACAATGGGGCGACCAGAACTGAATGCAATACTCCGGATGCGGCCTAACTAAAGTTTTATAAAGCTGCAGCATAACTTCCTGACTCTTGAACTCAATGTCTCGACTAATGAAGGCAAGCATGCCATATGCCTTCTTTACCACCCTATCAACTTGTGTAGCCACTTTCAAGGAGCTATGAACTTGGACCCCAAGATCCCTCTGCTCATCTACACTGTTAAGGGTCTTGCCATTAACAGTGTACTGTCTCTTTACATTTGATCTCTCAAGGTGAAACACTTCACATTTGGCCGGGTTGAACTCCATCTGCCATTTCTCTGCCCATATCTGCAGCTGATCTGTATCCTGCTGTATCCTTTGCCAGTCTTCTACACTATCCACAACACCACAAACCTTCGTACCATCTTCAAACTTACTAACTCACCCATGTACATTGGGTGGATTGCGCACCCAATGGCAGGAATCTGGGCAGTGTAGAGGAGCAGAGGGATCTGGGGGTTCATATCCACAGATCACTGAAAGTCGCCTCACAGGTAGATAGGGTAGTTAAGAAAGTTTATGGGATGTTAGCTTTCATAAGTCGTGGGATCGAGTTTAAGAGCCGCGAAGTAATGATGCAACTTTACAAAATTCTGGTTAGGCCATATTTACTGTGTCCAGTTCTGGTCGCCTCATTATAGGAAGGATGTGGAGACATTGGAAAGGGTGCAGAGGAGATTTACCAGGATGCTGCCTGGATTAGAATGGATTATGAGGAGAGACTAAAGGAGCTAGGGCTTTACTCATTGGAGAGAAGGAGGATGAGGGGAGACGTGATAGAGGTATACAAGATAATAAGAGGAAAAGATAGAGTGGACAGCCAGCGCCTCTTTCCCGGGGCACTGATGCTCAAAACAAGAGGACATGGGTGGGAAGTTCAAGGGCGGTGTCAGGGGGAGGTTTTTCACCCAGAGAGTGGTTGGTGCATGGAATGTGCTGCCTGGAGTGGTGGTGGAGGGTGATACGTTGGTCAAGTTCAAGAGATTGCTAGATAAGCATATGGAGGAATTTAAGATAGAGGGATATGTGGGAGGAAGGGGTTAGATAGTATTAGGTGTGGTTTAAAGTCGGCACAATATGGTGGGCCGAAGGGCCTGTATTGTGCTGTATTGTTCTATGGTTCTATCATCCAGGTCACTTAAATACAGGTACATCACAAACAGCAGAGGTCCCAGTCCAGATCCCTGAGGAACACCACTAGTCACAGACCTCCAGCTAGAATAAGTCCCATCGACCACTGCCCTCTGTCTTGTACAGACAAGCCAGTTCTGAATCCAGATGGCCAATTCACCGTGCATCTTAATCCCACGCATCTTAATCTTCTGGATGAGCATCCCATGAGGGACCTTGTCAAACGCCTTACTAAAATCCATGTAGACAACATAATCCAAGTAGACAACATTGGCTGGATCATTGGGGGTATTTAACGGGGAAGTAGATGCATTTTTGAAAGATTAGGGAATTGAAGCCTATGGGAAACAGAAGAGGAGATGTCTGGGGCAGATCAGCCATGATCACATTGAACAATGAGGCAGTCGAGTGAACTCCTCCTGCTCCTACCTTTCATGAAACTAGTGGAGTCTTGCCGTTGAAACTGAACTAACTGCCGGCCTTCCGTGCACAGGCAGTTAAATGCAGAATTCTGGGATTACTGGCAGATCTGAATCTGCTGGTTCCCTCAGTTGTTGGACACTCCACACGAAGTCCAGTGGTGAGGTTGGCTTCGCCAAGGCTTCCCAGCAGGTCGGGTGAGCTACCATCCTGCGCCTGGTCAGAACCCACACTGGATCTGCCGAACCTTTCCTTTCATTGGGGATTTAGGCAACAGATTTAGGAGGCAGAGGGGAAGCTGTTAAAATTTTTTATAAGTGATCTCGCTTTAGCTTAATGTCTTTAATTATTCATAAGTGTTTTAATGTGTTCTTAGTTAATGATTATTTTTTTGAATAATTACTTCGTTAATCTCAACTTTAATGGTTTTTAAATGTCTTTGACATTCAGAGACATTTAAAACCTCTTAAAATCAATGAAAACTGTTACAGTCAACAAAGCCTCACCCCAGGTTTGATGGCTGTCAAGGGTGAATTGGGGGAAGTGTGTCCATCATCTGAGGCCCAGAGCTATGACTGTAAAGAGCAGGAATTGGACTTATTGCTTCCGGCTGAGGTGATTGTGGGCGTGAAGGGCAATTCTAGGAATGGGGAGTGGGCTAGTAAAATCCTGCCCTTTAAGTCCTGTTCTCCTCTGCTTTGCCCAGAGCCCCGACAGCTTACAATGCTGTATCTTTGGAAGGGCCATGCTGTGGAACAATTATCTGTGGTAGTAAGACGTTGGCCAGGCATCTGACGCTCTTTTCCAAAGGAGACACAAGAGACTGCAGATGTAGGAATCCGGAGCAACACACAAGATGCCAGAGGAACTCAGCAGGTCAGGCAGCATCTGTGGAGGAAAATGGACAGTCGACATTTCAGGTCGAGACCCTTCGTATTCCACTGACTCAAAGTCCAAATGAAGGGTCTCGACCCAAAACGACTGTCTATTTCCCTCCACAGATGCTGCCTGACCCGCTGAGTTCCTCCAACATTCTTGTTTCTTGGTCCAGTCTATTCCAAGATCTGTCACGGGAAGAGTCTACCAGGACAGAGAAAGAGATTCAAGGATGTGCTCAAAGCCTCCCAGAAAAAGTGTAACATTCCCACCCGCTCACAGTCTTAGAGTCATTGAGAATGGAAACAGGCCCTTCAGCCCACCACATCCATACTGACCATCCATACTGACCTATTAATCCCATCTTTCAGCATTTGGCCCATAGACTAGGTGATTCAAGTGCTCATCTCGGCATTTAAATGCTGTCAGTGACTCTGCTTCCACCTCTCTCTCAGGCAGTCTATTCCAGGTACTCACCTCTCTCTAGGTAAAAAAGGTCCCCCTCAGATCCCCACCAAGAATCTCTTACTCCTTACCCTTCATCTATCTCCTTTAGTTTTATCTGTCCATGATATGGGGCATAGTTTCCTGCAGTCTACCCTATCTATACCCCCCATAATTTTATATGCCTCAACCATGTCCCCTCTTAACCTCCGCCGTTGCGAGGAAAATGGACCTCATCTCTCCTCATAACTGAACCATTCCATCCCAGGCAACATCCGGGTGAAGCTCTGGCCCATGACTGCCCAAGGTGTAGAAGGAATGTTTGGGATGGTGTTAGGAACCCCAGATTGTGTGTCAGAAGCGCACAGAAGCCCCGCATTAGCTACTTCATAAGCCATCCACCTGACCACTCTACCCGTCAGCCACCTCCCGCCCAATCTTCGGCTCCCACATCCACCTCATCAGCCATCTCAGAACCTCGGAACTGGAATGGAAGCAAGTCATCCTCAATCCCGAGGGACTGCCTAAGAAAGAAGGTAGCATGGCGAACGTGTTGCTAAATCCAAACACTTTTCTATTGAAGCGTATTTATTTTGTTAAGTGACATTGCCATCTTGGTGTGATGATGGCGCCTGCCTTTCTGGACAACATGAACACATCATGATCAGAATTAATCCATCGACCCACCTCCCAACCCATCCACAATGAGGTCTCTGAATCCCTTTGGATTCTACTGGATCCCAAATTTAATGTCCCCAATGCTGACAGCTATTCTTTCATTGGGCAAGATCCGAATTTCTGGAATTCCCTCCCTCAACCTTTCTGCCTCTACCTCTCTTTCATTCATTAAATCCTGACCTTTGTCCAAGCTTTTGGTCACTTGCCCTAACAATGTAGCGAGTTGCTTATTTTTCTTTGGTAACATTACCATTTGGCACCTTAAAATGGCTTTACCATGTTAAAGGTGTTATATAAATGCAATTTGCAATCATTGTAATCACTTTCTATCTAGGCAGGCTCCAAAGGATTTTAAAAATGTTATTTTTGCAGCTTACCTCAATGAAAAATGTTTGCTAAAACAATTCCTGAAGGACGATTTGTTGTCTAACCACATCTAGAATCTGTTAACATTTGCAAGGTTAGATCTATTTGTGTTGATTTACAAAGGAGCCCCTCCTTAAGCCAACTCATTGGGAAGAATCCATGCAAATTGATTTGGTTTTATGTTTAAAATGAGTTGATTCTTCTGTAGCTGCTGAGAAATCTTTATTACACCCTGCCCCCAATTAATCCATTTTTAAAATCAATTTTATCAGATTTGTGACAGCAGTTTAGGATTGTGTATCGAGAATATAAAAAGACTTGGGAATGCGAATGAGCCTCAGGGAGGTCATTAAATGTATCCAAGGAATAATAATGATACCGGCATAGCATTCCTATAGATTATTTGTTTACTGTGTTTGGATTTATTCCATTAGGATTTGCACATTCCAAGTGAGTGTTGCACTGCCCTAGAGTTAACCTGAGTTTTATTGATAATATTCAAACGTATATTGGACAATGTATTGTTCAATGGCATTATACAGACCAGTAGTCTTCGGATCTAATTCCCTGTGCTGTATTTGCTCATTATTAGCTTCAGCAGAGTCCTATTCACCACCTTAAATATTCACTCCCTCAACCAACCCACGTTGTATCCTGACTACTCCCAACCCCACAACCTCTCCCGCCAAGAAGGACGAGGGCTGCGGGTGCAGGGGGACACCACCACCTGCTGCAGCTGAAAATAAAAAGAAAGGACTGCAGATGCCGGAAATCTGAAATAAAAACAGAGACTGCAGGAAAAACTCAGCAGGCCAGGCTGCATCTGTGGAGAGAGAAAGCAACATTTAAGGTGGAAGACTCAACGAAGTTCTGATGAAGGGTCTGCAACTCGAAGCACTGACCCTGGTTCTCTTTCCATGGATGCTGCCCAACCTGCTGAGTGTTTCCAACATTTTTGGATTTTGTCTCAGGTTTCCAGCGTCTTCTCCAAGCCGTACACCTTTCTGACTTGGAAGTATATCGCTGGCTTTAGATGTTGTATCAGGCCCCAGAAAATGGACGATCACATAACCCATGTTAGCTCTGCAATGCAGCCATTGGAATAGCTGCCTTTTTGGCTAAGGCATCACAAAGGACCGTGTTCATACAGATGTCAAAGGTCAGATGGGACAAAGAAGTGGCAGATGAAATACAGTGTAAGGAAGTGTGGGGTTATGCACTTTACAGGAGGAATGAAGATGTAGACTATTTTCTAACTGGGGAGAGAATTCAGAAATCGGAGGAGCAAAGGGACTTGGGAGTCCCTTCAGGTTAACTTGCAGGTTGAGTCAGTAGTAAAGAAGGCAATTGCAATGTTAGCATTCATTTCGAGAAGATTAGAACATAAAAGCAAGGATGTACTGCTGAGGCTTTATAAGGAATTGGTCAGACTGCATCTGGAATATTTGTGAGCAATTTTGGGCCCTATATCTAAGGAAGGATGTGCTGGCCCTGGAGAGGGTCCAGAGGAGGTTCACAAGAATGATCCCAGCAATGAAAGGCTTAACGTGTGAGGAGCGTTTGATGTCTCTGGGCCTGTACTCGATGGAGTTTAGAAGGATGAGGGGGGATCTCATTGAAACCTATTGGATACTGGAAGGCCTGGATAGACTGGATGTGGAGAGGATGTTTCCATTAGTAGGAGAATCTAGGACCAGGGGACACAGCCTCAGAATAAAAGGATGTCCCTTTAAAACTGAGATGAGGAGGGATTTCTTCAGCCAGAGAGTGGTGAATCTATGGAATTCTTTGCCACAGAGGGCTGTGGAGGCCAAATCATTGGATGTATTTAAGGCAGAAGTTGATAGGTTCTTGATTGGTAAGGGGGTTTAAGAGTTATGGGGAGAAGGCAAGAGAATGGGGTTGAAAAATGAATCAGCCAGGATTGAATGGTGGAGCAGACTCGATGGGCCGAATGGCCTAATTCTGCTCCTATATCTTATGGACTGTGCTTGGAAAACAGGTGTGTTCACCGGTACCCCAGCCAACACTTCTCCTTCAGAACCATCAAAACAGATCAGCTGGTCGTTATTATTGACGGGACTTTGCTGTGGACAAATTGATCACCAATTTAGCTTAGAAAGCAACAATGAGTCATGAATTGGCTCGGAATTGTTTCAGGAGAATCAGCATGTGAAAAGCAACACATGGATGGAATTTCTGTCTGAAGCATGGTGACTAGCAAAAGCACAGGTGATGTGAGGAGAAACACTTCATAGAATTATCGAATTGTTATGGTATTTAAAGAAGCTATTCACTTTATGCTTGGTACAAGTAGCCAGGATTTGGAATCCCAGCTTGATTATTTGATAGATGGGCATCATTGTTACACAGAAACCAGCCGCATGAACACTGGGGCTACTAGAGCAGGTCAGGTGTATATCTGATATATATTCCCATGATGAGTAACCTTCACTCCTCAAACCCTTTCCATCAGCTAAAGAGCGCAAATCAGGAGTGTGATGGGATAGTCTCTACTGGATGTGTGCAGATCCAACTCAAGAAGCATGTCATAATCTAAAACAAGGCAGCCTGCTTGATTGGCGTTCCATCCATCACCCTAACCATTCATTCCCGTCGACACCGGAACTCCTACCAATCCATCGTTACAATCTTTGCCTCTTATTCCTGCATATCTTTGCCTGCTAGTGTTTATCCTGCATCTTCATTGTCAGGGAAAATACAAGATAAAAATTAGTTAACTGTACAGACAGTGAGTACAATTGGTACATAATGCTTTTAAAAATAACATTCACAGACAACTTTTCCCTTGGAATGCATGAGATTATCAGCTGATAACTGTTCTCAATTTGTCATAGAGTCATACAGACCAAAACAGGCCTTTTGGCCCACTGTGGACCATCAAGCACCCATTTACACCAATCCCATTTTATTCTCCACACATTCCCATTAAGTTGCCTTAGGTTCTACCGCTCACTATACTCCAGGGACAATTTACAGTGGCCAATTAACCTACCAGCCTGCATGCTTTTGGGATGTGGGAGGAAATCGGGATGTGGGAGGAAACCCACATGGGTCACCAAAAGAAAATGCAAACTCCACACGGACAGCACCCGACGTCAGGATTGAACCCAGGTCTCTTCATCTGTGAGGCAGCAGCTCAACCTAATGCACCACTGTGCCACCTAACCTTGAAGGGCAGGGGAGAGAGTGAGCAGCCAGTATTCTCGCTGTTGTTTAGTGTTTGCCTTTAATGATAGAATCCTTCTTCTTTATACTCTGCAGGCTGTCGTGATAGCTTTTTATACAGTACTGGTCTTGGATGAGCAACTAATAAACTTTTCAGCTCATTTGTAGAAACACTTTAAGATGGGTTATATTCAGTAAATATGACTTTAACAGGAATTACTAATTTCTTCCCTCACCAGTCATTACTAATTCATTTGCAACCAATTAAATATTTTTAAAAAACGTTGCGTTGTTTAATTATTCATGTTTCCAAATCTCAACATGATGACAATTGGTAAATTCATTTACAAGATTCACTTTGAGGACAGAACACATTAAAATCTAATTTCATGCTGTACCAATGTTTAGTAATAGGAACATTTTTGGGTCGAAATCACGCAAGGCAACATTTGTGTAAATATACTCTTTCAATGATCTTGGCCTCTGCCCCATTTTCCTCTGTTAAACATTTAAAAAGAAAATAAACCGTTTATTTCAGGGAAAATGATGAATTTTGTTTTGTTAACTAAAGCCATTGTGCTCAATATTAGTGTTTCACAGTGTGATTTTTGATCACTTGCCTGCATTGTGTAGTGCCAAAGTACTTTGAAGCATTTTTATTTCAATTTTAATTTTGTGCATTCTGTCCAGTTTCTCTCTCTTAGAACTGTGAAGGACCAAGGCACAGAAGGAAGCTGTTCAGTCCTTTTGTGTCTGCCTGGCTCTTAACCTCAGTTACCCAACAGGAATATAAGAAATAGAAGCAGGATACAGTCTCTCAAGCCTGATGTGCAGTTTACCGATCTTGGCTCCATTCTCCTGTCTCTTCTCATAGGCTTTGACTCCTTACAGTTCAAATATGTGTTTAACATGGGGTTGAATATATTTAACAACGTGCCTCCACAGGCCTCCACTATGGAGAGTTCCAAGGATTGACAACTCTCTGAGAGAAATTCAACCACTAGGGGAAACATCCTGTCAGCATCCATCTTGTCAAGCCCTGACAGATCAGTAAGACCACCTTCTAATCTGCAGAGAGTACAGTCCCAATCTACTCAATTTTTCTTCATGTCAGGAGTCAACATAATGGGAGTTCTCTGAACTGCCTCCAAAGCAGGTATATCCCTCCTTATTTGAGTGGACAGCAGGTAATGCTGCTGCCTCACAGGTCCAGCGACCAGTCAATCGTGATCTCTACAGTGCTGCATCTGTGGAGCTTGCACGTTCTCCCTGTGACCACATGGGTTTCCACTGGGTGTTCTGGTTTCCACCCACATGCTGAAGAGATGGACCCTTGACCTCACAATCTACCTTGTTTGACCTTGCACCTTATTGTCTACCTGCAATGCAGTTCCCTGTAGCTGTGACACTTTACTCTGTATTCTGTTATTGTTTTTACGTTGTACTATCTCAATGCACTGTGTAATGAATTGATCTGTACAAATAGTATGTAGACAAATTTTTCACTGTACCTCGGTACGTGACAATAATAACCCGATACCAATACCTAGAGATGCTGGGAGCTACTTGGCCTTTGTTGGTTACCCTTTGTCGAGGTGGATGGTGAAAGATTCAGGTTGGAGTTGATGGGCTTGTGAGAGAGAATAGGTTACAGGGAAATAAGTGGGGGAATGGGATAGTTAGGATTGCTCAGAGATGGCATAGACTTAATGGGCTGAAAGGCCTCCTTCTCTGCTCTAAGAAGATATGAGACTACAACCAGTAGTCCAGGTGTAATCTCACCAACACCCTATAAGCAAGAATTTGCAACTTCTGTACTCATACAGCATGGAAACAGTCCCTTCAGACCAAGACATCCATTTAAACCAGTCCCATTTGCCCACGTTTGACCCATATCTCTCTACTCCCATCTCCTTTTCATTGGATGTTTACTCCACTAATCACTCACCATTGTCCTAATTCAGGTGTTCAAGAGATGGAATAATCTCAGCCTCTTATTATGGCAAAACATTCTCCTGCCCACTCAAGTTCCCATTCACCTACCCCACACAACATTTCAGGCATCTTCACATCTCAAGTCTGTCAGCGAGTTAAGGGCAGTGGTCACTGACCTCGGAGGAGCTGATTAGGGTCTAACCTAGACTCCTTGCCTGTATCCTCTCCAAATGCCTCTGATAAATAATGGGAAGACAGGGATATTTTTCAGTCCAAAATGATGAGAATTTTAGGGCTGTCAAAGGGATGGTCAGTGACAACATGTTTCAAGGGCTGGAAATAGTAATCTTAAATATGATAAACCCAAGAAGAATTTCAGAGGAAACCTCTTTGTAGTTATGAAGACATGGAACTCACTCCCACAAGGAGCAGAGGTCTACTTGATCCAAATCTGGATAGATGAGGAAGAAAGGAAGGTTATGTGGTTGGATGACGTGGTGGGAGGAGGCTGATATGCAGCGTAAACACTAGATGGGCCAAATGGCCTATTTCATTGTAAATTCTATATATGTGGCAGCTGTATCATGTAAATAAGCTCTATTTTATCCAAGAAAATAAGCAAAGCTTTCAGTCAGGTCTGTGAGGAGATGTATCATTTTACTGTTGTCCATTTTGCAGATAGCTTTGTGGTCTGGAATTGCCCCAGTGTGAACTTGCGTGTGGCTAATCCAGGAGTCCTTGTGAAGCCATCATCACTTGGAGGATGGTATGGATGGCACTCCCTCAGAGTAGTGAAGCTGGGAGACTGTGGGAACAATGTGGTGGGACCTCATCACTTCCTCATGCAATGTCCTGTAAAACCTTGGATATTCCTGGGTTATATTCCTGGGTTCTTAAACTATCAGCAAATTAATGATCCCAGAATATTTGTTTATTATTATTATTGTTATGTGTACCGAGATACAGTGAAAAGCTTTTGTTTGCGTGCCACCCAGACAGATCATTCCATACATAAGTACATCGAGGTAGTAAAAGTAAACAGAATTCTAAATGTCTAGTACCAGAGGGCATGCATTTAAGGTGAGTGCCACAGAGAGAGGTGGGTGCCTGGAACGGGCTGCCAGGGGTGGTAGTGGAGGCAGATACAATAGTGGTGTTTAAGAGGCTGTTTGAATGTGCGGGGAATGGAGGGATATGGATCATGTGCAGGCAGAAGAGATTTAGTTTAATTTGGCATCATAGTTGGAGCAGACATTTGTGGGCTGTAGGGCCTGTTCCTGAGCTTCACTGTTCTATGTTCTGTGTTCTATGTAATGCAGAATATGGTGTATCAGCTACAGTGAAAGTGCAGTGCAGGTAAACAAATAAAGAGCAAGGATTACGATGAGGTAAATTGGGATATCAAGAATTCACCTTTAGATAGTATGAAAAGGATGAAGTTTCGGGATGAACAGACCAGCCCATTATGAGAAAGAATAATGGGCCAAATTAAATTTTGGTTTCAACATTAACCCAGACTTGACTCAGGACTGTAGATAGCAAGTTGACTGACACTTCAGCAAGCTTTCCCATGTTAATTTAAGCCACCTGTTCTGTTTTTTTTATTTACAGTGTGGTAACAGGCCCTTCCGGCCCAACAAGTCCATGCCGCCCATTTTTTTTAAACCCAAATTAACCTACCCGTACGTCTTTGGAATGTGGGAGGAAACCGGAGCACCCGGAGGAAACCCACACAGACACGGGAGAACGTACAAACTCCTTACAGACAGCGACGGGAATCGAACCCCGATCGCTGGTGCTGTAATAGCGTCGTGCTAACCGCTACGCTACTGTGTTGGATGGATATTAAAGTTCTTACATGGCTGGTATTTATCTCTGTTATCAACATGTCAGGCTATCCAGGTACTTATTGTCCTTGTATCTGTGAAATCTTGCTTTCTGCAAATTGGTTGCCCTTTTTCTTATAATTACAACAGTGATTGCGCCATTAAAGTAATTGATTGGCTGAGAGGTATTTTGGCATATCCTGGTGCAGTAAAAGGTGATGTATGTGGTTAGACATTTCTTCATTATCATTCAAGATTAAGAATAAAGGAAGAACAATACAGTAATTGGAGCAGACATCATTTCTTTGAATCAAAATGCACCCAGACTTTTTCCTGGATTTTGAAAACTTTTACCACATTCCTCTGGTTCAAACAGCTTTCTTTTGACATTTAGAACTCCAGAGGTTTACTCCAGATATTTAAAATGTCACCCTTTGCTTGTGAACTGTGAAAATACTTTGAATGAATAAAAGCAATCATTTCAAAGCAAAATATAACAAAGGCTGTGGTGTAGCTAATAGATGCGGCTGAGGATGTAGTTAGCATTTGATTTTTTTTATCGTTATTTGTGAGCTGAATGGGGTTATGCAAGTTTAATCACATCCAGCTCATTGTATTTTGGATATCAAAGACACCATATTCCTCATTGGAGTACAAAGTCTTGGTTTTAAATTATGCATTTCATTTATTTTACACAACATCTTCTTTGAAGGTAGCTCAGATGTTGAGGGTATGATTTTATTTTTGGCCTAAGATGTTGATGATTTTAATTTCAGAACTGTCTAACCTGGTTAGGTGGTGGGTTGTGCCCAGTTCAGGGCACTGTGCTTTAGGAAAGGCGAGGTCACCTTAGAGAATGATTTTAGCTACAAGAGACTTGTGAAGCTGTTGTTGTTGTAGTTGTTACTGTTGTTGTTTTTGCTGTTGCTGTGGTTATGATTGTTGTTGTTGTTGTTGTAAGACTAGAGAGGATCTGTTAGACGTGCACAAAATCATAAAGTACGCTGGGTCCTTGTTATCCATGAGGGAAAGGAGAACAGATCTCCAGTGACAACAATAAAGCGCAGATACCAGTAAAGCCACCGGCAATGACACTGAGGCTGTAATGACGTACAGTGGACAATCCCTCCATGGATATAGTTTTATCTTGTACATTTCAGCTCAACCCACGTCCCTCATCACCACTGTTCCTGGCCCCAACTCTGATGACTTCTTGCCAGCACAAGAAATCAAATGCAATCTATCTCATTGAAAACAGGATTCATTGTCGAGGGTTCTGGAGGAAAACAGTGTTTACCAACACTCCCAATAGTACACGGCCTGACCTCAAGAGTCTGTGTATCTGTGGATAATAAGTAATTAGTAATTAGTTTATTATTGTCACATATAACGAGATACAGTGAAAAAACTTTTGATTGCGTGCCATCCATACAGATTATTTCATACATAAGTATATCGAGGTGGTACAAAAGGAAAAAAAGTGTGCAGAACATAGTGTTACTGTTACAGAGAAAGTGTAGTGCAGGCAGACAAATAAAGTGCAAGGGCCATGACAGGGTAGATTTACATATAAGAGTTCGTCTTTATTGTATGAGAGATCCATTCAAGAGTCTTATAACAATGGGATAGAAGCTGTCCTTGAGCCTGGTGGTACATGTTCTTGAGCTTTCGTATCTTCTGCCTGATGGAAGAGGGGAGAAGAGAGAATGACCAGGGTGGGAGGAGTCCTTGATTATGCTGGCTGCTTTCCCGAGGCAGCAAGAAGTGTAGTTAGGGTCAATGGAGGGGAGGCTGGTTTCCGTGATATACTGAGCTGTGATCACAACTCTCTGCAATTTCTTGGCAGTTGCCGTACCAAGCTGTGATGCATAATGAGGACAGTGTAAACGAAACAAGACTTAGAGGAGGGTTGGAAGCCAGAAGACACAGGTTAAAATAATTGGCAAAAGTACCAGAGGGCAGATGAAGACAAGAGGTTTTTGGGTGGTTATTCTGACCTGAAACAGTGGTGGAAATTCAGTACAGTAATTCTTCAATTTTTGAACGTTGGATGTAAGAATTTTTGCTACAACACCATTCCAGTGAAGGGTCCTGACATGTAACGTAACCTATTTCTCTTTTCACCTGCCTGACCCGCTAAGTATTTCCAGCATTTTCTGATTTTACTTGCCATAACA
Source organism: Pristis pectinata (assembly GCF_009764475.1). Taxonomy (NCBI): domain Eukaryota; kingdom Metazoa; phylum Chordata; class Chondrichthyes; order Rhinopristiformes; family Pristidae; genus Pristis; species Pristis pectinata. The sequence goes on along the minus strand of NC_067436.1, from coordinate 13,696,243 downwards.
CCATTGATGCTGGAGTATGTCATTTACAAAGCTTTCTTTCCACTATTACAAATGGCTTGTCTCTCTCTCCATCCATAGCAACACGCTTTACCGAAATATCAGTAATTTATGAAATTTCACTGAACAAAATGTTTTCCAGGAATGCATCATCCTTTTCGTGTTTCAAGGAATTACTGTAATAACCTTTGAAAGGAAATTGGGATACGTACTTGTCATCTTCAGAGCTGTGGGAAAAGAGCAGGTAATAGAGAATAATTGGAGATTGAGGTTCTTAGAAGTCCTATTGTCATCAAGCAGGTCAGGAGAAATGTCTTGAAACGGAGGGTGGAACTCCTTGTCACATGAAGCAGTTGCAGTGAATTGAGTGGATTGTTTCAAAGAGAAGCTGGATAAAGGAGAAGGGAATAGAGTGCATAAGCAAGCAGAAATCAGTTGGGCCAAATGCCTTGTTTTGTGTATTCTGTGCACTATGTTCCTGTTGATGACCGGAGTCTGGTAAATTGGTATATTGGTTTATTATTATCATATGTACAGTGAAAAACATGTTTTGCATGGCATCCATACAGATCATTTCATTACAACAGTGCATTGAGGTAGTACAAGGGAAAACAATAACAGAATGTAGAATAAAGTGTTACAGTTACGGAGAAAGTGCAGTGCAGGCAGACAATAAGGTGCAAGGCCGTAACAAGGTAGATTGTGAGGTCAAGAGTCCATCTTATTGTACTAGGGGACCATTCAATAGTCTAATGACAGCAGGATAGAAGCTGTCCTTGAGCCTGGTGGTCAAGTCTTAACTTGTCTAAGATCAAAATTGTACTAGGTTTCATCTCAAAGACCTCAATGGTGGATTCATTTGAATCTTGAAACCAAGGTCACCCTTGTTGCTGACAACATTAAACCAACGCAAACTAGCACCTCAGATTCAGCCTGGGTGGTCTACAACCCAATGGCATGAACGTTGAATTCCCCAATTTCAGGTAACCTGCTCCCCCTTGTTCCTTTCTCTCTCCTCCTGATCCACCCCGGTCCTCTCACACACTCTTTCTTATCCTCATCCCGCCCCTGTTTCCCATTTTCTTTCCCCTCTCCCTCACCTGGTTCCACCTAATTATCACCCACACACTCCAACCACTTGGTCCCCTATCCCTTCCCCTCCCCTCAGTGTTGCCTTTTGACCACCATCCCTCCCTTACCTAGATCCCCCCACTACCTTCCTATCTTATCTGATCTTTTTCCCAGGGCGGCAATGTCAAATACTAGAGGGCATAGCTTTAAAGCGCGAGAGGAGAAGTTTAAATGAGATGTGCGGGGTAAGATTTTTACAGTGTGGTGGGTGCCTGGAACGGGCCACCAGGGGGATTGGTGGAAGCAGATACGATAGTGGTGTTAAAGAGGCTGTTAGACAGACACATGAATATGCAGGGAGTGGAGTGATATGGATCATGTGCAGGCAGAAGGGATTAATTTAATTTGGCATCATGGTCGGCTCAGATATCTTGGCCCGAGGGGCCTGTTCTGGTGCTGTGCTGTTCTTTGTTCTATGTTCTATTATGCATCTATTGTATACTCCCAAGCAGCAATGGGAAAAGATGTAATATTCATGTGCAGATAAAGCACTTCATATAAATAAATAGGACTACAAACACATTCTATGATGATGCTTCTTCAAACTGATGAGAGAAAACTGCCAGTGGATTACTTCTGAGTAAAGTTATTATGGAGTGTCATTTATATTACAATATTAACTTTCATTTAGGTACAACCTTTAATGTGGCATTTCTCAAGAGAGTTATCAAACAGGATTTGAGGTTGAGCAGGTAGTAGGACAAGTGATCAAAAAATGTGGTCAAAGAGATGACTTCCAAGGAGGGTGACGAGTGAAGTGGAGTTTTGAGGTAGTGAAGGAGCTTAGGGAGGGCTCTTCACACCGGGTCATTCTCTCTTCTCTCCTCTTCCATCAGGTAGAAGATACAGGAGCCTGAGGGCATGTACCACCAGGCTCAAGGACAGCTTCTACCCCACTGTGATAAGACTATTGAATGGTTCCCTTATACCATGAGATGGACTCTTGACCTCACAATCTACCTTGTTGTGACCTTGCACTTTATTTCACTGCACTTTCTCTGTAGCTGTGACACTTTGCTCTGTACCGTTATTGTTTTTACCTGTACTACATCAATACACTCTGTACCAACTCAATGTAACTGCACTGTGTAATGAATTGACCTGTACGATCGGTATGCAAGACAAGTTTTTCACTGTACCTCGGTACAAGTGACAATAATAAACCAATAACAATACCAAGATGCTGGAGGAATTCAGTGGGTCAGATGGAGGGAAATGGACCTTTGATATTTTGGGTCAAGATGAAGGGTCTCAACCTGAAACATCGACAGTCCATTTCCCTCCATAGATGCTGCCTGACCTGCTGAGTCACTCCAGTGGTTTTTGTGTGTTGCTCCAGATTCCAGCATCTGCAGTCTCCTGTGTCCCTATCCTTCAGAGCGCCATTAGTTGAAGAGACAGCCACGAGTGAAGGGGGCCGGTGAAGCCGGGGACTTTGGAGGAGTGAGGGTTAAAAGGCATGCAGGAGCCTTGGAGAGATGTAGGGGTGGAGGAGTTTCAGAGAGAGAACAGCATCAAGCCCTGGGAGCATTTGACAAGAATGATGAAGATGTTAAAATGCAGGCGGGCAGCCAACGTTTGTCAGTGAGGCTGATGGATGAAAGGAATTAGACACAAGCCATTTTGTTGTGTTACTACAGTTGGAGTTTCAACTTGTATAAAGCCTGAAAGTATAAACATCTATAAAATTCCTTCCTTTTTTTATCCCACCTATGGGGTAATCTATTGGCCGGGCTCTGAGCACTTCAAGTTGGACAATGGAATCAACTATGTCCCCTGAAAAAAAGTAGATAGGACTACAATACTAATTGGTATTGGTATTGGTTTATTATTGTCACTTGTACTGAGGTACAGTGAAAAACTTGTCTTGCATACTGATCATACAGGTCAATTCATTACACAGTGCAGTTATATTGAGTTAGTACAGAGTGTGTTGAGGTAGTACAGGTAAAAACAATAACAGTACAAAGTGTCACAGCTACAGAGAAAGTGCAGTGCAATAAGGTGCAAGGTCACAACAAGGTAGATCGTGAGGTCAGATTCCATCTCATCATACAAGGGAACCGTTCAATAAGGGAACCGTTCAATAGTCTTATCACAGTGGGGTAGAAGCTGTCCTTAAGCCTGGTGGTACGTGCCCTCAAGTCTCCTGTATATTCTACCTGATGGAAGAGAAGAGAGAATGACCCGGGTGAGTGGGGTCTTTGATTATGCTGGCAGCTTCGCCAAGGCAGTGAGAGGTAAAGAAAGAGTCCAAGGAGGGGAGGCTGGTTTCCTTGATGCGCTGGGCTGTGTCCACAACTCTCTGCAGTTTCTTGCGGTCCTGGGCAGAGCAGTTGCCGTACCAAGCCATGATGCATGCTATTGTTAGTCTACTTTTCATGCTCTAGCCTTACTCTGGCAGGTGAATGCTGCATCTTTGACTTAAACATAAGACGAATATGAAAAGAGTGCATTCGGAGCAAGCCATTTCGTCTATCAAACCTTCTCTGCCGTGCAATAAGATCGTGGCTGACCTTTGTTCTGCCTCGTCAAGAATCTCTTGACTCCTTTAATATTGAGAAGTTTATCGACCTCAGTTTTGAATGCAGTTAATGACTGAGCCCCAAAGCCTCCAGGGTAGAGAGTTCCAAAGATTCACCACCCTTTGAGTGAATAAATTTCTGCTCAGTTCAGTCCTATGTGGCCTACCCCTTATTTTGAGACAGTGACCCTGAGTTCTGATTCTTCAGCCAGGGGAACCAACCTTCCCACACCTACCCCTTCAAGCCCCTCTAAGGATTTTAAGTGTTCCAGTGAGGTCAGCTTTCATTTTTCTAAACACCAGAGAGTCCACTCAATCAGCCGTCGCTGGAATCTTCGCTGCAGTCTGTCTATAGCAAGTACAGCCTTTTTGAGGTAAGGAGACTAAAATCATACACAATATTGCAAATGCGATCTCACCAGGGCTCTGCATAATTGTAGTAAGTCTGCTGCCGATTGTGCTGTCACTAGGAAGGAATTAACAGGATACTTTCCCCCCATTGCAACACTTTATCTAGACTTGAAGCAAGACCAATCTAACCTCTTGAGTCACAACACAGAGACAAATAATGGATTCAATTTTCTTGGACAGCAGATCATTTAATTTTCCATTACTGCTAAAATTCGCAGCATGAAATGTATTGCACGCACTTTATTTTTTCAGGGCAAGAGCAATCAGGAGGATTTAAGCACAATGAATTTTAATTTCTAAGTGTGCTTGTGATAAACACACTCTGTACTGTCTTCCCCTCCAGCAGATGGGCTGCCAAAAGAATGCACTGTGACATTTAAACCACTTCTGCGAACAGGTTTAACAAAAATAACAATAGATAGAACGAGGGAGTGGAAAGAGAGGATCAGCCCATAGGACAAATTAAAATAATTCTACGTGTGGTTCTGGTTCATGTATAGATTGACTGTTTAATCATTCCCTGTTGCTCCCCAGAGATCTGGCATTAATGTTTGACATTATGCACCACTGATCTCCTGTACAGCTAACATTTCCTGCTGCACTTTGACAATTTGCCTTAAATGAGAAGTAGGAAAGGAAATGCAAAGGATTCCTTGCAGTTTTTTCATTATTTCCATTGCTTTTCCGTACCTATTCTGCAATGTATTGGAAGGCTAATTCATCTTAAACCAGGCATGGTGAGACTCTTACCCAAGTCACAGGTCATTCCAATCATAGAGTAAATAAAGGCAATGCATCTGCCTAATGAAGGATGTCCAAACAGGCCCAAGCACAAGGTGCCATCAATCACAGAGCTCATCTCATTTTAGGCCATTTAAGCTTGCTCACTGTTGCAAAATGATGGTGTGACTGTCAATCTGTATGTCTGAGCAGCTTTAGCAGAGATAAAAAGGCGGGAGAGAATTTTCCAAACATTTCCAAAGCTGCCGAAGAATGTTTAATCACGGGGAGGGACACTGTCTGCAAGCCAGAAACAGGGACTCTTGACTTGACTCTGCCTTGCTGGGGTAAGAAGACCTTCCCAATCTCAACAGAGAACCCAGTCAGTGTCATTCTCTCTTTGGATAAATATTAGGTCACTTGGGAGGATGTGGTACATTTAGCTTCAAATCTAAAATTAAGCTGATGTTCAGAACTACCAACCATGTGGAAGCAGAGTTTCTGACTCCAACACTTAGAATCATAGAGTAATACAGCATAGAAACAGGCCCTTCGGCCCAACTTGTCCATACCGATCAAGGTGCCCACCAAAGTTAGTCCCATTTGCCTGCATGTGGCCCATATCCTAAACCATTCCTGTCCCTGTACTTATCCAAATATCTTTTAAATATTGTTATTGTTCCTGCCTCAACTACTTTCCTTGGCAGCTGATTCCATATCTGTGTGAAGAAGTTGCCCCTTAGGTCCCTTTTAAATCTTTTTCCCCCTCACCTTAAACCTGTGCCCTCTAATTTTTGGGTTCTCTTTCACTGGGAAAGAGACTGTGCATTTACCCTATCTATGCCCGTGATGATTTTATGCACCTCTATAAGGTCACCTACATTCCAAGGGTTAAAGTCCTAGCCTGTCCAACCTCTCCCTATAACTCAGGCCCTCGAGTCCTGGTAAATCTTACCCAGTTGGTGGCTAACATGTCCTTGCAACCAATAAGAAAGCATATTGATTTTCCTTGACTGTGATTCAAATTTATTCCCCTCCCCATCTCATAATTACAGTAAAACTCTCGAAGGGCTGAGTGGCCTACACCTGTTCCTGTTTCCTGTGTTCTTGTGCTTGAGAATCTTACAGTACTAAATGGGAACAGCAACTGCTGAATGCCTGCGGTCTTTGTACCTTGAACCATTGCATTGAATATGGAAGGAATAGGATATAGAAGCAGGCATAAGAAAAGGTCACACAGTTTCCGTCCCCACTTGCAATTAGCAGTTTCACATTCAATCCTTGCCAGGGACCTTAATTCTATTTTCATCTAATGTGACTTGGCTTGCGATTTTGTGATGTTCAGTGCTCATGTTCTCAAAGTCCTAGCTTCATTAAAGCCCCCAAAAATAAAGTAATGGATCATCCTCATTATGCAATGACAGAAACACTAACATCTTAGTGTTATATCTCACACTCCCCACCCCTTTTTGCCTTTTGCAGGGACCGCTCTCTCCGTGACTCCCTAGTTCACTCCTCCCCCCCCCCCCCCACCCATCCAGCTCCCACCGCGGGAACTTTCCACTGCCCCCGCCATAGGTGCAACTCCTCCCCTACACCACCTCCATGCAGGGACCCAAACAGTCCTTTCAGGTGAGACAGAGATTCACCTGCACCTCCTTTAATATCATCTACTGCATCCGGTGCTCCGAGTGTGGCCTCCTCTACATTGGTGAGACCAAACGCAGACCGGGTGACTGTTTCGCAGAACACCTGCGTTCCATCCGTAACCGCGACCTGCATCTCCCCGTTGCCGGTCACTTCAACTCCCCCTCCCACACTATCACTGATATGTCAGTCCTCGGCCTCCTCCACTGCCAGGAGAATTCCAAGCGCAAACTGCAGGAACAGCGCCTCGTTTTCTGTCTTGGGATCTCACAACCTAACGGCATGGACATTGAATTCTCCCATTTTAAGTAATCCCCACCCCCCTTCCCCACAACACCCCCTCCCCCCCTCCACTCTTCTTCTTCCCTTCCCTAGCCTCCTTTTTTTCTACCTTTTTTCCCTTTCTCTCCTTACCTTTGACCCATCCCCCCGTGGATCTGCTCTCCCCTCCTCCCCCGCACCTGCCCATCACTGTCTCTTACCTGCATCTACCTATCACCACCCTGTGCCCACCCGGCCTCCCCTCTTTTGTCCACCTATCACTGCTCTGCTTTTCCCTCCTATATATTGCGCTTCCCCTTTTCCTATCTTCAGTCCTGAAGAAGGGTCCTGACTCGAAACGTTGACCGTCTGCTTTTCTCCACGGATGCTGCCTGGCCTGCTGAGTCATAATCGTGTTTTTCAACATCTTACAGTATTACCATTTGGACTGTATAAAGCCATTATCAGATAGAATTTGACACGGTCTCACATAACGTACTAAGACGTGGTCATGAGCGCATTGATGATGGAGCTTACCCTACCCCATGTGTTTCCCACAGCCTCTAACATTCAGCAGCCATTTTGTGCACAGCCAGCTCCTACAAACTATCTTCTTTCTTTGGCAGTGCCTTGGGGTTAAGGATGACTTGTTTATGAGATGTTTGACGAATTCAACATGGGAGCCACAGACTGACACAGATGGGGCTCGAGGTGCTGCATGTGGTGGGCAGGTAGGTAGTTTGGGAAGTGATGCGCACTGTCCGCCATTTACACTGGGTGCTCCTGACAGATGGAGCCAAGGTGCTCAATACCATCAGCACTTATGGGCCAGGGATTCCCATGAGTCAGTGACAATGGTATACTTTTTGCTTTGAAAACATCCTTGACTCTTTTCCTCCATTCACCCAGTAAACTCGGCTGTGACAGAGCTCAGAGAGTCTGCTTCAGGAGTCTGCTGTTGAGCATGCAGATGAGAAGCGTGCCAACTGCAGTGGACTGAGTGTAATCAAGGCTTTAGTTCTGGGGACGTAGGCCTGAGAGAGAAGGAAGGGAGCGAAGAGAGAATGTCCGAAGTGGGTGGGGTCTTTGATTATGTTGGCTGATTTACCGAGGCAGCGAGAAATGTAGACAGAGTCCATGGAGGGGAGGCTGGTTTCCGTGATGTGCTGAGCTGTGTCCACAACTCTCTGCAGTTTCTTGCGGTCTCGGGCAGAGCAGTTGCCACACCAAGCCGCGATGCATCCGGATAGGATGCTTTCTATGGTGCATTTTAAAAAATTGGTGAGGGTCAAAGGGGTCATGTCAAATTTCTTTAGCCTCCCGAGGAAGTAATGCACCTTATCTTCAACAAACTGGCATGAAATGAAGGTCAGATAGCCAGCTTTCACACTGCTGCACAAGAGAGAGAGAGAAGTATTGGCCAAGACCCACGTGCTAGTTGATGGTGGGAATTTTTTTTCGATTCCTTCCAAAGACGGGTCATAAAAAAAAGAGATGGAAAATTAATATGAAATCAGCAGCACATTTTATTCTGGCTCTCCTTAAAGCTGCATAATTGTGGCCTGTGGCTGCAATTCATTTTCCACATGAATATTCCTTCATGACTGCATTGAAATCAGCAGAAAATCTCAACACCATAATTCTCTCAACTGACCCTTGAATAATTTAGCAACACCCAGCCTGGAGAGTTTACTATAGCACTGTGCTATCTTACAACATGGTGACAGGCCATTCAGCCCATCTGGTATATTCTGCTATTTATATTCCACACAAGCTGTCTCCCTCCATTAGCAAATCCTCTCTCTCTTTCCCCCTCTTGTGACTATCAATCTCTCCTTTAAATGCATCTCCACAATTCATCTCACGTTTCAGCCAGTTCCCCATTCTAGCCACTCTCTGAGGAAAGAATCCTCCTGCAGTTCATTACTGGATATGTTGTCTTAGTTATGGCCCATAGATTTGATTCCCTCATTTATGCAAGCATTTTCTTCACACCCACTCCCTCAAATGTCATCATAATTTTTAAAACCTCAACTAGGTCATTAACCCTTGTATAAAACAAGGAAATACTGGAAAAGGGATGGCATAGTGGTAGAGCCGGTGCCTCACAGCACAAGTTCAATTCTGACCTCCGGTACTATCTGTGGGAAGTTTGCACGTTCTCCCCATGGTGTTTCCTCTGGGTTTTCAAAGACCAGAGTTTCAAGGAAACCAGAATCCAGGAACTATTTAACCTGAGTGAAATTATCCATAACTCTCCACCGTTAACGCTGCTGCTTATGTAAAGGCAAAGAAAGGTTTCAAGAAACATTCACGAGAATGTTACTGGGACTGGAGGGTTTGAGTTATAAGGAGAAGCTGGATTATCTGTGACTATTTTCCTTGGAGTATAGGAGGCTCTTATAGATAAAACCATGAGGGGCGTAGAGAAGGTGGATGGTCACAGTCTTTTTCCCAGGGTAGGGGAGTCTAATACTAGAGGGTATCAGTTTGAGGGAAAAGATTTAGAAAGGTCCTGACGGGGACAGAGGGTGATGGGTATATGGAACGAGTTGCCAGAGGAAGTAATTACAGAGGCAGCAACAATTACAATGTTTAAAAGACATTTAGGTACATGGATGGACAAGGTTTGGAGGGTTATGGGGGAAACACAGGCAACTGGGACTGGCTTGGATAGACATCTTGGCTGGCAGTGATGAGTTGGGTTAAAGGGCTTGTTTCCGTGCAGTATAACTCTATGACTATAGTATATCTACAGTACACCTCAATATCTCAGTACATCCCAATGTGCTTCACAGCAAATTAAGTACTTTTACTTAAAGTTTAATACTCATTGTAATGTAGGCAATACGGCATGCAAAATGTCCACAGCAAACTCTCCCACAGAGCAATAATCACTTTTAATGATCTTGATTAATAATTAGGTATTGGCTAAGACAACAGAGATCTTTCCTGCTCTTCAAGATATTGCCTTGGGATTCTTATCATGCTGTTGCAGGAACAGAAGGATCCTTGGTTTAAAGTCTCATGCACACAATAATGCCTCTGACAGGGCAGAACTCCCTCAGGTCTACCTAGTGGTGGTGCGAATGGGACAGGCAACCTTGAATTGTGTGCTCAGGTCTCTGGGGTGGGACATGAGCCCGCAATGTTGGTAATGTGTCTGAATATGTGTATGTTTAGGTTTGTGAGTATGTGTCTGAATATATAAGTCTGTGTGTGTGTGTGTGTGTGTGTGTGTGTGTGTGTGTGTGTGTGTGTGTGTGTGTGTATTTGAATGTCTGCCTGTGTGTATGTGTGAGTTTGTGAGTGTGTGTCTGAATTTGGTCACCGTCTTTTTCCCAACGGAAGGGAGTCTAAAACTAGATGGTATAGACTTAAAGTGAGAGAAAAAAGATATAAAGTGTATCTGAGGGGCAATCTTTTCACACAGAGGGTGGTGGGTATATGGAACAAGCTGCCAGAGGAGGTGGTAGAGACAGGTACAATTACAATGTTTAGAAGATAGGTCGACAGGTACATGGATAGGAAAGGTTCAGAGGGATGTGGACCAAGCGCAGGCAACTGGGACTGGCTCAGGCAGGCACATTGATCGGCATGGACAAGTTGGTTTGAAGGGCCTGCTCCTGTGCTGTGTAACTATGATTCTGAATGGCTGTGTGTGTGTGTGTGTGTATGTGTGTGTGTGTGTGTGTATGTGTCTATATATGTCTGTGTATGCTGTGTATGTGTGGGTACATATGTGTGTGTGTGTCTGTGAATGTGTCTATATATGTCTGTGTATGTGTGGGTACGTGTGTGTGTGTGTGTGAGAATGTGTCTATATATGTCTGTGTATGTGTGGGTACATATGTGTGTGTGTGTGTGAATGTGTCTATATATGTCTATATATGTGTGGGTACGTGTGTGTGTGTGTGTGAGAATGTGTCTATATATGTCTGTGTATGTGTGGGTACATATGTGTGTGTGTGTGTGTGAATGTGTCTATATATGTCTGTGTATGTGTGGGTACATATGTGTGTGTGACTGTCTATATATGTCTGTGTATCTGTGGATACATATGTGTGTGTGTCTGCATGAATGTGAGTGTGTTTGTGTGTGTGCATGTATATACATGTGAATGAGTGAGTGTGTGTGTGTCTGTATGCATGAATGTGTGTGTACATGTACATGTATGGATGTGTGTATGTGTGTGATTTGTTTCAATCATTTCAGTCTGGAGGTGCTGAGGCCCAGTAATGTTGGTCATCGACACTGATCACTGGATTGGGCTCCCAGTCCGGTGTTGCAGTGTAAAGACCGCCTTACCCCAGGAGTGCCCCCTACCTGGGGACCCCAAGACAACAAGCTCCAGGTTCCCCCCATTGCCCCAAAATCAGTGCAGAACGGGAATGACATGGACATCACCTCACGGTCGAGGGGTGACTCACAACAGAAAGTGCCTGGCTGAGCTCTCCGAGTGACATGGAGCGAATAATCTTTATTGTATTTCACTCTGGAAAGAAATCAATTTCAGTTGCGTAATGCTTAAAAGGCAAGGCAATGTGATTGAATTTCAGTTCCTTCATCAATTTATAACAATAGAATTCCATGATTCCCGCCGCTTTGTGACATTGTTGTTTTCCAGAGTCCCAGGGGAGCTTCTGCTGTAGAAATTGTGAGTCTTATTTTCTCATTTTTCAAACTAAGCGTTAATTTTCCAAAAGGAATTGGTTTATTGTGTACCACAGAGGAGTTTACCACCACTTGCCTTTGAGATGGTTGAGGATGTATTTTAAAACAGATAAAAACTGCACAAAGTCACAGCAGGTGCTGATGTGTTGCTCAGGAGACAAACTGTGCTTTTTATTAAAGATCAAATTCTCCCTTTTCCAATTCATTTCTTGAATAGGTGGCAATCTTTTGTTTTCTTAAGTCTTCCCAAACTGTACACCACCTCCATCCACATGTCAGCTGTCAACTTACAAAATTCTTAAAGGGCTTGACAGGGAGGATGCAGGGAGAGGGATGCAAGGAGAGTGATTTCCCTGAGAGGAGTAGGACCAGGGAGCACAGTTTTGGAATGAGTGGGCTACAGACCAACTGCTGGTAAATGGGATTAGTGTAGCTCGGTGGAGACTGCAGATGCTGGAATCTGGGGCATCTAACAATCTGCTCGAGCAACTCAGTGGGTTGAGCAGCATCTGTGGAGGGAAAGGAATTTCAGCTGATACCTGCATCAGCACCCGAAACAATTCCTCTCCCCCCCACAGATGCTGCTCGACCTGCTGAGTTCCTCCAGCAGATTGCTTGTTTCTGAGTGTAGGTAAGTACTTGATGGTTGTCATGGTGACCGCATGCTGTATGACTCCATGACGGGTGACTCAGTGGCGCAGCTGGTAGAGCCGCTGCCTGACCTCGGGTGCTGCCTGTGTGGAGTTTGCACGTCCTCCCTGTGACTGCGTGGATTTCCCCCGGGTGCTCCGGTTTCCGCCCACATCCCAAATGTGTGCAGGTTGGTAGGTTAATTGGCCATTGAATATTGACCCTAGGGTGTCGGTGAGTGCTAGAATCTGGGAGTTGTTGAGAACGTAAGGAGAATAAAAATTGGGAATAACGTAGTGTAAATTGGTGTTTGCTGGTCAACATGGACTCAGTGGGCCGGAGGACCTGTTCCCATGCTCTCCCTCTCTATGACTCTCTGACTGAGATGCTGAAAAATTTCTTCACCCATAGAATGGGAGGAGGGGAGAGCAGATCCACCGGGGGATGTGTCAAAGGTAAGGAGAGAAAGGGAAAAAGAAGGGGCTAGAAAAAAGTAATCCTCACCCTCCTTCCCCACAACCCCACCATCATGTTTCTCCTCTTCTTCCCTTTCCTAGTCTATCTCTCTTTTTTCTACCCCCATTCTTTTTCCCTTTCTCTCCTTACCTTTGACCCATCCCGCTGTGGATCTGCTCTCCCCTCCTCCCCCCGCATCTGTCTATCACTATCTCTTACCTGCATCTACCTATCACCACCCTGTGCCCATCCCACCTCCCCTCTTTTGTCCACCTATCACTGCTCTGCTTTTCCCTCCTATATATCGGGCTTCCCCTTTTCCTATCTTCAGTCCTGAAGAAGGGTCCTGACCCGAAACGTTGACCGCCTGCTTTTCTCCACGGATGCTGCCTGGCCTGCTGAGTTCCTCCAGCATCATCGTGTTTTTCATCTAGATTCCAGTATCTGCAGTCATCATAGAGTCATAGAGTTGTACAGCATGGAAACAGGCCCTTCGGCTCTATTCATTCTTGCTGACCAAGGTTGTGGTTATGTAATTCCATTCAGCTTCCCTTCCTGCCAAAATCCCATTGAAGTGAGATGCCATTGAAACCAGTGAATTTATGTTTGACCACTTGCAGTACAATTCACAATAGTGACTTTAGAACAGATTACAATTGCTTCAAACAGCCAACACAGAGAGACGAGGGAGAACTAGTTGAAACTCCTGTTTGTTCAGGCCATGGAAAGTAGGGGGAAATGTGAAACTTAGATCAAAGGGATTCATTGTAATCTTTCACTTTCCCACTTAATTTAGTAACATTAGTAAATCTCCTTAATGGACTCTCTCCATCCAAGTCATTAGTATAAATTATAAATAGTTGAGGCTGCTCCCTATGGAACCCCACTAGTTACAGTGTTAACCTGAGAGTGATCCATTTATTCCAATGCTCTGTTCTCAGTTAATCCTCTCCCTGTATTAGCATTAACATATTCCCCTCAAACTCATTTGCTCTCCCCAGATGGGCTATTTACCCATCAATGTAACATCTTGCACCCATTGTCTACCAGAGAGTGAACAAATTTTGCTTGTTTGTGATTTAGATGCTGAAAGAACTTCAATGAACAAACTGAGAGGGCAGTGGTAACTGGAGGTGACTCTCAGAGAGAACAAGCAGTCCGAATCTCTTTGTAGGATGCTGATAATCCCATGAAGGTTAGTTTATTTTAAATTGCAAAAGTGTAGCATTTGTCATGACTGTAAATTGGAAGAAACATGACATTTCTGAGGGGTTTTTTGAATTAATTCTTTTTTGCTACCATGTTTAAAGCAACTTCTACATCACTAATTGTTCAAAGGCTATAATTCTTTGGCTGGGGTGAAATTACATTCTGTGATAACTGTGTGTGGGTTCTGACTACAATTATTTGAGTTTTCATTGCCCCGAATTTTAATGCAGGATTTTCAGTGGCCAAACTACCGTAGAATGTAAGAGCACTGAATATATGAGCCATGTTAGACCTGGTTAAAACCCTACTTGGATTGCAGGATCTAGAGTTCTGGACATCACAATCCAGCAAGGACGTCATCCCACTGGAGAAGATCAGGAGATCTTCAAGGATGTTGCTTGAACTGAAAAACTTTAGTCAGGAGTGGAGATGAGTCAGGAGTGGTCAATTTGTTTTGGAATGGGGAAGGCCAATGGAGAGTTTTTTTTGAAGTGTATAAAACTGAGGGGATCCTGGGCAGCAGGAAGACTGTAAGTAGGGGGGAGATTTAAGGCAATTGGCGGGAGGACTGGAGGTGGTGAGGAAGACATTCTTTCGCCCAGAATGTAGTGGGGGTCTGAAACTCTCCAACTGAAAGGATTGTAGAGGCAGAAACTCTCATCACATTTAAAAAGGACTTCAAGAGCCATGATGTCTGCATGTATGAGAGGCTACAGACTGTATAAGATTACACTGGGTGGCTATTTTCTAATGGATATGGGCCCGAAGGTGTCTTTCTGTAATGAGTCTATGACATCAGTTGCTAAAATGGCAGTCAGAGGAAATTCACATCCATTAAACATCTAGATTCAAACCTCAATGGTGTGATTTTACTCCAACGTTAGTGCATATAATTTAAGAGGAACAATTCACCAACAGCAGCTTCCAATTATCAAGTGCCTATGATGTATTAAACACCCCAATGAGTTTGCAGGAGCACTCTGAAGCAAGAATTGATGCTGAGCCACATAAATAGAGATTAACCTTAAAGACTGTCTTTAAGAGAGTTGTGGAGCTTTACAGAAGGAATTCCAGAACTTAAGGATCATAGGAGTTAAAGGCATTGGTGCCAGACGTGGAGCAATTAAATTTGGAGATGAACAAATAGGCAGAATTCAGCGAGGGTTACCAGGGCAGAGGAGGTTACTGAGATTGGAAAGGGTGGGGGAATAGAGCAGGGTAAGAATTTTAAAATACAATCAATGCTTAAGAAGGAGTCAGTTTAGGAAGCAAGAACTTGTTCACAAACACTAGATCTCCAGTGACTATTTTTTCCCTGTGAGCCTAGCTCAAGTCTCTGAGAGTTGAGTTGAGTTGAGTTGAGTTTACTGCCATGTGCACAAATCCATGTACGCACAGGTGCAATGAAAAACTTACAGCAGCATCACAGGCACATAGCATCAGATACGCAACATTCACAAGAAAACCATAAATTAAACATAAATTATACACAATTTTTAGGGAAAGATTAGAACAAAAAAAAGTCCATTGAAGTGCAAAGTGGTCACAGTGTTGCTAAACTGATTAGTGTTGTGCAGGTTGGTTCAAGAACCAAGTGGTTGAATCGTTGAAGCGGAGAGCTCTTCCACAGAGAGCTTTGTGCAACTGTGACCTTGACCGGGAAACTGAAAGGTATGAGGAAGTGTGTCTGGTTTTTTTCCACCTTCCACCTACCCGTCAACCAAAGGGTGTCTCCGCCATTTGTACCAAGCCTCCAGCCATGCTGAGCAAGGCCATGCAACCCACCACAGAAATCAGATCCCACCACAGGCTCAGATCTCCTGGGACCTTCAGTGATCGACTGAGCCAGTGAGCTCAATGGAAGGAAACTTGGGCAGATTGCTTTGGCTGGGGACTCTTGCCCTTCACAGATGTCCACACCTCCCATTCTGCTTTGTTCTGGGGCTGCAAACCTCTGGGAGAAAAAATGTAACATTCTGGTCACCCGATGACAGGAAGGAAGTGTAAGCTTTGGAAAGCTTATCTTTCTATTAAAAAAAAAACTAATCTCACCTTCCAGCCCTCAGTCTGTAACCCTGCAGGTCACTGCTCTGCAAGAACATGTCCAGGTACCTCTTGCACATAATGAGTCTGTCTCCACCTCCCCTTCAGCCAATGGGTTCTAGACCCCCACCACCATCTGGGTGAAAATATTTTCCCCACTCTCCCCTCTAACCCATTTTCCAATTACTTGAAATCTGCGCACACCAATTTTGACCCTGCTGTTAAAGGAAATAGGTCCTTATTTATTCTTTCTGGGTCCCTCATCATTTTACGTTGGAAATTGTGCAATAGAGGTTTACTAGGATCCTGCCTGGATTAGAGGGTATGAGCTATGAGAAGGGGTTGGACAAACTTGGGTTGTTTTCTCTGGAGCGTCGGAGGCTGAAGAGAGACCTGATAGAAGTTTATAAAATTCTGAGAAGCATAGATAGGGTAGACAGTCAGAATCTTCTTCCCGGGGTAGAAATGTCAGGTACGAAAGGACACACATTTCAAGTTCAAGTTACTTTATTGTCATTCACCCATATGCTATAAAAACACATGGAAGAACGAAATGTTGTTTCCCCCAGACTAACACAACAGAGGACATACATAAAACAGAAGACATACAATAAACACAGACAAAAAGAATTGTGCAAGTACAAATAGTGCAAAAAACGGTAAATACAGAATACAAATTTAGTGCAGAGTTAGTGCAAAACCGAGTTGGATGAAGAAAGTACAGAACTTGTTGCGTTGCAATAATTGTATAAACATGTTCAGCAGCAGCCACAGTTCTTATACGCCATTGTGCAAACCAGGCTTTTGACGTGGCACTTGTCTGAGACTGTCTTCAGGGTATTCAGGACCCTGACAGCCTGGGGGAAAAATACTGTTGTACAGTCTAGTAGTTCTGGCCCAGATGCTCCGGTACCACTTGCCAGATGGCAGTGGGACCCATAGGTCATGGGAAGGATGAGAGGGGTTATCTATGATTCTGCAGATCTTGCGTGTGTATTGTGTGTTGTAGATGTCCAGGATGGAGGGAAGAGGTACTCCGATGATCTTTCCCGCTGTACTCGCAATTCCCTGCAAAGAGGGGGAATGTTTAAAGGATATATCTGGAACACTTCTTTACATAGAGGAGTTTTAGGTGCCTGGAACAGGCTGGCAGGGATGGTGGTGGAAGCAGGTATGTCAGTGGCGTTTAAGGGTCTTTTAGGTAGGCACATGAATATGCAGAGAATGGAGGGATATGGATCACTCCACTGCAGAATAGATTTAATTTAATTTTATATCGTGTTCAGCACAGACATGGTGGGCCGAAGGGCCTCTTCCTGTGCTGAACTGTTCTATGCCTATTTTGGCTGGAAAATAAGAAGCATGCTATCGAACTGAGAGATTGCAGAGCACTGAAATGTAGAGGGATCAGGTGTTCTAGTGCAGGAATTTGCTGGTACGGCAGGTACAGAATGTAAGTAGGATAGATAACAGGATGTTACTGTTTTTTACGAGAGAAGTTAGATGCAAAAGTAGAGAAGTTGTACTTAAGTTATGTAAGTCCACATCAGTGTGATCACATGTGGAGTACTGTGTACAGCACTCGTCTCCCAATTTAAGGAAGAATGGTATTGTATTAGAACCAGTTCAGAGAAGGTTGATTAGACCAATACCTGGAATGGAGACGCAAGAGACTGCAGATGCTGGAATCTGGAGCAACGAGCAATCAGCTGGAGGAACTCATCACATTGAGCAGTGTCTGTGGCGGGGATAGAAGGTATTGTTGACATTTCAGGTTGAAAACCTGCATCAGGACCAGCATCACCCTGATGCAGGGTTTCGACCTGAAACATCGTCAGTTCTTTCCCCCCACAGATGCTGCTCGACCTGCTGAGCTATTTGTAGCCCCCAATACCTGAAATGGGTGGGTTGCCTTATGCAGATAGTTTGGATGGTCTAGGCTAGTATCCATTGGAGTTTATAAGAGTGAGAGGGAACAATTGAAACATAAGATCCTGAGGGGTCTCGACAGGGTGAATGTGAAGAGGAGCTTCCTTCATATAAGAATCTATAACTAGGGATCACTGCTTAAAAATAAAGGGTCACCCAGTTATTTCAGAGATGAGGTGAATTTTTGTTGTCTCACAAGTTCCTGAGTGCTTGGAACTCTCTTCCTCATAGAGTGGCAGAAACAGGGTCTTTGAATATTTTTAAGGCAGAGGCAAAAAAGATCCTTGGTTAACAAAAGGTTAAAAGGCTACTGGGGGTGGATGGAAAAGTGAAGCTGAAGTTACAGTCAGATAATCCATGATTTTATTAAATGGCAGAGCAGGCTTTAAGGAGTGAATAGCTCCCTCCTGCTCTTAATTCATCCTCCTTCATAGACAGTCCCTCTGTTTTGAGGATGACTTTCTTTTACAGAGCGGAAGATGCCCAGAAGTGATTTAGAGTCATAGACTTATAAAATAATGCAGCACGGAAACAGGCCCTTCCGTCCAACTTGACCATGCTGACCAAGCCAGTCCCATTTGCCCGTGATGGCCCATATCCCTCTAAATCCCTTTTAACCAGGTACTTATCCAAATGTCTTTTGAATGTTAGTATTGTACCTGCCTCACCCACTTTCTCTGGCAGCTCGTTCCATATGCGCACCCCCTCTGTGTGATGAAGTTGCCCCTCAGGTCCCTTTTAAATCTTTCCCTTCTCACCTTAAACCCATGCCCTCTACTTTTTAGTTCCCCTTCCCTGGGAAAAAGACTGTGTGCATTCACCCTGTCTATACCCCTCATTATTTTACACACCTCCATAAGGTCACCACTCAAACTCCTACACTCCAAGGAATGAAGTCCAATCCTACCCAGTATCTCCCCACAACCTCTCAAGCCCTTGAGTCCCAGCAGATTCTTCGTAAATCTTCTCTGCACTCTTTCCTCACCACTCTAGCTGAGTCTGATTGTCATCCTGCACAAAGGTTCTCGATGCCTCCCCAAGAGTGTTGTCCAGGGAACCTTCTTCTTTTAATGTTGGGTGGCAATCGCATATCAATTACTGCACAATCTTGACATGACGATTTGTTGGTCCAATGGTAAGGATGTCCTGCATGGACTTAGCACACGTTGACACACAAATGCCTGCTCACACTTTCCTCACACATGGATGGCACTGTGCACACACACGCATACTCTCACTTGCACCCTCTTCTGTAGTTTCCCTCCCTCGCCCCACACTCCTTACCTCTCCATCCCCAGCTCTTCCTCCACTCTCCAGCCACTCTCCTTGGGTGAGGGTGCTTCCTAATGCTGCCATTCACTTATGACAGGACCTTACCCCAGCCATCAGCACACCCAGACCACTTTGGCCTAAGGCTTGCAACAAATTCAAAGGGCCTGTTCCTATTATCTGTATTTCCTTACGACATGGAAGGATGTCATCTGGCTTATTGATTGGATACCGGATCACAGAGGGATCCCATTCCCCCAACTAATCTTTCATGGATCCTATTCTCCCAACATTCCCATCAACTCCCCCCAGATTCTACCACTCACCTACACACTAGGAGCAATTTACAGCGGCCAATTAAGCTACCGACCAAGCAGGTCTTTGGGATTGGGGGATAACTGGAGCACCCGTGGGAAACCCATGCAGTCACAGGGAGAATGAACAAACT
Source organism: Pristis pectinata (assembly GCF_009764475.1). Classification (NCBI taxonomy): domain Eukaryota; kingdom Metazoa; phylum Chordata; class Chondrichthyes; order Rhinopristiformes; family Pristidae; genus Pristis; species Pristis pectinata. The sequence goes on along the minus strand of NC_067436.1, from coordinate 13,676,894 downwards.
CCACACGGACAGTACCAGAGGTCAGGATCGAACCAGGCTGTGGGAGCTGTGTGTCTGCAGCTCTATTAGTTGCAGCAGGGTGCTGCCCAAGGCTACATTATCCTTAGTTACCGAGCTGGGAAAGACCGTGCTCTGTGCATGAATTTGCCAGTTCTCCTCCCTGGATCACTGCTAATAATCCAAGAGTTTATTCAGTGCAATTCAGTCAGACTCATAGAGCCATACAGCACACAAACAGGCCCTTCAGCCCAACTGGTCCATGCCGACCAAGATTCCCCATCCAAGCTCATCTCATTTGCCCACATTTGGTCCATATCCCTCTAAACGTTTCCTATCCACGTACCTGTCTAAGTACTTTTAAATGTTGTTAATGTACCTGCCTCAACCACTTCCTCTGGCAGCTCGTTCCATATACTGACCACCCTCTGGGTGAAAAAGTTGTCCCTCAAGTTCCTATTAAATCTCTCCCCTCTCACCTTAAACCAATTCCCTCTAGTTCTTGATTCCCCAACCCTGGGAAAAAGACTGTGCGCATTCACCCTATCTACGCCCCTCATAATTTTATACACCTCTATAAGATCATCCCTCAATCTCCTACGCTCCAATGAAAAAAAGTCCTATCCTGCTCAACCTCTCTCCATCACTCAGTCTCTGGCAATATCCTCGTAAATCTCCTCTGCGCTCCTTCCAGCTTAATGGCACCTTTCCTATGGCAGGGTGACCAACATAATATTCCAAATGCGGCCTCACCAATGTCTTGTACAATGCAAGTCTCTGCAGTTCCAGCAGCTGTATCCTGCATTCGCAACACAGCTGCAGTACCAAATGCAATAACCAATACCCACTGTGTGGCAATAGGAATCTCATTCAATTTTACAGGGAATACAGATCAAGCAGTAAAACCTTTTTCAAGCTAGCAAAATATCTTTGATGAATTGTACAATACTTCAGTGTGTTACCTCAATAACTAACACCTTATAACTGGGAAACATTGACAGAAATATCCTGACTTTCAGGAGAGAAAGTATTGCATTTATAATTTTTAATCAGCATTAACTTAGATGCTTTGTTTCTTAGCAAGCACTTCTTAAAAAAACATTAATTTGAAATGTGTAAGTAGTATTTGTAATTATCATGTTCATGAAAAGTCATGACATTAATTTCATCAGTGATGCTCTATTGCAGTAAGAGCCACTTCTCATGCCTCTGGCAGTGAACAAAAAGATTACAAAATTAAATATACATTTTCTTTTTTTTTGTGTGTAACAAGTATTCCTCTCATTAGTGTTTGTAATAAAAGGTGAATTTTTTTACATTCCAGTGGTGTGTGACATTCTGATTTATAATATTGCCGGGACTTGACTTGTAGCTTTAATTGGAAATTATGGAGTCACATTAAAAGTAGCTACTCTCTGTCACTACATCAGACTCCGAGCTGAATATGTAGCATCGAGTGCTTTGTGAAATGTTTCCACCAAGGCTAAGAGGTTTTTACTGTTTGTTAAGGGATGACAAGCAGGGTTTCAACTCATACTCATTACAGCATGGAAGGAAGCCATTTGGGCAATCTAGTCCATCTTAATCCCACTTCCCAGCTCAAGGTCTGTAACTGTGCAGGTCACAACACATCAAATGCTGATCCAGGTACTGTGTAAATGTGATCAGGGTTTCTGCTTCCAACACCTTTTCAAGCAGTGAGTTGGAGCGAGATTTGGAGTGGGACCTTTGAAAAGAGGTGAGTCTCTGTGCCCGAGCTTGTGAGTTTCACCTTGCAAGAGTCTAAACGAGGCACATTTGCAAATTGTTACCAGCTGATTGGCTTATTAACAGCAGCAAATAAAGGTAAGGCAGGTATAAACAGAGTGGCCATTGTGTCAGTGTTGGAGTGGGGAGCAGAGGTTTTGGTTCAAGAGGCTTTTGGGGGGTGATGGTAAGCTTCTTTCTTTCATTTGATTTGGTGTTTCCTTTAGTGCAGAGTAGTGAGAATAGCTCCAGGATCAGTGGTGTGTTCAGCTTGTGAGAATGTGGGTGTTCTGGGAGACATCCAATCTCCCTGATACCTACATCTGCATGAGGTGGCATCCAGCTGCAGCTCCTTACAGACTGTGCTAGGGAACTGGAGGCTGCAGCTGGATGACCTGTGCTCCTATGGGATACTGAGGAGTACATAGACAAGAGCTACAGGGAGGTAGTCACTCTGAGGCTGCAGGAGGTGGGTAGCTGGGTCTGGAGAAGGGTGGAGAATAGGCAGGTAGTGCAGAGTCCCCCTGTGGCTGTTCCCCTCAATAACAGGTATACTGCTTTGGATGCTGTTAGGTGGGATGACCTACCAGGGAAAGGCTGCAGTGGTACAGAAGGGAAGCAGGGGAGAAGAGGAGGGTGGTAGTGATAGGAGATTCCAGAGTAAAGGGGGCAGATAGGAGATTCTGTGGATGTGAAAGAGACTCCCAGATGGTATGTTTCCTCCCTGGTGCCAGGGTCAGGGATGTCTTGGGTTGGGCCCACAGCATTCTGAAAGGGAGGGTGAACAGCCAGAGGTCGTAGTACATACTGGTACCAATGACATAGGTAGGAAAAGAGAGGGTCCTGAAGAGGGAATATAGGGAGTTGGGTATGATGCTGAAAATCAGGACCTCAAGTGTAGTAATTTCTCGATTGCTGCCTGTGCTAGTGAGGGTAAGAATAAGATGATTTGGCAGATGAATGTGTGGCTGAGAAATTGGTGCAGGGGGCAGGGTTTCAGATTTGTTGATCATTGGAATCTCTTTTGAGGAAGGTATGACCTGTATGAAAGGGAGCATAGCTAAGTACGTGGAACTATGACGTGGTGGCCATTAGAGACTTGGCTGTCGCAAGGGCGGGGATGGGTGCTGGATATTCTGGGGTTTAAATGTTTTGACAGGGACAGAGGTAAGAGGTGGGGGAGTGGCTTTGCTGATCAGGGACAGTGTCACAGCTGTAGAAAGGGAGGATATACTGGAGGAATTGTCTACTGAGTCAGTGTGGGTGGAAGTCAGAAACAGGAAGGGAGCGATCACTCACTCTATTAGAGTATTCTATAGACACCATGCCCCCCCCCCCCCCCCCCCCTTAGCAGCAGAGAAGCTGAGGAGCACATCATGAGGCAGATTTTGGAGAGGTGCAGAAATAACAGGGTTGTTGTCGTGGGTGATTTCATCTTCCCTAATATTGATGGGCACTTCCTTGGTGTAAAGGGGATAGATGGGACGGAGTGTTTTTCGGTGTGTACGGGAAGGATTCCCGACACAGTATGTGGACGGGCTGACTAGGGGAGAGGCCATACTGGACCTGGTACTAGGCAATGAGCCAGATCAGATCTCTTGGTGGGAGAGCATTTTGGAGATAGTGACCATAACTTCTTAACCTTTACCATAACGTTGGAGAGGGATAGGAGCAGACTGGGGGAGAGGGAATTATGATGCTATTAGGCAGGAACTTGGGCATGTAAATTGGGAACGGATGTTCTTGGGAAGTGCACAGTGGAAATGTGGAGGTTGTTTAAGAACATTTACATGGGGCTCTGGATAGGTTTGTCCCATTGAGGCAGGGTAAGGATGGTAGTGTGAAGGAACAGTGGTTGACATGAGATGTAGAATATCTTGTCAAGAGGAAGAAAGAAGCTTACCTGAGGTTTAGAAAGCATGGGTCCAACAGGGCCCTGGAGAGTTACAAGGTAGCCAGGAGGGAGCTTAAGAATCTACTTGAGAGGTAGAAGGGGGCAAGAGAGGTCCTTGGTCAATAGGGTCAAGGAAAACCCCAAGGTCTTCTACATGTATGTGAAGAATAGGAGGATGACTAGAGTGAGGGTATGACTGATCAGGGATAAGAGGGAACATGTGCCTGGAATCAGAAGAGGTAAGGGAGGTCCTTAATGAATACACTGCTTTGGTATTCACCAGAGAGACCTTGATGTTTGTGAGGATGGCATATGACAGACTGACACTAGGGCATGTTGATGTGAGGAAAGAGAATGTGCTGGAACTATTGAAAGACATTAGGATAAGTCACCTTGGGCCGGATAGGATATATCCAAGGTTATTATGGGAAGTGAGGGAGGAGATTGCTGTGTCTTTGGTGACGATCTTTGCATCCTCACTGCCCACAGGTAGTGCCGGATGATTGGAGGGCGGCAAATAGTCTTCCTTTCCTTTAAGAAAGGAAGTAGAGATAACCCTGGGAATTAGACCAGTGAGTCTTCAGTGATGAGCAAATTACTGGAGAAGATTCTTGGAGACAGGATTTATGGGCACTTAGAGATGCATAGGCTGGTTAGGGACAGTCAGCATTGCTTTGTGTGGGGCAGGTTATGCCTCATGAGCCTGATTGAATTCTTTCAGGATGTGACAAAGCACACTGAAGATAGAGCAGTGGATGTGGTGTATGTGGATTTTAGTAAGGTGTTTGATAAGGTTCCTCATGGAAGGCTTATTCAGAAAGTCATGAGGCATGGGATCCAGGGAAACTTGGCTGTGTGGATTCAGAATTGGCTTGCCCATAAAAGACAGGGTGGTGGTAGATGGAGTATATTCTGCCTGGAGGTCAGTGACCAGTTGTTTCACAGGGATCTGTTCTGGGACCCCTGGTCAGTGATTTTTTTTTATTTATATATATATATATATAAAAAATGACTCGGATGAGGATGTGGAAGGGTGGGTTGGTAAGTTTGTTGACGATACAAAGGTTGGTGATGTTGCTGTAGATTACAACAGGATATTGATGGAATGCAGAGCTGGGCTGAGAAGTGGCAGATGGAGTTCAACCTGGATGTGCGAAGTGATACACTTCGGGAGATTGAATCTGAAGGCAGAATACAAGGTTAATGGCAGGAGTAGAGGGATCTTGGGGTCAATGTCCATAGATCCCTCAAGGTTGCCATGCAGGTTGATAAGGTTAAGAAGGCATATGGAGTGTTGGCCTTCATTAGTCGGGGTATTGAGTTCAAGAGCCGCGAGGTGATGTTGCAGCTCTATAGAACTCTGGTCAGACCACACTTGGAGTATAGTGTTCAGTTCTGGTCGCCTCATTATAGGAAGGATGTGGAAGCTTTAGAGAGGGTGCAGAGGAGATTTACCAGGATGCTGCCTGGATTGGAGAGCATGTCTTATGAGGATAGGCTGAGTGAGCTCAGGCTTTTCTCTTTGGAGAGAAGGAGGATGAGAGGTGACTTGATAGAGGTGTACAAGATGATAAGAGGCATAGAGTGGACAGTGTGACAATGGATAACATGAGAGGACATAATTTTAAGGTGATTGGATGAAGATGTAAGGGGGATGTCAGGGGTAAGTTTCTTTCTTAAGAGTGGTGGGTGTGTGGAATGCACTGTCTGCAGAAGTTGTGGGGGCAGATACATTAGGGATGTTTAAGAGACTCTTAGATATTTATGAATGATAGAGAAATGGAGGGCTATGTGGGAGGGAAGGGTTAGATGGATGTTAGAGCAGGATAAAATGTCAGCGCAACATTGTGGGCTGAAGGGCCTGTACTGTGCTGTAGTGTCCTATGTACTGAGGTATGGTGGGTTTTGCAAGCCATGTATTACAGATCATTTCAAAACATAAGTACTTTGTAGTCATGCAATAACAGGATGCAGAATATAGTGGTACAGAGAAAGTGCTGTTAAGGTCGGAAGTAAGGTATGCAAGGGCCATGATGAGGTAGATTGAGGTCAAGACTTCATCTTCAGTGTACAAGAGGTCCATTCAAGAGTCTTATAACAGCAGGATTATTGGTCTACAGGGGAGTTGAGGTTAGAGGCAACAGACAGAATGTAGAGCTGAGACAAAGGTCGGTCTGACTCCTCTGTATGTGTTGTGTTAATGTATGTTCTAGGCCATGAGCAGAATGGAGAAAATAGATCCAGCAGAATGGGCTTTCACTCACTGGGGCTTGCCACTTGGAGTGAAGTAAGTAGATGGCTGTAAATCTTTGGAATTCTCTATTCTAGAGGATTGTGGGGACTCTGTAATTGAGCACCAGTGGATCATTGGACTGAGCAGTTCAGGAATTCTTGACAGAGTGGAAAGGTGGACATGGTATAAAATCAATAACAAGTAGAGTTAGTCATACAACACAGAAACAGGCCATTCAGCCCATCGCATCTATGCCAGCCAGCTATTACCATCAATATTAATCCTATCTACCAGCACTTGGTCTGCAGCCTTCACCTTGGCAAATGAAGTGTTCGTCTCTATACATCTTCAATATTGTGAAGTCTCTGCCTTCACTCCCCACTCAGGCAAATTCCAACTACCCTTGGTAGTTGAAGAATCTCATCCTCACCTGAAGAGTGGTGAGGGTTATGGAAGTCATTGTCTGAAAATGCAGTAGCCCTAATCTTATTAATGAAGGATCTGATGAATTGTTCTGACCTACGTAGCTGGGGGCTGAGATTTGGGAAGTGGCATTAGTTTCAATAGGCTGGCTTTGGCTGGTGTGAACTCTTCAAAAAAAAAAACAAAAAAAAAAGAAAGAGGTACTCATTTTCAGAATTTGGGCATCACTTGCAAAGCCAGCACTTATTGACCATCCCTGATTACTCTTGAAGATGCTGATGAGTTGCCTCCTTGAACTGATGGAGTCCTTCGGGTGTACTGGATTTAGACCGAGTAATGATGAAGGAACAACGATATGTTTTCCAGGACAGAATGGTGTGTGACTTGGAGCGGAACCAACTGGTGGTGGTGTTCTCATGCCCTCGTCCTTGATGGTAGAGGTCGCAAGCTTCAGAGGTGCTGTCAGAGCCTGGAGATGAGTCTGGGATCTAGAGTTGCTTGCTGGGTTGAATGGCCTCATTCTGTGCTGCAAGTTTCTAGGATTCTACTTATTTCCAGACTGGTTAAAGATTGAGCTAGTACTTGTTGGAGCTATCATTCACTCTCGATGTACAGAAGAATGAAGTTGCGTCAGCATTTGCAAATGAATATAAATGAGGATCCAAAATGGCTTATCATAGCTTCCTAGTCAGTAACAAAGATCTGTCTACCAGCTATCCAATCAACTTTTACATTATTCCAGGGTTAACACTTGTATGACTGTTCAAGAATTTGCTGCTCATTCCGTCTAACTAAAATTTGCCCTGCCCCTCGACCTTGTACCAGAGAGGTGTAACAAGCACAGCCCTGGTCATTTGAAGGGGGTCTCTGATCCTAAGTAGAGGTCAGTGGTTTACATTTCAATTGGAATGGAACAGGGAAGCGTAGTATAAAACATTGAACTTGTGGCAGCTGTCAACCTCATCAAACCCATCCCCATCATCGAATACCCACGTTCCTCCTTATTGAACAGGGTAAGATAATATTTCTTTTAGTCACATGTACATCAAAACAGTGAAATGCATCTTTTGTGTAGAGTGTTCTGGGGCAGCCCACAAGTGTCACCACTCTTATGCCAACATAACATGCCCACAACTTCCTAACCTGTATATCTTTAGAATGTGGGAGGAAAACAGAGCACCCAGAGGAAATCCACACAGACACAGGGAGAACATACAAACTTCTCACAGACAGCTGCCAGAATTGAACCCAGGTTGTTGGCACCGTAATAGCATTACACTAACCACTACACCACTGTGCCTGCCCACAGTTGAAGAGCTTTTCATATTGTGATATGTCTTCTCCACCTCTTGTAACCCTACAAGGCTTCACTGTCTCTACTCCTGGTCTCTTTTGAATTCCTGAATATAATTACTCCATTGGTGACTGTCTTCAACTGCCTGGGCACCAGTCTCTTGTGTTTCCTATGAAGCCTCGTACCCTGTCTTTGTTTTATTCACTTTCAGATTTTGGGCATCACTGGCAAGACCAGCACCTCCTGCTCATCCATAATTGCCTCTTGGGAAGGTGTGGCTGAGGGTACAATCAAGGTTCAACTACAATGCTGGTGTGGTGCCAAACACAGGCCAATCCAGGTGAGGATGGCAGGTCCTCCTCCCTGAAGGACATTAATGAACAGATAAGTTATTAACAGCAAAGGTCCAATAGTTTGTCATTATTGTGAATACAGGCTGTTGCACATTCTAGATTATTAACCAAATTTAAATTCTACAATTGCCATGGTGGGATTTGAACTTCAGTCTCTGGGTTACAAGCTAGATAATGTAATCACTGCATCACCACTGTCTCATTAAGACTACCCCTTTGGGGGACAGTCTTTGGTCATGTCTAGGAATCAGAGTTGGCCAGTTTTCTTTGTTATATTTAAGAACTTGACAATGTTGGTAGAAGCAAGAATTATTAGTGCTGTTGTATATCTAAATTACTCATGCATTTCATTTCTTAGCCCTTGCTGTGTTTAAAGAGAATGTTCTGATTAATAATTGTGTGGAAATTGCTGTTGTACTATTGCCTTGAAGACTCTTGTTTGTATTTAGTCCTCCTCCACTTCCCTGCTCCCTGCCTCCCCCACATCATGAATGGGAACTCGCTCACACATCCCAGAATAGGTCAATAAGCTCTACAATGGTACAACTTGGTCCCAGCAGATTATCTCAATATTCTGCCACATTATTGAAGGCCTTGCTGTTATCTGTATGCACAACATGATCTAGGCCTTCGAGCCAGCTGACCCCTGACCCCATGACAAATCTACATGCCTTATCAGTAGTTATACCAAGCAGGAAGAGTGACAGTTCTTAATGAGAAATATAGCCACAGAATTTAGTAGAAATTCCAATTCTGTTGCTGGGTAAGAGATGGAGAATAATCCTGCTTCTCCTAACACTATGCAAATTGAATGCTCCCTGGGACTAGGTTGTCGAAATAATAATGACTCAAAATTTCAGATCTTAGAGCTGACATTTAAAAGCACTATCTCAGACTGCATACAGTGCTGATTTGCATCCCTGTGTGATAATGTGAAGTTGGCAGGGACTGGACCTGGTTAGTAGGAAGAGGTAGCTTAATTTGTTGTCTTCACATAGAACCCTGCAGGGATGTCTGCTCTGTATGGTGAGACCAGCATCATGTCCTACAGAGATCTTGGAGATTTCTGAACATTTCTTCCAATTCTGACCCCTTGCCATCTCTGATTTCCTTTACTGGAGGCCAGATCGCATTCTGTCGATTTGACTGACTGGAGTTTGCTTTTCAACAATTCTTCCCCTCCTTCATTACCTCTTTGTCCAAGCTTTTGGTCACCTCTCCTCATATCTCCTCCTGTGGCAACAACAATGTTGGAAACACTCAGCAGGTCAGGCAGCATCTAAAACAAGCCAACATTTACAGCTCCTCCCACCCTGTCTCTTGCAAGGACTCGATCCCTTTTTCTCAATTTCCTCATCTCAGCTGCATCTGCTCCCATGATGAGGCTTTCCACTCCAGGACATCCGAGGTCCAACTTCTTTTCTAACTGAGGCTTCCCCCTGACTGTGGTCGAGAGAGCTCACACCAGTACCTCGACCATTTCCTGCACCTCTGCTCTTGCCCCCCCCCCCACCCCTTCCAGACCTAACAGGGATAGGGTCCCCCTTGTCCTCGCATTTCATCCCACTAGCCTCTCCACTTCTCCCATCTCCAATGGGACACAGGACCCCACCACCAAAAATATCTTCCCCTCCTCACCACTTTCTGCCTTTTGCAGGGACCGGTCTCTCTGAGACTCCCTAGTTCACTCCTACCCCCCCCACCCACCATCTTGCTCTCACCCTGGGAACTTTCCACTGGCCCTGCCATAGGTGCAACACCTTCCCCTACACCTCCATCCAGGGACCCAAGCAACCCTATCAGGTGAGACAGATTCACCTGCACCTCCCTTAATATCATTTGGTGCTCCAAGTGTGGCCTCCTCTACATTGAGACCAAATGCAGACTACACGACTGTTTTGCAGGACACCTGTGCTCTGTCCATAACCATGACCTGCATCCCCCTGTTGCCAGTCACTTTAGCTCCCCCCCCCCCCCCCCCCCCCCACCACACTATCACTGATATGTCAGTCCTCGGCCTCCTCCACTGTCAGGAGAATTCCAAGTGCAAACTGGAGGAACAGCACCTCATTTTCTGTCTTGGAAGCTTGCAGCCTAACAGCCTTTTCTTCCCCACCTCCGCCCCACAACCCCGAGGCCGGCTGGCGGCTGCTCGGTCTCCTGTCACTGCTGTTTCTGTGACCCTCTCCTACGCACTGTTCTTGTTCATGTCCAACTTCCGAACAGTTCTGCTTACAAACAGTTCTCGGGAACAGAGCCCTCTCGTAACCCGAGGACAAGAACAGTAAATCTGACGACATCCTGCATAAGATAAGATTTCTTTTAGTCACATGTACATCAAAACACGGTGAAATGCATCTTTTGTATAGTGTTCTGGGGGCAGCCCACAAGTGTCACCATGCTTCTGGCACCAACATAGCATGTCCACAAATTCCTAACCTGTATGTCTTTGGAATGTGGGAGGAAACCCATACAATCACGGGGAGAATGTACAAAGTCCTTTCAAACAGCAGCCAGAATTGAACCTGGGTCGCTGGCACTATAAAGCACTATGCTAACAGCTACACTACTACGCCTGCCTGTGCATTCAAATACTTAAGGGCTTACATTCAGATTAACCTCCTCCTCCTCTCCATATCCTCAGATCATGGAGCTCTCTTCATGAGCTTATCTCACTACGTCATCTTCATTCATAAAGCAGCCACTGGTTCTGCTGAATGTCCCTGGTACACAGTATGAGCCCAAGTGATTCAGTTAAGGAAATCTGGCAGAGGAAGACTTAAAATACCAATTTAAAAGATGAGAATTGCCCAAGCAGGTAATTTTATATCAAAATTTATATCTATAACACAAATTGACATTTGTGACAAAAATATAGTAAAAGAACATATTGATGTATAGTCCATCTCCCTCTTAGCCTATTTCCTTCCATATGCCACATTCCCCACATGATTCTCCTCCCTTCCATAACCAGTTAATCTTTGGGATGTGGGAGGAAGTCGTACAATGCAGGAGACACCTTGCGTAATCACAGAGGGCACTGTGGGTCAGGGTTGAACCCAGGTCGCTGGAGCTATGAAGCAGCAGCTCAACATATGCTCCACAGTGTCATCAGTCAACCTACAACTTGAACTCAACAACCATTCAGCAGTTTAGGGCACACCAGGTAAGGGTGAATGTCAAGGGTCAGCCATGATTTTGTGCTGTGATAGACTCAAGGAGTCAATTGTCTCCCCGGTGTTAAGCACTGAACCTTTTATTCCCAAACAATATATTGTTAATTTTCTTTTAATAATCATTCATGGAATTGGGCATTTTTCATTATTATGGGAATCAAGGGATATGGGGTAAGATCAGCCATGGTCTTATTCTACAGCAGAGTAGGCAAGAGGGGCTGAATGGCTTACTTCTGTTTATGATGTTAGCACTGGCAAGGCCAGCATTTATTGTCCATTTGCAGCTCTGACAATCAAGCTGTTTCACTAGTCGTTGATTCTAGATTTATTTAATTGCTTCAATTCCATTTTGAGGTGTTATGAAAGGATTGGAACTTTCCTCTTGGAATCATTAATCTCTTAATACCAGTCGAATGACAGGAGGTACGGAAGCCTGAAGTCCCCCACCACCAGGTTCAGGAACAGCTACTTTCCTACAACCGTCAGGTTCTTGAACAGACCTGCACAACCCTAACCCTACCTCAGCAACGAAACACTACTGACCACCTCTCGCACTGCCATGGACTTGTTTCTGATTGTGTTTTTGCACTAGTAACTTATTTTGTGCAGTCTTTTTCATTGTCTTGTATAATTTATAGTCTGTTGTCTGTACCTATGTGCCTGTGCTGCTGCAAGCAAGTTTTTGACTGTACCTGTACCTCACTGTACTTGTGCACATGACAATGAACTTAACAACTATGCTACTGATCCCAAATTTGTGTCCCATTGATTGTCTTATTACCATTTAAGATGGACACTGTCTTTTAAGGTTGTGCTTCACTTGGTTAAAGTTCAATGACTTTAGGAGTGTTGAAGATGAGTAGCATTGATTTGCTTAATGGAATAAGCAGATCAGGGGGAAAGCGATGAGATGTAGATGAAAAGGGACGCAAGGACACCCATATAGAGATACAAGTTCTGTATGTTCTTCTGCCCTGGGATTTGAGATCAGGCTGTAGCCTTAAACATTTTTCTCTACAGACTTCCTGAGTGTTCCCAAGGTTTTCCCTCTTTAATTTCAGAGTTCCACATTCCCTACCAAATGACTTGGAGTGATGGCATTGAAATAGGCTACTCGATCTATCAGGAGAAACAAGAGACTGCAGATACTCAAATCTGAAGCAACAAGCAAGAAGCTGGAGGAACTCAGTGGGTGAGGCAGCATCTAATGAGAGAAATGGACAGTTGATATTTTGGGTCGAGGCACTTCATTTGGATATTCATTTCCCTCCCTAGATGCCTCCAGCTTTTTGTGTGTTTATTCAGTCTGTTCCATTCTGGATGGGCCAAATGGCCTCCCTCTGCTGTGCCACTAAGCCATTCTGTTCACTGTTGCCAGCTTTTGTGGCAATAATCCATGGTCACTGCAGTTCATAAATCATTCATTCATTTTACCTCAGTGTGATTGTTGGGCATCTCAGCTGGTCAGAAGTAACCAGAATAGGATGTTAGCTTTTCACACCTTGCTTTAAGTGTTGTTGAACTTGTGGAGATGTAACAAGTGAATGGCACTGACCTTTGAGTTAATGCATAAATGTTTTCCCACATCTTGTACAATGGCTGCACAACTGTTAACTGGTGTGGCCCTTAGCTTTGGGGATTGAATCAGAGCCAGTGGATATCAGTCTCTGCTTTGCTGGAGTTCAATATTTTCTCACTGAAGTCTTCTAACTTTGCTTTGTCTTTAGTGTCTTCCCTTGAAGACAAGGGACTCGCCTCTCAATTCCCCACCTATAAGGCACGTCAGGAATATGCTCCACTTGCCTGGATGAGGGCAACTGCAAGAACTATTGGCACAATACATGACAAAGATTTTTCTTCACCTTTTGAAGCAGTTCATCTACTTCTATCCCAGTTTTGTGGGACAAAACAGCCCACTTTGATTGGCACCTTTTTAATCATCCTAAATATTCATTTCCTCTGCACACACATGACTGCAGTATATACCGTGACAAAATGTTCTGTAGTACTCCCGAAGACTGGGCACCACATTTCCACATCGCATAGAGCTGCTGCCTTAAAATGCTAGTGACCAGGGTTCGATCCTAACCTTGGGTGCTGTCTGTGTGGAGCTTGCATGTTCTCCCTGTGACCATGTGGGTTTCCTCTTGATGCTCCAGTTTCCTCCCACATCCCAAAGAAATGCAGGTCGGTCGATTCGGTACGGTAAATTGCTCCTAGTGTGTAGGTGAGTGGTAGACTGAGGCAATAATGAGAATGTGGGGAAAATTTAAAAAAAGGGATTAATTGGTTTACTATTGTTACATGGACCAAGATACACTGAAAAACTTTTGTTTGCGTGCCATCCAGACAGATCATTCCATGCATGAGTACATCAAGGTAGTAAAAAGGAAAACAATGCAGAATATAGTGTTAGTTACAGAGTGCAGTGCAGGTAGACAATGAGGGGCAAGGGCCACAATGGGGTAGACTGGGAGATCAAGAGTCCAGTTTCTACTGTCTGATTGGATAGAAGCTGACCTTGAGTGTGGTGGTTCGTGCTCTCAAGATTTTGTATCTTCTGGGAGAGGGGAGAAGAGAGAATGACCTGGGTGGGAGGGGTCCTTGATTATGTTGGCTCCTTTCCCAAGGCAGCGGGAAGTGTAGACAGTCAATGGAAGGGAAGCTGGTTCGCGTGATGGACTGGGCTGTGTTCACAACTCTGCAATTTCTTGTGGTCTTGGGCAGAGCAGTTAGAACACCAAAAGGTAATGCATCCAGACAGGAATGTCGGATGAGTGTAAATGTTGATGGTTGCACAGACTCAATGAGCTGATGAGCCTGTTTCCTTGCTGGATCCCTCTCTGACTATAATCTATCATTAAACAGACTCTCTGCAATAAACAGCTTGTAAGTTGCTACCTAGCTGTGAATGTTCTTCAGTTAGTTTGCATTTTCTGCAATCCTGGCCCTGTGGTTTAATAATTCCTTTTGTGAAGGATGGCACTCCACTTTTGATGGATTTGCTTACAGTTGTGGGGTTTGAGGAGATGTTATATGGGTTCATACCCTGTGAATAAATGGAAATATAAATGTTAAAGAAGATTGACTGCACTATTAGTGCACTGGCTTCTAATATATGTAAACCAGTTGCCTAAAGAGAGCCCTGACCTGCGAATCTCAGATGAGTCAGTCAGTAGTCATTGTGGCAGAAAGAGCATGTTTCTGAATACAAAGAGATAATTAAGAAATAATAGGACTCCTACATGATTTATGTGCATGGATTAAGTGTCAGATTTGAAAAGTTGCAGGTTAAATTGTGATGACCTCCTGGTGCAGAGCTAAGGAATTTCTCTGTACATCATAATTTTTAAGTGCGGATGCCAAATTGCTCTTATTATAGGACTGAGCTTCCAGCTGCAATGATATTGTGGTATCTGAGTCATTCTGTGTTCGGTGTTCACAATGTGGTCTCCTCTACATCGGAGAAACCAAATGCAGTTTTGGCGATCGCGTTGCTGAGCACCTGTGTTCAGTACATTTTTATTTTGCCTGCCTCCATGTGTCACCCACCGGCTGCTGTGTCCCAATCGCACCCCTCCCTCTCCCCTACCTGCATCCATCTGTCCATCATCCTTCACCCACGCTCAGTCCACCAATCATCTTCTGGCTCCTAGTTCACCGCTATCTCTATCGGCTTCATACTGGCAATCTTCCCCCTCTACTCCGTCCTGACACAGGGTTTTGACCCAAAATGTCGTCAGTTCTTTTCCTCCACAAATGTGAGTTCCTCCAGCAGACAGTTGCTCTAGATTTTAGCATCTGCATTTCTTGTGTCTCCACCCCGAGCTCCCCTGTTGCCTGTCACTTTAATTTGCCATCTCACTCCCACTGAACTTTCTCACTGTGGCCCCCAGTATTGTTACAATGTGGCCCAAGGCAAGCTTGGGGAACAACACTTCATCTTCCATCTGGGAACTTTGCAACTTTCTAAGCTCAATACTGAACTTTCCAACTTTAGGTAACTCGTTCTTTCCTTCTGTCTGTGTCAGAACTGGTCATTGCAGGCTGACGTAATTTTGGCTCTGTTTTTCTTATTCTGTTCTTGTACTCTACTGGGTAAGTTTCACAGCCTTTCCATTAACATCTCACAAGTCCAGCAAGCTGGTCCCTTCATTATGGGAAGGATGTGGAAGCTTTAGCGAGGGTGCAGAGCAGATTTACCAGGATGCTGCCTGGATTGGAGAGCATGTCTTATGAGGATAGGTTGAGTGAGCTAGGGCTTTTCTCTTTGGAGAGAAGGAGGCTGAGAGGTGACTTGATAGAGGTGTACAAGATAAGAGGCATAGATCGAGTGGACAGTCAAACTTTTTCCCAGGGCGACAATGGCTAACACGAGGGGACATAATTTTAAGGTGATTGGAGGAAGGTATAAGGGGGATGTCGGGGTAAGTTTTTAAGAGTGGTGGGTGTGTGGAACGCACTGCTGGCAGAAGTTGTGGGGGAAGATACATTAGGGACATTTAAGAGACTGAAATACTCATGAATGATAGAGAAATGGAGGGCTACGTGGGAGGGAAGGGCTAGATAGACCTTAAAGCAGGATAAAATGTTGGCACAACATTGTGGGCCGAAGGGCCTGTACTGTGCTGTAGTGTCCTATGTTCTTTATATAAAAAAAAGCTATGTTCAATCCTTACCTCTGGTGCTGTCTGTGTGGAGTTTGCACATTCTCCCTGTGACCACATGGGTTTCCTCCAAGTGTTCCCGTTTCCTCCTGCATCCGAAAGTTGTGCGTGTTGGTAAGTTAATTGTCCACTGTAAATTGCCCCCAGTGTGTAGGTGGGTGGTGAAATCTGGTGGTGGGGGGGGGGGGCTGGGGGTTGGTGGTGGTGTTGAGAGGGATGTGGGGAATGGAATTGCTGGGTGACCCAGCAGAGACACGTTGGGCCAGAAGTTGTAAGGAAATATATACAGTATGACTCAAAAGGCAAGAGACTCAAATGAGAACCACCATTCTGCTACTTGAGAGGAGAACTGAGGGAGTGCTGCACTGTTGCAGGTGTCATGTCTTGCATGTGACATTACACCAGGTCATCTGAGATGGCTGTAAGTGATTCAGTGTCGTAAAGAGCTGGGGCATTATCCTGTCACTGTGTACCCCTCACTCAGAATTACTGAAATACAAGTGAGTTGATTGCTGCTCCCTATCATAACAGACTACACTGCTCTGTAGTGTAACATGCTTTGGGATGTGCAGAAGTTTGGAGAGGACCTGCAGAAAAGGAAGCTCTTTCTGAATATACCTGATCTTGCTTCTCAGTGGAGTGTTTCTCTAGGCTGGGTATCTGATGTAGACATTACAGTCCTTACCCAGTGACTCGTATGGAGTCAAACCTGTTTACTTCAGCACAAGATGCTCTGTCCATTTTCCAAATGAAACACCAATTCACAGTGTCAGTAAAATGCAGACCTTGGACAGAGACACCAGCACCCTCTAACTGTAGCCCAGCCACCTCAATCAAACACATCAAGCCAGTTTTTTATCATCTTGTACAAGACATTGGTGAGGTTGCATTTGGAATATTGTGTTCAGTTTTGGCCACTCTGCTATTGGAAAGATGCCATTCTGGAAAGAGTGCAGAGGAGATTTACGAGGATGTTGCTGGGACGGAATTACAGGGAGAGGTTGAGAAGGTTGGGACTTTGTTCACTGGAGTGTAGGAGAATGAGGGGTGGTCTTATAGATGTATGTAAAATCATGAGGGGCATAGATAGTGAATATGCAAGAACTAGAGGACAAGGTGAGGGGGAGAAATTTGACAGGAACCTGAGGGGCAAACTTTTTCACCAGAGGGTGGTCCGTATATGGAACGAGCTGCCGGAGGAAGTGGTTGAGGCAGGTACATTAACAATATTGAAAAGGTACTTGGACAGGTATATAGATAGGAAAGGTTTAGAGGGATATGGGCCAAATGTGGACAAATGGGACAAGCTTAGATGGGCGTATTGGTTGGCATGGACCAAATGGGCTGAAGGACCTGTTTCTGTGCTGTATGACTCTATGAATCTATCTATAGAGTCAAAGGTTTACAGCATGAATATCTGACTATAAATAATGCAGCCCTTTGGCCCAGCTTGTCCATGCTGACCGAGGTACTTTCCTGAGCTAGTCCCATTTGGCTTCTATCCTGTTAAACCTTTCCTATTCATGTACCTGTCCAAATGTATTGTAAACATTGTAATTGAACCTGCCCCTACCACTTCCTCTGGCAGTTCATTCCATTTACTCACCACTCTGGAAAAACTTGCCCCTCAGGTCCCCTTTAAAACTTTCCCCCTGCCCACTAGTTTTGGACTCTCCTACCCTGGGGAAAAAGACTGTGCCCAAGAGAAACCAAGGACTGCAAATGCTGGAATCTAGATGAAAAACAACGATGCTGGAGGAACTCGGCAGGCCAGGCTGCATCCGTGGTGAAAAGCAGGCAGTCAATGTTTTTGGTCAGACCCTTCAGGACTGTCCATCCACTTATCTGAGTCCCTTGTGATTTTATAAACCTCCATAATGTTACCCTTCAGCCTCCCCTGCTCCAGTGAAAACAGTCCCAGCCTATCCAGTCACTCCTTATCCTCCCTGTCCCAGGAATCAGTGTGGTGAAACTATTGCACTCTCACTCATGTCCATGCCAACCATGTACTCACCTGTGCTCATCTTACTTGCAGCCTTCTGTGCCTTGTTGAATCAAGTGCTTGTAGTTAAATACTGACAGAGTAACTGTCTCCATCACCCACTTGTTTTTGATGAGATGTTGATTCACATTTGCTTCCGCTGCTACATCCCTTTTATTAGCAAATGTATCTGAATGCGAATGATTCCAAATGAAACTTCACCCTTCACTTGGATCTACTCACAATATGGGTATGTTCAAGACATTCAGTGTTTTTCAAATCACATTCCAAGATCCTCACATCATGCTATGTGTCAGCATATGTGTCCTCTTGACCTCTCTCTGCAACAGCCCTGACTCACTTTACTTCAATACTTAAACAAATAACACCTAATACCTTCCTAGAGAGAAGACCTGTATACAATATTCTAGGTGTGGTCTCAATGGGACTTATACAATTGGAGTAGGACAATTTTACTCTTGTGGTTGGATCCTTTTGCAACAAAGGCCAACATAATTCCTTGTTACACCTGCATGCTAACTTACACTTGCCTACAAAGACATGGGGTGTACAAGACCTTGGTAAGGCCTCATTTGACATACTGTGTGCAGTTCTGGTTGCCCTGGTACAGGAAGGATGTCATTAAACTGGCAAAAAAGATTTACAAGGATGTTACCAGGACTGGAGGGCTTGGGTTATTAGAAAAGGATGGATAGGCTAGGACTTTTCCCCTGCAGTGTAGGAGGCTGAGGGGTGACCTTATAGAGGTATATGAAATCATGAGGGACATAGATTAGGTGAAAAGCCAGTCTTTTCCCCAGGGTAGGGGAGCCCAAAACTAAAGGATATGTTTAAAGTGAGAGGATAGAATGACTCTGAGCTTAATGAAAGAAACTCACCACCATCATAAAGTGCCTTGCTTTCCTATGGGACCCTGCAGAGCACACAGCTCTTTGCAGCCAATGATGCAAGTATGAAAATCTAGTCACTTTTACAAGCTAGGACACACAGCAACCAACTTTCACACTGAAAGCTCCAATAAACACCAATCTGATAATGACAGGCTTTAGAGTAAAATCCACAAGGCTGAAAGTAGTGTTGTTACTTTATATTGCAGAAGATACTAAAATAGGTGGTGTTGTAGACAACGTGAAAGGTTACAAAAACTTACAGGGGGATCTTTATCAGCTGCATATGTGGGCTGAGGATTGGCACATGGCTTTCAATCCAGATAAATGTGAGGTATTGGATTTTGGGAGATCTAACCAGGATAGGACTGATGCAGTGAACAGTGGGCCCCTGGGGAGTGTTATAGAACAGAGGGACCCAGGATTGCAAATGCATAGTTTGCTGAAAGCGACATCACAGGTAGATAGGGTGGTGAAGAAGGCATTTGGCACGCTGGCCTTCAGTCAGGACACTGAATATAGGAGTTGGAAAGTTATGTTGCAGTTATAAGATGTTAATATCCTATATGAGATGTTGGTACGGTCACACTTGGAGTATCGTGTATAGTTTTGGTCACCCTATTATAGGAAAGATGTTATTAAACTAGAAAGAGTGCAGAAAAGATTTACCAGGATGTTGTCTGGACCTGGGGGGCCTGTTACAAGGAGAGGTTGTGTAGACTAGGACTTTATTCCCTGGAACGTAGGAGATTGAGGGGTGACCTGATAGAGGTATATAAGATCATGAGGGGCATAGACAGGGTGAAAGCACATCATTTTTTTTTCCCAGGGAGGAGGTGCTAAAAACAGATGAGAGATTTAAAAGGGACATCAGGGACAGCTTCTTCATGCAAAGGGTGGTGAGTATTTGGAATGAGCTGCCAGAAATAGTGGTTGAGGTGGGCACACTAGCAATGTTTAAAAGCCATCTAGATAAGTACATGGAGAGGAGAGGTTTAGAGGGCTATGGGCCAAACACAGGCAGATGGGACTAACTCGCTGGGCAACAGTTGGCATGGATGAGCTGGGCCGAAGGGCCTGTTTTCATGCTGTGTATGCTTTGTTATTACAATCCTGCATTGTTGCATTCCCTTTTAAAGAGACTCTCGTGTTTGCAGAAGAAACTCAGAATCACAAAAGAGAGACACAAGACTGCAGTTGCTGGAATATGGAGCCACAAACAATCTGCTGGAGGAACTCGAGAGATTCTGCAGATGCTGGAAATCTGGAGCAACACAACACAATGCTGGAGGAACTCAGCGGGTCAGGCAGCATCTATGGAGGGAAATGAACAGTCGGTGTTTCGGGCTGAGAGCCTTCATCAGACCTGCTGAGTTCCTCCAGCACATTGTTAGAATCAGGAAAACCTTGTAGCAAAGTGATAGCTAAGGAAAAATACATAGACGAAGAAAATCAGTGTGTTTCTTTCAATTACATATGCAAGATGTGTTATGTTATTGCTCTGCGATGTTATTACTTTTCCCTTCTAAGAATACAGTCCATCTTTCCTCTTTATGGATGCAGTGTCGAGTTCTGAGCATGCCCCATATCTTGGGAGTGGCAATCAAGCAGCCATTGTTTCCATCCTGTTCAATGGTGAGACTGTATTTAATCAACATTATAGTCATAGTTATACAGCAGTGGAATCCACCCTTCATCCCATCTTGTCCATGTTGACCAAGATGTCTACTTGAGTTAGTCCCATTTCCCTGCATTTGGCCCATAAATCAGAATTCTCCCAGGAAACTTGGGGCAATGGAGTGAACACCAGAAAACAGCAGGAGTAGGTCACCAAGCCCCTCAAACCTACCTCACCATTTAATGTGATCATGGCTGACCTACCCAGGCCTCAATTTTTTTCCCTGTGCCAGATCCCTACAGCCCTCAATCCCCTGATCTTCAAGAATGTTCATCTACCTACATCTTTAAATACTTCTATTGATCTAGTCTCCGCAACTCTCTGGGGCAGAGGACTCCAGAGCTACTGGAACACATGTATTTGAGGTGAGAGGGGGAAAGTTTAAGGGAGGCGTGCGGGGCAGGTTTTTTGCACAGCAGGTGATGGGTGCCTGGAACGGGCTACCAGGGGTGGTGGAGGAAGCGGATCCAATAGTGGTGTTTAAGAGGCTGTTGGGTGGATACATGAATATGCCAGGGATGGGGGGATATGGATCATGTTCAGGCAGAAGAAATTTAGTTTAATTTGGCATCGTGTTCAGCACAGACATTATGGGCGGAAGGGCCTGTTCCTGTGCCGTACTGTTTTATGTTCTGTGTTCTATATTCACCACCCTCTGTGAAAAGAGATTTCTACATACCCCTGTTTTAAAGACTGGGGCCTTATCTTGAAACTATATCCCTTCATTTGAGATTCTTCCACTAGTGAAAACACCTCGACATCTGAGAGAAGAAATTTGGTCTCTTTTCTGGTTCAAATAAATGATTTATTGTTTTCAAAGTGCAACCCCTTGTGCTAGATTCTTCTACAAGAGTAAACATACTCTCTATCCAGCCTGTCAAGATGCCTCAGGATCTTATATATTTCAATCAAATTCATTTTAAAGGAAAGAGTAATCTCAGTGTCAGTGACCATTGTTGGATTGTTGTAAAAGCACATCTGCTTCATTAATGTCCTTCGGGGAAGGACATTTGCTATTATTACCTGCTTTGACCTTTGTGATTCCAGACCCACCTATGTACTTTGCCATTAACCACCTCTCCAGTTCAAGCACAATGAGGGATAGGCAATAAATGCTGGCATGGCCGGTGATGTCCACATCCCATAATCAAATAAATAAAAAGGAAATGGGGGTGGGTTAAAGCCCAAAAAATGGAAGAGTTTTGAGATTTTGGTGGGATGCAAAGGAGAGGGAGTTAAAATGCACATTATACCATTTTTGAATCAATTGACTATTCTGATGCTTAAAATCCACTAGAAATGTTGATTTTTAGGACATTACATGGTGTGCATGAGCTACCATCCCTGAAACACTCAATTTATTGTTCACTGAATGTTTTATCTCAATTTGGCACTTCTAAGGGCTATTGTGGGCTTAATCCTTACAGTACAATGTAAATACATAGGCAGCTTGTAATAGCTTGTTCATTAGGGTAAGCACTTGTTTTGACAGTTTTTTTGCACCAAAGATTGATTAGGTCATGTCTATGATTGATAGGAGTTTAAAATCAGCCTTAGCTTCTGCTTGTGGTAAACAGGCTCGGGGAAATTCCAGTCTCCCTGAAACAAATGTTCTTCAAACACATTTGCAGCTGGCACACTGTGTCATTGACATCTTTCACTAATAACTGACTTCAGTACATGATTGGAATGTTAGCCCCATATAGTATGGAAACCCAGCATAACACATTTTTAAAAATGCCTTATTTTTGTCCCGTCCTCTTTCCAATTAACTCAATTTTTCTCGATGCAGGGTTTTGACCCAAAATGTTGACAATTCCTCCCCCCCTCTCTCCCCCCCCCCCCCCACAGATGCTGTTTGACTCTGAGTTTCTCCAGCAGATTGTGTGTTGCTCCAGATTCCAGCATCTGCCGTCTCTTGTGTCTCCTTTCTCACTTGTTACTCTAGTTAACCAATTTTTTTTTTTGTTAACTAAAATATCTGACATCTCTGCCATCTTATTTCCTCGTCCCTTGCAAACCACTCCCCCATGAAGTTTGGAAGGATGATCGTTTCAGAATGCTCAACTGAGCAGGTGACAGTGTTAACCTTTCTGAGCTACAGCAAGTTAGGATGGGGTGAGAACATTTTATCTTCAGAGGGAGATAGGCAGGAAATAGGTCTGTGAGGATGGAACTTGGTGTGGAGTTAAGAACAAGAAACAGAAGCCCCCCTTGCCTATCCAAAGGATCAAGGATTCTTAAGATCATAAGAATAACCTATGCCTCAGAGCCATTTTCTTGCAGTAGCTTTTTATTTTTAGAGTCCTTTAATATATAAAAATCTCTACCATATCTTGAATGTACAGGGACTGAGCCTGCACAAACCTCTTGTGTAGACAATTCCAAAAATTCATCACCTTTGGGGTGAAACAAAATCTCTTCCCTTCTCTGCCATGAATGGCCAAACATTTATTTGGATACTGTGATCTCTGCTTTGTGACACTGCAGTCAGGGGAAATATTATGCCTGCATCTCCCCGTCAAGAGTTTTGAACTCTTCAATAGGACCTTTCAGTCCTTTCGAGAACAAAGACAGTCCTTTGTAGGACAACATCGCCTGTTTCAGGAATCAATCTGATGAACTTTGTTGCACTCTAAATAGTAGGGAGACCAGACAGACCGGTATACAATATTCCAGGCACAATCTCGCCAGTGTTCTATATAATTAGAGCAAGACATCTTTACTCTTGTACTCAAATCCTCTTGCAACAAAGGCCAACATCTCGCCATCCATCCTAATTGTACCTGCATGTAAGCTTTCAGTAATTTGTGCAGGCCAACACCTTGCAATCACCCACATTTAAAAATTAGTCCACCAATCTATTTTTTCCACCAAAGTAAATGACCTCACATTTTTCCACATTTTATTCCATCTGCCATGCCTTTGCCCATTCACTTAACCCACCTATTTCCCCTGAAGCTTCTTTTCAATCCAGATTGCCACCATTCTTTGTATCTTTGACAGACTTGGATATATTACACTTGGTCCTTGCATCCAGATCATTGGTATAGATTGTGAACAGCTGGGCATCCCCACACCATTCCCTGCAGCACCTCACTGGTCCCAGCCTCTCAACCTGAGAAAGACCTGTATATTCTGTTTTCTGTCCATTAACCAATCCCCAATCTCCACCAGTATATTAACCCCCAATATCACATTTTCTAATTTTGTTTAACATCCTCTTGTGTGGCATATTATTGAAAGCTTCTGAAAGTCCAATCACACCACATCTTTTGCTTTGGCCTGTTAATTCCAACTGCAAGAAATTGTCAGATATGTCAAGCATGATTTCTCTTTCATAAAATCACGTTGACTTCGCTCAATCCAATTGTTTTTTCTTTGAAGTACCCTCTTGCCACTTCCTTAACAATAGATCCCAGTATTTTCTCTACTGCTGACATCAGGCTAACTGCTCTGTGGTTCCCTGTGTTCTCTCTCCCACCTTTCTTAAGCAGTGGGGTTGCATTTACATCCTTAAATTACAGAATCCCTGGAATTTTGAACCATGATAATCAGTGCATCCATAGTTTGCTAGAAGGGAAAGGGTTTGCCCAGAATGCATCCCCTTCCTCCTCCTCCCCACCCCCCCTGTATTCCTGAGAACAAATGAAATGAATACATTGGATTTTGTAGGATTTATGGCAAAGGAACAAACCATTTGGCCAAACCAGCCCATGCCAGGATCTATGCTTCACTCAGTTTGGGGTTGGTTGGGGTGTTGAGTACAAAAATCAAGAAGTCATGTTGCAGCTGTATAAACCTTTGGTTAGGCCACATTTGGAGTATCGTGTGCAGTTCTGGTCACCGCATTAGAGCTCACCTGCAGAGGCTTTGGAAGGGGCTGCAGGAGAGGGTCACTAGAATGTTGCCTGGATTAGAGGGTATTAGCTTTAAGGAGAGGTCGGACAAACTTTGTTTACTCTTGAGCGTCGGAGGCTGACGGGAGACCTGATAGAAGTATACAAAATTATGAGAGTCATAGGTAGGGTAGATAGTCTTTTTCTCAGGGTGGAAATGTTAAAATCTAGAGGGTACAGCTTTAAGGTGAGAGGGGGAATGTTTAAAAGGAGATTTATGAGGCAAGTTTTTTTAGAGAGTGCAGAGCATGGTGACACATTGCAAGCTGCTCTCTACAGATCTACTCATTACCCTTACTATAATTATTCTACACTTTTAAATTTACCTGTACTACTTCAATGCGCTCTGTACTAACTCAATGTAACTGCACTATGTAATGAATTGACCTGTATGATCGGTATGCAAGACAAGTTTTTCACTGTACCTCTGTACAAGTGACAATAATAAACCAATACCAAGGTGCCTGGAATGCATTGCCAGGGCTAGTGATGGAAACAGATACAATAACAATGTTTAAGAGGCATTTAGAAAGGCATGTGAACAGGCAGGAAATGGAGGGACAGACCATGTACAGGTAGATGGGATTAGTTTGAATTGGCATCATGGTTAGCACTGACTTCATGGGCCAAAGGGTCTGTTCCTGTGTTGTACTGTTCTATATTCCATGTCTCCTCTGTGTAACACTCTATTTCCCTCCTCATATGCCTGTCCATCCTCACCTTAAGTAAATTTATACCATTGCATATTGGATTTCTTGTTGACTGTTCTATATCAATAGCCTCCAATTCTGCTCTTCCTCACAAGTGAAACATTCTCTCTGCACCCACTCTATCAAAATGCTTCATCATTGTAAAGACCTCTGTCACATCAGCCCTTGGCCTTTCTTCCAGAGTGATATCAAACCTCAAAGAGAGCTGTTTACTCCCCACCTTGCACTGAATAAACCTAATCCAAAGAGAACAAATGTGGAATTTGACTACATTCTCCATCTCTAAACATGTACATCAAAATTGGCTGTTAGTTAGTGCCTGTATTTGGGTGCCCTGAAGCCTTTACAAGTCCAAACACACCACATCCACTGCTTCACCCTTATCCATTCTGGTTATTAGAAAGTCAAGGAACTCAAAAAAAAACACTCCAAAACCATCTTGTCCACCAGTTTAATTTTCACCATCTTTACTACTACTGATGTAAAGCTAACTTTGAACTTTCTTATTTACTCTCTCCCATTGCTTCTTAAATAGTGGGATCACATTTGCTATCTTCTAATCTATGGGAAACATCCTAGAATCTCTGGAATTTTGAACAATGACAAACAGTGTATCCATGAACTCTCACAACCACTTACTAAGCCCAATTATTCCACCTCATTGGCATCATTGGTTCCAGGATAGTTGGCTCAAAAACTAAACCAGTGAGATATCCT
This sequence comes from Pristis pectinata, assembly GCF_009764475.1. NCBI lineage: Eukaryota > Metazoa > Chordata > Chondrichthyes > Rhinopristiformes > Pristidae > Pristis > Pristis pectinata. The sequence goes on along the minus strand of NC_067436.1, from coordinate 13,651,218 downwards.
GGTACCTGCTATATCAGAATCAGGTTTATTATCATTGTCTTATGTGTTCTGAAATTTGTTATTTTAAGGCAGTAGTACAGTGCAAAGGCATAAAATTACAATAAATTACAAAATAAATAGTGCAAAAAGAAAGGTATAACGAGGTTGTGTTCATGGACCGTTCAGAAATCTGATGGTGGAGGGGAAGAGGCTGTTCCTAAATCGGAGTGTGGGTCTTCAGGCTCCTGTACCTCCTCCCTGATGATAGTAAAGTGAGGAGGTCATGTTTCAGATGGTGAGGGTCCTTAGTGATGGATGCCGCCTTCTATGAGACACCTCCTTTTGAAGATGTCCTCGATGGTGAGGGTGCGGGTTGTGCCTGTGATGGAGCTGGCTGTGTCTACAATCCTCTGCAGCCTCTTGTGATCCTATGTATTGGAGCCTCCATACCAAGCTGTGATGCAACCAGTCAGAATGCTCTCCACCAAACATCTCTAGAAATTTGCAAGTCTTTGGTAACATACCAAATCTCCTATAACCTCAATAACCAACAGAATATTGAAAGGCTGGATAGAGTAGACATAGAGAGGATGTTTCCAGTAGTGGGAGAGTCCAGGACCAGAAAGCACAGCCTCAGAATAGAAGGACATCCCTTTAGATCAGAGATGAGAAATTTCTTTAGCCAGAGGGTGGTAAATCTGTGGAATTCATTGCCACAGACGGCTGTGGAGGCCAAGTCATTGGGTATATTTAAAGCAGAGGTTGTTAAATTCTTGATCAGTAAGGACGTCAAAGGTTATGGGAAGAAGGCAGGAGAATGGGGTTGAGAGGGAAAAATAAATCAGCCATGATCGAATGGCAGAGCAGACTTGAAGGGCTGAATGGCCTAATTCTGCTTCTATGTCTTGTGGTCTTCTAACTGCTAACAAAGTGGAGCTACTCGTGTGCCTTCTTTGTGATTTTCATGGTAGCCGGCACTCTTGACCAACTATTGGTTCCGAATACATCAGAGTTTATTTTTGTTCAGTGTCAACAAGCTCAGCAACCAGCCCTCCATTTCATTTTCCTCTACTTATTTGGAGAATTAAACGCTCCAGTACTGTTATTAACTGTGATAACCTGTGATTGCCCACAGTTATCTGCTGCATTGCAAACCTCCCTTCATCCTGATTTAATGCCTTGGACCTCGGCCTTGACATTTAATCAACACAAGAAGCCTTCAATGCTTCAACTCTTAGTGACGGACGAAAGTCATTGCCTGTTGCTCAAATAGAATTGCCACAACTGTACTTTGTGCTGTTGTGAAAAGAGTAGAATACAGTTGAGGAAGTATGGCCAGCCAACAAGCAATAATTGAATTTCTGTAGCTGCTTGATCGTGGCAAAACAGCCAAAGGACTAAAGCACTACTGGCTGCCTATAGCTAACCCTAAGGTCGTCATGAACACATTTAGGTCTCAGAAGAGGGAGTGGGTTATTCACAAGGCAGAACATGAGTCTTCAAGTTGCTGCTGCAGTCACTGTCTGTTCCAGTCACTGCCATTGTTTAGGGTGGGAGTTCCTGAGCTAAGAGTCGCACAGAAGCAGGCCCTTTGGCCCAACTGGTCCATGCCAACAAAATTCCCATCTAAACTATTCCCATTTGTCCACGTTTGACACATATCCCTCTAAACCTTTCCTATCCGTGTACCTGTCCAAGTACCTTTTAAATGTTGTTAATGTACCTGCCTCAACCACTTCCACTGGCAGCTTGTTCCATATACGGACCACTCTCTGGGTGGAAAAAGTTGCCCCTCAAGTTCCTATTAAATCTTACCTCTCTCATCCTAAACCTGTGTCATTTAGTTCTTGATTCCCTAACCATGGGGAAAAAAAAACTGCGTGTTCACCCTATCTATACCCCTCATAATTTTATACACCTCTATAAGATCACCCCTCATTCTCCTAGCTCCAATGAATAAAGTCCCAACCTGCTCAACCTCCCTCCATAACTCAGTCCCTCGTGTCCTGGCAACATCCTCGTAAATCTCCTCTCTCCAGCTTAATGGCATCTTTCCTATAGCAGGGTGACCAAAACTGAACTGAAGGAAGTATGAGATACACAGGCTGGGATTGGAGAGACACAGACCTTTTGGGGAGTTATATGGTTGCAGATCACAACCACAGTAAGTACATGATAAGATTGGTATTGGTTTATTATTATAAATTTGTACCGAGGTACAGTGAAAAACTTGTCTTGCATACCGATCGTACAGGTCAATTCATTGCACAGTGCAGTTACATTGAAGTAGTACAGGTAAAAACAATAACAGTACAGAGTAAAGTGTCACAGCTACAGAGGAAGTGCAGTGCAATAAGGTGCAAGGTCACAAGGTAGATCGTGAGGTCAGAGTCCATCTCATTGTATAAGGGAACCATTCAATAATCTTATCACAGTGGGGTAGAAGCTGTCCTTGAGCCTGGTGGTACGTGCCCTCAGGCTCCTGTATCTTCTACCTGATGGAAGAGGAGAGAAGAGAGAATGACCCAGGTGGGTGGGGTCTTTGATTATGCTGGCTGCTTCGCCAAGGCAGCGAGAGGTAAAGGCAGAGTCCAAGGAGGGGAGGCTGGTTTCCGTGACGCGCTGGGCTGTGTCCACAACTCTCTGCAGTTTCTTGCGGTCCCGGGCAGAGCAGTTGCCACACCATGCCGTGATGCATTCAGATAGGATGCTTTCTATGGTGCATCAGTAGGATTGAGATATTGCTGGAATGGGTACCAGTGAGCAAAGGATAACAGGGAAATGTAGCGTGGAGGGGAGAACTGACCTCTTGTGACCTACCAATCATCCAACAAGCACCTAAGACAGAGGCTAGTGAGCTGGTCGGCACACGGCGAAGAAAGCTGAGCGAGAGCTTCAGGTGGGTTCCTTCCCCTCAACTGGAAGAGAAGCCCCAGTGGTGAATGAGATCAGGAGAGGCGTAGGGAAGCAGCAGCAACCAATAAGAGGTCAAGAGTTCAGGTATGCTAACGACTGTCAGCAGCCTGTTGCTAATGGGTTAATGGCCTGTAAACACTTATCAAAAGGCTTGAGAAGAGACGTAATGAGCTGGAAACTGTACAAAAGGTCATCCCAGTCAAGCTGGTAAAAGTTGACGGAGGGGTGGGTGCAGGTGGTGTGGGCGGACAATGCATTATGAAGACAGGGAGGGCTATGAAAGTTGAGCATTGTAAAGCGTTGATCATAACCTAAGAAACAGGAGCCGGATCAGGCCACTTGGCCCCTCGAACCTACATGTGCTGTTCAATAAGATCTTGAAGTTGGCCTCAGCTCCACTTCCCTGTCTGGTTCCCATAACCTCCCAACACTGAATATATTCAATGATCCAGCCTCCATCTCCCTGATCAGACAATTCCACAGATGCTAAGAGAAGAAATTCCTCCTCATCTCTATCTTAAATAAATGACCGCTTATAAGATCTTTTTATTAGTCACATGTCCATCGAAACACACAGTGAAATGCATCTTTTGCGTAGAGTCCTCTGGGGGCAGCCAGCAAGTGTTGCCATGTTTCCGGTGCCACCATAGCATGCCCACAACTTCCTAACCCATATGTCTTTGGAATGTGGGAGGAAGTGGGAGCACCTGAGGAAACCCACCAGACACGGGGAGAACGTACAAGCTCCTTACAGACAGTGACCGGAATTTGAACCTGGGTCTCTGGCACTGTATAGCGTTACGCTAACTGCTACACTACGGTTGCCTATGCTGTTTGTTCTGGATTCCCCCACCCAGGGAAAACATCCTCTCAGCATCCACCCTGCCAAGCTCCTCAGGATCATTTTTCAATACGATCTAAACTCCAATGATTACATGCTCAATTGCTCAACCCTTTTCTCAGAAGACCCAACCACTTCACCTCAGGAATCCATTGGATGAATAACTTCCAATCCCTCCGTAAGTTCCTCCAAAAGTAGGGAGTACACATCCCTCCCCACCATCAGTGGTATCTACAGGATGCACTGCCTCAGAAGGTAGTCATCAAAGATCCCCACTATCCGGGCCGTGCCACCTTTTTGCAACTACCATCGGGCAGGAGGTACAGAAGCCTGAAGTCCCATACCACCAGCTTCAAGAACAGCTACTTCCCTTCAACAAGTCAGTTCTTGAACCAACCTGCACAACCCTAATCACTACCTTAGTATAGCACCACTATGACCACTTTGCACTACAATGGACTTTAGTTTTTTTGTCCTAATTTTGTCCCTGCTTGTGAAAGTTGCATTTAATTTATGTTTAATTTTGAGCGTAACACTATTACAGCACCGGCAACCCAGGTTCAATTCCAGCCACTGTCTGTAAGGAGTTTATACGTTATCCCCGTGTCTGCATGGGTTTCCTCCGGGTGCTCTGGTTTCCTCCCACATTCCAAAAAGATGTACGGGTTAGGAAGTTGTGGGTATGCCATGTTGGCGCCGGAAGTGTGGCGATACTTGCGGGCTGCCCCCAGAACACTGTGCAAAAGATGCATTTCACTGTGTTTTGATGTACATGTGACTAATAAAGATATCTTATCTTATGAATGTTGTGTATCTAATGCAATATGCCTGTGATGCTGTTGCAAGTAAGTTTTTTTTATTGCACCTGCACGTACTTGTGCATATGACAATAAACTCGACTTTGACTTTGACAAGGAGGACAAAACTTGAGGTGTGCCTCAATGTCCTGTAGTTGTAGTAGGACATCTCTACTTTTACACTCCATCCCCTTTGCAAGAAAGGGCAACATCCCATTTGTCGTCTTGGCTACTCACAAGAAAATAGGAGCAGGAGTAGGCCACTCGGCCCCTCAAGCCTGTTCTGCCATTCAGTACGATCATGGCTGATCTACCCCAGGCCTCATCTCATCTCTCTGTGTTACACCCCCATAACCCTCAATCCTCCCAATCTTGCAAAAATGTTTCTAACTCCACCAAATACTTCCAATGATCTAGCCTTCACAACTCTGGAGGCAGAGAATTCCAGAGGTTCACCACTCTGCCAGAAGAAATTTCTAAATACCTCACTTCTGAATGACTGACCTCTTATCTTGAAACTGTCTCCTCGTTTGAGATTCTCCCACTAGTGGCTTTGAAGAGGGCACAGAAGAGGTTCACCAGAATGCTGCCTGGATCAGAGGGCATCTGCTATATGGAGAGGTTGAACAAACTTGCGTTGTTTTCTCTGGAGCGGCAGAGGCTGATGGGAGACCTCAGAGGTTTATAAAAATTGAGAGGCATAGATGGAGTAGACAGCTGGTATCTTTTTCCCAGGGTTGAAATGTCTAATACTAGAGGGCATACATTTAAGCTGAGAGGAGGGTAAGTTCAAAGGAGATGTGCGGGGCAGGCTTTTTACACAAGGTGGTAGGTGCCTGGGATGCGCTGTCTGGGGTGGTGGTGGAGGCAAATATGACAGAGGTGATTAAGAGGCTCTTAGATACGCACGTGAATATGCAGAGAATGGAGGGATATGAACCATGTGCAGGTTGAAGGGATTAATTTAATTAGGAGTCATTAGCTTAATTAGTTTGGCACAACATTGGGCTGAAGGGCCTGTTCTTGTGCTGTACTGTTCTATGTTCTAGTGAAAACTCTCATGTTAACTTTCTGTCCATTTGTATACGAGGGCTTTCAGATTCCTCTGTACAGCAGCATTCTGTAGTCTCCCTAAGTGACGTTCTCTCCTCGATATCTGTAATTGAGTTTATATTGAAGTGACAACTAATTTCCCATATCTTGTTCCATGGTATCCTTACCCAGAGATATGGCCAGAACTGGGAGCGTTAGAGGGTCAGTGATAATTCCACCAGGGAATTTGAGGAATATCTTTATTCTGAGAGTGGTTAGAATGAGGAGCTTGCTAGCCTAGGCATGGTCGAGGTGGATATCAGGGGTAAGTATGAGGAAAGCATGAAAATCACAGGAGAGAGGAAGGAATAGATGTTGATACCATTGCACCAAGTGGGCATAAAAGACTACTGCTGTGCTGTCTGGGTTTGAAGGGAAACTTGAACTGACCGCATTCAACAAGAGCATCTTAAAGCAGGAAATGGGGGCGAGGTTTGGGAGGGACACACACACACACACTTTCATATGTACCTGTCTACACATGCATACACACGTCTCAACATACACATGTACTTGTTTACACACACGCATGCATACACACACATTCACATATACACACATCTAAACACACACTTACACATATACCAGTCTACACAAACGTACACACACACAAACAAAATGTCATACAGACACATGCACACATAGGTGTTCCTACAGACACATAACCACCCACTCCTTACCTCTGTTATTCTGGTTACTGATTGAAGTACCCTGCAAAACAAATAATTAACCTTTGATTAATATTCAAATCAAAACTTTGAGGAGCAGTGTCCAGCTCCAAGTGATCCCTTGCTCAGTCTGACAGGTAGCCGTCTCGAACCAGCATCTGCACGTCGTGTCACGGTGCACTGAACTGGGCTCAGGCACCAAGACAGAAGAGATTGTGCTTTGGCCTTGTGTAGAGAGGGGTGGGGCCTTGGCTTTACGGCACACTTATTTTAAAATTTTATTTACAGCGTGGTAACAGGCCCCTTCTGGCCCAACGAGTCCATGCCGCCCATTTTAAACCCAAATTAACCTACCCGTACGTCTTTGGAATGTGGGAGGAAACCGGACACCCGGAGGAAACCCACGCAGACACGGGAGAACGCACAAACTCCTTACAGACAGCGACGGGAATCGAACCCCGATCGCTGGTGCTGTAATAGCGTCGCGCTAACCGCTATGCTGACGTGCTCTGCTGCATCACATCAATGTGAGACGGTTTGCGTGTTTACAGAATCAACGGCAGCGAATGATCCAGTGGATCATGGAAGTAGATTTGTTCAACTTTCCAGTAACGTTCACACAAAGCTCCTTTTGTTAGCAGACTGTTTCCACATTTGTCTCCTCCAGCTGCCTCAATTATCATTGAAACTAGTATTTTTCTCTGTGTGTGTGTGTGTGTGTTTGTGTAAATGTGTATGTGTGAATTCTAACTCTTCCTAATCCTGATGAAAGGTCAGTGACCTGGAGCGTTAACTCTTTTGTCTCCCCGCAGATGCTGCATTACCTGCTGAGTATTTTGAGCATTTTCTGATTTTAATTTAAGATTGAGTGTGTGCGACTGCAGTGGTGGTGCTAACCCACCCAATCATTGTTAAACACACCTGCTCAGCACTGTTTTGCACCCCTCCCCAACACCTGTGTTTTGGATTTCAAATCATATAAGCTTGTGGGAATCTGTAGGAAATCCAGAGAGCCAATCTCACTTAAAGTGGCAGTCTTGCAAAGTAACATGCTCAAAATTTCACTGCATCCCTCCACCAGGAGAGAATCGCTGACAGCAGGATAAATTGGGAAAACTACTCCTGATGTCCAAGAGAGATAAAAAGGGGAAGAGAAATAAAGGGAGACAGGAGGAAAGGAAGAGAAAGGAAGGTGAAAGAAAAAAGAAAGTGGAAGGGGAAAAAAAACATTTTGCCTTCAACTGAGTGAAAGATCTCAATGTGTACAATAGGAGTGATTATCACAATAAAAGGGCAAAGGGGGAGAAAAATTTTGATCAAAAGGACAGAAGTTATGAAATATTTTAACTTGAGCAGCACAGCGGTGCAGCTAGCAGAGCTGCTGCCTCACAGCTCCAATGACCCGGGTTCAATCCCGACCTCCAGTGCTGTCTGTGTGGAGTTTGCATGTTCTACCTGTGACCATGTGGATTTTCTCCTGGGTGCTCCGGTTTCCTCCACGTCCCACAGACATGAGGGCCGGTAGGTTAATTGGTCATTGTAAATTGCCCCCTGGTGTGTAGGTGAGTTGTAGAATCTGGGGGGAGTTGATGAGAATGTGGAGAGAATATAATGGTTTAGGTTAGGATTAGTGTGAATGGGTGCTTGATGGACGGTGCACACTGTGGGCCACAGGGCCTGTTTTGTTGCTGTATCTCTGTGACACTAGGACATTCATCCACAATGCCTCAAATTAAAGTTCCACCTCTCACCCATGAGGTCACCCTTAAGTAGCCAGAGCAAGACTTAGGTCCACAACTGCAGAGTTGGGGGCCTAGACTTTTATGCCAGAACCAACTCCCACCAGCTTAGTTTTTTTTCTCTACCACGTCCCTGCTGATCACTGACATACTCACGGACAATTGGGATTGTGTTGTTGCTGTTTGAACTCACTGCCTTGTTATCTTTCATCAAGTGCTTTTTAGTTTTATTTGAGTTGTTTTATGATTCTGCCTCGAGACAGAACATTGATTTTTCTTTTCTCTGACTTATTTGCAGCCACCACTGCAACAGACAGGAGCTAATTAATTATCAGAGCAACACATCACCCCACAGTGGTGGAAGGTGTACATTACTTTTCTTCCCACATCTTAACGACAGTCCAACAGTTTCTGGTATGGTTGCGAATGAGTCATAGAGCTGAATGATTGGCTTTTTGTTGTAATTTGATCTCTAAGTTGCACACCAAAATGGCAGTGGCATTGTATCTCCTCAGGGACTTTACTTTCAATGGGTAACAAAGCCTCATCTTTCAATATGCTGGAGGAACTTAGTGGGTCAGGCAGCATCTGTGGAGGGAAAAAATGTTGACTCTTCGGGTCAAAACCCTGCATCAGGACGGACAGAGGGCACAAGACTGATCACTACAGTTTAGCAACACTATGGCCAATTTGACCACTTTGCACTAAAATGGACTTCATTTTTTTTTTGTTCTAATTGTGTTCTTTTCTTGTAAAATTGGTATAATTTATGTTTAATTTATGTTTTTCTTGTGAATGCTGCTTATAGGATGCTATGTGCCTGCGATGCACCTGTGTATACGTTTACATGTGCATATGACAATCAACTCCACATGACAGGGACCCAAAATGCCAACAATTCCTTTCGTCCCACAGACGCTGAGTTCCTCCAGCAGATTGTTTGTTGCTCCAGATTGCAGTGTCTGCAGTCACTATTTTTTTCTCCAAAGCCTCACCATCTCCCTGGAGTTTGAGTTCTGCAGTGAATATTCTGGACATTTGGCATTCATTTTATCTTCATCTTATCACCAACATTCTCTTTCTTGTTTCCTAACTTGGCCTGATTCCAATGAAAGTGTAACACTGCTTCTTCCCTTGCAAATAGAACGTAGAACAGTACAGCACAGTACAGGCCCTGTTGTGCCGACCTTTAAACCTCGCCTAAGACTGTCTAACCCCTTCCTCCCACATATCCCTCTGTTTTAAATTCCTCCATATGCTTTTCTAGCAATCTCTTGAATTTGACCGACGTACCTGTCTCCACCACCGCCCCAGGCAGCGCATTCCATGCCCCAACCACTCTCTGGGTAGAAAACCTTCCTCTGATATCTCCCTTGAACTTCCCATACATTACTTTAAAGCCATGCCCTCTTTGTTTTGAGCATTGATGCCCTGGGAAAGAGGTGCTGGCTGTCCACTCTATCTAGTCCTCTTAATATTTTGTATACCTCTATCATGTCTCCCCTCATCCTCCTTCTCTCCAAAGAGTAAAGCCCTAGCTCTCTTAGGCTCTCCACATAATGCAAGCTCTCTAAACCAGACAGCATCCTGGTAAATCTCCTCTGCACCCTTTCCATGCTGTCTGAACTGCTGAGTATTTCTTCCACACTCCGGTTTTTATTTCAGATTTACAGCATCTGCATTTGTTTATGGCTTTATGATCTATTTCTGGATCACAAAGACCATTCTGGGGTATGGACCTTCGAATACAAGTAGGCTGCAGACTGGCCAATGGGGTTCATTCTCAAACACACATTTCCAGCAACCCAGGTGAAGTTATTATTTGCATTAATTTGCCAAGAGTCTGTCAAAAAACTTCAACGTGTTTCTCTTTCACCCAGAAGGCATTGACAGGTATGTTGTTGATTGTTTTTTACCTCAGTTCTATCACTGTTTTTATTTCAGATTTTCAGCATCTGCAGAATTTTGATTTTTGATTAGAGTTTTCTAAATTGTTTTATAATATTGTTTTTAAATAACCTGTAAGTTTTCAAATAGTTTTTGACTGAAATATTCAGACATTTCCACTTTGTTCAGTGGTTCAAGGGTCATTAAAGTGTTTTTTTCCCTTTGTGGGTTGGGTATATTTTGGCCCCTTCCCCATTTCCCCATCACACTACGGCATGGAATAAATTACACTTCTTGCTGTCTCAGTAAAGCAGCCAGCATAATCAAAGACCCCACCCACCCCGGACATTCTCTCTTCTTCCCCCTCCCATCGGGCAGAAGATGCAAAAGCCTGAAAACACATACCACCAGACTCAAGGACAGCTTCTATCCCACTGTTATAAGACTACTGAATGCTCCCCTAGTATGATAAGATGGACTCTTGACCTCACAATCTACCTTGATGTAGCCTTGCACCTTATTGTCTACCTGCACTGCACTTTCTCTGCAACTGTAATGCTTTATTCTGCATTCTGTTATTGCTTTTCCCTTGAACTACTTTAACGTACTGATGAAATGATCCGTATAGATAGCATGTAAAACAAGTTTTTCACTGTGCCTCAGTACATGTGACAATAATAGACCAAGTTACCAACTTAATTTACGTGGCCATAGGCATATTTGCTCTATCAGTAATTGGAATATTTCTGTAATCAGAGAATCAGCCCTCACAACGTTAATTTTGGGCATCTAGGTTTCCAGTCCTCAAAAGCTTTTAGACCACCTATGTGAATTACTTTGTCCCAGTAAGCGTGTTTGAACCTTCAGAGGAGTCTTGTCGGGTTACAAAGTCTAGTTTATTGTCATCTGCACAAGTACATGTGTGCACAGGTGCAATGAAAAACTTACTTGCAGCAGCATCACAGGCACATAGCGTCAGATTAGCATTCACACGAGAAACATAAATTGTACACAATTTTTACAAGAAAGAACACAATTAGAACAGAAAAATGTCTGTTGTAGTGCACAGTGATCATGGTGTTGCTGTACTGAGATAGTGATTAGGGTTATGCAGGTTGGTTCAAGAACCAAATGATTGAAGGGAAGTAGCTGTTCTTGAAGCTGGCGGTGTGGGACTTCAGGCTTCTGTACCTCCTGCCCCATGGTAGCTGCGAGAAGATGGCATGGCCCGGATGGTGGGGATCTTTGATGATGGATTTTGCCTTCTTGAGGCAGCACCTCCTGTAGATACAACTGATGGTAGGGAGGGATGTGCTCCCACTGTAAATATGTACTTCAGTGGAACCATTTGTCAGATCTGGATGACGGAATTGAGGGCTTTGTGGCCAAGTTTGCGGATGATACAAAGATAGGCAGAGGGGCAGGTAGTGCTGAGGAAGCAGGGAGTCTGCAGAAGGACTTGGACAGGTTGGAAGAATGGGCAAAGAAGTGGCAGATGGAATACAGTGTAGGGAAGTGTACGGTCATGCACTTTGCTAGAAGGAATAAAGGCATAGACTATTTTCTAAATGGGCAGCGAATTCAGAAATCGGAGGTGCAAAGGGACTTGGGAATCCTACTGTAGGATTCCCTAAAGGTTAACTTGCAGGTTGAGTCGGTAGTAAGGAAGGCAAATGCAATGTTAACATTCATTTCAAGGGGACTAGAATATAAAAGCAAGGATATAATGCTGAGGCTTTATAAGGCATTGGTCAGACCTCTTTTGGAGTATTGTGATCAGTTTTGGGCCCCTTATCTAAGGAAAGATATTTAAAAGAAAGCCTTTCTGAACTGCCAGGGCACTGGTTTCACCATTAGAGGCCTCAACTCACCTAGGCCTCTGCATCTGGAAATGGGAAATGCAGGAGAACAGGCACTTCATGTGGTGAGTCTGGTCAGTGGGCTGGGTTCAGTACTGTCCAGTCCTTTATCTTCAAAAATCAGGAAACGCTGGGTGAAAAAACACAATGATGCTGGAGGAACTCAGCAGGCCAGGAAACATCCCTGGAGAAAAGCAGGTGGTCAATGTTTCAGGTCAGGACCCTTCTTCAGGACTGAAAATAGGAAGCCCAATATATAGGAGAGAAAAGCAGAGCAGTGACAGGTGGACAAAAGAGGGGAGGCGGGGTGGGCACAGGGTGGTGATAGGTAGATGCAGGTAAGAGACAGTGATGGGCAGGTGCGGGGGAGGAGGGGAGAGCAGATCCACCGGGCGATGGGTCAAAGGAGAAAAAGGTAGAAAAGGAGGAAGGTCTTCCAATTATATAAGACATTCAAAGAGGCTCCAGGCACGATAAGATATTATTATTATTAAGATATCATTATTAGTCACATGTACATTGAAACACAGTGAAATGCATCTTTTGCGTAGAGTGTTCTGGGGGCAGCCCACAAGTGTCGCCACACTTCCGGCGCCAACATAGCATGCCCACAACTTCCTAACCTATACGTGTTTGGAATGTGGGAGGAAACCGGAGGAAACCCACGCAGACACAGGGAGAACGTACAAACTCCTTACAGTGGCGGGAATTGAACCTTGGTCGCTGGCGCTGTAATAGCATTACGCTAACCGTTGCACTACCGTGCCTGCCCATAGGTACGTGGATAGGTGGATGCAGTAAGAGATAGTGATAGGCAGGTGCAGGGGGGGAGGAGGGGAGAGCAGATCCACCGGAGGATGGGTCAAATGTATGGAGGCAGGCACCCCATGGGGGGAGGGGAGGAGAGGAAAAGGGGAGAGAGAGAAAAAATGGTGAGGAGAAAAAAGAAAGGCAGGCTAGGAAAGGGAAGTGGATGCGGGTTCAATTGTAACATTTAAGAGAAGTTTGGATAGGTACATGAATGAGAGAGGTATGGAGAGCTATGGTCCAGGTGCAGGTAGATGGGACTAGGCAGAAAACCAGGCCAGCATGGACTAGATGGGCCAAAAGGCCTGCTTCTGTGCTGCAGTACTCTGACTCTAAAAGAAAAGAAGAGGCAAAGTGGTTGGGGAGGGTTGGTTTACTTAAAGTGGGAGAATTTGATGCTCATCCCTTTAGGCTGTAAGGTTCCAAGAGGGAAAAAGGCTGTAAGGTCCCAAGAGGTGTGGTTCCTCCAGTTTGTGTGTGGTGCCTCCAGGTCAGGCAACATCTGTGGAGAGAGAAAAAAACTAACATTTCAGGTCCGAGATCCTTCATCAGAACGGAGAAAGAGGAATAAAGCAAGTTAGACTAGTTAGAGAAGGTGGAGGAGGACGACGGGTGGAAGAAAAGGGAATTGGAACTGGCTTGTTATTGTCAAGTGTACCGAGATACAGTTAAAAAATTGTTTTGCCTACCATCCATACAGATCATTTCCAAACATAAGTACGTCGAGATAGTCCAAAGGGAATAACAATAACTGAATGCAGAATTATAGTGTTACAGTTCCAGAGGAAGTGCAGTGCAGGTAGAATTCTGTGAAAGGGTGAAACAATGGGGCAGTAAAGATGAAATGAAACTCCTTGGTCTTTGTAACGTGTTGCTAATGTTGTAAATTCTGTGTGTCGTCTGGTTTACACTCAGCAGGCTAGAATATACAAATGAAAGGTGAAGGAGAAGGGGACGAAGGCAGAAATGGCCAGTTCTGATACAAACGGAACGAAAGAATGAGTTATTTAAAATTGGACAGTTCAATATTGAGACTTGCAGGCAGTAACACATCCAAATAAGAGATGAGGTGTTGTTCCACAAGCTTGCATTGGGCCCTGTAACAGTGCAGGAGGCTGCGGACTGATTGGTGGGAGTGGGGCGGGGAATTAACGTGGTGGGTAACAGGAAGCTCAGGGTCATCTCTGAGGACTGAATGCAAGTGTTCCACAAAGTGATCACCCAACCTGCGTTTGGTGCCTCCAAAGGAGAGGAGGCCATATTGCCTTTGGTGTTTCCAAAGGAGAGGAGGCCAGTGACTGGAAGTAGCGCAGGTGAGTCACTGCTTCATGGCAAAGGAGTGTTTGGGTCCCTGGATGGTGGGACAGGAAGGGCTAGAAGTTGCGTGGGTAAAGTGCCAGATAATGTGGAGTGATGGTTGGGATCGGACGAGCGGATCAGGAAGTCACCAAGGCAGCGATCCCTTTGAAGTGTTGAACGGGGAGGTGAACATGTGCCTGGTGGCGGAATCTTGTTGGAGCTGGCGGGAATTGTGAAGGACGATCAGTTGGTTGTGGAGGCTGGTGGGTGGAAGGTGAGGACCAGAGGAACTCCATTCTTGCTCTAGGCAGGAGGAGAAGGGAAGAGAGCACAGGTGCAAGACAGATGAGAATGCCCTTTATCTTTATTCACAAGTCAACAGCAATGGTTAATAATAATGGTGCACTACTGTATTATTACAACTAAATATCTGGTACAGTAACAACATTTAAAAGTCATTTTGGACAGGTACATGGATAGGAAAGGTTTAGAGGGATAAGGGCCAAGTGCAGGCAAATGGGACTAGCTTAGATGGGCACCATGGTTGATATGGACAAGTTAGGCCAAACGGCCTGTTTCCCTGCTGTATTACTCTGACTCTGTTCTTCAGATCATTAAATGTCCATTCTTGAAGTTCAGGTGAATGATAAAGGTCTCAAAAAGAACACAGATTAACTGATTTACATCTGGCATCTGTGGAATCTTCCACATATAAAGACCACCATGTTGTCTAAGAGTAGAAATTGGCTACCATGTTAGAAAGTCAGAAAGAGTCCTCGAGTCATACAGCACAGAAACAGGTGCTTCGACCAACCAAGCCCATGCTGATTATAAAAAAAAACCCACTTACGCAAATCCCATTTTATTCTCCCCACAACCCCAACAACTCCCCCCAGATTCTACCACTCACCTACACACCAGGGGCAATTTACAGCGGCCAGATAACCTACCAACAGAAGGGCAATTGGTACCTGAGCCCCAATCCCAGGGGTGCTTGCACTTTCCTCTCACTGGTACCTGCTCTCTAGCTTTTAGCAAATGTTGTCTACCAATGTAAAATGTTCCCTTCAAGTACAAAATACCTGGTGTGTTGTCTCACAATATGTGTAGTTTGAGATGTTTCCCACAAGAATTGATGAGGTTCTTCTTTATCTTGGTGTGCATTGTATCAGCTGGGGTCCTGGGAACAGACAGAATGGAAGCAGCAGCATTGTTTCTTAGTCACTGGATGTAGGAGGCACTGGCAAAGCCCAGCGACCATGCTACATCCCCAACTGCTCCCTGAACAGAATACAGGTCCTCCTCAGGTTACAGCAGAAGAAGGGTCTTCACCCTAAAGGTCCATTTCCCTCCATAGATGCTGCCTGACCTGCTGAGTTCCTCCAGTGTATTGCTGCAGCGGGGTTCTGTTCCTGTGAGCTGTTTGTGACCCGAGCAGTTCGCAAGTCAGAAATGTGGCCACGAGCTAAGTTCCCACAGAGCAGGAGATGCCTGCAGCCCCGCAGCAGCCGGTAAGTCCATCTCGCTGGTCTCCCAAAGGCGCGTTTGTTTGTACAGGCGGTACATAGGTCGGGTCTTCGTAAGCTGGGGAAGACCTGTATCTTGCTGGTACTTCAGAGGGCAGTTCAGAGTCAACCATATTGGTGGATCTATGCCAGACTGGATAAGGATGGCAGACTTCCTTCCCTGTAGGATATTAGTGAACCAACTGAGTTCTTAAACCAGTTGATTCATGGCCAATGTTGCTATTTTTCGAGACCTATTCAATTACTTGAATGTTATTCCATCACTTTGAACTCACTGCTTCTATCAGAATTTATCCATGTATCCGAAAGGGAAACAGATGGGCGCTTCAGAGAGAGTAACTTAAAGGGCTACAGATAAAGAGCAGGGCTATGGACCTGGAAAGATTGCTCTTCAGTCATAGACTCGATGGGTTGAATGGCCTTCTTCTGCACCATTGAACATATCCCTCCAGATCTATGGTCCAAGCCTTGGATGGTGGTGCAGTAACTTAAGATACATCCTCTATTGCCCATCTCCCCCCACCTCTCCAGCTTTTGCTGTGACCCCAGCCCAGTCTCCCATGGGGAGTCCAGACCCCACCATCAAAGATGGAAAACCCAAAATGATTCTTGAATTAAAATCTCTTGTTAATAATGATCAAGAGCTGAAAAGCCCATCTGTTTCACCTTAAGGGAATAATATCAGTTATCTTTACTTGGTGAGGCCTATATGTGACTCCAGGCCAGCCAATGTGACAGAACATAGAACAATACATAGCACAGAACAGGCCCTTCGGCCCACAATGTTGTGCAAAACACGATGCCAAATTAAACTAATTCTCTTCTGCCTGCACGTGATCCATATCCCCCCCCCATTCCCTGCATATTCATACACCGATCTAAAAGCCTCTTGAATGCCACTATTGTATCTGCCTCCACCACTACCCCGGCAGCCCATTCCAGGCACCCACCACTCTCTCTGTAAATTTGCCCTACACATCCGCTTTAAACTTTCCCCCTGAACCTTAAAGTGTTTGGCATTTCTACCCCGGGATAAAGATTCTGATTGTCTACGCTATCTATACCTCTCATAATTTTATAAACTTCTATCAGGTCTCCCCTCAGCCTCAAGCGCCCAAGAGAAAACAATCCAACTTTGTCCAATCTCTCTTCATAGCTCGTACTCTCTAATCCAGGCAGCAGCCTGGTGAATCTCTTCTGCACCCTTTTCAAAGCCTCCACATCCTTCCCGTAATGGGGCGACCAGAACTGCACACAATACTCCAATTGTGGTCTAACCAAAGTTAAAAATAAAACCAAAGTTTTATAAAACAAGGAAGTCATGTTGGACTTCCTGACTCTTATACTCTATGCCCCTAGCGATGAAGGCAAACATGCCATATGCCTTCATTACCACTCTATCTACTTGCTGTTCCCTTGTGAATGAAATGCCCTGGCTAGAGATGGTGACACGGGCAGTGATGTCTGCAACCAAGACTCCTCCAGCGATTGCCAGAGAAGAAATAAGCTACTACCCTTCCAAGATTACAGATCAACCTGAATCATACCACATTCGAAGTACATAAAAATAGAAGCAGGAGTAGACCATCTGGCCCTTCAAGCCTGGTCTACTATATGTTACCTCATGACTGATTGGAATCAGAATCAGGTTTATTATCACTGACTTATATGTTGTGAAATTTGTTGTTTTGTGGCAGCAGTATGGTGCAAAGACTTACTTAAATTACAAAAATAAATAAATAGTGCAAAAAAAAAAGGAATAATGAGGCAGTGTTCATGGACCATTCAGAAATCTGATGGTGGAGGGGAAGAAGCTGTTCCTAAATCGTTGAGTGTGGGTCTTCAGGCTCCTGTACCTCCTCTCTGATGGTAGTAATGAGAAGAGGGCATGTCCTGGATGGTGAGGGTCCTTTGCGATGGATATTGCCTTTTTGAGGCACCACCTTGAAGATGTCCTCGATGGTGGGCAGGGATGTGCCCGTGATGGAGCTGGCTGAGTCTACAACCCACTGCAGCCTCTTGTGATCCTGTGGATTGGAGCCTCCATACCAGCTCTACCTCAGTGTTATTTTCCCGTACCCCTTGATTCCTTTAAGTGGTCTTCTTGCTGCCTGAAATAAGAGAGATACAGCAGCCAATTTCTGCATTCAAAGATCCCCCTCGCACAACTGAGATTAGAGGTGGGACTAACACACAAAGGAGGAACTCAGCGGGTCAGGCAACATCCATTGGAGGGAAATGGACAGTTGACATTTCAGGGAGAGACTCCAATGGAACTGCCTGTTTTCCTGATCGGAAAGTCAAATACCAGACTTTCCACATTGGGCATCCCTGTGGAACATTTGGATCTGTAAACAGATGGAATAAGAAGAACTTATAATACTACATTACTGTTTGCTTGACATTGCGCGTTGTAGCTGGGGGGGGCAAACAAAAGCAATTGTTAATTTTCTTTTCTTGTGCAGGAGACTGGAATAGCTTTAAGGTAATCAGAACACTTTGCATGCAGGGCAATGATACTCTGTCCCGAGAGCAGTTTTCAACACATTACCAACATCACCAGGCAACCATTCAGGAATAACTTAGTCTGATTGACTCAGTACTTTGTCGTGAATTCTTTTGTTTTGTGCATGACACCCAGAAGCAAAGCTTTAAGAGTTCTTCAATGTTCCCCTGTTACTCACTGATATTAAGAGATTCCCCATGTGCTTCAATTTGTTTTTTTTTGCAGCAAGCTCTCCTTCTTTCAATCTATACTCCTCTCCTGCACATCTTATTAACCAGCCTAATCCTGGGAGCCTTCGAACCATCAAGTCAGTGGGTGAGCAATTAGGAACAAAGTTTCCCAGTAGAGACAGCCTTTAACTTTTTTTGACCGGGTAGATTTGCTGCTTCAGGCATTCTATCATGCTGTTCAACTTCAAGAGTTTCGTTTGACAAGGCTGGAGACAAAAAGGGTGAAGAGAGATTCTAAAAACTGAACTAAGACTGAAAATATACTAGCAACCCATCGGTACTTGGAAAGAGAGAAGGACGGCGTGTGAATCAGATCCAGATCCTTATTCCGAGCTCCAAATTTCCACGTGTTACGTAACCCAGATGAAATGTGGCTGCTTAACAAATTTTGTGGACCTTGCATGTTAATTGTCCACTCTAGTTTGCTCCTAGTGTAGGTGGATCGTGGAATCTGGGAGGAAGTTGATGGGGATCGGCTGCAAGGGAAAATTATTAGGGAGAATGGGATTTCTCTAAGAGCCAGCACAAACTGGATAGGCTGATTGGCCTTGCTGTGTGTTGTAAGGACACTTGGAAAAAAGATACTTCCAAATATTTCTGTTTGTGCTCTATAAATCAATGCCTAGTATCTGAAAAACAAGGAATGATATAAATTCCTCCCCAAACATGAGTCATTTAACACTGAGGTGTGTAGAAATATCTTCTCTCCAAGGGTGGTGAATCTCTGGAATTCTCTGCCCCAAAGGATGGTGCAGGCCAGATCATTAGATATATTTAAGGTGGAGACAGGTAAATATTTGAAAGATCAAGGAATTGAGGGTTCTGGCTCAAAAGAGCTCATCCGTGATCGTATTGAATGGCAGGACAGGCTTGAGGGGCCAAGTGGCCTACTCCTGCTATTTTCTTGTGTTCTTGTATCAATACACAATATTTACTTTGGTCTCTCGGACACTGCAGCACTCCCCCATCAGTCTGGATTATGTGCTTGATAGAGAGTCACTGTGGGACAGAAGGAGGCCATTTGGTCCATTCAGTTCACACCAGCTCCGTCTGCAGTCTACACACTCCCACACCTCCCACTTTATCTCCGTAGCCCTGCAAACCTATTTCCCTCAATTGCCAATCCAATTTACTTTCCACTCCTCAACCCTTGAAACCAGTAAGTTCCAAATCATCAGCGCTTCCTGAAAACCCCCTGCATCTCTTGCCCAAAACCTGATGTTTGTGTCCTCCTCAAGCTTGTATCCTTAGCTAATGGGAACAGCTTTCCTTTGTATACCCAATCTGAACCTTCCACAGTTTTGCAATCCTCTATCAGATCTCGCTGGTCCAGAGGGGACAACCTCAGCTTCTCCAACCAAGCCTAAAACCCCACTGTTGCAGGGCTCCAACCCTGATTTGCAATCCAGTGCACAGATATACAGGTGCTGTACCATCGTTGACAGGTTTATTGACACTGACCTTGAAGGTTGCATATCAAGAAGACAGTTAGTTGAAGCATAAACCAAGCTCAAACCCCAGTACCAGCTCCAACAGGGCAGCAGGGTGGATTCCAGAGCTTGAGACTTTATAGTATTTTTCAAGGATATTTTTGCCCCAATTAATCCAGTGCTGTGATATTTGCCACCAGTGTGGTGGCTTTATAGATCAATAGAGCAGGCAGGGTAGTGTAGCGGTTAGCGTTGACGCTATTACAGCGCCAGAGACCTGGGTTCAATTCCGGCTGCTGTCTGTAAGGAGTTTGTACATTCTCCCTGTGTCTGCGTGGGTTTCCTCCCACATTTCAAAGACATACGGGTTAGGAAGTTGTGGGCATGCTATGTTGGTGCTGGACGTGTGGTGACACTTGCGGGGTGCCCCCAGAACACTCTATGCAGAAGATGCACTTACTGTGTGTTTCGATGTACATGTGACTAATAAAGATATCTTAGAGTTATACGGCTTGGAGAGAGACCTTTCAACCCACCGAGTCTGCACTGACCATCAAGCACCTATTTACATTAATCCCATTTTGATTTCCCCATATTTTCATCAACTCCCCCAGATTTACCACTCACCCACACTGTAATGGCAATTTACAGCTATCAGCTAACCTACCAAACTCCTTGTTTTTGGATGTGGGAGGAAACTGGATCACCCAGCGGGAACCCACGCAGTCACAAGAAGAAGGTGCAAACTCCACACGGACAACACCGGAGGTCAGGATTGAACCCAGGTCACTGAAGCTGAGACAGCAGCTCTACTGAATACACCATAGAGGCAGCCACATCTGATTTCTTTGTTTCTCTTTCCACACTTGCTGCAGAGTGTTTCCAGCATTTTCCATGTTTAGTTCAGATTTCCAGCATCTGCAGTTTTTGATTTTCATCAGGAGCTTCAAACCATTTGAAGGCATGAAGTCAGACCACTGTACAGGGAGCCTAGATTTCTGTGGTTTATTTTTAAATGGCCTCTGAAAAAGCATTGCAACCCCTCAGTTTAAGGAGCATTACAAATGGGCAATAAACTAAATCAGTAAAAGTTAATTCACATGAGTTCCAGTGAACGGCTCTTCGTTGCACTTCATCCAGATGTTCCTGTCTCTCCAGATGTGGTCCACAGAACAGCTGGTACAGTCACCATTCCAGGAGCTGAATTGTGTATTGTGTGTGGAAAATGGGTTCATATGTTGTAAGAAGTTCACAAGGTCTCAAAGGGCAAGGACTCTGGACACAGTCTTTGGAGTTAAAATGATTTATTCATGAAGACAAACACGGGACAGGATGAACGGGAAGGACCGCACACTTACACACACACACAAAACAAACTGGGTACAAACATATCAAGGAAGAAACAATATGGTGCCTGCCACCCCTTGACTCAGTGCAAGCATCAGCTCTATGCTACCGGGAATCTACTTAGGATGCTCCTAACCCTTATGGAAGTTCACACTCTTACCGGTGGTCTCTTCAGCATTGTTTCATGATTCCTGGAGCAATCAAAAGAGAGTGAACTATGCAGATGTGGCATTCTTTATAGTGCTGGAGGGCTGGGTGGTCCAGCCCAGGTAATTCAAGCAAGCCAATGGCTCAGGGCCAGGTACAAAGGTGTTTACAGAGGTCAATGGTCAAGGGTGTGCACTAATGGGTGGGTGGAGCCAGACCTTGATTGACAGTGATGCGACTTTCGACCGGGTGGTCAATGGTGTCACGTGACAGCCATTACCCTTCACAATGTATCATGCAAACAGAGGCCTAATTTTCAAATTGGATCTCTTTGTTATTATTCTTCGAGGTCCCATAAAACATCCGAATGGCTGGTAAATCTGGTCTCTCAACATCACCTTCCTCATGGCTCCCATTTCACATTCATTCCTCAGAACTTCTGGGATGCAGCTTCAATCCTGTCTGTGAGGGCTTTGATGTTTGCCCTGTGACCATGTGGGTTATCTCCAGGTGCTCTGGTCTCCCACCACCTCCCAAAGTCCTGCTGGTAGGTTAATTGGCCGCAGTAAATTACCCCTAGTGTAGATTAAGGGCAAGGAAGGAATCAGAGGAGTTGAGAGAGGGAGTAAGTTGCAGGCATTCAGGGCAATGAGGGGGGAATGGGACCAATGGGATGCACCAAATGGCTTCTTCCTGAGTTATTATAAGTCAACAAAAATACAAGACCTTGTCGCCACTAAAATGTCCAATTACTCTTAATTGCTTTATTCCATCTGCAGCATCCTTCAATGTTATTACAGCTGCTCTAGGCAAACATTGCCAAAGTTTCCCCTTCATCTTCTGAATTAAAACCCCATTAATCAGATTAAAAATGAGGTTGGGGAGAAAACATTGTATTTACCTTTTTAGAGCTCCAGCTACAATAACAGCTGATGGATGCCACACTTGGATGGAGGTAATTAACAATAATAGAGCACTTTAGAAGAGAAAATAGCCACCAAATGTACTCCAACTTGCACAGTAATTAAAATGGTAATCATAAACTGACAATAACAATTAAAAGACTTTAACCATTAAAATAAACTAAAATGTGTGCAAGTGTCCTCAGGCCAGCCAAAGCTTCAAGTATTGATGCAGTTAGTAGTTGCTGCCTCACCGCTCCAGCGACCCAGGTTCAATCCCGAGCTCAGGTGCTGTCTCTGTGGAGTTTGCACGTCCTCCCTGTGACTGTGTGAGTTTCCTCTGGGTGCTCCGGTTTCCTCCTACATCCCAAAGATATGTCGGTTGGTAGGTTAATTGGCCACTGTAAATTAGTGACATCTACAAGAGGGGATTTCTCAGGAAGGTGACATCCATCATCAGGGAAGCCCACGATCCAGGCCATGCCCTCTTCTCGATGCTGCCATCAGGCAGGAGGTACAGGAGCCTGAAGACCCACACCTCAAGGTTCAACAACAGCTTCTTCCCCACCGCCATCAGGTTCTTGAACTGACCTAAAAATCCCTAACTCTACCTCGGACTTTATTTCTCTCAACTTGCATTAGTGTCATTATGTCCATTTTCGTTTATTTTGTCATTTAAATTATGTATAATTTATGCCAATTTACGTAATTTATGTCTGTCATTGTTTGCAAAGTACTGTGCTGCTGCTGCAAAAAGCTAATTTTCATGGCATGTATACTCTGGGTATGAATGCCCATGACATTAAACTTGAATTTGAACTTAGTGCAGAGATGAGTGGGGGAATCTGGGGAAAGTTGAAGGGACTGTGGAGAGAATAAAATGGGTTAGGATTGGAGGTGTAAAAGTGGGTGCTTGGTGGTCAGCATGAGCTCAATGTTTCAATGCTGCATCTTTCTCTGACTCTACAGAATCATCTTTTACCTTCATTCTTGGATGCCTGAATCCACGATGTAACTTCACTGACAATATTGTTCGTCACGATGCAGCCCAGAGCTCTTTACAGTGTCAAACCCACTTATTGGATTGTTTATATTTATCTATCCTTATGAACATTTATTAATTGAGAATTGATTTCTTGACTATCTATGTTCTTATGTTCAATTAGTCCAATTCTGTTTCCCTTCTCCTTTTTCCCCTTTAAGTTCCAATTCCCCTTTGAATGTAAAATGACTGATTGAGTCACAAGGAATGTGCACCAGCGTCTTTCCTTTCTTAGGAGGTTCAGCCTGTCTCGAACACTCTAGCATGTACTGTTGAAAGTGTCCTGACTGGTTGCATCATGGTCTGGTACGGCAATTCGAATGTGCAGGAACGTAAGAAGCTGCAGAGAGTAGTGGACTCTGCCCAGTACATCACGGGCACATCCCTCTCCACCATCGGTAGTATCTACAGGAGGCGCTGCCTCAAGAAGGCAACATCCATCATCAAAGATCCACACCATCTGGGCCACGCCATCTTCTCGCAGCTCCCATCGGGCAGGAGGTACAGAAGCCTGAAGTTCCACACCACCAGGTTCAAGAACGTTCGGTTCTTGAACCCACTGGCACAACCCTAATTGCCAGAGTTTAGCAATGCTATGACCACTTTGATCATTTTGCACTAAAATTGACCACTTGCTTTTCTCCATGGATGCTGCCTGACCTGCCGAGTTCCTCCAGCAACATTGTATTGACTGTCTATTTCCCTCTACAGATGCTGCCTGACCTGCTGAATTCCTCCAGCAGCTTGTTTTCTGCTCCAGGTTCCAGCATCTGCAGTGTGTCTCCAAGAAGAGGTCCTTATTTGGTCTTGTCTCCATGTCCACCAATATAATTGAGGCTTATCTGCCCTGCCGAACAACTAAGGAGAGACAATAAACTGTGACAGTAATTGTTTACATCCAATGAGTGAAAAAAATACTGTGAAAAAGACTTAGGGTGTTCATGACAACAAAAGCCAGCTGAACTCTGATACAGTCATGTGGGAGAGCAGTTACATTCCATTTAATTCAGAAAACAGCAATATATGGTGGTTGTGGCCAACTTATGAGCAGACTATACCACTTAATCTCGTCCTTATTCATAGAACCACACGTCCTGAAAACTATCGGGAGAAAAGTCTCAAGCCTGGACGATAGCCAATTGCATTGTATTAACTTATAAAGACCTACATCTCTCAGTCATTTTAATTCTCCTCCCCGTTCCCAGACAGACATGCCTGTCCTAGGCCTCCACTGCCAGGGTGAGGCTAAACACAAACTAGAGGAGCAGCCCCTCATATTCTGCCTGGATGGTCTACAACCCAATGCCATGTACATTGAACTCTCCAATTTCAGGTAAGCTGCTCCCCCCTGTCCCTTTTCTCCCCCTGATCTACCCAGTTGCTCCCACGTTCACCCCAGCCTCCTATCACCCTGTTTCTTTCCCCTCGCCCACCATCTGTCCCTCACCCACACAACTCCTCCCACTGGGTCCCCTCCCCCCACTGTTCCCATCTGCCCTCCCCACCTCCCTCATTTGGTTCCATGCTCCACCTTTCTCCCCCATCAGATTCTATCATCTGCAGCCCCCTGTCACCTCCACCTATCACCTCCCAGCCTGTGTTGCTATGTCCACTCTCCCCTTCTCTATCTGCCTATCACCCTTCCTCATGTGGATCCACCTGCCAGCTCTTGCTCCATCCCTTCCCCTCATCTCTTTACACCGCCTACCTGCCCTCTTTCAGTGCAGATGAAGGGACTCAATCTTAAATATCAACTGTCCATTTCCCTCCACAGATGCTGCCTGACCTGCTGAGTTCCTCCAGCAACTTGTTTGTTGCTCCAGATTCCAGCATCTGCAGTCTCTTGTGTCTCTGTCCTTGGAAACGATCTGATCTTTTGCATTACGATGACGGAGGTGAGTGTGATGGCCATTTTGTGCACAGAAAGATCTCCAAAACAGCAGTGTGTTGGTTTAATTCAGGAGTGAGGTGAGGAGGAACTTTATTACAAAGGGAGTTGTAAATCTCGGAAATTTCCCACTCAGAAGCCGGTGGACTTCCAGTTATTGAGCATGTATGAGACTGAGAGCAAGTGGTTTTTGGTCAGAAGGAATATGTGGATTTGGGGATCGGTGAGGGAGGGGTGGTGGGGAGGGAAAGGGATGAGGTGCAGGTCAGCTGTGATCTTACCAAATGGTGGAGCAGTCTCAATGCCAAATGGCCTACTCTGACTCCAATGCCTTATGCCTCGGGTCCCGATGCAGGGTTTTGACCCAAAACATCGACAATTCCTTTCCTCCCACAGATGCTGCTCGACCCACTGAGCTCCTCCAGCAGAGCGTTTGTTGCTCCAATGCCTTATATTCTTACTTACTGAAGTAGACTGATAGGACCTAAGTTTACCATCTTTTCTGCTACATTCTGCTAAAGATAACAATAAAATCTCACAGCAGTAAATTTTGTATAAATTACACACACACAAAAAGGCTCTAAGCAAGTTTAAGTCATTTGGCCAGTTTTAACCACCATTTCTGAAACATTCCAGCTTCCAGCTCTTAACAGACCCACACAGCTTGGTAGCTCTTTCAAAGTGAATAGACGCGATTTACCATGAATATAAATTGCATCAATTTTTGTTCCACCATTTTCATTGATTGATTGCAAGGGCTGGTGGTACACCATTGTCTGCTATCACCACTGGGCTAGTTGCAGCCAAGGTTTATACAGAACCCCTTGCATCACCACTGTGAATACCTATTAGCTTGAAACTGGCAGCGATTTACCTATCTGACATCTGTGGCACACACTGGGACACATCAGGCAAAGAACACCACTGTAATCAGCTTCCTTCAGTTCTGCTAATATTTTACAGTTAATTCTGCCACTGCTTAAAATGAATATGAACATGCTCAAAAAACAAATAGGAGAGATCGTGCCAGTGACAGTGAGTTACTGTTATTCTTTCTGTAGTATGAAGGAATCATAAGTCACTTGCTCCACAGGCAGGAGTGAGTTATGAGAGGCTTTTACATTTCACTCAAGTGAAGGAACACCTGCAACTCCCAGTCACCGGTGAAATATAATTCCCTTTATTCTATGGGACAGAATCATTCTGATGGGTTTTTAATGAGGGAGTTCCTACATCAACACTGTTGTGACAATAAACTTTTAAACCTTTCTCCTGCCCTGGTTGCTTGGTTAAGGTTGTTTTGTTAAGGGATAGACATTTGCTATTTTTACTAACTCTGCTTTCTGCCTTTAACTCAATGTTCCTCTAAACACCGTATCCCTTTCTTCTTTGAAGTACAATATCTCTTTCTAAAATACTGTCTTCTTCTCTAATTACTACATCTTTTCCTTTCAGTTTCTCTGTTATTCCTTTCTTGAATCACCTCTGTTACTTTCATTCCATCTCTCCGTTTCTTTCTCTCTTTGTTACTCTCGCTGTCATTCTGCTACCCTCTTCTCATCTTTCTGTTGCTCTAACCCTCTCTGTTGCTCCCACCCTCTCTCTGCTACTCTTACCCTCTCTCTGCTACTCTCACCCTCTCTGTTACTCCCACCCTCTCTGTTACTCCCACCCTCTCTGTTGCTCCCACCCTCTCTCTGTTGCTCCCACCCTCTCTCTGTTGCTCCCACCCTCTCTCTGTTACTCTCACCCTCTCTCTATTGCTCACTCTCTCTCTGTTACTCTCACCCTGTCTGTTGCTCCAACCCTCGCTCTGTTGCTCCCACCCTCGCTCTGTTGCTCCCACCCTCGCTCTGTTGCTCTCACCCTCTCTCTATTGCTCACTCTCTCTCTGTTACTCTCACCCTGT
Organism: Pristis pectinata; assembly: GCF_009764475.1. Lineage (NCBI taxonomy): Eukaryota > Metazoa > Chordata > Chondrichthyes > Rhinopristiformes > Pristidae > Pristis > Pristis pectinata. The sequence goes on along the minus strand of NC_067436.1, from coordinate 13,624,407 downwards.
CTGTTGCTCCCACCCTCGCTCTGTTGCTCCCACCCTCGCTCTGTTGCTCCCACCCTCGCTCTGTTGACTCTCTTCCCATCTCTTCATTGCTCTTGCTGGAACTCTGTTACTTCCTTCTGGTCTCTGTTACTCTTGCTCTTTATATAATACTTGCAGCCACTCTGTTACTCTCTTCCTCTCTCTGTTGTACTCACTCTCTTTTCACTCTCTTCCTGCCTGTCTGTTACTTTCATCCCCCTCTCTACTACTCTCTTACTATCACACTATCTCCCTCTCACTCTCTTTCTGTAACTCTTGCTGTCTCTGCTACTCTCTTCCCGTCTCTGTATTACTCTCACCCTCTGTCTGTTACTCCCTCCTGTGACGATCTCAGATTTTCTCTCTGCAGCTGAATCACCACTGCTTCCTTCTCTGCTGTTTCCCAAACTTACCTCTGGCTAAATCCCCATCTCTCCCTACACTTCTTTGGCTGCTTCCAGACTGTGGCTTTGTCTCTCTGTAGGATAACTTTCACTGACTCATAGTCCTGTCTATGTATAAAGTCAAGAATTCCACTAGGCTTTCTAATTATTTTCCTACCTGCTCATGTTACTTAAATGCATACATGTACCCCTAAATCACTTTTCTTATAATGACACAGAAGGAGGCCATTCAGTCCATTAGTTCAATACTGGCTCCCAGGGAGCAATCAGTTCCATTCCCCCTCCCTGCAACTAATTCTCTCTCATACATGCCTATCAATTCCCCCTTGATTCTTTTTTTTTGTCATTAACCTACACTAAGTAGACAATTAGCCTACCAATTCGTCTTAGGGTTGTGGGAGGAAACTGGGGCACTTGGAGGCCTGTGGCTATTTTGAAAGAAGCCCTGCTCTATCATTCAAATGTGTTCAACAGATTACCTCAAGTCTGGCTGGGAAAAGGAGCCCACAGCTAATCCTGTGCAGCACTTCTTCCATATGGCACACACAAGCTTTCCCCAGATCACACTAAGTGGTCCTGCCAAATTGAATGATGTTGCTAATTTACATCTTAGCATCACTTGTGGCCTCATTGTGAGCCCTCCCAGCTCTTCTGACTCCTCGTCTCAGCAAGGGAAATAATGATTTGCCAAGCAAGTTATTCATGAAAACATCTTGCATCTTTAAACTGTGAGCACTGATGGGGAAATGTCCCGTAACACTCTTGCAGCTGGACCATGAGGGAGATGAAATGACGTCTTCCAGTAAAGTAAATCTTCCGATGAGAATTATGTCTCCCTATGCTACACTACAGTTGGGAAGTATTTAGCTGGCTGTAAACTTTTTTTGGGGCTCTTTATGGTGCTTGTAAGGTAGATTGAGTTGACGTTTCCCCTGGCTGGATGGGAAAGAATCAAGACCCTTCAAAATAAGGGGTCGACTATTCAGGAATAGATATGAGGTTTCTTCACCCAGAGAGTAGTTGAAATTCTCTACCCAAGTGGGCTGTAGAGGCTCATTTGCTGAGTTTATTCAAAACAAGAGATTAACAGATTTTTAGAAATTAAAGGACTCTAGGGATACAGGATTAGGGATTTTGCAGGTCGGTTCAAGAACCCGATGGTTGTAGGAAAGTAGCTGTTCTTGAACCTGGTGGTGTGGGACTTCAGGCTTCTGTACCCCTTGCCCGATGGTAGCAGTGGGAAGAGGGCATGACCCAGTGAATTATTTAAACAACCCAGGATTGGCTTCGGTAAAGGGGACTAATGAGGCAGTTTTAATTTCACAATTATCGCAAGAACACAAGAAAAGAGGAGCAGTAGGCCAGAGGCCTTTCAAACCTGCTGCATCATTTAAAATGATCATAGCTGAACTCAACTCCTCTTCTATGCCTTTTCTCCATGCCCTCAATCTATCAAATACTTATCCACCTCCACTTCAAATACTTCCAACGATCCACCACCCACCGGGGCAAAGAATTCCAGAGATTAACCGCCCTCTGTCAGAAGAAATTTCTACATGCCTTGGTTTCAAATGAGCAGCCCCTTACCTTGCAGTTATGTCCCCCAATTAGACACTCCCACCAGAGAAAACGGTTCTTTATTTTGTTCAAGCTTTCAAGGCCAGTCCCACCCCTGTCTGTCCAGAAGAGAATCTTCAGTGGATTGAATTTTGGAAGCAGAATTTAATGCCCATTTACCTATGCGTTACAGTATGTTTGTTCTTCATCAAGAGACAAACTTTGTGTGGGTTTAACATCTGAGCATTTTTATTAACCAACAACAGAGTGGCTTGCTTTCCCTCTCTTTTTACAGCCATATCCTGTTCCCCCATGTGACCCCTTGCATTGCCTACTGGGAACTGTAGTTCTTTATTATAACTACATAATAACAATAATAACACAATATGTACTGAGGGTATATGTCTCATGGTGCTTATTTCAAAATAAATGTGCTGTAAGTTTCCTTGAGGAAATGAAACATCCCCTTTGGTCTGGGAATCTCAGTTCAATTGGCAGCATTTGGCATGACACTGGGAAATGTGAATTGGGAACACACAGGTGACTCTGTGTAAACAGCAGGAGTAGTGTACCTCCTCACAAAGTACCCCACCATCTGCCCCATCAGGCACCTGCTGACCCACCTGTGGAGGAGTCTATGGTTCTCACATTGCCCTCCTTAACAAGCTCAGAACCGACAAAACTGAAGTAAAAACAAGTCATCCTCGATCCCAGTGACGGTGCTTCTGATTTATTTAGTTAATTAACTGGATTCGGTATTGGTATTGGTATTGGTTTATTATTGTCACTTGTACCGAGGTACAGTGAAAAACTTGTCTTGCATACCGTCTGTACAGATCAATTCATTACACAGTGCATTGAGGTAGTACAGAGTGCATTGAGGTAGTACAGGGTAAAAACAATAACAGAGTACAGAGTAAAGTGTCACAGCTACAGGGAAGTGCATTGCAGGTAGACAATAAAGTGCAAGGTCACAACAAGGTAGATCGTGAGGTCAGAGTCCATCTCATCGTATAAGGGAACCGTTCAATAGTCTTATCACAGTGGGGTAGAAGCTGTCCTTAAACCTGGCGGTACGTGCCCTCAGGCTCCTGTATCTTCTACCTGATGTCAAAGGGGACATACCAAATTTCTTTAGCCTCCTGAGGAAGTAGATGTGTTGGTGAGCTTTCTTGGTCGTGTTATCTCTGTGATTTAACCAGGACAGGCTATTGGTGATACGGGCTCCCAGGAACCTGAAGCTCTCAACCCTCATGACCTCAGCACTGTTGACGTAGACAGGAGCATGTACACCACCCCCTTTCCTGAATTCATAGTAACATAGGAAATAGGAGCATGCGGCCCTTCAATCCTGCTTCCCCCTTTAATATGGCTGGAGCTGGTCACTTAATACCATATTCCCCTTTCGGAAGTTTCAACAAGTTTCCAACTCATTCTTCTAAACTGTACTAAATAAAAAAAAAAGTCAAGAATCTCTCCTCATATAGCTAAAGCTGCCATCCCAGAAGTTAACTTTGCTTCACTCCTTCTAAGGCGTCCTTCTTTGGCCAAGACTGCATGCAATTCTCCAGGTGTGTTCCCTCTGACCTCCTGTATAAATGTGGCAAGATATCCTTGCTCCTGTATTCAAATACCCTTCTATGAAGGCCAACACTCCATTTGCCCTTTTAACTGCTGTCATTACCCTGGTTCCTCACTATGAACACCCCATTTCTGACAGTAGTGGCCCAACAACTTGATTTCACTGATCTTTCTCTTTTTACGTATTTGCAGAAGCGCCTACAGCTTGTTTTTATGCTCTCTTTATACATTTCTTTGTCCTCCTTTGCTAAGATCCAAAAAAGCTCCAATCTTGAGGTTTGCAACTTGGCAATTTTATGAGAGTCCTCTTTAGATCTAACTATCCCTAACATCTTCACTCTCCCTATATTCCCATCAGCTTCCCCATATTCTACCACTCACCTGCACGCTAGAGGCAATGTACAGCGACCAGTTAAACTACCAACCCTCATACCTTTGGGATGTGGGAGGACCCAAGGATGTAACGCAAAGGGTCACAGGAAGTACGTGCAAACTCTGCACAGAGACAACACCAGAGGTCAGGATCGAACTTGGGTCGCTGGAGCTATGAGGCAGCTCCTCCACTAGGTGCGCCACTGAGCCACCTTGTGGGCGGAGAAAAATATCTTTTCTGGGCATATTATTTCCTGGTTCTCTCCTGTCCTTTCAAGAAATGAGCCCTCCTTAACCAGTCTGTTCTACATATGAGCTGAGACTTGTAGCAAAGTGGTTGACTCTTAAATACCCACTGAAACAGCCTAACTAACCACTAGGTTAAAGCAGGAAAGAAGATTCCTCATCAAGTAACAAAACCATAGTGCCATTGCACCTCTTACAACCAACATACACTTACGGAGAAGTTCTACAAGAATGTTTTGCTTTGTGTTCCAAATTATTAATAGCAACCTTCAGCCTGGGAAGAGCTCTTCCAATGTTACTTGTTGAATGCTAAATCAGACACGATTTGCTTATTTTTATTTGTCTCAGGAATGTGAACTCTCCACTGAGCAGTGAAATGATTATTCATTCTCAACAAACAATGTAAATGTTCCTCTGCTGTGGTAGGTTTCATTTTGTATTATAACCTGCCTCCAACTCCCCCCATTTTATATATTAAGCAGAAGTGCTGCAGAATGTCATTTGTCATGCTGAATTTGACATTTTAAACCAAACATCTTGTTCTTCATCTCTCCCGATGTAGCTCAGTACTGAGTTACAGAGCCCAGCCACGACTCCCCGGGCTAAATAAACTCTTCAGCTGTCCATATGCAATCCTTACAATTTAATACGAGAGCTGTCCAAATTAGCCACTGTCCAGTCCAGTGTGTGTGCAGAAGAAGCAGATAATTGACAGAACTTGCATTTTTAGTGAGCCTTTTACGGTCTCGATACATCCTAAAGGAGTTTACAGCCAGGATTATTAAGAACCTTCTTAAATCTCACAACATTGCAGCTGGGTTGCAGCAAGATAGACAACATTACATAAAAAGTAATATTTAATGTCTATTGATTACAGTAATTTGCAAAATGACTGTAAATTCAAGGATTGGAGGGGTGGGTTTTTTACCCAGAGCGTGGTTGATATCTGGAATGCAATATCAGAGGAGCTGTTGGAATCAGTTATAATCACTATATTTAGAAGGCATTTAGACAGACATGAATGGGCTAGGCATAGAAGGATGTGGTCCTAATGTGGGTAAATGGGAGAAGGCAAAAAATTGACAAAGACGTGGTGGGCTGAGGGGCCTGTTTCTGTGCCGTACAACTCTAAGACTCAACTGTTACAACTGTATGAGTCATTGGTGAGACCACACTTGGAGTACTGTGTGTATTTATGGTCATCCAGCTATAGGAAGGATACCATTAAGGTGCAAAGGGTGCAGAAAGGATTCACAAGCCTGTTACTGGACTGGAGAGGGTTGGGGGAGGGCTTGAGCTGTAAGGGGAGACTGGATAGGCTGGGACCTTTCCCCTGGAGTATAAGAGGTTGAGGGGTGACCTTATAGAGGTTTATAAAATCATGAAGGGGCGTAGATAAGGTGAATGGTTGCAATCTCTTTCCCAGGGTGGGAGGGGGGGTCTAAAACTAGAGGGCATAGATTTGTGAGAGGCGAAAGATTTAAAAGGGACCTGAGGGGCAACTTTTTCACACAGAGGGTGGTGGGTATATGGAACGAGCTGCTGGGGGGAGTGGTGGAAGTGGATACAATTACAATGTTTAAAAGTCATCTGGACAGGTACATGGATAGAAAAGGCCTAGAGGGATACAGGCCAAACACAGGAAAATAGGACCAACTCTGTCAGCATGCTCTGTGACTCTATAAAAGTCGGTAGAGGGTTTGGCCAGAGACCACAGGAGAGGCTGAAAGAGAGAGACCAGCAACCCCTAAAGTAAATGAGAGAGGAGCCAAGTACCACAGTAGAGGCCAGGGAGGAGGATGGAAACCCTAGAGGTGACCAAGAAGGGAAGAGGAGACACTGGTTGAGACGGAGATCACCCGAGAGTGAGTCCGGAGACCATGGGAGTGTCTGAGAGGGAAGACCAGAGGCACTGGGAGCGGCTGACATGGAAGCAGGAGATCCCAGGAAGTGAACACAAGGGAGACCAGAAGATACCAGGAGCAGTGAAGAAGGTGGACAGAGATTCCAGGGACAGCTCACGATGGATGCAACATTTGCCAGTTTGCTGCAGGTCGTTTACCCACCAGCCTGAAGTCTCTGCAGATGCCTCTGAAATGCCCTATCAACAGCAATGCCCTCTGCTGAATGACCAAATCAGTAACCAACAGCCATACTGGTGCACAGACCTTCCCCATGAGCTGGGACAATGCGACTTTCATTCAACAGTAACAAACAATGGCAAACCATTGACATCCACTGTCACAACACAGCAAAGAGGACAGCAAATGGTGTGATCTCCAATTATGTGTAGCTTCGTGTAGAAGTTCCAGAGATACTGTCAATGATCCACTGTCCCTCGACAGACTGCTTTCTTTGAAGCTCTCTCCAGTCGTCTCCTTTGAACTGGTGTGAACTCAATCTATTTATAAACTATAAAATGCCCGGGAAAGTATTATTCATAAAACTGATAATCCACTGTTAGATTATTCAGAAATCCTGCTGGTTTGGATATGGCTCAGGAGGTAATGTCTCCCACGCTACCTTCAAACTCACTGAGACCCCAGTCCCCACATTCCCTTCAAACTCGCCGAGGCCCCAGTCCCCACGATCCCTTCAAACTCACCGAGAGCCCAGTCCCCACACTCCCTTCAAACTCACCGAGAGCCCAGTCCCCACACTCTCTTCAAACTCACCGAGACCCCAGTCCCCACACTCCCTTCAAACTCACCAAGGCCCCAGTCCCCACACTCCCTTCAAACTGACAGGGGTCCCGGTTCCCACAAACCTTTCAAATTCACTGGTGCTCCACTTCCTACAATCCTTTCAAATTCACCAGGACCCCGTTTCCCAAGTTCCCTTTAAGCTTACTGGATTCGCTGGAAAATTTGTTATAATACTATATGACATCTGAAGAAGTGAATTAAAAGTTGGGGTATTACTGGAATGATATCCAATAGTCCGGGAAACCTGCCAATCCAGCAGTACCAAAGTCCTGAGTGTGCTGGATTATCGGAGTCTTATTGTAATCTGTTGCAGTTTTAATGGTACACAAAGCCACTGTTATAGCTTAACCATCCACCTAGACCTAAATAAATATTTTTATGTGTGTGCATTATCATTTCATGACATGAATATTTCAAAATATAGGGGATTTATTTATCATGCTTAGTTAGCCATGTTCCAATCAAATCGGGAAGTCTTGTACCTGTGTTAAGAGTGCTGGTGAGGTCACACCATGAGTACTTTCTGTAGCTTTGGTCTCCTTATGTCAGGAAGGGTATAATTTACATTGGTGGCCATTCAGGGAAGATCCACTTGAAGGGTTGTCTATTAGGAGTAGTTTAGACTGCACTCAATGAAGTGTAGATGAACGAAAGGTGATCTTACTACAACTTGGTTCCAAAGCAGTTTGGCAGGGTAGGTATGCAGGAATCTAGAACTAGGGAGCACCTTCGCTCCATCTGCCGGAACAGCTGGGATCTTCCGGTGGCCAGCCATTTGAATTCCACTTCCCCATTCCCACACTGACGTGTCTGTTCACGGCCTCCTCCGGTGCCAAGTTGAGGCTAGACGCACAACACCTCACATTCTGTTTGGGTAGTCTCCAACCTGATAGCATCATCATCGATTTCCCTAACTTCCAGTAACCCCTTTCCTCTGTTCCCCCCCCCACCCCCTCTACTTTGTTTTCCCTTTTCCCTCTTTCCCCTCCCCTGTCCTCATGACCTGCCCCTCACCCACACCTTCCTCCCTCTGGTCCCCCACCTCCTTCCCTTTATTCCATGGTCTACTGTCCTCTCCTATCAGAATCTGTCTTCTTCAGCACTTTGCCTCTTCCACCTATCATCATCCAGCTTCTTATATCATTCCCACTTCCCCCCTCCCCCACCCACCTGGCTTCCCCCCCCTCACCTGCACTCACCTATCACCCGCCTGTTCGTGCTCCTCCCCCTCCCCTTGTATTCTGGTTTCTGCCCTCTTCCTTTCCAGTCCTGACGAAGGTTCTCGGCTGGAGACGCCGACTGTTCATTTCCCTCCACAGATGCTGCCTGACCTGCTGAGTTCCTCCAGCATTTTGTGTGTGTTGTGCTAGAACTAGGGAGCATTGTTTCAAAATAAGGGGTCACTCATCCAAGATGGGAGATGAGGAGGAATTACTCCGGGGTTGAGAACCTTTGACATAGTTTGTCGCAGAGAACTATGGAGGTGGAATTACTGGATATATCCGAGACTGTGAAGGGTCTTAGCCTTTGGGGCATCAAGGGTTGTGGGGAACAGATAGGAGAGTAGAGCTGAGACCAAGATCAAATCAACCACGATCTTACTGAATGGGGGAGCAGGTGGTTTGCTCCTGCTCCTATTCCTTACTTAGCTCCCGGGTGATTAAAAAACATGCTTTTTCCTTCATAGCCTTTCGTCTTTGCAAGCTTGTTGGCATTGCTTGTATTGCTTATTTTGGGGAATCAAACCATAGAGTCATACAGATCGAAAATAGGCCCCAACTGGTCCATGCTGACCAAGGTGCCCATCAAACTGGTCCCATTTGCCTGCGTTTGGCCCATATCCCTCCAAACCTGGCTTAGTTTTTAAGGAGAGAGGGGAGAGATTATGCAGGAACCTGAGGGGTAGCTTCTTTCACCCAGAGGGAGGTCAGTTTATGGAACAACCTGCTAGAGGAAGTGGTTGAGGCAGGAACATTAACAACATTTAAAAGGCACTCAGGTACATGGATAGGAAAGGGTTGGAGGGACATGGGCCAAACGCGGGCAAATGGGACCAGTTTAGATGGCCATCTTTGTCAGCTGGGCCGAAGGGCCTAGTTTCATTCTGTATGACTCTATGGTTCTATCATGGATACCAGGGATCCTTTTGAACTGATGCCCAGCAGGACCAAATTCTAGCACAGGGGAAACCACATGCAACAGAGACCTTCTTTGGGGTCAGTGATGGATGCCATTGCTATAAATTTTGGACCTATATTTTATCCAGGAACTTGGCTCGTAAATCTCAACATACAAGTCCTTTCAAAGGGAGAATGCTCCTGACTTCATTCAATGTCCCTAATACCTGCACTTTCTAAACAGTGAACAGAATAGAGCTCAGAAACAGGAATCGAATTTTCAATCCTCTAAGATCCCCCCCGAGATGGGATAGAGTAAACAGTATTCATTTAAAGATAAGTATACATTGTGGGTCTGCACTCCTTCATTATTATTTAAACTGGGTATTTATTGTGTGTTGGAATCTTTTTTGAAAAAAAAGTTTTCCAATTACTTATTAGATTGAGGGCAAACTTTAAACTAAATCCCCAGAGCTGTGGCTAGTTTTCCTGAATGATCAGTAGTGAACCTTCAGTGAGAAAGGTTTTGTGGTGCAGACTGGAAAATTCAGACTTTACTGAAAAATCCTCAGGGCTGAATATTAAATGAGCAGTTCCAAATTGCCACTGCAGTGAAATAAAGGGCACTTTCTGTCGTTTAAGATAATATTCGTCTAAACCAGGTAATTATTCCAATTTTTTAGTTAAACCAGATTAAAAATGTGACTCCAGGTGATGGCTCTTCAAATCACACCTGCATATGATTTGCATATGAGTAATTCTAATAATTAAAATGGCTAAACCGTTCCCACACTACGGCCTGAGGGTGTGTTTATTTCCAAGCTTCCTGTGTCTGTCTCCCTCAGCAGGTCTTGTATCTGTGGGTTAGAATTTGAAATACGTTCCTACCTCTGTCTCGGTTTCTCGCTATGATGTCTCCTATCAATCTGAATTTCACAGAATTACAGATAAATCACAGCTCAGTAGCCCACAGTTTGGTACAATATGTTGGGTTTTATGCTCCACTTCCTGACAACCAACTTCATTTCACCCCACTGGGGCAACCTCATGTAGGAAATAAAAGCGGAAAGTCCTGGAGATACTCATGTTGCAGCTGTGTAAAACTTTGGCTAGGCCACGTTTGGAGTACTGTGTGCAGTTCTGGTCAACGCGTTATGGGAAGGATGTGGAGGCTTTGGAGTGGGTGCAGCAGATGTTCACCAGGATGTAGCCTGGATTAGACGGTATTAGCTATAAGGAGAGAACATAGAACATCACAACACAGTACAGGCCCTTTGGCCCACAATGTTGTGCTGACCACTTAACCTACTCTAAGATCAATCTAACCATTCACCCCTCCATTTTTCTATCATCCATGTGCCTATCTAAGAGCATCTTAAATGTCCCTAATATATCTGCCTCTACCAGCACCCCTAGCAGTGTGTTCTATGCACCCACCACTCTCTGTGTAAAAAACTTACCCCTGACATCCCCCTGTTCTTTCTTCCAATCACCTTAAAATTATGCCCCCTCGTGTTAGCCATTTCCACCCTGGGGAAAAGTCTCTGGCTGTCCACTCGATCTATGCCTGTTATCATCTTGTACACCTCTATCAAGTCCCCTCTCATCCTCCTTCTCTCCAAAGAGAAAAGAACTAGCTCACTCAACCTATCCTCATAAGACATCCTCTTCAATACAGGTAGCATCCTGGTAAATTGTGGGCCTAATGGCCTGTTCCTGTGCTGTACTGTTCTATGTTCAATCAGCAGGTCAGGCAGCACCTGTGGTGAAAGAAATCAGAGTAAACTTTGCAGATTGATGAAGGTCCATACGTGAAACAAGCTGCCAGAGGAAGTAGTTGAGGCAGGTATATGAACTTAAAAGGCACTTGGACAGGTACAGGGATAGGAAAGGTTCAGAGGGATATGAGTCAATGCAGGAAAATGGGACTAGCTTAGATGGGAACCTTGGTCAGCATGGACCAGTTGGGCTGAAGGGCCTGGTTCCGTGATGTATGGCTCTATATGGATCAATGAAGGTTCTGATCCTCTCCCTCCTGCTTCTTTCTCTACATATGCTACCTATTCTACCGAATGCTTCTAGCACCTTCTGTTTTTATTTCCCTTAAATGTATCTGTAAATTGGTAAATTGGTTTATTATTGTCACATGTCCCGAGATACAGTGAAAAACTTGTCTTGCATACAGTTCATACAGATCAATTCATTACACAGTGCATTGAGGTAGTACAAGGTAAAACAATAACAGAATGCAGAATAAAGTGTTACAGTTACAGAGAAAGTGCAGTGCAAGCAGACAATAAGGTGTAAGGCCATGACAAAGTAGATTGTGAGGTCAAGAGTCCATATTATCGTACTAGGGAACTGTTCAATAGTCTTATAACAGCAGGATAGAAGCTGTCCTTGAGCCTGGTAGTACGTGCTTTCAGGCTTTTGTATCTTCTGCCTGATGGGAGGGGGGAGAAGAGAGAATGTTCGGGTGGATGGGGTCTTTTATTATGCTGTCTGATTTACTGAGGCAGCGAGAAGTGTAGACAGAGTCCATGGAGGGGAGGCTGGTTTCCCTGATGTGCTGAGCTGTGTCCACAACTCTCTGCAGTTTCCTGCAGTCTTGGGCAGAGCAGTTGCCACACCAAGCCATGATGCATTTGGATATGATGCTTTCCATCAAACGTCTATAAAAATTGGCCAATGGGGACATGCCAAATTTCCTTAGCCTCTTGAGGAAGTAGAGGCGCTGGTGAGCTTTCTTGGCCGTGGCGTCTACATGGTTGGACCAGGACAGGCTATTGGTGATGTTCACTCCTAGAAATTTGAAGCTCTCAACCTTCTCGACCTCAGCACCATTGACGTAAACAAAAGCATGTGCACCACCCCTCTTCCTGAAGTCAATGACCAGCTCATTTGTTTTGCTGACATTGAGGGAAATGTTGTTGTCATGACGCAATGTCACTAGGCTCTCTATCTCCTTCCTGTACTCTTGACTCATCGTTATTTGAGATACGGCCCACTGCGGTGGTGTCATCTGCAAACTTTTAGATGGAGTTAAAGCAGAATCTGGCCACGCAATCGTGAGTGTATAGGGAGTAGAGTAAGGGGCTGAGGACGCAGCCTTGTGGAGTGCTAGTGCTGAGAATAATTGTGTCGGAGGTGTCGCTGCCTATCCTCACTGATTGCAGTTTGTTGGTTAGGAAGTCAAGGATCCAGTTACAAAGGGAGGTGTTGAGTCCCAGGTCTCGGAGTTTGGAGATGAGTTTGTTTAGGATTATAGTATTGAAGGCGGAGCTGTAGTCAACAAACAATAGTCTAACGTCAGTGTCTTTACTGTCCAGATGCTCCAGAGATGAGTGTAGGGCCAGGAAGATGGTGTCTGCCATTGGAAGTAGGTGAATTTCTCTGGAAAAGGAAATCTCTTGTGATTTTCTAACCGAATTTACTGATGACTCCTTCCTATTGATGACTTGCTAGTTCAGGTGTCTTAGGGTCATGTAGCACGGAAAGAAGCCTTTCAGCTCACTGAGTCCATGGTGACTATCAAATGCCCATTTACACAAATCTACACTAATCTCATTTTATTCCCCCCAGATTTTGCCACTCACATACCTGCTCGGGGCAATTTACAGTGGTCAATTATTCTTGCAAGCCCACATGTCTTTGGAATGTGGGAAGAAACCTACACGGTCACAGGGAGAACATACGAACTCCACACAGCACCGGAGGTCAGGATTGAACCCAGGTCGCTGGAGCTGTGAGGCAGCAGCACTCCTGGCTACACCACCGTCCTTCAAAAGTGGGAACGTCTTCCACCCTGTCAAACCCCTTCCGAATTTTAAAGACCTGTAAAGTCAACCCTTGATTTATCTATGTTCTAGAGCAGAGATCTAACGTGTTAATTTCCCTGATTGATATCACCACTCAGTTTATTCTTTCCTGTAACTTTCTTCTGCACCTTTTGTTAGCAAAGGAGATGTAAGAGGAGACAGTGTAACAGCACTCCTACATTGTGTGTAATATTATAAAGATTAAGCACAGCAATAATATCCCTTGCCACCTGTATAAGACCAGACTCTATCTCGCTAGCTCCAGACTGATGTGACCTCAAGCTCAGGACTATGTCCTGATAGGTCATTCAGGTTCAGGTGGGGTTGGGCTGTGGTAGCCAGGCTCAGTACTTTATCCAGGCCAGGATGATTTTCTTAGTGTTACCACACACGTTCTCCTCTTGATCAAGGGCATTTTTTTGTGCAGCCTAGCAAATCTAGCAAATGAGGAGGAATTTCTTCAGCCAGAGGGTGATGAATCTGTGGAATCCATTGCCACAGAGGGCAGTGGAGGCCAAGTCATTTGGTGTATTTAAGGCAGAGATTGATACATTCTTGATTGGTAAGGGGGGGGGGGTGGTGTAAGGGTTACGGGGAGAAGATGGGAGAATGGGATTAAAAAATCAGCCATGATTGAATGGCGAAACAGTCTCGATGGACTGAATGGCCTAATTCTGCTCTCATATCTTATGGTCTTCATGTCTTTTTCTCTGTTTGTCTGCAAATACCTCCAAGTGAGGTTGGGTCAGTTATGGAAAAGGTTACATTCAGGCTTAGGTCTGGTTTGCATTGGATGTGGTTGGGTTGGGGTTGGGTTTGGATTGGCTACATTCAGTCAGATTTGGGTTGGCTGTGGTCAAGTTGGGTTTGAACTGGCTGCTCTCAGGTTATGTTTAATTGACTGTGCTTGGGTTGAGTTCCGATTGGTCATGGGCAGCTGGGTTCAGATTGGCCGCAGTTCAGCTGGGTTGGGTGCAATTGGCCAAGGTTGAGTCATAGAGCAATACAGCAAAGATACAGGCCCTTCGGCCCAATGAGTCCATGCCGACCACGTTGTCCACCCAGTTTATCTCAATTTCCTCATCTGGCCCATATCCCTCCAGGCCCCTCCCCTCCATGTATCTGTCCAAGTGCTTCTTAAAAGATACTATTGTACCTGCCTGAACCACTTCCTCTGGCAGCTCATTCCATATACTCACCACCCTCTGTGTGATAATGTTGCCCCTCAGGTCCCTTTTAAATCTTTCCCCTCTCACCCAAAATCTATGCCCCCTAGTTTTGGACTCCCCCACCCTGGCGAAAAGATTGTTACCATCCACCTTATCTATGCCTCTCATAATTTAAATACTTCTATAAGGTGGCTCCTCATTTTCCTACGTTCCAAGGAATAACGTCCCAGCCTGGCCAAGCTCTCCCTGTAACTCAGGCCCTTGAGTCCTGGTAACATCCTCATAAATCTTCTCTGCACTCTTCCCAGTTTAACTATGTCATTCCTATAACAAGGTGACCAAAACTGTACACAGTACTCCAAGTGCAGCCTCACCAATGGCTTGTACAACTGCAACATAATGTCCCAACTCCGATACTCACTGCCCTGACTGATGAAGGCCAGCGTGTTAAATACCTTTTTCACTACCTTGTCCATCTGTGATGCCACTTTCAATGAACTATGCACTTGTCGTCCTCGGTCCCTTTGTTCCATTACACTCCCTAGTGCCCTACCAAAATGCATCACCTCACACTTATCTGTATTGAAATCCATTTGTCACTCCTTGGCCCATTTCCCTAACTGATCAAAATTGCCCTGTAATCTACAATAACCTTCTTCACTATCAACTACATCTCCTAATCTTGTGTCATCTGCAAACTTACTGATCAAGCCTTGTGCATTCACATCCAAATCATTTATATAAATAACGAATAACAAGGTTCCCAACACCGACCCCTGCGGCACACCACTGGTCACCGGCCTCCATTCCAAAAAGCAATCACCACCCTCTGCTTCCTACCTCCAAGCCAATTTTAAATCCACCTAACCAGCTCTCCCTTGATTCCATAGGACCTAACCTTCCAGACCAGCCTACCACATGGGACCTTGTCATAGGCGTTGCTAAAGTCCAAATAGACAACATCCACTGCCCTACCCTCATCTACCCTTTTGTTTACCTCTTCGAAGAACTCTAAAAGATTTGTCAAACATGACTTTCCACGCACAAAGCCATGCTGACTCATCCTAATCAGACTCTGTCTCTCTGAATGCTGGTAGATCCTGTCCCTCAGAATTCCTTCCAGTAACTTCCCCACCACTGATGTCAGGCTGACCAGCCTGTAGTTCCCTGGCTTGTCCTTGCTACCCTTCTCAAACAACAGAGGGTAACAAGGACAAGCTACCTTCCTTTCTTAGCTACCTTCCAGTCTTTGGAAGCTTCACCAGTGGTTAATGATGAAGCAAGAGCCTCCATAATTTCTTCTCTTCGTTAGTCAGATTGCCTGCGGTTGCGTTGAGTTCAGTTTGGCTTGGTTAGGTTGGGCTTGGATTTGCCAAGGTTGAATTAAGTTGAGATTGGCCATGATCAGGTTTTACTATTATACCCGAACTATTTAAGTTCACTGTCAGCAATCCAAACTGGAGAAACATCAAATTTCTGCAGGTATAGGAACGGACGACATTTGTAAAGTAATCCGTACATGATATTACATTGAGAACCACAGATCCCTTGCAAGTTATGTGTCTAAATGTTATGAACTTGCCCCTTATCAAAGGCAATAGTTGCTGATTCAATGTAGAGTTCATTGAGGACAGTAAACATCTGGTGGAGTGGAAGGTGAGGATCAGAGAACCTAATTCTGATTCCAGGAGTAGGAGAGGGGGAAAGTGAACTAGAATGGTCTTTGGACTGTCAAACGTAGTAGAAAGGAAACCATAATTGTGGAGAAAGAAAGACATATCAGAGGGATTAGGAAAGAAGGTGTCATCGTCAGGATGGATGCAGCTGAGATAGGGAAACCGGGACAATGGAATGGGGTCCTTTCAGGATGCAGGGTGGGAGGAGGTGTAGTCATTGTAGCTATTTGATTCCATGAGGTGTGAGGGATTCCAGTCAAGAATCTATCTTCTGTCGTTTTTTTGTCTGAGTTATAATACAGATCCAATTTCACGTTCAACTTTATAGGCATACGTACCCAGGGTATAAATGCCATGAAAATTAGCTTTTAGCAACAGCAGCGCGTTACAAGATGAGGACTAACATAAGTTCACACAAAGTAAATTAACGTAAATTATACATTACTGACATGTGGGAAAAGTAAACAGCAAAGTAAACAACGACATTAGTGCAAGATTGAGAGAGAGAATAAAAATATAATCCAAGGTAGTATTAGGGTTTTTCAGGTCGGTTCAAGAACCCAATGGCAGTGGGGAAGAAGCTGTTGTTGAACCTTGAGGTGTGGGTCTTCAGGCTCCTGTACCTCCTGCCTGATGGCAGCATCTAGAAGAGGGCATGGCCCAGATGGTGGGGGTCCCTGATGTTGGATGTCGCCTTCCTGAGACATTGCCTCTTTTGTAGACGTCCTTGATGGTGGGGAGAGCTGTACCTGTGATGGAACTGGCTGGTACTGTAGTCTCTTGCGTTCCTGTGCATTGGAGTTTCCATACCAGGCTGTGATGCAACCAGTCAGAACATCTTCCACTGCACATTCTGCTGTTAGTAATATGAATGTCTCTGCAGAGATTCTTGTGATCTTGTGAAAATGTTTGAATTAAAATACAAAAGAAAAAGCACATCTGAATTAGGAGGGGTAAATCATATATACTTCCATCCAGGTTCATAGTTCATTGTATGCCTCAAGTAGACAATCTCACCCAATCCCCAAATCTGTCCAAAAATCTCAGAAACATAGGATTATAGAGATAGGAGTTGACTATTAAGTCTCTTGATCCCACGCTGACATTTGATAAGATCATGTCCTGACAGCATACACTGGTCTGTTTCCATATCTCCCAGAGCTCTCTGTTTAAAACATCTCAGACTTTAATTAACTATTGAACTGGTGTCAATATATGTGAAAAACAACTGCAGATTCTGGAAATCTAAAACAGAAACAGGTAATGCTGGAAATACTCAGCAGGTCAGGCCTCATCTGTGGGAAGAGAAACAGAGGCAATGTTGCATCAGAACTTATATTAGTGTCAATATAAGTTATCTTAACAACCAAGGTGTGAAGGTGAAAAAAAAACCATAATGTACAAGAAAGACAAATATGTTGTACAGACATGCAGGCAGATGGGATTAGTTTGGATTGGCATCATGGTCGGCACAGACATGGTGGGCCGAAGGGTCTATTCCCGTGCTGTATGTTTTATAGAACATAGAACATTACAACACAGTACAGGCCCTTTGGCCCACAATGTTGTACTGACATTTTATCCTGCTCTTTTTATGTTAACTTTATGTTAACATAGTTTTATGTTAACTTTTTTTTTGTCTCTGTTTTCAGCAACTTTCCCTTTTGATATGTTTCTTATATTTGACTCTTTCTTTGCTGACAAGCTCTATCCTTCCAGGTTTTCCCCTCTGTTTTTCTCTCCCCTCACCCTGCCCATGTGTTTATCTGCCAGTATTGCCCTTTCTCTCTGTCCTTCCTGCTCTTCCAACCCTGCCTGTTTCACTCACTCTCTGCCCCTCTCTGTCACTTGATCTCAAGTTTATTGTCATAGGCACAGACAGAAATGCCATGAAAATTAGCTTTATGCAGCAGCAGCAGCACAGTACATCACAAGGCAAGGACAAACATTAACTGAAATGTGTGCTAAATAAACAACAAAATAAATATAATTAGACCAGCAAGGTTGAGAAACAATGAGGGGAACAATGTCATTCACGATAGTGTTGTCCTCTCTTGTTGCTTTTCCATTTTTACTGCACCTGCCTTCTCCTTAACACTGAGGAGCTATCAGGACGACAGCATTCACACTGGCTCTGGTTCCGGCCAGTAATATTTGGAGAATAATTGGTCAATAATCTGGCCAGGGATGGGAAAGTGATTGATAATATTGTAACTTTGACACGATGAGTTACAAAGGTGAAGTACGGCATTGCCATCTAAATTCTTCCTTTGATACCAATTAATACACTGCAGGCTTGTTGGATTTGATGACGGAACAAAATCTCTGCTGTAAACAAGACAAAGTCTATAATCTGGATAAATGTATTCATGTAACTGGCTCATAATGTGATATCATTAAGTTAATAAGATTTCCTTAAGTCCCTTCTTTTACTGTTAGTGTAATTTTGTCTACATGAAGTAATTCAATTATAAGATGATTTATATCTGAATCCCTTGGTTAGAATAAATATTAAATATGAAGCCATCATTATTTGCAAGAATTTAGTATTTCTAATGAAAATTAGGGACTGTGTTTTATTTCTGTGAGTGAGACCAATTTGGAAGCAGGGAGCTGTTAGACTGTGCAGACAGACTCCCATATCCACCTGCTTAGACTCCAATATTAGCCCCTAGCTAAGGTAGCATAGTGGTTATGCCACTGGATGAACAGCTTGAGATCTGGATCACTGATCCAGAGATGTGGGTTCAAATACCTCCATGACAACTGGGGTATTTAAATTCTAGCAATGGAATAAATGCTGGAATTTAAACAAAAGTTTTTCTCAGTAACAATAAGCATGGAGCTTCTCATAGTCATACTCATACACAAACAGGCTGTTCGGTCCATTCTGTTCATGCTGACCACCGAATACTCATCGACAGATTCCCTGTGGGTTATGAGTGCCCGACGATTGGATACCCTGTGCATACGAACGAGCGTTTGGGAGACCGGCGGGACGGATGGGGACGGATTTGCTGGCTGCTGCGGGGTAGCAAGTGGATTTCCCCGCGCCTTCTCTCCCTCCACACCACAACAATCGGGGGCTGGGTGGAGCTGAGCAGAGCCGGGAGTGCTGAGCAGACTCGCTCGATCACCGAGTCAGTGAGGCCGGCTGGCGGCCGCTCTTCCCGCTCCTGCTCGCTCCCCCCCATCACCGTTGTTCCTGTGACCCCTTCGCACACACTGTAGTTGTTCATTTCTGATTTACGAACTGTTTGGGTCATAAACAGTTCTCAGGAACAGAACCCTGTCATAACTTGGGGACTGCCTGTGCACTAATCCCATTTACCAGCACTTAGTCGTAGCTGTGTTACAGTAAAAGTTAATTTGTTTCACTGATACCCTTTCCCATTCTTATGTGAGTCCAGATCCTCTAGGGGCAATTAGGGATGGGTAATAAATGCTGGCATTTTAGGTGATATTCAAAGCCTGAATTTAAAACAAATATTGGGTTATGGTGGTGGAATTAAATTCCTCATGCTGAAGGATTGGGATACAGGTTGCAGGGAGTAGGATCTTCTTCTGCATTGTGGTTGACCAAGAGGTCCAAGCCTTGTCACCACAGAGTGCCACAATTCCCGGAAATAAGTCCTGGAACTCCCTCTCCAACAGTATTGTGGGTTTACCCACACCTCAAGGACTGCAGAGGTTTAAGAAGGCAGCTCACCATCACCTTCTCAAGGGCAACTAGGGATGGGCAGTTAAATGCTGGCTCAGCCTGTGAAACCCATATCCCTTCAATGAATATATACAACAAATAAAAGAGAGTTGTGCAAGACATTGGTGAGGAATATTGTGTTCAATTTCGGTCACCCTACAAAAGGAAACATGTCAGTAAAACTGGAAAGAGTGCAGAGGAGATTTACAAGGATGTTGCCAGGACTCGAGGGACTGAGTCATGGAGAGAGGTTGAGCAGGTTGTGACTTTTTTCATTGGAGTGTGGGAGAACGATGGGTGATCTTCTAGAGGTGTATAAAATCATGAGGGCATAGATGAGGTGAATGCACGCAGTCTT
Organism: Pristis pectinata; assembly: GCF_009764475.1. Classification (NCBI taxonomy): domain Eukaryota; kingdom Metazoa; phylum Chordata; class Chondrichthyes; order Rhinopristiformes; family Pristidae; genus Pristis; species Pristis pectinata. The sequence goes on along the minus strand of NC_067436.1, from coordinate 13,604,686 downwards.
TTTCCCAGGGTTAGGGAACCAAGAACTAGAGGACATAAGTTTAAGGTGAGAGGGGAGAGATTTAATAGGAACCTGAGGGGTAACTTTTTCACCCAGAGAGTGGTCAGTATATGGAATGAGCTGCCAGAGGAAGAGGTTGATGTAGGTACAATAACACCAATTAAAAGGCACTTGGACAGGTACATGGATAGGAAAAGTTGGGCCAAACATGGGCAAATGGGACTGGCTTAGATGGGAATCTTGGTCGGCATGGACCAGTTGGGCTGAAGGGCCTGTTTCCGTGCTCTATGAGTCTCCATGAGAACGTTGATATACGCAGCAGGTCTGTCAGCATCTGTGGAGAGAGGTTCATGTTACAGGTTGATGATCTTTCATCCGAACTGGCTAGGTTGTCACTTCTTGCTGCATAATTCTCTTTGGCAAGTAGTGTGGGCAATTAGAACAGATTCTCAGCCCTCTGCTGTGCACTTGTAATTAAACAGGTGCTTCATCACCCCACCAGCATGACTCACTGCCTGCATTCTGATTCTCTTTTTTATCCCTTCCTCCCCTTCACGACTTTCATACATCGAATGTATTATATTTAGAACACCTGCTATTTCATCAAAAATACCAAGGTCACTGTGGCAGTTGGCAGGTTCGAAGCTTATAGCTGGTAGCACTGAAATAACAAGTCCTGTGTGTCATCAATCATACAGAGGAGCAGAAATTCTTGCAGCAGTTGCTGGTATTACAAGCGAGGCCAAACAAAAGACCCTAATCAGACATTAAAAACCTGGCGTATCGAGACATTTACCGACATGACTACTTGCATTCCAGCTAATCCCAATAATTGTCTGTCACGCACACAACAGGAGCAAAGCTGCCAACTTTCCGGAGTTGTGGAAGACAAGTGTCGTCTTGACAGGAATATCATTTTGTGTCAGTTCGATCTTTCTCAGCTTGGCAAAAAAAAGTGACACGCTGTAATAATCTGCCTTCCATTTTATTTTGGTTAAATCATTTTTTATTTTAATTCTAAACCCACCACTCAATGCTCATGGCTTATCACGAAGATTTAATTTAAAGATGGAGGTGGCCCAGGTTTGTCCTTCATGTCTCTTTCAGACACGACCTGCACTTGCTCATTCACCTATAGTCTGCTTTCTACAAGCATTGACTGTTGCTAATCCATTGGGATCCTGTCAGGGGCAACAGACTTGTGAAGCTGACAGGACATATACTCAAGAATGCAAAGAGATAGCAGCAAGAGCAGACCACTTGGCCCCTCAAGCCTGCTCTGTCCTTCAATCTGATCATGGCAATACTCCTCTTCTGTGTCAATTCCCTTAAGCCCTCAGTTCCCTGATCTTTCAAACATTTGTCTACAGAGACACAAGGGACTGCAGATGCTGGAATCTGGAGCAACACACAATCTGTTGGAGGAACTCAACAGGTCAGGCAGCATCTATGGAGGGAAATGGACAGCTGACGTTCAGGTCGAGACCCTGCATGTGAACTGGGCAGGAGGTAGAAGAGGGGAGTGTGGGGTTGGGGAGCTATCAGGTTGGAGGTTGTGGAGGGGAGATCTCCAGAGGTGACGTGGCTAGTGATGGTTTGGGAGATAATGGCCTGATGATCCTCAGTTTTGGTCCAGGGCGGAGAGCTGCTGCTAGGCCTCTGCAACTAGAGGTCAGTCCACCAGACTACAACAGCACCGCCCTTGTCTGAGGGTTTGATGGTGAGTTTGGGATTAGTGTGGAGAGAGTGGAGAGCAGTGTGTTCGGGGGGGGGGGGGGGGGGGGTGAGGTTGGAGTGGGTGAGGGGAGTGGTAAAGTCAAGACAGTTGATGTCCTGTCGGCAGTTAGAGATGAAAAGATCCAGAGAGGGCAGAAGGCCAGAGGGGGTTGTCCAAGAGGAGGAGGAGGGCTTGAGGTGGGAGAGGGAGGCATCAGTCATCAAGCAGTGGTGAATCCAGATGAAGGGTTTCGATCCGAAACGTCGACTACCCATTTCCCTCCGTAGCTGCTGCCCGACCCACTGAGTTCCTTCAAAGACTTATCTACCTCTTCTTTAAATATGTGCCATGATCTAGCCTCCAGAGATTCACAACAACTGTTCCTAAGACCGTAACACCCCCAAACTTTTTGTAATCACCATGTCCAGGTGGATTTAATGGTGATGCTTTGCACTGATTTCCAAGGATACACAACTAGACTGGGCTACATATTGTTTAAGCTTTACACTTAACTATCTTGGAGATACAAGTAGCTGCAGATACTGGAATCTGGAGCAAATAGCAAACTGCTGGAGGACTCAGCTGGTTGGGCAGCATCTGTGGAGGGAAATTAGTCGACATCACCCTTCATCTGGACTTACTCTTATTTATTTTGTTTTGCTTTTTTTTAATATAGTGCTGGTAAATAATAACTATTAAATAACACGACAAACTAGGCACTTGGGTACCTTTCTTGGGTAGAAGGATGAGATTGGAAAACAAAGAAGTCAGATTCCCTGTTTAGACAACACTTGGATTGGTTGGGGATTTCTCTTATTATAAAGCTATTGACCCAAATGTTATTGATGTGAGCCTGTTGTTCATACATGCCACCTGTGTTCCTCATTCCCATTGTTTATTCTCCCCACATTCCCATCAACTCCTCCCAGATTCCACCTCATTCACAAACAAGGGGGGCAACTTAAAGCGGCCAATTAACCTGTCAGCACCCGAGTCGCTTGAATGCGCAAGAAAACCAGGGAACCCAGAAGAAACCCATGTGGTCACAAGGAGGACATGTAAACTCTACACAATCTGCACTGGAGGTCAGGATTGAACGAAGGTTGCTGGAGCTGTGAGGCAGCTGTAAGGTTAAAGGCCATGAATGTTTATTCTTCTTCTCGTTCCACAGATGCTAGCTGACCTGGTGAGTATATCCAGCATTTTCTTTTTTTTTGTTATTATTTGAAGATTGAGATTGGATTAAAGTCAAAGAAGGGATCAAAGTTGAGTTTAGTGTCACATGCACAAGTACATGTGTGCACAGGTTCAATGAAAAACTTACTTGCAGCAGCATCACAGGCACAGAGCATCAGATACGCAATATTTACAAGAAAAAAGCATAAATTAAACATAAATAAAACATTTTTTACAAGAAAGAACACAACTAGAACAAAAAAAAGTCCATTTTAGTACAAAGTGGTCATAGTGTTGTTAGACCGTGGTGATTAGGGTTGTGCGGGTTGGTTCAAGAACTGAATGGTTGAAGGGAAGTAGCTGTCCTTGAACCTGGTGGTGTGGGACTTCAGGCTTCTGATTGTTGAAAACAGTGTGAAACGGGAATGGGAAACATTGACTGATAATCATCAGGTATAACTGGAGTCCATTTGGGACTACAATTATATACTTTCGTTGGCAATACTAGCATTTATTGTCTATCCCTAATTGCTCCCTGACTAAGAAGAGTGAAGAGTCAACTGCATTGGTGGGTCTGAAGTCTTGTGTTGATCACACTGGGGAAAGAGGGCAGATTTCCTTCACTGAAGGAAATTAGTAAATGGTCTTTCAACAACAAGTCAGTAATTTGTTGGCTATCATTTCTGAAGATTTTAATTTTAGATGTATATAATTGCTTGAATTTAAATTCCATAAACACCATAGTGGGATTCAAACTCAAGTCTTGAACCTATGGCTAGCTGGAAGTTGGTCCAGTAACTTAATCACTTTATACAGATTGGAAGGTAGCAAGTGTCACACCACTATTTAAGTAAAGAGGGGGAGGGAAAAACAGAGATCTACAGTCCAGTTAGCCTGACGTTAGTGGCAGAGAAAATGCTGGGATCTTTTATTGTATATATTTATGGGATTTGGGCTTCACAGGCTGATTTAGAATTTAACTGCCCATCCCTAGTTGCCCTTGAGAAGGTGGTGGTGAGCTGCCTTCTTGGACCACTGCAGTCCTTGAGGTGTGGGTACACCCACAATGCTGTTAGGGAGGGAGTTCCAGGATTTCGACCCAGCGACAGTGAAGGAACGGTGGTATATTTCCAGGTGAAGGATGGTGTGTGGCTTGGAGGGCATCTTCCAGGGGGTGGTGTTCCCCATGCGTTGATGTCCTTGTCTTTCTATGCTGGTAGAAATTGTAGCTTTGGGAGGTGCTGTCTGAGGAGTCTTGGTGAGTTGCTGCAGTGCGTCCTGTAGATGGTACAAACTACTGCTACTGTGCGTAGGATGTGGTACACACTGCTGTTATTGTTAAGGAAGTAGTAACAAGGCAGTTGGAAAATAATAATAGGATTGAGAAGAGCCAACAAGAATCTAAGAAAGGAAATAAATTTTTAGAATCAGAATCAGAGTCAGGCTTATTATCACTGATCTATGACATAAAATTTGTTGTTTTGTGGCAGCAGTACAGTGCAAGGCATCAAAATCTATAAATGACGAAAACAAATAAATAGTGCAAAAAGAAAAGGAATAGTGAGGTAGTGTTCATGTTCATGGATCCTTCAGAAATCTGATGGCGGAGGGGAAGAAGCTGTTCCTGAATCGTTGAGTGTGGGTCTTCAGGCTCCTGTATCTCCTCCCCGATGGTAGTAATGAGAAGAGGGCATGTCTCGGATGGTGAGGGTCCTTAATGATGAATGCCGCCTTCCTGAGGCACCGCCTCTTGAAGATGTCTGAATTTTTCTGAGGTTGTAACTAACAGAATAGATAATAATGAACCAGTGAGTGTGGTGTATTTGGGCTTTCAGAAGGCTTTGATGAGGTGCCACACAAGAGATTATTAAATAAAACTGGAGCGCATGGTATTGGGGTAGTATATCGACATGGAATGGGGAGTTGGTTAATGGGCAGAAAACAGACTGTACGAATGAACAGGTTGTTTTGGGTTATAATGGTGCTGACCCAGTGAGGTGTTGCAAGGATCGATGTGGGGGCCCCAGCTGTTCGCAATCCATATCAATGATTAGACGAAGGGACTGTGTAAAATCAACCTTGGCCGATGATATAAAGCTGGGTGGCAGTACAGGTTGTGGGGAGAATTACAGAAATACTTCAGGGGATACAGACAGGTTAAGTGAATGGGCAACACCATGACTGATAAAACATAGTGTGAAAAATTATGAGGTTATCCACTTTGGTAGAAAAAACCAGAACTTTTCAAATGGTGAAAGATTACAAGGTGCTGGCATTCAGAGGAACCTAGTTGTCCTTGTACACTGAAAAATACAGTTCCAGCATTGTTTTTGTTTATTCATTGATGGGAAGTAGGCGTGATTTGTAGTTCTAGTATCAACATCTCAGAGGATCTATCCAGGACCCAACACATTGATGCAATCACGAAGAAGGCACGCCAGCGGCTCCACTTCATTAGGAGTTTGGGAGATTCGGTACGTCACCAAAGACTCTTGCAAATTTCTATAGATGTACAGTGGAGAGCACTTTGACTGGTTGCATCACAGCCTGGAATGGAGGCTCCAATGTACAAGACTTCAAGAGGCTGCAGAGGGTTGTAGACTCAGCCAGCTCCACCACGGGCACAACCCTCCCCACCATCAAGGACATCTTCAAGAGGCGGTGCCTCAAGAAGGCATCATCCATCACTAATGACCCTCACCATCGGGACATGCCCTCTTCTCATTACTGCCATCAGGGAGGAGGTACAGGAGCCTGAAGACCCAAACTCAATGATTCAGAAACAGCTTCTTCCCGCCACCATGAGATTTCTGAATGGTCCATGAACCCATGAACACTACCTCATTATTCCTTCTTTTTGCACTATTTATTTACTTCTGTAATTTATAGTAATTTTATGTCTTTGCACTGTACTGCTGCCACAAAATATCAAAATTCACGTCATTTAAATCAGTGATCATAAATCTGATTCTGATTATTCTTCATTCATAATTACTCTGTTGTGAGGAAGCAGTAAAGATGCAACGTCAGGACTTCTATAAAGGTCCTGAAGGACAAAAAGTTTGGTGTCAGTCTCAGGGTTTGCTGTATCTTGGTGGTCAATGTTTACTTACATAATACTTGATTGGTTGCCCTGATGGTTTTTGCAGCAAGTTCTTTCTTATGGGATTTAATGACAATCTGGAAGTTTTATGGTTACTATTACTGAAGTTAACTCTTAATAAACACTGATTTATTTAATTATTTGAATTTAAATTCCCCAAGTGCAGGTGGTGGGCTTCGTATTAATGTCTCTGGTCAATGGTTATAGAAATCTGGTTGCTACTTCACTACACTGCAGTGTCCTTAACCCACATACAAAACATTTGACTCTCTATGGAACACCTGATGAATTTTTTAAGCAGGGGATTTTTGGCTAAATATTCTGTCAGGTAGGAGGTTGTAATTTGGATAATTAATTGGAGTGGTAATTAAGAAAAAAGGATGTTAGTAACGGTAATGGTTCTACTTTGGTTGCGATGACCAGCAAAATCCCCATGTGATACGATCAGGGAATTGCTGCTTTACAGAATATTTATTAATGATCTCAATTAGGGTTTTGTAAGTAGAATTCCTCCATTGAAAGATGATACTGCCTTGTACAGGAGTAGCAGTTTCTAACACACAGGGTATGAGGCAAAAGTATTCAGTGTAATTAGATTAATATTGAACTAAAGTGAAGCAGTGTAATATTGATACTCAACATGACTAATATGATTACACAGTATAGGATAGGTTCATTAATAAGGCAGGACAGGCAAATAATTCATAATTCAGAAGCTGAAAGGGGATTTTGCAACATCTTTTCCTTGGGTGTAACTGGATTCAAGGATAAGAGTTACCTTTGCAGTTGACAAGGGTTGACATGAGAATTTTACATTTTTAAAGTAAATTTAAGGGCACTGGTAGTATAGTCTTCTCTAAAATGAACTTTGTTTTATGTTCTAATTGTGTTCTTTCTTGTAAAAATTGTGTATAATTTATGTTTAATGTATGCTTTTCTTGTGAATGCTGCTTATCTGAGGCTATGTGCCCGTGATGCTGCTGCAAGTAAGTTTTTCACTGCACCTGTGCGTACATGGACTTGTGCACATGACAATAAACTTGACTTTGACTTAGTAACTTGGGTTTTGGTGGATTCATCTGGTGATAGGAGAGGGTTACAATAAATGGGTGAGATCTTCTTGCAGAGCTACCAACAGAGTGTTGCAGAAGGCTGTTCTGAGTCCTCAGTTATTCATAAGACCACAGGAGAATGGGTCAAATGTAAGGCAACATTTTACTGATGGTTCTATTTTATTGATAGTGACATTTTGTGGATGGGTAAGATTTTCCTGATGGTGCCAGTCTTGCTAATGGTACCAAGTTGCTGAAGGTGCCATTTTGTCCTCAAAACTATTTTTAAAAAAAAGGCAACAACTGTAGATTCAGCTGACTCTGGGTTCTGGTCTCTATTTATCATCCAGAAGGACAATAGAAATTCACCCTCAGTTGCATGCACTAAATCCACAATGTAGTAAATTACAGCCAGTTCTCGATTTAGAAAAGAGATGCATTCTTGAAAATGTAGCATCATTTAGTAAGTCCTTCCCCCCCTCCATGGTCCACTAATCACCTATTGGCGCCTGTCTCACCCCTCCCGCTTTCCTCTTTATACTGGCGACCTTCCCTCTCCACACTCAGTCCTGATGCAGGGTGTCGACTCGAAACGTCGACAGTTTCTTCCCCCCCCCCCCCCCCCCCCAGATGCTGCTCGTCCCGCTGAGTTCCTCCAGCAGATTGTTTGTTGGTAATTGGTAATTGGTTTATTATTGTCATATGTACCGAGATACAGTGAAAAACTTTGTTTTGCATGCCATCCAGACAGATCATTCCAAACATAAGTACATTGTGGTAGTACAAAGGTAAAAGCAATAACAGAATGCAGAATATAGTGTTACAGTTACAGAGAAAGTGCAGTGCAGGCAGATAATAAGGTGCAAGGACCATGACAAAGTAGATTAAGAGATCAAGAGTAAGAGTAAGACTGAGATTTATAGTACAAGAGGTCCACTCAAGAATCTTCTAACAGTGGGATAGAAAGTGTCCTTGAACCTGGTGGTATGTGTTCTCTAGCTTTGTATGTTCTTCCCATTGAAAGGGGGTGGAAGAGAGAATGTCTACTTTAATAAATCAAAAACTCTGGGCAAGAATGAATTTTGGGAATTTTGGCACAATGTATTCCAGAACATGGAGAGTATACACTTTTCATTGTAGAAAAAAACGGATTTGTAAAGCAAAGACACGTAACTCAAAGAGTCAGTGGTGTTATTGGGAAAATTGATGTCCACAAGTGGAGGTGCATTTAGAATACTGCTGACCTTGTGCTCCCAGGTCGTTGAGGTTGCAGGGGTGGGAGATGGTGTGTATGAAGCTTTGGCAGATGCTGCAGATTTCACCTTAGAGTCATAGAGTCATACAGCACAGAAACAGGCCTTTCAACCCAACTTGTCCATGCCAACTGTGTTGCCCAGTGAGCTAGTCCCACCTGCCTGCATTTGGCCCATAGCCCTCCTAAACCTCTCCTATCCATTTACCTATCCAAATGCCTTTTAAATGTTGTTAATGTGCCCGCCTCAACCACTATTTCTGGCAGCTCATTCCAAATATGCACCACCCTTTGCATGAAGAAGCTGCCCCTGATGTCCCTTTTAAATCTCAACTCTGATCTTAAACCTATGCCTTCTTGTTTTTTGCACCTCCTCCATGGAAAATCTCGATACAGATAGTAATTTCTCCCACAGTATTTTAACTGTTGAGGGATCTTATTGTGGTCAAGTTTGACTTCCCCCTGCTATCTACCAGCATCTCTTCCAAGGGATGGAAATAAGCAACATTATTGTGTTTATTTCCCTTTTAAAAACAATATCTGTGAGCAAATGCAAGAGGTGGTAACTGTGGACTCCGCTTTGTGCAGTCCAAACCCATGACCTCTGCCAGCTAACAAGACAAGAGCAGCAAAAGTGTAGGGAACATCGCCACCTGGAAGTTGCCCTCTGAGCCACACACCATTCTTCACTTGGAAATATATCGCCGTTCCTTCACCGTCACTGGGTCAAAATCCTGGCACTCCCTCCCTGACAGCATTCTGGATACACCCACACCTCAAGGACTGCAGTGGTTCATGAAGGCAGCTCACCACTTGAATGCCCACATCTCTTGAATGAATATGAAAAAAGTAGCAATATGTGCATCTAATCACTAATACAATGGCTAAATCTTTGGAATTGGAATTGGAATTGGTTTATTATTGTCACTTGAACCAAGGTACAGTGAAAAACGGTCTTACATACCGTTCATACAGATCAATTCATTACACAGTGCATTGAGGTAGTACAAGGTAAAACAATACAGAATGCAGAATAAAGTGTCACAGCTATAGAGAAAATGCAGTGTAGGTAGACAATAGGGTGCAAATTCATAATAAGGTAGATTGTGAGGTCAAGAGTCCATCTTATCATACTAGGGAACGTTCAATAGCCTTATAACACAGGACAGAAGCTGTCCTTGAACCTGGTGGTACGTGTTTTCAGGCTTTTGTATCTTCTGCCAGATGGGAGAGGGGAGAAGAGAGAATGGCCGGGGTGGGTGGGGTCTTTGATTATGTTGGCTGCTCTACTGAGGCAGCAAGAAGTGTAGACAGAGCCCATGGAGGGGAGGCTGGTGTCCGTGATGTGCTGAGCTGTGTCCACAACCCTCTGCAGTTTCTTGCAGTTCGGGCAGAGCAATTGCCTTAGCAAGCTGCGATGCATCCAGATAGGATGCTTTCTATGGTGCATCGCTAAAAGTTTACAAAGTGAATGTTTAAAGGTTTTAAGGATAAATGAAGTAGGTTTGCACTGTGTGCCTGACTAAAGGCTAAATGGTATTACAGTCACTGAGTCCCCCATGATCAACAGCTTGGGGTCACCAGTGACCAGAACCTCAACTGAGCCAGTCACGTAAATACCATGGCAACAAGAGACGGGGTATCCTGCAGTTACTGCACCTCATAAGATCATTTTCACCAGCTACAGGGTACAGGTATAATGGGATACTTGCCAATTGCAACTCCAACTCAAGAAGCTTGACTGCTTAATTGGCATCTTGATTGCTTGAATGCCTGCTTGATTGGCACCTCGTCCCTTCCTCCACCATTGGTATTGGTATTGAAATTGGCTTATTATTGTCACTTGTACTGAGATACAGTGAAAAATTTGTCTTGCACACCATTTATACAGATCACATGTTACAGACACATGGTGGCTGCACTGTGTACCATCTACAACATGCACCCTGGCGTCTCTGACGCCTCACAAACCTGCAACGTCTGTCACCAAGAAGGACAGAGGCAGCACCACCACCTGCAGCTTCCCCTCCAAGTCACACCACATTCTGACTTGGAAGTATGTTGACTTTCCCCCTTTCATCAGCACTGGGTCTGAATCCTGGAACTGCCTCCCCTACAGCACTGTGGGAGTGCCTTCCCCAGAAAGTCTGCTGTGATTCAAGGCAATCTCTCTCTAGCACCTTCTCAAGGGTAACTACGGATGGGCAACAAATGTTGTTCTCGGCAGCTATCACGGAAAAGATGAATAAATAACAAAAAAGCATGTGTGATCAGTTGGAAGAAATAGGCGTAATGGCGGAAAAAGGGTTAAAAAGGAACATTTTCTTGTATGTGTAGAAATTTATCTCTGAGGGGTACTGGGTACATTTTTGCTTGAATATTTGTATTAACACATAGTATAAAATATGAATTAAAAGTCAATTTCCAGCAGCCCATTGCCTGAAGTGGTACTCAAATAATAATATGTAAATCAAGTTTATTTCTTATAATCAGTTCTATCCAGCATTGCTAATGATTATGTAGGTCTAGTCTCCACTCACTTATTACATTATCTTACTTATGCTCCAGCTCTCATTGCTTCCATCACACTGTCTGATTCATATCTGATTTAATTTATCTGAATTTTAAAAATATTTTGTTGACATTAAAATAAAAAGGTTGCCTCAAGACAGACATTACAATGAGTGGAGTGTGTGACAGACATACAAAGGGAGATTGAGACGGGAGAGAAAATGTGAGCGGCAAAGAGTAACAGGTAAAAGATAGAAGCATACAGAAAAGAGAGAGAGAGAGAGGCAGAGAGGGAGAGAGGCAGAGGGAGAGAGGGAGACAGAGGGGGAGAGAGAGAGGATTAGGGAGGGAGAGGGAAAGAGAGAGGGAGACAGGCAGATAGAGAAACGATAGAAAGAAGATTAGGGGAGGGAGAGAGAGGGACAGGCAGATAGACAGAAGGAGAGAGAGAGACAAAGAAGAATAGACAACCAGACAGAGGGAGAGGGAGAGAGGATAGAGAGAAGCAAAAAGAGAGAGAGAGAGAGAGAGAGAGAGAGAGAGAGAGAGAGAGAGAGAGAGAGAGCAACAAGACTGTTAGAGTGTGCCATAGAACAAGGGTGACTGAAAATACATCAATCATCACGCTTAAGGCAGAATGCAGAAAAGATTTACTAGAATGGTCTCAGGGATAAGGAATTTCAACTGTACAATTAGACTGGAGCTGCAGTTGGAACACAGCATGTTGAGAGGTGTGATTGAGGTGGACAAGATCATGACTTGTTTAGGGAGGGTAAATAGAGGGAAGCTGTTCCCGTTAGTGGATGGTAGAGGGAAAGGTAAAGGGACAGAAGTCAAGGAGTGAGACAGGGATGGATATCGAGATAGAGAAATGGGGGGAGGGGGTTAGTGAAAGAAAAGCAAACAATGAGTAGAATAAAAGAGACGATAGCAAGCAGAGACAGGAGTACGACTTTAATCCTAGGGATAGTGTTACTGTGACTCTCAGTTTCACTGCTCACTGATGCCTTCCTCCCATCTTCTTTAGTAACCCAGACATGGCATCAACTAAACATTACAAAGTGGTAACACAGGTGGATAGGGTGGTTAAGAAGGCACACGGCATGCTTGCCGTCATCAGCCAGGATGTTGAGTATAAGAGCTAAAATTCATGTGGCCGCTGTATAAAACTTTGGTTAGGCTGCATTTGGGAGTATTGTGTGCAAATCTGGTTGCCCCATTGCAGGAAGGAGGTGGAGGCTTTGGAGAGGATGCAGAAGAGGTTCCCTAGGACGCTGCCTGGATAAGAGAGTACTTGCAATAAGGAGAGGTTGGACAAACTTGGGTTGCTTTCTCTGGAGTGTCAGAGCTGAGGGGAGACCTGAAACAAGTTTATAAAATTATGAGAGGCATAGATAGGACAGACAGTCAGAATGTTGAATACTAGAGGGCATAGCATTGTGAGAGGGGGAAAGTTTAAAGGAGATGTGCGAGGCAAATTTTTTACAGAGAGTGGTGGGTGCCTAGAACAGGCGCCAGGAGAGGTGGTGGGAGCAGACACAAGAGTGGCGTGTAAGAGGTGTTTGGAGAGGCACATGAACATTCAGAGAATGGAGGGATATGGATCGTGTGCAGGTAGATGGGGTTAGTGAAATTTGGCATCACGGTTGGGGCAGATATTGTGGATTGTTCCTGTTCCTGATTGGTACTGTTCTATGTTCTATGTTCTATTACCTGCCAGGCCTCTCCTTTACGTGTTGGTCTCACCTGCACTTGGTTTCCTCTGTAATGATTAAAGCATCATAGAACCATCGAATCACATGGCACAGAAGGAGGTCATTTGACACATTCTGTCCTAATAGACCAATTCTGTTCTGTTCTGTTTCCCACTTTCACATCTCCCCCTTGCTTCTGTCCAAGTGCTGATTCAATTCCCATTTTACAGTCCAGATTGTCTCTGTTTTCCACCACTCCTACAAGTAGTAAGTTCCAGACCTTCACCACGCTGTGTGAAGCTTTTCCTCAGTCCTCATCTTACCTTCTATCAATGTAAACCCATGTCTCTTGGTCCTTGAGCCATCTGCTAATGGAGGCAGTTTCCCTTCATAGATCCATGGAGATTCCTAGATTTGTACTTACATAGCATGGAAACAGGCCCTTCGGCCCAACTCATTCATGCCAGCCAAGATGCCTATCTACGTTAAACCCACATGCCTGCATTTGGCCCATATCACTCTGAACCTTTCCTACCCATGCACCTGTCCAAATGTCTTTTAAATGTTGTAATTGCATGTGCCTCTTTCGCCTTGTCCATATACCCACCACCCTCTGTAGAAATACTTGCCCTTCAGGTCCCCTTTAAATCTTTACCCATTCACCTTAAGTCTACGCCAGATTGACTTAAAATGAGAGGGTCCAGATGAAGGGTCTCGATGCGAAACATCGACTATTCATTTCCTTCCGTAGATGCTGCTTGATCTGCTGAGTTCCTCCAGCACTTTTTGTGTTGCTTAAGTCTGTGCCCTCCAGTTTAAGACTCTCCTACACTGGGAAAAATACTGTGCCTATCTACTCTGTCTGCACCTCTCATATTTTATAAACCTCCATAAGGTCACCTCTCAGGGAAAACAGTCGCAGCCTGTCCAACCTCTCCTTGTAACTCTGTCTCCCCATCTAAACCAGTGACCTTGTCCATCTCTACCAAATCTCCTCCAAAGAGAAGAAACCCAGCTTCTGCAGTCTAACCCTGGAGATGAAATCCCTCATCCCTGAAACCTCTCTAGGACCTTCACACCTTCTTCAAGTGTGCTGACTGATGCACATTTACTCGCACTTGATGAATGGGGTTCTGGGGTTGGAGAGCAAAAGTTCACATCCGGATAACTTTGTGATACAGGTTCACGAAAATGAAAAAAATAAACCTGCAGATGTTGGAAATCTGAAATAAAAGTAGAAAATGTTGGAAATACTCAGCGGGTCAGGCAGCATCTATGGATGGAGAAATAATTAATGTTTCAGGTTCAAGGACTCTTTGGAAGATTCAAAATTATTTTCATTAATAGTGAAAACAAAGCATAAAGTTGCAATTAAAATCAGCGGGCTTGGGGGAGGGGGGGAGTCACTTCTATACAAATAGAACTGAATATTTTTGACAGCTACATCTTGCTTTATCATTGTGGACAATTCTCAGGGTAATAGTCATCCACTACTTCATTGCTCCATCTGCTTTATAGTAGCAAGAAGGTTTGGCATTCCACTTCTGAAACAAAGTTGCATACCGTCATAGAACGTAGAACGTTACAGCACAGTACAGGCCCTTCGGCCCACAATGTTGTGCCAACACCTTCCTCGGACAATGTCACTGAAACCAAATGAACTTGTTAAGGTCAATGAACTCGTTACTAAACTTGTGGCCTCCTCTACATTGGTGAGACTAAATGCAGACTAGGTGACTGTTTCGCAGAACACCTGCGCTCTGTCCATAACCGCAATCTGCATCTCCTCGTTGCCGGTCACTTCAACTCCCCCTCCCACACTGTCACTGATATGTCAGTCCTCGGCCTCCTCCACTGCCAGGAGAATTCCAAGCGCAAACTGGAGGAACAGCACCTCATTTTCCATCTTGGAACCTTGCAGCCTAACGGCATGGACATTGAATTCTCCCACTTTAAGTAATCCCCACCCCCCTTCCCCACAACACCCCCCCCCACCATGCTCCTTCCCTTTCCTAGCCTCTTTTTTCTACCCTTTTTTCCCCTTTCTATCCTTACCTTTGACCCATCTCTCCGCTCCTCCCTCACACCTGCCCATCACTATCTCTTATCTGCATCTACCTATCACCACCTTGTGCCCACCCCGCCTCCCCTCTTTTGTCCACCCATCACTGCTCTGCTTTTCCCTCCTATATATCAGGCTTTCCCTTTTCCTATCTTCAGTCCTGAAGAAGGGTCCAGACCCGAAACGTTGACCGCCTTCTTTTCTCCACGGATGCTGCCTGGCCTACTGGGTTCCTCCAGCATCATCGTGTTTTTTTTCTAGATTCCAGCATCTGCAGTCCTTTATTTCTCCTGAACTTGTTAGTTATTTTTGTGGTTCTCAGAACTTGCTGCGTGCAAGTTAGCTGTTGCAAATCCCTGCATTATAATAGTGGATTCAGGACTTCATGTGCTTGTGAAGGTTCATTAGACTGATTCATGGAATGAGGATTTGTCTAATGAGCCACAGTTGAGTAAGTTGCACCTGGACTGATTGGAATATAAAAGAGTGAGATGTGATCTTTGAAACAAGTAAGATCCTGAGGGAACTTGACAGACTAGAAGCTGAGTGAATGTTTTCCCTTGTGGGGAATCTAGAATCAGGGGCATAGTTTCAGAATAAGCGTTCGTCCATTTATAACACCATAAGACCATAAGATATAGGAGCAGAATTAGGCCATTCGGCCCATTGAGTCTGCTCTGCCATTCATTCATGGCTGATTTTTTTTTTCTTTTCTCAACCCTATTCTTCCACCTTCTCCCCGTAACCCCTGAACCCCTGACCAATCAAGAACCTATCAACCTCTGCCTTAAATATACACAATGACTTGCCTCCACAGCCCTCTGGGGCAACAGATTGCACAGATTCACCACCCTCTGGCTGAAGAAATTTCTCCTCATCTTAGTTCTAAAGCGACATCCCTCTATTCAGATAGAGTGGATGTACTCGACGGAGTTCAGAAGAATGAGGGGGGATCTCATTGAAACCTACCGGATACTGAAAGGCCTGGATAGAGTGGACGTGGAGAGGATGTTTCCATTAGTAGGAGAGTCTAGGACTTCATGTGCTTGTGAAGGTTCATTAGACTGATTCATGGAATGAGGATTTGTCTAATGAGCCACAATTGAGTAAGTTGCACCTGGACTGATTGGAATATAAAAGAGTGAGATGTGATCTTTGAAACAAGTAAGATCCTGAGGGAACTTGACAGACTAGAAGCTGAGGGAAAACTCTCCTACTAATGGAAACATCCTCTCCACGTCCACTCTATCCAGGCCTTTCAGTATCCAGTAGGTTTCAATGAGATCCCCCCTCATTCTCCTGAACTCCGTCGAGTACAGGCCCAGAGACATCAAATCTTCCTTAGGATAGAAATGAAGAAGAAGTTCTTCCCTTAAAGAACTGTGAATCTTTGCAACTGTACCTCAGAGAGCTACGGGAATCATTGGATTTATTCAAGACCGAGATAAACGAATTTAGGATTTTAGGGGAATCGAGGATAGAGGGAGCAGACAGAGATGTAGCGCTGAGGCCAATTATTAGATCAGCCTTGATCTTATTGAATGACGGATCAGGCTCGAGGGGCTGGTTGGCCTACTCCTGCTCCTACTCCTTATGTTCTTATGTAAAGCATGTTGGACACCCCTGAGGTTGAGAAAGGCTACATTGCAAATATGCATCTATGTGCTGGTACGATTCTAATTATAATTGCTTTTATACTAGAGATTTCAGAGGTTACTCCACAGTGCCTGCCACTAAAATCAGCTATAATTCAGGATTTTTAGAAAGCAAGCTGTAACTGGCAGAGTAAAAAAAATCTAATTTCTTTGACTAATCTAACATAATTGCAAGAGAGGTTCATATTTTATTGTAAAATACCGATTGTGACCTTTTATGTTGATAGTAAATTTGAAATATGCACTCAGTAATGAACACTTAGCATTTTGGGCTAAAGATAATTGTCCCATGGTAGGCTTAATTGATCCTACCCTACTGTGCGCCGAGGTTCTTTAACACTGCATTACAAATATTAGACTTTGAGGGACTGTCATATGGATATGCCTCATTGCTTTTTCTGGGAGTATTACAGACCTCTTGAACCACAGATAAATGTAGGAAGAATGCTTTATTATTTTTATGCTGTCTTGCTGGTGCAGTTGGCCAAAACCCAGAAGCTTGTACCTGTCATGATCTACTGCCACTGCTGTTATAAAATATTCCGACATGTGCTATTTTAATAAAAAGTTATGTGGACCATCATAGAGTGATTAAAAGAGTGAGTAAGTGGCTCAGGGTGTGAAAGAACTCATGAGTATCGACTGTATGTGTCCCAATCTCAAGCAGTTTTGCAAATTAGGGAACAGCTGAATTTTAAGTGACAAATAGTTACACAGTGTCCTCTGTCTGTGTGTCAGGCTGAGACAGATCAGGATTCTAATGCAATTCTACTATTCCTAGTTTTCAAATCTTTGCTTGGCCTTGTCACTCCTGGTCTCTGTGATTTCTACAATCTCTATACAGAAGCATATAGCGTTCTGTGTGTGCTTAACAGGGAAGAGTTATTACAGGTACATAACAGGAAAAGAGTTCCAGTGATTACACTGGAAAGAGTGCAGAAAAGATTTACAAGGATGTTGCCAGGATTTGAGGGCCTGAGTTATAGGGAGAGGTTGGACAGGCCAGGACTTTATTCCTTAGAGCGTAGGAGACTGAGAGGTGATCATATAGAGGTGTATAAAATCATGATGGGCAGAGATAGGGTGAATGCACTCAGTCTTTTTCCCAGTGTGGGGGAATCAAGAACTAGAAAGCATAGATTTAAGGTGAGAGGGGAAAGATTTAATAGGAAATTGAAGGCCAACTTTTTTACACAAAGGGTAGTATCTATGTGGAATCAGCTGCCAGAGGAAGTGGTCGAGGCAGGTACAATAACAACTTTTAAAAGACAATTGGACAGGTATATGGATTGGAAAGGTTTAGAAGGTTATGGGCCAAATTCTGGCAAAGGGGACTAGCTTGGATGGGGCATCTTGGTCAGCATGGACCAACTCTATGCTGTATAGCTCGATGACTCTATAGCTCTATGACTCTATGATCAAGGTAGATCCTCTGTTGCATGGGGAGTAGCTTCAGAACAGGGAGTTGTCCCTTTAAGGTGAACACAAGGAAGAACTTCTTCTCTCAGAGGATTATGAATCTTGAGCCTTCTCTACTCCAGAATCACTGAATACATTCAAGGCCAGGGTAGGTTTATGGGAAGAAAGATTTATAGGGTTCAGATAGGAAAGTGAACCTCAGGCCAGGATCAGGTCAGCCAGGATCTTATTGAATGGCATTTGAGAGTTCATTTGACCTAATGCTGCTCCTATTTCTTACATAAGCCATGCTTTTGATTATATAAGGCATAATAATAATAATATAATGATACAATTAATAATAATATATTATCTAATTATTTATATTATAATATATAATAATATACTATAAATAATAAACTGCATAATATAATAAAAATAATAAGATTAAATATAGTTATAATACTAATTATAATTAGCCTCAGAAGTTTCTCCACAGTGCCTGCACCGCAAACAGTGGAATTTCAGATTTAGGAACATGAATCGTAAGCCAGCAGGATAAAAAAGAGGGAAAAAAAACAAAATCCTAGGATTTCTATGTTCCCCATATTCCGTTCTCTCGTAAATCTGTGAATTTAATCGCTTCACCACACAGAACCATAGCTTCAGCTGTCAAGGGCTGAAGTGCTTCTTTCGTTACCCATTCAGAATGTGGTCATCCCCTCTCAGTTGGGGAACCCAAAAACAGATTGGGTGTGTGGACTGTTTCCATTCAGTTATTGCAAGAGTGACCCTGATCTTCCAGTTGTCTGATATTTTATCATCGTCCTCCCCCTTCCCACCCCCCACTCTGACCGCTCTCATTGGCATAAGTTTGAAGAACAATACCTTATATTCCAATGAAGCACATTACAGCCTTGTGGATTTATCAATGAGTTCAACGTTTCAATAAAATCAATTCCTGCCCTTGCCTCTCCAACATTCACAGTTTTTCTCTCTTTTCTTCTATTTCCATTTCCTGCATTATGTTATTCACTTACGCCTCTACCACCATCTCTTTTGATATTCAGTCTCTCCTTCCTGACTCCTCTCCCCCACTTTCTCTGCTTTATCTCCAGCCATTCCCAGCAAAGGCCATCAACTTGAAACTTTTACTTTATTTCGCCCTCCCTTAGATGCTGCTTGACCTGCCGAGTATTTGCAATACTTTCTATTCTGTGTTGCGCACCGTTTAGAGTCATAGCCACTCATAGAGTCATTATTATACAGCAAGGAAACAGGCCCTCCGGCCCAACTGGTCTATGCCGACCAAGACACCCATCTAACCATTTGCCCGCATTTGGTCCATATCCCTCTAAACCTTTCCTACCCATGTGCCTCTCCAATTTCTTTTAAATGTTGTTATCGTGCCTGCCTCAATCACTTCCCCCAGCAGCTTGTTCCATACACACACCACCCTCTGTGCAAAGAAGTTACCCCTCAGGTCCCTTTTAAATCTTTCCCCCCTTCCTCAGACCTATGCCCGCTGCCCTCTCACTCCCTGCAAGAACTAAGCATTTCTGTTCATGCAGAATTCTATCTTTGTTATCTTATCCCTGAAAAACAAAAGTACTGCCTATATAAAATACACTGTTTTCCCTGGGAAAGAGACTGTGTGCATTCACCCTATCTATGCCCCTCATGATTTTATGCACCTCTATAAGGTCTCCCCTCAGTTTCCTATGTTTCAAGAAATAAAGTCCTAGCCTGTTCAATCTCTCCCTATAACTTAGGCCCTCAAGTCCTGGCAATATCTTGTAAATCTTCTTTGCTCTCTTTTCAGCTTAATGACGTCTTTCCTATAACTGGGTAATCAAAACTGTATGCAATACTCCAAGTGCGGCTTCATCAATGTCTTGAGCAAGTTTATAGCCTTGCTAAGACTATTCTGTCTCTCAGAACTGTGCTTCCATTTAATTAACTTACGCTCAATTTAATTTTACTCCAATTACCCAACTTATCCATATTTCTTAATAGAGTTCCACAAAAGAAATTTGTGTCCAAATCCAACAGTTCCTGACAAATCTAAACTTCAACAGGTCAGTGCTGTCTAATGTCAATAGCATTGAAAACAAGTGTTTGGTAAGCTTCTTAAGGCAGCAATGGTCAGTAATTCTATTTCAATATTTGACCCAAACATATTTAGTCTGCAATGCATTGTATCAACGTATCTAACTGCTCTTTGAAGGAGAAACAGTTAATGGAATTGTCGGCTCAAGTTTCTGAGACTACATTTGAATATAATTGGCATTTCTCTGCCAGTTCATGACTAAGTTAACTTGTGGTGGGTGACCTCCTGGGAACAAAGCTGTCACTACACATTTAAGAAATTAGTCCCAAAATATCCAGCCAGTTAAGCCTCATGTAAATATGTTAGATTTCCTGTTAATTAGCAAGAAATGTGCCCTTGCATTATAATAGTCAAACCATCAACTCTCACTCCCTGCAAGAACTAAGCATTTCTGTTCATGCAGAATTCCATCTTTGCTATCTTATCCCTGAAAAACAAAAGTACTGCCTATATAAAATACACTGTTTTGTCTTAGGGGTGGTTATTTAGAAGGATATTGATTGAATATGGATTTGATGGTGCTTAGACGATATAGTAATTTCACTTCACTTGTGAAGTGCACTGTTCAGCCTTTGTCTCCTCAGCTCCAATCTGGTCAATAAGCCATTAATATTTCAATAATATTGTTGCACATCTGGGCTGTTTTTCTATGCATGGTACAGGACGTCAGCCTCTCTTCTCACACATATGAGATATTGATTTTAAAACCGGTCTTTTAGTGCATGAAACAAGCCATAATGCACTTGTGACCCAGTCAGTCAGGCATAAGGAAACGTAATGATGAGGGTTTTTTGAATGCTAAAATTCTGTGCTGAAAGTTTTCCGTATGCCGCAATGAAGAAAAGTACCAATAATACCCAGTTGTGCCACATTATACAGAAAAAACATGTGAATTAGGAGCAGGGGAATCACTTGGCTCCTTAAACCAGCTCCACCATATAATAAGATTATGGCTGATCTTATTGTAAACTTTAGGACAGTTAAATTCGAGTTTAGTTCTGGGGATTGATTTTATCCAAGGATAAATAAAAAAAAGCAACAGACCCTGAAAGGAAAACATCATTTGTCCCAAGAGGCATTGATTTAGGTTGTTCACTTCAGGGATTATGATCAAAGTTTTGGCTAGGTTGTATAGTTTACTCTGTGTGTGTGTGTGTGTGTGTGTGTGTGTGTGTGTGTGTGTGTGTGTGTGTGTGTGTGTGTGTGTGTGTGTGTGTGTGTGTGTGTGTGTGTGTCTATGTGTGTACATGCATGTGTGTGTATGTGCATGTGTATACATGTGTGGGTATATATGTGTGTATATGCATGTATGTGTGTATGTACATGCATGTGCATATATATATGTGTGTGTATTGGAAGATACAAACGAGGTTTTCCTTCTTGAGCCTCCTATCTTCAAGTGTGAGACATTCTCTCATTCCTCAAGTCACAGGTTAGCTCATGATGAAGTTGTGATGGAGTCACTACTGGTAAAGTGAAGTGAACGTTCATGGTCAATGCAATGATTCCCTTCTTGACGCCCATGACAACTTTCAGACTCTTTCCCAGGTTGGAAAAGGTCATCGTTTCTTACCCCCTCAGATTTAAATCCTGAAGTCTTTCCTCGGTCCCTTTTTTGAACTCTTCAACATTGTGATAGGGTTTTTACCTAATCTTGATGTTCCACAACATCACCATCACTACATTTCTACCCATCAACATCCCAGAGTCAGCACTGACCAGAACCTCAAATGGACCAGCTACGTCAGTCCTGTGGGTATCAACACCTGTCAGAGGCTGGATACCCTGTGGTAAATAGCTCACCTCCTGGCACCTCAAATCTTCTCCATCATCTACAAAGCACAGGTCAAGAGTGTGATGGTTTCTCTCCACCTGCCTGGATGAATGCAACTCCAACAGCTGTGAGGAAGCTTGACTTCATTCTGAACAAAGCAACCAGCTTGATTATAACCCCATCACCATTCTAAACATTCGCAAGAAACAGGGGCAAGACCTATCCCCTAAAGTCTGCTCCACTATTGATCATGGCCCCTATATGCCTTGACTTCTTTGCCTTAGGGTAATATCGTCCTACAGGATGGAAACACGGCCTTCGGTTCCCATTTAAGCCAGTCCCATTTGCCCATGTTTGGCCCATATCCCTCTAAACCTTTCCTATCCATGTACCTTTTAAATATTGTTAATATACCACTTCCTCTGGCACCTCATTCCAAATACGGACCACCCTCTGGGTGAAAAAGTTGTCCCTTAGCTCAGGGTCCTATTAAATCTCTCCCCTCTCACCTTCTCTAGTTCTTGATACCCCAACCATGGGAAAAGAACTGCAGGCATTCACCCTATCCATGCCCCTCATAATTTTATACACCTCTATTGGATCACCCCTTAGTCTTCTACGCTCCAATGATGAAAGTCCCAAACTGCTCAACCTCTCTCCATAATTCAGTCCCTCAAATGATTATGTTTGTAATCTTAATGTCCATCTTGAATCCATTCAATGACTCCACCTCTGTACCTCTCTGGGGCAGAAAATTCCTAATATTGACAACCCTCTGAGAGAAGAAATGGGTGACCCTTATTCTGAAACTATGTCCCATCATTCTAGTTACATCACTAGGACAAATGTCTCCGAATTCACCCCGTCAATTACCCTCAGAGTTTTATAGATTTCAATGAAAGCACCTCTCATTCTTCCAACTGCAATGAGTACAGGCCAACCCCTCAACCTTTCTTCAAATGCCACGCCCTTCGTTCCAGGAATTATCCCAGTGAATCTTGCTCCAAATGCAAGCACACCCTTTCTTAAATATTGAGACTAAAATTGTATGCAATACTTCAGGTGTGGTTTAACCAGTACCCCATAAAGTTGAAATAGAACTTCCCTCCTTTTGTATGCAATACACTTTATTATGAAACCCTACATTCCATGATACTAAATTAGGTGGTATTGTAGACAGTGAAGCAAGGTGTCAAAAATTACAGGAGGACCTTGATCAGCTAGGAAAGTGGGCTGAGTATTGGCAAATGGCTTCAAATCCAGATAATGGTGATATTTTGCATTCTGGGGAGTCAAACCACGGTAGGACATACAGTGAATAGTAGGGTCCTGGGGACTATTGAGGAACAGAGGGACCTAGGCGTACAAGTACATAGTTTGCTGAAAGTGGTGTCACAGATAGACGGGATGGTGAAGAATGTATTTGGCACTGTGGCCTTCATCAGTCAGGGCACTGAGTACAGGAGTCGGGATGTTATGTTACAGTTGTACAAGATGTTGGTGAGGCCGCACTTGGGAGTGTTGTACACAGTTCTGGTCACCCTGTTATAGGAAAAATATCATTAAGTTGGAAAGAGTGCGAAGAAGATTTATGTTGCCAGGACTCGAGGGCCTGAGTTATAGGGAGAGGTTGGGCAGGCTAGGACATTATTCCTTTGAGCTGAGGGGACACAGTGGTGATCTTATAAAATCATGAGGGGCATAAATAAGGTAAATGCATATTTTTACCAGGAAAAGGGAATAAAAAAACTAAAGGGCAGAGGTTTAAGTTAAGAGGGGAAAGAGTTAAAAGGGACCTGAGGGGCAACTTCTTCACACAGAGGGTGGTGCGCGTATGGAACGTGCTGCCAGAGAAAGTAGTTGAGGCAGGTACGATAACAATAATTAAAAGACATTTGGTTAAGTGTGTGGATAGGAAGGGTTTAGAGGGATATGGGCCAAATGTGGGCATTGGGACTAGCTTAGATGGGCACATTGGTCGGCATGGACGAGTTGGGCCGAAGGGCCTGTTTACGTGCTGTATTACTCTATGACTCTATTAGCTTTTCTAATTACTTGCTACAACTTTTTATTAACCTTTTTTGTGTTTCATGTACTGAAATTCACAGATTCTTCTGTACCACAACGTTTTGTGGTCTTACTCTGTTTCCATAATAATTTGCTTTCTCCTCCTTCTTTCTGAAGTGTATGACCTCACACTTTCCCACATTATCCACTCCCTAAAACACTGATCCGCCATGGCTGCATGAACTAAGTGTGTTGGAGTTACTCACCTTGGCTACTGCATCTCCCAGAGCCATGACCTCTTCCACCAAGAAGGACAAGGGCTTCAAGTGCAAAGGAACACCACCTTGGTTCTCTTCCAAGTTGGACACCATCCTGACTTGGAAATATCTTGGCGTTCCTTCATCATCACTGGGTCTAAATCCAGGAACGTCCTCTCCAACAGCACTGTGGGAGCCCCTTCAGCAGAAGGACAACAGCAGTTGAAGAAGGTGGCTCACCACCACCTTCTCAAGGGCAGATAAGGATGGGCAATAAATGCTGGCCTAGACAGCAACACCCACATCCAAAGAAGGCAGCAGAAGATCTTTATGTAGCTGTACCACTATTTCACAGAATTAGACAACCTACCAGATCACTGGTGGAAGACAACAAGCAAGGTGAATATCTTAGATGCATTCAAGGGCATGCTAGATAATTGCATGGAGGAGAAAATTATAGAAAGATATGTTGATGGGCCAAAACAAAGAAGGGTAGGAGAAAGATCGTGTGGAACAGAAACACCAGTATGGATCAATTGCGCTGAATGGCCTGTTTCTACACTGTTAATTTTCTTCAATACTTTCTAGTTTTCCCAGTCACAAAGTTAATTACAGATCTGATCTCTTGTTACTAATGACAAGATTTCACTAACTTAGGAACAAGAGCTAGCATGTAACCCGTGACTGACACCTTGAACAAGACATCAGGGAAAAGCAGCCCTGGTGCCGATCGCAAGCCCTCACAACATTGGACACGTTCAAATGGACTTGCAGTCCTGAGTTTGTTCACTGATGTGCACTTGGTCTTATTGTCACCACAGTCTGTGAATCATCCCAGAGCTCATTGTGTTAGATACGCGATTTGATAGTTAATTCCTGTGGCAATGATAGAAAGAATTCCTTGACATTGTTTCATTAACTTGGTTGGGGAGAACGTATCATCCAAGGTATTTTAACATATGCTACTTAACGTTCACTCTCTTCATTTGTAGGTAGCAATCAGTCTTATCCATTGTATTATATGCATAATATAGTATATCAACGGCAGAAGTAAATCAATAAAATATTTTGGGAAGGTTGTTAAATGGTCTTCTTTGTTTTTACTCAATTTTCTCCTGCCCACCTGCAGGCATTTGGTCTCTAAGGCTCCAGTCGACTTTCTCATCTATAAGCACGAGTTTCTGAATGTTGGCTGATCAGTTGAGAACAAAAGTGTGACAACTGTGCCTTTTCCTCACACTCAGACACACACATCCATATACACACACTCCCTCACACATGCACCCTCACACACAGACACACACATACCCACACAAACACTCTCACACATACACACACCCACTACACACACCCTCACACACACACACCACACACACACACACAAGCGCATGCACCCAATACACACACACATACACACACACACACACACACACACACACACACACCCTCACACACACACATGCACACATATACACACACGCACACACCACACAGACACTTCCTGAATGATGACAGAGGCAGAAACTTCCACTATATTTAAGAACTACCTGGAAGAGCAGCTGAAATCCTGTAACTTTCAGTGTCACCAGACCAAAAGCTGGGAAGTAAGATTAGCCTAACTACCTCACTGTCACTTATTGGTTGGTATGGATACAAAATGCAAAATAGAGCTATTCTGTTTATAATTCTTCTTTGATTCTAAGATACTTACAGACTCGTCCATACGCACACATGCCCCTCCACACAAAGAGCGTGGACAACGCATACAGGAACAGAAATCATTTACATTTGCCCTTTGATAACTCAAGGGACACTGAGGCTGATGGTAAGCTCTCACCACTGTTGTGGCTTCAGATAGCTGACTGGAAAAGCCCAGGGATTGACTCTGCATAACTCCTGTTCAGTACGGTTCTGATACACACAGCCTGGCCTAATCTGACTTACAGTTCACGCACTGACCAGTGAACAATTGGATATAATGTCACAGAACCCAGAAGGAAACCCACGCGGTCACAGGGAGGACATGCAAACTCCACACAGACAGCACCTGAGGTCAGGATTGAACCTGGGTCCCTGGAACTGTGAGGCAACAGCTCTACTGTGCTGCCCAAAGGAGAACAAATCCAGCTCCTCCAGTGTCGTTCTGGAGCCACTGTACCATTGTAGCAAATCTTTTCCTTCTTTGGGACCTACGCATCCATCCTATAGTGAGCAAAATATCAGAGACACTGTGTAACATGCAAAGGCCACAAACATGTTTAGGATTACCAAATAATGCTGAATCCTAGCCATATATCAGAGTAGAAAGAAAAATTTCAAAGATAATTGAGAGTTCTGTTTTAGAGATTTAAAAGGGACATCAGGGGCAGCTTCCTCACGTGAAGGGTGGTGTGTATTAGGAAAGAACTGCCAGAAATTGAGGTTGAGGCAGGCACATAAGCAATGTTTAAAAGCCATCTAGAGAAGTACGTGGATAGGAGAGGTTTAGAGGGCTGTGGGCCAAAAGTGGGCAGGTGGGACTAACTCGCTGGGCAACACAGTTAGCATGGACGAGTTGGGCCGAAGGGCCTGTTTCCGTGCTGTAAGACTGTATGAATCTTGAGGTTTCTGTACTATAATTAAGTTACTACAATTACAATACTTAAAAGGTGTTTGAACAGGAATTTGGAGAGGAAAGGCTTGGAGGGATACAGGCCTAATACAGGCAAATGAGATTAGTGTAGATAGGGATCAGAATCGGCATGGATGAATTGGGCCAAAAAGGCCCGTTCTGTGCAGTATGATTCTATGATTTCTACGAATACATTAATGATTTGTCAGAAAAAAATTCTGTCAAGTAAAAGTGTTCATGTACATTTATAACATTGTTATATTCTTCAGCTAACAATCTCAATTAAATTTCCTCCGTCCCAGTTGGAGGTAATCACATCAATCTGTGGCTCGCTGGTCGGAAATGATTTCAGCCCAGCTTCTGATATATATTTTTTTAAAGCTCACCGCGAAAACGCAGCTACTGGCAATAGTTCACCCTCTCATGACGTTCAACTTCTGAGAACGTGGAACGCTACATGCCTGCCTCTTTACATTTCAACAACATGTTTCAAAGCCAGTGAAGAACATTGCCAGCAGGGGTGTATTTACTGAAAAGGATTGAGATTCGTCTTCAGGTTAAAACAGGGAAATTGATTTACAATGCTTTTCCAGGTTTATATTACTGTTCCACTCTTTGGTCCAAAACTAATATTGCTGCGTTCGATGGAACATCAGCTCTGTATAATCATGTTGTTAGGTTTGTGGATGTCTGTTCTCTTTTCGAACATCATAGTACAGTATTAAACTAAACCTTTTACCATTCTGTTTTAAAATAGGATGCCAAAACAAATGTTTTAAGTACTAGCACTTTGTATCTGAACATATGGCGTTGGCATCAGCAGAATTAAGGAGCAGAATGTAGGAGAGTGGCTCCTCACCACCTCCTCCCCTCCCACCTCCCTCACCGTACCACCTTCTACTGTAGACTTGTAGCATTTTTATTTCCCGTAGTGTTGTTATAGAAAACACACCTCCCTGCATGCTGCGTGTTACAAGAGTCCTACGTCTAATTTCTCATGACATAGAAGGAGGCCATTCATTGCATTGAATATATGCTGGCCCTCAGAACCAACCTATCCATCCAATTACCCCCCACTTATTTGCCTGTAATCCAATTCCTCCCACATACCTATCAGTCCCTACTGAATCTCCTACTGCCCACCTGCACTGGTGTCAATTTTCAATAACCAATTAACTAACTATCTTGGGATCATATTACAAAGAAAGTTCACACTACAGCTGATTTCTCCAAGACTGAGAAATTCTATGACGAAGGAGAAGATTGATAGGGGGGATGGAGAGAAATAATTCCTGCTCATTGAGCAGTCTGGAATTTAGGAGCATAATCAAAAGATCAGAGCTTCACCATTTGGGAATGAAGTTAGCAAAGACATTTGGAACTTTTCTTCACGTCAAGCAGTGTCATATCAATTGCTGTTGGCAAATCTGAGATTTTTGTTAAGATAAGATATCTTTATTAGTCACACATACATCGAAACACACAGTGAAATGCATCTTTTCCTTAGAGTGTTCTGGGGGCAGCCTGAAAGTGTCGCCACGCTTCCGGCGACAACATAGCATGCCCACAACTTCCTAACCTGTATGTCTTTGGAATGTGGGAGGAAACCGGAGCACCCGGAGGAAACCCACGCAGACACGGGAGAACGTACAAACTCCTTACAGACAGTGACAGGAATCGAACCCCGATCACTGGTGCCGTAATAGCGTCGTGCTAACCGCTACGCTACCGTGCCGCCCAGCGGGTACAGGGGTACAGGGGATCAGTTGAAGTTGCCTGCACTCCCCACTCCTTTCCATAGCACCCGAGAGCCCCAGTTTAACTGTATTTGCTGAAAGAGCGTCTGGCAACACTGTATTTTCTCGCTTGTGTGATAGAGAAATGTAAATTTCTTTGGAAATAGTAATGCCACACAAGATAAAAATCTGTGGCAAAGTGTGAAAAATTGTTTGCAGTTTTCTATTGGTAACTAAATCAATACAAGCAGTATAAATACGATTACCTTTATGACCAGATAGTTAACTTCAAAATGAGAAGAGTTTATCAGATTGGTGATGCTGGACGGTAGTCTGATGTTCCTGTTGTCCATGGATAGAAGTGTCACTTATTAAACTCTTTCGTTATAAGGCAAGTCATTTCCAAATATATAAGGCTTCAGTCATTTGGGGTGCAGCTGGTAGAGCTGCTGCCTCACCGCTCCAATGACCCAGGTTCAATCCTGACCTTTGGTCCTGTTTGTGTTGAGTTTGCATGTCCTCCCTGTGACCTCATGGGTTTCCACCAGCTGCTCTGATTTTCTCCCACTTCCCAAGGACGTATGGGTTGGTGGGTTAATTGTCCACTGTAACTTACCGCCAGTGTGTGGGTGAGAGGTAGAATAGAGGGGACAGCTGATGGAAATGTGGGGAGTAAGATGGGATTAATAAAACTGGGTGCTTGCTGATTGCACAGACTCGATGGGCTGAAGGGTCTGTTCGGTGTTGTCTGACACTATGCCCCTAAAGATAAGGTAAGATAGTAAGATCTCTTTATTAGTCACATGTACATTGAAACGCACAGCGAAATGCATCTTTGTGTAGAGTGTTCTGGGGGCAGCGTGCAAGTGTCACCACGTCTCTGGTGCCAACATAGCATGCCCACAACGTCCTAACCCGTACGTCTTTGGAATGTGGGAGGAAACTGGAGCACCCGGAGGAAACCAATGCAGTCATGGGGAGAACGTACACATCGGAGTACCCAGAGGAAACCCACGCAGTCATGGGGAGAATGTACAACCTCCTTGAAGACAGCAGCCGGAATTGAACTCGGGTCACTGGTGCTGTAATAACATTACGCTAACCACTACACTACCGTGCCTACCCAAGCAGTGTCTGGAAGTTAATCTTAAATTCCAGGAGAATGCATGACAACCACGGAGTATTGGTGAGCAGTTGAACATCGGAAAAGATGGGAACATTGTTTTGAAATTCCCACTCCACCACCAGCCTTGCTAAAGCCTGCCCATTCCAAGCCATTGTGTTTCTCAAGGTTGGGAAACAGTTTAAGCTTTGCTGCTGTCACTGTAACGGACGTGTAAGAATGAAGCATTCAGGGCTGACAGGTTGCACCCATTGTACAGATTGCTTTTCACAGTTTGGAGAAGGATTCAAGCAATGCATTATTGAAGCTCGGATAAACCTTGACAAAAGGCTTGAGCACAATGCCTCCAGGACAACACAAAGCTACGTGTGTGTTTAGAGTGCTGCTTCCCAACATTTTTAATGTCAATTCTCCGGCTGTCTAGCTGAAGACAGCCTGAGTCAGACAAAGCATATAGCAGAGGAGAACAAAGTTAATAGAAAAATGTAGCATTCGATCAAACCAAAGGGAGCTTTTAAAGGGCTATTGTCAGGGGGAACGATTGGCTTGCAAGCTAAATAAACTGCCTGTGCTGCAGAATTCAGTATATTAGCGTCCATTACTTTTTTAAGCCACATGTAACACCAGTATGGTTTCATCCCTCAGAATCCAACACTGTTTTACATATTTGATATTGCTTTTGCTATTAGGACCTGCTTAGGATACTCAGGGCACTGCTCTTGTTTCTCATTCTGAATACTAACAAAACCAAGAAATTTAGCACTGCTAACGTCAATGTTACAACATTCTCCTGAAATTCTTTTGCACACAGAGGAAGAAAACTGACACAGATCTTAACACGGCCCATAAAACAATGTGCAAATGAAAAGTTTCCAAGTCGTAATGTTAATTGGGTAGGAGTAACGGTTTGGCTCCAAAGCATGAAAAGATATTAGGTAATTCTATCCAGAGTGTAGTTGATTGGATAATTCCCCTGGCAATTAAACTGCTCTAAGTGGCTGAGATTGACTTCGAGCACTTGACTTGTATGAAGATCAAAAGAACTGCAGATGTTGGAAATCCAAAACAAGAAACACTCAGCGGGTCAGGTAGCATCTGTGGAGAGAGAAAAGCACAAATGTCAGCTGACCTGCTGAACATTTCCATCATTTTCTGTTTCTGTTTCACATAATTTGTACTTAAACTATCCTCCACTCACTGCATTTTTTAAGAGATATTTTCCTGCTTTTATTGTAGTAGTTTCAGATATATTTCTCTGGCCGAGAAAATTCATAACCTTGTTCACTAGTCTTGCATGCACCACCATACAACTTCAGTGAGAAAGGCT
The DNA here is from genome assembly GCF_009764475.1 of Pristis pectinata. Taxonomy (NCBI): domain Eukaryota; kingdom Metazoa; phylum Chordata; class Chondrichthyes; order Rhinopristiformes; family Pristidae; genus Pristis; species Pristis pectinata. Next base: position 13,574,121 of record NC_067436.1, on the reverse strand, counting down.
TCAGAAAGGAATATTGGGGAATCATCATATTCCCCGTAAAGTCCTTGATTCTCCTTGCAAGTACTTTGTGCTTCTAACATCCTAAAGTATAGGGGTCCTCAGAGAGTGTTCAACAATGATAAAACTTATAGCACTGGATAAGAAGAATGTAGGATCTTGTCATATTTTCCTGAGCAGGACACTGTGCCTTGTCCAACAGTGTGACCAATCATGCAGAGGATGGCCTTCTTTTGACAGGTGAAGCCCACTTCAGCCTTCTCCCCAAATCCCAGATACTTCTCCCTGTGACCCCACCCTGCGACTTGTTAACTGGGTCCGCAACCAGCCAGTTCTCCTTTGCACGTACAATGCTGGTGGAGAAGGCAAGGGAAAGCCCTTTATTGTGGACACAGCTCAGCACATCATGAAAAAACCAGCCACCCCTCCATGGACTCGGTCTACACTTCTCGCTGCCTCAGTAAAGCAGCCAACATAATCAAAGACCCCACCCACCCCAAACATTCTCTCTTCTCCCCCCTCCCATCGGGCAGAAGATACAAAAGCCTGAAAGCACGTACCACCAGGCTCAAGGACAGCTTCTATCCTGCTGTTATAGGACTATTGAACAGTCCCCTAGTATGATAAGGTGCACTCTTGACCTCACAATCTACCCCGTCATGGCCTTGCACCTTATTGTCTGCCTGCACTGCACTTTCTCTGTAACTATGACACTATATTCTGCATTCTGTTATTACTTTTCCCTTGTACTACCTCAACGCACTGATGTAATGAAATGATCTGTGTGGATGGCATGCAAATCACAGTTTTTCACTGTACCTTGGTACATGTGACAATAATAAACCAATTTACCAATTTAATATGTTCAGGGCCTTACCCACAATGCAGTCCCATGCACTGTGGAATAGAGCAGGAAGGGCTGCTAAAATAAAACCTTGCAGGGTTTTGGGGTAGAATTAACATGAATAATTTCAATGCTGCTTGTCTTCCTGATTTGACGATGATGTTAGCCGTACAATCCCCTGTAAGCTGCAAACCCACAAACACATCTTTCCCACTCCCAATACACCGTTGTCAAAAGATCCTGTGAATTAAATCCTATCAGTACAAGAGAAATGTTATCCAAGTGAGTTATCTGGAAAGTAATACTGTCTCTACACCCTGATCCAAGAACGTATCGATCCAATATTCCAATCCGAGATGCAAAACAAATCCTACGGTATTGGATAAAACAAACGTTGGCTTAGTACTTATCTCCTATGTGCCCCCAACTGTTAAGGAATACTTTTATTTTAAGAAGAAATCTGGTTGATAAACTTGGCCCAATGTGCAGTATACACCGTGCAGTCACATACACAGAAACATGTCCTTCCATCCACTATCAACCTTCCATTTAGACTAGCACGACACTGATCGCATTTCATTCTCCCCACATTCCCAACAACTCCACCTCATTCAAAAACATCAGTATAACAACGCGATGACCACTCTGACCACTTTGTACTACAATGCACTTTGATTTTTTTTTTGTTCTAGTTGTGTTCTTTCTTGTAAAAATTATGTATAATTTATGTTTTTCTTGTGAATGTTGTGCATCTGATGCTATGTGCCTGCTGCAAATAAGCATTTCATTGCACTTATGCCTACATGTACCTGTGCATTTGACAATAAATTTGACTTTGTCTTTGATTCTACCACTCACTCATGTACTAGGGGCAACTTACAGCAGCCAATTAACCTAACAATCCTCACGTCTTTGCGATGTGGCAGGAAAGTGAAAGTCCTGGGGGAAATCCACACAGGGAGAACATGCAAACTCCACACTGACTGCGCCAGTGGTCAGGATCGAACCGGGGACACTGGAGCTGTGAGGCAGCATCTCTATCTGCTGTGCCATTTTGCCACCTTGGTCAGCTCTATAAGAAACCAGGCTTAATCCACACAGCCAGCTGATGAGACCTTGAACTTTGGTTGCTGCGGTCAGAACCTTTCAATGAGGCAGAGCAGAAACAAGGTCCACCTGGACAGGTGTACCTGTCGTGAGTTTACCAGCTGGAATATCCTGCTGGGGTGTGTGGATAGTAGATGAGATAAGGTTGGATACCTCCCTTTTTAACATGGCTTCCCTACTCTTGGAGAATGACAACCAAGGATTAGGAACGATTTTCTAATAGGGTTGAGGTACAGCAAGAAAGTGCCACTCTAGAGATGTGTGCACTTGCCCCTGGTGTAAACTGAGTTTCAAGGCTTATTTATTTGAGTTTCCGGCAATTTTAATCTCACCCTTTTGATGCTTTTATTCCCATTTCCTTCAAACCAGAAACAACTTCCCTTTATTAAGATAGGGCCACTTTGTAGTGTTTCTGTGTCAGATGTTTGTGGACAAGTGCACCGCATCAAAATGTGAGGATCAAAGCGAAGGTTTCAGCCAGAGCTGAACAGCTCACTTTATGTCTCCTCAACCTGAACCTCTCAAAAGAAAATAGAAAATTCAGATCCTTTTCAAGATTTTGTTTTGTATTTCAAAGGGTTTGGGAATTGTAGAAGCGAATCTGAGAATTTGCCAGTGTCAATCAAATGTAGGCTGTAGGTGAAGTCTCAGCTGAATTCTCTGAGGTTGTAGTGGCTTGGAATCCAAGGGTAACCTCACATTCAGATACAATAAACACACAAGGTACCATCACTTGACATCAATACCAGTCTAATCAATGCATGGGCACAAAGCCTAGCTTTCTATCCACATGAACATTGAATTCTCTCACTTTAAGTAATCCCCACACCCCTTCCCCACGTCTCCCCCAACCATGCTTCTTCTTTTCTTCCCTTTCCTGGCCACACTTACCTCCACTACATTGGTGAGACCAAACGCAGACTAGGTGACCATCTCGCAGAACACCTGCGCTCCGTCCGTAACCGCGATCTGCATCTCCCCGTTGCCGGTCACTTCAACTCCCCTTCCCTTCCACACTATCACTGATATGTCAGTCCTCGGCCTCTTCCACTGCCAGGAGAATTCCAAGCGCAAACTGGAGGAACAGCACCTCATTTTCCGTCTTGGAACCTTGCAGCCTAATGGCATGAATATTGAATTCTCCCACTTTAGGTAATCCCCACCCCCCTTCCCCACAATTCCCCCCCCCCCCATGCTTCTTCTCTTCTTAGCCTTTTTTTTTACCTTTTTTTTCCTTTCTTTCCTTTGACCCATCCCCTGGTGGATCTGCTCTCCCCTCCTCCCCCACCCCTGCCCATCACTATCTCTTACCTGCATCTACCTATCACCATCTTGTGCCCACCCCGCCTCCCCTCTTTTGTCCACCCATCACTGCTCTGCTTTTTCCTCCTATATATCGGGCTTCCCCTTTTCCTATCTTCAGTCCTGAAGAAGGGTCCTGACCCGAAACGTTGACCGCCTGCTTTTCTCCACGGATGCTGCCTGGCCTGCTGAGTTCCTCCAGCATCATCGTGTTTTTCATCTAGATTCCAGCATCTGCAGTCCTTTGTTTCTCTAGTTGCTGCACCCGTGATAAACTTTGTGGGCTGCCACCAGCACGTTCTATGCAAAGATCCATTTCACTGTAAGTTTCGATGTACATGTGACAAATAAAGAAATCTTATCTTATCTTATCTCATTTCCTTCTCTGAAGAAATCATAGAGGCATGCAACCCAACTCATCCATGCCAACCAATGTGATTGATAATTGGTTTATTATTGTCACAGGTACTGAGATACAGTGAAAAGCTTTTGTTTGTGTGCCATCCAGGCAGATCATTCCATACATTACATAGAGGTAGTGCAAAAAATAAATACAGAACAGTATATAAGATATCTTTATTAGTCACATGTATATCGAAACACACAGTGAATTGCACCTTTTGTGTAGAGTGTTCTGGGGGCAGCCCGCAAGTGTCGCCACGCTTCTGGCACCAACATAGAATTCCCACAACTTCCTAACCTGTACGTCTTTGGAATGTGAGAGGAAACCTGAGCACCTGGAGGAAACCCACGCAGATACGGGGAGAATGTACAAACTCCTTACAGACAGTGGTCGGAATTGAACCTGGGTTGCTTGCACTGTAATAGCGTTATGCTAACCGCTACACTACCGTGCCTTCCATATGGTGTTACAGTTACAGAAAAAGTGCAGTACAAGTAGACAAATAAAGCGCAAGGGCCACGACAAGGTAGATTGAGGTCAAAAGTTCATATTTAGCTGTTCAAGAGTTTGATAACAGCGGGATAGAAGCTGTCCTTGAGCCTGGTGGTACATGTTCTCAAGCTTTTGAATCTTCTACCCAATGGGAGTGTGGAGAAGAGAGAATGACTGGGTTGGGAGGGGTTCTTGATTATGTTAGCTGCCTTACCGAGACAGCAGCAAGTGTATACAGGGTCAATGGAGGGGAGGCTGGTTTGCATGATGGACTGGGCTGTGTCCACAACTCTTTGCAATTTCTTGCAGTCTTGGGCAGAGCAGTTGCCATACCAAGCTGTGATGCATCTGGATAGGTTGCTTTTTATGATGCATCTGTAAAAATTTGGTGAGATTCATCGGGGACATGCTGAATTTCCTTCTGAGGAAGCAGAGGCGTTTGTGTGCTTTCTTCACCGAAGCATCTTTGTGGCTGGACAGGGACAAATGCGCCCACTTGGGCTAGACACATTTGCCTGTGTTTGACCCATATCCCTCTAAACCATTCCTATTCACATACCTGTGTAAATGTCTTTTAAACGTTGTAATTGTACCCTCCACTTCCTCTGGCAGCTCGTTCCACATCCTCACCAGCCTCTGTGTGATATTAGTTGATTTTTACAACAACTTGGTAGCTTTTTAAATGACGAACTGAATTTAAGTTCCACAACTATCGTTGTGGGATTTGAACTCAGATCCCTGGATCGTTTGTCCATGCCCCTCGTTTACAGGCCCAGTAACTTAACTGTCGTGCTACCACTACATCCTTTGCAGGAACCTCTACTGTCCCATAGATATGGTTGATGTCTTAGTTTAATATAAAGATGTGAATTGTACTGGAGCCTTTGTGCTCTGTGTGTCTCAGCCCTGCAGTGTACGCTTCGCCTGCTACATAACTCATTAGACTGCACTAGGAATGATTATTAAACGAGGCATTTAAAATGGTACATTTTGTCACTCTCCTTATCTCGTTAAAAATAAAGCTCTGCAAAATATTCACAGCTCATCCCCTTGAAATCCACCGTTAGGTAATGATCTGGTTTAATTACAGCCCTAAATTTTACCAAAACCTTAAAAGTGATTAAGTCCAAAGCTTGTATCTGCCTCTTGTGCACAAAGTGATTCAGTTTCAATGCAAAATCATTGACAAGGAAAATAGAGTCATAGAGCCACACAGCATGGAAACAGGCCCTTCGGCCCACTGAGTCCGTGCCAACCATCTTTCACCCATTTTTATCTTAACCCATTTTATTCTCCCCACATTCCAAATCACAACCTACTTTTGTGTTCTCCTTGTGTTTTCTGTGCATGTTTCACACAGGTTGGAACACCTGTAAATTTTGTCTGCACATTTGCCTGGTACATGGATCAGAAAGGGTTAGAGGGATATGGGCTAAATGCAGGCAAGTGGTACTAGCTCAGGTGGACAACTTGGTTGGCATGGACGAGTTGGGTAGACAATAAGGCGCAAGGTCACAACAAGGCAGATCGTGAGGTCAAGAGTCCATCTCATCGTATAAGGGAACTGTTCAATAGTCTTATCACAGTGGGATAGAAGCTGTCCTTGAGCATGGTGGTATGTGCCCTCAGGCTCCTGTATCTTCTGCTTGATGGGAGACGGGAGAAGACAGAATGATCCATGTGGGTGGGGTCTTTGATTATGCTGTCTGCTTCACCAAGGCACCGAGAGGTAAAAACATAGTCTGTGGAGGGGAGGCTGGTTTCTGTGATGCGCTGGGCTATGTCCACAACTCTGCAGTTTCTTGCTGTCCTGGGAAGAGCAGTTGCCATACCAAGCTGTGATGCATCCAGATAGGATGCTCTCTATGGTGCATCGGTAAAAGTTGGTGAGTGTCAAAGGGGACACACTGAATTTCTTTAGCCTCCTGAGGAAGTAGATGTGCTGGTGAGCTTTCTTGGTCATGGTATCTACGTGATTTGACCAGGACAGGCTATTGGTGATGTTCACTCCCAGGAACTTGAAGCTCTCAACCCTCTTGACCTCAGCACCATTGATGTAGACAGGTGCATGTACACCACCCCCTTTCCTGAAGTCAATGATCAGCTCTTTTGTTTTGTTGACATTGAGGGAAAGGTTGTTGTCATGACACCATGTCACTAAGCTCCCTATCTCCTTCCTGCACTCCAACTCATCATTATGTGAGATACGGCCCACTATGATGGCATCATCTGCAAACTTGTAGATGGAGTTGGAGCAGAATCTGGCCACAGTCATGAGTATATAGGGAGTATATTGGTAGGTTAATGGGTTGCTGTAGGTGACTGGTAGAATCCTGGGGCAGGAGTTGAATGGAATTTGGGGACAATGGCTCACAGAGAAAAATTACTGGGGAAATGGGATTGGTCTGTGAGATGGCATAGACTCAATGAACCGAAATGGCCTTCTTTGATGTCAAAGGGAAATATAACGACTCTGCTCTGACAACACCCTTCTGAAGATGGATTTAGCTCCTCTGAATAGTAAAGAATGAACTGGAATATTTGCAATGGTTACACTTTTAAACTTCAATTACTATTTTCAGCCCCTTGGTATTCATCACGAATGGTTAGAGACCGGGAAAGGTTGGTAACCATAGACAAATAATGGAAAATTTTTGAGTGAAACAAGTGGATTCTTTTGACAATAAAACACGGCAGAGTAACAAACTATTTATTTTCTCCACATTTCCACCTTGCTAACAGCTGCTTTTCACATTTTCTTGAAGTTCTGTGACCATGTACAATGAACGTACTCCCACTCACAACTGGAGTTCAGAGCTCAAGGCAGAATCGAGGTTGTGTTCTTGTAACTGAAGCCATGAATTGCTGAGACTATGGAATTATACCTAGTACAATTCATTCGAAAGGTGGTTTGCAAAATGATACACTCTTTGTGAAGATGTGCTAATTGCAGCTCATCAGATGAACCAGCAAGTACTGTACAATGTGTGCACCACCATGGGTGATGGTGCGATTATAGCAAAGCACTAAGTACTTAAAATGTACCATGCTATTATGATCAGGCTGTGGGAGTAGCAAGCTTCTCTTCTTGAACAAAGAGCTTCCATCTACAGCAGTTCAAAATTGCTGGTTATTCTATTGCCCATCAAAAGAATGACCAATTGTATTGTTATGACACAGGCCATTCAGCCCACTGAATGTATGCCAGCTCCTAGTAGAGCAATGCTGTCATTCCCATTCCCACACCTCTTCCCCAAACTCTAACTGCCTCACCAACTGGCTTCAGAAGACCCTGCTTGCTTCTGTTTCCTCCACCCTCAAGGGCAGTGAATTCGAGGTCATAACTACATAAAGTTTTGAGTAAAACAGCTTTTTATTGTCCAGATGAAGGACCTTGAGCTGAAATGTTGATGGTCCATTTCCCTCCACAGATCCTGCCCAACCAGCTGAGCTCCTCCAGCTGCTCAATTTTGGCTCCAAATTCCAGCATCTGCAGTCTCTTGTGTCTCCAGTTTTTCCTTGTACCCATTGCCCCAAATGTTGAATAACTTTCCTCTAACCTTGCCCACCTCTGTCAAATCTCCTCATAGTCTACTTTGCTCCAACCTCAGCTCCTCCAGTCTAACTTTACAGCTGAGATCGCCCATTGCTGTGACTATTCTAGTTACGTTCACATTGCCCCAAATCATGACATCCAATCTACCAGCGCTGACCAACATCCCACCACGAACCATGTGGAGAACACACATGTGCACACTTAAACACCAATGTCTAAATGTTGCTGACAGTAATTCCATTCTCTGTTTCACAGCCTTCTCCTGTATAAGCTTCAGAGTGTTTGATATGTACCAGGTATTGACAGATTATTTTTGCTGCAAGATGCTTGAAAATACTGGCCTCCTCTACGTCGACGAGACTGGGTGACCGCTTTATGAGCACCTGCGCTCGGTTTGCAATGGCCATCCTGAGCTCCTGGTTGCAAGATTTTTCAGCTCCCCTCCCTGTTCCCACACTGACCTGTGCCCTCAGGATCCTCCACCGCTAGGGTGGGGCCAAATGCAAATTAGAGGAACAGCACTTGATATTCCATCCGGGTAGTCTAGGGCTAGATGGGAGTAGTTTAGCTCATAGTGAGGTAGCGGAGCAGACTCGATGGGCTGAATGGCCTACTTCTATTCCTTTGTCTTGTGATCTTGTGAACACAATGGTATGAACATTGAATTCTCTAATTTCAGGTAAACCACACCTCCTCTTGTACTTTTCCCTCTCCTTCTATCAACCCACACACTCGGTCCCCTAATCCCCTCTCCTCCTCCCTCTGTTACCATCTGTCCACCATCCCTCCCTTATCTGGGACGTCCTATCACCTTCCTTTCTTATCAGATTCCACAATCTTCAGCCCTTTGTTGCCTCCGCCAATCACCTCCCATTTTCTGTTAGCCTCTCTGCCCCTCCTTCCTTCGCCTGACCATCTGCCAATCCACCTCTCCTCACCTGGATCCACCTATCGCTTGCCAGCTCCCACCTCACCTCACCCTCTCACCTCTTTATACCGGCTTATCTCCCCTTTATACTCTTAGTCCTGACGCCGGGTCTTGATCCAAAACGTCAGCCATCCATCTGCCTCCACAGGTGATGCCTGACCTGCTGAGTTCCTCCAGCAGCTCGTCTTTTTGCTCCAGGTCCCAGCATTTGCAGTTTCTTGTGTCTTTGATGACAAGAATTTTAATCGGAGGACTTCCCTCCCTTGTAGTTGATGCTGCAGTGTTTGGCTGGAACATGCTACATTAATAATCTGTTAAAGGAACTGTGGATTTCTAAGCTAATTGTCTTCTCAAGGTTGGAAACAATCTCTCCCAGTACTTAGGTGGTTAAGATTCATTCCTGCATTTGACATTTGCATGTGTTACATGTCATAGCAAGAGTTGAAAAGGCCAGCCACAGAATATTATTAATAAGACGGTATTGATCAGAGTTGAAGCTACAAACCACAAGACCTACTTTTCCCACAATAACAGCTTCCTAGAAGAAAAAAAAATTGCCATGTATACTCTCCAGAAGATTTATCAATATAAAAAACATACCGAAACTCTTTGATGACACATTCACAAGATAACAGGGCATTGGCAAAAAAATTAACAAATGTTCATTGTGCAGTGAGAAGGATTGAACATGACGCCAGATTTCCTATATTAGAGGTTATGAATGGACAGTGTAACTAAGATAGAGACGCAAGAGACTGCAGATGCTGGGATCTGGAGCAACACAGGAGATGCTGGAAGAATTCAGCAGGCCGGGCAGCATCTGTGGAGGGAAATGGTCGAGACTGTTAATCTGGACCGAGAGGGGAGGTGGGCAGTATAAAGATGTGAGGGGAAGGGGTGGAGCAAGAGCTGCCAGGTGATAGGTGGGAGGAAGATGGAGAGTGGGAATGGCGTCAGAAACTGGGAGGTGGTGGGTGGAAGATAACGGAATCTGATGGCAGGGGAAGTATGGAGGCACGGAATAAAGAGGGAGGGAGGTGGGGGAGGGGACCCAGTGGGAGGAGTGTGGGCAGGTGGAGAGGGTTTGCGGAGGGGAAAGAGATGGGTAAAGGGGGCCAGGTGGATCAGAAGGAGAGAGAAAAGGGCTAGAGGAGGAATGGTTAATAGGATGTTTTATTATATATTATCAAAGGAACCATAAATAAGTACATACCATATTGTGGAGCTTACAGTGATCCAATATTGACTGTCAATCATTTGTACCTGCCTTTATTGAGCAAGTATCTCCCAGTCCCTGCTGAGGGATGTGGACGGGATTACACACATTGATAGAGCGTTGGGCCAGTGGAGTGATGGAAGAACTAACCAAATGACTCGTTTGAATTCATCTGACCAAGTAGAGTTTTGTAATGTGAGGTCAAATCACGGGAGGATTCTCTGTCAGAGAGTCACTGGGGAAAATGGCTTGTTCTAAATAAATTGTCATCAAAAGAAAGGGAGATAGTGAGTGACCCAAAGAGGGGTAAACATGGAGACATTTGAACTCCATTTCAGGATCTGGCAGGAGTTGAGACATGATCATATTGGAGACACAAGAGACTGCAGATGCTGGAATCTGGAGCCACACACAATCTTCTGGAGGAACTCAGTGGGTCGAGCAGCATCTGCGGGGGGAGAGGACGTCTGGGTTGAGACTGCATCAGGATCATATGAATTTTAGGTTAAGCTTGAGGGGCTGAATGGCCTGATCCAGGTGCTGTTTTCTTGTATTTCTTGTCTCCAGTGAAACTACCCATGCTGTTCCCACACCTAAAATGAAATACTGTCGTTTAAAAGCTCTTCATTTGTTAGGAAGCGTTTATTGCTTAATTTCTGGTTATTATTTGTGGAAAGCAGCAGACAATTAACATTTAGAATGAATGCATGATAACATTGCCACATCGGAAGCATGTTGTGGATGTAAAATATACATAAAAACCATACGCTTCAACAGTGGGTCAGCCGACCATGGTCCTGTTCAATAACTGCGTCATTCAATCCGCACAGAAGCAAGTGTGAAGCATTTTGGAAATAGAAACGTTTTATTTTAAATGAATTTAATGAAGTATGTAATGCTGTTCGTATTATATTGGAGATGAGCAAAAGGTTGAGATTTAAAAAGCTTCATTAAGTCTGTAATGTTGTTTTTTTAAGGTTAGAATTTTTTTTCACACAGATTGAGCCAGTTCTGTCCATCTATCTGCGACAGTCAGGGACAGTCCGAGAAATGTGAGGAGAAGGAGTAGGCCACTCGGCCCTTCAAACCTACCGCACCATTCCACATCACCATGGCTGATCTGCCTCAGGCCTTATCTCCTCCTCTGTGCCGGTTCCTCAAGCCCTCAATTCACAGACCTTTCTAAAATGTATCTGATACCTCTTTTAGGTAGCTGCTTTGAACCAACTCTGCAGGGTAGAGAATTCTGGAGCTAAAACAAGTGGGAATGTTCATTGAATTTTTTGTGTTAATTTGAGGGGTTTCAATGGTGGGGAAGGGGGTAGATTCTGATGATTTTTTATAGATCATGGCAACATATTCTTTGGATCAGAGGAGGCTGTGGGATTTCATGGAGGTGCATAAAATAACCTTAGGGATGTCTGGATGGGACTTAGCCGAGGGATTGGTAATGAGGAGACATATATATGAGGTCATCGGTAAAAGGATAGGAACAGTGCTAAAGGAAAGAATTTTTTATTCAAAGGGCAGAGAAGGTCAAAAACTCACAGCCTAGTGACAGCAGATACCTATGTCATGTTTCAAAAAGGCCAGGATGATCAAGATCTCAGACTGAGAGCTGGCTTTAGCGAGAATGTGGATGGGACTTGTATACTCAGCCATAAAACTCAATGAATTTCTGTGGTGTGACTCTTAGGAGCAAAGCAATTTTAGTCCCCCTTTGCACACATTACAGTCTCAGCAATGTTCCCTTCACTATCTCGTGTGACATTTCTAATTTCCATGCCAGTCATTCACGCGGTTTCACATGAGAACATAAGATACAGGGGCAGGAACAGGTCAATCAGTCTCTCGAGCCTGCTTTGCCATTCAGTGAAGTCATGGCTGATCTGAACAGTATCAACTCCACCTCCCCATTACCATTGACTCCCCTCTGGTCCAGAACTCTCGTGTGCCTCAGTCTTCGATGTACTCAATGATTCAGCCTCTGTAGCTTTCTGGGCTGTAGAATTCTGAAGGTTCATGACACTCTGACTTCCCCTTCACCTTCTTCTTAAGCTGACCACCTCATTCGGAGACTATGCCCCTTAGTTTCAGATTCAAAGTGAGGGTGAATATCCCCTGTTTAAGGGTCCTCAGAATCTTAAGGCCACCTCTCATTCTTCTAAACTTCAATGAGTTTAGGCTCAACCATTCATTAGACAACTCCTTCATCCCAGGGTGAACTTTCCCTGCACTGCCTCAAGTTCAAGGATATCCCTCTTCAAATATGGAGACAAAACCTGTACTCCCTGAAAAAGACTGATAGCTTCGTCCAATTAGTGCTGAACTTTGATGGTGCATTCAGAAGCAGACATGGGACTAGTTTGAAGATCCTTAATCACATTTTACTTTGCACCTCAACAAATCTGGTTGCTCCATTACAAGAAAGATGTGGAGGCTTTGGAGAGGTTGCAGAAGAGGTTTATTAGCTATGAGAGGTTGGACAAAGATGAAAGGCACAGATAGAGTAGACAGGGTCTTTTACCCAGGGTAGAAGTGTCAAAGCTTTAAGGTGAGAGGGGGAAAGTTTAAAGGGGATGTACAGGGCAAGTTTATCACACAGAGAGTGGTGGATGCCTGGAACGGGCTGCCAGGGGTGGTGATGGAAGCAGATACGGTGGTGGGATTTAAGAGGCTTTTAGATAGGCAGGGGATAGAGGGATATGGATTGTGTGCAGGCAGAAGGGATTTAGTTTAATTTGGCATCATTTTTGGCACAGACATCGTGGGCTGAAGGGCCTGTTCCTGTGCTGAACTGTTCTATGTTCAATTTTCTAATTGTGGCTTGCCTTCAACTCCAGCTGGAAGGATAATATTCCCATTCAACTCACCAGCCGCTCCTGTAAAAGCATCATCACCTTTGGAAACTTTTAACATTGCTGCAATAAAGTAGTTACCTTGTATTATATGGAGTATAGTGTTGTAGCAGGTGCATATAATAGAAAGTGCCTCTGTAGTATCTTATGGACTTTACAAAGACAGCTTAGCAACTACTTATTACAGTTTCAATGTGCCTGTACTCATTGTAGTTTAGGAGTGTGTGTGAGCAAGAGCGTGTATAAACTTGAGGAGGTTGATGTGTGAGAGTGTGTGAAAGGGAGAGAGAGAGAGAGAGAGTATATGTTTGTTTTTGTGTGTGTGATACACTCAAGGGTATGCTCAACACCATCCAATATAAAGCAAGCTGCTTAATTGGCACTCACTCCACTACCCAAGATGTTCCCTCCCTCCACTACCAACACATCATGACTCCAGGGTGACACTACAATAAGTCAGCAACTGGGCTACTCAACGGCACCTCCCAAACCCATGACCTCAGCCACCAAGGTCAAGGGCAGCAGGACCATGGTTCCCATGACATACGACGTCCTGACTTGGAATCATATTAACCTATCTTCTTTAACGCTGGAGCCACACACTAAAAATGCTGGGGGAGCTCAACAGGTCAGGCAGCATCTGTGGAGGGAAATGAACAGTTGACGTTTCGGCCGAGACCTGATGAAGGGTCTTGGTCCGAAACGTCAACTGTTCATTTCCCTTCACAGATGCTGCCTGACCTGCTGAGTTCCTCCAGCAGTTTGTGTGTAGCTCCAGACTTCCAGTGTCTGCAGTCTTTCTTGTGTCTTCTTTATTGCTGGGTCTAGATCCTGGAACTCCCACACTAACAGCACAGTGGGAGCATGTTCTCCAGCAGAACAGAAGGGTTTAAAGAAGGTGGATCTCCATCACCTCCTTAGGGGCAATTAGGGATGGGAAATAAATGCTGACCTTTCTGCCTATATCATTTGAATGAATCAAAAGAATTGATAATAAAATCACATACACATGCTCAGTAATAACCGCACACATGCATGCTCTTGTACACAAGGACGCACAAACACATTCATCCTCTCTTTAACACAACACACACACACACAAATGCACACCTATTCACACATGTCCTCTCCTCCCACACAAATGCTCATTCACATACACACATTCTCCTCCCACACAAATGCTCATTCACATACACACATTCACACATTTACTCTCATACCCTCTCAAACTTATAACTCTCTAACACTTGTACACACCTGCCCTCACTCACACATCGTCCCATATTCTTTCAGTGTATACACACCTCTCTCATCCACATAGGTTTCTCTTTCCCTTTCACCACCAGTCAGTCAAACCTACTCACATCGTCCCTACACATTCACTCCCACACCTTCACATACTCCCACACTCGCACTTTTGCCCTCACCCCCTCTTTTTCTCACACACAATCCCACACTTGTCACACTCTTACATGCTCACACCTTCTGACACATCACTCCCACACACTCCTACATTCTCACACTCACTCACACACTGTCTCACACTCATTCCCACACACTCCCTCACACACAATCACAAACACCCTCACACACTCCTACATTCTCACATACACTCACACCTACACTGTCTCACACTCACCCTCTCTCACACTCACACTCTTACAGTCTCTCCCACACACACTCCCACACATTCTCTCCCACTCCCACATACTCTCGGCCACTCTCACACACACTCCCACACATACACAAGCTCATTCTGCTTCTTGCAGAGTGTGGTTGACACTGGGAAGACTCTGAACAACCTCCATATCCAAGTCAGCAGCTGAAGGGCCATCAAGAAGCAATGAGACCAATCTGCCAGGCACAAAACTGCTTCTGAGCTGAAGCTCAAAGGTAGAAGATACCTTAAGGTGGTCTCTGTTTGAGAACAGTCCCCACTAGGCTCAACTTTGAGCATTGGAACTAGCTTGTTACCGGAGAGGTAAGTGGTAGAAGAATTGTAAAGTTGGAAAGTCCCGTCTCACAGTCGATCCATTGAACTTCTCACTGAGGGGCTACTGTTGACGCTAATTTACTCTTCTTCGTAGACCAACCAACCAAATCTGGTGCAGTCAAAGGTGGAATCAATGCCAGAAGTTCACTTTTCTTTTAATCGCACTTTTCAGGATTGAGCTTTCTTTTAGCAATTATCCACCAAAAGTTTCAGGAATTTTAAACAGAATCTCTGAGGATACACTTTGATTGGGACGGCACAGTGGTACAACAGCAGAGCCGCTGCCTCACAATGCTAACAACCAGGGTTCAATCCTGACCTCCACCGCTGCCTGTGTGGAGTTTGTACCTTGTGACCGCCTGGATTTCCTCCCAATGCTCCGGTTCCTCCCACATCCCAAAGACGTTTGGTGGGTTAATTCACCTCTGTAAATTGCTCCTAGCGTGTAGGTTAGTGGTGGAATCAGGGAGGAGTTGATGAGAATGTGGGAAGAATAAAGTTGTAGGATTAGTGTAAATGAGTGTTCTGGATTTGATGTGCTGAAGTCCTGTTTCCAAGCTGTATCTCTCTGTAATTCTATAACTATTATTGGCTTGCAAATTGCAGAGAAAAATCAAGCATTGCTCAGTCTTCAGTTAAAAGAGAAATTTCAACCCAGTTGGCAGTTCAGCTTCCTGCTCTTCAACATGACAGCTGACGTCCCGGTCCCCTTGGTCCTTGACATTCATAATACAGCTTATGATTTTTGACATACTCAAAAAGTCAAGACCTTTAAATTTTCTACCAACCTACTGCACAGAACACATTTGCAATGCACTCTCTGTTATTCAGGAATATTCATAGCCTTGAGATGGCCATCATTTGGAAGTGCCAGTACATAGCTCATCCATATGTCAAAATAAAACAGACAGAAAACCTTTAGAGTATTAACATCCCAGTAATAGTGCTTGTTGGATGAGTTCAGCATAAAATATAACATTCCGTCTGTATCATTGAAGGGAAAATGTAGTGGAGTGAATCCCTGGAATTTTCTGCCCCAGAGGGTAGTGGAAGTCAGGTCATTACATGTATTTAAGGTGGAGATAGATTAATATTTGAAAGATCGAGGAATTGACGATTATGGAGAATGGGACAGAGGAGCACTAGCCATTATCATATTGAACGGTGGTATAGACTTGAGGGACTGAGCAACCTACTCCTGCTCCCATTTTCTTGTCTTCTTGTAAATTTACTTAAACATTTGACTATCTTCATGCATAGTCTAAATCATTAGATTATTTTAACATCATGTTTTTCTCAAGGTCAGTGCTTTGTATTTTTAATCAATGTTTTTAGACCATATTGAAGAGATAATCAACAATCTTGATGCATGAACCCAGCAACAGAGGGTATGAGCCAAAAGGAGAGGTTGGACAAACTTGGGTCATTTTCTCTGGAGTGTCGGAGGCTGAGGGGAGACCCAATAGAAGTTTATAAAATTATGAGAGGCACTGATAGGGTAGACAGTCAGAATCTTTTTCCCAGAGTAGAAATATCAAATTCTAGAGGGCATGTATTTAAAGTGAGGGAGGAAAGTTTAAGGGAGATGTATGGGGCAGATTTTTTACACAGAGAGTGGTGGGCGCCTGGAACGGGCTGTGGTGGAAGCAAATAGTGGAGGTTAAGACTGTTAGACATGAATATGCAGGGGATGGAGGGATATGGATCATGTGCAGGCAGAAGAGATTTAGTTTAATTTGGCACAGACATTGTGGGCTGAAGGGCCTGTTCCTGTGCTGTACTGTTCCAATAGAATGTAACCATGTATCTTGGCTTCAGAGACTACATTACTCCATACTCTGGAGTGGGTAATATTATATGGATCTTTACTCTTCCGCCTTCCCGATTATTACAACTATCCGGCTTAGTTAACTCAGGCCAATAGACTTCTTGCCCAGCTCATCATGGAAACACAATCGGGACCATGGAACCATTATAGAACATAGAACAGTGCAGCACTAGACAGGTCATTCGGCCCACGATGTTGTGCCGATCTAGATGCCAATTTATACTAAAAGTCCTCTTGCCGTGTATCATCCATATCCCTTCGTTCCCTTCATATTCTATCTAAGAACTTCTTAAACTCCACCAAACAGTTTGCTCCCACTACTACCCCAGTAACCCATTCCAGACACCCACTACTCTCTGTGTAAAAAAAGATTGCCCCTCACGTCGCATTTAAACATCCCCCCTCTAATCTTAAAAGCATGTCCTCTGGTGTTTGACATTTCTACCCTGGGGAAAAGATTCTGACTGTCTACCCTATCTATGCATCTCATAGTTTTAAAATTATCAGGTCTCCCCTCAGCCTCTGACTCTCTAGGTAGAATAACCCAAGTTTGTCCAACCTTTCCTTATAGCTCATACCCTCTAATGCAGATAGCATCCTGGTAAACCTCTTCTGCACCCTCTCCACAGTCTCCACATCCTTCCTGTAATGGGGCGACCAAACTGCACATGATACTCTAAGTGTGGTCTGATTAAAGTTTCATATAGCTGCAGCATGACTTCCTATGCTGAACACCCCTACCTGTGAAGGCAGGCATGTCATATGCCCTCTTTACTACCTTATCCACTTGCGTAGCCACTTTCAGTGAGCTATGGACCTGGACCCAAGATCCCTCTGTATCTCAATGCTGTTAAGGGGTCCACCATTAGTTGTGTACTTTCTCCTTTCATTTGACCTCCCAAAGTGTAACACCTCATACTTGCCCAGATTAAACTCCATCGGCCATTTCTCTGCCCATTTCTGTAACTGATCTATGTCTCGCTGTCAGGGTGACCTATTAGACCAATCGGGATAGCTGCTCAAGACCAGTTGGAGGCAAGATCCAACTAGTTGCAACAAGGCATGTTATGGCAGTATCCAATGGGGAGCAGGAGAAGGAGTTATTAGAATCTTGTTCAGCAAACCAACATTCAGTGCAACCACCTAAGATAAAATAGTGCAGATGCTGCAAATCTGAAATAAAAACAGAAAATTTTAGAAATATTCAGCAGGCCAAGCAGTAATTGTGATGAGAACTTCCATTGACTTGAAACAATAACTCTGGTTCTTTCTCCACAGATGCTGCTTGCCCTGCTGAGTGTTTCCAGCATTCCCTGTTTTTGCTCTCTGCTCTCTCCTGGCTGAACTGACCATCAGAAATAAATGAGAATCAGAGCAGGAGTAGGTCACTTGGCCATTCAATATGATCACCACTGATCTGTCCCAGGCCTCATCTCCTTTTCTCTGGCAGTTGTCCATAGTCCTCAATTCCCTGATCTTTCAAAAGTTTACTTCCTTCCTCTTTAGCCACCTCCACTGATCTCACCTCCACAATCCTCTAGGGAAGAGGATTCCAGACATTCACCACCCTCTGCTCTAAGAAGTTTCTGCGCAAGTTTAAACGACCGCCCCTAATCCTGTAACAATGTCTCCTTGTTCAAGATTCTCCAATGAATGGAAACATTTCAATGTCTACCCTGTCATATCCCCTCAAAACCTTCAATATCGCCCCTCAATCTTTTAAACTTCAAAGAAAATAAATCTAATTCCTTCAGCGCTTGTGACCCGATAACTATCTCATGCCGGGAATTAACCCAATGAATCATTGGTTGCAACTAGGGCATAAAACCTGTATCTGTTCCAGGATGAATTGTCTGGTAAATTAATGCTGCCGTTCCAAACTTTGGTAAAATGGAATGAATGCAAGTGTTTGCACTGAATATAAACTGGCCATTTTCATGTGAAATACACTTCCTTACATTGCACACATGTTGCTTCTTGACAAAATTATATATGTGATTGAAATGGTGCTATCAAGGACAAGAAACGTATAATAGTGGATGTGAAGACAATTTTCCTCCTGTGGCAGAAAATAGAACCAAGGTCACTGTTTAAAAATGAGGGGTCACCCGCTTAAGATTGAGATGAGGTGAAGTTCTCCCTTCTGTTGGAACTCTCTTCCTCAAGGAATGGTGGAAGCAGAAGCTTTGAAAACTTTGATTGCAAAGGTCAGTAGATTCTTGACAAGCAAGGTGGTGTAAGGTAACCACAGGTAGCTGAGAATGAGGGGCCGAGATTACATGGGATCAGCCATGATCTTATTGAATAGCCCAGCAGGTTTGAGGGTCTGGGTACCCTACTCCTGTTCCTAACTTGTATGTCTGTATGACAGTGGCTGGTCAGAAGTTACGACTGAAGAACACAACAGTGGATCATTTCCAAGAGGTCCATTTGTCCTTCGAACAATGCGTGGCCACGCAGTGGTGTCTTCCTCATGAAGTATCGCCATCACTGCCTGAGCCAATCGCTCCTTTAGCTTTCTGTGTCTCACTGGTCACAAGTAAGTGAACCTCCATGCATGATAAACAAAAAGGAATTTTTTGAGTATCTAAACACTGCCTTTGACCAATCTGGTCACGTCTAATCAATAGAGATAAGTCAATTAAAATAGCCGATTGATGGACTTGGCTTGGATGGTTGGACTGACTTTTGATAATAATATCAGTCTATGAATATCCATGAACTGCTGATGATCAAGCAAGCTTTAATAAAGTCAGTTTTTTTGGGTGAGGTGTCTAGAATGGCCAATGACACCTCAAATTCATTTTCTGGGCACCAGGTCAATAATATAACACACAAAGGCTCAGGCTTCTGATACAGTGAGAAAAATATGAGTAGTATGTACTTATCATGAGAGGCAGAGTTGGACTTACCCCATTGAGTCTCCACTATTACCCTGGGTGATGATAGCTGAACTTCCACACCATTCACACTGTTCCCGGAATCTGTGATTTCCTTAACATCCAGCAAATTCAGCATATCTTTTGTTAATTTTGTTAACACATTCAAGCTGGAAAACATTGAAGCAACAAGCAGTGGACTGTAGTATGACTGAGCAAGTGCTGTCAATGGTAGTTTCTAACCTCTACTTAACTGGATGGTTCAAAGTACCCTGAAATAGGACAATGCCTTGATTCCTGGACATTTAACCTCCATTTGCATTTAGCAATGGCTTCAGGAAACAATAGATAATTGTCATAGCGTTGGTTGATCTTCTTTCTTGGGAAGACCCTTAACATCAAGGATGACTGGCTTCCCACTCTGGTTTTGTGCATTCTAAGGTGGCTGATGAAGTCAGTGTGGGAACCATAGACACTTCCACGGATGGGGTGGGGGTGAGGGTACTTTGTGAGGTGGTGCACCCATTCTGCCGCTTACGCAGGGGTTCTCCGTGTTCCCAATGCATGGTTGCCCATACATCCTGACTGCTTCTACTCTCCAAGGTTGTCCATACATCCTGACTGCTTCTACTCCACTCTGAGCAGTCACGGGCCAGAGATTTCCAGGGGTCAATGTCAGAATGTGATCCTTCATTAGAACTGGCAAAACGTGAAAGCCAATGTGTTTTAAGTTGCAAGGAGGGCAGAGGGGTGGAGAGAACCAAGGGCATGCCTGGGATAAGTGGAGGCCAAAGCTGTCCAGGTGACACTCAACGAGAAGGCAATGACAGCTAGTTAATCATAGCTGATCTGGCTCAAGGAGTGTAATTGGAGGAAGACGAGCGAGGTCCTTGTACTGGTGCACACAAGTTTACCTTGTGTAAATGTGCATTGACAGTGCTATCCAGGTAAACTCCTTCACTGACAAGTCCAATCTATCTTTAGTGTTGCTTCATCTACAGTTTATTCACTCCAACCACTGTCTGTGGTGAGATCTACCTTGATCAAATCACATGACGCTTCAGAGCCGAACTTGAAACTTTTCCAGGAAAGTCACTCCATCAGGATTTTGCAACATTTAATATGCAACTTTACTGCCTTTCACTTCCAGTCTGTAGCAAAGCCTTGAGGAAGATCTACCCTGAATCAAGTTCCCATTGTGACGTGGGGCCAGATTTTAAGAAATGCTTACCATAGAGCAGCTGCTGCCTCACTGTCCCATTGTCACGGGTTCGATCCTGACCTTCGGTGCAGTTTGAGTGGAGTCTGCATATTCTCCCACTGTCTGTGTGGGTTTCCCCTGGGCATTACAGTTTCCTCCCCCATCACGAAGACATGCAGGTTGGCAGGTTAATTGGCCACTGAAAATTGCCCCTCATGCATGGGTGAGCAGTAGAATCTGGGGGCAGTTGATGGGAATGTGGGGAAAATAAAATGGGATTAGTGTAGGATGTGTAAATGGGGTGGTTGATGCAGATCTGATGGGCTGAAGGACCTTTTTCTGCGTTAGGAGATTCTGTGATGATTCTGTATATTTGTACTAAATAACCATGATATGGTTAATGTGGAGTTGCCTTCACAAAATAAAATTTGTCGAGTTTGTTTTGTTGTAAAAGGAGGGGGGGAGTGAGTTCTCCACAATGTTGTTGCTTGCACACTGCATAACCTTGAACTTTGCCAAACTATGTTGTGTCTACAAACAAGCAGAACACTCATAGAGATGATGACTTCTAAAAAAAGAGGTACTTTCAGTCTGAGACAATTAGATCCACAGGAACCTTTAAAAAAAATCCAAGGTTACTTCCTTGGATAATAAGAGATGACCCAGCAACTGTGAAGCGTAAATATCATTGTAAAAATAGAATAGTTTACATTAGGTGAACTTTTAGAATGATAACATATGGTTCCAGTGTCTTTGGTTTCTAAACCAAGATGAATAACTAGATCTTGACAAATACCTGTGAAGGTGAACTTATTTGAATCTAATCACAACACTGACATAGTTTATAAGTGGCAAATTTATTTTTTTAGAATCTTGTTATACCATTAGTGGAATCACCCTACCTGCTATCTATTTATTACTAAAAAAATCCTTCACGGCATACGCAAGCATGCTGTTAACAATTCTTTTTGTTGGTACTAAAATGGAGAAAGCTGAAAATACTCAACAGGTCAGGCAGCATCAGTGGAGAGAGAAACAGTTAATGCTTTCGGCCAAAGACCGTTCATCAGAACCGAGGAAACTGAAATTAAGCATATTTTAAGTTAGAGAGAAGGGAGCGGGGAGGGAAAAGAGAACAAAGGGACTCTCTGATAAGGCGGGGGGGGAAGTCTCAGAGGGTGTGGTGGTACCTGCTGAGGGAGGGCAGAGAAGGCTTGTTAAGTGCTGCAGATCTGTAAGTAGCTGGTGTAAATTGAAGGAGATGAACAGAAGCAAGGGGAGAATAGAAAAATAACAAACTGGGATACAAAACACTAGAGAAGCAAAACATTGTAGATGTTGGAAATCTGACATGATAAGAGAGCATGCTGGAAATACTGAACAGGTAAGGCAAAATACTTTCATTTGGTCCTCAAGAGGTACACACTACTTCCAGCTGCCTGTCACCTTAATTCTCCGTCCCACTCCCATTCTGGTCTCTCTTCTTTGATCTCTTGCACTGTTCGAACTCAGCATCTTATCTTTGGATGGGGCAGGTTACAAGCAGGTTACAAGCAGATTACAATTTCAGATGACCAGTTTTTCCAGTATGTATCAGCTCTGATGAAAGGTCGTCATCCTGTGACATTAACTCTCACTCTCCACAAATGCTGCTTGCTAGGTACTTCCAGCATTCTCTGGTCAAGTTTATTGTCACGTGCACAAGTACGGTGAGGTACAGGTACAATGAAAAGCTTGCTTGCAGCAGCATCACAGGCATGTAGGTACAGACAACACACAGAACATAAATGATAAATAAATTATACAAGACAGTGAAGGAAAAGGCTGTGCAAAACAAGACATTAGTGCAAAAAAACACAACAGAAGACAAGTCCATAGTAGTGCAAGAAGTGGTTCTGTTGCTGAAGTAGGATTAGGGTAGTGCAGGTTCTACCTGTGAACTTCTACAGATGCACTGTAGAAAGTATCCTGGTTGCATCTTAGCCTGGTATTAAAATTCCAATGCACGGGAACATAAGAGGCTGCAGGGAGCAGTGGACACAGCCCCATCCATCACGGGCATAGCCCTCCCTGTCATGGAAAGCATCTACGTGAGGTGCTGCCTCAAGAAAGCGGCATCAATTATCAAGGATCCCTACACCACCTGGTTCATGCCCTCTTCTCGCAGCTACCATCGGGCAGGAGGTACAGAAGCCTGAAGCCCCACACCACCAGGTTCAGGAACAGCTACTTTCCTACAACCTTGGTTTCTTGAACTGACCTGCACAACCCTAACCCTACCTCAGCAATGGAACACTACGGACCACCTCTTGCAGTACCACGGACTTGTCTCTGTGTTTTTGCACTAATGTCTTGTTTTGCCCAGTCTTTTCCTTCACTGTCTTGTATAATTTATGTACAATTTATGTATAATTTATATCTTGTGTGTTGCCTGTGTCTGTGATGCTGCTGCAAGCAAGTTTTTCATTGTATCTGTACCTCACCGTATTTGTGCATATGACAATAAACTTGACTTAAGGGCCATATTCCTACCACTCTTTGTTATGTTCTGAAAACATAAAACATTAACTTTATTTGTCTCTGCACAAATGTTCAGTATGTTCAGCATTCTCTGCTTTAATTTTGGATTTCCAGCATCTGCAGATTTTTATTTTTTTGACTGTTGTGTATCTTCACAATATCTTGTCAGCATCTTACCTTTCATTTTGTCACGGTGTGGTGACAGGTTCAAGCCACTAGGTGGTACGGTGGAGCAGTTTCCCGCCACTCTTGCACACTGAGCTTCGAGCCAGCAACAAGGCAAAGAGCAGGCTAGAGAGTAAGTTATCAGCCTGACTTCTGAGCTGCCGTTAGCACCCCAGGGAAAAATAGAACCTTACATGACCTTAGGACATCCTAAATATAACAACTTGCGTTATGTAGTGAAAGTAGCAATCAATTAGCATGCAGCAAGATGTGATTGCATTGGAAAGGGTGAAGAGATTTATGTTCATCGAATCAAAAAACAGGGAAAATGGCCCTTCAGCCCACAGGTCCACAATGATCATCAATCTACACAAATCCTGCATTAATCCCATTTTATTCTCCCCACATTCCCATCAATTCCCCACACCTCCACACCAGGGGCATTTACAGCAGCCATTTCACCTACCAACCTGCACGTCTTTGGGATGCAAAACCCGTGCAGTCACAGGGAGAGCGTGCAAACTCCGCACAGTGGAATCAGAGGTCAGGAATGAACCTGGGTCACTGGATCCATGAGGCAGCTGCTCTTCTACAGGCATTACTGTATGACCCATTACTGCCAGGACTAGAAAATTGCATCTGTGAGGCTGGGATTGCATTGGAGAGGCTGGGATTGTTTGGTTTGGAACAGAGGAACATGAGGGAAGATAATTGCGGTGTATAAAATTATGAGCACCCTTGATATAGTAAATAGGAAGAACCTGTTGACTTCTTTTATCAGGAGTCAGAAGGTAATTAATAGGATTAGAGAGGAGATTTTCTTCACCCAGAGGGTGGGAGGGGTCTTGAACTCACTTCCTGAAAGGGTGGTTGAGACAAAACCTCTCATCACATTGAAGCAGTACTTGGATGTGGATGCAGAGGTGTGACCTACAGGATCCAACGCTGAAAGGTGTAAATTGAGTTGTGTGCCTCTCTCTCAACCAGTATGAATAAAATGGGCTGAATGGTCTTCTTAACTTGCTCTCAGTCTGCCCAGATGCTCATTGTGCAAGAGCGACAGAAAGACGGTAAATTTTCTATTCTATGAAGTTCCCACAAACATAAGAGTCATAGAGGCATACAGCACAAAAGCAGGTCCGTTGGCCCAAACCATCCATGCCGACCAAGTTCTCTACCTGAGCTAGTCCCATTTCCCCATGTTTGGCCCATATGCTTCTAAACCTTTCCTATCCATGTATTTTCCTAAACGTCTTTTAAACATTATAATTGTACCCGCCTCCACCACTTCCAGTTTCAATTATAGACAGTAATGAGGTGGTGACCATTTAGATTATATCTAGATTTTCTGGTGATGTTTATTGAGAGATAATTGCTGACCAGGATACTAAGGAGGACTCTAATTCTCTTCTTCAAAATAGGCCATGAGATCTGTCACATTTACCTGAAAGGCGCTCGGTTTCATAGCATCACTGAGAGTGCAAGACTGGTGTTGTACTGAACCAATTAACCTACAAACCAGCACATCTTTGGGACTATGGGAGGAAACCAGAGCATCCTGAGGAAACCACGTGGTCACAGTAGAATGTGCAAATTTCAGGCAGACAGCATATGAGGTCAGGAACAAACCCAGGCTCCTGCAACAGTGGGGGGACGCACTACCTGCTGCACCACCTTGATGCCTATCTACAGTTAGGTATTTATAACATTCTTTTAATGTAGTATCACTGAGGTTTCCAGGCCGGCACTTACAATAGGGTTTCCACTTTCAGTTCTTGAGATGTTGAAGACATAAGGGACCGCAGATGCTGGAATCTGGAGCAACAAACAATCTGCTGGAGGAACTCAACGGATCGAGCAGCATCTGTGGGGGAAGAGGAATTGTCGATGTTTCAGATCCTGATTCAGGGTTTCAACCCGAAACATCAACAATTCCTTTCCTCCAATAGATGCTGCTCAATCCGCTGAGTTCCTCCAGCAGATTGTGTGGTGCTCTTGAGATGCTAGATTTCATATAAAGCCCAGTATAACCTATCGGATCTGGTTATTTTCAAATCCACAGGTTCTTTCAGGAGTCCAAGAATGAGTTGAAAACAACTTAGTGCTTCACAAAGTTTTATTGGATAAGTTTAAGACAAAGCAACAGTCACAGAGCACATGGCACTAGCTTTACTACTAGGAGATGAGCCGAGACAAAGGAACTAAAATGAGCTAGAGCAAGGGGGAAGAGAGCAAGAGAGAGAGTAACAAAAGAACGACACCTTTAAACCTGAGATAAGAGGTACTCCTGAGCTAACAATAGTCCAATCAGGAAACCTATTAGATACCTGTGGTAAAACAAACCAATGAGAAAACACGTATTCACCTGATGGATGAACCAATAAGCTAAAAAGCGTTTATACCTTTTACAGCCACTTGAGGTGTATTAAACACTATGCATGTTAAAAAACCACTTAAAACAGTAAAATCCAACGAACCTTGTAAAGCATCAGTTAGGCCACAACTGATGCTTTATAAGGCTTGTTGGATTCGACCGTGTGCAGTTCCGTGTGCCACACTATAGGAAAGATGTAATTGCATTGGAGAGGGTGCAGAGGAGGTTCACCAGGATGTTGCCTGGGATGGAGCACTTCAGTCATGAGGTGAGACTGGATAGGCAAGGTTTTTTTCTCCTTCAAGTGGAGAAGGGTGAGAGGCGATCTAAAAGAGGTACAGAAAATTATAATGTACATAGATAGGGTAGATAGTAGGATATTTTTCTCTATAGCAGAGGTATCTACAACTAGACAGCATTGGTTTTGGGTTGGAGGTTTAGAGGGGATCTGAGGAAGAACTTTTTCACTCAGAGGGTGTTTGAACTTTGGAATGCACTGTTTGAGTGGATAATGCAGGTACTCTCGCAACATTGAAGAATGAATTCCCAGTTCGTAGAAGGCTATGGACCAAATGTTGTTACATGGGGTTAATACGGATGAAAACTTGATGGTTAATATAGACATGGTGGGTCAAATGTCCTGTTTCTTGCTGTATGACACTGTGACTAGGACCTCCATGAATCCTCCATCCAACTTCCATGGAACCTCAACTCCTCAACTCTCCTTTATCTGAACCAACACTTTTAAACATTATTCTGCAGTTGGCATTGTGGAGTTTGCAACACTAAATGAACTAACGTATTTCAACGAATACTGAAATCCCAACTTCAGTGCATCTGATTCAGTTGGAGAGAGAAGAGGATTCTAAGAGCTTTATGTTCAATGGACTTAGATTGAATTGAATCAAACATCTAAACGTAAGCTGCTTCACGTCACTAATTGAAATGGCTCAGTGGAGATGCCTGGCATTGGTGTGAGATACACAATCCCATTCACATTATATCCGATGCACAGATACCATCTTGCACTTTATTCAACAGCTTTCTAATTAATTGAAATCAATGGAATGATCCAAAAAAAACCGAGTGGAATTGACAACAGAACCTCATGTTGTAAGGAGCTGATCTATCTCCTTCCATTGCATTTTAATGGATTGTCTAAGGAGATAGGAAAATGCTACTAAAATAGGAAGCATTCCCTGAGCTGTTGACAATAAGAAGAGTGAGTGAGACTAATTGGCATTTCTCTCAGAGGAAGGTCAAGGGTAAATTGGGCATCTGAAAAGTTCTACGATGAGAAACAGTGCCCGTTTCCATCTGGATCTGACAATGTACACATAACATTAAGAAACAAGTAACTCACTCAGACCTGACCAGGACACTGTCAGTGAAAGATAGCTGTCAGACTTCAGAGTCTGAGCCTACAGTTATGCCGATAAGTTGGCATTGCTACAGAGTTGTTCACACCATGTCCCGATGCTAAGATGGGCTTGTGAATTCACAGCAAGACTGGACTCACTGATTCTGAAGCAAAGCAGAATAAAGGCTTTCTATAGGGGGTCCAATACTTTGTGGATCCCAGTCAAAATAAAGGGTATCTCTGTCGAGAAAGACTTAACAGGATGGGACTCCCTGCAGAAGGAAGAGATGGCCTCCGAGAAGGCTTCTGAGGCATGAAGGGGTTGAAGCTAAGCATGTAGTGGACCTTTCTATTCGTGATGAGCTGGAAATATATGACAGTACTGAAAAACCCAGCGGGGAGCTTGAAAAATGAGCGAGTGATAAGGATGTGAAATTTGCGACGGCACTGTGTCATTGACAGTAATAACAGAGGTGAATTTAAGGGGATCTAGACAAGCACATGGGAGAAGAGAGTGGAGGGACTGACAGGGTGAGTGGGTGGGGGCTTGTAGGGGGCATAAATGAACCTGCTGGATCTGTTGGCCTCTTTCTGCGTTCTAAGTGAGTCCATGCAAAGTAATTCTATCCACCATTTCTGGTTTTATCCACAGCACACTTCTTAAGACCAAGCTTCAGCCCAATGTTCAAGCTAAGTTAAGCATTCCAGGTCTAGAACTTCTGGGTAATGTCGCCAAAGGGAGAAGTGATGTGCAATTGCCACAGGGAGGAAGCGAGGGGGTGGTGACAGGGTGGGGGTGGCAGGCTTGGGTTGTCAAAGGTATACTGATCACTCTACCTCAAACTCCAAGGAGCCTTGTGTTCTGTTCCGTCTCACAATGGACTCACTTACTACTCGGGCAAGACAGTGGTGCGACTGGTAGAGCTGCTGGCTCACTGCACCAGCGACCAGGGTTCAATCCTGACCTCAGGGTTCTTCATGTGACCGCATGGGTTTCCTCTGGTTTCTTTGTCCATCCCAAAGGCATGTGGATTTGTAGGTTAATAGCCAACTGTAAGTTGCCCCTAAAGCAACAAACAACCTGCTGGAGGATCACAGTGTGATGACAGTTTCTTTCCTCCCACAGATGCTGCTCGACCCACCGAGTTCCTCCAGCAGATTCTTTGTTGCTCCAGATTCCAGCATCTGCAGTCCCCTGTGTAAATTGACCACAAGAAACTGCAGGGAGCTGTGGACACAGCCCAGCGCGTCACGGAAACCAGCCTCCCCTCTCTGGACTCTGTCTTTACCTCTCGCTCTCTTGGTGAAGCAGCCAGCATAATCAAAGACCCCACCCACCCGGGACATTCTCTCTTCTCTCCTCTCCAATCGGGTAGAAGATACAGGAATCTGAGAGCACGGACCACCAGACTTAAGGACAGCTTCTACCCCACTGTGATAAGACTATTGAACGGTTCCCTTATACGATGAGATGGACTATGACCTCACGAACTACTTTGTCGTGACATTGCACCTTATTGCACTGCACTTTCTCTGCAGCTGTGACACTTTACCCTGTACTGTCATTGTTTTTACCTGTCCTACATCAATGCACTCTGTACTAACTCAATGTAACTGCACTGTGTAATGAATTGACCTGGACGATCAGTATGCAAAACAAGTTTTTCACTGTACCTCGGTACAAGTGACAATAATAAACCAATACCAATACCAATGGTGTATTGGTGAACAGTAGAATCCAGGAGGGGTTAATGAAGGTATGAGGAGAATAAAATGGGAGTGGTATAACTGGGTGGTTGATGGTTGGCACAGACTCAATACGCTGAATGGCCTGCTTCTGTGCTTTACAACTCTATGACCACTGTGACTCAATGTACAAGCAGAAAGCTGCCGGAATCGAAGGAACAGCTTCACTCTCATCCACCAGTTGCGTACTATCTCATCCACAGGCGTTTTTTAATCATGTCACACACTCGATTTTTGTCAGTCTGTCAATTGGACAGCTGTCAGTTAGCATTAATTGGTCCCAACATTTTCACGAACTATTGATAAGCATCACCCGTCCCTTTCAAATGGTAGTAAATGAATTGGTTTGTGCCCATTGATTGTCAATATGCTGTTTACACTTGAGATCTGTCCACTGTTCCTCATAGTCCTGTCCTTCTTAATTAAAACTTACAGGCTATCCGGACAGTTGGACAGAATTCAAATTGAAGATTGCTTTTCCATTTTGCCTTTCTAAGCATGAAAACAGATTATTAATAAGCTTGAAAGGCTTCAGTCTGAAAGTATTGTTCAATAATCACTGATAAAAATCAATAGCTGCAGACTGTTTTTTTTAATGCTTTTAATCCCATCAATGTGTGTACCTGCTACAACATATGTTCTTGGCAATTTTAGGTGTTAGCTAGCATGGGTGGAAATTACTAATGATTTTGTGAAGCAGATTTTCTGTGACACCAATCATCTTTCAGATCTTGCTGTTCATGAGAAGACTGAGTTATCAGGAGAGGTTGGACAGGCTGGGACTTTTTTTCCTTGGAGTGTAGGAGAGGTGATCTTATAGAGGTGTATAAAATCGCGAAGGACATAGGGTGAATATACTCAGTCTTTTTCCCAGGGTAGGGGAGTCTAAAACTAGAGGGCACAGGTTTAAGGTGAGATGGGAAAGATTTCATAGGAACTTGAGGGGTAACTTTTTCATACAGAGGATGGTGTATATGTTGGAAGAGGTGCAGGAGCAAGCTGTAGAGGCAGGTATAATTGCAACATTTAAAAGACAGTTGGACAAGAACATGGATAGGAAAGGTTTAGAGGGATGTAGGCCAAACACGGCAAATGGGACTAGCTTGGATGGGCATCTTGGTCGGCATGGACCAGATGGGCTGAAGGGCCTGTTTCCGTGCTGTATGACTCTATGATGGTAGATTTATTTCTAAGACTATGACAATGGGGCTGATTTCCCATTGACCCAAGGTCGCTGGTCTGTGATGTGAGCCCAGTGTGTTCTCAGTGCAGCTTCCTTATATCTTGTCTCCCAGTATTTCAACATAGTCCAATACAAGGTAGGGGCCAACTCAGAGGAGGCAGTCAGCTGCTATCATACGACGGTTCTGACAGCTGGTTAGGCCCCACCTCCACCCGCTCCACCTGGTCTAGTCAAAGGGACTATCAAAGCCATCTGTGATATTGATAGGAGACACAAGAGACTGCAGATGCTGGAATCTGGAGCAACAAGGAGGAACTCAATAGGTCGAGCAGCATCTGTGGGGGGAAAAGGATCCGTCAATGTTTTGGGTTGAAACCCTGCGTCAGGATAACAAGGGTTTCGACCTGAAATGTCGACAAATCCTTTCCCCTGCAGGTGCTACCTGACTTGCTGAGTTCCTCCAGTAGAATGTTGGCTGCTCTAGTGTTATTGAATGTTTGTTAATGTCTTTGACATTAGGCTATAAGAACATAAGAAATAGAAGCAGAAGGAGACCATTCTGCCCCTCATGACTTCTCTGGCATTGTTCTACTTCAGCACCACTTTCTTGCAGAAACCCCATAGCCATCAATTTAGGCTCATTGAGTCCTAGTGTCACACAGCAAAGAAGTAGGTCCTCTGGCCCATGATGACCATGTTAACTACCAAGTAGCTATCTATTCCAATCCCATTTATCAGCACTTGGGCCATATCCTTTTACGCCTTGGTGATTTATGATACTTCTTAAATATCATCCTTCATATCTAAAAATTTATCAATCGTATGACAGTCTAAGAGAAAAGGTTTTGTTACATCTCTGTCTTAAATAGGTGACCCCTTACTTTTAATCAGTGGTCCCTCGTTATAGACTCTCCCACAAGAGGAAACATTTCTACATCCAACTTTTCAAGACCCTTTCGGATCTCATATGTTCCAACCAGCAGACTGAATTAAAAAGGACAATGTTACAAATTCTCAGCAGATCAGGCAGCAGAGAGAACTTTCATTAGAACTTTCATCAGACTTTCAGACGAAATGTCATCAAGCAGATGATATTTCAATGGAAAATCTGATGGATTTGCTGGATTTCTCATCGATGGTTGAGAACTTCCATTGACTTGAAACATTAACTCAGTCTCTCTTTCCACATTTTCTGTTTTCATTTCACATTTCCAGCACCTGCCGTATTTTGCTTCTTGGCATGTCTCAGTAAGAATCTCAGTCACATTGCGTAGGCTAAAAAAGAGCTATATTTCCAACACCCCTATAACGTGCAGTCTGGCTAAATATCCCAAACATAAATATTTACTTTTTGTGCAAATATATTCTTCCTGATGTCTGCTGTGAAATTACTTCCACTAATTTCCTTTTATATCCTCTTGTCCTACTTTGCCAAATCTTTTTGAAGTAATGGAAATAATTTGGCTCATATTATCATTGCTACCCATGCGTGTTATATACTTTGAAAGGTTTCCTTTTAAACAGCCCCATTATTTTAAGAGATTGAGGATAAACCTATCATAGATTCTCATTATAGACTATCTCTTTTAGCAGAGAGAAACTCTGTGCTATAATACTAAAAACCCAGAGTGAAAATTGCAAACCGCAACAGTCATTATAATTCTTATCAATTAATGGAAAATTGGCTAAAGTATTCTCTGCGTCCTCAGATACCGAACAGTAGAATTCTACCAGTATGACTGAAAGGTAAAGAGATACACTTCAAACACCCCTAAAGCACCACAAACATTTACACACATAATGCTCGTGTGTTATACCAGTAATGTCACCCTATTCTTTCAGGAATAAAATGTTGAGAGCTATATACCAATTACCCACCTCAGATATCTACAAATGAGCTACTGTTAAGATTTCACACAATGTGCAGAAGAGATATATGATATGGGTTGCAGATAGGGAATATAATCCACCCTAGCTGAACGTTAGTAAATTGTTCACCATCAGTTATTTTATTAATTTTTGTTTAATTCAAGGCAGGTTCAGTATTCCTCTTTCTCAGGCACTAGAAAAGAGGAATGAATAACAAAGGCAACTAAATACAATCATGATGTTTAAGAGGCATTTGGACAGACACTTAAATAGGCAAGGCATACAAGGATACAGTCCTAATGGGATTAGTATAGATGGGCAAAAAAGGTCGGCATGGACATGATGGGCCGAAGGGCCTGTTTCTGTGCTGTAAACTTTGACTCTATGACTTTAACAGTTGTGAAGGCATCTCTCTACTACAGAGGCAGGCAGGTGCAGGAACCTTCCACACTACACATTGTGGACACTACGCAGGGAGCCGTTAGTCACGTGATACAATCTTTAAAGCGGTAAAAACAACAGCATTTATTCACTACGGACTTCATGTATGGCACATGTGTTACAGGTGAGTTCAGGATTGGCTACGCCAGCAATTATAGCTTGCCACTGATTACCTCTGAATGATATTAGCGGCTCTGATAGAGAGAATGTTGGACTAGAGAGGAGTTCAAGTGTTGTGGCAAACAGGCGGAGGTGGTACCGAGGCCAAAGTCAAATCGACTGTCATTCCATCGAATAGCAGAACAGGCATGAGGGATCTTGTGGGCAACTCTGCTTCTGTCTTTCATGAGGAGAGAATCGTCCACATTGGTGGGCCTCAAATCACATGAAGTCACAAACTGGGTAGGGATAGCAGATTTCTTTTTCTGAAGGACATTCATGAAGTGCATGGCCTTGTGCAGACTTGACAGGTTCATAGCCACTATTACAAATAGCTTTTGATTTAAATACAACTCCTAATTTATTTATTATTTGGTTAAATTCCCATTGCAGGTTTTGATCCCATGTCTCCTGATCAACGATCTGGCATTTGGATGCATTTCTAATGAACTAATCATTATTCTACCATATCCTTAAGCATAGACCAACCTAAAAGAGGAGAGCAGGTTTCCTTCTCTAAAGGACATTGGAGAACCAGATGGATTTTCTTCACTGTCCAATGTGTTACTTTTGATTCACTGAGTTTTAATTCCCTAGTTGGTAGGCTCTGGTGGGATTTGAACTCGTTTCTGTATTATTGGCCAACACATGGACTACTCATACAGTAGCATAACCCAGACTTCAAGACCTTGATAAATAGACATCTGATGGCCACATCCCTCAAATGCAGTTCACAGAGTCAAATTAAATACTGACTGTTGACAAGATAATGCATGGTGTTGGCAGGAAAATGTGTCCATGTTTCATGGAAACAGAGTACATGTTAGGAATGTACCTAACATGTAACATTTTTTAACCATTTATCGGCAGATTGAAAGCACTGGTTTGGATTATCAGAAGAATTCTCTCCTTGTACTTGTACGTCAACTGATTCTGATATGAGATCTCAGCTGGAGTCACTTCTTGGTCAATATTCTTAGCGAGAAGTTGGCACAGGCAACAAAGGTGTTTTTGTGTACTATGAGTATACTGATCATCAAGATGGTCACACACACACACACACACACACACTAACACATACACACAGACACACGCACACACAGACACACCCACACCCACACCCACACAAACACACACACAAATGCACACACACAGACACACACACAAACACACAGAGTGCCTGAGGTCAGGATTGAACCCAGGTTGCTGCCACTGCGAAGATACAACTTCTACTAGCTGTGCCTCTGTGCTTCACAGCGCCAGAAACCCGGGTTCAATCCTGATCTTGGGTGCTCTTTGTGTGTGTGTGTGTGTGTGTGTGTGCGTGCGTGCGTGCGTGCGTGCGTGCGTGCGTGCGTGCGTGTGTGTGTGAGTGTGTGTGAGCGCACACGTAAGGGTGTGCTTGTGTATGAGTTACAGCTTGTTTGTTACAGTTTACCATTTGTGTGCTGAAATAATGCCTGTACTGAACAGGAGGACTCCAGCTGTGATCACCAGAGCAGACGTTTAGTTCAGCGGGGCCTTCTATTTTCTGCCCAACCTCCACAACCGTTGGTTCTGACTGTGCACTCCTCACGTTCCCTGAGAGCCCAGCAGCCCCAAGGATACAGGGCAGCTTCCTCCTTTCCACCTTCACAAATATCTCTGACACAGTGTATGAAAGCTTTGGAGCCCACTAGGTAGTTCTTTTGAATAAAGGAAGGGAGATTCATAAATTTCATTGATGTACAGATGTCAAAGCCGAACCCGTGTTTTTTACAGATTTTCTTCTGCACTCTATAACAATATTTATATTCACAGGTGGAGGACTGGGTTGGATCTTCCTTTTCCATTAATAGCATTTTGGGAAATAGGACCCTAATGCCAAGCCATTTGGAACAGAAGATCTTTGTTTCCCAAATGTACATTGGTTGATGACAGACGACAACTGGTTGCATACATGTCATTGGAGAGGCAGCCAACATAAGATTGGCATCAAAACCCCCCAAAGAAGAGGGAAAGATGAAGTTAAAATATTCAGAAGAAAAGAAAAAAGTCGACATAATCTGTAGAAGATGAGTTAGTGTACCCACTCAACAGGAGGGTAGAACGAGACCAAAATATAAAACGCTAGTGTGGGTGCTTACCCTGCGCTTGAGGTCCCACACTGGCAATGAAATACCATGATTAGTCCCATCAAATCAACAATGAAATGTCAGGAGAAAGCTTCCCGGTTAGCATGGCAACTTTCAAAATCATTGCCTAATCTGCAACGAGCCTAAATAAGAAGAGAACAACATAGAAATGGGTTAAAGCACAGATAAACACAGAGTGTTGTATATCTGCTGTTTCAAAAGAAAAATAGCTTGCTTTGATATTATCAAGCCCAGCTGTCGTAGCCCTCACTACTGAAACATCTTCAGGTGAATCTGTTCATGGGCTTTGTGTTAATAATGAACTGGCAATCTGAATTATTTGGGCAGTTTCCTCTAGATGCCTTTGAGTCTTGTTGGAGCCGAGATACAAAACAAGTCTAATTTGAAAGTCTTCACAATTTCCTAAATAGGACCCACAGAGTGTGTGTGGAGTAGACAGGCAGGATCAATTTAACATGAGAATACTTCAAAAAACACAAAGCTAGCTGACTTTCCATAGAATGGTGTGAGTTTCATCTTCACAATGTTATATCTCTATGATGTGTCAAGTGGGCTCAGTGGATTCCATTCAAGTCTTGAGTTAGAAGTATGGAAGTATGGAGTATGGAAACAGGCCCTTCGGCCCAACGCACCCATGCCGACCAAGATGTCTACCTGAGCTGGTCCCATTTGTCTGAGTTTGGCCCATTTCCCTCCAAACCTTTTCCATCCACATACCTGTCCAAGTGTCTTTTAAACATTGTAATTGGATCCACCCCTACAGCTTCCTCTGGCAGCTAGTTCCACATACCTACCACACTCTGTGTGTAAAGGTTGCCCCTCAGGTCCCTTTTAAACCATTCCCTTCCCACTTTAACTAGTTTTAGACTCCCCTACACTGAGGAAAAGACTGTGACCATCCCTCTTATCTATGCTCCTCATGGTTTTATATGCCTCTATAAGGTCACCCCTCAGCCTCCGATGCTGTAGGGAAATAAAATGCCAGCCTCCCCTTATAACTCAAGCCCTCACATCCCAGTAGTACCCTCATGAATATTTTCTCCATCCTTTCCAGCTTAATGACAAGTGGGTGACCAGAACTGAGCACAGTACTCAAAGTGTGGTCTCACCAACGACTTGTACAGTTGCAATATAGTGTGCCAACTCCTTTACTCAATGCCCAATGAACGCAAGCGTGCCAAAGACCTTCTTCACCACCCTGTCTCCCTGTGCTCCCACTTTCAGGGAACTATGTACCTGTATCCCTGGGACTCTCTGTTCTGGCTTAAAATCTACACTGATGGCCCAGTGCAGTACCCACCCCTACAGCCCAGTATTAATACCCCAGTATTACTGGAGCACTCGAAAGTTGAATCTGCCATTTTTCCGCTGCAACATTGAACTGATGTCCTGTCAACTCTCCCGGAGGGGTGTTACCTATTGCTTATCAGATAAAGTTTACTTTTTAATTAATGTAAAAGGATTATTTAGTCACTATTACACTGCTGTTTGTGGGATCTTGCTTTATGCACATTGGCTAGTGCACAGTGGTGCAGCCAGTAGAGCCACTGTCTCAGAGTGCAAGTGACCCATGTTCAGTCCTGACCTCCGTCGCTGTCTGTGTGGAGTTTGCATGTTCACCCTGTGATTGTGTGTGTTTCCTCCAGGTGTTCTGGTTTTCTCCCACATTAGTAGGGTTGGTAAGTTAATTGGCCACTGTAAATTTCTGC
The DNA here is from genome assembly GCF_009764475.1 of Pristis pectinata. Taxonomy (NCBI): domain Eukaryota; kingdom Metazoa; phylum Chordata; class Chondrichthyes; order Rhinopristiformes; family Pristidae; genus Pristis; species Pristis pectinata. The sequence goes on along the minus strand of NC_067436.1, from coordinate 13,537,856 downwards.
TAGTGTGTGGATGGAGGCAGATGTTAAGATAAGACATCTTTATTAGTCACATGTACATCGAAACACACAGTGAAATGCATCTTTTGCATAGAGTGTTCTGGGAGCAGCCCGCAAGTGTTGCCATGCTTCCGGCGCCAACATAGCATGCTCACAACTTCCTAACCTGTACGTCTTTGGAATGTGGGAGGAAACCAGGGCACCCGGAGGAAACCCACGCAGACACGAGGAGAATGTACAAACATTACAGACAGTGGCCGGAATTGAACCTGGGTCACTGGCACTGTAATAGCATTATGCTAACTGCTACATTACCATGTGATGGGAATTGATAGGAACTGGCTAATCTGTTCCCCTGACTTAACTGGCTATCAACTCTGCCAAAAGCTAGGAATGTTTTTGAATGTCATAGACTCATACAGCATGCAAACAGGCCCTTCAGCCCAACTGGTCCATGCTGACCAAGATTCTCTTCCAAGCAAGTCCCATTTGCCTGCACTTGGCCCATAACCTTCTGAACCTTTCCCATCCATGTACTTGTCCAACTGTCTTTTGCCTTCAGAATCATTAAAAATAAAATAATTTAAATTTGACGTAAAATTAAAACAATGAAACAAAATCTAAAACATTTAAGAACGCTTAAAACAATTGAAAACATTTAATTAAACTCAACTAATTCAAAACTTTGCTGATTACCTGCTTCTTCAATGATATTCCTCTCCATTCCAATGAAGGGTATTGCAGAAGTGAGTGTTGCTACAGCTTTGTGCTCAACCATGGTTTTCATAAGAAATTCAGTGTTGGAATACAGTTGTAAAATGACCAGCAAAGATCTGCCAACATTTGGTGGGTTTGTGTCTGTGCTGGAATCCTGAACATAGTGGTGTTTACTTGTAAAAACACCAGGAGTCTCGCATGAATTGCCAACACTTTACCCATAGGTGGCAGGCACGGTAGTATAGCAGTTAGTGTAATGCTATTACAGCGCCAGCGACCCGGGTTCAATTCCGGTCGCTGTCTGTAAGGAGCTTGTATGTTCTCCCCATGTGTCTGCATGGGTTTCCTCCGGGTGCTCCGGTTTCCTCCCACATTCCAAAGACGTACGGGTTAGGAAGTTGTGGGCATGCTATGTCAGCGCCGGAAGCGTGGCGACACTTGCGGGCTGCCCCCAGAACACTCTACGCAAAAGATGCATTTCACTGTGTGTTTCGACGTACATGTGACTAATAAAGAAATCTTATCTTATCTTGTCTTAAATATTAAAAGAGGGCCTTCAACTCAATGCTCAGATTTGGGGAGATGGTAGATAGAACAGAACTTTGCATTTTGATCGTTGAACAAGCTAATGGCTGGAATTTGCCTCTTTTAATGGCAAAGACAGATGTGAGAATTACACTAGCATAATAATTAGACACTTACATGCTCAGTCATGAGCCATAATTAGTGACAAGAAATGTTTGAAGACTGTTGCTGCACTGATTTCCTCTACCCTTCAGGGATGTTTATCTGCTGGGCTCATTAGGTCAGCTATTCAGAGAAAGTAATTATTCTTTCCTCTGCGCTGGATGTTTTGACTGGTTTACTCGGGAGTGACTAGCATACCTCGAGTAATCAAAGAATCATACAAGGGCCACAACTTTCTATGATGGCAAAAAAGGGATGGTGCTCAATGCAAAGTAAATTGACACCGTGGCATTTCAAACAAGGTCACTGGTGCAAGTGCTCAGCTACAGAGAGCCATAGATATATGGCAACTTTAGGCTGCTTTTAAAAATTACTCACTTCTGGAAACTTCTGCTGGTTTGTGAAAGTCACTATGGTTGTTTATAAGGGGAATTATCATGCATGCTAGAACATAGAACAGTACAGCACAGGAACAGGCCCTTCGGCCCACGATGTCTGTGCTGAACACGATGCTGAACTAAATCTCTTCTGCCTGTACATGATGCATATCCCTCCATAACCTGCATATTCATGTGTCTGTCTAGCAGCCTCTTAAATGCCACTATTTTATCTCCATCAAATTCTTGTATCAAGAGTCTGGCACATCAGAATATTTTGTCTAACCTATGTAGCTTTACATTTTGGAACCTTATGCAATATCAGCAGTGTATGCTCAGTCAGAAATCCTGACTATTAAATCACACACACACACACACGCACGCACGCACACACGCACGCATGCACACACACACACAGACCAGAAACTGGAGAAATAGCTATTCATCACTAACCCTGGTGCTGTACTGTAAATCCCATGTATTGCACCACTTTTATTCCAAGTCACTTACTCTACCAAATGAATACCACCCACTTGGAAACACCTGCAGAAACAATTATAAAATCCCCACTAAGAAACGGGAGCAAATGTGAGATTGGAAAATACTGATGAAAATTGTAGCTAAAGGAGGCAAAGTCCACTCATGATGTCAAAGACTAAGTGAGATTTATGGGCAATATTTATCAAGCTACACTATGAGATTCATTGGCGCATTGTGCAAAATTGTATCTATTTTTATCACCAACAATCTAAATGATGGGGAAACTATTCATTCAAAAATTAGACCATCCCATATATCAATAACATTAAATCTGGTGTATTAATGTAAATGTTTTCAATCTGAAAGTCAACATCCTTTAACCATTCCATTTTCTCCCCTTTGATATCCTTTTCCAAATACTCAACCGTGTGTGGTAAACGCAGAGGGAAAAGTGCATAAATCCTCTCTACAAGGCCAGGCGACGTGTAACCAATGGTGCCTACTCTCTCGTCAATCCACTTCCAACATCTTGGAAGCCAAAGGGGAAAAAGCTCAAGGTCCTGTCTCAATGAAGTGTGCGAAAGGTCAAAAGTAAGCTGATTATCTAGCTCTGACTGGCAAAAAAACTCAGATCGCAATTAAAAATGAAATACTGAGAACACTCTGAGAGACTCCAATGGTTAATCCTTTGGCTATGAAGATTACAGTAGCTTCTGTTGTGCTCCAACCAGAAAAAGACTAATAATGATCAACTGTGTAGGGGCAATTTATGGTAAGCTAATAATGCTTAGAGTTAAAATAGACAAGTCTGCAATGGTCAACATTGTAATGCTGTGGCCTATAGTCCAAATGCAGCAAGACCGGGCCTGGGCTGGTAAGTGGCAAGCAACATTCGCGCCACACAGGTACCGGGCAATGATGATATCCAACAAGAGAAAACCCAGTTGTCACCCCCTGACATTCAATGGGAGTACCATCACTGAATCCTGGCTATCTATATATTGGTGGTTACCATCAATCAGAAACTCAACTGGAGTGGCCATAATGTGGCTGCAAGAGCAGGTCAGAGACTAGAAACCCTGCGGCATGTAATTCACGTCAAAACTCCCCAAAAGCCTGTCCACCATCTATAAGGCTCAAGTCAGGAGTGCAATGGAACACTCTCCAATTGCCTGGATGAGGGCAGCTTCAACAACATTCAAGAAGCTCGACACCATACAAGATGTAGCAGCCCACTAGATAGGCAACCCATCTGCAGCCATTCACTCACTCCACCACCGAAGCACAATAGCAACAGTTTGCACCATGGACAGGATGCACTGCAGCAACTCACCAAGATTCCTCAGACAGCACCTTCCAAACCCACCACCTCTACCACCTAGAAGAACAAGGGGCAGCAAAAAGATGGGGATCACCACCGCCTGGAAGTTGCCCTTCAAGCCACACACCATCCTGACTTGGAAATATATCTCTGTTCCTTCACCGTCACTGGGTCAAAATCCTGGAACTCCCTCCCTAACAGCATTGTGTGTATTCCTACACCTCAAGGACTGCAGAGGTTCAAGAAGGCAGCTCACCACCACCTTCTCAAGGGCAACTAGGGATGGGCAATTAAATGCTGGCTCAGCTTGTGAAGCCCACATCCCTTGCATGAATAAAAAAGTAATGACCAAGACTTAAGTGGACAAACCTCCAATACCCTAGCCTATAACTACCCAGGGTTAAAATAGAAGAACCTTCAAAGATCAACATTGTAATGCCCTAGCTTTTAATGGCTAAAGCTAAAATGGACAAGTCTGCAATTGTCAAAATTGTGAGGCCCTGGCCTATATTGACCTAAGTTTAAAATGGATGAGCCTGCAGTGGTCAACTAATGCTCCAGCCTATAATGATTAAGGCTAAAATAGATAAAATTTACCAAGCCTGCAGTGGTCAAAACTGTAATGCCCTAGTATATTCTAGCCATGGTTACCTTGGACAAGCTTGCACTGGTGACCACTGTGATGCCCCCAATCTATTCTGGTCAATATTAAAATGGACAACCCTATGATGGAAAAGCCTAGAGCAGCCAAGCATGCAAGGAGCAAGGTTATAATGGCCACTTTTATAAAGGCTAAACACCACCGTGCTGGGAAAGATGTGCTAAATCCGAGGTAATTTTAGGGGACACTGTGGCTGGGATTTAACTATCCGCAGAGACGTCGTTTTAGGATTGGGATGTCACCGATGAATGCTGTCTGAGACTCTTTTGTTGAATGGTTGTTGACCTTTGCTGCATTCAACTCTGTGCTCTCAAAGCTTTGTTCTGGGACTGGATGTGAGTTTAAAAAAAACATTTTCCAGCAAGGTTATCCGTCATCTTAATAAGCTCCCACAAATATCAGAGGAATGATGATAAAATACAATCCTATAGGAGAACTGAAAACATTGTGACGATTTGTTGTAATATATTGCAGCTTTATTATCAATAGACTTGACATATTGCAGCATAAGGTGACATAACAGTATACAGTTTCCTTAATTGTAGGCCTAGTCTTGTAGTGATAATGTCTCTCATCTTCACACCAGTGATAAACTCATGATGTGTTCATATATTTCATAGAATTTTTTCCATTTCAGTACAAATCTGTTGTACATTTATTTTCACCTACACCAGAATGTCATGGTCATCTAAGTTCAGTAAAGTCAGAAATCAATACCAGCTCAATAGTAATTTACTAGCGCACTATTGAAGCTTACGTTGGTATGAGTCTGAGTAAAGATTTTTTGGCACTGGATTTTTAAGACCGCTATGCAATTCAACAAAGTCACGTCCACTTTCAGTTTGCACTCTGTAAAATGTCCTTAATGCTGCTAAGATTAAAAATTAGTGTTGTCATTTCTCACGCACTAAGTGCCTACTCTTTCTGTGAGCAGTTCAATGTGCAACCTGGCTGCAGGAGCTGTCATATCTTGGATCGATACTGTATTGAAAGACAGAGAATGCCCGTCAAATATTGAGCGGCAGTAAATTGATAAGGAGTTGTTAAAGATCATGGAAAAACTGTGGCGAAATATGTGACTAAAATTAGTCCCTTATTCCTCTGTGATCCATGTGCAGCATTTAAGGTGGGATACATATGAAATAATATAGTAGTTTGTGTTTCTGCTGGGAAGTTGTCTTTATCACACTGGCAAGCACTGTGCACTCTATGCTGTTTATTAAATATGTTAAAGCAGAATGCAAACCCTACACCATTTATCTTCCTCTAACACTACTTGTTTGAGGTGCAGGCCACTGAATGAAATGCTACTTAACTACCGTTTGCATTATTTATTCAGCTCAATGTCTAGCACAGCTTTCTTATCTTCCACTTAGCCCCTGGAACTACCAGAGTCAATGCCATGAAAACATATCTTTCAATAATTGGCCGCAGATTAACCTCTCTTGCCTTCATCCATCAATATATTGATAGTCACCCTAAACTCAAGCTCCATTGTGCTTCTCGCTGCTTTTTCACCGGGTTTAAACTAATAACCCCTCTCCCGCTCATCCTCGTTGTGTCCTTCCCTCCCCCTCAGCCACCTTTCGGTCAGCTCCCAATTGTAAATCCAGTTCCAGGATATAGATGTCACTGGCAAGACTGGCATTTCTAGCCCTTCCCTAACAGCTCTGGAGAAGGTGGTGGTGAGCTGCCTTCTTAAACTGTTGCAGTCCTACAGAAAGTTCTTCTACATTGCTGTTGGGAGAGCATTTCCAGGAAGGAAGGAAGGAAGGAATGGCGATATATTTCCAAGTCAGTACAGTATGTGACTCAGAGGGGAGCCTACAAGGGGTAGACCCACTTGTCTGCTCGTCCTGTCATTGTCATAGGTTTGGAAGCAGTCCTGTCGAGTAACTGCAGTCCACCTTGCAGACGGCACACACCCCAGTGGTGATGAGTTGGTGGTAGACGGAATGGCTACTTAGGGTTCTGGATGGGGTGTGGATCATGCAGACTGGTGTCGAGCTTCAGAGCTGCACTCAACCATCACACTCCTAACTTATCCCTTGCAAACTGTGAAGGCTCAGGAGTTACTCATGCATAGGTGCCCAGCCTCAAACCTGAACATGTAGACCTTCTAACCCTTCCCTTCCTCTTGCTTTTAGTAATTACCACACTTTTTAAATTAATCTGCCATTGCATCTGGCTATTAATTATAGTAGTGATGTAGTTATTTTCTCTCATGGTTGAAAGAACACTCTCTCCATGATTCAGGGGCACTGTAATGATTTAATATATTCTAGCAATGCAGGCAAGTGGGTTTTAACAGCAAGCTGCTACAACAGGGGTGTGATACTGTCAAAGTTCTTATTCAGCAGATCAAGAAAGAACTTGTTACTGCTATGCTGGCTGGCAATGTCACAATGCATGATATTTTTAATGCATTTAGAGTGCCAGAAAAATAAAGAACTGGCTATTTAAATTCACTCTGTGACCATTTCAAAAGTATGTTTGAGCATTTGCTTGTAAAGTTAATCTCTGCTAAAGCAATTTTTAAATTTACAGACCAGTTAGCTGTAACTTCCACCTAATATAAAGAACATTTTCAATGATGCAGAACACTTCACACACCATTAAGTTTCTTTTTTTTTATTTTCAATGACAGGAACAATGTACGCAATTTTTGCACTGCAAGATCCCAGAAAGAGCAATAAAAGATTATTTTGTGGTTTGAAATGTTGGATGAGAAAGTGGGTAGGATATCCGGGAATAAATCCTCTGGACCAAAGTACCACCTTGGGATCATCCACCTCCATCTTCAAAGGCAGGCATGTTTCATGCAAAAGGTGGCACTTTCAACAGTGCAGCAGCCCCTTAGCATTACACTGGAGAGTCAGCTGCCAGTTTTATACTGGGGGCACTGGAGCCCAGGGCATTTCTTGTTGCACTACTTCAGACTGCACTACAATCTTCACCCCATTTTGTTGTTTTGCCCTCATCGTTGTATTTATTATTACCATGTATATACACTGTTTACCCTGTGAGCTTCATGCGAACACAGAACTTCATTGCACCCTGGTGTATATGACTATAAACTAATCTAATCTAAGATGCAGCGACTAGCCAGCCATTATCATTTTGTCATCATGTTAGAAACCCTTCAGAACAAGGACACTCAAGAAATTCTGCAGATGCTGGAATCTGGAGCAACACACACAAAGTGCTGGAGGAACTCAGCAGGTCAGGCAGCATCCATGGAGGGAAATTAACAGTCGACGTTTTGGGCTGAGACCCTTCATCCAGGACTGGAAAGGAAGAGGTCTGAAGCCAGAATAAGAAGGTGGGGATAAAGGGAGGAGCACATGCAGGCAGGGGATAGGTGAGGTCAGGTGATAGACGAGTCCAGGTGAGAGGGGGAAGGTAGCGGGTGGGGGAGGGGGAGAAGATGTAATAAGCTGAGAGGTGATGGGTAGAAGAGGCAAAGGGCTGAAGAAGAAGGATACTGTTCTTTTAGAAAGCATAAAGATTGCCAAGTACATTTCTAGAAGCACTTTAATTTGCTGTGCTTAAATAATACTCTGTAGCTGTGACACTTTACTCTACTGTTATTGTTTTTACCTGTACTACATCAATGCACTCTGTACTAACTCAGTGTAACTGCACTGTGTAATGAATTGACCTGTACGATCAGTATGCAAGACAAGTTTTTCACTGTACCTCGGTACAAGTGACAATAATAAACCAATACCAACACCAATAAAGGATTTACATCTGTGGATCAATTGTGCATCAGACATCACACTTTTGCGAAACTAAGAAACCACGGTTGAAAACCCAAGCCAGATATATCCTGGTTGTCAATATGATAATGATGAAGTGGAATGTTACATGTGGATGGGTTACAGGATTAAACTCAACTTCAAAAGCAAGATACTGGAAATCTGAAATTAAACAGAAAATGCTGAAAATACTCAGCAGGTCAGACAGCATCCGTGAAGAGAGAAACAGAGTTATGTTTCAGTTCAATGATCTTTCATCAGTTCTGATAAAAGATCTTGGATCTGTTAACTCTGTTTCTGGTAACAAGGTATTAAACGTGCGCTGTTTGTACTCAATAATAGGGAAGTGTATCTAACTGGATACCTCTCTAAAAGAGCCAGAACCAACACAATGGGGTGAATGGTCTCTTTTTACACCTTAAGCTTCTTTATTTTGTTTGAATTTATTCACATTTCAGAATCTGGGAATCACAGGCCAGTCCAACATTTAGTAGCCATCCCTACTTACTCCAGAACAGACTGGCCTGATTACTTAGGAATCAAGAACATTTTTGGATCTGGAGTCACATAGAGGCTAGACAAGGTAAGGACAGCACACTTCAAGGTTCAAGGTTCAAATTACTTTATTGTCATTCACCCATATGCTAAAAAAACACATGGAGGAACGAAATGTTGTTTCCCCCCAGACTCACACAACAGAGGACATACATAGAACAGAAGACATACAATAAACGCAGACAAAAAAAATTGAGCAAGTACAAATAGTGCAAAAAACGGTAGCACATTTAGTACAGGGTTAGTGCAAAACTGAGTTGGACGAAGAAAATACAGAACTCAGTGTGTTGCACTAATTGTATAAACATGTTCAGCAGCAACCAAAGTTCTTATACGCCGTTGTGCAAACCAGGGCTTTGGACACGGCCTTCTCTGAAATGAACCAGATGCATTTTTTGCAACAGTCTGGTAGTTTTGTGCTATTGTTGCCAATGAACAGTTTCAGATTATTTAACTGCATTTAAGTTCCACGTGATGGGATGTGAAATTGGATCTGTGAATTGTTTGCTCAGACGTCTTGATCACTCCTCCTGCATCTTAACCATTGTATCACCTTCATAAGTGGTGCTGTCTCACTTAGAGGGCAGCTTTAAGGAATGCAATGTGCTACATGGTCAGATTCTGATGAACCAATATATCCAAAAGCTGAAGGAATACAAGGCTATATAATACAAGTCAGTTCTAGTTAATGAACTTCTCTTAAGCACCAAAACAAAGGCAGAAACTATTAAATATTTTCAGGCAAAGACTCCCCACTTCTGTCTTAGATACCACTTTTTCTATATACTTAAATAGACTTAACTATTGAACAGGGCAATTTTTGTTTTGGATTAGTTCGTGCAACATTTTAAATACTCTCCCACTGGTAACTATAGTAAATATCTGGTACAGCATGAATATTTTTAAAGGTTCGTTCTTCTCTTTAATTAAAATTGAGGTTAAAAATGCCATCAGCCAATTTAATGCATTTACATAACTGCATTACCAATTTCAAGGTGAATTGTCTTCAAGATCAAAGATGATTTATGTTGATGACGTTGTCCCTTTAACTTCAAATGCAATTTTCTACGTTTTTTTATCGCATCTCTGTGAGCTGCACTGGAGTGATCTGAATAAAATGTGCTTTATTAATTTGAGGAATTTTTTTATATAATCACTTAAGCAGCACAGTGTGATATTTGCTTTGATTAGATTCTGGCACTTAGCAAATAATGAAGGTAATAATGAACAAGAACATGGTTTATGACTGTGTGTTTTGCAATGCTAGAAACTAATACAAGATGAGGTAAGAGTGACCTGTACCTTGGAGAGCAAGTGAGTCAACATTCACACAGCAAGATCCCTCAGCCCAGCGCATCACAGACACCAGCCTCCCCTCCTTGGACTCTGTCTTTGCCTCTCGCTCTCTTGGTGAAGCAGCCAACATAATCAAAGACCCCACCCACCCGGGTCATTCTCTCTTCTCTCCTCTTCCATCATGTAGAAGATACAGGAGCCTGAGAACACTTACCACCAGGCTTAAGGACAGCTTCTATCCCACTATGATAAGACTATTGAAAGGTTCCCTTATACAATGAGATGGACTATGACCTCACGATCTACCTTGTTGTGACCTTGCACCTTATTGCACTGCACTTTCTCTGTAGCTGTGACACTTTACTCTGTACTGTTATTGTTTTTACCTGTACTACCTCAATGCACTCTGTACTAACTCAATGTAACTGCACTGTGTAATGAATTGACCTGTACGATTGGTATGCAAGAAAAGTTTTTCACTGTACCTCGGTACAAGTGACAATAATAAACCAATACCAATACTAATACCAAAAAGAATACCAAAGACAATTTTTGGGGATGATGGTGAAGGGTTGGTTGTTGTCAAAGGAAACCTCTGATTAGGGAGATGGAACAAGAGCATTGCCTTAGTGTTGTGGGTAGAATGACAACATAGATTACGTGTTTGAGCCCCAGGCCAGATAGAAGGAGTCAAACCCATTCGCTTCTAATGCAGAAGTGAGTGTATTACCAAATGAGCTGTTCATACTTTGCAAATTTATTTTCTATTATAATCTGATTCACATCGCACCAGAACTGATACAGAAAAATGAGCAGCTGAAACTTGAGGCTGTATATAACCTGGAGCTTGTTTGAGTTAATAAAGAGGAGCCAGTATGGATTTGTTAAAAGCAAATCATGTTTGGCTAACCTGATTTAATTTTTGATGAGGTAATAGATAAGGCTGATGATGGGAATGGAGATATAAGTGGTAGACTGCAGATGCTGGAATCTGGAGCAACACACAATCTGCTGGAGGAACTCAATGGGTCAGGCAGTGTCTATAGAGGGAAATGAACATTTGGGGTTGAGACCCTTCCTCTGGACTATTTAACACAACTCTGTTTTCTCTCAAGCCAATTTTGTATCCATGCTTCCTCTGACCCCTTTATTCCACAGCTCTCAATTTTGCACCTTTTACAGAGGACTTACCAATCATTTTCTGAAAATTCATATAATTTACACCTATATTTTCCTTTCATTTTTTCAATCACAGGATGTAAACATCAAAGACAAACACCAGCAATTATTGTCCACGATTCTTAACTGGGGTAGCAGTTATCTGCTAATGCAGGATTTTGACCTGAAACGTCAACAATTCCTTTCCCCCCCACAGATGCTGCTCATCCCGCTGAGTTCCTCCAGCAGACCGTTGCTTGAGCTTGCATTACTGGACTAACAGCCGGAGCCCTGAGCCAAGGACCCAGATGTGAATTCGAATCCCATGAAGGCAGCTGGGTAATTTAAATTAAAATAATTAAACACAAATCTGGAATTTGACAAAACAAAAGCTTATGCCAGTAATGGTAACCATGTGAAAATAAAACTCAACAACTGCAGATACTGGAAATCTGAAATAAAAACAGAAAATGCTGGAAATACTCAGCAGGTCAGGTAGCATCTGTGGAGAGAGAAACAGAGTTAACATTTCAGGTTAAAGACCTTTTAGTTGAACCATTTTTGATCTGAAATGTCAACTCTGTTTGACTTTTGTTCAAATGGTGCCTGACCTGATGAGTGTTTCCAGCATTTTCTGCTTTTATCATCATAAAAATGTATCTGGTGCATTAATGTTCTGCCTTCAGTGAAGGAATTCTATGGACATCACCTGGACTGGTCCATATGTGACTACAGACTTACCAACATGGTTTACTACCTCTTCAGTTAAGAAACAATTAACTGTGGACAATAATTGCTGGCATTGTCTTTGATGCGGTTAGTGTAATGCTACTACAGTGCCAGTGATACGGGTTCAATTCCCGTCACTGTCTGTAAGGAGTTTGTACGTTCTCCCTGTGACTGCGTAGGTTTCCTCCGGGTGCTCCAGTTTCCTCCCACATTTCAAAGACGTACAGGTTAGGAGCTGTGGGCATGCTATGTTGGCGCCGGAAGAGTGGTGACACTTGCAGGCTGCCCCCAGCACATTCTCAGTAATGTAAAAAGATGCATTTCACTGTGTGTTTCGATGTACATGTGACTAATAAATATCTATCTATCTATCTATCTATCTATCTATCTATCTATCTATCTATCTATCTATCTATCTATCTATCTATCTATCTATCTATCTTTACATCCTGTGATTGAAAAAATGAAAGGAAAATACAAGTGTAAGTTAAATGGATTTTCAGAAGATGTTTGACCAAAGTCCTAAATAAAAGGTGCAACATTGAGGCCTGTGGAATAAAGGAGTCAGAGGAAGCATGGATACGAAATTAGCTTGAGAGAAAGTAGAGTTGTGTTAAACCATTCAGATAAAGGGTCTTGATCTGAAACATTCACTATTTCCCTTACAGGTTCTCCCTGACCCACTGAGTTCCTCCAACAGTTTGTATTTTGCTCCATTTTCCAGCATCTGCAGTTCTTGTGTCTCCTTGTGTTAAATAGTTGATTTTCTGACTGGAAAATGGCAGGTAGTGTTCAGTATTTAATGCTGGTGTCTCTCCATTTACTGATGTATAATTTAAAATATAGACAGGAGTATGGAAGTCGTTCTTCACCAGGTTTTACAGATGCACCATAGAAACCATCCTATCCAGATGCATCACAGCTTGGTAGGGCAACTGCTCTGCCCATGTCCGCTAGAAATTGCAGAGAGTTGTGAGCGCAGCCCAGTCCATCATGCAAACCAACCTCCCCTCCATTGACTCCGTCTACACCCCGCTGCCTCGGGAAAGCAGCCAACATAATCAAGGACCCCTCCCGTCCTGGTCATTCTCTCTTCTCCCCCCCCTCCCATCGGGAAGACGATACAAAAGCTTGAGAACACGTACCGCCAGGCTCAAGGACAGCTTTTATCCCACTTTTTATCAGACTCCTGAACGGACCTCTCATTGGATGAAGGTGAACTCTTGATCTTTCAGCCTACCTCATCGTGGTTCTTGCACCTTATTTCTCCACCTGCTCTGTACTTTCTCTGCAACTGTAACACCATGTTCTGCATTCTGTTATTATTTTCCTTTTGTATTACCTCAATGGACTTACACCTGGCATGGTAGTGTAGTAGTTAGTGTAACGCTATTACAGCGCCAGGGACCCGGGTTCAATTCCAGCCACTGTCTGTAAGGAGTTTGTACGTTCTCCCCATGTATGCGTGGGTTTCCTCCGGGTGCTCCGGTTTCCTCCCGCATTTCAAAGACGTACAGGTTAGGAAGTTGTGGGCATACGATGTTGGCGCAGGAAGCGTGGCGACACTTGTGGGCTGCCTCCCGAACACTCTACACAAAAGATGCATTTCACTGTGTGTTTCGATAAACACATGACGAATAAAGATGTCTTATCTTATCTGCCTGGATGGCATGCAGACAAAAGTTTTTTTTTAACTGTATTTCAGGACATGTGACAATAATAACAATTCCAATCACCAAGCAGACATTAATTCATCAGGAAGACCAGAATTTAATGCCCATCCTTAATTTCTCCTGAACCACGTGCCTTTCTGAGTTGCATTCTGATCAGCTGCTGTCATTGATTCACCATGCAGGTTCATAGTCTTCTACATTGGTAAGTCTGAAGTCACATATAGGTCAGAACAGGTAGGGATGACCAAATTTCTTTCCTGGATTTGTCCGAGTTGATACTTTGAATTGAATCCACAGAGCTGTAGCTTTATTAGCACTGAGTGAAATTACACAACCAAATCGAAAATGAATTCAGCTATGATGAAGGTGCAAAGCTTCTGATTGCCTCTTCCTTATCTTGCTTGGACACAGCAGGCCAATAGATTGAATGCAGCACACAAGAATAATGTGAGGACAGACACACCTTGGCTGCAGGAAGGTGAAGACCAATAACAGAATCTGAAACGACTGAACAACTAACGGTAAAAATGCATGACAGAACATTGAACATACAACAGCTAAGGCAGGGAAGCAGAAAATAGGGAATAAAGTTGAAATTCGCTGAAGGGAGTTAGTGGTTGTCAAATACCCCTGGGAATTAAGAACTTCCCAAAGTCCATGGTTGACTAACTTAATCCCAAAGATTGGACAAGGATGACAGGCTGGGATTGGCTACCAGTCCATGAGAGGGTTAAAACATTCATTTTAAAACAAGTCTGCCACATATCGATTGATTGGAGTGGATTGACCACAAAGTATTTGAATTTGTTAGCTGCTGATAGGTGCTAGTCCCTAATGCTTTTTTTTAATTTTCTACTATGGATCTAGCATTCTTTTTAAAAAGTTTAGATTGGACAGACTGATGTAGGAATACACCTGGTGGAATTCTCTGGTTTCATTCATTACACACTGATGATTCCTCAATGCTGAGACTCTTGTTGACCATCTTCTGACATAATAATGCTGGGGGTTTGTAGCAGAGACACTGGAGAAGAAAGTTCTGTGCAGTCATAAAGTCACAGAGTCATACAGCACGGAAACAGGCCCAATCCGTCCATGCCAACCAAGGGCCTACCTGAGCTCGTCCCATTTGCCTGCATTTGGCCCACATCCCTCCAAACATTTCTCTATCCATGTACCTGTCTAAATTAAACATTGTAACTATACCCACCTCTACCACTTCCTCTGGCAACTCCTTCCATATACCCACCACCCTCTGTATGAAAAAGTTGCCCCTAAGGTCCCCTTTAAATATTTCCCCTCTCACCTTGAATCTGTGCCCTCTAGTTTTAGACTTCCCTTCCCTGGGATAAAGATGGTGACCATTCACCTTACCTACGCCCCTCATGGTTTTCTATACCTCTATAAGGTCACCCCTCAAACTCCTACACTCCAGGGAAAACAGCCCCAGCCTAACTTGTCCCTCCTTATAACTGAAGCCCTCCAATCCTGGCAACATCCTTATGAATTTTTCTGCACAGTGAATGAATGACTAATCATAGAATCGTATGGCGAAGAACAGGCCCTTCGGCCCACCATGTCCATGCCAACTGTTGTACCAGTCTACACTCACCCCGATTACCCACATTAGGACTTTTTATGCCCTGGTGATTCAAGTGCTTGAAGGAGAGATGAGATACTGCAGATGAAGGTTCTTGACTTGTCATATCAACTCTCCATTTCCCTCCACAGATGCTGCCTGATCTACTGAGTTCCTCCAGTGTCTGTGGAGGGAAATAGAGAGTCGACATCTCAAGTTGAGACCCTTGGTTATTCATGTACTTGGCTGGATACGTCTTAAACATTGTGAGAGTACCTGCCTCCACCACCTCCTCAGGTACCTTGTTCCAGATTCCAACCACCTTCTGGGTGAAAAAAAATCCCCTCAAACTTCCTGCCTCTTACTTTGTCTGAGACACCCCCACCATGGGAGAAAAATTCTTACTATCTACCCTGTCTATCCCCCTCATAATTTTGTGTTCCTTCTATCAAGTCACCTCCTCCCCTCCAGGGAAAACAGACCTGGACTATCCAATCTCTCCTCATAACCAACATGCTCCAGGCAACATCCCAGTGATTCCACTCTGTACTCTCTCCAGCGCAATCACATCCTACCTACAGAACTGCACTCGATGCTCCAAGTGTGGTCTAACCAATGTAACATGGTGACCCAGTTCTCTGCCATGTCTGATGAATCTCATATACCTTCTCTCTCCATTGTATACCATCTATGGGACATAAAACTTCAGTGTTTTCCAAACCCATTCTTTCTGTTCCCTAAAAGAACAACTGGAATGGGTTTATGGTAAAAATGCCATCACTTCCAACTTCATCTCCTGGTCATGCTCAGGAAAGGTATCATTGTCCATCATCATAAAAACAAAAGATTAAAAAAAATTATGTCATGCAAGTAAACTGCTAATTAACTAAAAACATAAATCTACAGTAAAATGAAGAAAAAAAGTAAACAAAACACGCAATTAGTTATGTAGTGGTTAGCGTAACGTTATTACAGCGCCAGCGACCCAGGTTCGATTCTGCCGCTGTCTGTAAGGAGTTTGTACGTTCTCCCCATGTCTGCATGGGTTTCCTCCGGGTGCTCCGGTTTCCTCCCACATTCCAAAGACGTACGGGTTAGGAAGTTGTGGGCATGCTATGTTGGTGCCGGAAGCGTGGCGACACTTGCGGGCTGCCCACAGAACACTCTACGCAAAAGATGCATTTCACTGTGTGTTTCAATGTACATGTCACTAATAAAGAAATATTAAACTTACCCCAGAAGATCTGTGGTCCCATTCTAATGACTGGGGCAACAGTGGATGGACGCTTAAGGCTGAAGGTTCAGATATGAAATGCATTCAGTCCCCCAGTTCAGTAAGTTACAGAATGACCTGGACACACATTTGAGTCCAGGGGTAGAGCAAGAAGTTAGGTGTGCATGTATTGGCATTAGTATTGGTTTAGTATTGAAGCGCCAGCGACCTGGGTTCAATTCCGACCACTGTCTGTAAGGAGTTTGTACATTCTCCCTGTGACAGCATGGGTTTCCTCCGGGTGTTCAGGTTTCCTCCCACATTCCAAAGACGTACAGATTAGGAGCTGTGGGCATGCTATGTTGGTGCCGGAAACGTGGCGACACTTGCGGGCTGCCCCCAACACATTCTCAGTAATGCAAAAAGATGCATTTCACTGTGTGTTTCGAGGTACATGTGACTAATAAATAAATATCTGACCTGATATCTGAAAACTCTTGTTGGCCTGCCATCCAGACAGATCCTGCCATACACAGGTACATCGAGGTTGTAAGAAGTAAAAAACAGAATGCAGAATATAGTGTTGCTATTACAGAGAAAGTGCAGTGAAAGTAAACAAATAAAGTGCAAGGGCCATGACAAGGTAGATTGGGAGATTAAGAGTTCAACTTTTTTGTATCATTCAAGAATCTGAATATGGCGGGATAGAAGCTGTCTTTGTGTCCGGTGGGACGTGCTCTCAGGTTTCTGTATCTTCTGCCCGATGGGAGAGGGGAGAAGAGAGAATATCCAGGGTGGGAGGGCTTCTTGATTATGTTGGCTGCTTTCCTGAGGCAGCGGGAAGTGTGGACGAAGTCAGTGGAGGGGAGGCTCATCTGCGTGATGAACTGGGCAGTGTTCACAACTCTCTGACCTCCATCGTGCTTCCAGATTCCCTGCCTCAGTGTGCTACCACAGAAATGAGGAATTAACAGGCTGACTCTTCCCCATGAAATCTTTTGTCAGCCATCGGCACATTCCAGGCCATGAGTCTGGATTTTCTGGAGTGATGTCCACCGCCAGCTCTCACGCCTCACACTTCTGACTCTCCTGAACATACCTGCTCTGGATCTGTAAGGCTCTCTGGCTGAGACTGCCCTGGAACTGACCAGTGAGACTCTGTGCAATGGGCCCTGAAGATTGTAATCAAGTGACGTGGTTGGACCAGAACAAACCCCGCTCACGGAACCTGGAAACCGTCAAATGGCTGAACTCCAATCCCAACTTTACAATCTGTCAAAGCCCTGAAATTTTCTGAATGACCTTGACTTTCAGAAACATTTAAAACTAATCACAGGTAAAACAAATAACACATCTTAAAATTTATTATTTAAAAATGGTATAATTAATTAATTGAAAACATTGATATAATAATAAATAATTAAAGAAATCTAACTTATTCTTCCCTTCTTCCCTGCATTACAGTTGTACGTGTGATACAGGATCTGAGAACAGAGTTGTTGTGGAATCTCGGCACACTCCTGCTCATCTGCTGAGCCCCACGTTGAACCCTGCGGTGGATTGCAGGCAGGAACTCATCGGCAAGTTCAGGACTCAAGACTCACTTGCGTCTCCCATACTTTGTTCACCTTATATCGGCAACCGCTGGAGGTACCTGGCATTTACCAGCAAAATCCTTGCCACTGTATCAGCACGTGTGATAAATTCTCAATGTGGGTAAACTATAAAGAGATAGACTTCAATAAGGCAGTTGTTAATTTTGCATCCATCTTCTTTTGCACATCCAGTGTAGGGTCAATGCTTCCTTGAAGTTAACAGAACTTTGAGGAAATCATTCAAGTCTTTCAGTGACAATTCCTTAAACTTCACACAGTTGTTGTTGTTGCAGGGTGCAAGCTGAACTCATTTTCGGTGACTAACCTAACTATGGCAGATTGCAATTCCCTGAGGGGAGATGTTACAACCAGCTTCCGATTTATTTTGGGGCTTTTGTACCTGACTTACACTGCAGTACTTAGGTACAGGAATCAGTTTTCATTAGACTCCAGCCTGACGGTATGCAACTGTATATGTGTAGCATAACCCCAAGGTTGTTGGAATAGTGTAGAGGATTGATAGGTTGATCACAGACCTGTCTGCTTTGGCTGTCTGATTCTTCCAAATCTTCTAATGCCTCCAGAAGCTGCCAGTGTTAAATCTGCCCTTGCTGCTGTTGCTTCCATCCACAGTTCACTGATGCACACTGTGCACAGAATTTCCATTAGATTATCAGGGGTGTTATGTTTGCAATCAAGAGGTGATGAGTTCCAAAACCCATTCTATTCCCTCCAGTGTCATATCTCAAGTTCCTCCTGCCCACAACCTTCTTGTGAAATTTTAAATCTATTTTATGATTGTCTATTCATCAGAGAAAACAGGTTGCAATAGTTCCATAAAACAATAGTTTTAACAATAGTTTTTCATCAATAGTTGTATATAGCTGCTTTTTCTTAAGCTATTCATTCCTCTTGGGATCTATTGAGGATAGCTGAGGTACAAAATTAAAACCCAACCCAACCACAGCTATCTGATACCAACCTGATTATGGCCAATTAGAGCCCAACCTGACCACGGCAAATCCAGTCCCAACTTGATCACAGCCAATCAGAGCCCAATCTGATCATGGACAATCAGAGCCCAACCTGATCACGGTCAATCAGAGGCCAACCTGACCACAGCAAATCCAATCCCAATTTGATCACAGCCAATCAGAACCCAACCTGATCATGGCCAATCAGAGCCCAACCTGATCACGGTCAATCAGAGCCCAACATGACCACAGCCAATCCAATCTTAACTTGATCATGGTCAATCAGAGCCCAACCTGATCATGGACAATCAAAGCCCAACCTGACCACGGCCAATCAGAGCCAACCCAAGCCTGACCCGATCATGCTAGGCTGCCTGGTGTGGTCTGAGGCAACCCAATTTGAACCCAACTATTTTGTTTTATACCAGGCAAGGGTGGATTGTGATTATAGAGGAGAAGGTAAAGAAAACGCAAGGGGATATGGTGAGCTGAGTGGAAGTGAAGAACAATGTAAATGGCATGTAATATGGTCAAATGTGAGGTCATCCACTTTGGTACACATAAAAGAAAAGCAGAATTATGTTAAGTGGTGAGAAATTGGGTAGTGTTGATATTCAAAGGGACCTAGGTGCACTTATACACAAGTCATTGAGGTGAAGAAAGCGATTCAGAGGAAAAATGGTATTTTAGTCTTTATCATAAAAGGATTTGAACACAGGAGTATGGAGGTCTATCACAATTATATCAAGCCTTAATGAGACCAATGTGTACAGTTCTGGTCTACTTATCTCAGAAAGCATGCAACTGCCACAGAGAGAAGATTCACTAAACTAGTTCCAGGCAGAGTGAGTTTGCTTTGTGAGGAGGTATTGAGTAGAATTTAGAACAATGGGAGGAGAACTTATCTAAACTTAAAAAATTCTTGACAGGTTGGACTCCGGGAAGCTGTTTCTCCTGGCTGAAGAGTTCAGACTAGGAAGCATGGTTTTAGAACAAGGCCACTTAGGACTGAGATTCACAGTTGTTTGAGAGAAGAAATTCCTCATCACCTCTGTCTGAAGAGGTCAACCCCTTATTCTTAAGACTATGTTCCCAGGTTCCAGTCCAACCCATCTCCTAAGCTCAGAGTCAGAATCAGGTTTATTATCACTGACAAATGTCATGAAATTTGTTGTTTTGTGGCAGCAGTAAAGTGCAAGACATAAAGACATAAAAATTACGAAGTTACAAAAATAAATAAATAATGCAAAGGAGGAATAATGAGGTGGTGTTCATATGTTCATGGACCATTCAGAAATCTGATGGCTGAGGGGAAGAAGCTGTTCCTGAAACATTGAGTGTAGGTCTTCAGGCTCCTGTACCTCCTCCCTAATGGTAGTAACGTGAAGAGGACATGTCCCGGGTGGTTAGGGTCCTTAATGATGGATGCTGCCTTCTTGAGGCACTGCCTCTTGAAGATGTCCTCGATGGCGGGGAGGGCTGTGCCCATGATGGAGATGGCTGAGTCTACAACCCTCTACAGCCTCTTTTGATCCTGCACATTGGAGTGTCCACAGAAGGCGGCGATGCAACCAGTCAAAATGCTCTCCAACTGTAGAAATCTGCAAGAGTCTTTGGTGACATACCAAAACTCCTAATGATGTAGAGCTGCTGGCGTGCCTTCTTCATGATTGTATCAGTGTGTTGGGCCCAAGATAGATCCTCTGAGGTATTGATGTCTAGGAACTTGAAGCTGTTCACCCTTTCCACTGCCGACCCTTCAATGAAGACTGGTGTGTAATTGTGGATGTTCAGAGAACATCCACTCAGTACTTATCCTGTCAAGTCTCCTCAGGATCTTATATGTCAATAAAATCACTAAGATCAATAAAATAATTGTGTGCAAATTGGAAATGTAATACTGCAGTGGGGTGTTCCCCTTGGAGGTCAAGGGTTATGGCAGCAGATTGACAGATCACCATTAGCTGTGCGTTGTCTAACACTGCAGCAAGTCGTGCCTTATTAAAACATAATGCCAATGTTTCTTTCTACTCAGTTACCTGTCACATTAATGAACAGCAACAAGGGAATGAAAAATTGCAATAGAATGGGCATAAAGGTGGACCAAACAACTTGACTGCATCACTCCAATTCTTTGGAGCCAGGGTATGTTACTTCCCAAGTGTAGATGGAAAGAGTACACACAGAGTCCTGGGTTTACCTTCAGAACCAACTTTCTCTTTATTACAAGCTGTCGTCAACAGGGGACTCACTTGTCCTGGAACAAATGCTCCCTGATTCAAAGTTTCCAATATTCTTATACGATTTCTAGTCTACATTTTGCCCTGTTATCTCTACCCCACATGCGCTGTGTATACACAGAGTGAGGTAGGCCTTTTGCAGTGCCAAGCTTCAGTGCCTTGTGTGCTACATGAGCTGTGCAAAGTTCCGTCTTTACCTCATATGTACAGTGGCAAGCTTCCCTCCTCGAGTTTATGGGATGGTTGCTAGGCTGGTAACCAGGCATGAGTTTGCTATCGTTCACTTTAGCCTGCAACTTGTGGTTCAAGTTGGACTGAACTGGTTCCAGCTCTCCCTGTCTGGTACCAGCCCTGCAAAGTCCCCCTTTATCTCTCTGCCTCAAGACCATTCTCCTGCTCCCTACTGCAGTGCAACAGAGCCAGTTCACCATTGCCTACTACACCAACGATAACCCCTGCTGCAAATTGCGGGCTTGTTTTGCAAGGATGCGGATGGGATTATACATCACGCTAACTGCTATTGATGGGTGGAATTCAGCTCACAGCTCCTGATTGATCCACAGTTCCGCTGTGGAACTCTAGGAGAGATGTCTGCTGCCTTTTGGAAGGGGGCTAGCAGAGTGAGGGACGAGCAACTAATGACACTTAATGCCCCACCTACCATTGAACAGTGGTGAAGATTCACTAAGAAGAATGTGATTCACAAAAGGAGTCCCTGAACAGCTACCAATTTGTCAACCACCTTTTATTGATCATGTTGATCTATGTCACAATAATCGCTGTTGGTTTATTAGAAATTATTGCCATTTTTTACAAGAGTGTCAAGCTTGTAGCTTTCATTAAGCTTGGCAGCTAATAGATTTAAAAGACCAGAAAGAAAGATTGCTTATTAATTGAAGAAAAAAAAGCATCAATATCCCTGCACACGAGTAAGCTGTGAAAGAAACAAGTTTCCAATTTTAGTTGCCCTGTGTGGGCTGTGTTTAATGCTGTATTCTTTCTTGATTCTGAGCTCTCCCACCAACTCATTTCTTGCCCCAGAGCTTTTCAATTTAAAATAAAACTTCCAAACATCTGTAACTGCTAATGGGCATTAAATGTCAAAATGCCCAAAGAATTCAACAGTAAAACTCTGAATCCCTGGCACCTGATTGTTTGGATATCCTGATGGTTTGACAGACAAACAGGCAGATGCCGGAATCTGAAGCAAAAAAAAAACAAGCTTCTGGAGGAACTCAGTGTGTCGAGCAGCATCTGTGGAGGGAAACGGACAGTCGACGTTTCAGGCCGAGATCCCTCATCTGGACTAAAAGAGTAGAGGGGAGATAGCCAGTGTAATGAGCTGAAGGGGAGGGGGGGCAAGAGCTGGCAAGCGATAGGTGGATCCAGGTGAAGGAGGGGGGGAGCTTGATTGGCAGATGTTAGGGAGGGGAGGAAGGGGAGGGAGGGGTGGAGGGAGAGGCTGCGAGTTGATAGGTGGAGGCAACATAGGGCTGCAGGCTACAGAATCTGATAGGAAAGGAAGAGAAACCAAATAAGGAAGGTGGGTGGTCAGATGGGTTAAGGTTAAGAGGAGGGGTGTGTAGGTGGTGGACAGATGGAATAGGTGGGGGTGGGGATAGAAACAGGGTGACAGTGAGCTGGGGGGTAGAGTTTGGAAAGAAGTGGGTGTGTGAGAGAACCTGGGTAGATCAGAAGGAGAGGGAGAGAGGGACAGAGGGGGAGCAGGTTACCTGAAATTGGAAAATTCAACGTTCATGCCATCAGGTTGTAGACTACCCAGGGGGAATATGAGGTGCTGTTCCTCTAGTTTGTGTTTGGCCTCGCCCTGGGGGTTGAGGAGGCCGAGGGCAGACGTGTCGATGCAGGAATGGGGAGGAGAATTAAAATGGCTGACGACTGGGATCTCCGGATGGCCATTTCCGATAGAACGGATCGCTGGTTCGGCATCTGCTTCACACGTTAGTCCGGGATGTGAATGGCGGGCTCCAGACTGCAGGTGGGGTGTGCGGCCAAAGTAGGGATTGGAGTTTGAAGCACAAGGCATCGGCAACGTGTATAGGTACGCACTCAGAGATGGTATATTTCCTGGTCACTTAAAACTCACTGAGTTGACTCAAAAATGTTATTATACCACCGCGTAACATGTAAATAAGGTATGTTTGAGTATTATTATGAGTAACATCCAATGGTTCAGAATATCTGCTGGTCTAATACCATCAAAGTTCAAATAACATTGATTTATTGGAGTCTTACTGTCCCCAATAATTAGTTTGATGGTCCACCATCAACACAATGGAGCAGATATTAAAGAAATAGAGCTTCTCCCTGGTAGTTCAAACATTGTACCAAATCTTCACGGTAGCGTAGCGGTTAGTGCGATGCTATTACAGCGCCAGCGATCGTGGTTCGATTCCTGTCACTGTCTGTAAGGAGTTTGTACGTTCTCCCGTGTCTGTGTGGGTTTCCTCCGGGTGCTCCAGTTTCCTCCCACATTGCAAAGACATACGAGCAGGTTAATTTGGGTTTAAAATTGGCGGCGCGGACTCGTTGGGCTGGAAGGGCCTGTTACCACACAGTAAATATATAAAAAAAATATTTTTAAATGATTCATTTACAAGATGTAGACATCACTGGCAATGTCAATATTCATTGTCCATCCTGAATTGGCCTGAAGAACAGTTAGAGTCAAAGTCAAAGATGAGTTTATTGTCACATGCACAAGTATGTACAGGTTTTTCTCCAGTTGCAGCAGACAGAACAGCAGAGGGGAGGAGCCAGCAGTTTTTTTTTAAAGTTTGGCTAAGTGTGTGAATATAAAAGGATGTAATGCTGAGGCTTCATAAAATGTTGGTCAGACCATATTTGGAGTGTTGTGAGCAGTTTTGGGCCCCATATCTAAGGAAGGATGTGCTGACATTGGAGAGGGTCCAGAGGAGGTTTAAAAGAATGATCCTGGGAATGAAAGGGCTAATGTATGAGGAGTGTTTGATAGCTCTGGACTCAATGGAGTTTAGAAGGATGAGGGGGGATCTCATTGAAACCTACTGAATATTGAAAGGCCTGGACAGAGTGGACATGGAGAGGATGTTTCCAGTAGTGGGAGAGTCTAGGACCAGAGGGCACAGCCTCAGAATAGAAGGACGTCCCTTTAGAACAGAGATGAGGAGGAATTTCTTTAGCCAGAGGCTGGTGAATCTGTGGAATTCATTGTCACAGAGGGCTGTGGAGGCCAAGTCATTGGGTGTAGTTAAAGTGGAGCTTGATAGGTTCTTGATTAGTAAGGGTGTCAAAGGTTACGGGGAGAAGGCAGGAGAATGAGGTTGAGAGGGAAAAACAAATCAATCATGGTGGAATGGCAGAGCAGACTCAAAGGGCTGAATGGCCTAATTCTACTCCTATGTCTTCTGGTCTTGTAGGTGCAATGAAAAACTTACTTGCAGCAGCATCACAGGCACATAACATCAGATAAGCAGCATTCCCAAGAAAAACCTAAATTAAACATACATACACTACACACAATTTTTACAAGATTGGACACAATTAGAACAGAAGAAAGTCTATTGTAGTGCAAAGTGGTCATGGTGTTGTTATACTAAGGTAGTGATTAGGGTTGTGCAGGTTGGTTCAAGAACCAAATGGTTGCAGGGAAGTAGCTGTTCCTGAACCTGGTGGTGTGGGACTTCAGGCTTCTGTACCTCCTGTCCGATGGTACTTACGAGAAGATGATGTGTATAAGTGCCAACCACATTGGTAGGTTAATAGTAGCCACACTGGATTGACTCTTGAGGGTCAGGAGTCACATATAGGCCAGAACAACGGATGAGCTTCCCTGAACTAGATGGGCTTTCACAACAGTCCACTATTTTCAAAATGTACTGATATGACTGGCAGCACAGTGGTACAGATAGTACAGCTGCTACCTCACAGCTCCAGCGACCCAGGTTCGATCCTGACCTTTGGTGCTGTCTGTGTGGAGTTTATACATTCTTCCCCTGTGACTCTGTGGGTTTCCCCGAGTGCTCCACATCCCAAAGACACAAGTCAGTGGGTTAATTGGCCAGTGTAAATTGTACCTAGTGTGTAGCTAAGAGATAGAATCTGGGGGGAGCTGCTGGGAGTGTGGGGGGAATAAAATGAGATTAATATAGGGTTAGTGTAAATGGGTATTTGAGGTTAGAATTTACTCGATGGGCTGAAGGGCCTGTTTCTGTGCTTTTTGACTCTATTGTTTTTTAAATCCTTATTGAATTGAGCTTAAATTAATGCTGCTGTCTCAGATTCAATGGTTTCATGTGGACACCAGTCAATTAACTTAACCACTGCACTGCTGCACTGCACCTTGTCTGAATTATGAATTGCAAACAAGCACTGTTTAGTGGGATTCTTTTTGGAAAATGTGTGTGAAATCTGGAGTAGTACATTTATGTTATAAAGGTATAAACATTAATAGGGTATGAACTACTACATTCATGCCTCAGTATTAAATCAAGTAATCCTTATAGCAGAAGCAAGCAGGAAACTGGGCTGGCATCTTTTTATTGTTAAGAATATTGCTGATGGATCTTGTTAGAAGAATTTGAATATTACGAACACAAACCATGCTTCTTTCTGCAAATGTAAGTGTGAAATTTACTTTTATTTTTTGCTGTTCTCCAAGATGGGAAATCAAAGTATCGGTCTGCCTCAAATGATCCCCAAACTAAGCATAAACCAGATCACAAGGCAATAATATAGAACACATTGGTACATTACCATTCAACTTGATGCATAAGCATTGATTGTACCTTGTGAGTAGGAAGCATATTTTGTTATATTCAGTGAGTAGTATTGAATATAAAAATAGATGTTATGTTAAATACTAGCAGCACGGCATGGCAGGCACGGTAGTGTAACGGTTAGCATAACGCTGTTACAGCGCCAATGACCTGGGTTCAATTCCCGCTGCTGTCAGTAAGGAGTTTACGTTCTCCCCGTGACTGCGTGGGTTTCCTCCGGGTGCTCCTATTTCCTCCCACATTCCAAAGACGTACAGGTTAGGAAGTTGTGGACATGCTATGTTGGTGCCGGAAGTGTGGCAACACTTGCGGGCTGCCCCCAGAAAACCCTACGCAAAAGATGTATTTCACTGTGTGTTTCAATGTACATGTGACTGATAAAGAAATCATCTTATATTGTGGAGTTTGGTTTCATAGTTAATTCTGACTGCTAGTAGGTAGGATCTGTGCAACTTTTATTAAAAATGAAACATCTAGTTAGATTTAAAACAGCATCTAGAATTTTGCATTGACAACTCAGGATTGCTATAATTTTCGAGCAGTACGCTGTGAAGTGGTTCCATTGTGCATTCATCTGGTAATCCAGAGCTGAAATAATGGTCTGGAGACACGAGGTTGTCCCACCACAGCAAACGGAATACTGGATTTTGGAGCAGGTAAGTAAACACTCGTCAGTAGTGATGATAACACCATAAGATATAGGAGCAGGATTAGGCCATCAAGTCTGCTCCACCATTCAATCATGGCTGATTGTTTTTTTTTCAACCCCATTCTCCCACTTTCTCCCTATAAACCTTAACCCCCCTACCAATTAAGAACCTATCCACCTCCGCTTTAAGCGCACCCAATGACTTGGCCTTCGCTGCCCTCTGTGGCAATGAGTTCCATAGATTCACCACCCTCTGGCTGAAGGAATTCCTCCTCCTCTCAGTTTTAAGCGATGTCCTTTTATTCTGAGGCTGTGCCCTCAGATCTTCGACTCTCCTACTAATGGAAGCATCCTCTCCACATCAACTCTATCCAGTAGGTTTCAATAAGATCTCCCACCATCCTTCTGAACATCGAGTACAGGCCTAGAGACATCAAACGCTCCTCATATGTTAAATCCTTAACTCCATATGCTTAACAGATTGTCATAATATCCACCTGCTTCACTATTATCCTTCAAAGAAGGAAATATTGTTGCTCTTACCCAGTGGGGTCTATAGAAAGCTCTGAGAAACAAGACCAGCATTATAAAAGGATGCCCATTCATTTCAATATAGTGGGGACATAACTGACTCAGTGACTTACAGGCAGATCAATAAGAGGTGGGAAATCTTTCAAAGATTAAGAACCATGGAAAGAACATTTTATCTGACAAAAACCCACAAGCATTCAGGGACCTCTACATGTATCTAGGTGCAACAATGCTTGAGAGGTGTCCCTCTCCTTAAACTGGATCTTCATCCCTCCCCATCGGTCCCAAATCAATATTTGAGCTATCCCTCTAATCCTCTTTGCTTTACCTTCTGTAGACAGAAAGAATTCACACTGAGTCCAGGGTTTACCTTCAGGACAAACTTTCTTTATTACAAGCTGTCGTCAACAGGGGAGTCACATCCTGGAATGAATGTTCCCCAATCCAAAGTTTCCTTTATTCTTATACGATTTCTTATCTACGTTTTCCCTGTTATCTCTACCCCACATGCGTTGTGCATACAGAGTGAGGTAAGTCTTTTGCAATGTCAAGCTTCAGTGCCTACGTGTTACTTGAGTCGTCAAGCTTGAGCACCTCATGTGCTACATGAGCCATGTGCAGTTCCATATTTACCTTGTATGTACAATGTTAAGTTCAACCCGGAAAAGTGTGAAGTGACACTTCGGGAGATCGAATTTGAAGGCAGAACACAAGGTTAATGGCAGGACTCTCAGCAGTGTGGAGGAACAGAGGGATCCTCGGGTCCATATCCATGGATCCCTCAAGGTTGCCGCGCAGGTTGATAGGGTTGTTAAGAAGGCGTGTGGTGTGTTGGCCTTCATTAGTCATGGTACTGAGTTCAAGAGCCGTGAGGTAATGTTGCAGCTCTATAGAATTCTGGTTAGACCACGCTTGGAGTATTGTGTTCAGTTCTGGTCACGTCATTATGGGAAGGGTGTGAAAGCTTTAGAGAAGGTGCAGAGGAGATTTACCAGGATGCTGCCTGGATTGGAGAGCATTTCTTATGAGGATAGGTTGAGTGAGCTAGGACTTCTCTCTTTGGAGAGAAGGAGGATGAGAGGTGATTTGACAGAGGTGTACAAGATGATAAGAGGCATAGATCGAGTGGACAGTCAGAGATTTTTTCCCAGGGTGACAAAGGCTAACATGAGGGGGCCTAATTTTAAGGTGATGGGAGGAAGGTATAAGGGGGATGTCGGGGTAAATTTTTTACACAGAGACCGGTGGGTGCATGGAACGCACTGCCAGCAGAGGTTGTGGGGGCAGAATCATTAGACACATTTAAGATACTCTTAGATAGACACATGAATGATAGAGAAATGGAGGGCTATATGGGAGGGAAGGGTTAGGTAGATCTTAGAGCAGGGTAAAATGTCAGCACAACATCATGGGCTGAAGGGCCTGTACTGTGCTGTAATGTTCTGTGTTCTGTGTTCCATCCTGGGAGTTTATGGGATTGTTGTTAGACCGGTAATCAGGCATGAGTTTACTATAGTTTAGCCTGCAGTTTGTGGTTCAGGTCGATTTCAACTACCCCTGCTTGGTACCAACCCTGCAGAGTCTCCCTTTATCTTCCTGCTACATGATCATCTCCCTGTTCACTACCACAGTGCTGCAGAGCCGTTTCACTATTCCCTCACATATTCCTGCATGTGGCATGGTCTCTGTTTTAATCACTAATTTTGGTATTCCACACCTCATTGAGCAAGAATAATTTCCTCCTGTTCTCTTCTGCAAACGTCTTGGGTAGAAATTTGTCCTCTGTGGTACGTTGATCTGCTCTTCTGAATTTTGATTCTGTTGACTTCAATGGAACTGGGATTTCAGAATGGAGTCAATACTCACATTGCTACATTGAATAAACAGCACATAGAACATATTAAAATATATAATACTGAATATTTTATACGTATGTTGTTCCAGTCAGATATTGAAAACAATCTGGTTGTTCCTAACCAGAATGTTAAACACGTCTTTCAAATTGCCCCAGTATTTTCCTCCCAGTGAAAACAGTTTCAATTTTTTCATATAACAGAGCACACTACCAATAAGATGCCATTAAGCTGGAAAGAGTGCAGAGGAGATTTACGAGGATGTTGCCGATACTCAAGGGACTGATTTATGGAGAGAGTTTGAGACTGGTTTTCATTAGAGCATAGGAGAATGAGGGGTGATCTTACAGAGGGGTATTAAATCCTGAGAGGTACAGATAGCATGAATGCACACTGTCTTTTTCCCAGGGATGGGAAATCAAGAACTGGATGAGAGGGTATAAGGTGAGAGGGGAGAGATTTAATAGGAACCCGAGGGGCAACATTTTCACCCAGAGGGTGGTCAGCATATGAAATGAACTGCCAGAGGAAGTGATTGAGGTACATTAACAAAAGGTGCTTGAATAGGTTTGTGGATAAGAAAGGTTGTGAGGGATATGGGCCAATCTTGGCCAAATGGGGTTAGCTTAGATGGGAATCTTGGTCAGCATGGACCAGTTGGGCTGAAGGGCCTGTTTCCGTGCTGTGTTACTCTATAACAATACATATTGTATTGCAAATGTTGTGTACAGCAACCCCAAATGATAAAAGAATCTACAATTGAAGTATACCCCTAAGTTACACAAGTATAGATTTTTTTTATATAAGATATCTTTAGTAGTCATAGGTACATCGAAACACACAGTGAAATGCATCTTTTTTGCGTGGAATATTCTGGGGGCAGCCCGCAAGTGTCGCCACACTTCTGGCGCCAACATAACACGCCCACAACTTCCTAACCTGTACGTCTTTGGAATGTGGGAGGAAACCGGAGCACCCGGAGGAAACCCACGCAGACACGGGGAGAATGTACAAACTCCTTCCAGACAGCGGCCGGAATTGAACCCGGATCACTGGCGCTGTAAAGTGTTACGCTAACCGCTACATTACTGTGCCTGTCTTATTCACGTGGACATGATTGGCAGGGCCAGCACTCATTGCCCGTCTTAATTGCCCTTGAGCAGGTGGTGGTAAGCCAACTTCTTGAACTGTTGTAGTCCTTCTGGTGAAAGTGCTCCAACAGTATTGTTTCAGGAATAAGATCCTGTGACAATGAAGGAAGAGGATTATACTTCCAGATCAGGATGGTGTGTGGCTTGGAGGGGAAGTTGCAGGGTAGTGGTGTTCCCATGCACCAGCTGCCCTTGACCTTCTCTTTCCACACAGATGATAAATAAGTGAGCTTATGATTTGATGTCAACCCCTGCTAGGAGCACAAGGAATAAAATTAAGGCACAAGAACTGCAGATGCTGGAATCCTGAGCAACAAGCAAACTGCTGGAGAGACCGAATGGCCTAATTCTGCTCCTATTTCTTACGGTCTTAAACACAGAAAATAGGATCAGGAGTGGGCCATTCAGCCATTAAGCTTTTTAACTGGTTCAGATAGGCAACTTGGTTGGCATGGATGAGTTGGGCCAAAGGGCCTGTTTCCCTCCTGTGTAACTCTACGCTCTTCCACTCAACATGATCATGGCAGATCATCCTCTTCAGTACCCTGTTCCCACCTTCTCCCTGTATCCCTTGATCCCATTGGCACGAAGAAACCTCCTTAAATATATTTAATGACTTGGCCTCCCCTGCCATTTGTGTTAGAGAATTGCATAGATTCATCACTGTCTGGGTGTGGAAATTTCTTTTGATTTTGGTTCTGAACACCAAACCCCTTATCACGAAGTTGTGACCATTGTTTCAGGACCCCCCTGCCATCAGGAACGCTCATTTCTTTAGCAAGGTTTCTAAATGAAGGCAAGCAGTAGATCAATGTAGAGAATTCTGTGCTGTACAGGTTGAGTTAAGACAACAGCAGGAGATCGTTGTCAGTGGGATATCCTGTGAGACTGTGTCCAATGTTCCCTTGCTCTCCATGGGATACTTATAACAAGGCAAGTTACTTGTGTTAAGCACAGTAATTGGGGCTTGGCTAATGGAATTTTTTTGCATTAATGCTTGTGTTTATTTTTAGATTGTTCATTCTTCGTTTAAAAGAATTTTTTGTTTTAAAAAAATCTCCACCTGTTCAATATCAAAAGCGTGACTGTCAGGAAGTTAGGAATTTGCTTCTTCTGACAGTTCCCTTCCTTATGTCAATGGGTTCATTCCTTAAGCAGAAATTTCAGGGCTCGTCCTGAGAGATGATTAGACTGCCTTTTATTTTCTCCATTGAGATGATGCACAGCTTTTAAAGGTAGACCTTTCATTTTCAAAGTATTCAGCTATGCAAAATTTAAAAAAATAAGTTATAGCTTAATTGCTGTTAAGTGGCACATTGTATTTTTAACATTATTGTAGATATATTTAAATAAAATGACAGTCATTCTTTGCTAACAAATAACTCATGCGTATTGATTGCAAGTTTCTCAATTTGTCTTCTGGACATGAGATAATGCCATGTCTGCAAACTGGTTTCTCTTGTTCCCAGGGGGCTGGATCACATAGCGCAGTAACCATCCCATTCACCTACCTACTCTGGATGCAGAGGGATGGATGAATGAACTCTGAGAAGAGTACCAGGAATTGAATGAGTTCCAAATGCTAACTAGGCCCCAGGCGGTGGAACTGGAAGCCCCGCCTCCAGAATGTCCTGATGGCCTTCAAAGGCTCGCAGCTGTCAAAGACATTTTAAATGCCTCTGATCATTAGATGTGTGGCAAATTCCTTGAAATAATAAGAGGTGAACCTTAAGTTATGGAGAGGACTATGTTCCTAGAAAACAGTCTGTAATGCAATTTTCTGTAACGCAAAGATGCATTTGCACATATGTCAAGAAACACAAGTTTAAAAAAAATGCTGTGTTTATTCATGTACCTTTCTCATACGAATTCTGTGAGCGAATTTTACTCCATTTCCCAAATTTTTGGGTGGTGTTTTTGTCAATTCTGTAAGGGAGAATTTCCGTTACCTGAATAGCTGTCACACGGAGGGAGTCACCTGTATTGTTAATTGGCAGGTATTAATGGGATAACTGTCTTTCCTTTTGTTCTCTCTCTCTCCCCTGTCCCCCTACCCCCCCTCCCCAATCCCATGCCCACCAACCCTGGTGAAAGATCACTGACCCACAACATTAACTCTCGTTACAAGAGCTGCCTGCCCTGTTATTATTATACTGGCCCACCCATCTCCTTTAACAACTGACCAGAACTAATTAAAGAAAATATTTCCAAACAAATTAAACTTATCTTATGAGCATAAAATCAATAAGGATTTCTATTAGTTTTGTTCCAAGGTCAGTGAAATATGAGCAAATTTAATCTGTTGACATATTGGACCTCATCCATTGTAAATTAAAGTGGACCTTGGCAGTAATTGCATATTAGAATCACACAGCACAGACACAGGTTCTGTGTCCCACTGGGTCCGTGCCACACATCAAGCGCCCATTTTATGTTAATCTTCCCATATTCCCATCAGCTTGCCTGGAATGGAGGGCTATAATAAGGAGAGATTGGATAGGCTGGGTCTATTCTCACTGGAACATAGTATCACCCTCAGTGTCCTACCTTATGGAGGTTTATAAAATTATGAGGGGTATAGATAGGATAGAGAGTCAGTCTTTTTCCTGGGATAGGTGGGTCTAGGACTAGAGGTTATAGGTCAAAGGTGAAAAGGGAGAAACTTAAAGGAGATCTGAGGGGTAAGTTTATCAAGTTTCACGTTCAGGTTTATTATCACTGACATATGTCGTGAAATTTGTTGTTTTGTGGCAGCAGCACAGTAAAAATATCTATAATTTGCAAATAAGTAAATAGTGCAAAAGAGGAATAATGAGGTAGGGTTCATGGACCGTTCAGAAATCTGATGGCGGTGAGGAAGAGCTATTCCTGAAACGTTGAGTGTGGGACTTCAGGCTCCTGTACCTCCTCCCCGATGGTAGTAACGAGAAGAGAGCATGTCCCGGGTGGTGAGGGTCCTTAATGATGGATGCTGCCTTCCTGAGGCTCTGCCTCTTTGAAGATGTCCTTGATGGTGGGGAAGTTTATCACACAGAGGGCGATGGGTATCTGGAACAAGCTGCCAGAGGAGGTGGTAGAGGCAGGTACAGTTACAATATTTAAAAGACATTTAGAACGATACTTAGACAGGAAAGGCATAGAATGATACAGGCCTGTTGCAGGAAAATGGGATTAGCGTAGATAAGCATTACAGTCAGCATGGATGAGGTGGGCTGTAAGGACCTGTTTTCACGCTGTACAGTTTTCTGATTCTATGAATTACAGAACTGTGTCTTATTTACCTCATTGAACTCCAAAGATCAGAACAGTGAAACATTAATTTCTTCAAATTTTCATAATCTTCCACAATTGCCAGACTTTTATAATTAAAATAACGTCAGGCTGCACTGCCTCCCAGCTTGTGCACCCCCTCATTCATTATCCCTTTGTATGAAAATCCAAGATCCTGCTTCAGATTTGGACAATACCTTACTAAAGCCAACAGGTTATTAACACTTCAATAATCAGCAACCCTCTCAGATACTTAAGGATACTGTAACAACAGAGATGCTTCCAAAACCAGATTCCTTTCCTTTCGTTTATTTATGCTTTAGTGGCATGGAATTAAAGTTGCACAGAACTCAGTATGCTCAGTAAAATAGTTATGCTACAAGGGTGCTTTGAAGAATGGCACAGCATTTTGCACAACCATAAATATACTGACAGATTTTATTTCAAGCAATTACCAATTAACTACGAGTCGATTGATTTCCTTGTTTCGTTGTAAACTAGTAATCTGTTCACAATATGGATCCTCAGAGTTGACTGACTTTGAGGTTTTATGTTTAGCCAGCATCATTGAATCAGTTGATAATCAACTCTTATGAAGCATTGGTGAGGCCAAAACTGCACTGAAATATTGTGCACAGTTTTGGTCACCACAGTATAGAAAGGAGGTGATTGTACTGGAAGTGGTGCAGAGGAGGATGCTGCCTGGGATGGAGTGTCACAGTTTTGAAGAGAGACTGGATAGGCTGGGTCTATTTTCTTTGGAGTAAGAAGGCTGAGGGGAGCTGATGGAGGTGTACAAGATTATGAGGGGCATTGATAAGGTAGAAAGTAGTAAAACTTTCCCCATAGCAGAGGTGTCTGTAACCAAACACAAAGGTTTAGGGTAAGGACTAAAAGGTTTAGAGGGGACAATAATAAACCAATGCCAATACCAATAGATATAGGAGTAGAATTAGGCCATTCAGCTCATCGAGTCTGCTCTGCCATTCAAATCATGGCTGATTTTTTCAACCCCATTCTCCCCACCTTCTCTCTGTAACCCCCTTACCAATCAAGAACCTATCTACCTTAAATGCACCCAGTGACTTGACCTCCACAGCCCTCTGTGGCAATGAATTCCACAGATTCACCACCTTCTGGCTGAAGAAATTCCTCCTCAACTCAGTTCAAAAGGGACATCCCTCTATTCCAAGGCTGTGTCCTCGGATCCTAGACTCTCCTACTGATGGAAACATCCTTTCCACGTCCACTCTATCCAGGTCTTTCAGTATCCAGTAGGTTTCAATGAGATTCCCCCTCATACCCCTGAAGGTTCCAGTGAGATCCCCCTCATCCTAGGCCCAGGAAATGATAGTTTTGGACAAGAGGATTATGATCAACAACACAGCCATGTTGCATCCAAATGAAATGCCAATGACCCATGACAAAGAGGGTCAGGTCATAAAGAGGAGCCATTTAAAGACAAGGTCCTTATACAATCTCAGGAGATCCCAAGCCAATGAAGGACATTGAGTAATTGTTGAAAATGTGGCAATAAACATTACAAATGGTTAGCTTCAACAGATGGGAACATGGTAGTGATAAATATTGACTAAGTAACTAGGCAGAAATTCCCTTATTCTTTGAATGAATGTCAGGGAACTTTACCAACCACTGAGTGCCCTTGATTTAACTTCTCAGCCAAGAAGAAGCTCCCTCGACAATGCAGCACTGTACAGGTTGCTGGCCGAGCTTTTTTGTACTCAGCTGGACTTGAGTGACAGCATTCTGACTGAGAAGC
This sequence comes from Pristis pectinata, assembly GCF_009764475.1. Lineage (NCBI taxonomy): Eukaryota > Metazoa > Chordata > Chondrichthyes > Rhinopristiformes > Pristidae > Pristis > Pristis pectinata. The sequence continues at coordinate 13,502,831 of NC_067436.1, read as the reverse complement.
ACAAGAAATAAGAGCTGGGTTAAGCCAGATTTCCTCTCAAGACTGTTCCACTTCAGTAAAATCATGGATGACTTATTCGGATGCATCACAGCTCGGTATGGCAACCGGTCCTCCCAAGACCACAAGAAATTGCAGAGAGTTATGGACACAGCCCAGTCCATCACAAAAACCAGCCTCACCTCTGTTGACACTGTCTACACTTCTCGCTGCCTCGGTAAAACAGTCAACGTAATCAAAGACCCTTCCCCACCCGACATTCTCTCTTCTCCCCTTTCCCATCGGGCAGAAGATACAAAAGTCTGAAAGCATGTACCACCAGGCTCAAGGACAGCTTCTATATTGTTGTTATAAGACTATTGAATGGACATCTTGTATAATAAAGATAAACTCTTGACCTGACAATCTATCTCATCATGGACCTTGCACCTTATTGTCTACCTGCACTGCACTTTTTCTGTCACACTGTGATCTACACTCTGTTATTGCTTTTCCCTTTGAACAAACTCAATGTACATGTTTGGAATGCAGTGTGGATGGCATGCAAAAATACATTTTTCGCTGTATCTCAGTACACTGCAAAACAACAAATTTCACATCATCTAAGTCAGTGATAATAAATCTGATTCTGATGTGACAACAATAAACCAATTAATAATTAGTTTAATTAACAATTCCAGGTCTTGGCCTCAAGTCCATTTTCTTCCCTCTTGTCATAACTTTTGACTCCTATCAAAAATCTGTCCAGGTTGTCTTTGACTATACTTCAGCCTCTAGAGTTCTCTGGGGAAAGGAGCTCCAAAGATTCGCAACTCACCGAGTGAAGAGATTTCTGCTCATATTTTTAAATGGGTAACTCATTCCAAAACTAGCTCCATGAACCCCCCACAAAGGGGAAGCATCCTTTCAGTATCTAACCCATCAAGCCTCCTCAGAACTTTACATGTTTCAATAAGACCACCTCTTATTCTTCTAAAGTAGGTGCACTAACAACTGCAAGGCTCAGATCGCGATCGTAGGATTTTACCTAAGTAATGGGAGGAGGGAAGAAAGGAGAAAGCAGATAGCTCACTGAAGATTGTGACTTTTCCCTTGGACTGACTTCTCATGACCAGATCAGGGGATGGACGTGATATGGAAATAATTTTAGAAGCAATTCCTTTCATCATGAACCTGCTCCCTCGCTGGTGTGATTGACAGCGGTGACAAGATCCATGTCAGCAAGCTTGCTTGTGTTTCCTTTCACAGTCATCTTTTTAATGATCTCTATTGATCCTTGTGTAGGGCGCTGCCACTTACTTGTAATAGGAGGGCTGTAAAGAAACCGACCACAGGTAGTAAAACACACTGCAAAATCCACTGTGCCAGATCACAACATATTATTATGTTTTGGACATATTTCTTGTCTTTTTTTAAAGGAAATCTTTACAATTAAAGCATAAGTGAACATTTGGTTGGCTATCGATCCAAGGTCAAGGGATTCTGGGATCGCAATCATTAGGACACTGTTTATCAGTAAAAGCAGTAGTTCTTTAGCGAAGCATTAATCTACAGCTTCAAATCGTGGCCGAAATTAAATTTCCTTTATTCCAGGGGAGAACTGATTAATGTAAAAGCCAGCATGAAAAAGAGTTGGATAACAAGGATTTATTAATTAAAGCTTTATTTTTTACAATAACAGACTCTTGAAATTAGTTTGAGGTTATCCACTTTTAGGAGCAAAATTGAAAAAGTAGAATATTTTTCAAAAAGAGGGAGACTGCACAATGCTATTGTACTGAGGGACCTGGGTATCTTTGTATACGAAACAAAGAAAACTTGCATGCAGATACAGTAAGTAATTAGGAAAACAAATGGAAAGGTAGCCTTTAATGCAAAGGAAGATATAGGATATAAGTAGGGAAACCTTGCTACTGTTCAAGGCACTGGTGAGACCACAACTATGTACAATTTTGTTTTACTTATTTAAGGAGGCATATGCTTGCATTGGAGGCAAATCTGAGAAGGTTCACTGGGTTGACTTCGAGGGCGAAGGGGTTGTGTTATGAAGAAAGGTTGAGCAGTTTGGCCCCACACTCATTGGCGTACAGAAGAATTAGAGGTCATCTTATTAAACATAAGGCTCTGAGAGGGTAGATGCTGAAAGGATATTTCTCCTCAAGATGGATATCTAGACCTAGTGGGCATAGATTTAGAACAAGTGGTTGTCCACTGAAGTTGGAGATGAACAGGTATGTGGGGGAGGGGGGCAGAAAATGGGATCAGTGTAAGATTAACGTAAATGGGTACTTGATGGTGGCATAATGGCACAGGTGGTAGTGTTCTTGCCTCGCAGTTCCAATGACACAGGTTCAATCCTGACCTCTGGTGCTGTCTGTGTGGACATTCTCTCTGTGACTGTGTGGGTTCCCTCTGGGTGCCCTGGTTTCTTCCTGTGTCTCAAAGTCACGCAACAAACAATCTGCTGGAAGAACTCAGCGGGTCGAGCAGCATCTGTGGGGGGGAAACCCAAACATTTTGGGTCAAAACCCTGCATCAGGACCCGAATCGTAGACAATTCCTTTCCCCCCACAGATACTGTTCGACCCAAGAAAATTCAACACACCTTAGCTTAAAATGACTGCTCCCTAATCTTGTAACTATGTCCTCTTGTTCGAGTTTCTCCCACAAGCAGAAATATCTCAACATCTGCCCTGTCATTTTCCCTCAGGATCTCATATGTCTCACACCTCATTGTTCTAAATTTCAAATAATGTGGATCTTATTCCTTCATCTCTTCATTTTGTTGGTTTTACCCCATGTAAGCCTCCTCCCATCTCATTTCATCTCACCATTGGTCCATCTACTCTTTGTGACCTCGTTTATTTCCCCAACTTCACTGTAAAGATAACTGAGCTATTTGTCTCAATTATTCCCCAGGGTATCACTTTAGGTGAAGGGGTTGCTTGCCAGCTTCCTCCTCAAAAAAAAATCATTATCCATTTTTCTAAAATCCTTGCTTCTTTTCAGCAGATATAATGTGTCGTCAGTGACAGATCAGATATCAGGCCTTGCCCTGATGGAATTCCTCTCCCCCACAGATGCTGCTCGGCCCACTGAGTTCCTCCAGCAGTTTGTTTTTATGCTCCATATTCCCGCACTTGCAGTCTCTTGTGTCTCCAAATACCAGCTGCTGTGTTAGGTATTTTGGGTTCAAAACAGAAAATGCTAGAAATACTCAGCAGGTCAGTCAGCATCTGTGGAAAGATAAGATATTTATTTATTATTCACATGTACATCGAAGCACACAGTGAAAACACAGTCTTTTTGTGTTACTGAGAATGTGCTGGGGGCAGCCCGCAAGTGTCGCCACGCTTCTGGCGCCAATGTAGCATGCCCACAACTTCCTAACCCGTACACGTTTGGAATGTGGGAGGAAAACCGGAGCACCCGGAGGAAACCCACGCAGAAATGGGGAAAACGTACAAACTCCTTACAGACAATGGCCAGAATTGAACCCGGGTTGCTGGCACTGTGATAGTATTACGCTAACTGCTACACTACCGCCCAAAGAGAAACATTTGTTTTATTTCATATTTTGAGCATTTCAATTTTCTTTAATTTTTATTTTTTAATTTTCTGGGTTGTAGGTTTGGCACAAGCTGATGCAAAGAATCGACAACATTACTTAATTTACATGTTTCCCTCTTGATAATGTAAGGTTTTATGTATTAAATACAAATGAGTTCAGTTACTTGTTACTTGTTCAGTTAAATGCTGTTGCCAGCATCATCAATATTCGCAGACTAGGTGACTGTTTCACAGAACACCTGCGCTCTGTCTGTAACCATGATCTGCATCTCCCCGTTGCCGGTCACTTCAACTCCGCCTCCCACACTATCACTGATATGTCAGTCCTCGGCCTCCTCCACTGCCAGGAGAATTCCAAGCGCAAACTGCAGGAACAGCACCTCATTTTCCGTCTTGGGATCTCACAGCCTAACGGCACGAACATTGAATTCTCCCACTTTAGGTAATCCCCACCCCCCTTCCCCACACTCCCCTCCCCCCCCCCCCAACCACGCTTCTTCTCTTCTTCCCTTTACTAGCCTCTTTTTTTTCTACCTTTTTTTTCTTTCTCTCCTTACCTTTGACCCATCCCCCGGTGGATCTGCTCTCCCCTCCTCCCCCGCACCTGCCCATCACTATCTCTCACCTGCATCCACCTATCACCACCCTGTGCCCACCCCGCCTCCCCTCTTTTGTCCACCTATCACTGCTCTGCTTTTCCCTCTGCTATATTGGGCTTCCCCTTTCCCTACTTTCAGTCCTGACCTGAAATGCTGACCGCCTGCTTTTCTCCACGGATGCTGCCTGGCCTTCTGAGTTCCTCCAGTATCATCGTGCTTTTCACCTTCCATCTTATTGTGACAGATTTCTCAACAAGAAGCATCGAGAGGAGAGAAGCAGCATATTCAACCACTGTTAATCCTTTTCAGGATTGAGGAAGTACAGCGCTGTCAGGGGTACATGTTTCAAATGAGACACGAGGCTTTTCCGGACTTCAGGCATGTTTAAACTTCTTGGGGAAGGGGCAAGGTGGAAGTCATCATTGACTAGAAATTCAGCAAGACCAACCACACACGTCCTGTGACAAACCTTATATGAGGTTAAGTTTTCAGTGGCGATTGCTCATCTCCCGATCCCAGTTCTTCCATGATCTAAAAGGCTTGCCAAGAGTTTGGTGGAACATTCTACTCTTTTCTGTTTGAGTGTGGATCCAACAATGTTATCCAAACCATCCAACAGGCTCATAACCCCTACTCCGTGTAATTAACTATCCACCATGTTTGATGTTCACTTTTAACTCTGAAGTGCAGTGTATATTATCTGCAACAACTCACTAAGTCCCGATGCAGGTTTCAACCCAAAACGTTGACAATTCCTTCCTCCCCCACAGATGCTGCTCAACCTGCTGAGTTCCTCCATGAGATTGTTCGTTGCTCCAAGTTCCAGTATCTGCAGAGTCTTGCATCTTCGCTAAGGCTTATGCCAACCACTACTGGATTTCCTATAAGAAATAGAGAAAGTGAGTTATAGGTACAGCAAGTATAGTATATGGCAAGGCAAATGGATCCTTGACCTTTTAATGCAGGTGGGATAGAATAAAGAATTGGGCAAGTCTTGTCAAACTCTACAGGGTGCGGATGAGATCACGCCTAGAGTGAGACAGACAGTTTTGTTATCTGTATTTAAGAACAAATAAACTTGCATTGGAGGTAGTTTAGGGAAGGCTTATTAACGATTCATGGGATAAAGAGATGTTTGATCAGGAAAGATTTGAGCAGGTTGGGCCAACGCTCATTGGATTTGAGAAGGAGAGGTGATCTTGCTGCAACATTGAGGATAATGCAGTGAAAGCACACTGTATTTATACTCTTTGAAGATTCCACTCAATGTAGCTGGGTAAAAATCTGTCTCCGCCCTGTATGTTGGCAACCCCACCACCTTCTGAAATTTAGTTCTAATCGAGGCTGACTTTCAGAAGCAGAGTGCCATGGACAGGAACTATAATTGTGGCCATTTTACACCAGCATCCCAAGGATAATTTTCTATCTTGCCCACATTAGACAAGATTCGAAGGTTCCCTTTGGTCCTATTGACAAGACAGTGGAAGTTGCCTTTTACTAGTAAATGCAGTCCAAAATTCTTCAGTGCATCTGGGGAATAGACAGCAAGCAAAACTCAGCTGTTTTTTTTTGTTTCTTACAGGCTGTGATCTTCAGCTTATAGCACCAGACGACTTTGTAAATATTTTACAGAGTTTGAAAACAACTGGGAATGAAAAATACCCTCGAGTGTTGGAAAGTGAGTTGGCTGCAATCTTTTTGACAGTGTTGCTTCTTTGAAGAGTTTACTCAGTGTGACCTTCATGCTAGTTTCTTAAATGGTATAGATTTGCTCTCCATCAGCTGACTATTGTAGAGCTGCTGATCTCCAAACATTTACACCGTGCTATAAATGGAATGATCTGGGCATGATAAATACCTTGCAGTGGAAATTAAGGCTATATTTGGTGCAAATCAGTCTACATTTCAGAGGACACTGTTTGGGGAATTTTGATATAAAAGCAGATTTCTCTCAGTATGTTTGGTAGCACGTGGGGAAGCTAGATGGAATTAACAGGCCAATGCACATGATGAGACATATCCACTAGTGTTAATACCAGGGATTACCTTCCCTGATTCTCCCTGGAAGTCCTGGCTTCCCAATTTCCAGCTTGAAGTAGGGGCAGCATCTTCCAACTTGCTTTAAGATGGAGGAAAAGTCAGGGATGAATCTACTGAAGATGGTTGATTTGAGGACATTGCCCTGAAGAACTCTGCAGTGATATCTTGGGCTGAGATGATTGACCTCCAACAGCCACAAACCATCTTCGCTTGTGTGGTGTATGATTTCAACCACGAGACTGTTTTCCCCAGATGCCCATTAACTTCATCTTAACCATGCCTCCTGATTTCACATTTGGTCAAGGACTGCCCTGATGTCAGGGCCACTCACCTCACCTCTGCAATTCAGCACTTTGGTCCATATTTGGACCAAGAGTGTTGATGAGGACTGGAGCTGAGTATTCCCAGTGAGATCCAAACAGTGGCTCAGTGAGCAGGTTATTGGTAATTGGTTTATTATTGTCAAGCACTGAGGTACAGTGAAAAACATTGTTCTGCATGCCATCCATCCAGATAATTTCAAAACATCGGTACATCGAGGTAGTACATGGGAAAAGCAACAAAATGCAGAATATAGTGATACAGTTACAGAGAAAGTGCAGTACAGGCAGACAATAAGGTGCAAGGGCCATGACGAAGTAGATTGTGAGGTCAAAAGTCCAGCTTATTGTATAAGCGGTTGGTTCAATAGTTTTATAACAGTGGGATAGAAGCTGCCCTTGAGCCTAGTGGTACGTGCTTTCAGGTTTTTGTAGCTTCTGCCCGCTGGGAGGGGGGAGAAGTGAGAATGTCTGGGGTGAGTGGGGTCTTTGATTATGCTGGCTGTTTTACTGAGGCAGCGAGAGGTATAGACAAGAGTCCATAGAGGGGAAGCTGGTTTACGTGATGTGCTGCGCTGTGTCCACAACTGGTGATTATGCACTGCTTGATAACACTGTTGACAACATTTCCCATCACTTTGCTGATGTTTAGACTGAGATAACAGCAGTAGCTTGAGATCCTCAGTTTTTCTTAGGCTGTCCCGTAGGATAGAGGGTGACTCCAGTCCGGTTCTGCGGATTCTGATGTAGCTCATGAGACCAATATGGGAACTGCAGACTCCTCCACCTGTGAGACTGTGTGGCAGCTCTTCAGCCTATGCACCATAATGCTATCCTGATTAACGTTTATTGAAACCACATGGCCTTTGTGATCCAGCTGCCTGGTTGTGACTACATCACCATACGAATGATAGAGACGCTGCCTCACAGCTCCAGTGACCCGGCTACAATCCTGACCTCCTGTCTGTGTGGAGTTTGCGCGTTTTCCCTGTGGCCGCGAGGGTTTCTTCCGGGTGCTCCGGTTTCCCCCCACGTCCCAAAAACCTGCTGGTCAGTAGGTTAGTTGTCCACTGTAAATTGCCCCTTGCGTGGGTGGTAGGATCTGGAGAGAGAATGTGGAAGGGAAGGAGTGGGGGGGAAACAAAATCGGATTATTGGAGACACAAGAGACAGCAGACACTGGAATCAGAGCAACAAGGTGGTTCTGGACCATGGCGACTCATTGCAAGCTGCTCTCTGCAGATCCACTCATTGTTTCTATTATAATTGTTTGTTGAGCAAATTATATTGAGCAGTCCAATACTAGACGGCATGCATTTAAGATGAGAGGGTGTAGGTTCAGAACAGATGTGAGGGGTCCGTTTTGTTACTGAGAGAATGATGGATGCCTGGAATGCGTTGCCTGATTGGGTGGTGGAGGCAAATTCATTAGGGGCTTTTAAGAGGGGCTTGGATGGGCAGGTGAATGAGAGGAAACTAGCGGGATATGGGCATTTTGTAGGTAGGAGGGATTAGCTATGTCGGCACAACATTTTGGGCCGAAGGGCCTGTTCTGTGCTGTACTGTTCTATGTTCTATATTCTATGTTCTATGTTCTATGTTATACTCTTTTAAATCTAAATTCTATGTCTCTAAGAATTACTACACTTTATTCTACATTCTGTATTGTTTTACCTTGTACTACCTCAGTGCACTGTGTAATGAATTGATCTGTATGATCGGTATGCAAGACAAGTTTTTCACTGTATCTCGGTACAAGTGACAATAATAAACCAATTCCAATTCCAATTCCAATTGCCTGGAGGAATTCAGTGGAAGGAAAGGAATTGTCGATGTTTCGGGTTGAAACCCTGAATCAGGACCAAATAGGAGTACTGTAAGATTAATGTAAATGGGTGTTTGATGGTAGTGTGGTCTCGTTGGGCTGAAGGGCCTCCTTCAGTGCCGTGTGATCTATGACCCTGTAAATGTATCTGTCATCTCTCTGCTACTCCTGCAAATGTAGGTACAAAACAAAACATTTGCTTAATATTCACAGACCTGAGTTCACAGACTGTGATATCTGTGGGAACCAAACTATTAGGTCAGTCATTCAATTTGGTTTATTTGTATGCAGTGACTTGAGTTACTGAGCTGGGTAAACTCATGCAAGCCTGGCCTGATGTAAGGCCCACCGCTAAGAGCAAGCCTGCTTTGCAGCTGAGTGAATTTACAACAAACTTGAAATCGTTTTTCAGGAAAAGTCTCCAGCTGAGGGCATTAGGACGAGTTGTACATTATTAGCTCTGCCCTGACTGCGAAGCAAGGTCATCTCTCAGAGTAAATTAAAAGCTATATTTAGGGTCCTCAGCAATCCCCCTTTCTCTCAAGCCTGGTGTCCACCCTGCTACCATTGCCTGAGATGGATTTCATACATATAATTTATACGAAACCATTCTCCACCAACTGTATTTTTCCTGAAGGAGTTAGCCTGCCTTTATCAGGAGAAGTTACCATTGTCTGTGCTCTATAAACCACTCACCCTTACATGAGAGGCAATTTATAGTGGCCAATTAGTCCACTAATCTGCACGTTTTGGGATTGTGGGAGGAAACCCGAGCACCCAGAGGAAATCCATGTGTTCACAGAACGAGCATGCAAACTCCACACAGACAGTACCCAAGGTCAGGTTTGAACCCAGGTCTCTGGTGCTGTGAGGCAGTGGCTGTACTGCCTGCGATACTGTGCCACCCCCCATTAGACATCTTGGTCAAACCTCCTGATCCTTATCATAATGGCCACTTTAAAGCCTGGAGATGTCAGACCAACTGGGTGTATCGCAGCATTGAAAGAGGCTGCAGAGGGTTGTAGACTCAGCCAGCTCCACCACAGGCACAGCCCTCCCCTCCATCAAGGATATCTTCAAGAGTCAGTGCCTCAAGAAGGCACATCCATCATTAAGGACCCTCACCACCCCGGACATGCCCTCTTCTCGTTCGTACCATCAGGGAGGAGGTACAGGAGCCTGAAGGCCCACACTCAATGATTCAGGAACAGGTTCTTCCCCTCCGCCATCTGATTTCTGAACGGTCCATGAACCCATGAACACCACCTCATTATTATTTATTTATTTTTGTAACTTATAGTAATTTTTATGTCTTGCACTGTACTGCACCAATGTTCTGGCCTATACGTGACTCGAGACCCACCAATGGGGTTAACATTTAGCAAGCCACCTTGATCAAGAAGGTATTAGGGATGGGCAATCAATGCTGGCTTTGCCAGGGACTCCCATGTCCCATTAATGAGTAAAATGCATAATATATAATGTATAATGCATTCAAGTGGTATCTCTGCAAGATAGGCAAATATCATATCACTTGGTTAGGAAGCCCACAAATGCATTATAGCTAATGGTCTCTTCTGATTTTCAGTGGATGACCATTGGCAGCCATCCTGGCCCTGAATTCCCTCCCTAATCCTCCCTGCTTCTCTCTTCCTATGGAGCACTCCTCAAAGTTCACCCTCTTGGGCAAGTGCAAAATCATCCACACAGTGGCAAAGTTTGTTGTCAAGAGTCTTTTGCTATGTTAAAGGCGCTTAATAAATAGTTATTGGAACAGAATGCTGCAAAGAGCAAACTATTGAACAGTCCTGACAGGGGCAGGGTTAGAATATTTGATCCCGGTCATTTTTTGCAAATGAAGTCTAGGAACCTTTTACTGCCACTCACACACTGTAATATGATCGTGGCATAGTCTCTCATTTGATGCATTTCTAACAATGCAATAGCCCAATGATGAAGCATTATGATAGATCATACTGGTGACAGGACATAAGAAGAAGAGTTGCCCAGAACCACAGTCATCCACAAGGTACGTTATAGTTTGGCAGCAGGAATGGAAGCTATTTTAACCAGGATGCTGCCTGGATCAGAGGGTATGTACTAGGAGGAGAGGTTGGACAAACTAGGGTTGTTTTCTCTGGTGTGGTGGAGACCTGATCAAAGTTTATAAAATTATGAGTAGACAGCCAGTATCTTTTTCCCAGGCTCGAAATATCTAATACTAGGGGGCATGCATTTAAGGTGAGGGGGGGTAAGTTCAAAGGAGATGTGCAGGGCACAGACAGTGGTGGGTGCCTGGAATGTGCTGCAGGGATGGTGTTGAAGGCAGATACGATAGAGGCGTTCAAGAGGCTCATAGATAGGCGCATGAATATGCAGAGAATGGAGGGATACGGACCATGTGCAGGCAAAAGGGATTAGGGGTCATCAGCTTAATTAGTTCAGCACAATATTGTGGGCTAAAGGGCCTGTTCCTTTGCTGCACTGTTCTATGTTCTACTGTATGTTCTATTGTTTAAGAGAAGGCCACTTCTTAGCTAAGCCATGGATGTGATATGGTGCAGAGAGAATAGCATAAAATGATTAAAACCTTTGAATATATCCTTTGAAGACTCTTGCTCTGTTACCCATAAATAAACTTTACGACCATTGTTAGTGAATGTTAGGTGCTTTTCTTTTAATAGTGTTTGGGAGATTGATTAAAATATTTATTTAATATATGCTTCTCTGCCACTCGTACATACTAACCTTATTGGTTAGGAGGGACACAATGATTTACAACGAGTTCTGTAACAGAATCAAGTTGGGTCTCTCTTATTGTTTCAATGACTTATTTCTCATTAATACGTTTTTAAAGTTATGAGGACTGTATTATTTAAGGGACAAAGCCAATAGATTTATATGGGTGGCCTCAAGCTGAAAAAGATTAGAAAACTCGAAGGGTTTTGATTTTTAAAAATAAAGTGTATTTTTTCTTTCAAATGATTGGATATTCTTGGTTAAGGTCTGCAGTGCATTTTGTCTTTCTCACCAGTAACGCAGTTATTGTAGATGTTTGACAATATTTTAACGCCACAGCACTATAAAGAAACAAAATGGTGTAGCGGTAGACAGTGAAAAATAACTATTGATTCTAATTAAACCGAAGTGTTAAATGCCTACTGCGGAAAATACAGATGCATGTATTTTGCCAACTCTTGGTAGATTTGAACAATTCTCAGGTAAAATATGCTCACATTTTGGACTCACCTTCTGTACCCACCATCCCACCGACCCACCCACGACCACGATCTATATCCTCTGTACATGTGACATTAAAGCTCACCTCAATGTGTATGATTTAATTTTCATTCAAGTATAGCAGGAGCTTTGATAATGAAATGCTCAAAGGCTCCCTCCTCATCCCCAGCACAAATAAAGCTTTCAGACACCTCAACAAGAAAAATGTCCCTTTGATGATTCTAGAGTCAGGCTGAAGGAGCAGTCACCGTGTTCAAACATCAAAAGGGATCTAGCTTCCATTACATCCTCTCCACACTCTACTCCAACACATAAATAAATATATAAAATGAATATCAAAGCTTAGGCCGACTGTTGTTGTAGAGAAAAGCAACTTGTGATTAGATTCTGTGAAACAACATATCTGCATATTACAAATAAATGGAAATAAGTTCAGCTGGGTTTCTGCAAAGTAACTGAATCAAAACAATAGCCTAGTTACATAATGCCCTTCATCTGAGTACATAATTTCAAGCAGTTCCTTCGTAGTACCAATAAACACAGTATTTATGTTGCAATTAGATTATTGGTTAAATCCAGGCAGGACAAAGAGACAGTCTGAAAGATGTAGACGCTATTGACTATTGGAAGATTAACAATGATGGCCAACACAATCTCACCCATTCTTTGTGATGGGATACACTGTGCTGTCAGACCAGTGGCTAAAGAGTAAAATCACTATTCAGATTTATTTGCAAGTTGACAAATACATTAAGGCAGTAAGGTACACAGAGTTACAGAAAGTCCAATAATTAAAACAATAAAGAAAGACTCAGCCTGTTAATCTCCAGCTGCTTCATTAGTGACCGTCCTCGAGTTAAAAGGTCAGGAATGGGACGGGAGGGGTTGGGTTTGGTTACAGATGGTCTCACTGAGCCAAGTTCCATCATCTCTCCTTGGTTGATGAAACAACCCACAACATGGAGATCAGGGCATGAAGATAATGCAGACTGCCACCGACGATGGAGATATTTGTGGTCTGCAGTTGGAAGATAATCGCAACCTCAAATAATAGGGTCATCTCTCCTTGACCTACACTGAGTCCACCGTGATTAACAGAAGGCCAGCATCTTTGATCTGAAGCTAAAATGGGCCAGCCATGTTCATGCTACTGATGTGATAACACCTCAAAAGTGTGTGATGTATGACACAAAACCTGAACCCATGAAACACAAGAACACAACTAAGTAGGAGAAGGAGAAGACCACTTGGCCCCTCAAGCCTGCCCCACCATTCAAGACCATGGCTGATCTATCGTGGGCTCCTCTTCTGTGCCAGTTACACATAACCATCAATTCATCAATCTTTCAAATACGTGTATCGCCACCTTAAGTACTTGTAATGATCTGGCCTCCACCACCCACTGGGGCAGAGAATTCCAGAGATTCCCTACCCTCTGAGTGAAGAAGTTTCGATGTACCTCTGTTGTAAATGACTGGCCCCTTATTTTGTAAATATGTTTTCTTGTTTGAGACTCTCTTTTCACAATGATGGTTCGATTGACCCCAACGATACCCAAGAAACTCAATGCCATCCATGCCTGAGAAGTTGGTGCCTTTGTCCTTGTGTTCCATGTCAACTTTTCCCAATATGACCCTGGCTGTGGTCATGCACAATGGTCTAAATTGTGATGTTGGCTGACCAACAGGTCTATCAAGGAGGCCCAAAGTTATGCAGCACAGAATCAGGCTCTTTGGTCCTCTTACCCCTCTCTGACCACCAAACACTGATTTACATCAATCCCATTTTCCTCTCCCCACATTCCCATCAACTCCCCAAAGATTCCATCACTCACCTACACACCGGGGACAATTTACTGTGGCCAATTAACTTACCAACCTGCTCATAGAGTCATAGAGTAATACAGCATGGAAACAGGCTCAACTTGTCCATGCTGACCATAGTTCTCACCAAGCTGGTCCCATTTGCCCGTGTTTGGCCCATAACCCTCCTAACCCCTCCTATCCATGTACTTATCCAAATGTCTTTTAAATGTTGTCATTATACCTGCCTCAAACCACTTTCTCTGGCAGCTCGTTCCATATACAGGAGAAACAAAGGGCTGCAGATGCTGGAATCTAGATAAAAAACACAGTGATGCTGGAGAAACTCAGCAGGCCAGGCAGCATCCGTGGAGGAAAGCAGGCGGTCAACATTTCAGGTCAGGACCCTTCTTCAGGACTGACGGTCAATGTTTCGGGTGAGAACTCTTCTTCAGGACCCTGAGTCCTGAAGAAGGGTCCTGACTGAAACATTGACTGTCTGCTTTTCTCCATGGATGTTGCCTGGCCAGCTGAGTTCCTCCAGCATCATCATGTTTTTCATTGACGTAGACTTCTTGACCCTCTACGTCAAGAAGTTGCCCCTCAGGTCCCTTTTAAATCTTTCTATTCTCACCTTAAACCTATGCCCTAGTTTTTAGTTCCCCTACTTTGGGGTATGAGAGGAAACTGGAGCATCCAAGGTAACCGATGTGGTCACAGGGAGAACATGCAAATTCTGTGCCAACAGCGCCCAAGTTGAGGATTGAACCTGGGTTGCTGGATCTGTGAGGCAGCAGTTCTAACAAGCTGCACCACTTGTACCACAGAGTATCACTGCCAAACTTCAGAGAGTATTCTGGACTTCTGCAATTGTGCCCTGCAGCACAGAAATTGGGAATGTGCCTGAGGTCAAGTACAGACACACTGGGTTTCTTGCCTCACTCTGGAGTGTTCAGTAAGCTGCTGAGCTGAGGGATAGGATACACTTTGCATCGGTTACAGCTGGCATATGATGCATAGTCCTATTAACTTCAATGGGCTTGCCGATCCAATTAAAAAGTTATGTTTTAGTGAGTTTTTCGATGATACAGTATGTCTTTAATAAATTAGCAGCTGTTTAAAATGTTTAAAACAAAATTATTACTTAAAAAACACACAAAGCACTGGAGCAGCTCAGCAGGTCAGGCAGCATCTGTGGACGGAAGTGGACAGCTGACGTTTCAGGTCAGAACCCTTCATCTGGACTGGATAGAAAGAGGGAAGACAGCCGGTATAAAAAGGCGGGGGGAAGGGGTGGAGCAAGAGCCGGCAGGTGATAGGTGGATCCAGGTGAAGGGGGTGATAGGCAGGTGAGGAGAATGGTGTCAGAAGCTGGGAGGTGATAGGTGGAAGGGCTGAAGTTGATGATGGAATCCAATAGGAGAGGACGGTGGATCTAAGACTTGCTCCATCTCTTCCCCTCACCTCTTTATACTGGCTATCTCTCCTCTTTCTTTCAGACCAGATGAAGGATCTTGACTCGAAACATCGACTGTCCATTTCTCTCCACAGATGCTGCCTGACCTGCTGAGTTCCTCCAGTGCTTTGTGTGTTGCTCTGGATTCCGGCATCTGCAGTCTTGTGTATTCTCCTTATTACTTGAAAAAATGTTCAATAATGCTTTAATTTATTAATTGTTTTTGTAACGGTTTTCAAGTGCCCCTCTGGTTGTGAGTGATATTTAGAAACAATCAATGGGCTTTTAACAGCAGTGAGTTGTCAGAAAACCGTCAGAGAGGTCCACGGATGGGGCTCAGGTTGCACTAACTGAGGCCTCGTCACTGACGTCGACGGTTCCGCCTCACAGGATAGCATGGTGTCAAAGCCTTGAGGTCATTAGGAGGCCCTGTGTCAGGTTAGTGTGGCTTTAGGGTTAACATGTTTGAGGGTGTTGTAGGGTGATTGAGAGGAGAAAACTGAATCCAGAACAATCCCACCCACTGTCCAGGAAACACTGCATTGCCTCACTAATGTGATTTTGACAGTAATTTAATCTGGACGTTATTTGACCTTAATTTGGGCATTCAACATTGTTCTTTTCCAGTTCTGACAAAGGGTTTTCCTGAAACATTACCTCGGCTTCTTTTTCCACAGAAGCTGCCTGGTGTGCTGAGAGTTTCCAGCACTTTCTGCCTACACGGTACTTTTATTCTCTGTCAGAATTCTGTTGCGGCTTCTAAAACAGGTGGTTGCAGAGGTATACGGATGCGTTGGTTGTCATTTTCTGAAATTCGCTGGATTCCGCAAAAGTTCCAGCAATTTGGGGATTGAACACCAGAAAGGAGGGAAAGGAAATTATAGTTGGTCTAACATCAGTTGGCAGGAAATACTGGAATCCGTCGCTGAGAACATAATAACAGAGCATTTAGACAAAACACAATGTGATTTATGAAAGGGAATTCGTGCTAAATAAATTTATTAGCTTTCTTTCAAAGTACAACCAACAGGATAGTTTAAGGGGAGCCAACTGTCATGGTATGTTTTCACTTCAAATGGCATTCAATAATGAGAAACATAAAATGTTCAAGATAAGACATAATATTCGGGGTAACATATAAAGGACTGGGTAACAGAAAGAAACAAAGGGTAAGATAAAGTGCAAAGAAAACAAACTGCTGAAGGAACTCAGTGGGTCAGGCAGCATCTGTGGAGGGAAATGGACAGTCAATTGACAATCCGTTTCCCTCCACAAATGCGACCTAGCCTGCTGAATTTCTCCAGCTGGTTGTTTTTGGCTCCAGATTCCAACATCTGCAGTCTCTTGTGAGATAAATAGGTTATATTCAAACTGGTGAGCAATTACTCATTGAAATGCCTTAGGGATTGGTGCCTAATGTCATTGTACGGACAGCATCACCAAAGAACAACAACCGATCGAGATGAAGACTTCATCCCAATACTTTTCCTTCTCCACCAACCATCCCAATACCCAAGGACACAGTTTCCCCACCCGCTCTTAACGCAACTGATGAGGAATAAGTCTTTGTGTCACCCACCTCACAATGAAATTTAAAATTAAATTTGGCAGAAGGAATTAATGTTCTCCCTTCAGAAAGTCTTTCCTGCAGCTTTTGATCAGGAAGGACCACTAAATTCAGATCCCTGTTTCTCATGTCATTGGCAATACTTACACTTAGTTGTGCCTTTGAAGTCAGCTGACAAACCTTGTGAGGTCGGGTGGTAAACTCAAGGTGTTCAGCCTTCCCGCCAACATCTACATAGAACACTACAGCACAGTACAGGCCCTTCAGCGCACAATGTGGTGCCGACATTTTATCCTGCTCTAATATCTATCTAACCCTTCCCTCCCACATGGCCCTTCATTTCTCTATCATTCATGTGGCTACCTAAGCGTCTCTTAAATGTCCCTAATGTATCTGCCCCTACAGCCTCTGCCGGCAGTGTGTTCCACACATCCACCGATCTCTGTGTAAAAAACTTACATCTGACATCCCCCTTATACTTCCCTCCAATCACCTTTAAATTATGCCCTCTTGTGTCAGCCATTTTAGCCCTGGGAAGAAGTCTCTGACTGTTCACTCAATCTATGCCTCTTATCATCTTGTACACGTCTATCAAGTCACCTCTCATCCTCCCTCGCTCACTCATCCTATCCTCATGAGACATGCTCTCCAATCCAGGCAGCATCCTGGTAAATATCCTCTGCACCCTCTCTAAAGCTTCCACATCCTTCCTATAATGAGGTGACCAGAACTGAACACAATACTCCAAATGTGGTCCAACCAGAGTTTTATTGAGCTGCAACATTAACTCGCGGCTCTTGAACTCAATCCCCCAACTAATGAAGGCCAACACACCATACATCTTCTTAACAACCCTATCAACCTGCATGGCAACCTTGAGGGATCTATGGATGTGGACCCCAAGATCCCTCTATTTCTCCACACTGCCAAGAGTCCTGCCATTAACCTTGTATTCTGCCTTCAAATTTGATCTTCCAAAGTTTATCACTTCACACTTTTCTGGGTTGAACTCCATCTGCCACTTCTCAGCCCAAGTCTGCATCCTACATAGAACATAGAACAGTACAGCACAGGAACAGGCCCTTCAGCCCACGATGTCTGTGCTGACCATGATGCCAAATTAATCCCACCTGTCATGTACCTGTCCAAATGCCTCTTAAACGTTGCTATCATATTTGATTCTATCATCTCCCCTGGCAGCATGTTCCAAGCACCTACCACTCTCTGTGTAAAACTACTTGCCTCATAAATCTCCTTTAAGCTTTCCCCCCTCTCGCCTTAAAGCTATGTCTGCTAGTATTTGACATTTCCAAATAGCTTTTGTGGTTCAGCAATCAAGAGTTATTTAATTCAACTGTTGCCTGGTAACTCAGATAGATTAATGTTTCAGACAGCCAGACAGGAGCGACACAGTGGCGCAGCTAGTAGAGCCACTGCCTTATAGTACCAGAGACCCCAGTTCAGTTCTGACCTTGGGTCTTGTTTGTGTGGAGTTTGCATGTTTTCTGTGGGTTTCCCTGGGTGTTCTGATCTCCTCCCACTTCCCAAAGATATGTGGATTGTTTGATTAAATGGTCATGCTAAATTGCCCCCAATGTGTGTAAGTGAGTGGTAGTATCTGGGGAGTGTTGATGGGAATTTAAAAAAATGGGATTAATATCGGAGTAGTGTAAATGGGTGGTTACTGGTCAGTGTAGACTTGGTGGGCCAGCTTCTGCACAGTAAGAGTCCATGAAAATCTCTCTCTGACCCAACCATTGAAAAACTTTTGTCAATTAATTTCTTCACAATTAATTTGAAACAAAGAAAATCCATTAAGATGGATAAATCCACTTTATCATTATCTATAAGTAGGACTAACATTTGAGTTAAAAAGTCATGGGTTCAACAGAGACTGCTAGAGATATTCAGCAGGTCAGGTAGCATCTGTAGGGAGATATTTTAGATCCCTTCATCCAATGACAGGTTATTAACTCAGTGTCACTCCCTACAGATGCTGCCTGACCTGCTGAGTATTTCCAGCATTTCCCCATGTTTGGAGACACAAGACACCGATGACAAGGATCCCCACCATCCAGGCCACGCCATCTTCTCGCTGCTACCATCGGGCAGGAGGTACAGAAGCCTGAAGCCCCACACCATCGGGTTCAGGAACAACTACTTTCCTACAGCCATCAGGTTCTTGAACCAACCTGCACAACCCTAACCCTACCTCAGCAACGGAACACTATGGACCACCTCTTGCACTGCTGTGGACTTGTCTTCAGTTATGTCTTCGGTTTTTTTTGCACTGTCTTACTTTTGCACAGTCTTTTTATTTTCTCACTGTATGGTGTAATTTTATGTATAATTTATATTTTATGCATTGTCTGTACCTACCTGCCTGTGATGCTGCTGCAAGTTTTTCATTGTACCTGTACCTCACTGTACTTGTACTTATGACTATAAACTTGACTTGACTTGACGACTTGAACATGGCTCCAACCCTCCCTGTCACCTCTTTATACTGACTATCTCCCCTCTTTCAGTCCAGAATCACGTAGATGCCACAGCCAAGAAAGCTCACCAGTGCCTCTACTTCCTCAAGAGGCTAAAGAAATTCAGTATGTCCCCTTTGACACTCACAAACTTTTATCGATGCACAATAGAAAGCATCCTATACTGAATTTCTTGTGCATTTATAAAATTTACAAATAAATAAACTAATGAATTTGATTCAACTTTAGAGCTAAATGTTCCAAATATTAATCTGGAATGGTGCTTAAATTCCTGAGGCAAAAGATGTGTCCATGTTTTAGTCCAAGTATTTCAAGAAAAGTCAAATAACCTCTTGAGATCCCTGAATTATCAGTGAGATTTTATCTCTGTTGGATGCAGCTCTCTGAAGCACACTTTGAACCCGATAGTTCAGTGAAGATTAGGGAACTTCAATGTGTTCTGTAGTGTCCGTTAACAAGGATAGAGAACTTCACAGTGGGAAATATGAGAATCGAATGAATCAAAGGCAAGGATGATGAGAAATGCCAGCGAGATGGTAGTTAACCGGAGCCTGGGGAGATTGAAAGGTATGCAAGCTGAATTCAAAGGCTTCCACAGATCATGTGGATTTGCTAAGGGTGCATCCAAATCACAAATATTTACCTGAAAGAAAGAGCATTGCCAGAAAAAATGATATCACATCACAACATGATCAAACTTGCATCTTGTGAGAGAAAAAGTCTCAACAGGAAATTTATCTGCCGATAAATTTCGCAGTTTATCTGCAAATAGTGAAAGGCCTGGATAGAGTGGACATGGAGGGGATGTTTCCTTAAGGTTCACTTGCAAGTTGAGCCGGCAGTAAAGAAGACAAATGCAATGTTAGCATTTATTTTGAGAGCACTAGAAAATAAAAGCGAGGATGTACTGCTGAGGCTTTATAAGGCATTGGTCACACTGCATTTGGAATACTATGAGAAATTTTGGACCCTGTATCAAAGGAAGGATGTGCTGGCCCTGGAGAAGGTCCAGAGGAGGTTCACAACAATGATCCCAGGAATGAAAGGCTTAACCTATGAGGAGCATTTGATGTCTCTGAGCCTGTACTGAGTTCAGAAGGGTGAGGGGAGATCTCATCGAAACCTACCGAATACTGAAAGGCCTGTATAGAGTGGGCATGAAGAGGATGTTTCCATTAGTAGGATCTGAGGGCACAGTCTCAGAATAAAGGGACATCATCTCAGTTTTAGAGCAGGAATTTCTTCAGCCAGATGGTGGTGAATCTGTGGAATTCGTTGCCACAGGGGGCTGTGGAGGCCAAGTTATTGGGTGTACATAAGGCAGAGATTGCCAGGTTCTTGATCATAAGGGGGTTAAGGGTTACGGGGAGAAGGCAGGAGAATGAGGTTGAAAAGAAGTAATTAGCCATGATTGAATGGCTGAGAAGACTCGATGGGCCAAATGGCCGAATTCTGCCCCTATATCTTATGGTTTTTATCAAAGTTGGCTTGTGATTTATATAAAGGAGAACTGAGTGAAGGTTTGCTTGAAGAGGTCGCTTTTGAGGAGCACCTTGTAGGACCGTAGAGAGCAAGAGAAGTATGGAGTTGTGGAGGGGCATGAAGATCTCCGAGGACAGCTTCTAATGCTTTAAGCAAAGCCGAGAGGAAGGGTCTCCCGGATATAGTTGGGTGTCGTCGAGCTGGGATCATATGTCCATGGTCTGGGGAGAGGCCACTGCTCCATTTTGTGGCTCCATATTTCAGTGGACTTGGAACAGATATTGCCCTCAGGAGTTCTGCCCCTGGACTGTTCCTCTTACCCCTCTGCCCAGCTCAGGTCCTTGCTGTTATCGCTTAGCTTCCCCTGGACATAGACTCACCGCCCTTAGCAAAAAATCAAACAGCAGTGAGTTTTAACTCTTCTATAAAAAGCCAGCCTGACTCTGATCCACTCCAACCTGAACATGAGGACTTACAATTCCTATTTTCAAGCCAACCTGACCCAGCCCAACTGGAGCCCAACACACAGAGCCATGTCTCTCAGGCTGGGGTCAGCTGGTCAAGTTCTACCTGGGCTTTCGGCTTCTGTTGGACATTTCACTGGAGCACTCATTGCACGTTGACCCAAGTTCCAGTCCCCTGCTTTTAATGACATCGTCTGTTAAAAGAGTTCTCTCACAGGTCAGAACTGGAGTGGATGAAAGCCGTCCTCAGCCAGGAGGGCTGCAGAAAAGGAAGATGGAGGAGGAGGAGGAAGAGAAATATGGAGGAGGAGGAAGAAGGAGGACAAGAGGATGAAGAGGAGGAAGATGAAGGAGGAGGAGGAAGATGAAGGAGGAGGAAGAAGGAAATGAAGAAGAAACAAGACCACTTGCTTGGCTGCAGCCCACCAGCACTGGCCCCACGTACAATGCTGCCTGGACACAGGTCGAGCCATTCCCTTTACCCAGCCGAAGTCCACAGCACTGACAATTTGCAATCTGAAACTTGTCAGGTTGCTCTGAATTTTTCAGGAACCCAGTGTTTATCTCCTGCTGTCAACAACCCAGGAGAAAATCAGTGGTTATCAGAAGCAGCCGGTGTATGTGGCTCTGGACTTTGGCAGAGACTGACAAGGTAAGTGAGAGACAAGGCTCTCTTCCCACAGAGGAGATCTGGGACTGCATCTGTTCTTGCTCAGGGCTTCCCGACCACACTTCACGTGGCATCTCTGGCAAAAGAGCGGAGTAAGAAACCATTCATTCCATTGAACTCATGCTGGCTCCTTGAAAGAGATTGCCAATGAAATATCTCAGGGTTGGATTGATGAAGAGTTGGAGGAAATTCTGGAGTCCTTCTCATTGTCTTTAGGAAATATTTTGTAAAAAGCTTCAATAAATGTTTGGGTTGGGACAAAAATGGTGGAGGATCAGCATGGTCCTTGAGATAATGACACTTCACGTCCCATGCCTCCCTACGTGTTTATGTAACTTGTAAACAATGAGTAAATATTACATGAGATGGCTGCACTTAAGAGGAGCAGAATATTAGATCCCTTCTGTAATGGCAGTGTAAATTTATTTGAGCTATGGGCATTTTTGGCAAGTGCCCTTGAGAAGTTGGCGGTGAGTAGCCTTCTTGAAACACTACAGTCCTTTTGGGGATGGGGCTTCCAGAATGTTGTTGTGCAGGTTCAGGGTTTAAATCCAGTAACAGTAAAGGAACAATAATATATTTCTATCAGGATGGTGTAGGTAGGTAGTCCCTGTCCTTCTTAGCTGCCCTTGTCCACCTCAGTGTTAAATTTCACAGAGTCTCAGTGTAGCATTGGTGTGTTGCGCACTGCATTCAGTAGATGATGCACATTGCAGCTATAATGCAATGATGTTAGTCATTTGAATATTGAGGGTATTGCCAATCAAGTGGGCTGCTCTGGAGTTCTGGATTGGTGGACAGGCTTTGTGAGTCATTCACCTCAGGGTACACAGTGTCAGACTGAATGACATTGCCTTTCTAGAACATTGATTGTCTATATTCTGTTCGATTTTAGAATGGCTCCAAAACAAAAAAATAAGAAACTACCGGAGGAACTCAGCAGGTCAGGCAGCACCTGTAGAGGGAAATGGACAGTCGATGTTTCAGGTTGAGACCCTTCATTAGGACTGCTCTTGTAGATTGGGAGGCAAGAAATGTAACCCTCACAGAAGGAGAGAGAGAAAAATAACAGGGGAAGTCACGGAATCTTGGCAAGATGACAATTAGAAAATCGTAATGTGGTCCAGTAATTTCAAAACAGTTTAACGAGAATGGAAGTCTTCTTGATAAACCATTGAGGTCATTAAAAGCAGACAGGAGGAAGTCAGCTGATGTAGTTAAATTTTCAAAATGGGTTTTGATAAGATGCCATCCAAGTGGTTCTAACATAAAGTTGTTAATGGGGTGAAGGGTACTGTACTATTTTGGATTTATGATTGTTTTATGGATGGGTGGCAGACGGTAGGAATAAACTTAACTCTGCCCACCCCACCTCCCTTATTTGATTCCATGCTCCACTTTCCATCATCTGCAGTCCCTTGTTGTCTCCACCTCGCACTCACTGCAGGTTCTGTTGGTCCTTCCCAGGCTGAGATGCAACCTGTCAGTATACCTTCTGTAGCGCATCTGTAGAAGTTTGAGAGAATGCTCGTGGACAAGTTGAATCTTCTCAGATTCAGCCTAAGGAAGTACAGCTTTTACAGTGCCTCTCAAAACCTTCTTTGACTGAACTTTTGATCTGAAATCCAGGTGTGTGGCAGTCTTTGCTTTGTAACCCTCCTGAATGATACTTTGGGATGTCTATGCTATGGTAAAGGCACTATATGAATGGAGGTTGTTGCTGTTGAGATTGTGGGTGGAGGGTTGCCAATCAATTAACTGTCCCCTTGAGCCCTGTCAGCCCCTGTCCAAGGCATGGAGTGGAATGACTTGACTGGTAGGGTCAATCTGCTTGCTGCTACATGCCTTCCATTGACTGATCATAGGGTGAAGTGATTGTGTCAAAGTCTTTAGGCCAGATTGTCAGAGTTTCCTGTCTTCTATGAATAGTATCTACAGGGAAATATAGTCTGAGCTCTTAAAAAAAGATTCGAAAGAAGATTTCTTTTCCGATGTGTACTACATCACTGTCAGATACTCACATGAAGTTATAGTTATTCTGTTCAAAATGAAGATTGAAAAATATGTCACAATGTTTCATTGTGCTGTGCTGAATCACTGCTCTTTCTTTAAGTTCCTTCTTCCTCACTGAATGTGGCTATTGTTCTTAAGTGGGAATGGTCAATATATACTTTAGGTGCAAACGTGTCTCTGAAGATACGAATATCACTCCTGAAGGATGTGACGGCTACTTATACTAAGATCACTTTGGGAAGTGGCTGATTGGACGACACTGGATAGAGCTGCTGCCTCACAGCTCCATGACCCGGGTTTGATCCTGGCCTCTGGTGCTGTGTGGAGTTTGCACCTTCTCCCCGTGACCGTGAGGGTTTCCTCCGGACGCTCCGGTTTCCTCCCACATCCCAAAGATGTTCTGGTGGGTTAATTGGACACTGTAAATTATCTTGAATGAAGATGGGAGGCAGGAGAGTTGGGGGGCAGCGGTGGGGGGGGGGAGGACTGATAATCACATGAGAGGGAACAGGATGCAGGGAGTTACACGGGGAACGTGGCAGATAGGAAGGCCAGTATAGATTTCATGGACTGAATGGCTTCCTTCTGTGTTATAAGGAATTATGAGGATATTTCCCTCTACTGTACTGATTAACTGTAGACTGAGGGGATGTTTAACTGAGGTTTATAAAATTATCAGGGAACAAGATGGAAAGGGTTATTTCTCTAAGCTGAAGGGGCAAGAATCAGAGAAGATGGGAGGATCAGTGGTGAGATGAAGTTAATGGATTCAGAAACTCATACCTTGTTGAAACTGTGCCCAGATGTGTACTTGAAGAGCCGTGACCTGCAGGGCTGCAGACCTAGTGCTGGGGGTAGGATCAGGCTGAGTAGTCTACCCTGGTAGGTCAAATGGGCTCCTTCTGTGTCATAAGGTTTTTATGACTCTGTGAAAGGACATTGGTGTAGGACTTCCATATCACTCCCATATCACTGGGACAAGGAAGACGGTGTAAGTGGAGGATCTTCTCTGTTTTGTTTCTTTTTTCTTGAAGTTGTTGTTCCCTGTCCCCACCACAGGCTCACAGGCATTGCCCTGCTCTCTCCACCTCCTCCCACCTCCCCACCCGCACATTAAAACACACTTTTCTCACTTTTCCTGATCTGTTGAGTTTTAGATTTCCAGCATCTACAGGTCTTTGCTCCACTTTCCCTCCAACAGAGAAGGAGGCCATTCGACCATTAAGTCTATGCTGGCTCTCAGAGAACTCCCTTCATTCCCATTCCCCCACGACCAACTCCCTCTCATGTCAGATTCTACCACTTGCCTACACACCAGGGGCAATTTACATACAGAGACACATGAAAATGCAGAGAAAGGAGGGATATGGACTTGTGCAGGCTGGACGAGTTTAGTAGGCTTTTAATTACTAGGTTAATTAGTTCAGCACAACTAATTAATGGGTTTGTTCCTGTGCGAAACTGTTCTATGTTCTATGTTGTTCTACATCAATTGTAGAATGCTCAAGAGGTCTGTTCAGGAATCTTATAAATAAAAGACCATCCTCTACACAAAGTGCCATATCAATTCCCTTCTCCCTTCTCCCTGCACACCACCCCTCTTCTAAAGTTCTGTTGATTATAACCCATCAATTGTTGTTCTACCTCCCAGCTCGCACATCTTTGGGATGAGGGAGGAAACCAGAGCACCCAGAGGAAACCCACGCGGTCACAGGGAGAACATGCAGACTCCACGCAGACAGCACCTGAGGCCAGGATTGAACCCAGCTCACTGAACCTGTGAGGCTGTGCCAACGCACCATCCCGTGAGCCAATGAGAAAGATTCGGAGAGGAACAGTTCTCTAAACGGTTATTTTCCTAAATTGCCTTTAAGTTATTTCTATCCTCAGCCTTGTTCCACTTTCTCAGAACGTTACATGGGTTGATATTGGGGCTTGAGGAAGAGGGGTGAGAGGGTGTACAGGGGTTTGAGCTCACCCAGGTTTAATGAATGAAGAGAACTCCTTTGCCCTTGTATGATATAGGGATATGTACTGGGATTGGTGTTGGTTTATCATTGTCACTTGTACCGAGGTCCAGTGAAAAACTTGTCTTGCAAACCGATCGTACAGGGCAATTCATTACACAGTGCAGTTACATTGAGTTAGTACAGGTGCACTGAGGTAGTACAAGTAAAAACAATAACAGTACAGAGTAAAGTGTCACAGCTACAGAGAAGTGTAGTGCAATAAGGTGCAAGGTCACAAGGTAGATCGTGAGTTCAGAGTCCATCTCATCGTATAAGGGAACCGTTCAATAGTCTTATCACAGTGGGGTAGAAGCTGTCCTTGAGCCTGGTGGTACGTGCCCTCAGGCTCCTGTATCTTCTACCTGATGGAAGAGGAGAGAAGAGAGGATGACCCGGGTGGGTGGGGTCTTTGGTTATGCTGGCTGCTTCGCCAAGAGAGCGAGAGGTAAAGACAGAGTCCAGGGAGGGGAGGCTGGTTTCCGTGACGCACTGGGCTGTGTCCACAGCTCTCTGAAGTTTCTTGCGGTCCTGGACAGAGCGGTTTTCATACCAAGCCGTGATGCATCTAGATATGATGCTTTCTATGGTGCATCGATAAAAGTTGGTGAGAGTCAAAGGGGACAAACCAAATTTCTTTAGCCTCCTGAGGAAGTAGAAGCGCTGGTGAGCTTTCTTGGCCATGGCATCTACGTGATTTGACCAGGCTATTGGTGATTCAGTTCACCAAGGGTTGAGCTTCACTCCTATTTTGTTATCACAGGTTCTGGAGCATCAAAATGGGTCACTTTGGAGGCTTGGTAACCTTCATAATGGTCATAGCAGCACCACTCTTTAATAATGAATGTTGACCTCTGTTGTACTGGGAAATTGCTCACCAGACAGATTTCAAAGAATAAGCTGTAAGTCAACGGTTTCAATTGGCTTGTTCTCCTCAGGTCCCTGTCTGGCCCCTATTACTATTCTCTCACTGTTTCTTTCACCGTTTGATCCACTACTTTGCTTTTTTTGGTACATTTTAGCTTTCAAAAATCATTGTCTGACCCAAAAAAGAAACCCTGGGCAACTCAACAGGCTGAAGCAATTGATATTCCATCAAAACTCACAAGAAATTGTGAATAATTGGTAATTGGTTTATTATTGTCACATGTACCGAGATACAGTGAAAAGCTTTTGTTTGCGTGCCATGCAGACAGATCATTCCATGCATAAGTACATTGAAGTAGTACAAAAGGAAAACAATAACAGAATGCAGAATATAGTGTTGCAGTTACAGAGAAAGTGCAGTGCAGGCAGACAAATAAAGTGCAAGGGCCACGACAAGGTAGATTGAGAGATTAAAAGTTCATCTTTATTCGTATAAGAGGTCCATTCAAGAATCTTATAAATAAAAGACCATCCTCTACACAAAGTCCCATATCAACTCACTTCCCCCTTTTCCCGGCACACCACCCCTCCTCTAAAGTTCTGTCCATTATAATCCACAAACAGACTCTACAAACTTCTGCTAATGTTGGATGGCAACTCTGCTTTGTGGTTAGATCTCTTGCCTATGAGTCAGAAGGTTATAAGTTAAACCAGCATTGGGGGGGCAGAGGAGCAGGTTTGATGTGTGAGCCCCACTGTTGTGAATGAACCTCCAAAATAATGTGTCCGAATGTCTCCAAGACAATGTGACAATGCATCCGCAAGGACGTCACACCCCAAATATTACAGGGGAGGGTGGTAGAGCCAGGTTACACATTGTGCCTAAGAGAGATTTAGAGTCAAACAGCACAGAACCATGTCCCACTGAATCCATACTGACCATTGTGCCCATTTAAGCTCATCCTGCACAAATGCCATTCTTTTACTTTGCTCTACATTCCCATCAACTGCTCCCAGATTCTACCACTTATCTACACACTGGGGGCAAGTTAAAGGAGCAAATTAACTTGTCGACCCACGCGTTGTTGCTATGTAGGAGGAAATTGGAGGAAACCCACATGGTGACAGGGAGAACGTGCAGACTCCACACAGACAACTCTGGAGGTCAGGATCGAACCTGGATCTCTGGTGCTCTACTGGGTGTGCCACTGTTTACGTTAACATCCCAACATTGAATCGCTATCTGCCTTATCAGCTCTATTGCGTAGGCTATGTCATTTGCATGCCTGATACCAGACTCCTGAAACAGACACACCCTGTTCTGAGCTCTGTCACAGGAAGAGATTACCAGTGGACAGATTCAAGGACATGCTCAAAGTCTCCCTGAAGAAATGCAACATCCTGACTAACTCTTGGGAATCCCTGCTCTGTTACTGCTTAAGAAAAGAGGAAGCATTCAGGATGGTATTGAAACCTCAAGACCATGCATGGGGATGACCCAGAGTCCCTGGATAAGCAATGAGCCGAACACCTCATACACAACCCACTACACTCTACTGTTAGGAATCTCCTGCTCCATCTGTGGAAGAGTCTGGCATTCCAACATTGTCCTCATAAATGACAAAACTGGAATGGAAGTAAGTCATCTTCGATCTTGAGGGACTGCCTAAGAGAGAAGAGACTGTTCAGAATCAGAATCAGAATCAGGTTTATTATCACTGACTTATATGACATGAAATGTGTGGTTTTGTGGCAGCAGTACAGTGCAAAGACATAAATTTACTATAAGTTGTAAAAATAAATAAATAGTGCAAAAAAAAAGGAATAACAAGGTGGTGTTCATGGGTTCATGGACCATTCAGAAATCTGATGGCGGACGGAAGAAGCTGTTTCTGAATCGGTGAGTGTGGGTTTTCAGGCTCCTGTACCTCCTCCCCGATGGTAGTAACGAGGAGAGGGCACGTCCTGGGTGATGAGGGTCCTTAGTGATGGATGCCGTCTTCTTGACACCACCTCTTGAAGATGTCAAGGGCATTAGGGATGGTGTTAAAAGCTGACCTTACCAGCAATGCCCTGTGAATATATTTTAAAAATTCAAAGCCATTTTGTCCAGTCTCATCACCACCATCCTGTGTAATTGCTTTAACCATTGTCTATTTTTGTTTAGATGCTGCTGACATCTCGTTATCATTGATAGGTAGTGATGGTGTTTCTAAATGCAAACAGGTCACGGAATACATTATGGATTACCGTGCTGTTGTCCAGGAAACACCTCAGGTCTTTGGTGTTGTGGTTGAGGAGGCCAGCATTCTCTGAGCTTTTTTGCTGAATTCCTTTTTGCTATCTCTGGGCTCTGCATGAGGATGGCTTCATAGAGCCATAGAGAGACACAGCACCCAAACAGGCCCTTCGGCCCACCGAGTCCATGCTGACCATCCAGCACCCAGTTACACTAATCCCACTCTAATCCCATTTTCTATTCTCCCCACATTCCCATCAACTCCCCCTGGATTCTACCCCTCAGTTACACATTAGGGACAATTTATAATGGTCAATTAACCTACCAATCCAAAGTTTCTAGGATGTGGGAGGAAACCAGAGCACCTGGAGGAAACCCACACGGTCACAGGGAGAAAGTGTAAAACTCCACACAGGCAGCACCTGAGGTCGGGACCGAACCCGGGTCTCTGGCGCAGTGGGGCAGTGACTCTACCAGCTGAGCTACTGTGCCTTGTCCGCTTGCTAATGAACGGCATGCCTCTTCTTCCCAACTCCCTTCTCGCACTTCCACAGTGATATCTCATTTCTGCTGGCATCCACCTCCGAAGTTCCGATTTCCACAACAACGAAATTAAAAAGAGA
This sequence comes from Pristis pectinata, assembly GCF_009764475.1. NCBI lineage: Eukaryota > Metazoa > Chordata > Chondrichthyes > Rhinopristiformes > Pristidae > Pristis > Pristis pectinata. The sequence goes on along the minus strand of NC_067436.1, from coordinate 13,473,553 downwards.
AAAGGACGTGAAGCAATTTACGTCACTGAGATTGGCCGCTACTGGATTGCAGTGAAGTTTAGCTCAACGCCTGGCTCTATTATTTGTCATATTTACATCAGCATGTGTGGAAGGGAATTTCAGATGATTTTCATCTGTCAGATATGTTTTGGGAAGATATATTTAATTAAATACAATTCAATTAAACATCTGTGCCATGTTCTCTCTCCCGAGACCTGATTCCAGACCCAGTCTCAAAATAACTGATAACAGACTAGATTTTCGAATGTAAACTAGAGATAAGAAATAAAATGAAGCGCCACTGTGTCTAAAGTTCAGTGTACAAATATTATATTAATTCAAGAACTGAGAGCGCCTGATTGGGTTGGAGTGGAGGACTTAGTACTGCTTGATAATGGAATATTTTCGAGTTGAATCTGATGATAATATCAAGTACTCCCACACCAGTTGTGGATGTGATCTTCAGACACCTCCCTCCAACTACTGAAGCAATAGGCGCTGTAATCTCTGGCTTCAGGTGAGTATCATAGAATATAGAACATAGAACAGTACAGCACAATACAGGCCCTTCAGCCCACAATGTTGTGCCAACCTCTAAACCTCACCTAAGACTATTTAACCCCTTCCTCCCACGTATCCCTCTATTTCAAATTCCTCCATATGCCTCTCTAGCAATCTCTTGAAATTGACCAACGTACCTGCCTCCACCACCACCCCAGGCAGCGCATTCCATGCCCCAACCACTCTCTGGGTAAAAAACCTTCCTCTGATATCTCCCTTGAACTTCCCACCCATTACTTTAAAGCCATGCCCTCTTGTATTGATTATTGGTGCCCTGGGAAAGAGGCATTGGCTGTCCACTCTTATCTATTCCTCTCAATATCTAGTACACCTCTATCATGTCTCCTCTCATCCTCCTTCTCTCCAAAGAGTAAAACCCTGGCTCCCTTAATCTCTCCCCATAATGCATACTCTCTAAACCAGGCAGCATCCTGGTAAATCTCCTCTGCACCCTTTCCAACGCCTCCACATCCTGGAGGCGACCAGAACTGGACACAGTACTCTAACTGTGGTCTAACCAGAGTTTTGTAGAACTGCATCATTACCTCACAGCTCTTAAACTCGATCCCTCGACTCATGAAAGCTAACATCCCATAAGCTTTCTTAACTACCCTATCCACCTGTGAGGCAACTTTCAGGGATTTGTGGATGTGAACCCCCAGATCCCTCTGCTCCTCCACACTACCCAAAATCCTGCCATTAACTTTGTACTCCGCCTTGGAGTTTGTCCTCTACATTATTTCTATATCTTTCCTTTGATGATTTAGTGGCACTCTCCACCAGCTGACAACTGACACTTTTTTTGTCCCCTTCACTTGCAGATGCAGCCACACCCCAAAGAAACCTGGGTCATAGAGGCATACAGAACAGAAACAGGGCCTTTAGCCCATTGAGTTTATGCTGACCATCGAGCACCATTTAAACTAATCTCATTTTATTCTCCTCACAGTGCCATCAACTTCCCGCAGATTCTACCCCTCAGTTACACACAAGGGGCAATTAACAGCCAATTAGCTTACTAACCTGCATGTCTTTGGGATACGGGAAGAAACTGGAACACTCATGTGGTCACAGGGAGAACGTGCAAACTTCACACAGACAGCACCATAAATAGAGTCATAGAGTCATAAAGCACGGAAATAGGCACTTCAGCCGAAATGGTCCATGCTGACCAAGATGCCCATCCAAGCTGGTCCCATTTGCCAGTGTTTGGCCCATAAACCTTTCCTATCCATGTACCTGTCCAACTGTCTTTTAAAAGTTGTTATTGTAGCCGCCTCAACCACTTCCTCTGGTAGATTATTCCATGTGTAACATTCCATAAACACCAGAGGACAGGATTAAACACGGGTCACTGGAGCTGTGAGGCAGCTGCTCTATAGCTGTGCCGCTGTGTCAGGGTTACGTTCACTTCTTGCCCCGAGCTCTGCTGAGAAGGAGGGTCTCTAATGAGACCCCTGGGTCTCCCTTGATCACAGCCAGAGTCACTTCAATTAGTCTTTGAGAGTCTGAACTGCTGACTGGAGTTTCCAGTGCCCTACCAATTCTGACTTCTTGATTATCCTCAAGTTTGTTTGTTGTTCCAACAATGGTGGCCATGCCTTTGGCTGACAAGACGTAGCTGTAGACTAGTTCTTCTGTTTATTCATTCATGGAATGCAGATTTCATTTGTCCTCCCTCCTGAATTACCCCAAGAACTCAGGAAGCCGTTAGGAGTTAACTACCTTGCTGCATCTGGAGACACATCTGTGCCATATCTGGATGACACAGCGGCACAGCTAGTTGAGCTGCTGCCTCACAGCTCCAGTGACCTGGGTTGAATCCTGGCCTCCAGTGCTGTCTCTGTAAGTTCTCCCTGTGACTCATGTGGGTTTCCTCAGGATACTCTGGCTTCTTCCCACATCCCATGTATGTGCAGGTTAGTAAGAGACACAAGAGACTGCCGATGCTGGAATCTGGAGCAACAAAGCGATCTACTAGAGGAACTCAGCGGGTCGAGCAGCATCTGTGGGAGGAAAGGAACTGACAATGTTTCAAGTTGAAACCCTGCATCAGGACAGAATGGGATCATTTATTGACTTTTTAGCCTCAGGTTTCCAGCATTTAATATTTGGCTGGTAAGTTAATTGGCTACTGTTAAGTACAACTAATGTAGGTAGGAAAAATAGGGCATGTGAGAGAGAATAGGTTACAGGGAAATAAGTGAGGGAAATGGAACTTCTCTGAGAGCCACCAAGGAGTCAATGGGCCGAATAGCCTTCTTCTCAGTTGCAAATATTGAATTGGATCCCTTGCAACAGCGCTTGTTTTCTGAACTTGAGTAGCAAAAAGCATTGTGCCCAATCTAACCGGACCTTTGGGGGAGTCAAAAAGAATGTATTCCCATCTCCATGTCTCCCACCATCTCCATTACTCTGTCAGACAATGCATCCACTCACTACATCATCCCAGCAGGTGGAATAAGACCACTTAAGAAGCCCAGAAAAAGGAGAAGGAGTAGGCAATACCACCCCTTAATCTCATTCCAGTATAAAAGTACAGGGGACTATTTAGCCCCTTGCTCTGTAACAGAGCAAACTAGTCTAAATCCATTTCCTGGCATCCTTTTATAGATTTAAGTAAGAATTTGCTCCAACTTTCTGGATTAATTTATCTGAGTGAAACTGAGGATAAAGAAAAGCAAATGCTCTGAAATTACAAGGTTGGTTCGATATCAAACCAAATAGACCATTTCTATAGTTAAGATAGACGATCAGTCATTGGAATTGAAATGGTATCTAAAAAAAAATCAAGGTAAAATTAAGTGCACTGATTTCCTGCTTCTCTCTATTTTCCACTTGAACTCTTTGTTTCAGCGCCCTCCCTTATAATTAACTCCCCCTTCCCCTCCCTCTAATCCTTTGGGCTGAATTAGAACATGTAAAGATTCATTCACTTGGTCTGGTGATTTCCCCAAGCTCTGCTCTGTATCACTTTTGACCCAAACGCGTAATTAAACATCTGTCCTGGTCAATCCCATCCACCTTTTATCTGTTTTAAATGTTAATGCTGGACAGCTCGCCTTCTCAAATCAATACTTCTATACTCTTAAATTTATTCTTTGTAGCCAACTTAATGTGTTCCGCATCCTTGAACCCAAGTTAATCACAACTCTTTCACACTGAGTTTTGTGACTGCCTAGTCTGTAAGGTCTTTAAATGTGAGCGTGTTAATTGCAGTCTGCAGCTTTCACAGCTGTAGTGTTGGGTTGAATCCCTTCCTTACTCTCTGCCATGGGGTGACACTAATCTCTATTTCTGACATTCAATAATTAAAGTTGCCTTTGCTTCTTAAAGCTATAAGCCTTTTCATGTCAAACTTTTACTTGGGTTACTTCATAGTTGTTTAGGCTGTGTGCTTGAGGGACAGCCATTTAGAGAGAATCTCACTCATCTCCATATTAACAACTTGTCAAGTGCCTCCCTAATTCGGATAGCCTTAAAGAATCTCTCCCCTCTGAACCACCAGTCTTGTTTCAAAACTAATTAAACACACACCAGTGTATATTATTAATTTATAATATTCTAATTTCTAACTGTGCTCTCCAATAGTTATTTCTGGAGTTGTCCCAAATATATTTCCTCTTGGACATTAGCTTCTGGGCATTCAGTGCATATGTTTCTTAACTAACATATCGCACTATTTGACTGAGGTGATATTTACATGATGAATGACGAAGATCTAAAAATGCAATTTCAGGAAAAAAATATGGGTAATCATCATTTTACTTTTCTTTGCCACTTTTCTCTTGGACGAGTTTTTTCAGGTATTTTCTTTAAAATCTCTTTAGTTACATTTAACCTTCAAAACAAATTCATTTTGTTGTTCTGCATTATCTGTTTGCATCCATTTGTGTTATTCCAACTGCGCTGAAGATTCCTTCAAAGGAGGTAAAGGGATGTTTGGTGTGACGTTGATCAAACACAGCAAGTTCATGGGAACGTTACCGTCCACTCCAGGTAATGGTAGAATAGTTATGACCATTTGGCCCATCATATGCATGCTGGCTCCAAGTGGACCAATCCTGTCAATTCTCCTCCATTGCCTACATGGAAAATATCGCTGATTCTTCATTGTGGCAGGGTCTGAATCCTGGAATACAGTCCCAAACAGCATGGTTTGAACACCAGGATGTTGAGAGCTGTGCAGCCACTAAAGATAACCTTCAGGAATGCTGTGGGGCAAGGTTTTCACACAGAAAGCGGTGAGTGCCTGGAATGGGCCATCAGGAGTAGTGGTGGAAGCAGATACAGCAGTGGTCTGTAAGAGGCTGTTAGATAGACACATGAATATGCAGGGAATGGAGGGGTATGGATCATGTGCAGGCAGGAGAGATTTAGTTTAATTTGGCATCGTGTTTGACACAGACATTGTGGGCCGAAGGGCCTGTTCCTGTGCTGTACTGTTCTATGTTGTTCTCCGTAACTGCGGACAACTCATGAAAGCTAGTCAGGAGTTGTGGATGCAACCTGATCATCTCCCATTATATCTTCTTAAGCTGCCCAGCACCATTTGGTTTGATACCACTCTTGTGAAGCTTTACGATATTTCATTATGCTCTAGGCGATGTACAAATTATGGTTACTGAGTTGACTGAATGCAGCAGCATCGAAGGGAAATGATAGATCTCAAGCAATCATAACCAGAGCAACCAACAATCTGCTAGAGGAACTCAATGAGTCAAGTAGCATCTGTAGAAGGAAAGGAAGTGTCGGCGATCCTTTCCTCCCGCAGATCCTGCTCAGCACTCTGAGTTCCTCCAGAATTTTGTTGCTCCAGAATCTGCAGAGACCTGAGACCAGACTGATTTCCACCACCAGACTCCTTCCCCATACCATCCAAACTCACAATCTCCACCAGCTAGGGCAGCAAAAGCATGGGAACACCTCCACCTGGAAGTTACCCTCCAAGGCACACACCATCCTGACTTGGAAATATATCACTGTTCCTTCACCATCACTGGGTCAAAATCCTGGAGCTCCCTCCCTAACAGAATTCTGGGTACACCCACACCTCAAGGACTGCAGTAGTTTGAGAAGGCAGCTCACTACCACCTTCTCAAGGGCAACTAGGGATGGGCAATTAAATGCTGGCTCTGCCTGTGAAGCCCAATGAATATAGTATGAATATAAATTGTTACACCCTTACCTTTATTTTCATTTACTAATTTGATGGGTTGTGGACATCACCAGCAAGACCAGCCTTTATTTCCCATCTTTAGTTGCCCTTGAGAAGGTGGTGATGACCCAACTTTTTGAACCACTTAAGTCATTCTGTTTGAAAGTCCTTCCACAGTGCTGTAGGGGAGGGAGTTCCAGGCTTCAGACCTAGTGACAATGACCAAAAAGCGATATCTTCCAAGTAGATGAAGGAGGGGAACCTGCAAGTTGTGGTGCTCCCACATCCCTCTGCCTTTCAGAGGTTGCAGATTTGAGAGGTGCTGTTGGAATAGCCCCGGCAAGCACTTCAGTGCGTTCTATAGACGGTACACACTCTTTCAAATCCCCTCCCCGGTGCCACGTTCTCAGATTCTTAATTCTATCTTTCTCAGTTATTCTATTATTGTTACTTTCACACTTCTTTTTGCACTAATTCAGACTGCACCACAATCTTTGCACCATTCTGCTGTTTTGCACTCGTCATTGTATTTATTGTTGTATTTATTATTATCATGCCTACAGTTTACTCTGCGAGCTTCACGCGAACAACGAATTTCATTTCACCCTGGTGTATATGGGCATGAAGTCCCACACCACCAGACTCAAGAACAGCTACTTCCCTTCAACCATTCAGTTCTTGAACCGACCAGCAAAACCCTAATCACTACAGTTTAGCAACACTGTGACCACTTTGATCACTTTGCACTAAAATGGACTTTGCTTCTTTTTTTATTCGAATCATATTCCTTCTTGTAAAAATTGTGTATAATTTAAGGTTTTTCTTGTGAATGCTCTTATCTGATGCTATGTGCCTGTGATGCTGCTGCAAGTAAGTTTTTCATTGCATCTGTGTATACATGTGCATATGTCAATAAACTTGACTTTGACTTTATATGACAATAAACTAAACCAATTAACTAAAGTAACTAACTTCAGCCACAATGTGCCAGTGGTGGAGGGAATGATCAACTAAGGTGGTGGATGGGGTGCCGATAACTCAGACTATGTTGATCTGAGCATTGCTGGCACTTGGCTAAAGCACCTTCAGAGGGAATATAATGGGAAAATGAAATTGAAAGAGTCACTTGCTGTACACATTGACCCTTCAGAAGGAAATAGCAAATGCTCTGTTTGTGGAGTCAGAAGCAAGTTTGCCAAATCCTCTTAGTCACGTGAAACAAGATGATAACTAGCATTATTTGTGTGTAATTCAAGATCAGGAGCATGAATAAGCTCAATAAAAACACTTACAAAGTGAGGTTATGGCCCTGTACAGGTACACTCCGATGATAAGGATGTAAGCTTAGAAATCACTGAAATTTACAATACAGAAGGAATATGGGAAGAATAAAATAGGCTAGGGTAGGATTGGTGTAAAAATGGGTGCTTGATGGTTAGTGTGGACTCGATGGGCTGAAGGGCCTGTTTCTGTGATTCCTTCCACGGAAGCCATTTGGCCCAATATATCCAGAGCAACAAACAATTTGCTGGATGAGCAGAAAACAAAATGCAGGAGGAACTCAGCGGGTCAGGCAGCATCTGCAGAGGGAAATGCACAGTCAATGTCTCATTTTAAAACCCATCTTCTGTCCATCTCCCTCCATAGATGCTGCTCGACCTGGCGGGTTCCTCCAGTAGATTGTTTGCTGATCCAGATTCCAGCATCAGCAGTATCTTGTGTTGTCCAATGTATCCCTGAAGAACTGTAGATTGACCCCACTCTTTCTCCATAACCCTGTAGGTTACAATTCTTTAAGGGCTCAGCCAGGTACTTTATAAATGCAGTGTGGGTTTCTGCTCCACTACCCTCATGGGCAGTGTGGCCCAGAGATGATTTTTTTTCCCATTTGTGACCATCTAGAATCAGTGAAATTTCAGTTCCAGTGCTTGCCCCGATCATGATGAATAACTCAGATATCAGTGCATCTTAAGCAAAGCAGAAAAAATACCCAGAGGTTAAAAAGGTGCATTCTTTCTGACGTTCCTGCTTCAATGTTACAAGGAGCTAGATTTAGATGAGTTCACTTTCAATCAATAACAACTGACTTATATGTTTCGGAGTATTTATGACCATGTAACACACATCAGCCACCACAGTTGTATTAGTCAGGCTGGCTTCCCTTTGCAAGATAAGGGAAATGTGACTTTCACAAACTTCGATGGAATCGCAGTGAAGGAATAATATTTGTTCAAGTTGAAGAAACTGCTGAATTAGTGACTTTTGGATCTTAAATTACTTTAGCCATATCTCTGAGGGGTAGACAGTTTTCTCCACTGTATCTAAGTAAGAAACTCTCTGTGGGTGAAATGAAGCAAGCTACAACATATCATTTCTTCCAGGTAAAGGCACTGGACTGGACCAATACCAAATGACCTCAAAAAATCCCGAACTTTGATAGATTGAATTCTTGGTACTTCCTCAAACGTGTCGATGGGTGAATGCTGCCGTTTGATTAAAACTAACTGCCCGTCCTCGGAAAATAAATATTCTTTTCACTGCTGCTTCGTCACCAGTCGGGGTGTTTTATGTCAGTTTAATGATGTGATCACCATGGCCATGTGTTCTCCAGGCACTGCCTGAGGTAAAGGGAATATTTGTCATTCTGATATGAAATGTGCTTGTTACATTTTCTCTTCATTTCCCTCTACCTTGAACGTCCTTAGTCATATTAGAGATCTACGAGTTTTTCACACCCAGTTGCCTCAATGAGTGCTATTTGACTATAAATGGCTAACAGTGTTGTCAAGGATTCTTGTGACACTGGCCATTCCACTTTCTCTCTTCTACCTTCTGGGAGAAGATACAAGAGCTTGAAAGCATGGATGAGCAGCTCCTTCCCCATGGCTATCAGACTTCTGAACCAATCACCTCTTTCACCTCCCAGTGGTGTTGCTACGTCCTTGGACTTAATTCTACCTCTCTTGGTTATTCTGTTATTGTCACTTTAGCATTACTTTTTGCACTACTTCAGATTGCACTACTATCAGGCAGGTCAGGCAAACCGGTAAATGCCATACGGGACATATCAGCCCGCTTGATAGGCACTCCATCTACAATCATTCACTCACTCTACCACCAATGCATGGTAGCAGTAGTTGGTACCATCTACAGGATGCACTGCAACAACTCACCAAGGCTCCCTTTAGACAGCACCTTCCAAACTCACCACCTCTACCAGCTAGAAGGACAAGGGCAGCAAAAGCACGGGGACACCACCCCCTGGGAGTCGTCCTCCGAGCCACACACCATCCCGACTTGGAAATATATCGCCGTTCCTTCACAGTCACTGGGTCAAAATCCTGGAACTCCCTCCCTAACAGTACTGTGGGTACACCCACACATCAAAACTGCAGCGTTTCGAGAAGGCAGCTCACCACCGCCTTCTCAAGGGCAACTAGGGATGGGCAGTTAAATGCTGGCTGAGCCTGCGAAGCCCACATCCGTTGAATGAATATAAAATATACAGTTGATAAATCCTCATAACAAAGTTCTGATCTAAACAAATGTGTTTCTTGCGGCCCCTAAACTTGTATTATCCAATGAAAATGTCAGGAATGAATCAGGAATATGACACACTTGCCCTTGAAGTGGGTTCCTCCATGATCAGGCATGGGAGATTTGATTCCAAGAGTATAAATTATGTTTATCAATTTGTATCTATCAATAAATTGTTGTCCACAAACTGAGAAATTCATCAGACCAAGCATCACTAGTCCAGATGAAGGGTCTCAACCCGAAACATCGACTGTCCAGTTCCCTCCGTAGGTGCTGCCTAACCCGCTGAGTTCCTCCAGCTTTTTGTGTGTTGCTCCAGATTCCAGCATCTGCAGTCTCTTGTGTCTCTGTAAGCACCACCCCACTGCATAAAAAAATCTTTCAAGATCAAACTACCTTAGAAGCTGGGGTACCTTCCAGCTGGTGGATCAGACACACATCGTTCATGTCATTCACACTTCGCCATTGAACCTGGAGTTGACGGAAGGCAGCACACAAATTGCTGGAGAACTCAGAGATTCAGGCAGCATCTATGGAGGAAAAACGTACAGTCGATGTTTCAGGTCAAGACCCTTCATCAGGACCAGTGGTGCTCAGTCTGATGAATTTCTCAATGAAAAAACACAACAGTTTATTGAAAGATACAAATTGATAAGATATAAATTAGATCTCCAAAGTCCATATGAAGGGTCCTGACCCGAAACGCCAACTGTCTATTTCCCTCCACAGATACCCTGACCCGTTTTCCTCCAGAACTTTGTGTGCTGCTCCAGATTCCAACATCTGCAGTCTCCTCTGTCTCCATTGACAGAGGGCAGTATAGTTGTTGGAGTACAGTCAGAATTTGGGAGCTTGATCCTTGTACTTGCTTGGAAGGCAGGCAGATTAAAAGGCTTGGTTTGCAGTCAGATGCAGGTAATTCCATAGCAGGTCCAATTCGTTGCCCTGGAGGTAAAAAATGGGGTCATATCTCAGGGTCATGAAGAGGGCAATCCCTCACCAAGGAAGGTCCAATGCTGAAGGACAGGATCTAATCCCAAGTAAAAGGCAGGTGTCTGATCCCTGACCAGTACTCACACACCGGGGTGGTTTGATTTTTGACCTTGAATTTCGTATGGGGTGGGTTAGTGCTTTGTCCGATGGAAGGGTTGCTCAGGAGAAGCTTCAGGAATGTTGCTGCTCTTCCTGTTCGCAAGAAGCCCTGAAGTAAAAGTAACCATTGTCTCAAGGCTGTCCACACCTCCTTCCTGTTGTAGCTCTCCCAATGCTTGGCAAACCCTACTGACTGTGATTTAGGCTTGGTATGGCAACTGCTCTGCCCATGACTGCAAGAAACAGCAGAGAGTTGTGGACACAGCTCAGCACATCATGGAAACCAGCCTCCCCTCTATGTCTACACATCTCTCTGCCTCGGTAAAGCAGCCAACATAATCAAAGACCCCACTCACCCTGGACATTCTCTCTTCTCCCCCTTCCCATTGGGCAGAAGATACCAGAGCCTGAAAGCACGTACCACCAGGCTCAAGGACAGCTTCTATCCCGCTGTTATAAGACCATTGAACGGACCTCTTGTACGATAAGATGGCCACGACCTCACAATCTACCTCGTCATAGCCCTTGCACCTTATTGTCTGCCTGCACTGCACTATCTCTGTAACTGTAACACTTTATTCTGCATTCTGTTATTGCTTTTCCCTTGTACTAACTCAATATACTGATGTGATGAAATGATCTGTATGGATGGCATGCAAAACAAAGTTTTTCACTGTACCTCGGGACATGTGACAATAATAAACCAATTTCCCAATTGCATCCATAAAATCATTTAAATCTTTGATGGCCAATCACATTCAAATAGTTGACTTGTCAACCTATCTGCTGATGCTGATTGGCTATCTGTCATCTCTCCTGCCTCTCTCTTAGAAGGGCGCGTTGAAGGCAGTTTGACATTTTTTAACCTTGTGTCTTCTAACTTAAAATCCAGGACTAAGCCATAGTATTCATCTTTGCATTGTAAGCATCTGCTCCCCTGCACCACCCCCTTGCATTTTGTTGCTGAGGTGAATTTTTTTAGTTTTGGCCATATTCTGTGAGTAGGTGTTGGCAAGGAACCAGCATTAGTTTTTAAAAATAATTTCCATCTGCCAGAGTTAAAGATGATAAAGGCAAGGATGTTAGGTAAGGTATTAATAGCTCTCCATTGTGATATTCTTGAAGTTATACCATGTGTAGAATGGTATGTAGAATTTCATTAATTCCGATATCTGGGAATTACTGTTGAGAAGGTTATTGCTCCACTAGGACTTGTAATCCTTTCCAAAGTAGCAAATTTGGGACAGTGTGCAGAGACCAGAAACATCCCAATATCACTGAATGATCTCAGTCTACTCTCTATCCACCAGATTGCTTTCCATTTGCGTGGAATGGCCTGGTTGTGGGTTTCTGCTCTGTATAATTGACAATTTACACCATTTTCTCTCAGAATAGCTCCCTGATGATTAATGCAGCCTTCTTTTCCCATGCTCTGATATCACATGTCTCCCACCTATGTTTTTTCCACAAAGAATTACGTACAGTGGTAGAGATGCTACCTCACAGGCTCCGGTGATCTGGGTTCGATCCTGACCTCTGGTGCTCTTTGTCTGGAATTTGCATGCTCTCCATGACCACCTTGCTTTCCTCTCGCATCGATGGCCACTATAAATTGGCCCTAATGTGTGGGTGAGTGATGGAATATGGTGGGGAGGAGTTGATGGGAATGTGGGGAGAAAAAAATGGGATGATTGTAAATGGGTGTTTGATGGTCAGTGCACTCTTGATGGGCTGAAGGGCCTATTACTGTGCTGATACCTCTCTATGAACCTGTGAAACATCACTGGATCTGAAATCACATATGGCACATTTCCTTCCTTGAAGGGCTTTCAAGGTGCAGATAGCTTTTGTGTACAGTAACCTAGACCAACATAATTGATCCTGGCTTTTTAAATTCCAGATTCACTTAATTACTCGAATATAAGTCCACTTCTCCCTGCAGACTTTGTGGGCTAAAGGGTCTGTATGTTTCTGTGACTCTACATAGTCATAGAGTCTACAACACAGACACAGGCCCTTTGGCCCAACTGGTCCATGCCAACCAAGATTCCCATCTAAGCTAGTCCCATTTGCCTGTGTGTGGCCCATATCCCTCTAAACCTTTCCCATCCATGTACCTGTCCAAGTACTTTTTAAATGTGGTTGCAAGGTATTTACAGTACCCAGGGTATTTGGGCTAATGATGTGAGGCACATGAGCCTCTCCCACTAATCTCACTATCATATCGGGATATCCTTCCGCCCCGTGTTAATATACCACCTCTACTTATTGCTTTGGATGCTCCCTGTCATAATGGATTCCATATGTCCATGTTCTCTGCAGAATAACACTCCTCTTGAATTCTTTACTGGATTCACTAGCAATTGATGTCTAAAAGAGCTTCACCTATCTCCAGACTTGAGGAAGGAAAACAAAGATACATGATTAAAGCAGGAGAAACCAAGGAGTCTAGGAAGGAGATAACATTTCAGAGGTGAAGAGGGTAGCAAAGGAACAGGACCTGATGTTTTCTGTGCTGTATCACTTTATGACTCTATGACTGTAATGATGGACGGAATGCGAAAAAGAAAGACTGGGTCTATTTTTCTTCTTAACCCTGATTTAAATAGCGGGAATAGCAATAAATCTTCCTTTCACTCCCTGTTCCAATTTATGCATTATTGTACATAACAAAAGCAAACCAACTAACTCAGTAGTGCACTTACTAGGGGGCCATCTTAATTAAGATTTCTTTATTAGTCACATGTACATCGAAACACACAGTGAAATGCATCTTTTGCGCAGAGTGTTCTGGGGGCAGCCTGCAAGCATTGCCACGCTTCATGCGCCAACGTAACATGCCCACAACTTCCTAACCCGTACGTCTTTGGAATGTGGGAGGAAACCGGAGCACCCGGAGAAAACCCACGCAGACACGGGGAGAATGTACAAATTTCTTACAGACAGCAGCTGGACTTGAACCTGGGTCATTGGCACTGTAAAGCGTTACGCTAATCACTACACTACCGCGTCTATCCCTAACAAACTGATAGGAATTTAAATATATAGAAAAGTGGAAGCAGATTGGGAGTAAGAAATTCTAAATGCTGGATGGTCAGAAATAGTGGAGGTCCAAAGAGATCTGGGGATCTCCTTACATGGGCCGTTAAAGTATCATGGATAGGTGGAGAAAATAATCAAAAAGATTACAGGTTCTCCCCGGGATACAAACACCTGAATTATGGACACCCCGTACATATGAGCGAGCGCTGGGAGAAGGCCGGGATGGATGGGGACGGATTTGCTGACTGCTGCGGGGCTGCAGGCATCTTCTGCGGGGTGGGAAGGAGACATTTCCATGCGCCTTCTCTTCCCACCCATAGAGCTGCAACAATCGCGGGCTGGGTGGAGCCGAGCAGAGCCGGGAGCACTGAGCAGGCTCACTCGCTCACTCACTGAGTCAGTGAGGCTGGCTGATGGCTTCCCTTCCCGCTCTTCACGCTCGCTTCCGTGTCACCGCTGTTTCTGTGATCCTCTCCCACACACTGTGGTTGTTCATTCCTGACTCACAAAGAGTTCAGGTCGTGAACAATTCTCAGGAACGGAACCCTGTCGTAACATGGAGACTGCCTGTAATGGAATCCTAGCCCATAGATCCAAGCAACCTGGAATCAAGATATTCCACAGTGAAAGAGAAACAAGTTCTGACCACCACACCTTAGGAGAGACCTTAAGAGAATGGTACCTGGAATTTCTGGATTTAATTTGCAAGAAGACAATGCACAGATTAGGGTGCATTCCCTGGAATTTTATGTTAAAGAGTGATTTGAAATTATTAAGTAGAATTGATGGAGGAAATCTAGAAGTACAGGGCATAATCCAAATACTAGAGGCAGATTTTTCTGGACTGATGTTGGGAAACACTTCGACAAGATATTTAAAATGGAGGTGCGTAGAATTTTCCTTTTGCAGAGGATGGTGAATCTCTGGAATTCTCTGCCCCAGAGGGCTGAGGAAGCTGGATCATTGTGGTTACTTAAGGTGGAGGTGGATAATCTCTTCGAAGGTCTGGGGATTGATAGCTGTAAGGAACTAGCACAGAAGAGGAGTTGAGGGCTGGGGTGGAACTTGAGAGGTCAGGTGGCCAACTCGTTCTCCTATTTTCTTCTGTGGTTATGTGCTTGCTTATGTGCAGAGTGTCCTTGAAATTTGGAATGCCCTTGAAAGGCATTTGAGGTCAAGTCAATTAGGCAGCACAGTGATGCAGCTGGGGGATCCGCTGCCTCACAGCTCCAGAGACCCACGTTCAATCCTGACTTCTGGCGCTGTCTGTGTGGAGTTTGCACGCTCTCCTCGTGACTGCATGGGTTTCACCCAGGTACTCTGGTTTCCACTCACACCCCAAAGATGTGTGGCTTGGTCAGTTAATTGGTTGCTGTAAAACCCCCTAGTGTGTAGGTGGCTGGTAGAATCTGGGGAAAGTTGAAGAGAATCCATGGAGAATAAAAAATGGGATCAATATAGGATTAGTGTAAAATGGATGGTTGATGGTCGGTGTGGACTTGATGGGCCAAAGGGCCTGTTCCTTGTTTAGCTCTTATGATGCTGTAATTGCTGGTGTTAAATTTGAAATTGATGAAGACTTGTTATTGCATCAAGGGTAGCAGGTAAAACTGTTTGAGTGGTTGAGGCCTGGATAGAGTGGAAACGGAGAGGATGCTTCCATTAGTAGGGGAGTCTGGGATCTGAGGCCACAGCCTCAGAATAAAGGGACGTCCCTTTAAAACTGAGACGAAGAGGAATTTCTCCAGCCAAAGAGTAGTGAATCTGTGGAATCCGTTGCCACAGAGGGCGGTGGAGGCTAAGTCATTGGGTGCATTTAAGCCAGAGATTGATAGGCGCTTGGTTGGTAAGGGGGGGGTTTAAAGGTTATGGAGAGAAGGCGAGAGTATTAGGTTGAGAAAAAATCAGCCGTGATTGAATGGCGGAGCAGACTCAATGGGTCCAATGGCCTAATTCTGCTCCTATACCTTATGGCCTTATAGTTGGATTACAGATCACCCACAACCTTACTGATGGCTTCGGGGACCGAACATCCCACCCCATTTCTTATAATTCCATATCCTTTATTAATAATATGGCAGAACAGAGATTGAGAGTGTTAAACATTGTTAGTTATCATCAAACGCTTCCAAGATGGATGGTGAGGAAATGGAAAGACAATAAAAGATAAATAGTTAAATCTTCATTTAACAGTCCATCAAGGCAGCAGGAATTCTAGATGGAGGCTCAAAGCAACCAACAGATGATCAGAGAACAGGATGAGGCAGGAGCAGCAATAGCTCAAGGGTATGATGGATCTTCAGCCAAAGACAGAGAAGGGTGCCAGACAGAACAGCAATCAATCAGCTACCTCAACCGTGGCAAGGAACGCCCAGAGGGAGCAGAAGGAAGAGGCAACACCAGTAAAGAAAACGACTGTATAAAGAGTCAATGATCACACAGAGATTCTGGCCCACTGGAGACCAAAACATTATCAGTCGGCAAATGAATTGGACAAAAATTCACTGTGTGCAGAGTTGAGAAAGCACTCCCTAACCATTTAATATTGACTGAATTTGCAATCTATATTAATACTATGGGAATTACAATTCAGAGAATTCTAGAATTATTGGAATATATAGAGAGCTTGCATGCTGATAGCATCTGCATAGAGGTTATAATCAGCACAATTAATATTCATGTGAATAAGTGATTCCCAGAGTGAAATGATTTCAGAGTATAGCAAGCAATAGATGTAAATTTTAAGACTTAGTGCAAACTCATACTGAAATAATAAATTACCTAACACATGCTACCTTGGTGACTGAAGATTTCCAAGAGCTGTTTGAAGATAACAGATGATTAAGGGAAACAGCAGCTTCTCATAAATGTCACCTAATGAACTTGGGTGAAAACTAACTCTAGTCAAGGGTTGAATGCTTTCCTTTATTCATGATGGTGACCATAGAAACCAGAAGAATCATTCAGGCGATCAGAACAGCGTGGACAAGACTTCAACCAATGTGCTCCATCTCTTGCTATTAACAATCCACTGAAGGAACTGGCAGGTTTGTTCTGATCTAGGGTTTTGACCTGAAACTTTGATAACTCCTTCCCCCTGCAGATGCTGCTCGACCCGCTGAGTTCCTCCAGCAGCTTGTTTGTTGCTCCAGATTCCAGCGTCTGCAGTCTCCAGAACAGAGGTACCATCCTCATCTGCTGTCATGATCGAGGGATGTGAGAGGCAGCGGTTACTCAGTTAACGTTTGATGTAGAACGTGGTACGGAATCTGTCTGCATTTCTCAATTAGCCTGTCCATTACATCCAAGGTCACTGTCACCAGCATCCTTCCTGAAATTCCATTCCAAATGTCAACTACTTTTTCTAAAGGAAGTGTGCTTAAAGTATGATTTGACTATGCTTAGCTCGCTGGGGTTGCTACTCCACCACCTCCTTCCCCATTATCAATTTATGACATCTTTGGCAAGGGCACAATTTATTGCTCATTCCTAATTGCCATTGAGAAATTGGAGATGAGCTGCCTTCTTGAAC
This sequence comes from Pristis pectinata, assembly GCF_009764475.1. Lineage (NCBI taxonomy): Eukaryota > Metazoa > Chordata > Chondrichthyes > Rhinopristiformes > Pristidae > Pristis > Pristis pectinata. Next base: position 13,456,631 of record NC_067436.1, on the reverse strand, counting down.
CACTGTGATTCTTCTGATGAAGGTGCTACTGAGGAGGGAGTTCCAGGACTTGGACCTAGCGACGATGAAGGAACAGTGATATATTTCCAGATCAGAACATCGTGTGAGTTGGAGGAAATCTGTAGCAGGTGGTGTTCCCATTCACCTGCCATCCTTGGTGTTACAAGTTTGGGAGCTGCTATTTGAGTAGCCTGATTGAATAACAGTCTTTAGTCAATGTCAAAGTCGAGTTTATTGCCATATGCACAAGTACATGTGTGCGCAGGTACAATGGAAAACTTACTTGCAGCAGCATCACAGGCACATAGCATCTGATAAGCATCATTCATAAGAAAAGCATAAATTAAACTCAATTTTTACAAGAAAGAACACAATTAGATCAAAAAAACCCCACAATGTCCATTTTAGTGCAAAGTGATCAAAGTGGTCATGGTGTTGCAGTGATTAGTGTTGAGCCGGTTGGTTCAAGAACCAAATGGCTGAAGGGAAGTAGATGTTCTTGAACCTGGTGGTGTGGGACTTCAGGCTTCTGTACCTCCTATCCAATGGTAGCTGCGAGAAGATGGCACGGCCTGGATGGTGGGGATCTTTGATGATGGATGTTGCCTTCTTGAAGCAACACATCATGTAGATACTACCGATGGTGGGGAGGGATGTGCCCGTGATATATTGGGCTGAGTCCGCTACTCTCTGCAGCTTCTTACATTCCAGTGCATTCAAATTGCCGTACCAGACTATAATGCAACCAGTCAGGATACTTTCAACAGTACATCTGTAGAAGTTTGCGAGAGTGTTCAGTGACATGTCAAACCTCCTTAACCTCCAAAGTAACTAAAGATGCTGGTGTGCCTTTCTTGTGATTGCATCTATGTGCTGGGCCCAGGACAGGCCATCTGATATATTAACACCCAGAAATTTAAAGTTGCTGACTTTCACCACCGCTGATCCCCCAACGTAGACTGGCACACGTTCACCCTCCTTCTCCTTCCTGAGGTCAACAATCAGCTCTTTCATTTTACTGACGCTGAACGAGTTGTTGTTGCAGCACCACTCAACCAGGTGTCCTATCTCACTCCTGTACGCTGACTCATCATCACCTGTGACCCATCCTACAACAGTCGATGCCGTGGACTGTAGCCACTGTGCCACTGGTGGAGAGAATGAGCTCCAGGGTGGTGGATGGGGTACCAAGCAAGCAGGCAGCTTTGTTCCAGATGACACTAGCTTCTGAGTTTTGTTGGAGATGCATTCATCCAGATCACTGAGCTTCTCTGAAGCATCCCGACCATTCTTTTCTACACTTAGAGGCTCTACATCAACACAAGATTTTTTTTTGTTTTTTGAAGTGACACCAAACTACTTCCTCCTTTGCCAATAAGAAACTTCAAGCTCATTTAGTAGGCCACTATGCATAAACAAGAGTCTCTTTGAGACAAGGGTAATAAGCAAAGTAACAGTGTGCCTAATATGTGTGTTTGACGACACTGTCAAGCTTATCAATGACTTTCTGCCATCAGTTCCAGTACATTATTATCATTCCTATGTTTTCTGACAAGTGGAAAAAATAATTCTTAGAATATAATTGATGTAGATTCATATAATGCATGCAGATAGTCTTATCAAATGTGTCAAGCGGAGAACTCAAAATTTACATTCCTGTATAATGAAGACTGCCAAGTGTCTTATTCCTTATCACATATTTAATGAATCTTCCTACTGTAGGTATGTTTGAACTGAACAAACGCCTGTAACATTCACACTAATCCAGGGTAATCAGGGAACAAACCTGACGTTGACCATGTATATATTTAGGTTTGTCAAATGTCCAACTGTGATGTGTTTATTACTGACAGAGGAATTGTGGTCTATACACAACTAAAGACCAGCTCGTCCTGACCAGCAGCTCACGGAAATGTGAAAGGAGAAAAGGAGAACAGAACATATATGTGAGGTTGTTTTTGCAAGTGCTTGGCTTAAGTCTGTTCCATTTGGACATCATATGCATTGCCTGTAGAGAAGGTGGAACAGTGGTGCGGTTAGTAAAGCTGTCGCTTCATAGCTCCAGTGACCTGGGTTTGATCCTGACCTCCAGTGCTGCCTGTGCAAAGTTTGCACACTCTCCCTGTTGTAACTGGGTGCTCCAGTTTCCTCCCGTATCCTGAAAATTTGCCAGTCGGTGGGTTAATTAGCAACTGTTAATTGTGGCTGGTGTTTAGGTGAGTGCTAGAATCAGAGGTAGTTGATAAGAATGGATTGGGGTAGGATTCGTGTAAAAAGCAATCTTTGGAAAAATCAACCTTCTCTCCAAAATTTCTCTTTGGAGAGAAGGAGGATGAGAGGTGACTTGATAGAGGTGAACAAGATGATAAAAGGCATAGATTGAGTGGACAGTCAGAGACTTTTTCTAAGGGCGACGATGGCTAACACGAGGGGACATAATTTTGTGATCCGAGGAAGGTATAAGGGGGATGTCAGGGTTAAGTTTTTTACACAGAGAGTGGTGGGTGCGTGGAACACACTGCTGGCAGAGATTGTGGGGGCAGATACATTAGGGACTTTTAAGAGACTCTTAGACACATGGTCAGTTCGGACTCGATGGGCTGTAGGGCTTGTTCTCTGGTGCTCTTGAAATGCAATCAGTATTGTAATGCAGAGAATGTGATTGCAAATCTGTGGATGGCAAGATTTCACCAAAATCAACATGTTAATGATCAAAGAATAATCTTTAAATTCATCTTGACTGATTGCGTTAAATACACAATACATTCACATTATCACATTGCAGTTTGCCTCAGGAATTCATTGATTTCATTGAAATGTCTTAATATGTGCATTCAGTCGCTATATATATAAGTAATAATTTATTTACGAGGCTGAATTTCAAACTTAATCATGTTGATTGTCAGAGCTTCTAGTGCAGACTGTGCTATTGTTACATGGCTACAAAGCCGTGTACATTGTTACATGGTTATTTTCTGTCCAACGGGGTCTCATAAGTGCAGAGAGAATGGGACTATTGGGGAACAGTTTTCGAAAGTGGGCAGTAAGTCCCCATCTATGATGTACAAATCCATCACCCTCTCAAAGATGAGCTGGATGTCAATTGGAAATGTTGGAATATTTGATAAAATTTTAGAAACTAAGGGAATTGAGGGGTATGAGGTTAATGCAGGAAGGTGTTGCAGAGGTAAAAGATCACTCAACAACTTCTACAATGTTAGAGCTGGGACGTGGGGTCTGCCTAATGTATTCGAGGTTTTGTATCTTATGCTCTTGTATCCTTTCATCATGAGGTTAAATATTTTAGAAGTGCAAGCTGACATGGCTTTTCAAAGAGGCAAGGAAGATTTTAATGTTCATATAATTTTATATCTGTACATGCATCAGTGGCAAGGCTAACATTCATTGTCCATCACTAATTGCCCCTTGAGGAGGTGATGCTGAGGTACCTTCTTGGACCAGGTGGAGTGCCCCTGGCAAAACTGAAATTCTCAAACCTCTGGTAACCGCTCCACCTCTGTTCTTTTTCTCCCATTTTTCTTTTTTCTCTCTCCTCTTGACCCAACTGACCCCCATCACCCTATCTCTTTCCCCTCACCCACCGTCTCCCTCTCCATCTGCCCATCACCTACACACACACACCTCCCACTGGTTCCCCTCCCCACCTCCCTCCCTCTATTCCACACTCCACCTTCCTCTCCTATCAGAGTCCATCAGCCCTTTGTCACTTCCACCTATCACCTTCTAACATCATTCCCACCCTCCCTCCCCCCTCACCTGGATCCACCTATCACCTACTGGCTCTTGCTCCATCCCTTCCCCCCACCTCTTTATACCGGCCGTCTCCCCTCTTTCTTTCCAGTCCTGATGAAGGGTCTTGACCCGAGATGTTGACTGTCCATTTCCCTCCATGGACGCTGCCTGACCCACTGAGCTCCTCCAGAGTATTGTGTGTTGACGCTGTTGCATAGAATGTTCCAGATGATGAAAGAACTGTAATGTATTTCCAAGTGTAACTTGGAGGGGCACTTGTGGGTGATGTGGTTCCCATACCCTCATCCATCTGGATAGTAAAACGTTCCAGGTTTAATAGTTTCTGTCAAATAAGCCTTGGTAAGTTGCTAGAGATCTGTTATATCCATGACGGAGTTGAAATCAGTGTATGATCAAACTATCCAGTTTAGTTGGAAGCATTTGCATCAGAAAAAGCTCTGCTATTTGACAAAGCACCATCCAATTCATTCCATTCCTCCCGCTCTCTCTCAATAACTCTGCAAACTTCTCCTTTTCAAGTCATTATCCGACTGGTCGCATCATGGCCTGGTACGACAATTCAAATGCGCAGGAACGTAAGAAGCTGCAGAGAGTAGTGGACTCAACCGAATTCATCATGGGAACATCCCTCCCCACCATCGGTAGTATCTACAGGAGATGCTGCCTCAAAAAGGCAACATCTATTATCAAAGATCCCCACCATCCTGGCCATGCCATCTTCTCGCAGCTATCATCGGGCAGGAGGTCCAGAAGCCTGAAGTCCCACACCACCAGGTTCAAGAACAGCTACTTCCCTTCAACCATTCAGTTCTTGAACCAACCTGCACAACCCTAATCGCCACCTCAGTATAGCAACACTATGACCACTTTGCACTACAGTGGAGTTTTTGTTCTAATTGTGTTCTTTCTTGTAAGAATTGTGTATAACTTATTAATTTATGTTTTTCTTGTGAATGCTGCTTATCTGATGCTATGTGTCTGTGATGCTGCTGCAGGTAAGTTTTTCATTGCACCAGTGCATACATGGACTCGTGCAGATGACAATAAACTTGACTTCGACTTTGTGCAGCTCCCTTTTGAAAGGTATTATTGAAACCTCTCCCACCACCAGGCTCACAGTTTCAGGAGATGGGAACTGAAGCAGAAAAGAGGCAATAAAAGACATGGAAGAGGAGAATAAAGGCAGGCACCTCAATGTTACCAATTCCTTGATTAATTCCATGGCCCTGTAGCTCCTACAATAGATGCTGTGGGGTCCTGCGTTGACAACACTCTTTACAATGGGATTTCCATAATTCCCCATATGAACACCCCAGGCTATCAATGAGGTTGATTTGTTACAGATGTGTACTTCAGGTAGGGCAGGAACATCTTCACTTACATTGTGCCGGTTGAAGAGATTGTTGCTGCAATTCCTTCCGTGATATCCATACCCAAACCTTAAAAGAATAAAAGTTCCCCTCACTTCTTGAAGTTGGGACAAGGCATCAAATTACTCCATCTACATTCTTCTTGAATGGAATGTCATACATTAAAGCCCCAAGCTGAATACTCAGTCATATTGTCTGAGCTGGCACTCTAGAGTAACTTTGAGGGAATCTTGCACTGTCTGGGATGGTGTCTTTCAAAGGAAACCATTAACTCCTGCTGCCTTTGCAGATGGACATAAAAGGTCTCATGATACTTCCCCTAGAAAAACAGGGAATATTTTTCCAGTGTCATTGTTTATCCTGGAAGCAATATTACCAATAGACAAGTTCACTGCAGTTTGTGGGACATCAATACCTGTGCAGAATGGCTCTCTAATGCTACCTATGTCTACATGTGACAACAGTGTGGTTGCTGCCTTCTTATATAGTCCAGGAAACAACTCAGTTGAAGGGCCAAAGAGTGCTGGATATTCCAGCAATCCCCATTGTCTGTGAAGGATTGAAATAAGCTGTGATAATTGAACTTGGACAAGCGCCTCTACCTCCTCAGGAGGCTAAGGAAATTCAGAATGTCCCCGTTGGCTCTTTTTACAGATGTACCATAGAAAGCATCCTATCCAGAAGTACTCACAGCTTGGTATGGCAACTGCTCTGCCCAAAACTGCAACAACTTGCAGAGAGTTGTGGACACAGCCCAGCCTGACAAAAACCAGCCTCCCCTCCATGGACTCTGTCGACACTTTCTGCTGCCTCGGGAAAGCAGACAGCATAATCAAACACCCCACCCACCCTGGACATTCTCTCCTCCTTCCTTCCATCGGTGTACTGTGGAGGGCCGAGGCTGTCACGTGACAGCACGGACCGGCACTTGGTCGAAAGCCACACCACTGTCAATCAAGGCCTGGCTCCACCCCCACCCATTAGGGCACACCTGATGATTGGCTTCAGTAAACACCTTGGTACCTAGGCCCAGGTCATTGACCTGTTCGAACTACCTGGGCTGGGCCGCCTCCCAGCCCTCCAGCACTATAAAGAGTGCTTCATGTGTTGGTTCTGTCTCTTTGTTGACCTGGAGGAATCGTAAAACAATGCTGAACAGACCATTGGTAAGAGCGTGCATTTCCACAGGTTTAGAAGAATCTTAAGTTAGGATTTCCTGGGCGTGGAGCCATGCCTGCACTGAATCAAGGGGTGGCGGGTAGCGTAGTGCTTTTTCCTTGATTTTTTGTACCCAGTTCGTTGTGTGTGTGTGTGTGTGTGTGTGTGTGTGTGTGTGTATTTTACCCCTGTTGCGATTTCCCCATGCGTGTTATCACCGGTGTGTGTGTGCGTGTGTTGCCCTCATCACCTTTTCCCGCGTTTGCCTTTGTAAATAAAATCCTTCCTCGCCAGACTGTGTTTAGGGTCCCTTACTTTTGAGACCTCAGACTTGTCTCATAACAATCGGGCAGAAGATACAAAAGCTTGAAAACATACACCACCACGCTCAAGGACAGCTACTGTCCCGCTGTTATAAGACTCTTGAACGGACCTTTAAAGATGAACTCTTGACCTCACAATCTATCTCGTCTTGGCCCTTGCATCTTATTGTCTCCCTGCACTGCACTTTCTCTGTAAATGTAACACTATATTTCGCATTCTGTTATTGCTTTTCCCTTGTACTACCTCAATGTACTGATGTGATGAAATGATCTGTATGGATGGCATGCAAAACAAAGCTTTTCCACTGTACCTCAATAATTTCAATAATAAACCAATTACCAATTACCCCAAAATCTGCTGGTTTCGGTTGGCCAAGGTTAGTTACTTACTAGCTAACCACCACTCACCTCTTGGTAATGCTGTGAAATCAAGGCAGCTCAAGCAACACCTGTGAAGGGAGTAACAGTTAACATTTCAGGTCAATGACATTTCATCAGGAAGCCTTGAGAACTAATGGAAAATGAATAAAACTGCAGATGCCGGAATCTGAAACAAAAATAGAAATGCATGAAGAACTCAGTCAGTCTCACAACATCGATGAAAAGAGGAACCAACCAATGTTTTGGGTCGGTGACCCTTCCTCAGAGCCCTTTATGAATTATATAAGTTGCACCATGCAGTGAGAAGAGTGGTGGTTGAATGGAGTTGGAGCAAAATGAGACGTCTTTTATTGTAAAATAAGTGTGGAATGCAGGAGATATTGAGATGCAATAGTATCAAATGATTGCTGGATGCTTTGCTACTTATTAAAGGGTATCCTCACTATTTTGAATGCTTTTGTGGAACATTGGTAACTTGGTCTATTATTGTCTCATGTACTGAGGTACAGTGAAAGCTTTGTTTTGCATGCCACCCATACAGGTCATTTCATCACATCAGTGCATTGAGGTAGTACAAGGGAAAACAATAACAGAATGCGGAATAAAGTGTTAAAGTTACACAGAAAGTGCAGTGCAGGCAGACAATAAGGTGCAAGGGCCATAACGAGGTAGATTGTGTGGTCAAGAGTCTATCTTATCATACAAAGGGACCGTTCGATAGTCTTATAACAGCAGGATAGAAGCTGTCCATATCTCTATTCATTTCAGAAACACCACCCTGAGCTTTCAGTCACCTGTCATTTTAATTCTCCTTCTTATTCCCAAAATGGCCTCTACATCGTCTGCACCATTCCAACTAGTCACGATGGAAACTTGAGGAACAGCACCTCATCTTCTGAGTAGACACACGAGAGTCATCCAAACTCTACAGTCAGTTCCGTAATCTCAGACACTGATTCTACTATTTCCGCCTCCATCGCCTCCAGGCCCAGCTTTTATATATTTACAGTATGTCTCATTATCTCCTCTTTCTTTCTGTCACCATCAGCCTTTGAATTTCACCTGCCTTCCATCCCACCATCAATTCCCTCCATCTTTAACCTTGATTGATCTGTAAATTTCTCCAGTTCTGAACATTAAACAGAGATTATTTCTCTCTTCAATGATACGCGCTGAACTACTGAGCATTACTTTTTGTTTTAAATTCATCTCTCAACCACTAAAAACAGGTTATCAGATCATTTCATGCTTGCTCTGAACAAATTGGCTGCCTTGTTTGCCTGTACAACAACGCTTCACACTTCAAAAGTAATTATTTAGCTGCAAATCACTTTACAAGGTTTTGATTTCATGAAAGTTCTTACATAAATGTTTGTTCTTTCTTTTTATTTTCACCTTTGCTCTCATAAATTACTTAATCATATTTTAATTGTCTGCATTGAATTCTGATGAGTTTGGATAAAATTGCAATAATGATGTGATTCTTTAAAAATTAACAGTTACATCTTTATGTTGAAACCTTTGAACTCTTCGCAAGGCAGTTGTGAAAATTGTGGCTAGCACCTCTTAATCAATCCCAGCACTATATTTGATTTTCAAATGCTGCTTAAATAATTGAAAGGAAACATGAAACACTTTGAACCTGCTTATCTTGCAGGTTTTCCCAGTCTTGATGAAAGGACATTAAACTGAAATGCTAACCTGGTTTCCTTCTCCACAGATGGTATCTGATCTGATGAGTATTTTCAGCATTTTCTGTTTTTATTTCAGATTTCTGGAATCTGCAGTATTTTATGATATTGCTGGGAGATGCATGTTGGCCAAGGTACCTTTGTGAATCAAATGTAGCTTGTACCTCAAAGGTATCAACAGTATCTCAAATCTCAACTCATCAAGCCTAGGACTTCACTACATTTTCCTTGCAGTAGAACCCACTCCACCAGCATTTAGATAAATAAATATAAGTTACAATTTTTCTGTGCTTGTAGATAAACATTCACCATGTAAGATAAGATAAGATATCTTTATTAGTCACATGTACATCAAAACACACAGTGAAATGCATCTTTTGTGTAGAGTGTTCTGGGGGCAGCCCGCAAGTGTCACCACGCTTCCGGCGCCAACATAGCATGCCCACAACTTCCTAACCCATACGTCTTTGGAATGTGGGAGGAAACCAGAGCACCCGGAGGAAACCCACGCAGACATGGGGAGAACGTACAAATTCCTTACAGACTGCGGCTGGAATTGAACGCAGGTCGCTGGCACTGTAAAGCGTTACACTAACCGCTACACTACCGTGCCTGCCCGTCTCTGTAACATCTCTGCAACATCTCTGACCTCCTATATTCTACCATCTGAGCAGGATCCTTGTCATTATCTCCAAAATATCCCTGAATTTTCTGGAGTGCAATATCTTGCAGCACGCTCCATTATTTAGACTCTTTCCTCAAGCTTCCTTTTCATATTTCATATTGCCTCATGATGTAGAAGGAGATAGTTCAGTGCATTGAGTCTATGACCACTCACAAAGCAGTCCCGTTTCCCCAGTAATTTTCTCTGAAACCTCTTTTCCCCACATTTTTATTTTTGTAGATGGACAAAAAAAATTGGCAGGTATGTGATGGGCTGAAGGGCCCTTTTCTGTGCTGTACAACTCTATGACTCTGAAGGGGTAGAGAGATATAAAGGATTAGAGAAAGATTCCTGATCCTAGGGGCTTGGGAACAGAGGGCATTATTTACGAATAAGTACTCCAGAATCTGACGACCCATTAGTATTATACAAGAGACAATTGCCTGACACACCTGCAAGCGATCTTCTTTCCAACTCTTCTTCCAAGATTTTGGGTCTTTGCCTTTCACTCTCTATCACTAACCACTGTCATTTTCGCTGGAGAGGTTTTGACATCTATTTGACATCAGAGTATGAATCAGGGAGATGCTGACTGTGAACTTAACACAAGAACTCTGAAAGATGCATCAATCCCCAGTGAGGTAAATGGAGTTTGGAGCAGGCTGTTTGTTTGGAAATATTTACCCAGTACCTGTACTCCAGATACACTGCAAATCCTGCTGTCTACACTTCTTGCTGCCTCGGTAAGGCAGCCAAAATAATCGATGACCCCTGCCACCCTGGGCATTCTCTCTTCTCCCCCTTTCCATCAAGTAGAAGATACAAAAGCCTGAAAGCACGTACCACCAGGCTCAAGGACAGTTTCTATCGCGCTGTTATAAGACTATTGAACAGTTCCCTAGTATGATAAAATGGACTCTTGACCTCACAATCTACTTGCCTTGCACCTTATTGTCTGCCTGCACTGCACTTTCTCTGTAACACAAAATTCTGTACTCTGTTATTGTTTTTCCTTGTACTATCTCAATGCACTGATGTGTTGTAATGATCTGTATGGATGGCATGCAAAACAAAGTTTTTCACTGTACCTCAGTACATGCGACAATAGTAAACCAATTTACCAATTTAATCCAAGCATCCGTAGACTGGAAAAAAAACATCTGCTCTCATTATTTCAGAGAAAATGACAGAAAATGGTGGAAATGCTCAGCAGGTCAGGCAGCATCAGTGGAGAGAGAAATAGAGTTAACATTTCAGGTCAATGATCTTTCACTGGAGCGAAGAAAAGTTAGAAATTGATCATGTTTGAAGTTGCAGGGAAGGGGGAGGGTTAGAAAGAATGAAGGGAAGATTCTGAGGTTGACACAAAATGGGGTGTTGACTGAAAGAAGGGTAGTGAAGGTTTGTTAATCACAACTGATCTGTCTGGAGATGTAAATAGAATGAGGGGAGAGGGAAGAAACAAGTCTGAATTGTGAGGTATGTTATCATATTCTCCCTGAGAGGTTGGACAAACATCGATTGTTTTCTCTGGAGTGTCAGAGGCTGATGGGAGACCTGATAGAAGCAAATAAAAGGCATAGATTGGGTAGATAGAGTCCTTTTCCCAGGGTGTCAAATGTCAAATACTAGAAGGCATGGCTTTAAGGTGAGAGGTGGGAAAGTTTAAAGGAGATTTATGAGTGAAATGTTTTACACAGAGAGTGGTAGTTGCCTAGAACGCGCTGCCAAGAGAAGTGGTGGAAGCAGGTATGATAGTAATGTTAAGAGGCATTTAGCAGGCACGTGAACAGGATCAGGCAGGGAAGAGAGGGATTTAAACCATGTGCAGGCAGACGGGATTAGTTAAAATTGGCATGGGAGGCGCAGACACTGGGGGCCGAAGGGCCTCTCCCTATGCTGTGCTGCTCTATGTTCTATGATCTATTTGCTTATCATTTGGTCATAGAGTCATAGAGCAATATGGCACGGATACAGGCCCTTCGTCCCAACCAGTCCATGCCGACCATGGTGCCCACCCAGCGAGTCCCAATTTCCTGCCCATAACCCTCCAAGCCCCGCCCCTCCATGTACTTATCCAAGTGCTTCTTAAATGATATACTATTGTACCTGCCTCAATCACTTCCTCTGACAGCTCATTCCATATACTCACCACCCTCTGGGTCAAAAGTGCAGCCATTCAGCCAATTGAGTCCGTGTCAGCTCTCAGAGCTGTCCGTCAATTCCATTCCCCCACTTACTTCCCTGGACCCTGTTCAATTCCCCACCCCTTGATTCTTTTGCCACCTTACCTACATTCAGGTTAATTTATGGTAGTCAATGAATTTAACAACCAGCCTAACTTTGGGACGTGGGAGGAAACTGAAACACCCGAAGGGAACTCAGAGAGAACGTGCAAACTCCACACAGATAGAGCCAGAGATCGGGGTCGAACCTGGGTTGCTGCAGATGTGAGGCAGCAGCACCACTCTGCTGCCCCACTACATTCATTGAAAGTCTACAGACATTTCACTTGGTTGCCAAGGAGGTGAAATGACAGCCTCTTGCATATCTGACTAATGCACAGAACAACAGTTATTGCTTACAAAAAGAAGGTTGAGGGGGTCAGATAAACGTGTACCAGTCTACGACTTCAGTAGAGGTGAATGGAAGGAAGATGTTCCCATTCGCAGATGGGTTAAGACCCAGGGCACACCGATTTAAAAGAATACACAAGAGGTTCAGCAAGGACCTGGACAATAATTATTTAGATCCTGAGTCTCTGCATGTGGGAGTGGTCAGTCAGGATTTTCCAAGGGGAGTGGGACAGAGGGAAAACAATTGACAGGGCCAAGGAGAAGGAGTGGAGAAATGTGCCTGGCTTGGTACTGGTATTGGTTTATTATTGTTACTTGTACCAAGGTACAGTGAAAAACTTGTCTTGCATACCGTCTGTACAGATCAATTCATTACACAGTGCATTGAGGTAGTACAGAGTGCATTGAGGTAGTACAGGGTAAAAACAATGACAGAGTACAGAGTAAAGTGTCACAGCTACAGCAAAGTGCATTGCAGGTAGACAATAAGGTGCAAAATCGCTTTACAAAGAGCCCACATGGACTCAATGGACCGAGAAGCCTCCTTCTCTGCCATAACATTTCTATTGTCCATCCCTAAATGCCCTCAATGTCCATGGTTGATGTTCTCAGTGGGGAGCCCAAAGTCAGTTTCTTTCCTGTGGGCTTGGAGTCACATATAGGCCAGACCAAGTAAGCCAGGCAGAATTCCATTCCGAATGAACCAGACGGACTGTTTTCAATAGCAACGCCTTCATGGTCACCATGAATGTAATCAGTTTTTAATTCTAGATTTATTTATTTACCTGAACTTACATTTCCAGCTGGGATAGTGAGATCTGAACTCACACCTTCTTTTAGTTTCATCCTTAAACAACAGTGGCTCAGGTGGAGCATCTGACGCACACTGGATTCGTCATTAACCTCAATGGTGGGGCACAGGCTACTGAGCATAGTACCTAGAGAAACAAAGGACTGCAGATGCTGGAATCTAGATGAAAAACACAATGATGCTGGAGGAATTCAGCAGGCCAGGCAGCATCCGTGGAGAAATCCGTGACCCTGAAGAAGGGTTCCGACCCAAAACATTGACCGCCTACTTGTCTCCACGGATGCTGCCTGGCCTGCTGAGTTCCTCCAGCATCATCGTGTTTTTCATGAGCATAGTACCTGTTTGCTCAGCATTCGATGACCCACTCCAGCTTCACTTAGGATGGGCCAGCACTAAAACCACAACCTCATTTAACTGAGGACCCCCAAGCTGCTGACAATATGTAAGCAGTTTACTTATTTTACTTCATGTCAATGTTGTTAACTATTTGCCATGATCTGTTTTTAAATTTTAATGCCTTATATTATTAACAATTAATAAACTATATTTCAAATTGATTTGAAAGTGACCATCAGAAACATATAAAAATAGTTCCAAAGACTTTTAACAGCGATGAGGAGTCAAAAGGCTGTCAACATGTCAAGTTTCTGAAGCTTGAGGCCTACTCAAAGAGTGTAGCCTCATGGGACACCTCTCATGTATTCAGCTGGCCTGTGTTGTGTAGGTGGGAGTCAGTTCGCTCAGTGGGCCAGATCCTGGACAAGACAGTCCAACCGCGAACCAACAAGGATCCTTTACGAGACACCGGAATGAATCAATGATTAAGCAGCAGATCTACATGGTTCAGCCACTAAAGGGAAAGGTATAAGTGGGTTTCCTCCAGGGTGCTCCTGTTTCCACCCACATCCCAAAGACTTGCAGGTTGCTAGGCCAATTGTCCACTGTAAGTTGCCTCTGGTGTGTAGGTGAGTGGTAGAATCTGGGGGGAGGTGGTGGGAATGTGGGGAAGATAAAATGGGGTTAGGTGCTTGATGATCAGCATGGACTCATATGGACTGAAGAGCCTTCTTCCACGCTGTCCAACTGCATGACTCTAGGAGCGTTCACCTCCCGCACTGGGTGCCTGCTGAGATGATGCCTCATCCTGTCTCTTCGAAGCACTGACCTGCGTGGGAATGTTGGCGTTCTGACTGTGGTGCTGTGACAATGTGAAGATTCCCAGTCACAGCTGAGTTACCTGTGGCAGCCCTCAGTGTACTGACGTTGCAACCAGTCCCATTTCAAGTCAAGGAAATTTTGCACTGCCAATCTGACAAAAAAGGAGAGAAGGGAGAGCATGAATGAGGGAGAGAGAGAGAGAGAGAGAGAGACATCTGTGTCTCTCTTGGGTTCCTATTATCTTTAAGCAGCAGGATCTTAAAATCAGTTGCTGGGTTGCCTGAAGGGATATTCAACATGAGATATTCAGGGAGAATAACGCTTTCTGACAATTTCAGACTGTAACTTTTCATTATCATAGATAATACTCCAAGCTCGGTGTGAACACATATTACACTGGTAACTGTGCACTGGGAGATACAGGCGCGCAGAGTCCCATCTGTGACTGTCACTACTGCTGTCAGTAAAGCCTGAGTTTATTTATGTTAGCTGGTTGTCTGCTCGATGTATAAATCAGTTCAGAAAATGTAAATTGCTTCCCAGATGTTTAGCCAGTGATGAGTTCACAGTTTGCCAATGCAAAAAAAACACGCAAGCAGAAAAATTACAGCCTTGAAACATTTTCCATTGTGTAGTAGATAGATTCCTGTGATTAAACAGACAGGATTTTTAATCAATTTGTTGCTGGTATCAAATTTTTTCTCTTCCCACTACCACAAGTGTGTGATGATAGTTATTAATAAGGTTCAAACACTCCTCTCTCTCACACACACACACACACACACACTCACGCAAACACACACACAAGTAAGTACACAGCCACACATACACACTTACACAAACACACACACACACACACACTTCTGCAGAGAGGTTAGGATGAAACTGGGGCTTAAATGTTCTAATGTTTATTGTCATAGAGACATAGGGTACATAACCAGGTCCACTGATTCCACGGCAACCACCCAGCACCCACTTACACTGATCCCATTTTATTCTCCCCTGCGTTCCCATCAACTCCCCTCAGACCTTACAGTGGCTAGTTAACCTACAAACTTGGATGTCTTTGGGATGTGGGAGGAAACCGGAACACCACGTAGTCACAGGGAGAACATGCAAACTCCACACAGACAGCAGCAGAGGTTGGGGTCAAACACGGGTTGCAGGAGCTCTCTTATCTGCATCACTGGTGTGACTCGTCTTCAATCACACCACCAGAATTCATAGTCAGAGGTTTGGGATACTTATATGTAGGGGCACGTAATTGTTATAGTGCTGGACTAGTAACCCAACGATTCAGTCCACTGGCAACGAAACAAGTTCAAATCCCAGCCACGGTAAATGGAAGACAAAGGAACTGATTGTGGACCTTAGGAAGGAGAAGTCAGGTGAACACGCACCCATCCTCATTGAAGGGTTTGTGGTGGAAAGGATGAGCAGCTTCAAGTTCCAGGGTGTCAACATCTTGGACCTACCCTGGGCCCAGCATGTAGATGCAACCATGCCAACATCTCTACTTTCTTAGAAGTTTAAGGAGATTCGTCTTGTCATTGAAGACTGACAAACTTCTGTAGATGTACTGTGGAAAGCATCCTGACTGGTTGCATCACAGCCTGGTATGGAGGCTCCAATGCACAGGAATGCAAAGGCTATAGAGAGTGGTGGACTCAGCCAGTTCCATCGTGGGTACAGCTCTCCCCACCATCGAGGACATCTACAAGAGCCGATGTCTCAGGATGGTGACATCCGTCATCAGGGACCCCCACCATCCGGGCTGTGCCCTCTTGTCGATGTTGCCATCAGGCAGGAGGTACAGGAGTCTGAAGACCCACACCTCAAGGTTCAACAACAGCTTCTTCCCCACTGCCATCAGGTTCTTGAACCCACCTGAAAAACTCTACCTCAGACTATATCTCTTTTCACTCTCACTGAACTTGCACTGTTGTCATTACGTTTATGTTGTTGTTTATTTATGTGCATATGAAAGTGATGCATAATTTATGTTAATTTAAGTTTATGTTAGCTTATGTTTTGTATGTACCGTGCTGTACATCGTGTTTGTAATGTACTGCACTGCTGTTGCCTAAAGCTGATTTCCATGGCATTTATACCCTGGGTATGTACAGTATACCTATGAAAATAAACTTGAGCTTGAATTTAAAATTAAAAGATGGAAAAAAAATCTAGTCTCAATATCAATGACCGTGAAAGTATTGGATTGCAGCAAAGATACACCTGCTTCACTAATCTTCTACAGGGAAGGGTATCTGCTGTCCTTGCCGGTCCCAGACCTATATATGACTCTAGTCCCATAGTAACGTGTTGATGAGACCACTGCTGGCCATGAAGGAATTAAATATCGGCAAAAAAAGCTCCCTGGAATGAGTCAAGGACAGTGGAAGTAGACAAAACAAGTGTCTTTGTTGTTGCCACGTAGTGGAAGGAATGGAGGCCACCGTTTTGTGAGGCTGGTCGTGCGACCACCATTTTGTGAACTGTTTCCCAAACTGGTTCTTGCTCAGGGATGGTTGGATTAAAGCAATTGAAAGTGGACACAGCAGAGCCCCTACTGATAACCTGCTGCAGACTTATAGAAGAGAGGTCTGTGAACTGAAGTACCTGACCCCAGTGTTTGACTTAAACTGGCTGTCACTGGTTTAAAATGTCCTGACCCAAGGAAAAGAGCAAGGGAATGACATCAGAGGCAAGTCCGTATTTGGGAGAAGAGCAATGAGGTAATGCTACCTGTAGCATTGGGCCAGAGCCAATGAAAAGCGGACACAGGATAGCCAGATAAGCCAGAACCAGTAGAAACAAAGCAAAACGGTGCAGAACTGATAAGAAAAAAGAATAATAATGAAGGATTTCAGGTGTAGAGCAGTGAGAACTCCAGAGACTAACTATCACAAGGAAGACCCCCATGCCTGGGGCAAGGACAAGAAAGATAAATCGCTTGGCCAATGGGAGATCCCCTATTTTGGTGTTATAAGTTGGAGTGATGGTCTGGGTAAGTACTGGTACAAAAGGAAAAATAGCATTTAGGAATCTAAGTCATTGATGTGGGGGCAATTATAACAAAATACCTAGTTGACGTGGATCTTTACATTGATACAATAAAGTGCCAGTTTTGAATTAATTGAGATATGGGTGGTTATTTATCTAACCTAAGTCAGTTTGACTGAGGGGCAACCATCCATGGGTGCCCCTGAACTTAGCAGCCCAAAGAGCCCTTTCAGAGGTTCTTTGGGCTACTAAGTTCAGGGGCAACTAGGGATGGTTAATGAGTTGCAGACGTGCCAGCCACATCTACATCCTGTCAATGAATATATTAATATTTTACTATTCAAAAACCTGTTAAATTTTGATTACTTCTCTGAAGCCACGCAACCACTGGCGCCCAGTTCAAAATGGAAGGCTTTGAAGCATTGATGGGAACAGTGCAGTGTCACAGCTAATAGAGCAGCTGCCTCACAGCTCCAGTGTCCCTGGTTCGATTCTGACCTCTGGTGCTGCCTGTGTGGAGTTTGCACGCTCTCCCTATGACCGCGTGGGTGTTACGGCCAGTTCCCAAAGAGACATTAGTTAGTAGGTTAATTGGTCACAGTAAATTGCCTCTACTTTGCAGTTGAGTAGGAGAATCCGGGGAGGGGGAAGTTGGTGAAAATGTTGGGAGAAGAGGTTACAGGGAAAGTTGGTGGGAGAACAGGGTTGCTTTGTGAGCTGGCATAGACCTAAGAGGCTGAACGGTCTCCTTCTATGTCCAAAGGAAATATGGGAGAATCAAGGATATTCACTAAGTAGAAACTGTCTGCTTGAAGCTGCTACATGCTTTCCTCCGGGAAGTTTAAAAGGTAGGAAAGGAAGGTAAAGGTTTACTCAGAAGTTGAGGACGTACGAATGTGAGAGGTAGAACACAGAAGTTAGGATCAGGGAAGTAGCAGATGATTGATAAGACCAAGGACATCGTAGGCTGAAGGACATTAAGTTTGGAGTCTGAGAGAAAAAGTGAAAGCTGAGGTCAAAGAGGCGGAGATTGAGATTTCTCAGCTTGATCTTCCCATTCACCCTGATAATCTCCCTTTCACACATTATTGGGTTTACATGAACTTCTGTCTGCGACAGATGTTTCCCACTCTCCAGGAGTACAGAGCAAAGGGCACAGTTTCAGAATAAAGGCTTATCCTTTTAAGACAGTTGAGGACAATTTCTTCTCATGGAAGGTGGTGAACCCCTACCACATTTGTTTCATAGTGGAGTTGAAGGTTGTAAGTGGATGGACAGTGCATCTAAAGCCAAGATATTATTGAATGGCAGAGCAGGTTCAAAAAATTATATGGGTGACTCCTGCTCCTATTTCTTATGTCCTACAAAGTGGGGTTATCAGTTACTCAAGACATTATAAAGATCAGAAAATTCACTTGCATGTTCTGTTGTACTCGCTCTCTTTTACTGATATTCATTACTTTTTTCTAGTTTCCCATCAAATGGACAAGAAGACTGAATACGAATTCCAGTTCCTCTGGATCAATGTTTTAGTAAGATGTTCACACAGTGGTCGAACGTAGAATAGTGAAAAGACCTTGACAATGTATTGGAGTGTGCTATTGGCAGTTGATCTTAAAACAGAATACAAAGAACAAATAATCTTCAGTTAATGCCATGCTTATAACCCTAAACCGTCTTGAGAAGACAGCAACTCTATTTTCCATGGCTCTTGTCTTCAACGTGGCTTTGTTAAACTGGAAGATCCCACACGTGGGACTGAGTCCATGCAGAATCAAGGGTTTTGATCTTGTCCTCACACCACTGCAGGAACAAGGATACTTGTTATTTGTAGCCTCCTCATATTTTGGACAATTGATTTGAGAGTTTTTTGTTTGTTTGCATTTTCTATTTTTTCCGAGAAAGCTGCTTTTAAGTTCTCACTTTCCCCTATTAAGTGAGGCCCTGGGAATAAATGGAATGTAAATCAGCAATGAATAATACATTCCCTGTCATCCTCAGCTGACGAAAGACATCGATGCAAAATGGAGCATTTCCCATTTGACACTAAACTCCAGGTACAAATGCTTAATGAATATTTGGGGAAGATTGGATAGCGGAAGGGTGAGATGGGTTGGTGGGGGGAGGAAGGTTCATGTAGAGAATGCAACTCACTGGAAGCACAACGTTAGGTCAGTTGTAGGGCAAAGCTTTACTGATGCTCCACCAACAATGTGTGGTAATGACTAACACTCCCCACCCAACGCACCCTCTCTCAAACTCAGACTCTTGCGGGAGACAGCGACATCTCACTGTAATTAACGTCAAATTATGAACAGATTTATGTTGCAAGCTTATGTTCTCTGGGTAAAGACCGTCTCAAACTCATCCAGTCATTGAATAACCTGCCAATAAGCACAGGGATGTGTTCAGAATGCAACAGGATGTGAAGCTGAGAGATTTCAGGCAAATTTCAATGAACTAAATTTGCCTTTGTTTGTCCTGAATGAGCACTCACTAGCAAGGATAAATATTTGGTTTATTTGAAAATGTTGTTTTCAGGAAGTCGGGAATCAATGTTTCCAAAAATCATTATATTTTGAGCTTGTGATGTGCCATTCTAGTTTGTGCAGCAAGCTGCCAATAACTGAATCTTGCAGGTTGCTGCCTCCCATATTTTGCCTCTGTGCTGAAGCTCTACTGACGTCAGGTACAAAACGTGGCATGGATCTGGAGGCAAGAATATCAGATCCAAATTATGGGTGGGATCAGCACAGTGCAGACAAAATTTGCTGAATATTGATCATCAAAATTCACTGCTTTGAATAAAGCCAACTAAAATTGATAAGCAATGTTACTATTTTGGTATCTAACAGGTGGTAGCCAGCATTAGGAGGAATTTAAATCATGATTTTAATGCTCACTGGTACCTCTCCCCTCAGAACTTGCTGGAGGGCAGGCTTATTTGTACAGGAAGCAATTTACTTAACAGCAGGCTGCATCAGATGACTACTCTTTACAAGCGGTCTCTTGCAGATATGCTGTGTGTTGTTCATTAAAGTACAAGCATCCTGTATGCCACCAGCACACTTTCTCCAGGCCTTCTTGTGATAAGCAGACAGTGTTACATTAATAGGATATGGAAGGAGAAGGGGAATTCTCAAGACGAAGAGAAAAGCAGGATAGCTTTCAAGTGGTGAGACACTAGTAAATATTTGTGTACAGAGGGATGTACTGGTTCAGGAGATGTGGGAAGTGAATGTACAAGTAGTAGGGTTAGGAAGAAAAATGGTAGGGCTTAGTAAATTGGTTTATTATTGTCACATGTACCAAGGTACAGTGAAAAAATTGTCTTGCATACCGTCCATACAGAGCACAGTAGTGTAGCGGTTAGCTTAACGCTATTACAGCACCAGCGACCCGGGTTCAATTCTGGCCACTGTCTGTAAGGAGTTTGTACGTTCTCCCCGTGTCTGCATGGGTTTCCTCCGGGTGCTCTGGTTTCCTCCCACATTCCAAAGACGTACGGGTTAGGAAGTTGTGGGCATGCTATTTTGGCGCTGGAAGCATGACGACACTTGTGGTCTGCCCCCAGAATATTCCACGCAAAAGATGCATTTCACTGTGGGTTTCGATGTACATGTGACTTATAAAGAAACATTATTATTATCTTGAGGTAGTACAAGGTAAAAGCAATAACAGAGTGCAGAATAAAGTGTTACAGTTACAGAGAAAGTGCAGGTAGACAGTAAGGTGCAAGATCACAACAAGGTAGATTGTGAGGTCAAGAGTCCATCTTATCCTACTGGGGAACTGTAGGGTAGAAGATAGAAGCCTGGAGTGCAGAAAAAGGGGGCCCTGCTGAGTGTGTTGAGAACTGTGTGTCTTTAAGTTCCCCCACCTGCTCTTGGAATCATTGAAGTTCACATGGAGGAGGCTGGTATTGGTCTCAGAGTGAATACTGTCTACATTTATTGATCGGTGGGATAAACAAGTTGTTCTAGGAAGAGAGCTTGATGAGGATGCGCCTACACACACTGGGATTTAGAAGGGGGAGAGGTGATCTCACTGACACATGCTCAGTTCTGAAGGGATTCATGGCGTCGGCGCTGAGAAGCCTATTTCTTCTGCGGAGAGCCAAGAGGATATAAATCTCAGGATAAGAGGTCAGTCGTTTAGAACTAAGAGGAAGAGAAATTTCTCTATGAAGAGGGCAGTAAATCTTTGGCATTCTCCATCTCAGAGAGCTGAGGATGCTTAGGCATGGTGTATTTTCAGTCACTGAATGTAAAGCAGAAGTCCAATCTGAACCAGGATGGGCAGGACAGGTGAACACTGGGTGGGACATGAAATGACTGCGCAGGCTGAGTCTTTGGGTTAGTCAAGTTAAAAGTGGGTGGAGTGTGAGAGGGGTGTTCAATAGGAAACCTACAGGTCTGGTTGTGTTAAAATTGAGCGAGGCATGAAACGAGTGTAAAATCTGACCCCACTGGGTTAGTCAGTTTAAAATTGCAAATTTCTACAGATGTACGGTGGACAGCATTCTGACTGGTTGCATCACCGTCTGGTATGGAGGCTACAATGTGCAGGATCAAAAGAGGCTGCAGAGGGTTGTAGACTCAGCCAGCTCCATCACGGACACAACCCTCCCCACCTTCGAGGACATCTTCAAGAGGTGGTGCCTCAAGAAGGCAGCATCTATCACGATCTAGGACATGCCCTCTTCATGTTACTGCCATCAGGGAGGAGGTACAGGAGCCTGAAGACCCACGGTCAAAGTTTTAGGAACAGCTTCTTCCCCTCCGTCATCAGATTTCTGAATGGTCCATGAACCCACGAACACCTCGTTACTCCTCCTTCGCATGATTGATTTTTATTTGTAAATTATAGTAATTTTTATGTCTTGCACTGTACTGCTGCTGCAAAACAACACATTTCACGACATATATCAGTGGTACTAAACCTGATTCTGATTCAGAGTGAGATATGCAATGAATGTACAATTGGACTGATCGGGTTAAATCTGAGTGAGGTACAGAACGAGTGTACAACCTGAACCCACTGGGCTGTTCCAGTGAGGTGTGTAATAAGTGCTGAATCTGAACCTACTTGGACAGGTCAGCTTAGGTTAAAGCCAACTAAATAAGGGAAAGAGGATTCAGATTTCCTTCCTGCAGTGTGACTCCTGCATCCAGATCTTTTCTCGCTCCGACTACCCGATGAGTGGGGAGTAGCATGAAGGCATGTTGACCCAAGCTTTCTGCTTCTGTTGCTGCCAGTCCACAATTATCCACTCATTAAAGTGGATGGATGGAAAATTGCAGACTGATGAGCAGAAAATCTGAAAACCACAGCCATTTACTCTTAATTGCCTGCTTCATCCGTCATCGCATTCAGGGAAGGAAACAGTGAGCTGCTTGTCTCAGACTGCTGCTATCAACGTGATCCTCAATGACAAGAAGTGGGTACAATGCCAAGTGAAGTCAGCAGTTGATCCTCATCTGTGTTCAGCTGGAAAACTGAGAAGAGAATTTATGCATTGCCTTTTACAGCGTCAGGAGGTCCCCAACTGGTTCACAACCAACAAAACATGAGTGCAAAGCTTGGGGAATGCAGCAGTGAGTTTGGAGATGGTGCAATGATTCTGGGAAGTCTGGAGCTGTTCATCAGAGGGTACCTGGTTTCTGACTCAATCTTGAAGCCACTGTATATATGTGGCTGGTCCAGTTGAGTTCCTGGTCCATGGCGGTCCCCGGGATGTCAACGATCGGGAACTTCTCCATGGCAATGCTACTGATCCATCATCAAAGATCCTCACCATCCGGGCCATGCCATCTTCTCGCAGAAGCCTGAAGTCCCACACCACCAGGTTCAGGAACAGCTACTTCTCTTCAACCATTTGGTTCTTGAACCAACCTGCACAACCCTAATCACTACAGTTTAGCAACACCAAGACCATTTTGATCACTTTGCACTAAAATTGACTTTTTTAATTCTAATTGTGATCTTTTTCGTAAAAATTTTGTATAACATGTTTAATTTATGTTTTCCTTGTGAATGCTGCTTACTTGATGCTATGTGCCTGTGATTATGCTGCAAGTAAGTTTTTTATTGCACCTGTGCATACATGTACTTGTGCATATGACAATAAACTCGACTTTGACTTAAAATTAGTAATTGGTAATTGGTTTATTATTGTCACATGTACTGAGGTACAGTGAAAAGCTTTTGTTTGCCTGTGATCCAGACAGATCATTCCATTTGTAAATACATGGAGGTAGTACAAAATAAAAACAGAATATAGAATATAGGGTTACAGTTACAGAGAAAGTGCAGTGCAGGTAGACAAGTCAAGTGCAAGGGCCAAGATGAGTTAGAGAGAGATCAAAGTCCATCTTTATTGTACAAGAGGTCCATTCAAGAGTCTTAAAACAGTGGGATAGAAGCTGTCCTTGAGTCTGGTGGTACATGTTCTCAAGCTTTTTAATTTTCTGTCTGTTGGAAGGGGGGAGGGGGTAAGACAGAATGACCAAGGTGGGAGGAGTCTTTGGTTATGTTGACTGCTTTCCCGAGGCAGCAGGAAGTGTAGACAGAGTCAACATCAAATGGGGGTGCTTAGACTCTGTTTTGGCAGAGATGATCAACATCTCACGTTTGTGTATGACAAATGTTGCTAGACATTTATCAGCTCAAGCTTGAATGTTGTGCAGCTCTTATTGCAAGTTGGCATAGATTGGTTCATTGTCTGAGGAGCTGTGAATGGAATTGAGCGTTGCGTGATCAGTGGCAAACATCCCCACTACTGAAATAAAAAAAGAAAATGCTGGAAAAACTTGGCAGGTTAGAAAATGCCTGTAGAAAGAGAAACAGTGTAATTGTGTCAGGTTAAAGACCCTTCTTCCCCACTCCTGACCTAATGGAAGGAGGGTCATTGATGAAACACTTGGAAGGTGGCTAGGCCTGAGACACTGCTTTGAGGAACTCCTGCAGGGTTGTCCTGGGGCTGTGATGAAGGACCCCAACAATTCTAACCATCCTTGTTTGTGTGAGGTACGACTCTAACCATTGGGGTGTTTTCCCTTGATGCCTAGTATTACCAGGGTCTCCATCCCACATCCCTTATGGTTCCATGCTCCACCTTCCTCTCCTATCAGATTCCATCATCCCTTTGTCACCTCCACCTATCACTTCCCAGCCTCTGTCGGTCTCCACTCTTCCCACCACCATCTGCCCATCACCCCTCCTCACCTGGATCGACCTATCACCTGCCAGCTCTGGCTCCACCCCCTTCCCCTCACCTCTTTACACCGGCTACCTCCTCTCTACTCTTTCAGTCCACATGAAGGATCTCGACCCGAAACGTTGGCTGTCCATTTCCCTCCACAGATGTCGCCTGACCCGCTGAATTCCTCCAGCAATTTTTTTCTGGTTCCAGATTCCAGCATCTTGTGTCTTCTTCTTCCTTGATACTACATTTGGTCAAATGTTGTCATGGCAACATCGCAGTCGTTTTGTCGCATAGTGGCAGTCACTTCTGGAATTTGCCTCTTTTGTTCATGTTTGGACAAGGTGGTGATGAGGTCTGGAGATGAGTGGTCCTGGTGAAGCCCAGACTGTGCACTGGTGAACAGGTCCTTGGTAAGTGATGCCTGATGACATCATCGAAGACACCTTCTATCATTTTGTCAGTGATTGAGATTGTTCTGATAATGCAGCAGTTAGGCTTTGTTTGTTTTGAGGACTAGATCTCATGAATATTTCCTATTATCGTATTTTCTTACTCAGCCCTTCAAGCCTATACTGATTTTCAGAGCAATCCCAGTGATCCCTTTCCCCCATTTATTTCCCTGTAACCAATTTCTCTTAAATGCTCATCAACTCCAACCTGATTCTCCTCCTAGCCATCCACACTGGGGGTAACAACCTAACCTGCCAACCAGCACATAGAACATTACAGCACAATACAGGCCCTTTGGCCCACAATGTTGTGCCGACATTTTATCCTGCTCTAAGATCTATCTAAACCTTCCCTCCCACATAGCCCCCCATTTCTCTATCATTCCTGTGAGTTTCACCTTGCAGAGTCGGGAGTTGGAGTGAGATTTGGAGCGGGACCTTTGAATATTGAATATTGGTTTGAATATTGAAATACTGATCCCCCTCCAGTTCAGGTGTAACTCGTCCCTTTTGTACAGGTCGTACCTTCCCCAGAAGAGATCCCATTGATCAACAAATCTGAAACCCTGCCCCCTGCACCAATTCCTCAGCCACGCATTCATCTGCCAAATTATCCTATTCTTACCCTCACTGGCATGTGGCACAGGCAGCAATCCAGAGGTTACTGCCCTTGAGGTCCCGCTTTTCAGCTTTCTACCTAACTCCCTATATTCCCTCTTCAGGACCTCATCTCTTTTCCTAGCTGTGTCATTGGTACCAATATGTACCACGACCTCTGGCTGTTCACCCTCCCCTTCAGAATGCTGTGGAACTGATCCAAGTCCACATGTTTTAGTTGTGAGAGGAACTGTTTCCTGTACTCCCGTACCTGCTGGAAACCTATGCAGGGTGAACGAGGAACTCCACACACGCGCGCACACACGCGCGCACACACACACACACACACACACACACACACACACACACACGCAGTATTGGAGGTCAGATTTGAACCCACGACACTGGAGATGTGAGGTAGTAGAGCTACCTCTGCATCACTGTGCTGCCCAGTAATTAATATTGTCAGGTAAATGCTAGTGTTTTTGCTGTGGTAGAACAGTTTGGCCAGAGGCACAACTAGGTCTGAAATCTGTCCTCCGTACAATGGCTGAGATATTATCAGGTGTTGTGGTCTTTGCTGTATCCAGAACTATCAGTATTACTTGGAGTGGACACACGGAGTGAATGGAACTGGCTACAGACTGGCTTCTTTGAAGGTGAGGATCTCTGGAGAAAATGGATGTAGTTATCTGTTGATATTTCTGACTGAAATTGGTTACAAATGCTTCATCTGTAATTTGGTGAATGTGAGCTGGGCTCTGTCATTGTTGAGGATGGGAATGTTCCTGGATTCTCCAGGAATGTAAGAAGCTGCAGAGAGTAGTGGACTCAACCGAATTCATCACGGGCACATCCCTCCCCACCATCGGTAGTATCTACAGGAGGTGCTGCCTCAAAAAGGCAACATCCATCATCAAAGATCCCCACCATCCGGGCCATACCATCTTCTCACAGCTACCATCGGGCAGGAGGTACAGAAGCTTGAAGTCCCACACCACCAGGTTCAAGAACAGCTACTTCCCTTCAACCATTCAGTTCTTGAACCAACCTGCACAACCCTCATCACTACCTCAGTATAGCAACACTATAGCAACACCATTTTGATCCCTTTGCGCTAATATGGACTTTGTTTTTATTTTGTTCTGATTGTGAGCTTTCTTGTAAAAATTGTGTATAATTTATTTTTAATTTATGGTTTTCTTGTGAATGCTGCTTATCTGATGCTATGTGCCTGTGATGCTGCTGCAAGTAAGTTTTTCGTTGCACCTGTGCACACATGTACTTGTGCGTATGACAATAAACTCGACTGTGACCTGTTAGCTGTTCCATTGTCCATCACGACTCATAGCTGGGTGTGGCAGGACTGAAGACTGCAGATCAAGTGCTGGTAAATGGGATTAGCATAGAGGGGTACTTGGACATGAACAGAACATGGTAGAGCTGCTGCCTCACAGCTCCTGTGACCCCGGTTCAATCCTGACCTCGGGTGCTGTCTCTTTGGAGGTGACACATTCTCTCTGTGACCATGTGGGTTTCCCCCGGGTGCTCCACTTTCCTCCCACATCCCAAAACCATGCAAGCTGCTAGGTTAACTGGCGGCTGTAAGCTACCCCATATCATGCAGGTGAGCGTTAGAATCTGGGGGGAGTTGATGGGAATGCGGGGAGAACAAAGATGGGGTAGAGTAGGATTAACATGTGGGTGCCTGATGGCCGTCATAAACTCAGTGCCTGAAGGGCACGTTTCTGTGTTGTATAAGAAGATACTTTATTATCAAAGAAAATTTGGATACTGAGATAAATAAAGAGGGGGTAAGACCTATGTTAAACCTGGTTAAATTTTCAGGAATGTTTTAAAGGAGAAGCAAAAAGAGAGGCAAAGGTTTAGGAAGGAAATTCCAGAGGTAAAAGCCTTGGCAATTGAAGCCGTATTAAGAAACCAGAGATGGAACTATTGATGAAAATATATCGCTTTGTTTTTCAGCTTGACAAAGATGGAAAACAATTTGCGCTCCCAGCTCCCAACTGAGGGTAATTTTCCAATCCTGAAAAGTCTGCCAACCTTCTTTCCCAAGACCGCCTTCTCTGCATCCCACGCCTTCTAGAACATTCCATCTGCTGTGCACAAGTGCCTCCCTCTGTTCCCGACACCACCCCGCCTACCGCGCGCAGAACTTGATGAACAAGATGAAGTTTGTCGCTGCTCTCACAAGTCCTCCAGATTGCCACGAGAAGATTAATTGCAAAATTTGCCAGGCAATTAAAACAGCCTGTCCCTCTTGAAAACAGCTGGAGTGCCAGAGTTTTAAATAAATGGAAATAATTGTTTTTTTCTCCAAAACCTATTGAAGGTATTTAGATGCCACTCTAGGTATTGAAACACAGATGGGCATCAGTATCATTGAGAATAACAAGGCAGAATAATCCTATTATCAAAATACCATCGATAACTCACTGCCAGCTCTATATAGGTTGTCTCATAGGATTAGACACACTTTTTTTCATAAATTTACAATAAAGGGAGCAGCTGTTGGAAGATATTCAATTGAACCCTTGAATTTCGCATGAAATTCATTTAAAGTGGAAATCAACACTGGGTTAACAGAATATTTACTTGCAATTTTCAATGCATTGCTTCAGATTCATTGCACCACTGGGTATTGACAAAATGATTTTGCAGATGTGACTGTAGTTTGTTATATTCTTTTGAACTTATGGGTGAGAAAACCACATTTGTTGATAAACAGAAAAAGAAAACAGGAATAGGAAAAGATATGGAGAATGTGAAAAGCGATTTTGCCTGTTTAATAGGGCAGGATTTTTCTGTTTATGGGGAAGGTTTTATGTTTAGTAGGGAAAGTTTTTGTTCTGTTTACTGGGGATGGTTTTCCAATATTTCATGGGGAAAATTTTCTGGGAAAAATTTTCTCTGGCTAATGAGGAAATATTCTTTGTTTGAAATGCAGGAAACTGCACATACTGGAAATCCAAACTAAAATCAGAAAGAGTTGCTCAGGCAGCAGCTATGAAGAGAGAAACAGAATTACCATCTCAGGATGATGACCTTTTCATGACATTTCTCCATTCATTAGGGAAGATTTCCCCTGATGAATGGTACAGTTTTCTCTGTCTGGATTTATATGATGTGTAGAAAGTCTTAAAAGTGCTAAACAGCAGGATATATTAATCTGCAGTAGCTTTTTGGAGTGCTTATGAGAAGATCCATCTCCCACCAAACTTATACATCAATCTTCTGGTATAGTATTGACCCATTATCTTTTCTCTGTTTATGGCCAACATTCCCTTCTCGTGGGTATAAGGTGTAAATTCACATTGTCTCCTGACTTAATTTTCCTCCAGAAATCTCTGTTTTTGCAATTACTTTCTTAATTTAATTTTTACAAAATGAACCAAGACCAGCATATTTTGCCCATGACACATTGCCCAGTCCTGATGCAGGGCTTCGACCTGAAACGTCAACAATTCATTTCCTCCCACAGATGCTGCTCGACCCACTGAGTTCCTCCAGCAGATTGTTTATTACCCTTGAGGAATTGGTGGTGAGGTGCCTTCTTAAACCAGTGCAGATGCTAGAGAAAAGGAGTTCCAGGACATAGATTCAGCAGCAATGAAGAAATGGAAAAATATTTCAAAATCAGAACGGTGTGCGACTTGTGGGAGATCCTACAAGTGGCGGTGTACCTGCTACCCTTGTTGTCATAGAACAACATAGGACATAGAACAACACAGTACAGGAACAGGCCCTTCAGTCCACAATGTTGTGCTGAACTAATTAAACTAGTAATTACATGGCTAACTAAACTAATCCCTTCTGCCTACACAAGGTCCATATCCCTCTATTCTCTGCATATTCATGTGCCTATCTAAGAGCCTCTTAAACACCTCTGTTGTATCTGTCTCCACTACCACTACTGGCAGCCCACTCCAGGCACCCACTACTCCCTGTGTAAGAAAAACTTGTCCCGCGCATCTCCTTTGAACTTACCCCCTCTCACCTTAAATGCATGCCCTCTAGTATTAGACATTTTGATCCTGGGAAAAAGCTATCAGCTGTCTACTCTATCTATGCCTCTCATAATCTTATAAACTTCTGTCAGGTCTCCCCTCAGCCTCCGCCGCTCCAGAGAAAACAATTAGGTGTGTCCAATCTCTCCTTATAGCACGTGCCCTCTAATCCAGGCAGCATCCTGGTAAACCTTTTCTGCACCCTTTCCAAAGCCTCCACGTTCCCCGTATAATGGAGCGACCAGAAATGATTGCAATACTCCAGATGCAACTTAACCAGAGTTTAAAGCTGCAACATAACTTCCTGACTCTTGAACTCAATGCCTCGACTAATAAAGGCAAGCATGCCATATGCCTTCTTTACCACCCTATCAACCTGTGCAGACACTTTCAGGGAGCTATGTTATTCAACACTGTTAAGGTCCTACTATTAGTTGTATCCTTTCCCTTACATTTGATCTCCCAAAGTGCTACACCTCACATTTGGCCTAATTAAACTCCATCTGCCATTTCTCCTTATCCTAGCTGATAAGGCTCACAGGTTAGGGTGATGCTGTCAAAATAGTATTGGTATATAACAGTGGAGTGTTATGTAGATGGCTCATCCTGTAGCCACTGCAAATTGGTGTTGGAAGGAGTAAATGTTTGGGGTCGATGGACTGTGCATCAAGGGCTCTGCTCTGTTTTGGATGGTGTTGAGTTTCTAGAGTGTTGTTGGACCTTCATTCATCCAGGTAAGTGTGAATATTCTATAAGATTCCTGACTTGGTAGAGAGGCTTTGGGGTGTCCGGACATCCAGTCTCTCACCTGCTTGCGCAGCCACGGTATTTGAAACCTGTTGAGTTTCGGGTCAGTGGGTGACACCCTGGATGTTGATGGTGGAGGGTTCAGCAATGACAATCCCAGGGGTAGCATCACTCGAGTACTGCCTTGCAATAAGCTTCAGAGATATTCCTTTTCCTTTTTCCCTCTCTATGTTCACATCCTTTCATCCTTGCAATCACCCTCTGCATTTGTAGAGTTCAGCGCCTTATATTTCTCCCTTTCAGTGTTAGCCCTGTTGAATTCCTACCCAAATGTCAGTATCACTTTACCTAGAACATAAAAAATAGTGACAGGTTCTATTATCTTCTACTTTGAGTCCACTGAAAGTGGATTAATTGCGGTGACTCTTTCCCGAGTCTTGATTAAACTTTGTGGAGATTGAAATGGAATTGTCAAGAACTTTTCTGTGGCTGACTATGACCTTCAGAAACCTTTTGAACAAATGAACTGTGGTTTACGATCTCTATCATTACCCTTAGAATGCGTTAAAATACATCCTCAGCCATCCACAGCTTCTGTGTGATTCTCTGTTCTGGTTAAGGTCACAGCGTTTCAAGGGGAAATGTATAAAATCGTGGTGTATACTTCCAAGAACACTCAGAGGATTGCTAGAAAAAAAATCATAGAATAGTGGAATTGTTATGGGACAGAAGAGGCCATTTGGCCCTTTGCTGGCTTTTAGTAGAACAACCTGCTCTATCCCTGAAAATTAAAAATACTGCAGATGTTGGAAATCTGAAATAAAAAAAAACAAAAAAATGTTGTAAACATTCAACAGAGTGAGCAGCATCTGTGGAAAGAGAAGCAGTCAACATGTCAGCTCTGGGAATGGGGAAAGAGAGAAAACAGGTTAGTTTTGAGTATCAGACAGCGCAGGAGAGAGATGGGTAGACCAGATGAAATATCTCTGGTAGGGTGAGACCAGACAAGTTAATGTGGCAGTTAGAATCAATTTAAGCTTCTTTGTTTGTATAGTGTCACAAATGATAAGGTTATCGAACTTTCCCGGAAGGCCAGACTATACAATGAAAAGGAAAAGCAGAGCAAAAATGATAACAGATGGAAACAGCCTGTTCTGATACAGTTGAAAGACAGAGTGAGTTACCTTAAGTTGAGGCATTTGTTATTGAGTCCTGCAGGCAGCAACGTGCCCAGGTGGAAGATGAGGCGCTATTCCTCAAGCTTGCTTTGGGGCTCATTGTACGTGCAGGAGGTCACAGAGAGAAAGTTCAGGATGGGAGTGGGATGGTGCGTTAAAGTGGCAGGCAACATGAAGCTCAGGGTCACCTCTGCGGACTGAATGCAGATGTTCTGCAAAGCTCTCACCCAATCTGCATTTAGCTTCTCCAGTACAGCAGAGACCACAAGGTGAAAACCGAAGTGCGCAAGATTGGACGAATGCGTGTGAATTGGTGCTACACCTGGAAAGACTGTTTGGATCCTTGGATAGTGGGAAGAGAAGAGGTGAAAGGACAGTCCCATATTGTCTCTGACTGTGTGTGTGTGTTTTTTTGCACTAATGTCTTGTTTTGCAGTCTTTTTTTCTTCACTATCTTGTATAATTTATGGATAATTTATGTTTCATGTGTTGTCTGAACCTACGTGCCTGTGATGCTGTTACAAGGAAGTTTACATTGTACCTGAATCTCACTGTACTTGTGCATATGACTGTAAACTTGACTTGACTTGATGTCCTCCACGGTAGTGTAGCAGTTAGCGTAACATTATTACAGCGCCAGCGACCCGGGTTCAATTCCCACAGCTTTCTGTAAGGAGTTTGTACGTTCTCCCCGTGACTGCGTGGGTTTCCTCCGGGTGCTCCGGTTTCCTCCAACATTCCAAAAGACGTACGAGTTAGGAAGTTGTGGGCATGCCATGTTGGCACTGGAGGCGCTGTGACACTTGCGGGCTGGCCCTGGAACACTCTACGCAAAACATGCATTTCACTGTGTGTTTCGATGTACATGTGACTAATAAAAAGATCTTATCTTGTCTTGTACCTAACCATGCAAACTTTCTCCCTTCTGCTTTCATTTGATGACACTGATGAACTCCATTTCCAGAATGCCCTGTGAATTCAAAATCATCAACTTTCTGAAGGAAAAATATTTTCCTCACTGACCTTAAATCCATGTCTCCTGGTCCACTAATGGGAACGGTCTCCCTCCATTGTAATCACCCGTCCTAATCTTGTACCTTGATCAACTCTGCCCTCACACCACAGAGTGGGGAAGAAGTCGACCCACTGTTAAACTTGGTCTGGTTATAAGGGAGCAGAATCAGAACATGCCAAAGAAAATCTCAGAATATCACATAAGCAAAACAAAATTTAACTTATTCAGTCAGTGGAAAATAGTAGCCCCAATTATGTTATGTTAAGTCGATGAAGTGAACTCCTGTCACCTCCAATCCAGTGGGAACTGAGCTCTGATACTCAGAAAACCACATCAGAGCTGTGTGAATTAGCACTAGACAGGTGTTAGCTTCATTCAAGTATCTATAATTAGTATGTAAATCTTGCGGAATAATTCAAGGGAACTTTTATTTCAGCCGAACAAGCAATCGAACTAGTGTTAACAATGACTTGATTTTCCCTCTAGTTCAAGGAAGTAAAGCCTGTTCACCCATCGTCCCTGTGCTCTCTGACCTACACACGCTGTCGGGTCCAGCGGCAACTTGATTTTAAAACTCCCCTCCTTGGTTTCGAATCCCTCATCCCTCTCCATCTCTGTGATCTCAGCCAGCCTGACAACCCTCCTGAGATATCTGTGCTCCTCTAATTCTAGCCTCTTAAGCATCCCAATTTTTAATCACTCTTGCACCTGACAGCCTGCGTTCAAAGCTCTAGAAATCAAAAAAAAGACCTGCAGATGCTGGAAATCTGAAATAAAAGTCCCAGACGTGAAATAAGAACATAAGAACATAAGAAGTAGGAGCAGGGATCGGCCATCTGGCCCGTCAAACCTGCTCCACCATTCAATAAGATCATGGCTGATTTGGCCGTGGACTCAGCTCAACCTACCTGCCTTTTCCCCATAACCCTTAATTCCCCTACTATGCAAAAATCTATCTAACTGTGTCTTAAATATATTTAATGAGGTAGGCTTTATTGCTTCCCTGGGCAGAGAATTCCACAGATTCACTAGTCTCTGGGAAAAGCAGATTTTCTTCATCTCCATCCTAAATCTATTCCTCTGAATCTTGAGGCGATGTCCCCTAGTACTAGTCTCACCTACCAGTGGAAACAACTTTCCTGCCTCTGTCTTATCTCTCCCTTTCATAATTTTATATGATTCTATAAGATCCCCTCTCATTCTTCTGAATTCCAGCAAGTATAGTCCCAGGTGACTCAATCTCTCCTCATAGGCTAACCCCTTCATCCCCAGAATCAAACTGGTGAACCTCCTCTGCACCACCTCCAAAGCTGATATATCTTTCCTCAAGTAAAGAGACCAGAACTGCACGCAGTACTCCAGGTGCACCTTCACCTGCATTTTCTATTTTGCTGTTTTCAGTTCCTCCTTTCACTCCTAAGCTCTGGGATTTCCTCCCAACTTTCTGTTCCAGGATTTTGCCTCTCCCATAAAAGAAAATGGAATTAACATAGGACTGGGTGTAAGTGGGTGTTTGATGATCCGTGCAGACTCGATGGGCTCAAGGGCCTGTTTCTGAGCTGTGTCGGATCTTGGAGACGCAAGAGACTGCAGATGCTGGAATCCGGAGCAACACACAAAGATGCTGGAGGAACTCAGTAGGTCAGGCAGCATCCGTGGAGGGAAACAGACAAGAGACTTTGCAGTGGGAGTAGGACTTGACCTGAAACTTTGACTGTCCATTTCCCTCCACAGATACTGCCTGACCCCCGAGTTCCTCCAGCATAGAACTTAGAACTGCACAGCACAGTATGGGCCCTTCAGCCCATGATGTTGTGCCAACCTATATCAACCTATTCTACGATCAGTCTAACCCTTCCCTCCTATACAGCCCATAACCTTCCATTTTTCTTACATCCATGTGCCTATCTAAGAGTCTTTTAAATGTTCCTATTGTATCAGCCTCTACCACCACCCCCAGCAGTGTGTTCCAGGCACCCACCACTCTCTGTGTAAAAAACCTACCTCTGACATCTCCCCTAAATTTTCCTCCTCTAACCTTAAACTCTGTCCTCTGGTATTGGCCATTGCTGCCCTGGGGAAAAGGTGCTGGCTGTCCACTCTATCTATGCCCCTCATAATCTTATACACTTCTATCAAGTCTCCTCTCATCCTGCCTCGCTCCAAAGAGAAAAGTCCTAGCTCACACAACCTTTCCTCTTGTGTGTGGTGCCAGATCTTGTTTGATAATGTTCCTGTGTCTTGGGATGCTTAAGCTGTGATATAAATGCAAGTGCCTGCTGTTGTACCACTGGCTTGTGCTACTGATGGAAGTGAGTTATGTGTCCTTTATACCTGTGTGCGAATGTTAACAACCTGTCAGTGGTGAGCTATCCTCCCTGTCTCTGACCATTCTGTCTACCCATACTTTTCCACTCAAGTAATCAGGTTGCAGTAATAAATCCAGCTTGAACTGTCTGTCCTTCTAAAATGGGTTGCTTGACATGATTGTCATTCCTAAGCTTTTGCCGAATGAATAAATGATGTGGCAGGTTCCTCATGGTATCATTTTCTATTTTCTTCCAACCCCTTTCTCCGGAAGGGAAGAAAGAATAAAAGATCAGTCACCCAAAACATATTGTGGCAAGTTCTCGTTTCCTACATGGAACCATTTAAGAGTCCTATTTTAGTAAGAAGAGTCAAACTTTGACAATCAAGCATCCAATTTTACTGAAATTCTGATTGTTCGGCATCCTTCACACCATCAGAAGTATCTACATGAAGTGCTGCCTCAAGAAGGCAATATCTATCATCAAAGATCCCCACCATCCAGGACATGCCCTCTTGCAGCTACCATCATGCAGGAGTACAGAATAACCCAATTCCAATTCCAATGCCAGAAGCTCCACACCATCAGGTTCAAGAACAGCTACTTCCCTTCAACTATTGGGTTCTTGAACCAACCTGCACAGCCCTAATCACTGCCTCAGTATAGCAACGCTATGACCACTTTGACCACCTTGCACTACAATGGACGTTTATTTTGTTCTAGTTGTGTTCTTTGTTGTAAAAAATTGTGTATAATTTATGTTTAATTTATGATTTTTTCTTGTGAATGCTGCTTATCTGCTGCTATGTGCTTGTGATGCTGCTGCAAGTAAGTTTTTCATTGCACCTGCGCATATATGTGGTATCAGAATCAGGTTTATTATCACTGACATATGTCATGAAATGTGTTGTTGTACGGCAGCTGTACAGTGCAAAGACATAAAATTACTATAAATTGTAAAATTAATAAAAAGTGCAAAAAGAGGAATAACGTAGGGTTCATAGGTTGATGGACAATTCAGAAATCTGATGATGGAGGGGAAGAAGCTGTTCCTAAATCAATGAGTGTGGGTCATCGGGCTCCTGTACCTCCTCCCTGAGTGTAGTAACGAGGAGAGGGCACGTCCCAGATGGTGAGGTTCCTTAGTGATGGATGCCGCCTTCTTGAGGCACAGCCTCTTGAAGATGTCCTCGATGGCAGGGAGGGTTGCATCCGTGATGGAGCTGGTTGAGTCTACAACCCTCTGCAGGCTCTTGCGATCCTGTGCATTGGAGGCTCCATTCCAGGCTGTGATGCAACTGGTCAGGATGCTCTCCACTGTACGTCTATAGAAATTTGCAAGGACCTTTGGTGACATACCAAATTTCCTCAAACTCTTAACAAAGTAGAGCCACTGGCATGTCTTCTTCATGATTGCATCAATGTGTTGGGCCCAGGATAGATCGTCCAAGACGTTGACGCCCAGGAACTCGAAGCTGCTTGTGTACATGATGATAAACTCGACTTTGACCGATCTGGCTCACTCATTAATCCAGACTGTACACTGGTGGTCCAGTGTGCAAGTGGAGTATGCAGACGGAGCCAGATTTGGGTCCGCAGTTCCGGGAGTCAGGAACGTGGCAGATTGGCGACAGGAGCTGAAGTCTGAAATGCTTATATATATCCCATCCCCGCTAAGCTTACTGGATTCACTGGCAAATTTATTATGTTACTGTGAAATATGTAGAAAAAACTGAAAGAAATAAAAGACACAAGAGACTGCAGTTGCTGGAATCTGGAGCAACAAACAAATGCTGGAAGAACTCAGTGGTTCAAGCAGCATCTGTGGGAGGGATGAGTCCAGATGATGGGCCTCGACCTGAAACATCGACTGTCCATTTGCCTCCACAGATGCTGCCTGACCCGTTGAGCTCCTCCAGCATCTTATTTGTTGCTTTGAAATAGAAGTGTGTTTGAGTATTCATTGGAGTAACGTCCAAAAGAATGGAAAATCTCCTAGTCCAACACAACCAAGTTCCCAAAGGTGCTGGATTATTAGTGTTTACGTGTGTCTGCCTCACAACTCCAGTGACACGGGTTCGATCCTGACCTGTGACGCTGTCAGTGTGGAGTTTGCATGTTCAGAGGCAAAGTCAAAGTTGAGTTTATTGTCATATGCGCAGGTACATGTATGAAAAACTTACTTGCAGCAACATCACAGGTACGTAGCATCATATTAGCAGCATTCCCAAGAAAAACATAAATTAAACATAAATTATACACAATTTTTACAAGAAAGAACATAGAGCACCCTGGGATGGCGGGGCTTACCTCTGGGTGCTTTGGTTTCAAATTTTGAGCCATTAGGTTAATTGGTTACTATAAATTGCCACTAGAATCAGAGAGAAGTTGATGGGCATGTGACAAAAAATAGGGAACTAAGTGAGAGAATGAGACCAAATGAATTGCAATGAGAACTAGCATAGTCTTGAAGGGCTGAATGGCCTCCTAGTAGTAAGAAACATGAAAAAATAATGTCCATTTAACACTTTATCACTGCTGGCACATTTTATGAGGAATTTCCTTTCACAGATCTGTATTCGGCTTTGAAGGAAGCCAATTCAGCACAAGGTATTGCCTCAGAAGAAGGTCTCCAGTTCATCCCTCTACCACTGCTCTTTCTCCATTGACTCTCAATTGGGTTGCTTCTGAGTATAATGGTATTCGTTGCCAACACCTTGCCAGCCAATGAGTTGAAAGTGGGGCAGAGCATGTGACAGACAATGAATAGTCAGTTGTACAGGGGAAAAGGTCAATGTATTCGGAAAACAATGTCTATTTAGAGTGCAGAAGAAATAGAAAGTACACAAGCTTCTCCCAATAAAAGGAGGATAATTTCTCCGGTGAAACACCATGTTGCCCAGTACAGGAAGGATGTGGAGGCTTTGGAAAGGGTGCATAGGAGGTTTACCTGGATTAGAGGAAATGAGCTACGAGGAGAGGTTGGACAAACTTGGGTTACTTTCTCTGGAGCGTCAGAGGCCGAGGGGAGACCTGATAGAAGTTTATAAAATTATGAGAGGCATGGATAAGGTAGAGAATCAGAATCTTTCTCCCAGGGTAGAAATATCAAGTACTAGAGGACATGCATTTAAGGTGAGAGGGGGAAAAGTTTAAAGGAGATGTGCAGGGCAAGATTTTTATACAAGAGGGTGGTGGGTGCCTGGAACAGGCTGCCAGGGGTGGTGGTGGAAGCAGATACAATAGGGGTGTCTAAGAGGCTATTAGATAGGCACATGAATATACAGGGATTGGAGGGATATGGATCATGGTCAAACAGAAGAGATTTAGTTTAATTTGGCATCATGTTTGGCACAGACTTTATGGCCTGTTGCTGTGCTGGACTGTTCTGTGTGTAGTGGCTGGTAACATATAAATTGCATTGAATCAACCACAGTGTGGTTACCAAGTTGATTGACGTGGGAATTACCCAGTTATGTCCTTGCCTTGTACATAGTTTTGGTTCCTTGCTTTGTACACAGTTTTATCTAATATCCCATCAAAAATTCCTTGAATCTACTTCTATTGTCCTCATTGGCTCTTCAAATCACAATGGCTTTCTGTATAAAATAAATCTCATCCCAACACAGTTCTTTTGTTAATTGTCTTAAAGACATCCAATCTGTCAGCACAAACAGCTTTTCCTTATTAGCTCTGTCAATAGTGTGATTAGTTACATTGGCTATTTAAGAGACTCGGTTGAGATTCAACATATGGCAAAACTAACAAATACAGCAGGACTGATCAGCTCAAACAGAGGTGCAAGACAGACTGCAGATGCTGGAAACTGGAGCAAAAATACAAACTGCTGGAGGAATTCAGTGGGTCGAGCAGCAGTTGTGGAAGTAAAAGGATAGTCGATGTTTCAGGTTGAGAGCTTGCATCAGGACTGAGAGTGTGGAGGGGAGATGGCCAGGATCAAGAGGCGAGGGGGATGGCAAAGGCAGGAGCTGGCAGGCAATAGGTGGAACCCAGTGATGATGGACAGATGGAGCTAGATGGGGGTGGGGGAGTTGGGAGATACTGGCTGGTGGGCCATAGGTAGAGATGGATAAGGAGAGAGAAAAATCCACCTGCCCCCAATGCCTCTATTTACCATTCTACTTGGAGATGTCAAGCCAAAGATTAATCTTCTATGTTGCAATGAGGAGCAGCTGCCTTTGTAGAGGAGACACACACACAGGCGATTGGTTTATTATTGTCACATGTACCAAGATACAGTGAAAAGCTTTTGTTTGCATGCCATCCAGACAGATCACTTCATACATAAGTACATCGAGGTTGTACGAAAGGAAAACAAAACAGAATATAGTGTTACTGAGAAAGTGCAGTGCAGGT
This sequence comes from Pristis pectinata, assembly GCF_009764475.1. Lineage (NCBI taxonomy): Eukaryota > Metazoa > Chordata > Chondrichthyes > Rhinopristiformes > Pristidae > Pristis > Pristis pectinata. The sequence goes on along the minus strand of NC_067436.1, from coordinate 13,417,816 downwards.
AGACAAAGTGCAAGGGCCATGATGAGGTAGATTGAGAGATCAAGAGTTCATCTTCATTGTCAAGAGTCTTATAACAGTGGGATAGAAGCTGTCCTTGAGCCTGGTGGGACCTGTTCTCAAGCTTTTGTATCTTCTGCCCAATGGAAGAAGAGAGAATGACCAGAGTGGGAGGGATCCTTGGTTATGTTGACTGCTTTCCCGAGGCAGTGGGCAGAGTCAATGGATGCTTTCTCTCAATATCCAGCAAGCATTATCACTTCAGAAAAGCACAAGGAACTAGGAGAATGAGTAAGTCACCTGGCCTGTCTTTCCCACTCCCCATTGCTAATTCCTTGTGACAGATACTCACCGTATTCATACAGAGGAGAGGAGCTGGGAGAGTTGCAAAGTGTTGATGGCAGATGATTATAGATGGTCGATTCAGGAGTCAAAGTAGAATCATAGACTGCCCTCCCACCCACGTATGTCCCCAAGTATTCACGAGGAAATGTGGGGAACAGGAGGATCCCTAGTTATAAAAACTCAAAGCAAACATTTCTTGGAGGTTTCTGAGATCTAATGTCTTTTAACTTGTTTCAGTAGGTTCCAAACTCAATATGCAGACTGATTAACAGGTGACAGCAGATGAAAATTAAAAAAAATCACCAAAAGAATTTACTCAGCAGTTGGGCTGTTTCTGTGGGAAGACAAACAGTGTCAATGCTTCAGGTCAAAGACAATGCATCAGGCACAGTTTCTCCCACCTGAAATGTTAACTCTCTTTCTCTTCCCACAGATGTGGCCTGATCTGCTGAGTATTTTCGGCATTTTCTGTTTTTTTATTTTAGCTAAAGCATGGATGCTAAGGAAGGAGAGTGTTGAGGGGGTTTGGGATGGGGGAGGGAATATCTAGGGTGGTCAGAGCATGGAGTGGAAGGAAGGTACAGTCCTTTGAATTTGGGAGCTAAGATCCATCCTTCCATGCCTACAGATGCAGTCTTCAATTCACCTTGTACCTCCCAAACCATTGTCCCCAATCAGAGAACCAACCAAGTGACCTCCTTATTCTGGCTTCCACCCTTTTCCTTTCCAGTCCTGATGAAGGGTCTCGACCCCAAACGTCGACTATTTTATTCCCTCCATAGATGCTGCCTGACCTGCAGAGTTCCTCCAGCCTTTTGTGTGTGTTGACCAATTAGCTCTGCACGGGTCAAAGGACCAAGCTCAGCTGTAAGACCCATTAGTGAGACAGATGACATATTAAACTAAAGTACCATGGAAGAATGTTCCTTGGAAAAATGACGTGGTACCACCATTGTAACATCCAAAGAAAATCAAGTATTAACCACCCAATGCTAAATGGTCAGATGTAAGACATGCCATGGAAGCAGAGTGAGGGTGTATGTCCCACTCAGTTGAATATCATCAGCCTTCTCTCACCAGATTAAATCCCACAGAGACATGACCAGGCTGCAATACTGAGGGAATGCTGCACTGTCAGAGGTGTCACTATTCATGGAAGCCTTCATATCAAAGGTCATATAAAAACAGGTGGTGCTGGAAATACTCAGCAGGTCAGGCAGCATCTGTGGAAAGAGAAACAGAGATAACTTTTCAGGTGGAAGATCCTTCCTCAGGACTCACAAAGGCTCTCTCTCTGCCCTGAAACGTTATCTGTTTCTCTCTCCACAGGTGCTGCCTGACCTGCTGAGTGTTTCCAGCATTTTCTGTTTTTATTTTCAAACTGCCAGCACCTGCAGTTCTTTTTTGATTTTCATATCTCCATAAAACACTCCTGTGGCCACCAGGAAGGATTCTCTTTAGTGTCTTGGGGCAATATTTATCCCTTAAGCAACATCATAAAGCCAGGTTTTCTATTCATTGCTGATGGTGGAATCTCACTGCATTTCCTACTCTACAACAGTGACAACACTTCAAATCCAAGAAAGAAAGGAAGAGGGGAATTGTAAAAAAAAATATAATTTCAGGTTTGAACCAGGTAGCTGAACCAGGTAGCAAATTTAAATCATACACTGAAAATTCATCATTTTTTTCTTAAATTAAAATCATTTTCTCTCCGCATGTCACTCCCATGATGTGAAGTTATTAAATTTTTAATGAACCTTCATCAACAGCAAAGAATCATTGGAATTTAAGCTTCTTGGGTTCAAATGTGGCAGATGTCACCTGTAAAAATGTGCCATTATTAAACCAATAGATTTGAAGGCTCAAGACAAACACAAGCAAAATTAAACACTGAATCAGTGATTTAACAGCTTAGCTTGAGCTTATTATAACAATCCTTACAGTAAAGTCAGTTATATGCTGCAGAAGATTTAGGGGGTAAATTTGCTTAAGCACTAAACTCAGTGCTAAATGGCCGGATGCAAGAGTTGCCATAGAGACTGAATTTGCTCCAGGCATCCCAGACTATTGACACCAGGCATCATACAGCAATACTGCAAATTGTTGACTCAGAACCAAACCATCTAAAGCATGTTAGCAGGGGAGGAACGCAAGTTGTTTCCTGAAAAGTTTGCATTTCTTGACAACACTCTAGCCTGCCAGCGTACAGATGATTGGGTCATTCTGCTGTCAATCAAGTATGATACCTGAGACTGATACGATGCAATAATTTACAAGTTGCTATCCTCAACTTACTGAGTGTTTCTGGAGAAATTATCCTTCATTTACTGAGAGATGTTGTTGTAGTTTCGGGTTGCTCTGCTCTTGAAGTAAATTCTATTTCTGAGTTGACTGCAATGGTTTCATTTACAATTGATATTGTGAATTGTGTACCCTGCCCCATCTGTAACTCACTGGACATCGTTGTGCCTTATGGAAACTTCCATCAATTGATTTTCATCTTAAGTTGTTATCACTTAGCTGCTAGCTGGGCATGCTCACTTCCCATGCCTTAACCATCCGCACACAGAATATGTATGGCCACAACACCGTTACAGTCCAACAGCAGGAACGTGCGCAGGAGTATGTTCATGAACGTGGGCAGGTGTGCACAGAGAAGGGCGGGGGCTGTAGGAAGGCTGGATACCCAAAGGGGAGAAGTTCAGGGACAGGGAGCACTGAGGGTGTGAGGGTCAAGGAGGATGGGGACGGGTTGGGAAGGAGGCAGTGAGCAATGCTATCTGTGCCAGTGCCTGTGTGTGTGCCTGTATCTGTTTATGTGTCAGTGCCTGTGAATTTGTGTGTGTATGTGTGTGTCTATCTGTCTGTGTGTGTGTCTGTGCATGTGTGTCTGTATGTATGTCAGTGTCTGTGTGTTTGTGTCTGTCTGTCTGTATGTCAGTGTCTGTGTATTTGCAAGCGTGTGGGTGTGTATGTGTCTGCCTGTGTGTCTGTTTGTGTCTGTGTGTGTGTCTGTGCGTGTATGTGTCTGCATGTATGACTGTCTATGTATTTGTGTATTGTGTGTGTGTGTGTGTGTCAGTATCTGTGTATTTACGCGTGCGTGTGTATGCCTGTGCATTTGTGTGTGTGTGAAGTGTACAAGGGTGAGTGTCTTTATGCTGAGAATTGGTGACATACATACACGCCCACCAATATCTCAGCATTAGTATACATACCACAGAGCCCAGTCTCGAGTTGTCTTAGGCACCGGATGAAGACCTTGCTCTGTCAAACCCATCTCTGCTGCTGTGCAATGGATTCCTTACATTTAAAGAAAGAATGCACAGGCAACTTTCACTCCACTGGATGAAGTTAGTGACCAAGTCCTTTACAGACAAGACCTGAACACCACTTCACTATCGTTGCTCAGGAACACAACCTCACTGCACTGAGTGTGACAAAGGAGGTGGGCAGTTTAAGGAACAAGGCACTGGGTACACCTTCTCGAGGGGTGAACCAGAAGAAGAACGCTGTTCTCGTGGAGCAAGCTTCTCTAGCAAAAATGGGCTAGTCTATTGGCTCAGTGACTCCTCTGTGGAATGAACGAAGGCCTAGTGACCCTTTGATTCAAGGTAAGATTCATGACTTCATGGAAACTGCACTCATTGGTTACTGGGTCATGTATTCCCAAGGAAGCTACAGAAGTAGTCATGGAGGTCTCTACTCTGACATTGGAAAAAAAAACCTGCTCCAAACTGAGAGAGAGAGGGACAAAAAGAGAGAAAGAGAGAGAGATGGAGAGAGAGGGAGAGAGAGGGAGAGATGGGGGGAGAGAGAGAGAGATGGGGAGATAGACAAAGAAACACACATCCTGGTCCTCCTGGGCCACTTCAATGCCACTTTTTCCACAGCTGCTGCCTGACCTGCTGAATGTTTCCAGCAGTTTCTGTTTTTATTTCAGCTTTCCAGTATCTGCAGGTTTTGGTGTTCATCCAGAAAGTAAGAGTCCTTTCTCAATCTGCATCCACTTTAGTACACCACCCTCCAACAACAAAGGTTCAAGGCAATTCCCTGGAAATTGTGAACTACATCCCATATATCAGGAGCCACCTCTTAACCAAAACAGAGAATGATGATAGAATTCACCATCACCTCAGTTCACCAGCACAGCTTTTGCCATCTGAGGAAAAAAGTGAAGATCAGGACTTCAAACCCAGCACAAAGTTCATTGTCTACCAGGCAGCTGTAATCCCTGCCCTTCTACATGCTTCTGAGACCTGAACAACCTACAGCAAGCACCTCAAGTGCTATCACCAAAGCTTTCACTGAAAAATCCTTTAAATCCAGCAGAGGAATAAGTGAACCAATCTCAATGTCTGTTTCCAGGATGACATCCCAGCACTGAGGTCCTAGCTACACTCAGTTGCCTTTGTTGGACAGACGACATTGTTTGCATGCCAGGCACCAGACTCCTGAAACAGGTGCTTTATTTACCTCTGTCACAGGAAGAGATTCAAGGATGTTCTCAAAACTTCCTTGGAAAGAGTATGACATCACTTCGGTCAGACCTCATTTGGAGTATTGTGTGTAGTTCTGGTTACCGCTTTACAGAAAGGATGCCGAGGCTTTGAAAAGACTGCAGAAGAGATTCATCAGGATGTTGGTAAACTGGTAAATTGGTTTATTATTGTCACATATACCGAGGTACAGTGAAAAACTTTGTTTTAAATGCCATCCATACAGATCATTTCATCACAGCAGTGCATTGAGGTAGTACAATAACAAAAACAATAACAGAATGCAGAATAAGGTGTTACAGTTACAGAGAAAGTGTAGTGCAGGCAGACAATAAGGTGCAAGGCCATAACGGGGTAGATTGTGAGGACAAGACTACATCTTATCGTACTAGGGGACCGTTCAATAGTTCTATAACAGTGGGATAAAAGCTGTCCTTGAGCCTGGTGGTACGTGCTTTCAGGCTTTTGTATCTTTCTGCCTAACGGGAGGAGGGAGAAGAGAGAAGATCCGGGGTGGGTGGGGTCTTTGATTACGGTGGCTGCTTTACCAAGGCAGCGAGAAATGTAGACAGAGTCCATGGAGGGGAGGCTGGTTTCCCTGAGAGCTGTGTTCACAACTCTCTGCAGTTTCTTATTAGCCAAAAGGAGAGGCTGGACAAACTTGGATTGTGTTCTCTGGAGTGACTTAGGCTGAGGGGTGACCTGATAGAAGAATATAAAATTATGAGAGGCGTAGGCAGGGTATATAGAGTCTTTTTCCAAGGATAGAAATGTCAAACACTAGAGGGCATAGTTTTAAGGTCAGAGGGAGAAGTTTAAAGGAGATTTATGAGGCAAGTTTTTTTTACATAGAGAGTAGTCGGCGCCTGGAATGCACTGCTGGGAGAAGTGGTGGAAAAAGATAGGATAACAACATTTAAGAGGGATTTAGTCAATTGAATGACTAGTCAGGATATGGACCATGTACAGGTACATGCAATCAGTGTGGATTGGCATCATGGTCAGCACAGACATTGTGGGCCAAAGGGTCCATTCCTGTGTTGCACTGTTCTTTGTTTTATTTTCTATGTATCTCCATTGACTCTGGTCTCCAACTGCTCAAAGTGAAGAAGGAACACTTGGAATGTTATCGAGAACCCCAGACCATGCATCTGAAGCGCACAGAAACCCTGTACATACTTCAGAAGGAGCAGAGCATCCCACAAAGCCCCCACCCACCCATCTTATTGCGCACTTCCTGCCCCATCAGAGGAAGAGTCTGTGAATCCTACACTGGGTCGCCACGGTCACCTCAGAACAAGTCATCCTCAGTCCTGAGGGACTGTCTAAGATTTCAGCCAGCTTATTTTGGATTTATCCCATAATAAGCCAGCAGTGTTTAAAAACAGCCCTCTCCAAGACTTCCAGATCTTAAATTCAGTTTAAAATTATGAAGCATAAACAATGGTGTGGGATAATGGACTGAATGGCCTGTAGCTACACATTGGATATTGAGTCATAGATAGAGCCATGCAACATTGAACCAAGCACACCACTTGCGCACTGACCAGTGAGCCTGTTTCCCATTCATTCTCATCCTCCAGCACTTGGCCCGTAGCCCGAGGCAAATCAAGTGCTTGCTTCGAGATTGCTTAATTACTGTCAGTGACTCTGCTTCTACCATTCTCTCTGGTGGCGCATTCCAGGTACTCACTGCCCTCTGGGTGAAAAAGCCTCCCCTCTAAATCTCTTACACCTTATCTATAGTTTTATTCAACTCTGATAAAGGGAAAAGATTCCTGCAGTCTACACCTATCTATGCCCCTTATAATTTTATATACCCCAATATGTCCCCTCTTTCTCACTCCAGACTTAGCATCTCCAGTCTCTCCTTATAATTGAAACACTCGATCCCAGGCAACATCCTGGTGAATCTCCTCAGCAGAGTCTCCAGACTGTCACATCCTTCCTATAGTGTGGTGACCAGAACTGCGCACAGTACTCCAGCTGAGGTCTGACCAATGTTTGATAAAGTTGGAGCGTAACCTCCCTGGTACCTTACTGAAGATGGGACAAAGTGTGGATCCTGTTTAATGTCAGTGAGCAAAGACAAGTGTTTGCTCCCTAGATGCTTATGATCTATGCAGGTAAAATAACGGAGGGAATATTGACACCATTGTCCCAACAACTGACTGAGAACTTAGGGGGCACTATTCTTTAATTAATCAAATTCATCCTTTGTTGCATGAGCTAAACACACAATGTCATCATGCATGTGAATTGAACTCCTTCACTGAGATCACACTCAAATAGAACTGAATTTCAGTAGCTGAGTTCAATGCATCCATTAATGTACTGTATGCTCAACACTTCCAACAGAGGATGGGTTACATTGTCTTTGGTATTGGTATTGGTTTATTATTGTCACTTGTACCGAGGTACAGTGAAAAACTTGTCTTGCATACCGATCATACAGATCAATTCATTACACAGTGCAGTTACATTGAGTTTAGTACAGAGTGCATTGAGGTAGTACAGGTAAAAACAATAACAGTACAGAGTAAAGTGTCACAGTTACAGAGAAAGTGCAGTGCAGGTAGACAATAAGGTGCAAGGTCATAACAAGGTATGATCATGAGGTCAATCTTATCATATAAGGGAACCATTCAATAGTCTTAGATGGGGAATGAGCCAATAAGAAATGTATCTCATTCTTGTAAGTGGGAACTGTATCTTGTCTCATTGGGCTGAGGATCCATAGAGCAGAGATTTCAGCATTTGAGTGTCTAGAATTAATGGTTAAGATGGGTGAGAGAGGATTTTCCAAGGTTATTTTTCTTTGTATTCCCCTAGCTTTTATTTTTTGTTGTCAGTTACCTAGATCTCCATTTTGCTTACCAATATTGCAATCCATTTTTCCAAACATTGCACTGTTTAAGCAAGGCATTATGTTTTATGATAACTTCACGGCCTGAAAATGGGTCATTGTTGCAAATGAACAATATTTAGCATGCATGGAGGTCACTAAGAATTCAATTGGCTGGGAGACTGAGGAATGACATAAAATCATGAGAGAAATAGATAAGGTGAAGGCACACATTTTTTTTCCCACAGAAAGGGAAGCAAAAACTAGATGACATAGTTTAAGGTGAGAGGGGAAAGATTTGAAAGGGACCTGAGGGCCAACTTCTTAACACAGAGGGTGGTGTGTATATGGAACAAACTGCCAGAGGAAGTGTTTGAGGCAGGTACAATAACAACATTTAAAAGGGACTTGGACAGATAAATGGATAGGTAAGGTTTAGAGGGATGTGGGCCAAACGCAGACAAATGGGACCAGCTTGGATGGGTATCTTGGTCAGCATGGACCTGTTGGGCTGAAGGGCCTGCTTCTGTGCTGCACTACTTTATGACTCTATGCTGTCAGTGGGCAAAGTTTGGTAAGTTGGACAATTGCCCCTTCAGTTGTCATGACTCTGAGGAGGAAAGAATGGGGAAAAATTCAGGAATTGTCTAGCTATTTTAGGGAGGGGTTGTCAAGTGAACCCACAAGATGGAGCCCAGAGTCTATTCTATTGCATATGTTACGATGTCTTTGTGGGTTGCAGAGTATTTCCGGTATTTAAGCTCCCTTCTGACGGTGAATGCATTTAACCATCCTCACCGTTCAATAATTTCCCAACTGAAAATAAGACTCAATAAACACAAAACTAGATTATGGCTTTGAATTTCCTGTCAAGGCATAAACAGAATACTCCATGGGGACAAATTGAATGGCTGAGTGTTTATCTGCTTGTGAGACTAGCTCTTTATTAGTGGTGAGCTGGGCTGTCTACCCATTTTGCAATTACCTTGCCTTCCGTAACCAAAGTGAACATCATTCAATGCAGTGAATGCTGTGGATTTTGCGTTTTCATATTTTCTGATATGCATTATAATTCTCCAATTCAGCCATAAATCCAGATGCAATTTCTATAGCAAAACAGTGTAGAGTATGTCATTAATCCCAAGACAACTTTTCTCTGTACACTCTGACATGAAAAAAGTCATTTTGTACATTGATCTCACAGGAATGTATCACTGGCAGAAGCAGCTTTGACAGTCCATCTCCATTTGCCCCCTAACGATGTGGTGGAGAGCCTCTTGAATTTTTGTGGTCCTTCTAATGCAGGCTTGGATCAGTGTTGGGGAGGGACTTCCAGGATAGAGACCCAGCGACAAGATGAAGAAATGGCGATGATTTCAAGTCAGAACAAGGAGACGATGGTAATATTCCCACATACCATCCTTCTGGAGGTTGTGGACTTGTGAAATACTTCTCCAAGAAACTCTTAAAACACATTTTAGTAAATTAACTTGGTAAATTGGTTTATTATTGTCACATGTGTCGAGGTACAGTGAAAAACTGTTTTGCATGCCATCCAGACAGATCATTTCATCACATCAGTACATTGAGGTAGGACAAGGGAAAAGCAATAACAGAATGCAGAATAATGTGTTAGTTGCAGAGAAATAGGGGAGCTATGTGGGAGGGAAAGGTTAGATAGATCTTAGAGCAGGATAAAATGTCGGCACAACATTGTGGGCTGAAGGGCCTGTACTGTGCTGTAGTCTTCTATGTTCTAAAGTGTAAGGCAGGAAGGCAATAAGATGCAAGCCCATGATGAGATAGGTTGTGAGGTCAGGAATCCATCTTATTGTACAAGGTCCATTCAGTAGTCTTATAACAGCGGGAGAGAAGTTCTCCTTGAGCCTGGTGGTACGTGCTTTCAGGCTTTTGTATCTTCTGCCCAATGGGAGGGGAGAGAAGAGAGAATGTCCAGGGTGGGTGGGGTCTTTGATTATGCTGGCTGCTTTACTGATGCAGCGAGAAAGGTAGGCAGAGTCCACGGAGAGGAGGCTGGTTTCCATGACATGCTGAGCCGTGTCCACAACTCCCTGCAGTTTCGTGCGGTCTCAGGCAGAGCAGTTGCCGTACCAAGCTGTGATGCATCTGGATATGATTTATGGTGCATCTATTGATTTCTATGTCCTGATATCTCTTTATGTGACTTGACAAAAGTCTTGTTCACCAATGTTCTTAAGAAGGATGGATGGTCATTCTGCTAAGGATACAGTATGGTAGTTATTCAGTATTTCCTTAGATTTGCCCTTCTATTAGAAATCTTGTCCACATACAAGCAGCCGAGGGACCTAGTTATCGAAGTCCTATTTCATACCGTGTGCTCTCTCCCAACCATCCTGTGACAAATGACTCGCTTGTGATTATTCATAGAGTGATATTTTACCCGTGGGTGGTAATGACTTATCAGCACTTTGTGTTCTTCCTCTCTCTCCCCTACTGGGGAAATGAATTAAGTACGTACTTTGCTTAGCTTCGTAGCACTCACCATTGCTTGCACTTATATTGGTCATGAAGTCAGAATAATTATTGCTTGGAATTTGTTTTTGCAGTCCTTAGTACAACTGCAGAAGTTTATTAGTGTGATATATAACATCTCAACCTTCTAATTCTCTTTCATTAATTAAGACCTCCTGTTTTAAAGTTACTTAATCTGTGCATTATAAGAAACTGTCGGAGCAGACAATTCAGCACACTTTTCCACCCAGAAGCTTTGGAGAAGGCTGTTTTTAAACACTGCTGGCTTATTATGGGATAAATCCGAAATCAGCTGACTGAAATTTTAGATGGTCCCTCAGGATTGAGGATGACTTGCTTCCATCTGTTAAAGAGGTGACTGTGGAGACCAATGTAGGAACCACAGACTCTTCCTCTGATGGGACAGGAAGTGGATAGATGATTTGTGGAGTAAGCTGCTCCTTCTGAAGTATGTACAGGGCTTCTGTGTGATTCAGATGCATGGCCTTGGCTTCCCAATACCATTTCGAGTTCTCACCTTCCACTTTGAGAAGTCATAGATGTAGGGATTTCCCAGAGTCACCAGGTATGTCACACTTTTTCCAAGGGAGTTTTGAGAACATCCTTGAATAAGGTCACGGCTGATCTTTGATCTTAGCACCAATTCTTGTACTAATCCCATGTCCACTAATTCTCTAAATAATCAAAAAATCTTACCACTGCCTGAAATATACCCAGCGGCTGAGCCTTTACAACTCTCTTGGGTAGAGAATTCCAAGGGTTCAGCACCCCCTGGGTGAAGAAATGTTTTCTGACCCCTGGTTCCAGACACTGCAGACAGGGGAAGCCATCTCTGACTCTATTCTGTCGAGCTCTGTAAGAATTTTGTGCTTTACAATGATACCACCTCTCATTCTAATCTTTCGAGGGTGTAGGCTGATTCTGCTTAATATCTCCACATTCAGCAAGCACCTACATCCCAGTAATCAATCTGGTGAATCTTTCCTGCACTCACTGTGTTGTAAGTATGTCCTTTCCTAGGTAGGGAGACCAAATCTGTATACAGTACTCTGGGTATTGTCTCATCAGGGGTCAATACAATTGCAGTTAGACGTCACAGTGGCAGGGTGGTGCACCTGATAGAGAGACTGCCTCACAGCACCAGAGATTCAGGTTCAATCTTGGCCTCCACTGCTGTCTGTGTGGAGTTTGCATGTTCTCCCTGAGATGGCCTGGGTTTCCTCTGGATTCCTGCCACATCCCAACAACATGCAAGTTAGTGGGGTTGATTGGCCACTGTATATTGCCCCAAGTGCAGATGAGTGGTGGGAACTGAAGACGGGGAGGAATTAATGAAAATGTGGGGAGAAGACGAGGGATTAAAGAGTGTTAGTGTAAATGGTTGGTTGATGGTTGGCATGGACTTGATGGGCTGAAAGGCCTGTTTCTCTGTTGTATCAGTCTATGATATGTATCTACGTATCTATATAAATGTTCTATGTTGTATCAGTTCGTACGTTCTCCCCGTGACTGCGTGGGTTTCCTCTGGGTGCTCCGGTTTCCTCCCACATTCCAAAGACGTAGAGGTTAGGAGCTGTGGGCATGCTATGTTGGTGCCGGAAGAGTGGCGACACTTGCGGCCTGCCCCCAGCACATTCCCAGTAATTCAAAAAGATGCATTTCACTGTGTGTTTTGACTAATAAATAATTATCTTATCTTGTCTTATGACTCCAACTTTACTCTTGCAATGAAGGCCAACATGCCTTTTGTCTTCCTCATTGCTCAGTGAACCTGCATGTTAACTTTTACCACTAGAAAGGTTGCCAAGGCCAGTTTTTACTGTCCATCCCTGCCACCCTTCTGCCTTTCATTAGCCCAGTGGCTCAGTGGATAGCAGACACAATGGGTACACACATCCCAGGTTAATATCCAGGCTTGTACTTCCATACATTGCTGAGGGAACGCTGCATTGTCAGTGGAAGTGCCTTCTGAAACAATCAAGCATTGCTCCCTTGGCTAACAGTAAAAAAAATCTGTGGGACTATTTTGAAAAGTGGGATTATTGTAGGATAGGTGCTTGATGGTCAGCAGAAACTTGGTGGGCTGAAGGGCCTCTTTCCATGCTGTATGAGTCTATGAACAGGGAATTCAATGACAATATTATCCCCTCACCAACAATGAAAAACAGATCATCCTTTTACTTATCCCATTGTTGTTTGTGGGATTTCATTGCATGGAGACTGGCCTCTGTGTGTCCAAGTCAGCAAAGTGCTTCAAGGCTTGTTTGCAATGTTTCAGTGTAATGAAGAGTGATAGAGAAACACAAGTCTTTCTTACTTCTAAATCATTCTCCTTCGCATCTTTCTCAAATAGTCCTGGCTGTAATTTTTCCCATGCTCCTGCATAATCAAGACTAATTTCTCCAACATGTCAAACCCAATCTTTATGCGGTCTCAGAACTAAAGTCTTTCCCTCCCCTTCCTCACTTCACCCACAAACAGAAGCTCGGCACACCAAACCTCTCTGATATATTTTTTATTCCTCCCACTGTTTTCATCCTTTTGCAGGGTTTGCAATGTGGTCCTTCCAATCAAATTTCGTAAAAATGCAACCTTAGTGAAGCTCTAATAAAAGATTGGCTCAGCCACCCACAGGTTGGAGGCTTTTTTCTCTGGAACAGTGAAGGTCAAGAGGCTGACGTCACGGGAGACTATAAAGGTGTTTCACAGGGTGTCAGTGAGAACGAGAAATATGGAGACTCAAGAGCAACCTCTTCAATCAGAGATGGGGTTAGACTGGAGCTTTCCCTGTCATGTTTGAATAATCTTTCAGTCAATGAGAAGGAGGCCATTTGGCCAGTTGAGCCTGTACTGACTCTCTCAACAATCCCACTCATCCCATTTCCCCCAGCTATTGGTATTGGTTTATTATTGTCACTTGTACCGAGGTACAGTGAAAAACTTGTCTTGCATACTGATCGTACAGACCAATTCATTACACAGTGCAGTTACATTGAGTTAGTACAGAGTGCATTGAGGGTACAGAGTGCATTGAGTGCATTATTTCCCTGTAACCCTTTCTCTCCAACATGTCCATCAGCTCCCTCCTGATTCTCCACCTACATCTTATAGAACCAGTCCATCCACCAACCAGCAGGTCTTTAGGATGTGAGAGTAAAACCCACGTGGCCGCAGGGAGAATGTGCAAACTCTGCGCAGACAGCACCAGAAGTCAGGATTGAACCCGGGTCACTGTGCAGTCCCATGGGCCCTGTCAGAGCCAAACTTATTCAGCTCTGACCATACCTGGAATTCCATGCTCGATCTGTGGCTGCCCTTTCACCGCAGGCTGCAGAAGCCTTATCATTGGTGTTGGAGACACAAGAGACTGCAGATGCTGGAATCTGGAGCAACACACAATGTGCTGGAGGAACTCAGAGGGTCAAGCAGCATCTGTGGGAGGAAAGGAATTGTTGAAGTTTCACGTTGAAACCCTGAATCAGGACTGTGGCAGTCCTACCACAGTCCCGATGCAGAGTTTCAAACCCAAAACGTTGACAATTCCTTTGCTCCCACAGATGCTGCTCGACCCCCTGAGCTCCCCCAGCACATTGTGTGTTGCCTATTTCATTGTTGTTGTTTATTTCTCTTTCAATTACATCTGCAAAGCTCTAGTGGTACTCCACAGTACTTGGCAGTGTCAAACCAATTAAAGTGGTCACAGAGGGGCTACAATTCATTCTTGACTTCACCCAAGAGAATATGAATGTGCCTGCTTTAAATAAGTACCTGTCATAACTGAAGTTACTTACTGGAAATTGAACATTAGTGGAACTTCTGGGAACTTGGAGGGGGTGGGGAAGGGTTAGTCAGGGACAAGTATTGTAGGATTGAAAAATCTGAATCAGCCAAGTTTGTCATAATGAGGATCGACACGTTCTTAATAAACTCTGCATTACTTCCCAGAGACTGGACAGGGAAACTAATGCAAAACGCCAATAATCGAACTCAGACAGAAAATCAGTGAGCAACAGATTTGCTTTTACATTATATGGTACTCTTTCACCATCTGAGGACATCCCAACAGCTTCAGGACCACCACACTGGCTTTACTTCTGATTTATTCAATTACTCTAATTCAAATTCCTTAGCTGTCGCTGTGGGATCCAATCTCCTACACACAAATCAATACTTGGTACAGATAGCCCAGTGACGTCACCGTTCTATTACTAAACCCTGTGATTTTCTGCAGTTTTGGAATAACTACTTAATGTTTTCAGCCCAACATTTAGAATCTTCAGACTGAGCAAATGTTATTTATTAACAACTTCAAAAGTCAAAGATAACTTTTCCCTGCTACGTCCAAATTGCTACTTGGAGACTGACAAATTCATTCGATTCAGAAGCCATCTCAGATTTTGAAGGAAGTGCTGTAGATGGAGTAAGATTTACAGTCACAGCACTGTTGTCAACTCTAATTTGCTCTGACTGATGCATTAACTACTGCTGTGAAACAGCATTGAAATGTAGAAGTAAGCAGATCAGCCAAAGTGAACAATGGGAGATGGGAGATCCGATTCCAAATCCTGTCTCTCCCAGTCCAGGCTCCTGTGATTCCAACTGTAAACTGGATTCAGGAGGCAAATAAAATGTTAACAACTAGTTATAATCAAGTGCAGCTGGCGCCAGGTCAAAAATGGATAGGAGACACAGGGGACTCCAGATGCTGGAATCTGGAGCAACACACAAAAAGCTGGTGGAATTCAGTGGGGGGGGGGGGGGGGGGGGTCAGACAGCATCTGCAGGGGGAAATGGACAGTCGATGTTTTGGGTCAAGACCCTTGATCTGGACTGCACCAGTCCAGATGAAGGATCTCGACCTGAAACGTCGACTGTCCATTTCCCTCCATAGAAAATGGATAGGTTTTACTAGTTGGAGAGTCATTGAACCCTAAGATAATAAACAGCTGTGTTCACTTGATGCCTGGTATGAACAGTGATGGTGATCATTCCAGAGATCTGTTCAGCAGAATTTACTACAACGTGTTTCCCTTCCTTCACTGCTGAAAGGCCTGGCTCTGACTGTGACCCCAAGTTTTTCTCTCCTTCTTATATCAGTTTTCATGAACTTGAAGTCTTTGATGAAAATCACCCCTTAGCTCTTTGAATTCCAGGCAATACAATTATAACTTCTCTAATCTCTCATTGTAATTCACTTAATAAATATCATTGTGGTAAATCTATGCCATGCAGATCCTAGCCAAGATGTGGTTCCCAGAACTTTCCGCAGAGGTCCAGATGTACTCTGCATGGTTTTATGTACAGGACAGTCACACCTGGTTGAAACATAGTTCTTTTACTACCCAATCTGACTCTTACAGGAAGTTTTTGGCAAAGGGGAACTTCAGATAGGCTTACAAGGTCAGTCTAAGATCATTCTCCCTTTCCAATTTTCCCCAGTGCCAATTCGCTGGGTCAAAATTTGGGTACAAGTTGTGTCACTTTTACGGTTCAGACAGACAAATCACCATCATCATGTCAATTGGGGCTGAGCAGAAAAAAAGTGTCCTGAGAACATACGAACGTAAGTATCAGGAGCAGGAGTTAGCCACTCCACACTTTGAGCCTGCTCCGCCATTCATCAAGATCGTGGCTGATCTTTGACCTCAGTGTCATTTTCCTGTACCATATTCCCTATATTCCTTAATTCCCATAATAGCCAGAAATCTTTCAGTCTCTGTTTTGATTGACTTCAGTGATAATCCTCCAGGGCTCGCTGGGGCAGAGAATTCCAAAGGCACACCTAGCCTGAGTGAATATACTTCCCATCATCTCAGGTCTAAGTGGTCTAACTTTTATTCTAAGACTATACACCCTTGCTTGAGACTCCTCAGACACCAGAAAACACCCTCCCTGCATCCACAATATTGCTCCCTATTAGAATTTCATAACTTTCGATGAAATCACCTCTCATTCTCCCGTTCTAGAGAAACACTCCCCTTGTGGTCTCATTCTCTCCTCATCCAGAAGCCCACTCCGTCTCAGGCACCCAGACTGATGAATTTCACTGCATTCCTCCTATGGCAAGTATAACCATTTTAGATTGACGGATCAAAACTGTACGCTTTCAGTCTCGCCGAAGTCCGATCTAATCGCAAGAACCCATTTTCAAATCGTCTCAGAATAAAAGCCAGCATACCACTTGCCTTCTTGACTGTCTGCTCCACCTACATGTTGGCTTTCAGAGACTTGTGTGCAAGGACACATACTTTAAAATAAAACCTTTGGAGAGAAATAATAGAGATTAAAGGTTTTAGATAATACTGTTTTGTCCTTGTTCTCACTGGCTCTCAACAGAAGCCATTAAAAGAGAAAAGGAAAAGCTTTATCTCCTCGGATTAGGGTTGAGGTGGGTAACAGTAAACAGAGCTACAGTCGCACAGATTTTTCACAAAGTAGCTAATCAGGAACTGTGAAAGGAATGCTCAAAAGAGGAATTCTGAACTAATATTTACACAATTGTATTTAAAAAGTGTAATTAATTCATTGGTGTGTGGCTGTCATCGTGTGTGTTGGACATGGAAAGTCTCCGCAGGAACTGAAGTGATTTTCTGTGTTCAATGGAGTACCGAAAGATTACATTAGTTAAGTATTGTTTAGGCAGAGTCCACAAAAGAATTATGGAAGCTGATAATTTTAATTCCAGACTGAAACATTCAAAACACAATGTCATATTTCAGAGTTTAGTATGAACAATTAATAAAACTTGCTGCACATTGCAATTATCTGGTCTAGTCAAGTACAAATGATACAAGAAACAGAATGTGCCGCAGTTTTAACTTGAGTTTGATCTCTCCCCTGCAGCATCAACTTGAACTTGGTGTAATACTTACCATGTAAATTGGTAAATTGTTTCATTATTGTCATCAAGGTACAGTGAAAAACTTGTCTTATATACTGTTTATACAGATCAATTCATTACAACAGTGCATTGACGTAGTACAAGGGAAATCGATAACAGAATGCAGAATAAAGTGTTACAGTTACAGAGAAAGTGCAGTGCAGGTAGACAATAAGGTGCAAAGGCCTTGACGAGGTAGATTGTGAGGTCAAGAGTCCACCTTATCGTAAAAGAGGTCCGTTCAGTAGTCTTATAACAGCGGGATAGAAGCTCTCCTTGAGTGGTAAGGTCTTTCAGGCTTTTGTATCTTCTGCCTGATGGGAGGGGGAGAAGAGAGAATGTCCAGAGTGGGAGGGGTCTTTGATTATGTTTGCTGCTTTACTGCAGGGAGAATGTAGACAACGTAAAGTGATACAGACACTACATACTCTCAGAGTCTTTTGAGTCCAGCAAGTATGGAAAGATATTGGGTTAATGGTTGATAGGATCCAGGAGATACCTCCACGGCCACAGCCTTCTCTCTGGAATTCCCTTCAAGACCTTCATCTTGAAAAGCCTCCTCAGCACCATCTGTGACCAAACTTACTCCTTGGTGTTTACTAAGGAGAATATCATGGATGCCGAAGAACTGAAGGTAATAAGTAGTGAGGTCTTGGATCATATGCTTATTATGGGGAAGTTCCAGAAGACTGGAATGTGGCTACCGTTGTTCCATTGTTCAAGAAGGATAGCCAGGGAACCACAGGCCAGTGAGTCTACTTCAGTTGTAGGGAAATTACTGGAGGGAATTCTGAGGGACAAGATCTACCATCACTTTGTAGATCTTGGTAGATCAAGGCTTGGTCAGGAATAATTAGTGTGGTTTTGTGCATTTTTTAAAGAGGTAACTGAGGGGTTAGATGAGGGTAGAGCAGTGGATGTTGTCTATATGGACTTTCGTAAAGCCTTTAACAAGGTCTTACATGGCAGGCTGATCTGGAAGGTTAGGTCGCATGGGATTCATGGGGAGCTAGCGAGGTAGATTCAGAATTAGCTCAATGATAGGAAGCAGAGGGTAATGGTTGAAGGTAGATTCTCCAACTGGAGGCCAGTGACTAGTGGGATGTTCCAGGGGTCAGCATTGGGACCTCTGTTATTCATTATTTATGTGAATGATTTGGATATGAACGTACATGGTACAATTAGCAAATTTGCTGATGATACTAAATTAGGAGGCCTTGTTGGTAGTGAAGAAGGTTACAGTGAATTTCAAAGAGATCTTGATCAGTTTGGGAGATGGGCTGAGGAACGGCAAATAGATTTCAACTTAGATAAATGTGAGGTGATGCATTTTGAACGTTCAAACCAGGGTAGGACTTACACAGTAAATGGCAGGGCACTGACGTGTGTTGTGGAACAGAGGGACCTTGGCGTACAAGTGTACAGTTTGCCGAAAGCAGCCACACAAGTAGGCAGGGTGGTGAAGAAGACGTTTAGTACTCTGGCCTTCATCAGTTAGGGCATCAAGTTTAGGAGTAGGGACATTATGTTGCGGTTATATAACTCATTGGTGAGGCCGCACGTGGAGTATTGTGCACAGTTTTGATCATCCTGTTATAGGAAAGACATTGTCACACTGGAGAGGGTGCAGAAGAGATTTATGACAACGCTGCCTGGACTAGAGGGCCTGAGTTATAGGGAGAGGTTGGCCACATTGGATCTTTATTCCTTGGAGTGTAAGAGAATGAGGGGTGACCTCATAGAAGTTTATAAAATCATGAGGGGTATAGATATGGTGGATGGTCATAGTCTTTTCCCCAGGGTTGGGGAGTCCAAAACTAGAGGGCACGGATACAAGATAAGAGGGGAGAGATTTAAAAGAGACCTGAGAGGTAACTTCTTTACACAGAGGGTGGTGAGTACCTGGAATGAGCTGCCAGAGAAGGTGGTCGAGGCGGGTACAATTGCAATATTTAAGAGGCATTTGGATAGGTACATGGAGGGGAGGGGCTTGAGGGTCATGGGCCAAATGCGGGCAACTGGGACAGGCAGGGAGGATGCTGTGGTCGACATGGAACAGTTGGGCCAAAAGGTCTGTTTCTGTGCTGTATTACCCTATGACTCTATGACTAGCTTTTGGGTAACCCTTTCAAACTCGCCTTTCATTTGCCCTTCTGCCAGTCATAAAACACATTGGGATGTTGCTTCATGTTATGGTTTTTATTGGATGGTGATATATACTTTTGTAAAATCTGCCTTTTAATATAATCAGCACATTGTGTTAATTCTTTGTACTCTGATGAAGGAGAAATCCAGGCTGAGAACTTCGATATGTGCTCCTTGTTTTTTAACCATTATGAAGTTGTAAACCCCATCACCTTCCTTTCTCATCAGATTCCATCATCTACAGCCTTTTGATGTCTCCACGAATCACCTCCCAGCCTCTGTCGCTGTCTCCACCCCTCTAACCTCACCGACCTGACTCCTTCTGTCCATCAACCACCCCTCACCTGGATCTGCCTATCACTGGCCAGCTCTTGCCTCACCCCTACACCTCACCTCTTTATACTGGCTATCTCCCCTCTACCCTCTCAATCCTGATGCAAGGTCTTGACCCAAAACATTGTTAGTGTGACGTTATTACAGCCCAGGCATTCGGGGTTCGATTCCCGTCGCTGTCTGCAAGGAGTTTGTACATTCTCCCGTGTCTGAGTGGGTTTCCTCCGCGAGCTCCGGTTTCCTCCCACATTGCAAAGACGTACGGGTAGGTTAACATTGGTTTAAAAAATGGGCAGCATGGACTCGTTGGGCAGGAAGGGCCTGTTACCACACTGTAAATAAAATTTAAAAAATTTAAAAATTTAAGATGCTGCTTGACCCATTGAGTTCCTTCAGCAGTTCGTTCTTTTGCTCAATCTTTTACTCAGTCTTTTTCTCTTACTTTTTTTCTCTGTCTCTATCAGTTACTTAGTGATAAATAAGCACTTGGGTTTAATGTGACACCTCCATGACAGTAATAAACCCAATGGGCCATTCTAAGATGGTTTGGATGTGCAGGTCCAATTGACCTGGGTGCCGTCATTCCTAGAAGTCAAGAGTTAAGGCATAGTGAGGTCTCATTAGCTAGGTATTAGCTGTGCCCAGAACACCCTAACAGCTTTTAAGAGAAGGGAAGGCCAGAGTGAAACATGTCTCTTGTCGAAGTCTGTGAAATTTTGTAATGGTTTTTAACTGTCCCAGAGGAAGTTACCAACTATTAAACTTGCTTTAAATAAAATAAAATGTATTAAAAATTAAGAAGATAGAAAAATAAGATGTGTTAGAAACATATTAAAATCCTAATAAATAATTAAAACATTAAAATAGAGCAAAATAAGGGAAAAAAATTATATTTGAACTTTTCTTCCTCATGCCCAAGTTAGGAATTTCTATTGGAATGAATGGAGATCCCAGGGCTGGCTGGAGGAGGTGGATTCCTTGGAATAATATTGGAGAAGGCTGGCATTGCCAGGGTTGAGGGATGGAGAGCAGTAATGGATGCAACATCGGTGTTGTTTCCGCACACTTTCTCTCTCTCTCCTCACTTTGTACAACTTATTTATAATTTATGTAGAATTTATATTCTGTGTGTTGTCTGTACCTACATGCCTGTGATGCTGCAAGCAAGTTTTTCATTGCACTATACCTCACCATACTTGTGCAGATGACAATAAACTCGACTTGACTTGGATGTGCGTACTTGGGACTGGTCAAAGGTCACCCAGTCCCTTTGGAACCACCAGATACAGCCAGCCAGATTTGGCCCGGTAATATTTTGGTTAAACTAATATCACGTAGAGCCTTTCTCATGGAAAGATGGTGACCTGTCTCTTTCTGATATGGATTCTCACCCAGGAATGAGGGAGATGTACAGCCACACGAAAGAAGTCTGAAATAAAGATGAATAACACTGGAATTTCTCACAAGTCAGTCAGCGCCTATGAAGAAGGAAGCAGAGTGAGCGGGGTCGAAATTTACCTTCAGTTGCATGCTCTGTAGTGTGCCCACTGGTGTCCCATTCTGAGATTCAGTTCTGTTAATGTCAGTGTATGAATGTTATTGGGCCAGGTGTTCATTATAGAAATGGAGATACAGGTTTCATCAGTGAGAGAATCTCAAACAAAGGGACGTAGTTTTAAGATAAGGGCTAGGTAGCTAAAACCGAGGTATGTAACAGATCAAGAACAATGAGTAATGGAGTACAGGAAAGAGGTTGCGAACTATGTCATGGTGTCAGAACAACAACCTAGTTCTTTACGTCAGCAAGACGACAGAACTGGTTGTTGACCATAGGAAGCGGGGGAGTGAACATAACCCTGTTCTCATCAATGGAGCTGCTGTAGAAATGGTCGACAGTTTCAAGTTCCCTGGGATCCATATCACCAGCAACCTCTTCTGGTCCCTTCACACTGATGCGGTGATCAAGAAAGTACATCAGCGTATGTACTTTCTCAGGCATCTGAAAAGATTTGGTTTGTCCACGAGGATTCTCTCAAACTTCTACAGATACACTACAGAAAGTATCCTGACAGGTTGCAAGTGTGGCAACTGCTCTGCTCAGGACTGAAGGAACCTGCAGAGGATGATAAACACTGCCCAGTCTGTCACAGTCTCGTCACGTCCTTCCATCCATTCCACCTTCATGGTGCGTTGCTTCAGGTAGGCTAACAGTATGGTCAAGGATGCCTGCCACCCTGGTCATTCCCTTTTCTCTCTTCTACCTTCGCAAAAAGATACAAGAGCTTGAAAGCCCAGATGTCCAGGCTCAAGAATAGCTTCTTCCCCACTGCTGTCAGACTTCTGAACCAATCACCTCCTTCCCGGTGGTGCTGCCATGTTCTCAGACTCTTAATTCAACCTCTCTCTGCTATTGTCACTTTAACATTTCTTTTTGCACTACTTCAGATTGCACTACAATCTTTGCACCATGCTGCTGTTTTGTGCTCATTGTTGTATTTATTATTACTACATACACTGTTTACTCTTTGAGCTTCACACGAGCAAGGAATTTCGTTGCACCCTGGTTTATATGACAATAATCTGAATCTGAATTATTTCTTCTCACAGAGTGCCAAATCTCTGGGATTCTCTGCCCCAGGTAGTTGTGGAGGCTTGCTTATTAGAAATATTGAACGTGAAGATAGATAATTTTGTTTTAAAGATCGGAGGACTGAGGGCTGTGGGGATCTAGCACAGGGAAGGAACTGAGACCTGGGGTCGATCAGCCACGGTCATATTGAATAGCAGGGCAGGTTTGAGGGACCGAGTGGCCTACTCCTGCTCCTATTTTCTTGTGTGTTCTTGTGATGTCACAGAAGGAAGTCATTCGGTCCATCACACCCATGCTGGCTTGGTCATGGATTTGTATCCAGGTTTATCAGAACTGATGGATGTAACAGGTTCTGAGCAAGTGTGGAGACCGTGGTAAGGTGGTGACATAGTGGGGGATAGCAAAGATAAAGGGCAAAGTCTTTAATTGAGTGGAAGGCAGGAGTGAGTAAGACAATGATGTATAAAATAGGGTGATATTAGGATGCTACAGTCATAGAATCATGGGATAATACAGCATGGAAAAAGGCCCTTCAGCCCAACATCCATGCCGTCATAGTGCCAACCAAGCTAGTCCCATTTGCCCACGTTTGGCCATAACCCTCTAACCCTTTTGGATTTATCCAAATGTCTTTTAAACATTGTTATTGTATCTGCCTCAACCAATTCCTCTGGCAGCTCGTCCCACATACTCTGCATGAAGAAGTTACCCCTCAGGTCCCTTTTAAATCTTTCGCTTTAAAGAAACAAAAGATAGGTCTAGAGGAGGAGTAAATGACAACAGCAGAATCATTTAATGAGAACACATCTTCAGATCTGTTGAACTCAGTGCTGAAGCTGGAAGACTGTAATGTGCCCTGTCAGGAGATAAGGTGCTACTCCGTAACTTGGAATGGAGGGAAGGCTGAGGACAGAGTGGTCACAGTGAGAGGAGATCTGGAATTAAAGTGACAGGTGAACAAAAACTTAGGGTCACACATGATCTGAATGGTGATGTTCTTAAAAGAGGTCACCCAATCTGGCATTTGACCTTTCTCGTGTGCAGGAGACCCAATCCTGAGCAGCGATACTTAATTTGAAAGCGTAAATCATTGTTTCTCCCGGAAAGGGTGTTTGACTTGAATGGTGAGAAGGGAGGAGATGAAAGAGTAGGGATGGAATGTTGCTAAAGTTCAGGTCATGGAGTTATACAGCATGGAAACAGGCCCTTTGGCCCAACTCGTCCATGCTGACCAGGTTTTCTACTTGAACTAGTATCATTTCCCCGTGTTTGGCCCATATCCATCTAAACCTTTCCTATCCATGTGCCGGTCCAAGTACCTTTTAAATGTTATAATTGTACCTGCTTCTACCACTTCCTCTGGCACCTTGGTCCACATACTCCATCACCCACTCTGTGAAACAATTACCCCTCAGATCCCTTTTAAATCTTTCCCTTCTCTATGCCCTCTAATTTTAGACTCCTCTACCCTTGGAAAAAGGTTGTGATCATCCACATTATATGCCACTCATGATTTTATAAACCTCTATAAGGTTACCCCCTCAGCCTCCCACGCTCCAGGGAAAAAAATCTCAGCCTATCCAATCTCCCTTCAGTCTCAGTAAAATCCTTGTGAACCTTTTCTGCAACCTTTCCAGCTAAATGACATCCATCCTGTATCCAGGCGACCAGAACGGCACACAGTGTTCCAAGTGTGGACTCACCAACGTTTTGTACAGCTGTAATATGATGTCCCAACTCTTGAATAGAGAAATGAACCAGGGAGTCATCATGGGAATGGGATGGCCAAATATTTTGTTTAAATTTTTTGTTTCAGGATCTAGTCATCACTGGCAAGGCTAGCATTTATTGCCCATCCTGAATTGCTCTTGAGGAGGTGGTGATGAGCCAACTTCTTGAACTGCTACAGTCCTTCTAGTGAAAGAGCTCCAACAGTGCCAATGGGCTGTGATTTCCGGGATTTAGACCCAGTAACAATTGAGGAATGCTGATATATTTTGAAGTGAGACTTGGAGGGAGGCTGCAGGTTGGGAAGCAACATTGCCTCACACTATCCCCCTCCAATAAATGATGCGAGGAGCAATGTCTGGGATTAAGTTTTCCTACCTGAGGCTTCAGTGTGCTGCACATCTTACATCTCTTCTGATGAAAAGGTCATCGACTTTAATTTTTTTGCAGAAATATACTTTAATCATGATGTGTACAGTACGTACCAGGACATGATTCTCTCCATGTTCATTGTATCATCAATTCAATAAATTCTCCTATGGACTGAACTGATGTCGATGCCATTTCTTAAACAATGCACCAGTAAGGTGTTTGAGAGGGCGTTACACAGGACCCTGGCCCTCAGTGCCCAGTGATGACAGGACCTTTCAGATTATGGCCCTTCCCCACAGAGTCTTTATGGTGATTGCACACTCTCTCTAAAGATGCTACCTGATTTGTTGAGTATTTTCTGTTTCTAATTCAATTCTTAAATCATAACCTTGACTGTGCTCAGTGGGTTCCTTGCAATGAATCTGGGTTATGATGCTGTCAGTAACATGCTGTTGGATTAAATGGGTGAAGTTTATCCATGCTTAGGGAAACATGCCCCAATAAGGTGCTGTTAAATATAACTATTTATCCAACATTAGTTTCTTGTGATTCTCAATTAACTCCAGATCAATACAGGAGCATGCACATCTATAGTAACTTGCAGCAAATGTAGCCTTGAATAACAAATTCTGCGCTCATGTTCAATCTGGGCACTAAATGAACAATAGATTCAAGCTACACCATGCACAGCCTTCAATCCTGGTTAGATCAAGTTCTGGAAACAGCTTTGGAAGCTGCACAGAATGATAAGTCACATCTGTCAGCTGGGATGTACAAAATATCTGATCTCCAAATGGAACTTTCAAAAGGAGCACAGTCGTGGGGTTCACAAAGCTGTCAGAATGCTTTCAGATTTGTTTGCTCAGGTTCTTCAAGACCTGCGATTCTGTTGTTCCCTTTAGCTACCCCTCTAACCAGTTATTATGTATTATAATATATGCAGATTCAATGTTTAATGATACACGATTTAGATTCCTATCAACTTAGGAGTCTTGGGCTCCTTTAACTCATATACTGCAGAGAACTGTAGCATTGAAGCTCAGAAAGATTTACCCTGTTTCACCCTGTCTCACTCAGTTGGGAAGGTGTTAACATGCCAGGTTCCTTCACAAACGTTTATTTACATGCGCTGGGTGTCAGGGGTGAAAGTCTTGGTTGCCTGGAGCAGACCTTCTGCAATATGCACATGCACAATACAGTTCTTAATCTAGTAGCATCCAGGCATCAGGAATATGCCCGGAGGCACAGCACACCTGAGTTTATCACCTTCAGGAATATTTTTGCACATCTGTGAGATGCTTCGTTTTGTGGGAAGCTGGGAGAGAGACGGAGAGGGAGGGAGAGAGAGGGAGAGGGAGGGATGGAGGCAGGTCAGTGCTCCTGGAGAGCCACAGTTATCTTATTTATTTAAAGTATAGATTAAGTTTATGGCTCAAGGGAAGTCCTGGAAATAATATTAAACTTTAAGTGGATGCAGATGTAACAGAACATAGAACAGTGCTGCACTGAACAGGCCATTCGGCCCACAGTGTTGTGCCAATCTTGATACCAATTTACACTAAATATCCTCTTGCTGTGTATCATCCACATCCCTCCATTCCCTTCATATTCATGTGTCTATCTAAAAGCCTCTTAAACTCCACCAAACTGCCTGCTTCCACTACTACCCCTGGTAACGCATTCCAGGCACCCACCACTCTCTGCATAAAAAAATTCCCCCTCTAACCTTAGAAGCATATCCTCTGGTGTTTGACACTTCTACCCTGGGGAAAAGATTCTGACTGTCTACCCTATCTATGTCTCACATAATTTTAAAAATGTCTATCAGGTCTTCCCTCAGCTTCTGACACTCTAGAGAGAACAACCCAAGTTTGTCCAACCTCTCCTTATAGCTCATACCCTGTAATCCAGGCATCATCCTGGTAAACCTCTTCTGCACCCTCTCCAAATCCTCCACATCCTTCCTATAATGGGGCGACCAGAACTGCACGCAATTCCCCAAGTGCAGTCTGACTAATGTTTTATTTAGCTGCAGCATGACCTCCTTCCTCTTAGACTACCAATGAAGGCAAGCATGCTGTACGCCTCCTTTACCACCTGCTTTCAATGATCTATGGACCTAGACCCCAAGATTCCTCTGTACTTCAATGCTATATAGGGGCCTACATAAATGGTACCTGTCCTCACAGACTCTGTAAACACCCCTATAAAAGGGTGTGCAGTAGACACAGGAAACCAGTTTTTTGTTTATTCATTCAGTGCCATTTTCTACAGATCCTTAATTACTCTGTCATAAAGTCATGTGATATGGAAACAAGCTTTTCAGCCAATCAAGTCCATGCCAACTATCTGGCACCCATTCACACTAATCCCACACTAGGCATGAACATTGATTTCCCTAACTTCTGGTAACCACTCCCCCCGTCCCAACCTAAGGGGGCAACCTCTTCATGCAGAGGGTATTGGTATTGGTATTAGTTTATTATTGTCACTTGGACCGAGGTACAGTGAAAAGCTTGTCTTACTAACCGATCGTACAGGTCAATTCATTACACAGTGCAGTTACATTGAGTTAGTACAAAGTGCATTGACGTAGTACAGGTAAGAACAGTAACAGTACAGAGTAAAGTGTCACAGCTACAGAGAAAGTGCAGTGCAATAAGGTGCAAGGTCACAACAAGGTAGAGTGTAGCGATTAGCGTAACGCTATTACAGCGCCAGCGACCCGAGTTCAAATCTGGCCACCGTCTGTAAAGAGTTTGTGCATTCTCCCAATGTCTGTGTGGGTTTCCTCCGGGTGCTCCGGTTTCCTCCCACATTCCAAAGACGTACAGGTTAGGAAGTTGTGGGCATGATATGTTGACGCCGGAAGCGTGGCGACACCTGCGGACTGCCCCCCAGAACACTACCCAAAAAGGTGCATTTCACTGTGTGTTTCGATGTACATGTGACTAGTAAAGATATCTTATCTTGTCTTCTTATCTTATCACCCCATCTCTCTCCCCTCCTCTGCCCTCCGATCTGCCCATCACCCACACCTTCCTCCCTCTGGTCCCCCACCTCCTTCCCTTTATTCCATGGTCCACCGTCCTCTCCTATCAGATTCCATCTTCTTCAACCCTTTGCCTTTTCCACCCATCACCTCCCAGCTTCTTACATCATTACCCCTCACCCACTCCCCCCACCTACCACCTTCCCCCTCTCACCTGGATTCACCTATCACCCGCCAGCTCGTGCTCCTCCCCCTCCCCCCCCCCACCCTTTTATTCTGGCTTCTGCCCTCTTTCTTTCCAGTCCTGATGAAGGGTGTTGACCAGAAGTGTCGACTGTCCATTTCCCTCCACCGATGCTGCCTGACCTGCCGAGTTCCTCCAGCGCTTTGTGTGTTGCTCCAGATTCCAGCATCTGCAGTCTCTCTTGTGTAATCCTACACGAATCTTATTTTGTTTCCACTGGCTTCTGCCAGGTCCTGCCACTCTCCTACATACTAGGAGCAATTTAAAGTTAACCTGCCCATCTGCACATCTTCGGGATGTGGGAGGAAACCGGAGCACCCAGGGGGAAACCCACGCAGTCACAGGGAGAACGTGCAAGCTCCAGACAGGCAGCACCAGAGGTCAGGATTGAACCTGGGTTTGAGGAGATGTGAGGTAACACCCCTACCAAATATTGTTTAACTGAGTGGCTTCCTGGGCCAGTTAAACATCAATCACATTACTTTGGCTCTGTAGCGATAGATTGAATTTCCTTTCTTGAAAGGTATTAGTGAACTAATTGTGTTTTTATGATCTTAGGTTATGCAGTTACTAGTTTTATTTGTTTAGTTCACTGCATTTACATTACAACTCAAGTATTCAGACATAAAGACATAGAGTCATCCAACAAAGAAACAGGTTCTTCGGCCCACTGAAACTCCTTGTGTCTGTGTGGGTTTCCTCCGGGTGCTCCGGTTTCCTCCCACATTCCAAAGACGTACAGGTTAGGAAGTTGTGGGCATGCTATGTTGGCACCGGAAGCGTGGCGACACTTGCGGGCTGCCCCCAGAACACTCTATGCAAAAGATGCATTTCACTGTGGGTTTCGATGTACATGTGACTAATAAAGAAATCTTATCTATACTGACCCTTTTGCCCTTCTACACTAACCCCATTTGTCCATCTCTCTGTATGTTAATCCAGTAACTTAACCACTGTGATCCTGTCCCCTCAGCGTCCATCTTCCTTGCTTATGTCTCTGTATGTCCAGATATTGTACGCTCCCTTGTAAAGGGGGTGTCACCTGGATGATGCTGGGTTTGGAGAGATTGTCCAACGTGGAAAGGGTAAAGAGATTGGGACTTCACTCAGTGGAGTTCAGGAGATCTTATTGAAAGATACGCGATTCTTTGTGGGTTAGGCAGGGTAAAGGTTAAGAAGATATTTCCACTCATGGAAGAGTTGAGGAGCAGATAGCATGGTCTCAGAATATGGGGGCTCCCATTTAAGGATGAGATGAAGAAGAATTTCTTTTCTCAGGTGGTTGTGAGTCTTTGGAATTCCTTGCCACAGGCAGCTATAGGAGCAGAGTCTTGAGGTTGATATAGGTAGATTTCTAATCAGGAAGGAAGCAAAGGTTCTGCGGAAGGGGCGGAAAAATGGATGTGGAATGTCAGAGCAGCCATGATCCCGTTGAAGGGTGAGCAGGATCGAGGGGCTGAATGGACTATATGGTCCCTACTTTTATGGTCTTTTGTATGTGTGTGAGTGTGTGTCTGTGTGTGAGTGTATGTGTGCATGTGAGTGTGCATGTGAGAGAGAGTGAGAGTATGTGTGCACGTGTGGTAAATGTGTATGTGTGTGTGCATGTGTGAGTGTGCATGTGACTGTGGGTATATATGAGTGTGCGCATGTGAATGAGTGTGCGAGAGTGCGAGTGTACTTATGTGTGCATCTGTGTGTGCACATGTGTGTGTGTGTTCATAGTGTATGACTGCAAGTTTGCATGTGTGTTGACAGCGGCACAATGTTGCAGCAGGTAGATAAGATAAGATGAGATATCTTTATTAGTCACAAGTACATCGAAACACACAATGAAATGCATCTTTTGCATAGAGTGTTCTGGGGTGTCGCCATGCTTCCAGCGCCAACATAGCATGCCCACAACTTCCTAACCTGTACGTCTTTGGAATGTGGGAGGAAACCAGAGCACCCAGGGGAAACCCACACAGACACGGGGAGAACGTACAAACTCCTTACAGACAGTGGCTGGAATTGAACCCGGGTCGCTGGCACGGTAATAGCATTACGCTAACCACTACACTACCGTCCCTGTTACCTCACTTCTCCAGTAACCTGGGTTCAATGCTGAACTCCAGTGCTGTCTGTGTGGAGTCTGCATGTTCCCCTATGAATGTGTGGGTTTCCCTAGATCCACCATAAATTATATCTTGGATTGTAGGTGGCAGGAAAATTGAGGGGAGCTGATGGGTATCTGAGAGAGAATCAGTTCAGGGAAGTAGGTGGGGGAATGAGACTGAATGCTCTGATAGACGGCATAAACATGATGGGCCAATAAGCTCCTTCTGTGTCAGACAAGGTCAGACAAGACATATAGGCATGAGTGTGTGCTTGCACACACCAGCATGGTGAGAGTATAATGCAGACTATTTCACATGGTTTAATGGAACGTATTGGAATTGTGCGTTAGGCTAATTATCATCTATTAAGAGAGGATCAGAGGTTAACAGGAGTATTGGTGCATTCAGCACAAGGCAAGGATTATATTCACAGACAGAGAAAGGATTTATGAGTTGATCAGAGGTAGTATAATGTATTCATAGATTCATAGAGTTATACAGCCCTCAGCCCAACTGGACCATCCCAACCAAGGTATCTGTCTAAGCCAGTCCCATTTGCCTTTGTTTGGCTCATAGCCCTCTGAACCTTTTCTATCCATGTATCTTTGCAAATGTTTTGTAAATGTATTCCCCTCTATCACTTCCTCTGGCAGCTTGTTACATATACCCACCATCCTCTGTGTGAGAAACCTGCCCATCAGACCCCCTTTAAATCTTTACTCTCTCACCGTAAACTTAGCCCCTTACCCTGGGAAAAGGAATGTGATTATTTACCCTAACAATGTCCCTCATAGTTTTATAAACCTCTATAAGGTCACCCCTCAGCCTCCTTCGCTCCAGGGAAAACAGTCCCAGCCTATCCAGTCTCTCTTTATAGTTCAAGACCTTTGGTGCAGGCAACATCCTTGTGAACCTTCCTGCACCCTCTCGAGCTTAATCACATCCTACTTATAGCATGACGATCAGAACTGCACACAATACCTCAAGTGTGGTCCAACCAACGACAAGGTAAGATAAGATATCTTTATTAGTCACATGTACATCGAAACACACAGTGAAGTGCATCTTTTGCGTAGAGTGTTCTGGGGGCAGCCCGCAAGTGTCGCCATGTTTCCGGTGCCAACATAGCATGCCCACAACTTCCTAACCCGTACGTCTTTGGAATGTGGGAGGAAACCGGAGCACCCGGAGGAAACCCATGCAGGCATGGGGAGAACGTACAAACTCCTTACAGACAGCGGCCGGAACTGAACCCAGGTCGCTGGTGCAGTAATAGCGTTACACTAACTGCTACACTACTGTGCCTGCCCAACTTGTTATTGAAAGTTACTGCTAAACCCACTTTCGCCATTGTTTCAGGGAACTCAATCTCGTTCATAATGAACCCCTGAGTGAAAATACTTCTCATGTTGCTTCTGGTTCCTTTGTCTTTGCCCTGTGCCCTTTGGTTAGTGACACCTCCTGCACTGGGAACAATTGCTCCTCGTTTCCTCTGCCCAAACCCTTCCCGATTGGGATTACTGGGCTCAAGTATTGGACCACAGTGGACAGGCAGCCCCCCATTGCAAACTGCACTTTCTGCTTGCAATTTATCAAAGATATTAATGTCCAGAACACATCATGGGGCTTGCTGGAAGCAAAACTCAAGAGCAAGGGTGTTATATATTCCAAGGGTAGAAAGAAATATAGTGCACAGGTTAACAGGGCTGTGTGTAATTTAGCCACAAACCTATGTGATTTTTAGGACACACACGCACACATCACCAACAAACCATCACACACAAACACACACACAGATACACAGCCCACAAACATGTGCACCCAAACACTCACACACACAAACACACATGTACAAACACACACACATCACACACATATCACACACACATCTCACACATGCACACACACAAACGCACATATGCAAACACACACACACATGCACACGTCACACACATATCACACACATACATCACACACACATGCACATGCAGACACACACACAAACACACACACACACATTTATCCTGGAACTTCCTCCCCAACAGCACTGTGGGAGCATCTACACCTTTCAGTTCCCTAGTTCGATTAAATGAACTCTTGACCTCACCATCTACCTCGTTATGACCTTGCACCTTATTGTCTGCCTGCACTGCACTTTCTCTGTAGCTGTGACATTTTATTCTGCACCTGTTATTGATTTCCCTTGTACTACCTCAATGCACTGTGTAATGAATTGACCTGTACGATCGGAATGCAAGACAAGCTTTTCGCTGTATCTCGGCACATGTGACAATAATAAACCAATTCCAATTCCTTCTCCAGAGCAATTAGGGATGGGCAATAATCACTGGCCTTGCCAGTGGTGCCCAGATCCTCAAAAAATTAATGAATTAATAAAAGTGTCCAGGAGAACCTGCAGGTGCTGGTGTTTTCCAAGTTCCTACTGCCCATCTCCTTCTTGGTGGTGGAGGTCATGGGCTTAAGACATGCTGTCAGAGAAGACTATCAGAGAAGATGTTCTGGAAGGTACACACTGAAGTGATGATGTGTTAACTGTGGAAGCATATTGAGGATGGTAGATTAGGTAACAGCCAATGGTTGCTTAGTCCCAGATGGTTCAACATTCAGGAAAACAGAGAGTATTCCATCATGCTCCTATTTGGTTGAGTCAGATGGTTTTCCAGGCAACTCAACTGCTTTTCACATGATGGAATGGGATCTGAAATGTCCAACTGGAAAACAATATCAGGTTTCAGAAGGTTCAGCCAAGTTCAGCATCACCAAGAAGGGAGAGTGCCTGCACTGGAGCATTAGCCTAGCACAGAATGAGACTTGAAAACATAACTCAAAGAAGAGTGTTAGTGACTGGATATCAACTATCAGACAATTGTGCTTCTTGTAAAGACGCTCCTCTATTTACATGTATCTGAAAGCAGAGATTAAACTAATAAAGCACAAAAAAATCTTCGAGCTACTTTGATGAGCTTTATGCCCAACTGCAAGTGTAAATTCATATAATCGAGTATTAGACAGCAAAATAACAAAACCAGGACATCATGTTTCAATGCATTTACTGTGCAGCCTGAATTTCCAATTAAGATTATATCTCAGTTTATGTATCAATGTTAAATGTATATTAACAGGGCCATTGTGTGAATTTTACATAGCAAATTGAATATGCAGCTTAATGGATGGAAAGTAATAGCATGATAACAAAATGTTATTAAAATCTAATCTTATCAGATGCCCATTATCAAAAGAAGTAGACTACAGTAAGCCTTAGCAAAGCATTACACGAGACAACATATGTCATGGCTGAATGTTTATATTTATTACTTGCCTGTTATGAACTGCAAAAACACAATTCAATCCTTGTCTGTAAACCATATCCCTCCATCCCCACATTCCTCACATCATCCCCAACCTCCCACAACTCCTTTCTTTTCTTCCGCATCGGAACCTAACCATCTCCTAAACCTCGATAAGCACTTTCACATAAAACATTCCAGGGCAGTTTACAAAGGATTGAAAGGGAAAGAATTTTGGGAAGATAAGTCAGAGGGGAACCCATTCTCACTTGTTGATTCCATTTTAATTCTGGGACATTCACTTCAGATGAGCAATGCATAAATTTTACATAGCACAGGAACAGGCCCTTCAGCCCACAATATCTGTGCCGAACATGATGCCAAATTAAACTAAATCCCTTTTGCCTGCACATACCCCTCCATGCCCTGCATATTCATGTATCTATCCAACAGCCTCTTAAACACCACTATCGTATCTGCTTCCACTACTACCCCTGATAGCCCGTCCCAGGCAGCTAAGGCTACACAGGCTCTGAGTAAAAACTTGCCCCACACACATCCTTTAAACTTCCCCCCTTTCACCTTAAATTCATGTCCTCTAAATTTCACATTTTTTTAATTTTGATTCAGTTCAGATGTGTTTTCTGGTTTTTAGGGTCATAGCTAAGAGGAGATAAAACACAGAAACAGGTACTTCAGCCCACCAAGTCTGCACAGACAATCAAGCTCCCATTTTCACATTAATCCTGCCCTAACCTGCATTATTCTGCCTACAGTTGCATCAACTCCCCCTGAGATTCTGCCACTCAGTTAGACTCCCAGGGGCAATATACAATGGTCAATGAATCTGTCTTTATCTCTCGCTGTCTTGGTGAAGCAGCCAGCATAATCGAAGACACCACCCACCCGGGTCATTCTCTCTTCTCTCCTCTTCCATCATGTAGAAGATACAGGAGCCTGAGGGCACGTACCACCAGGCTTAAGGACAGCTTCTATCTCACTATGATAAGACTATTGAAAGGTTCCCTTATACGATGAGATGGACTATGACCTCACGATCTACCTTGTTGTGACCTTGCACCTTATTGCACTGCACTTTCCCTGTAGCTGTGACACTTTACTCTGTACTGTTTTTAACCGTACTACCTCAATGCACTCTGTACTAACTCAATGTAACTGCACTGTGTAATGAATTGACCTGTATGATCGGCATGCAAGACAAGTTTTTCACTGTACCTCCGTACAAGTGACAATAATAAACCAACACCAATACATACACATCTTTAGGATGTGGGAGTCATAGAAAACTGCAGCACAGAAACTGGTCCTTCGACCCATCACATCTATGCCAGCCTTTCTGTCTATTTATACTAATCTCACTTGCCTGCATTAGAACTGTATCCTTCTATGCCTTGCCTATGTGAGTGTCTGTCTAAATGCCTCTTAAATGTGCTAATTGTACCTGATCCCACCACCTCCTCTGGCAGTTCGGATATCAACCACTCTGTGTGAAAAAAACACCCTCTCAGATGCCCTTTAAAACTTCTTCATCACACATTAAATGTCACATACTAGAGGACATGTTTTTAAGGTGAGGGGGGAAAGTTTAAAGGAGATGTGCAGGGCAGGTTTTTTTTACACAGAGAGTGTTGGTTGCCTGGAATGGGTTACCAGGGACAGGGGTAGAAGTAGATACAATAGTGGCATTTAAAAGGTTGTTGGATAGACACAGGGAATGGAGGGATATCGATCACATGCAGGCAGAAGAGACTTAGTTTAATTCAGCATCATGTTCAGCACAGACATTGTGGGCTGAAGGGCCTGTTCCTGTGCCGTACTGTGCTATGTTCTATGTTCTATGCCCTCTTGATTTGAGAACCCTACCATTGAAACCAAAGCATGCAGAGAAGTAACACAGTCACAGGGAGAATATGCAAACTCCACACAGACATCACCAGAGGTCAGGATTGAACCCAGATCTCCTGAGCTGTGAATCAGCAGCTCAACCAGTTCCACCACTGTACTGCCCTACTTTATTTGGGAAAATTGGGGTTTTTGGTGATTTAAAAAAGCACTCAAGAGATGAACTTTTTTGCTCTTTGTAAATCAAAATCAGTAAAATTAATTAGAAACACACGTTCAGGGTTTCATCCAACTGGTTCTCCAACATAATTGCAATTTTCTTCGTGTAATTGTGAGCACCATTTCCACCAGCTCTCCTGGCCATTCTTAACCCATCATGCCACGGACCCATGGATCCCACAAGCAAATAAGATTGTTCAGTGGACAAAAGGAGCAGTTTGAAAGCCACGTGTGGCTTTCCTAAAATGAAATGAATAAAGATAAAAATTCTGACTGATTTTATTGCCGGCACAGAGTTTTATCAGTGAAAAAGAAACAAAGCCTTGGGGTATTTCATTATCAGTTAAAATTCAGTAGGATTGCGAGTAGGGATGACAATGTAAAGACGCTTCAAAGGGATTTAGACAAGCTGAGTGAGTGGGCAAAAATATGGCAGATGAAATATAATGTGGGAAACTGTGAAGAGCAGCGCACTTTAGAAAGGGCAAGAGATTGGGTAATAAGCGATCTGCTGGAGGAACTCAGTGGGTCCAGCAGCATTTGTAGGAGGAAAGGAATTGTCGACATTTCAGGTCAAAACTTTGCTTCAGGATGGTATTGGTATTGGTTTATTATGGTCACTTGTCCGGAGGTACAGTGAAAAACTTGTCTTGCATACCGATCGTACAGGGCAATTCATTACACAGTGCAGTTACATTGAGTTAGTACGGAGTGCATTGAGGTAGTACAGGTAAAAATAATAACAGTACAGAGTGAAGTGTCACAGCTACAGACAAAGTGCAGTGTAATAAGGTGCAAGGTCACAACAAGGTAGATTGTGAGGTCAAGAGTCCATCTCATTGTATAAGGGAACCGTTCAATAGTCTTATCACAGTGGGGTAGAAGCTGTCCTTGAGTCTGGTGGTACGTGCCCTCAGGCTCCTGTATCTTCTACCTGATGGAAGAGGAGAGAAGAGAAAATGATCCAGGTGGGTGGGGTCTTTGATTATGCTGGCTGCTTCACCAAGGCAGCGAGAGGTAAAGACCAAGGAGGGGAGGCTGGTTTCCGTGACGCGCTGGGCTGTGTCCGCAACTCTCTGCAATTTCTTGTGGTCCTGGGCAGAGCAGTTGCCGTACCCAAGCCGTGATACATCCAGATAGGATGCTTTCTATGGTGCATCGAATAAAGTTGGTGAGTGTCAAAGGGGACATACCGAATTTCTTTAGCCTCCTGAGGATGTAGAAGCGCTGCTGAGCTTTCCTGGCTGTGGTATCTACATGATTTAACCAGGACAGGCTATTGGT
Organism: Pristis pectinata; assembly: GCF_009764475.1. Lineage (NCBI taxonomy): Eukaryota > Metazoa > Chordata > Chondrichthyes > Rhinopristiformes > Pristidae > Pristis > Pristis pectinata. Next base: position 13,381,556 of record NC_067436.1, on the reverse strand, counting down.
GATGTTCACTCCCAGGAACTTGAAGCTCTCAACCCTCTTGACCTCAGCACCATTGATGTAGACAGGTGCATGTACATCGTCCCCTTTCCTGAAGTCAATGACCAGCTCTTTTGTTTTGTTGACATTGAGGGAAAGGTTGTTGTCATGACACCATGTCACTAAGCTCTCTATCTCCTTCCTGTACTCTGACTCATTGTTGTTTGAGATTCGGCCTACAACGGTGGTATCATCTGGACATGTGGCAGTAACAACGAGTCTTGGTAAGGATGTGGCCAAAAAGCCAAGAGCAGCAGAAACCACAAAGGCAGAGCAATGAGAGAGGGCCTCACAGAACTCCCGGCAGTGGTAAACTTCTTCAAAGTCTGCATACCTTGAAGAGACTTAGCAGTGGAGTAGTTAAATGGAGACACAAGAGACTGCAGATGCTGCAATCTGGAGCAATGAACAGTCTGCTGCTGGAACTCAGCGGGTCGAGCAGCATCTGTGGGAGGATTGATGTCCTGATGCAGGGTTTTGACCTGAAGCGTCGACAATTCCTTTCCTCCCCCAGATGCTGCTCGACCCGCTGAGTTCCTCCAGCAGACTGTTTATTGCTCCAGATTGCAGCACTTGCTGTATCTCCAAGAGATTGGGTAATGCTGACATTGAAAGGAAACTAAATAACCTTATGCAGTCATTTAAGACTGAGATAAGGAAAAAAATCTTCACCCAGGGAGTGGTGAAGCTGTGGAATTCTCTGCAACAGAAAGCAGTTGGAGCCAAATCATTAAATATATTCAAAAAGGAGTTGAATATATTTTCCTGAGGACTAAAAGGATTAAGGGATATGAGGAGAAAGTTGGAACAGTATGTTTAACTTGGATGATCAGCAGTGATCATATTGATCAAGCTAGAGCAGATGCAATAAAGATTCACAAAAATGTTGCAGGACTGGAGGGCTTGAGTTATAAGGAGAGGCCAGAGCGAAGAAGCCTGGAGCTGACATTATAAAGGTTTATAACATTATGAGGAGCATTGATGGGGTAGAAAGTCACACTCATTTTCCCATGGGAGGGGAGTTTAAAACTAGCACAGGTTTAAGGTGAGAGTGGAAAAAAAAATTAAAGGGGGCCTGAGGGGCAAGTTTCTCACATAGAGGGTGGTGGGTACATGGAACGAGCTGCCAGAGGAAGTGGTAGAGGTGGATGCAATTGAAACATTTAAGAAAAAACATTTGGACAGGTGCATTGATAGGAAAGGTTTAGAGGGCTGTGGACCAAACACAGGCAAATGCAATTCACTTAGATAGGCATCATGGTCGGTATGGACAAGTTGGGCTGAAGGGCCTGTTTCTGTGCTGTGAAACTCAATGAATCTATGAATCTATCAGTACTCCCTCTTATCCCAAGCTACTCACTCATAAAACCTTTATTTATCTGTTGATATAGCCCCAGCCCTATCCTGAATGCACCAATACTCCTGTTAACCTCCAACGCTCTCTTAATGGCTGATGAGTACGGTAATGCACAATTCCAATATGTTCTATTATGCTATGTGAAATATTCTGTACCTTACTCTCACCATGCTGGTGTGTGCAAGCACACACTCACAATTATAAGTTATGTCTGACATAGAAGGTGGCTACTTGGCCCATCATATCTATGCTGTCTCTCAGACCATTCAGTCTCATTCCCCCACCTACTTCTCTCAGATACCCATCAGCTCCCCTCAATGGTTCTACCACCTACAACCTGAGAGATAATTTTACGACGTCCGACTACAGCATCTTCGGGAAACCCATGTGAACATGCAAACTCCACACAGACAGCAGTGGGGGTCACAACCCTTTTGGAATATTTCAATGCAATTTATGACAAATGAAATGTGTAACGTAGTCTCAGTTACTGAAAATGGAGCAATCTTTTACTTGCTTTTTAAGGGGTGCTGCTGACAATGCTACTGTTTATTGACCAAAAGATTTGGGCGCAACAAGATCCCTCAAACAGCAATGTGAGAATAATAAGATAACCTCATTTCTTTAGAAGGGATAACTCCCCTGCTCTTCAATATAGTATCACAGCATCTTTTACATGGAGCAGATGGGGTTGTGACGTAAGATTTCATCCAGAGGATAGATGGGCTTCCCAAGCAGAAAAAAATGGGTCAGAAATTCATTCTCTGTTGTATGTGGAAAACAGAAGATGAGTAATAGCTGGTCAGCACAATTAGAAAAGCTCTGCTTTTCCAAATGGTACCACAGGCTCTTATCTGTCCATCTGAAAGGCCAGACAGATAGTTTAACATTTCTTTCCCTTGGTGCTGAAGTATCTGCTCAGATAATTCTGAAGTTAAGTTACTAGAAAGTTAATGCTGCCACTAGTGCATACTGAGGAGTGAGTAACTTCATCAAACTGTGAAGAAGTTTGTAATTGGGTGAGAACAGAGTTTGGAACCCTCATCTCTTGTACATAGAGACAAACCATTGTCTTTTTCATTTCTCACAACAGAGATTTGAAAGGATATGTCTTCCTCCAACATAAGGAACTCCACATACAATATCAAGTGTGATCTAACTTACTGAATTTAGTTCATGCAATGCAGCTAGAAAGATATAAAATAGACTAAAAGCAAAACACTGCAGATACTACAAATCTGAAATAAAAACAGAAAATGCTGGAAACACTCTGCAGGTCTGGCACCATCTGTGGAGGGGGAGACACAATCAATATTTCAGCGGATAATCTTTCATCAGAATTGGCCTAAATTTAGCCCCAATAATCAGTCACGTGAGAACAAAGAGAAATGAAGTTTTATGCAATCAGTAGAAAGGGTTGTGTGGGCAGAAATAATGTCTTAAGATAGAACCCATGATACTTTTCAAAAAACAAGTGAATAAAGGACAGATTCTGATGAAAGATTACTGACCTGACATGTTAATTCTGTTTCTCTCGCCACAGATGCTGCCTGACCTGCTGAGTATCATCACCATTTTATAAGATAAGATTTCTTTATTTGTCACATATACATCAAAACACACAGTGAAATACATCTTTTAGCGTAGAGTGTTCTGGGGGCAGCCTGCAAGTGTCACCATGCTTCTGGCGCCAACATAGCATGCCCACAACTTCCTAACCCGTATGTCTTTGGAATGTGGGAGGAAACCGGAGCACCCGGAGGAAACCCACGCAGACACGGGAAGAACATACAATTTCCTTATAGACAGTGGCCAGATTTGAACCCGGGTCGCTGGCGCTGTAAAGTGTTACGCTAACCCCTACACTACCGTGCCTGACATGTTACATTTGACCTGGATCTTAGTTGAGATTCTTGCAGGGAACTGTTCAGCTCACATCTGATCTCCAGTACTGAACCTACAGATGTAGTGAATTGAGGAGGTTCTTTACTCCAGAGAAGGCCAACATATGAAGCCCAGCTCCCATTGAACAAGGTCACTGACCCTGAATGAAGTGTATGTGGTTGGTTTGCTTTGTTTATTATACCTCCAAGGTTAGGGTTAGGATTAGTTTCAAGTACTTTAAGAGTCATAGACTTATACAGCACAGAAACAGGCCCTTTGGCCCAACTCATCCAGGCCAACCAAGCTGACTACCTCAACTGGTCCCAATTGTTTGCATTTGGCCTCCCTTTCCTATCCATGTACCTGTCTAAAAGTCTTTGTAATTGTACCCATCCTTACCGTTTCCTTTGGCAGCTTGTTTCATACACCCGCCACCCTCTATATGTGGAAATCTCAGCCCTCAGGCCCCCTTTCCCCTCTCACCTTAAACCCATCCCCTTTAGTTTTAGACCCCCCCCCCCACCCTTGGAATAAGACGGTAACCCTTCACCTTATCTATGTCACTCATGATTTTACATCCCTCTATAAGGTCACCCTTCAACCTCCATTGTTTCAGGGAAAACAGTCCCAACCGATCCAACACCTCCTTATAGTTCAGCATGTTGTTGACTAATTTCATTATTTTTTTAATCATAAAAGGGATACAACACAGAAACAGGCCCTTTGTGCAGAACATCAACCACCTATTTACACTAATCCTACATTAATCCCACTTTATTCTCCCCACATTCCCTTCAAATCCCCCCAGATTCTACTACTCACATGGAAGGGACAATTCACAGCGGTCAATTAACCTATCAACCCGTTCTTTCTCGGGATGTGGGAAGAAACCTGGAGGAAATTCACGCAGTTACAGCGAGAACGTGCAAACTCCATGCTGGCAAGACCCAAAGTCAGGATTGAACCCAGGTCTCTGATGCTGCATGGCAGCAGCTCTACTCACTGTGCTACTGGTGCTATTGTCGGAGTTCGTTCAAGGGCCTTCAGCAGAGGCAGGTCATGAGATGACGAGAGGCTTTTCTTCGGGATTCCCCCAGCTGCTTCTTTGCCCCTCTGTCTTGCAGGAGGACTTCCAGGTGTGGAGTGTCCTGTGGTTCAATCCTCTACATCCAGCTCAGCTTGGTGCTGGCAGGAGGGCACCATGGTGTGCCAGTTCTTGCAGTGGGCTCGATCCAGGCTAAAAAATTACATCTAATTTACACCCGAGATGTGAGCCATTTGCCCCAAATAATCCCTGTTCCACTAAAGACTTCCTCCATCAAATATTATCAGTATTATTCTCTTCTTCATTGCTTGCTCATCAAACTCATATTTAAATGCATCCAAAGACGTATGGGTTAGGAAGTTGTGGGCATGCTACATTGGTGCTGGAAGTGTTTTGACACTTGTGGGCTGCCCCCAGCACACTCTAAGAAAAAGATGCATTTCACTGTGTGTTTCGATGTACATCTGACTAATAAGGATGTCTTATTTTATCTTAACAACTTTTAAAAGACATTTAGGTTCATGGATAGGAAAGATTCAGAGGGATATGGGCCAAATGCTGGCAAATGGGACTAGTTTAGATGGGAATCTTGGTCGGCATGGACCAGTTGGGCCGAAGGGCCTGTTTCAATGATGTATGACTTTGTGAATGTGGTGGGAGGTTGGAAACAGGGGAGTGCATCAAAAGAAAATGAAAATATATTTCCAGATGTAAACAAAACATTCATACACTGCTTCCTCACAATTTGCTTCCGTGCATCCAAAACTAGGCTGTTTCGCTATAATAAAGCCAGAACAATCATGTTTAATATCCTTGCTTGGAGCTAACAGCCAAGGTATCCCATAGATCGGAATCTTGGTGGGCACGGAGGAGTTGGGCTAAAGGGCCTGTTTCCATGCTGTATGACTCTATGACTCTATTAACCTATTAACCTCACCCATTCCTGATGGGACGGAGTGTCACCTTCTCACTGGTGGGTAAAGATGTTCCTCCTGAATTTCCAGTCGGATGTTGTGCTACCTTCACTTCCGTTGCCTGTTCCCTGACATTGTTTTGCTGGTGTATCTTGGGCTGGAGTAAGTGTGGACCATTCTACGTGGAGAGATCATAAAATGGGCTGGGTTTAATGACAGAAGAAGTGATGGAAATATACAGATCTTTGTCTGTAATACCAGAGGCTGGAGTGACCCCTGATGTAAGTGGCATGCTGGATTGAATTATCATCTCCCTCCAGGTAAGCTGCCGATCTAGGAGGACCTGTCCAGCCCAAGATTGTTCAAATTAATGCCCAGTTTTCCCATGGCTTTCAAACCTTCCAGCTGGCAATCTATCCAGACAAGATAAACTTTCAAGACATTCCGAATAAAAAAAAACAACATGCCGCAGAAACTGTAAGCAGTCGCTGTCAGACAGACCAACCCCTGGAGGAGACTGCAGTCCAACTGAAGCATTCAGAGCAGATTGCAATTCTGCTCTAGTGACAGCTAGACAAATGTGCACAGCAGATTGGATAACAGATGCACTAATCTTGCACAGTGGACTATAATCCAGGTCCCATCTCACTTTCACTAACCTACAGAACCAAGTCTTGCCAAACTGATTTCCAACTCATCGCTCAAGCCAATCGCACTGGTTTGCCAACTGTATGTACCTGACCGCATTTAACTATGTTGCTAGGAGTGAGGCAGCCGTTGCTTCAAACACGAGTGCACTCAGAGAAAAGGGTTAATTGATGCAAAATTACATGGCTCGTGCACACAAAACAATGGCCTCAAACTTGTGTGCTAATGAGGTATGATTCATGCATAATTACTAGCAACAAAGGTTAACATTAAATTTAGTTTGGGAGATCAATTCTCACCTCTGGGTCAGGAGATTCAAATCTTACTTCAGCACAAGATCCAGGTAGTGGGAGAGTGCTGCACTGTCAGAGGTGTGTCTTTAGGAAGAAATATTCAACTACGGACCAGTACGTATTCTAAGGTTCATGTTAAAGTCACCATGGTAACATAGGAGAGCAGGGGAGCTAACTCCTGTGTCCAGGCCAAAATAATTATCCCTTAACAGGCACCAGTAAAGCAGATGGGATGTCAACTTGCAATGTACCCGGGGACTGGGAGTGATGGGAATGCTCTAAGAACTGGCATAGGATCAATGGGCTGAATAACCTCTTTCTATTTTGTAAGGAAATACAAGAAATATCGTTCTGGCAGTTCAGAACGGAGCTATCAGCGGTAATTTACATAATCTTAGTTCCTGTCACTTTTAAGAATTATAGCATGTGACCAACAACATTTGGTTTTGTTGATAGAAAATTGGAGAAAGCGTGCAGTGGAGAAATGCTAAAATAAAACCAGAAAATGCTGGAAATAATCAGCAGGCCATGCAGCATCTGTGGAGGGAGAAATTTCTCTCTCTGTGAACGCTGCCTGACCTTCTGAGTATTTCCAGCATTTTCCGTTTTTATTTCAGACTCACAATATCTACAGAGTTTTGCTTTTTGAGTGGAGAAAGCTGCCTTGGCCACTGTAGGCACTTCTATAAATAATGTACCTTTGTTTGTTGATTCAACGAGAGAGGATACCGAAACAGAATAGGGCACTGTTCGTGAGATAGGCCAGGAGCTAACACATCTGGACTTTTGCTCTGCTGTTAGACTCAGTACAGAATTTAGGGATGGGTCAGGAATGTCCCGAACTGAACAACAACATCTGGCCCCAAGTCTATTGCCAGCCATGGTAAAATAGTACAGAAACAGAATGCTGGAAGTACTCAGCGGGTCAATCAGCATCTGTGGAGGTAGGTGTAAGTCGATATTTTGGTTCGAGACCCTGCCTCAGGACTATCCTGATGCAGAGGCTTGACCCAAAACATCAACGTACACTTCTTGCCTCCACAGATGCTGCTTGACCTGCTGAGTTCTTCCAGCATTTTGTGCTTGCTCGAGGTTCTTGCATCTGCCGTCTCTTTCGTCTTCTGAAGTAGCCGGGCCCTATTCCATTGGACAAAGTCATGGACCTAGATTGGAAAGACAAGTGCAGGTAACCACGATGCTTTTCAAGTCAAAGCGAGTTATAGAATCATACAGCTTCAAAACAGGCCCTTTGGCCCACCTAGTCAATGTCATGACGGCATCTACGGAGAGAAGAAGACAGTCAACGTTTCAGGTCGACAAAGGGTCCAGTTTTTTGTGTGTTGCTCCAGATTCCAGCATCTGCAGTCTCTTGTGCCTCCGGGCATCTATCCATGTTTTTCTTTCAGCATTCTAATTGATATTAATATTAATTCATTCATATAAAAGTGCTTTATAAATAATTTGCTTTTTTATTGTATTTCAATTGTTTTTATTGTTAGAGACATTCAGATGCAATTGAAATGGTCTATGGTAGCATGGGCTGTCAAAATGCCATCAGTGAGGTCTAGAGGGGATGGGTTGTCAGGTTCCGCCACCTGAGGCCCAGTTGTGGCTCATATTTTACTGGATGTTTGTGAGTGAAGCCTGGAGCTCAATTAGAACTGCAGGGCTGCCAAAGGCCACTTCTAATCCAGGGGCCATATGGGGCAAGAGCTGTGTGAGCGGGGAGTGTTGGAGTCATGAAGCATGGAAACAGGCCCTTCAGCCCATCTGGTCCATGCTGACCAAGGTGCCTATCCAGACTAATCCCATTTGCCAGCATCTCCTCCATAAGCTTCTAAACCTTTTCTATCCATGTATCTGTCCAACTGTCTTTTAAAAGTTGTTAGTTGTTATTGTATCTGACTCAAGAACTTCCTCTGGCAGCTCATTCTAAATAAATACCACCCTTTGTGTAAAATGGTTGTTCCTCAACTTCCTATTAAATTTTTCCCCTCTCATCTTAAACCTGTGCCTTCCTGAGTCCCCAACCCTGGGAAAAAGACTGAGAGCATTCACCCTACCTATGCCCCTCATGATTTTATACACCTCTACATGATCACTTCACAGTCTCCTACACTCCAAGGAATAAAGTCCTAGCCTGTCCAACATCTCCCTATAACTCAGTTGCTCAAGTCCTGGCAAATTTTTTCTGCACTCTTTTCAGGTTAATTTTTCCTCTAGCCAGGTTACCAAAACTGAACAATACTCCACCTGCAGCCTCACCAGCATCCTGTACAACTGCACCTGGACCTCCCAACTTTTATACTCAATGCCCTGAGTGATGGCAGCCAGCGTGCCAAAAGCCTTCTTTGCCACCCTGTCTACCTGTGACTCCACCATGTACTTGAACTCTCCGGTCTCTCTGTTCTACAACACTCTCCAGACCCCTGCTGGTCAGGCAAGGTTTGTCCCATAATCTCTCCACATTATATGAACCTGTTTGTATTCACATTGGCTGTTATGCTTCTTATAGCACAATATCAACGGTACATTGTGAGTGGAAAAATCTTAGGATATCCTGAAGCTGCAAACAATATCATGGGTTGGGACATCTGAGATCAACACCATTATTCCCCTCCAAAAGAAAATCTTTTGGTTTCTCGTTTGAGTCTGTCACCATCATGGAATTCCGGCAGTAGAGGCATTAATCAGCGGCAGGCACTGTAGTGTAGGGGACAGGTATGGTAGTGTAGCAGCTAGTGTAACGCTATTTACAGCGCTAGCGACCCAGGTTCAATTCCCGCTGCTGTCTGTGAGGAGTTTGTACGTTCTCCCCGTGTCTGCATGTGTTTCCTCCAGGTGCTCCGGTTTCCTCCCACATTCCAAAGACATACAGGTTAGGAAGTTGTGGGCGTGTTATGTTGGCACCAGAAGCATGGCGACACTTGCGGGCTGCCCCCAGAACACTCTACGCAAAAGATGGATTTCACTGTGTGTTTCGATGTATATGTGACTAATAAAGATATCTTATCTTATAATCGTTTTCCCTAACTGTTTGTAGTGTCCAGAGCAAACAATGCCACCAAATTAGTAAAGAAATTAAACTTCTGAAAACAGCACTAAAGTACAGATGGGCAGAGGAGCAGCCTTTCACAGTGAAAAGATGCAAGAATCTATTTTTGTTGGCACACAAGGTTGGCTCATGATGTTGTTAATCCTCTGAAGGTCTACGCTTCACTTCTGTGAGCCATTGCCTCGAGCAGTTTGGCCGACAACTGACAAAACACATCACATAGCTTCGAGGATGAGCAGGCTTGCGAGGATTTAGATGCCTGGTTTATCCCAATTTAAATCATTGCCAACGCATTGATCCCTAAACCAGAATTGGAGGTTTGTATCCCGAGTCATCCCACCTGATATCCCAGCAGCTGATGTGGTTCATAAGCTGTTGAAGCACTTCTCCCATTTACAATCTTATATGTCCTCACTAGTTAAGTCATCCCAGTTGCAGAACATTGTGGAATGATTCACAGGAATATTTTTTGTGGCCTGACCACACACACATACATATCCATGCACACGCATGTATGTGTGTGCACATACATGAATGTGCATGTGTGCACACCTGCATGCACACACACACACACACACACACACACAAATGTGCATGTACAAGCATAAACACACATGCATACACATTCATTTGTGACCAGTTTAGAGCAGGCACAATAGTGTAGCAGTTGGTGTAACGCTATTACAGCGCCAGTGACCTGGGTTCAATTCCGGCCACTGTCTGTAAGGAGTTTGTACATCTTCCCCGTGTCTGCATGGGTTTTCTCCAGGTGCTTCGGTTTCCTCCCACATTCCAAAGACGTACGGGTTAGGAAGTTGTGGGCATGCTATGTTGGCGCCGGAAGCGTGGCAACACTTGCGGGCTGCCCCCAGAACACTCTACGCAAAAGATGGATTTCACTGTGTGCTTCGTTGTACATGTGACTAATAAAGATATCTTATCTTACGTGCATGCATGTAAAGACATGCACACACATACACAGGCATGTTCACTTGCACATGTGAATGAGCATGTGGAAACATGCAAACATGCACATTCATTGAAATATACATATATGCACACATCTCCAAAGTTACATGGACACACACACACACACACACACACACACACACACACACACGTGTCTTTAAATTATTTTCAGTTACATTCTAAATCACTGGATTAGATTCTATTTGGAAGCATAAGTATTACAATGGAAAGATATTAAAAAAATGCAATACTATCGCATTTCTCTCTCTCTGTATCAATCTCTCTTTCGCTCTCAATCTAGTTATCTGTGCGTGGATCAGATTGTATTATCCTACTTCTAAGTGTTGCTGTAACATGGCAGTTGTAAAACCCTTGATTAATTTAATATTCTGCACAGCATCCATTGAAGGATCTTGAGAAACTGGGGTGCTTCAAACCAGCAATTACTAGTCCTGAGACACAAGAGATTTTGCAGATGCTGAAATCTGGAGCAACACACACAAAAAGTGCTGGAGGAACTCAGCGGGTTAGTCAGCATCTATGGAGGGAAATGAACAGTCGACGTTTCAGGTTGAGACCCTTCATCAGGACTGGAAAGGAAGAGCGGCAGAAGCCAGAGTATGAAGGTCGGGGAGGGGGAGGAGCACGAGCTGGCAGGTGATAGGTGAGTCCAGGTGAGAGGGAGAAGGTAGGTGGGTGGGGGAGGGAGGAGATATGAAGAAGCTGAGAGGTGATAGGTAGAAGAGGGCTGAAGAAGGAGGAGTCTGGAAGGAGAGGGCAGTGGACCATGGTATAAGGGGAAGGAGGTGGGGAATAGATGGGCAGGTCATGAGGGTGGGGGAGGGGAAAGAGAAGGTTGAGGGGCCACAAGAAAGAGGGAAGACAAGGGGGGGAGGAGGGAAGGGAGGAGGGGAGGGGGTTCCTGCCGTGTTTACTCTAACTCTCAACAAAGCTAAAAATTCAGTATCCTGATGCAGGGTCTTGGCCTGAAACATTCACCTTCCATCCGCCTCCACAGATGCTGCCTGACCCACTGAATTCCTCTAGCAGTTTGATTTTTTTGCTAAGGATTCGGTAATTAAGATTTCTATTCAAGAATCGTTCTTCAAAACACAGGAGCAAACAATGGTTAAGAATCATACAGCACTGAAGGGGACCATTCAGCCCACTGGTTTCATGCTGGCTTTTTGTAAGAGAAGTCCCTGAAGGATTATATTGGAGTTAACTCAAGCTGCCTTCCAGCTTGACACAACCAAATAACCCAGCAATAGTTACTGCCGGGCGTGCTCTCAAACCATATCCCAACATGAGTCAATTCCTTCAGAAAATTAAAGTCATAAAAATATTTCAGTAATCATAACTCACGGTGATGGTAGAAATTCGTAAAATTGGAACAATAGTCAGGTGTCAGATGAAGCTCCAATCAATGGCTAAATAAGCGAGAGTAGCACTCGATGTGTTTGTCCTTGTAGACTACTACGAGTTTTCTAATCTACTATACCGTCTGTCACTAAACTCTGTCTTTCTAGTTAATTCCTATGGACAAATTAAATGGATTCAGAGGTCTCTTTGCAGCTTCCTAACTGATGGGTTCATCCTATCATCCACATTCCATCATCCCCACCCCCTCCCATTCCCTTGCTCGGAGACCAGGTAAGGGCACTCAAAGGAAAGGAGGATGATTGCTTCAAGCTTGACTCTTGGCCAATGCTTCAGGTTCCTTGCGCAGATGTTAGACACTGCAAGCTTGACCCAAAGCCAAATCGTACTGCAACACTAGGGACCAGGAACAGACACAGTAGGCTTTATTGGCAGCTGTTGGTTCAGACTTGGAAATTGAATGTTGCAGGAATTGCAAATATAGACCGCAGGGACATTGATGGATGCCTGGAGGCTGCAAATGCAACAGATGCTTTGACCATCCCAGACAAACAGCCCTACTGAGCCATAACCCGAAATTCAGAACAGAATTCCATCTGTATGCTTTTTTACTGTCAATTGTTTCTGAGGAGGCTCAAAAGAAGCATGTTGATGCCAACCTCATATTCTCAATAGGAAAATTCCTATTAGTCTTCTGTGTAACATTATGGCATGTTTTGATCAGTAGGAAGAAACCATTTTCAATGACAGTAAGGTCAGTGACCAGAGGGCTCAGCTTTAAATTAATTGACTAATTAAGAGAGGGAGATGCAGAGAATTTCATTTATGCAGTGAATTGTTATGATATTTTTCCAAAAATACTTTAATCATAATATATACAGTAAATGCAATCAGGATATGTCTTTCTCCATGTTCATTGTACCATTAATTGAATGTATTCTGTTACAATACATCAACACCAATGATGTTTCCTCCTTAAACAATGCATCTGTGAATTGTCTGATCTCCAAAACTCTGTATGAAAAGAAACCAGACAGTTAGATTCTGTGGTAACCTTTGAAAGAGAATTGGCAGCATCAAAGACCCAGCATAGGTGTGATAGGGCTGAATGGTCTCTTGAGCTGCGTGATGCAGTGTAAAGACAGCAACAATAATTAGAGCGAAGGATTCCAAGAGAAAGCACCCGTTTCAGTCCTCCTGAACTCGACCGAGGTTTGCTGAATTTAACCCAGGTCGGTGATCATTCCTGGCCAGTGAGATTGTCTTGTTTGCTAATGTATTAATGTCTTGGATAGAAAGAGGAGCTGTAACCAGAGAGCACAGATTTAAGCAAAGGTGGAAAACAAGTACCTTGAATGTAACAGAGGATATAACAATAGTAATGTTAACAGTTTGTTAACAGCAGATGCCATCAGAATTTAGACTCAATCACACACAAAAAACTAGAGAATAACTATGTCTTGGAAATGACCTATGGAACATAGAACAGTACAGCACCAGAACAGGCCCTTCAGCCCACAATGTCTGTGCCGCACAAATTAAACTTAAATTTTTCTACCTGTACATGATCCATATCCCTACATTCCCTGCATATTCATGTGTCTATCTAAGAGCCTCTTAAACACCACTATCGTATCTGCTTCCACCACCACCCCTGGCAGCCCGTTCCAGACACCCACCACTCTCTGTGTAAAAAACTTGCCCCGTACATCTCCCTGAAGCTTTCCCCCTCTCACCTTAAATACATGTCCTTGAGTATTTGAAGGACATGATCAATCCAGGTAACCTTTTTATTTGATCAGGCATCAACCATCAACCAATGAGATAACCCTAATTCTTAATATAATTATATCTTAGATGGGAAGAAACAGTGCATGAGTTTAAACAAATTGACTAAAGAATGAGAGATGGAGGTGCCTTTGGTTGCACAGTGGATAATACACCATCTGAGAGAAGATTGTAGGTTTAAACCCCACTCCAGGTTAAATGATTACCTCCTGGCTTCAGTTTTGAGATTCCCTTCATACTCAAAGGAATTTTTAATTTTATATAACAAAAAATACAACTCTAAAATCTGAACAATGATGTTCCAGATCACAAGATATCATGGTAAAAGCTGAATAAAAACTGGACGTTTGTTTAAAGAAAGAAAGGCTCTTAAGTTTCTGATTCATCTTGTACCCTATGAGCAGCCTTCTGAAAAAATGGATGGATGTCAAACAGTAGAAAGACAAGATGTGAATGGGACTTCCATAATTACGTAGAATTTACTGCAGAAATGATGGTGGCAGAGCTGCACAAGGCTCCTTCCACATCGCACCCCTGTCACAACTTTCCATTCCCTTCTCCCTCATCCATTTATCTCTCATCCCCTTTGGTGCATTGAAGAGAATCACCTCAATGATTCCCCACAGTAACACCTGCAAACAGGGAAGAAAACAAATGTTGAACTGGTGCCTTGTTAGAATTATATTGCAACTTATTTATTAATTTATACAGCCCACGTGGCCACTTCTACTGACCTTTCTGCTGCAAAGAATGATAACTAATTACATTGAGGGCATCACTGACAAGTTCCAACCAACACTAGATCCCTGAGACATGTTAATTGAAGTCCTTCACAATGTATTTCTATTCTACGTGATTAAATTAATGCATGACATAAACAGCAACACTCGTCTTCAGCTAGAAGGACCACACCATCAAAATAATTAATCAGTCAAGTTTTTGAAGTGGTGTAGCAGTGATTATATGACTTAGTTGTTGGATGAGGGGGCATTATTGATCAGGACTCCCCTTGAACAGTGCCTCAACAACTTTTGCCTTGACACGGCACTCCATTTGAATGGCACCCCACCCACCTCCTTTTCCTTCACTGCCAATTCACAGTGGCTGCAATGCGTACCACTTACAAAATGCACTGCAGTTGCTCAACCAGACCACACTGATGTCACCTCCCATACGTGTGCCTTGTACCACCAAGGGAAGATAAGGGCATCAGGTTCATGGGAGCACCACCGCCTGCGGGTTCCCTCCAAGCTGCACACAACCCTGACTTGGAAGGATATCACCAGTTCTTCGTCGTCACTGGGTCTAAGTACATAGAACATAGAACACTACAGCGCAGTGCAGACGACCGACATTTTATCCTGCTCTAATACCTATCTAACCCTTCCCTCCCACATAGCCCCCCATTTTTCTATCATTCATGTGGCTATCTAAGAGTCTCTTCAATCCGGGAGTACCTCCCCTACAGCACTGTGGATCACCTTCACTAGTAGGGCAGCAATGATTCAAGAAGATGTCTCAGCACCACCTTTTGAAGGACCATTAGCAACAGGCAATAACTGCCGGCTGTCAGTGATGCTCAGATCCCAAAAACAAAAGAACAAATAAAGCACAATCTCTGAGGGCAGATAAACCCATAGTTAAACATCTTGCCTATGAAGGGGCATCTGCAAAGGTGCAACTCTCTTTATCCTGGTTTGGAATGTTCAGACACAACTCTCAGAAGAGGAACTTGGACTTGCAGTCTGAAGGCAACAGACCCAAGGCTAACTCTCGAGCCAAGACTTTTTCGCAGGGCGACAATGGCTAACACGAGGGGACATAATTTTAAGGTGATTGGAGGAAGGTATAAGGGGGATGTCAGGGGTGAGTTTTTTACACAGAGAGTGGTGGGTGCATGGAACGCACCGCCTGAAGAGGTTGCGGGGGCAGGCACATTAGAGACATTTAAGAGGTTCTTAGATAGACACATGAATGATAGAGAAATGGAGGGCTATGTGGGAGGGAAGGGTTAGATAGATCTTAGAGCAGGATAGAATGTCAGCACAACATTGTGGGCCGAAGGGCCTGTACTGTGCTGTAGTGTTCTATGTTCTATGTTCTTACAAAACCCACCTCCAGGTATCACACTAAAAGGGGTCAACTTCTTTCACCATCTCTTTGAGGAACTTTGACAGCATTTAGCAAAAGGTTTGCTTCGGAATTTCAATTCCATCAAAACTCAGTTACCTTTTAAACATTGTTAGAATGAAGAGTTAACACAGCTCATGCTTCACGCCAGGGTTAGGCAACCTACTATGAATATGGATGAGCATCTGGATGATTTCAGCATTTAATCTGAGTATGAAGAGTCCAACATACAATCCGTCCAAATTCAAATGCCAAAAATTAAAGTCAGGTACTAAACTGATCAAGGTGCAAGTCTTTCTCAATGTCTTTCCTTCCCGACGACTTCAGCTGTCGTGGGCCCTGTCTAAGAGAACATAGTGCAGTACAGCAGAGGAACAGACCCTTCAGCCTACAATGTCTGTGCCCAACAAGATGCCAAGTTAAACTAAATCTCTTCTGCCTGCATGTGATTCATATCCCTCCAAGATACAAGAGCCTGAATAAGATACAGGAGCTTCCGACACGTACCACCAGGCTTAAGGACAGCTCTACCCCACTGTGATAAGACTATTGAACAGTTCCCTTATACGATGAGATGGTCTATGACCTCACGATCTACCTTGTTGTGACCTTGCACCTTATTGCACTGCACTTTCCCTGTAGCTGTGACACTTTACTCTGTACTGTTATTGTTTTTACCTGTACTACCTCAATGCACTCTGTACTATTTCAATGTAACTGCACTGTGTAATGAATTGACCTGTACGATCGGTATGCAAGACAAGGTGTTTACTGTATCTCGGTATGAGTGACAATAATGAACCAAAACCAATCCTCATGTGTCTATCTAACAGCCTCTTAAACGCTACCTTTGTATCTGCTTACACTACTATCCCTGGCAACCTATTCCATGTACACGCCACTCTCTCTGTAAAAAAACTTGCCTCACACATCTCCCTTAAACTTTACCCCCTCACCTTAAATGCATGCCCTCTAAGTATTCAACATTTTTATTCTGGGAAAAAGATTTTGGCTGTTTACCATATCTATGCCTCATAAGTATATAAACTTCTATCAGGTCTCCCCTCAGGCTCCAACGCTCTATAGAACACAACTCAAGTTTGTCCAACCACTTCTTAGAGCTCTCTAATCCAGGCAGCATCCTGGTAAATCTCTCCTGCACCCTCTCCAAAGCCTTCACATCCTTCCTGTAATGCGGTGACCAGAAATGCACACAATACTCTGAATACGGCCTAACCAAAATTTTACACAGCTGCAACATGACTTCCTGACTCTTATACTCAATGCCCCGATCGATGAAGGAAAGCATTGCCATATGTCTTCTTTACCACCCCGTCTCCTTGTGTGGTCACTTGCAGGGAGTTATAAACTGTAACTTTTGAAGGAAATATCTACTTTAATCATCACTAACAATGAGGAGAAATGTAATACCAAAGGAAAATACCGTGGACATTGGAAACCTTAATCGTATTTTAGAACGTTAATGACAGATAAACCATATTGACTCCATAACTCTAAAGCACAGTGAACTGGCTGGTGCATTCTTGAAATAAACTGAGAAAAAGGGACATTAATGGTCAGCTGAAAGTGGTTGGTAACCAAGGATAAATCTTGGATTGCTTTGGAGAGAGCAGGCCTGGCTGGTGTTGTCTTGAGATAAGATAACCATTACACTGTAGTAAGTGACCATTGCAATGTGGTAACCTCACTGAATAGCAAACCAGCCCTGAATCACCATTCTTCAGTATAGTGCCAATGAATATTGTACATCTACTTGAGAGAACAGGCAGGGTATTGATTTAATAACTCCCATCCAAAAAAGGCCACACCTGTGACAATGCAGGCCCAACTCAGTACCACAGTGGAACATCAGCCCAGATTTTAGCTTACATCTCTGGAGAAGGATTTGAAAGCCCAATCTTTATGCTCAGAGACAAAAGTACGTCCAGCTGAGGCATAACTCACACCGCTAATAGGGAACTGACGAAAGGAACGAGGCTGCGCACGTTAAGTAGATTCTGCTTAATTATGAACCTCTGCAAAAGGCCATCCTCTCACAGGCACATAATTACTATCGTTGGGTGAGTTACACAAACATTGCAAGTTCAAATCCCAATGCAGGACTGAACTTATTAAATCTGATTGGCATTGAGTGACCATGAAACTTGCAAGATTGTCATTAAAATCTATCATTGCTTCATGTCCTTCAAGGAAACAGATCAGTCACCCTCACTCACTCATCCCTGCCCAAGCCTCACACCTTGTGATTGACTCTTGAATTTGTGATTGACTCTTAAAGAACATGGAACAGTACAGAACAGGAACAAGCCCTTCGGCCCATGATGGTGTGTCAAACTAATTAAGCTAATGATATCTAATCCCTTCTGCCTGCAAATGGTCCACCTCCCTTTATTCTCTGCATACTCATGCGCCTATCTAAGAGCCACTTAAATGCCTCTATCATATTTGCCTCCACCATCACCCCTGGCAGCACATTCCAGACACTCACTACTCTCTGTGTAAAGAGAGAGTGGTGCGTGCTTACCCCGTGAATCTGTGTCTTGCCCCACACATCTCCTTTGAATTTACCTCCTCTCACCTTAAATGCATGCCCTCTAGTATTAGACTTTTCAACCTGGGAAAAAGATACCAGCTGACTGCTCTATCTATGCCTTTCATAATTTTATAAACTTCTATCAGGTCTCCCCTCAACCTCTGATACTCCAGAGAAAACAACTCAAGTTTGTCCAACTTCTCCATAGAGCACATGCCCTCTAATCATGGTCAACCTCTTCTGCACTTTCTCCATTGCCTTCACATCCTTTCTATAATGGGGGCGACCAGAATTGAATGCAATACTCCAGATGCTGTTGATATATAGCCTGTTGGCATACTTTAACAAGACCACCTGGCGGTAAACAGTGTTTCTAAAATCAGTACCAAGAAGAAGTTTCGATCAGTTTGTAGCAGCCACCCTAGAAATCAGACCAGGAATGAGGTCATCTCCAACATATGGCTGACAAAACCAAACCGCATTGTACCTCCCTGTTGCTAACATGATAGATTCCATCATGCCATCAATATCAAGAGACTGGCTAAATCAGAATCGGTTCAAAACATCTTCAGTGTAATGTGAATTATGATTCATTGGTAATATCAATTTATTACTGGACCTACTTATTTATTCAAGATTTGATATATTTAATATTGTTTCAAAGAGTTCAACGACTTTTCAGAATTTTAATAGGACATGATTTTTGACAAACTTTTGTAATTATCAATGCAGACTTTGAAGTCTTGTTCTTTTGTGTGAATTTGGCTTTTGTTCTACCTGAATAAAATTCAGTTTAGGACAATGCTTTGTCACCCTATGGGATCCTTGGGCTATTGGCTCAAAGCAAGAATAATAAACGTGAATTTTCTGGGCTTATTATAGCAGAACAGCCAAAGGTTTGGATGTGCAGAAGCAAACTGTGAGGTAGTAGTGTATGAATGCACTGTTTACATTTGAAATACATGTTTTCGTTTTCTTTTTCCAACCCCCTTCCACATTCCTGCTAACTGGCTTTCTCTCTGGTGATTGAAGGCACACTGAACATAACTAC
This sequence comes from Pristis pectinata, assembly GCF_009764475.1. NCBI lineage: Eukaryota > Metazoa > Chordata > Chondrichthyes > Rhinopristiformes > Pristidae > Pristis > Pristis pectinata. Next base: position 13,362,452 of record NC_067436.1, on the reverse strand, counting down.
CTTACCTGGATTTGTCCCTGAGTATTTGGTTATTTAAAGGATTTAGCAGGGTGAATGTAACATCTGATCTGGTTTCGATTTCCTTTAGTCTTGTTCCAGCTCACTTTCTTTACATACTGAGAAGTCCTGAAGCAGAAAGAGCTGGAAACACTAATCAGGTCAGGCAGCATCTGTGGAAAGAGAATCAGTTAATGTTTCAGGCCCAGAACCTGAGGATGCGAGAAGACAAGTTAGTCTTGGCAGCAGAGAAGGTGGGGGAGAGCAGATCAAAGGGAATTTCTTTGACAGGGTGAAAGAATGTCGTTGCTAAGGGGCAGTTAAGATCCTTAATCTACGTAATGTGTTGTTATGTGCTAATGTGAGTGATGTGCAGCATGGGGAGAATTTCTTTTAATTTATTCCTTCACGTGATGTGTACATGCTGGCAATGGCAACAACTTCACCAACCTTCCTTCAGGCAATGACAGCAGATGCCCTTCCCTGAAGGAAGGTTGGTGAAACGATTAGCTTTTTAAGGCTATCCAGTCAGTGGTTTCACTGTCACCATCACTGAAATTAGACTTTGTTTTTCTTCAACCACCACTTTTTATTACTACTTGAATTTAAAGTCCCCAAGTACCATGGTGGGATTCAAATTCGTGACTGAACCAGGAGTCAGAGTCTAGATGTTAGTCCAGTAGCCTAACCACTCTGCAATCATCACTCACTGAATAGGTGAGAAGAAGGAGCAGAGGGTCTCTCCTGTGTGCTGTCATTAGTAGTTGAAAAAAGGTTTTAATTTGTTTAGTCGCTCTTATATTTCCCTTACAAGATGCATAAATGGTCATACTTAAACTATGGTTATAGTTAAAACTTTTGGCATTGTACAACTGGCAAGAAATACAAATTCTCACGTTAAAAACATTATTCATAGCAGTTTTAATGTGCAGTGCTAAGCTTGATTCCCTTTGTGCACAATTTGTTCTGCTGCACCAGAGAGGTGTCCTGGGAGGTCCCACACCAATCCCAGTCTCTGAGCCAATTAAGCAAGTGCCAGGAGACAGCATGAATCTCACTGTTCCTTGTAGGTTCTTCGTAGTACCCTTCATCAAAAACTGACATGCTCCAAATGAACAGTAATCTATATCCCCTGAGTGATCAGATGCAACGAAGAAAGAGTTACATTAATATAGTCCCTTTCAAGATAACCCAAATGCAGCCAATGAAGGAGTCTTATTTGGCCAAAGTAAGAAGTGTAGCCCCAACCCACATTCAAACAGCAATGATGTAATGACTGGACGATCCCTTTTAGTAATTTTAACAGATAGATAATTTGGGGAGGCTTGATTTAGCCAAGAGCATTCCCTTACATGTCTTCAGGATCTTTCACATGTCAAAGCAAATAGTGCACAAAGGGAATCAAGCCGCCGTTATCCTTAGTACCACACATTAAAACTGCTAAGAATAATGTTTTTAATGTGAGAATTTGTATTTCTTGTCAGTTGCATTATTATCTACAATCTCAGACAAAAGTCAGTTCCTCTAGCAGTCAAGCACTCCCCTAGCACTGTGTTAACGTGTCAGCCAGAATTGTGTGTTTAGGTTAAGAGACTGGGGCATGGACATGTGACTTTCTGACCTATCACGAGCAGCTAAAAGGATTAGATCCATGTTTTTTTGGAATTTAGAAGAATTATTGAAACACATAAGATTCTGAGGGGCCATGCGAGGATAGATGTTGAGATGTTTCCTCTAGTGGCAGTGTCTCAAATGAGGGGTCATCATTACAAGATTAGGGGCAGTCATTTAGAGTGGCAGTGCATAGGAACCTCTTATCACAGAGGGTGGTGAATCTTTGAAATCCTCTATCCCGGAGGGTTGTGGAGACTGGATCATTGTGGGGGTAATCTAAGTAGATACATTTTTGAAAGATCAAGGAATTGAGGTCTATCCTGTTGCTATGAGACCTCATACAATAAGATGGACTCTTGACCTCACAATCTGCCTCATCAAGGCCTTGTGCTTTCTCTGTAACTGTAACACTATATTCTACATTCTGTTATTGTTTTCCCCTTGACCTACCTCGAAGTACTGATGTGGTGAAATGATCTGTCTGGATAGCATGCAAAACAAAGTTTTTCACTGTGCCTCGGTACCTGTGACAATGATAAACCAATTATCAATTACCATCACCAAATCTACATGGAACAAGAGCAGATGAGTCCCAGGACATATAAACAATAATGATATCGAATGGTGGGGCTAGAGGGGACGAGTGGCCTGCTCCTACATTCTTATATTCTTATAGGTAAATCCAGGTGAGTGATCTGCTCACTTGGGTTCACCTATGAGAATATAATGGCCCGGATGTATAGAGTTTTTCCAACAGGTAAGATATAAACTTTCAGAGTTTGCAACTTCAATGCTATAAACCCTCCCAAAACTAAGCAGTGTAAGATTACCCCTTGCTGCTGTTCCCTCTCCAAAGACTGGATTAGAATAATTGCCATTGCAAAGTGGACAACACTTAAGTGCCATAGTTTCGATGCATTAGGAGTGATCCAGTTAGAACATTCAGACAAAGCTCATTTAACCTGATTAACTTGGCAAGCCTTCAAGACATTGCGCTTAACTAAGCAGGAATTCACCCAAATCAGAGTCTTTCTTAGCTGCATTGAAACTGGCGCACAGTTTTTTATGGGGCTTGATAAGGTAGATGAGGAGTTGAGGTTTTCCCTGCTAGGGTGTCTAGAACCAGGAGTCATAGTCTCAAAATAAGGGGTTGGTATCCAGGACCTAGACGATAAGAAATTTCTTCACCCAGAGGGCAGTGAATCTTTAGGATTCTCGACCCGAAGACTGTAAAATAGAACTATAGAACCATAGAATGATACAGCACAACACAGGCTCTTCGGCCCACCATGTCGTGGCGACCTTCAAACCACACCTAAACCTATCTAACCCCTTCCTCCCCCATATCCCTCTATTTTAAATTCCTCCATATGCTTATCTAACAATCTCTTGAACTTGACCAACATATTAGCCTCCACCACCACCTCAGGCAGCGCATTCCATGCACCATCTCAGTCATAGAGTCATAAAGTCATACAGTATACCCAACTCGTCCATGCCAACCACATTTGGCCCCTATCCCTCTAGACCTTTCTTATCCATGTACTTATCCAAATGTCTCTTAAATGTCATTATTTATCATTGCTGCATATATTCAAGACAGAGATGGTTGATATTTAGATGTGAAGGGAATCAAGGGATATGGGGTTAGAGCAGTACGTTGGCACAGCCATGGCACTGAATGGAGAGGCAGACAACAGGGGCCAAATCGCCTTCTCCTGCTTCTCATGATCTGATTTACTTAGTTGCCGCTTTGCAAATCCTCTGAAATTATTACAAGCAATAGCCTTTGGAGTCTGTAGCAGAGGAAATTTGGCAGTCAACATGCTCCCTGCAAGCCTCTGAAGAAGCAATGTGACACTGACTGATTTTTCAGAATCAGAGTTAGAATCAGATTCATTATCACTGACTTAGATGATGTGAAATTTGTTGTTTTGCGGCAGCAGTAAAAATTACTATAAGTTACAAAAATAAATAAATAGTGCAAAAAAGGGAAGGATGAGGTAGTGTTTGTGGGTTCATGGACCATTCTGAAATCTGATGGTGGAGGGGAAGAAGCTGTTTCTGAATCATTGAGGGAGGGTCTTCAGGCTCATGCACCTCCTCCCCAATGGTAGTAACAAGAAGCCGCGGATGATGAGGGTCCTTTGTGATGAGTGCCCCCTTCTTGAGGCACCGCCTCTTGAAGATGTCCTCAGTGGTGAGGAGAATGTCGAGGATTAAGTATTGGCCCAGGAGCCAGCGTAGTAATGCCTGGCTCATACCCGAAAGGGCATCTAAAAGACAGAAGAAATTAAACTCTACACAAAGTCCTCAAGTGCGTTTCATGGTTTAGTTATTTGATCTTTCACAGCATCTTTTCGAATTCAAATCCACAAGGATTTCCTCCGTCTTATCAATCTATTCCATCTAAATAAACTGTCCCTGGGTTTCTCCAGTTAGAAATGCAATTGTTATCTGTTCTACTGTTCCTAACCTAAAATAATTGCATGTCAGTCAGTCCGTTAAAATGGGCTTGGGGTCCTAACCTCTACTAATTATCATAGTGAGAAACCTCAGTGGGAAAGGAATGACAGTTCCATATGCTGAGAATATTTGATGACAGTCGACACTGTGGCCTTGTTTGTATAATTGCCTCTAAAAAAAGCAGTGTTAAATTATGTAGAGATAGCAACAACAAGCGTCAGTTTAAGCTACGGTCTTTCAAGATTACCATTTTCTCAATCTGAATCGGGCCAAGAATTCTTGAGGAAGGGCAGCTTAAACCAATTTTCTTGTTGTTGGGTTAATCTTAAATAAAACGAACCATGTATAAAATTTCTGTAACATAAGTCTAATTAAAATAAAAAATAAAGTCTATTGTGTTTGATAAAATTGGATCAACTGAAAAATATATTTTATGCCATAAATAAAACTGATTACCTTTAATGAAAAATACAGAAATAGGTTATATATATATATTTGTACCTGTTTGTAACTACAGTTCCACATTGTTCAACATTAAACACCAACTAGATTTTTAAAATTAATTTACAGGATGCAGATATTGCTGTCAAAGTTTGCTTTCTTCTCATTCTTAATTGTCCTTGAGAAGGTGGTGCTGAACTATTTTATTGAATTGGATCATAGAGTCATAGAGCTAAACAGCATGGAGACAGGCCCTTCAGCCCAACTCATCCATGCTGACCAAGATGCCCATCTAAGCTAGTCCCATTTGGCCACGTTTGGCCCATATCCATCTGAACCTTTCCCATCCATGTACCTGTCCAGATGTCTTTTAAATGTTGTAATTGTACCTGTCTCTACCACTTCCTCTGAAAGCTCGTTCCATATACGCACCACCCTCCCTGTGAAGAAATGTTCCCTCAGGTCCCTTTTAAATCTTATCCCTCTCACCTTAAGCCTGTGCCCTCTAGTTTTTGATTCCCTTTCCCTGGGAAAAAGGCTGTGTGCATTCACCCTATCTATGCTTCCCATGATTTTATACACCTCCATAAGGTCATTCCTCAGTCTCCTACACTCCAAGGAATAAAGTCTTAACCTATACGACCTCTCCCTATAACTCAGGCCCTCGAGTCCTGGCAACATTTTCGTAAATCTTCTTTGCACTCTTTCCAGCATAATGCCATCTTTCCTATGAAAGGGTAAGCAAAACAGTGCACATTACTCCAAGTACAGCCTCACCAACCTCTTGTAGAAATGACTGCATGAATTGCTGCAGTCCCTCTGGTGAAGGTGCTCCCACAGTACTGTTGGGTAGGAAGATCCACAATGTAGACACAGTGACTATAAAGGAGCTGCAATATATTTCCAAGTCAGAATGGTGTCTGACATGGAGCGGAGCTTGCATCACTCTCTATCCTAACTTAAAAATACATCATTCATTGCTCAGTTTTCAGAAATTCTTGGAATCTCTTAAATATCAAGCTGAAATCAAAGCAGAAGTTTTAAGGGGCTGGTAAGCCCAGAGTATTGTCAGAAAAATATTATTTTTCACCACACTGGAGTAAGTAAACCTCCTGCAAGGAAACAAGTGGAGTCTTTCTTACTGAAAATAAAAACAAAACCTGCAGATGCTAGAATTCTGAAATCAAAAGAGCAAGTACTGGATACACTCAGCAATGAAAAGGGCCATTGATCTGAGATGTTAATTCAAGCCTTCCATTCTTTTAGATTAGCAAAGTTACTTCTAGGTCTAAATAAGAATAACTGTTCTTTGCAATTTGAAGCAGACCCTGACAAAATATATGCAAGTCCAGATGCATCACAGCTCGGTAGGGCAACTGCTCTGCCCAAGATTGCAAGAAATTGCAGAGAGTTGTGAACGCAACCCAGTCCATCACGCAAACCAGCCTCCCCTCCATGGACTCCGTCTACACTTCCCACTGCTTTAGGAGAGCAGCCAACGTAATCAAGGGGCCCTCCCACCCTGGTCATTCTCTCTTCTTCCCTCTCCCGTCGGGCAGAAGATACAAAAACCTGCAAACACGTACCACCAGGCTCAAGGACAGCTTCTATCCCACTGTTATCAGACTCGAACAGACCGTTCATACGCTAAAGCATAAACTCTTGAATTCTTGTTCTCCCAATCTACCTTACATTTTATTTGTCTACCCGCACTGTGCTTTCTCTGAAACACCATATCCTGCATTCTGTTTTCTTTTTTACCACCTCGATGTAATTATTTATGCCATGATCTGTCTGGATGGCACACAAATCAAAAGCTTTTCACTGTATCTTGGTACATGTGACAATAATAAACCAATACCAATACCAAGTCACCATTTTATACATCGCCCCAGTTTTATTTGTAATGACTTTACAAAGTTAATGAAAATAGGAAAAGATGTAAAATGAATTATCAATGTTTTACACTATGACACAAAGCTAACGTTTTACCTCGGCAATACTTGGGTATAGGTTGCTAAGTGGCAAGTAACAATATGTGACAAGCAATGACCATCTCCAACAAGATTTTCAACTCTGGCCTCAAATGCTGGGGCCACCATGGGTCAGCAACTCATCTGGACCGGCCACATAAATACCATGGCTACATGAGCAGGTCAAAGGCTGGATGTCCTGGGGAAAGGGACTCATCTCCTGACACACTAAAGCCTTCAAAACGTCAAGAAGACATAAGGCAGGAGTGTGATGGAATACTCTTCACTGGCCTAGATGAATGTCGTTGAACCAATACTCAAGAAGCTGACATCATCCAGAACAAAGCAGCTTACTTGACTGGCACCCGTCAACCCCATAAACATTCATTCCTTCCACCACTATGACTGTAGTTTGTATCATCTACAAAATGCACTGGAGATATACTCCCAGGCTACTTCAACTGCAGCTCTTGAACTCATAACCTTTACTACCCCAAGGATAAGGACCACGGACACTGGGAATCCATCACCACCTGCGGGTTCCCCTTCAAGTTGTAGATAATCCTGACTAGGAAATACATTGCCATTCTTTTAAGGCCGCTGGGTCAAAATCCTAGAACTCCCTCCGCCACGAGACTTCTTCACCAGGAGAACTTTAGCAGATGAAGACGTCTCGCCACTGCATTCTTGAATGTAATTATAAATAATAGCCTTGCCAGCAATGTCCTCCTGTTGAAAAATGAATGAAAATCCCAACTTTGTGGTGGGTAGTCACCTCAAATCCTGATTAAATTAAATAATCCTCGCTAGCAGCATTCATCACCAGTAATTGTTGTTTACGGAGCTGTTGCTGCAAAAGAAAAGGAGACCATTCAGCCGATCAAGCCCATTCCATCTCCTGGTAGAGTAATCCCACCAATCCCATCCCACCACCCTGCAGCTCTGCAAGTTATTCTCTCTCAAGTACCATCCAATTCCATTTTGTAGATCCTCACTGATTCTGTTTACATTATGCGTTTGGGAAATGGGTTCCATTAACTACTAGATCATAGTATCATTCCATTACTTATTAGAAGAAATATCCGAATTACCCTAAAATCTTGATGGCTTGTGTTCAATGCACCTTCCTTTCCTAGTTTTGAACCCTAACATTTGGTTAAACCTGATTGGTCTCTTTTATCTGCCAAATGTGGTGTACTAGATGCAACATGCTGTTGAATTGCTGTGGCTCAGTGAATGGTACTGAGTCAGGAAGTCATGGGACCTGGTAAGATACTAGAAGTAGGGATCAACATGTAGGCTCATCCTTTGAATGAGACACCTATTGACCATGGTTCCCTTACGTTACTTTGGCGAGAAGGGAAGGTTTTATAGCCAAATCTTCTTCCCATAGGCAGTCCTTTATGATTGAGAATGACTTGTTCCCACTACACAGAGTGGAAGATGAATGGAAGGTTATTTCATTCAATCAGGACCTGAGCTGACTATCTTCAACAGAACAGGGTGTTTACATTTACTTTCTCTGATGTGGGTGTTGTTGCCAAGGTTATATACTGTATATCCATCTCTCAAGAAAGTGGTGGTGAGCTGTCTTGAATTGCTTGAACCACTGCAGTCCTTCAGGTGAAGTTGCTCTTACAGTGTTGTTGGGGAGGGAGTTCCGGCATTTAGTCCCAGCAACCATGATATGGTCCAGCCATTGCACACCACATGATTCTGCAGAGTGAAAGCTTGCTGCAATGGCAAGGTGGTCTGGCACTGCAGGAGACCGGGATTTGCTGCGTGGAGTTAGCATAAATACACACACACACACACACACACACACACACACACACACACACACACACACACACACACACACACACACACACACACACACACACACACACGCCACTGCCCATACAACATTTAAAAGGCACTTGGACAGGTACATGGATACAAAAGGTTTAGAGGGTAATGGGCCAAATGCGGGCAAATGCGACCAGCTTAGATGGGCATCTTGGTCAGCATGGATGAGTTGGGCCAAAGGGCCTGTCTCCGTGCTGTGTTACTTTATGACTATGACCATAATACCTACTCCCTTTTCAGTCTTCCATTCCCCTACTGCCATCTCTTTTGGTTCCCCTCTGCTAACCCTTTAGTAAAACAGATTATTTGGTCTTTGCTATATTTCTGCTTGCTGTACACTGTTGACAAATCACATCGAGAGCATCTACCGCTATTGAGAGTATCTACATGAAGCATTACCTCAAGAAGCAGCATCTATTATCAAAGATCCCCACCATCCAGGCCATGCCATCTTCTCACAGCTACCATTGGGCAGGAGGTACAGAAGCCTGAAGTCCCACACCACCAGGTTCAAGAACAGCTACTTCCCTTCAACCATGTGGTTCTTGAACCAACCTGCTCCACCCTAATCACTGCCTCAGTATCGCAACACCATGACCACTTTATACTGCAATGAACTTTGTTTTCCTTGTTCTAATTGTGTTCTTTCTTGCATAATTTTGTATAATTTATGTCTAATTTATGTTTTTCTTGTGAATATTGTGTCTCTTGTGCTGTGTGCCTGTGATGCTGCTGCAAGTAAGACTTTCATTGCACCTGTGCGTACATGTACTGTGCATATGATAATAAACTCGACTTTGACTTGATTTCCTTTATTACAGCAGTGACTATTGCCCAAAATATTTCATAGGCTGTAAACTGTTTGGGAATGTATGAAGCACAATCTATATATTGCCTGTTTCCATGCTCTATTACTCTAAGGCTCGATGACCCCAATACCTTCCATTCAGTCTTCAATTCCCCTACCACTGCCTCTTTTGGTTCTCCCCCTTCTAACCCCCTCGTAAAACAGACTCTTTGGTCGTTCCCACATTGTGGCTTACTGTACACTAACTGACTATCACATTTCCTTCATTATAGCAATGACTATTGACCAAAACAATTCATTGGCTATAAACTGAACTGAATATACAGATAAGTTGTTATTGTATTTGACTCCTTCAATTTAGTTTTAATTCTGCATTACAGTTTTGTGATTGATGCTTCAAAGATCCACTTCTCTAAAAAGAAACAAAAAGCCCCAGTTCCTTAACCTTCTCTTGTAACCTCTGGAATTATCTAGGCTACTCAGTTCTGTACTTCTTCAAGGGCAACAGTATCCTTGCTGTGATTAGGTGACAAGATCTCCACACAAGCGTTCCAGATGGGGCCTGTAGCTACACCTTCGACAGCACAAATACAACCACGTTTGATGTCATGCTAAGTAATCACTTAGTAACACATGAGGACCTCTGATCCTCGACACCATAGAAGGCTAAAGGAAAATACACTGTCATTGAGATGAGGCTTGGGTTAATGAGGAGCATGCAATGCCACTTTCTGGCATTCAGCTTTCCAAACCTTCGCAGGTATGTGAAAATAATTTCCACTAAAGCTTCAACTAATTTACATCCTGTGGAAGAATAACAGCATGCAGCACTGCATACCCATCAAAACATCTTGCCCGTCAGTACAATTTCTTTTAAGCACACTGCCACAGTGGTTGGGTGACCTTGACTAACCTCTGACTGACCTTTTTTTTACTCAATCTTCTCTACTGCTTTAAGCCTGGGAAGACCATTTCCCCTCCAATAAACCCCATCTTATTTTTCTTCCGATGTGAGCTCTAAGTGCGAGGAAGGTTAACACTGCTTCTCCCGATACAAGTACCGTTGTTTTCAATATTGTTCCATATTTCGCAGGGTTGTGTTCCACCTGCTGCTTTAGATGCTGCTCCCTTGCCTTTTACCTTGGGCTTGTTGCTAGATCCATCCTCCTGAGATAATGTCCTGTACATGCAAAACATCACTCTACAGGGGCATAAACAGAAAGGTAAAGAGACACAACAGCATGGAAACAGGCCCTTCAGCCCATTGAGTCCATGCCAACCATCAGCCTCTATTTACATTAATCCTGCATTAATCCCACTTTTTCTTCTCCTCACATTCCCATCAACTCCCCCCCCCCCCCCCCAGATTCTACCAGTCACCCATACACTAAGGGCAACTTACAGTGGGCAATTAACCTACCCACCTGCATGCCTTTGGGAGGTGGGAGGAAACTAAGAGGGAGCCAGAGGGAGACCGTACAAGGTCCACCAATACAACACCAATGGCTCTGCCATCTGCACAACTGGTTCAACAGCTGAATGAGCAACCAGAGGTCTGAATCGTTGATCAGGGGCATGAATTCAAAGCCCCCACAAAAGTAGCTGGGCCATTTACATTTAAACAGTTAAAGAAATCCGGATTTAAAAACTAACATCAGTAATGGTAACCAGGAAACTCCCAGATTGTTATGGTTCACTAATGTCCTTCAGGGAAGGAGATCTAGCCGGTCTGGTTTATTTGTGACTGCAGACCCATGAATATGGTTGACTCCGATATGTCTTCTGTTCTAGAGATAGAAAATAAGTAACTGTCTTTTGTAGTTATGTCTGCCTGCACCCAAAGAATAAAACCAAACTTTGAGTGGTGTCTTATGAATCACATATTGTTGGAATTAAAAGCACTAGAGAGAGTGCAGAGGAGGTTCACCAGGATGTTGCTTGGGATGGAACATATTGGTATTGGTATCGGTTTATTATTGTCACTTGTACCGAGGTACAGTGAAAAATTTGTCTTACATACTGATTGCATAGGTCAATTCATTACACAGTGCAGTTGCATTGAGTTAGTACAAAGTGCATTGAGGTAGTACAGGTAAAAACAATAACAGTACAGAGTAAAGTGTCACAGCTACAGGGAAAGTGCAATGCAATAAGGTGCAAGGTCACAACAAGGTAGATCAGAGTCCATCTCATCATATAAGGGAACCGTTCAATAGTCTTATCACAGTGGGATAGAAGCTGTCCTTGAGCCTGGTGGTACGTGCCCTCAGGCTCCTGTATCTTCTACCTGATGGGAGAGGAGAGAAGAGCAAATGACCCGGGTGGGTGGGGTCTTTGATTATGCCGGCTGCTTCACCAAGGCAGCGAGAGGTAAAGACCAAGGAGGGGAGGCTGGAGTCATGAGGAGAGACTGGAGATGCTGGGTTTGTTTTCCTTTGAGCGGAGGAGGCTGAGGAGTAACCTGACAGTGGTACACAAAATTATGAGGTAGTAAGAAACCTTTCCCGATAGCAGACACCCAAGACCAGAGGGCATAGGTTTAAGGTGAGAAGGAAAAGGTTTAGTGGAGATCTGAGAGAGAATTTGAAACTCAACACCCAAGAAACTTCTGATGAACACTTGAGTGCCAAGGCATATAAGGCTATGGTCCAGGTGCTGGCAAATGGGATTAGTATAGATAGGTACGATGGTCGGCATAGACATGGTGGGCCGAAGGGCCTGATTCCGGGTTGTATCACTCTGTGACTCATGGACCAATATAGATGCTGGGGTCCGAAATAAAAGCAGAGGAAGCTGGAGATATTCAGGAACCACCTCTAGGGAGAGTTTAGCTGAAGTTGGCTTGAAACATAGGACTAAGTCTTACTAACCAAGGCAGATGGTTCTGAGTCAATTAAAGCCTGCTGAAACCATTTACAGTTTTGACACAAGACAAAACTCTGTGAATCCCCCAGTCTGTCTCCTCTCCCTCTCACCCTCCGCAATGTACCTGCTGCAGGAGGGAAAGGGGTGGGTGCAGGGGCCCACACCCTTGTCATTTGGGCTTGAGGGTGTGACGAGCCATGGAACTAACCCTTTGCATCAGCCCAGGTAGGTGCGCAGTGCAGACAATGAGTTGATTGGATCGAGCAAATTCAGCCTGATGCTCTCTGCACAGATACTGCTTGACCTGCTGAGCATTTCTCCTGATAATGTAATAGAACTGGAGGATCTGGAACCCTTGAGGCTTTTTTCAAAGTCAAAGTCGAGTTTATTGTCATATGCACAAGTACATGTGTGCACAGGTACAATGAAAAACTTACTTGCAGCAGCATCAAATAAGCAGCCTGCACAAGAAAAACATAAATTAAGCATAAATTATACACAATTTTTATAAGGAAGAACACATTTAGAACAAAAAAAGTCCATTTTAGTGCAAAGTGATCAAAGTAGTCGTAGTGTTACTAAACCGTACTGTTTAATGTTGTGCAGGTTGGTTCAAGAACCGATTTGTTTAAGGGAAGTAGCTGTTCATGGACCTGGTGGTGCGGGACTTCAGGCTTCTGTACCTCCTGCCCGATGGTAGCTGTGAGAAGATGGCAAAGCCATTGCCATGCATGGTTGCTAAGGAAAAAACGAGGCTGATACGACCTTTGGCGCACTAGTTAGGTTCCATTTCAATAATCTTCTGTTTGCTTAATGAATCTTGAATAATTTCACCTGCCTTACGGGTCAGAAAGAAAGAAATAGGAACAGCTTTGAATCTCAGGTCATTTCATGGCCAGGATGGAGATTCAATTTGACGTGTGGAAGTGTGCATGGAAACAGATAATTGGGAGATTGGTGCAAACTAACAGCCACCCCATTCCTTTGCCTTGAAGATAGACCATTTATAAAACATTTCTTGTTGCCAGGACGCCTCAAAGTGCAACACAGCCACTATATCAGTTTCAATGTGCAGTCAGTGTTTTAATGCAGGCAAGTTAAACTCAACAAGGTTTAGAGATCGGATGGGCGAAGGAGGCTGTATGATGACCTGATGGAGGTATATAAAATTAGATAGGGCAGATAGTCAGATAAGGCAGATTGCTCCTATGGGAGTGGTATCAGAAACAAGAGGGCACAGACGTAGGTGAGAGGAAGGAGTTTTAAAAGAGATCTGAGGGGAATTTCCTTTACACAAAAATCTGGTGATATCTGGAATGTGATGCCGGAGGAGTTGGTGGAATCAGATACAATCACTTCATTTAAGATGAGATAAGATATCTTTATTAGTCACATGTACGTCGAAACACACAGTGAAATGCGTCTTTTGTGTAGAGTGTTCTGGGGGCAGCCCGCAAGTGTCGCCACGCTTCCGGCGCCAACATAACATGCCCACAACTTCCCAACCCGTACGTCTTTGGAATGTGGGAGAAAACTGGAGCACCCGGAGGAAACCCACGCAGACACAGAGAGAACGTACAAACTCCTTACAGACAGCGGCGGGAATTGAACCTGGGTCGCTGGTGTTGTAATAGTGTTATGCTAACTGCTGCACTACCATGCCTGCCCATTTAAAAGACATTTAGACAGGCATTAGAATAGCCAAGGCATAGAAGGATACTGATCAGTGTAAAAAGGTCAGCATGAATGTGATGGATCAAAGAGCCCATTTTTGTGCTGTACAACTCTATGACTCTCAGGTTGTACGAGCAGCAAGATGACCCATAGGATAATATCCCAGTGAAAGGATAAAGGTCGGTCAGGGTAACAGCAACATATCATCTCCAAAAGCACCAATGAATACATTTGACAGCACCTCCTGTATTGCCACAGTCCTTCAGTATTCTCCTGCAGTATTGGCCAATGTTGATTGCCCAACCAAAAGAGTAGATCCTGAATCCACAATCAGCATCAATGCCATTTCAATCCTTTTTTAAAAATTCCTGGTGGATTATCCTTCCTCTCTGGTCCATGTCTTACCTTCTCCAGATGAATTTTAACCCTCAAGTAAGAACCTAACCCCAGCATACCATCATTATCCTGACTTAATCATAGTATAGTGAGTCCTTCCCGCATTTCATGAGGAAAATCAGTTCTGGAAACACTGGTTGTTTTGCTACGTTGTGTATGTAACTTATGGGATTAGTAAGAATGGCAGAGGGAAAATTCAGAGACAGTAAATTGTGTACATCAAGATAATGGACTGAAACTTGATGTTATTAAAAAAAATGACTGCAAAATGATTGTTCTTCCACATTCAAATATTTGCCATTAGACAAGAAATGGATAAACAGGGAGCAAACCCAAACTAATTGTGCAGTGCTAAAAGAAGCTAAAGGGAAGACTAGCCAATTCAAGAGTTGCCCAGACTTTTGAGATTTGGATTGGGAATGGGATTCGGAGGAATGTCAACCCACTAACCTCTTTACTGGCCATTGATGCATGGCACAAGAGATACAACAGAGATGAAGGGAAGTCAAACAAAGTAAAATATTCTTCGGGGAATGGTATGATTTATGCTTCCAATCATAGTTTTGATTGTAACCCACTCAGGAGTTTCCTCCAGCCATGAGCAATCACATTAGGTCAACTCTGGGAATATAAATCAAACATCAAGCTCCTTCAGCCCATGTCTCCATTTATTGCTGGTCCTGATTTGCAGATTTCAATGCCTCTATTCCAAGCGGCAGCTCTAGCCTTTTGTCATCCTTTCCTTGTGTTTATGAGCTTATCTCTTCCATGTTTTATTTCAGCAATCTAACAAGCAGTCTGATTTTCGTTTGTGGGGATGTGCCTTTGCAATTAGTTTGGCCTTGAATTAAAGTAGCTTGCAGAAGGACAAATCAACTGCAGCGTTTGATTATAACAGGTCTCCGGCTAATGGGCCTAAACTGACAGGGCTGATTGCCCCCATGCAAAAGAATATTAGATGCACCAGGCTTTGTTACAGGTAACGATTTTCTATTCTCCCATTCTCAAGAGTATACATACCTCTCAATCTTACTATGTTGAAAGGGTAGAATACAAATAGAGGCTTGGTCTTTCAGAGAAACCTTGGAACTCTGGAATCATCACCCACTTGGTTTCTCACTTGCTTCTTGTTCCAGGAGAGAGCTACAGGAGAAGGGGAAAAATAAAGCCAGGCCTTTGGGCCATCTAATTTTACTATCGCAGATTGCTAGCCAATTCCTCGCAACTACAGCCTCCCTTAACAGCCCTTCCATTGTCTTAGAATTGAGAAGATTACCAGGTCATATCTTGTTCAAATTCAAGTTTTTTTTTGCTGTTTTTTGTTAAAACAGAATGCACTCTGTACTAACTCAATGTATCTGCATTATGTAATGAATTGACCTATATGATCGGTATGCAAGACAAGTTTTTCACTGTACCTCGGTACAAGTGACAATAATAAACCAATACCAACACCAATACCAAGTTTATTGTTGTCATAGGTATACATACACAGGGCATAAATGCCATGAAAATTGGCTTTCTGCAACAGCAGGACAGTACATTACAGACATGACAGACATGTTAACATAAACTCGATATAAATTATACATTACTTAACATGCTCAAAACTAAACAACAAAATAAAAGTAACAACGCTAGTGCAAAATTAAGGAAGAGGGAAAAATAAATATAGTCCAAGGTAGTGTGAGGGTTTTTCAGGTTGTTTCAAAAATGGCAGCGGGTAAGAAGCTGTTGATGAGCCTTGAGGTGTGGGTCTTCAGGCTCCTGTACCTCCTGCCTGATGGCAGCATTGAGAAGAGGGCATGGGCCTAATGGTGGGGGTTCCTGATGATAGATGTCACCTTCCTGAGACATCGCCTCTTGTAGATGTCCTCGATGGTGGGGAGAGCTGTACCTGCGATGGACCTGGCTGAGTCCACTGCTCCCTTGTGCATTGGAGTTTCCATACCTGTTAAGAGTCAGTCACATTGTTGTGCCTGGAGTCAATGTAAGTCAGGCTGGATGAGGAAACATTCCCTTTGCTGGGTGATGTTCATGAACCAGATGAGTTGTAACTACAATCAGATTTCCGGCCACTGTCTGTAAGGAGTTTGTACGTTCTCCCTGTGTCTGCGTGGGTTTCCTCCGGGTGCTCCGGTTTCCTCCCACATTCCAAAGACGTATGTGTTAGAAAGTTGTGGGCATGCTATGTTGGCACTGCATGCATGGCAACACTTGTGGGCTGGCCCCAGAACACTCTACGCAAAAAGATGCATTTCACTGTGTGTTTCAATGTACATGCGACTAACAAAGATATCTCATCTCGTTTATCACTATTGATACTAATTTTATATTCCAGATTATTTAGTCAACTGAATTTAAAGTCCCCAGCTGCAATTGGATTGTCTTTTGTAGTAACTCATTCACAATGCTGCCTGCCACAATAAATATAAATGCCTCAACATTTTATATCAATTGCTTTACATCTCTTGACCAATGTTTTGGCTCTTCATAAGGTGGTGAGTTTTCAATGATGTTTTACAAAGGAAATGCCTGGTGTTATTCTGTAGAGGGTTCAACTGTACTCTTTTACACCCCAGTGGTTCCTTCTACCCTTGTGGAAAGTACCCAATATTCTGCAATTGAGTGGAATACTGGTGGGGTTAGTGCTGGTACTGATGGGTGGGGCAATGTAAAGAGCTAAAAGAATGATTTGGCTCCATTACTAAAATGAGTTGCACTTGATCCAACATGTTGCAATCACCAATACCACAGCCTCACAAGTCCTATGTAGCCATACAGCTCCCAATGACTTTAAGACCTCAGTTCTGTGTCTGTCCCATGAACAGAGTGGGTTACAACTGGTAACCAGTCAATGCACCCTGAGGTCCCACCCCCTGCATCAAAGGTTCGATCCTGGCCCCTGGTGCTCTCTACATGGAGTGTGTGCGTATTCCCTGTGACTGCATAGGTTTCCTCCAGGTGCTCTGGTTTCCTCCCATGTCCAAAAACGTGTAGGTTGGTAGGTTAATTAGCCGCTGTAAATTCACACTGGGGTGTAGGTGAGTGGCAGAATCTGGGAGGGAGTTGCTGAGAACGTGAGGAGAATAAAATGGGTTAGAGTAGGACTAGTGTAAATGGGTGTTTGGAGTTAGTGGAACCTGATTCCATGCTGTATGTCTCTATGACTCAATGATATCAGTCCTACATGAAGAGAGTTGAACTTCATCTTGTCTTGCAGTGAGTTAAGATAATGGTAGCACTGTGGTTATGTCTCTGGACTGGTATTCCAGAAGCTTGGTCTAATGATCCAAAAATGAGTTCAAATCCCACTAAGATGGCTGAGGAATTTAAACACAGTTACTTAAATAAACCTAGAATAAAATAGCTATAATGAGGAATATGAAACTACCCAACTGTTGCAAAGATCCATCTGGTTCATCAGTGTTCCTTCCGAAAGAAATTCTGTCACCTTCACTAGCTGATTTGTGACTTGAGTTCCAGAGCAGAGTGTTTAACTCAAGATGGAGTCTCACCATCACTTTCTGAATAATAATTAAAAGTGGAAATAAGTATTGGCCTTGCTGAGGATGAATAAAAATGTGAGGGTACATCAACATTTGGTTCAAAATCATCACAGTTTACCCTTGGGAAATAAATGTAAACAACAAAAAAAAGATTAATTATTGAAACTAACTCAAGTAAGAAATAAACCAGAGCTTGCAAGAGCAACAATGCATATTTAGATCAAGCAAACAGCTTCACTTACCCCTGGGGAAAGGGAACAGCTGATGGTAAATGATGACAGAGATTAATACGAAAGTTTGAAAAGCATCAGCCCCTCATACATATATGGAAATCTTGGGAAGTTGGCATTAGACTAAGCAAAGACTATTCAACAGGAACATGACATCTGTCCTGGTGTATGGCACATAATGCTGGCATTTCAGATAAATTGTCACAGTGATTCCACAGCACTTGCAGAACAGATGGATCCAACCAAATTTGAGCAGTAAGTGACACACCAGCCAGCTGAAGGCAGGGAGAAAATGCTGGCCATTGTTGGCCAACAACAGGAGGTGGAAAAGGTTGGAAGATCACTTGTAAAATGGAGTGGGGATGGAGCAAGGCAACCCCAGAGAGGCTCTACTGGAGATGCCGCAGCCATGATCTTTATTGGAAGGTGGAGGAGTGAAAAGTGGTTAGGTTGGGGATACATCTCCAACTATCTCCTGAAAAAATGTCCTGAAGAAGGACATCTTTTACAGCCTTGGGTCACTTACAGCCAATGAATACCTTTGAACTGTTTTCACTGTTATAATGTAGGAAACACAGCAGTTGGCTTACACACAGCAAGATCCTACAACAGTAATGTGATGAGTCCCAGATTGTGTTTTCTTTGGTGATATTGCTTGAGGAATAAATGTTTTTCAGGGCACTGGGAATAACTCTCCTGAACTTCCTCAGAATTGTGCTATGAAATCCTTCATATCCATCTCATTGAGCATAGAGTACGATAACACAGAAACAGACCCTTCGGCCCATCTAGTCCATGCCGACCTGATCTTCGGCCTGGTCCCATCTACCTGCACCTGGACCATATCCCTCCAAACCCCTCCCACCCATGTACCTATCCAAACTTCTCTTAAGTATTACAGTTGAACCCGCATCTACCACTTCCACTGGCAGCTCGTTCCACACTTGCACCACCCTCTGAGTGAAGAAGTTTCCCCTCAGATTCCCCTTATATAATTCACCTTTCACCCTAAACCTATGGACCTCAGGTGGACCTCAGTTTAAAATTTCATCCAGTCAAAAGCAGATGTGAGAGTTCTGCCCTCCTTCAATGCTCCGTGGGGATTCAGGTTGGGATTTATCTTCAGATCCTTGGAATCTTGGGCCTTTTGTTATACACCTTTGACAACTGTAGCCACTTGCTTATTTTTTTGTGACAGAGTTAAGTTTCTGGAAGGTTTTCTCTCCAATCTCCCTTTAGTTTATCTTGTATTTGTAAGTGCTGAACATGTACCTAGGAATATGGTGGTGCTGCTCAGTCAGATCAGCATCTGAATTTCATTCCATTGAGGTAAAGTACAGCCCACTAATATGATTTTCTGATGTGAGTTATGAGGGATGAGTTCTTAGCAGTCGATGTCTTCATGTGGAAATAGGGTCATTTAGCCCAACAAAGTCTTCGAGTTTATAATTAACAGAATTGTCCTTTTATCCCACTTTGTTTGTAATCACCTCCTTGCCTTTATCCAGGTTCCCCTTATGCACGTTATCTCCACCACTTCCTGTGGTAACCTCTCACTCTCCAAGAAGCTTCTCCTGAATTCCTGGCTGATTCCCTTCTATCTTCTGGCTCCTGGTTTTCCTCACTGCTCTCATCGGTCCCATTCCCTCTCTCCTTAATTCCCCTGTCGCTCTGCTACTTAGCCCCTCTCACATACGCATTAACTCCCCTTTGATCATTCTGCCACTTCCCTACCCTACGTGATATTTAACCTCTCAATATGTTCTCAGGAATTGGGAGGAAACTGGAGCACTGGAAGAAATCTATAAGGAGAACATGCAAACTTTTTTATTATTTTGGAAATATTATTTATTCATTATATATGCACAGTAAATACAATCGGTGTATGTCTTTTTCCACATTCATTATGCCATCAATCCACACATCATTCTAATACATTTTCTTACAATGTATCAATGCCACTCCTCTTTCCTCCTTAACAATACACACATGAAGGGTTTGAGAGGCTGTTACCCAGGGCCCAACCCCTCAGTGTCCAATGATTGCTGGACCCGAGACTGTGGTCCTTCCCAGCAAAGTCTCAACGGAGGCTGCACTGAGCTTCAGTGTGTGCCCTCAGGACGCACTCCTGCACCTTGGTATGTTCCACAGATCAGAAGACCATAAGATAGAGGAGCAGAATTAGGCCATTCAGCCCATCGGGTCTGGTCCGCCATTCAATCATGGCTGATTTTTTTTCCTCTCAACCCCATTCTCCTATCTTCTTCTCATCATAACCCCCCTTATCAATCAAGAACACATCAATGTCTGCCTTAAGTACACCCAATGACTTGCTTTCCCTGGCAATGAATTCCACAGATTCACCAGCCTCTGGCAGTTGGCTGCATCTCCTTCCACTGGAAGTCCAACAGTTTGGGGCAAACTAAAGTGGATCTGTCAGTGTTGATGACCTTCCAGCAGCAATTGATGTTTGTCTCAGTATGCAGACCTGGGAACAGCCTGTAGATCACAGAGTCCTCTGTTACTCAGCTACTCAGGGTGAACCTTGACATGGACTGT
Organism: Pristis pectinata; assembly: GCF_009764475.1. Lineage (NCBI taxonomy): Eukaryota > Metazoa > Chordata > Chondrichthyes > Rhinopristiformes > Pristidae > Pristis > Pristis pectinata. The sequence goes on along the minus strand of NC_067436.1, from coordinate 13,342,072 downwards.
TGCATCCTTTCCCAGACCTCCTTGGCAAACACAAAATCCACGAGGTGTGGACGATCATCTCATCTGCACCACAGCCTTCTTAAGGTGAGTGCTCCATGGGAGGGGGATGCCAGTGATGCAGAAATGATCTGATGGGAAGGGCCCATCTCACTGTCAGCCACCAAGGTTTTGGTGGTGAGTTCTGGCGATGAGGCATTTTGCCAAATAACTTTGACAGTCTGTTTGAGAAGGATGGGGGGGATCTCATTGAAACTGACCAAATACTGAAAGGTCTGAATAGACTGGACATGGAGAGGATATTTCCATTAGCAGGAGAGTCTAGAATCTGAGGACACAGCCTCAGAATAAAGGGATGTCCTTTTAGAACTGAGGTGAGGAGGAATTTCTTCAGCCAGAAGGTGGCAAATCTGTGGAATTTGTTGCCACGGAGGGCTGTGGAGGCCAAATCATTGGGTGTATTTAGGGCAGATATTGATAGGTTCTTGACTGGTAAGGGGATTAAGGGTTACAGGGAAGAAGGTGGGAGAATGGGGTTGAGAAAAAGAACAGACTCGATGGGCCGAATGGCCTGATTCTGCTCCTGTGTCTTATGGTCTATCCCACAGGATCCACCGTGTCCTTCTCCCACAGGGCCCGCAGGACTTTACCTGCTGCCCATTGTCAGAGTCAAAGCCGAGTTTATTGTTATTTGCACAGTTATGTGTACGCACAGATGCAATGAAAAACTTACTTGCAGCATCACAGACATAGCATCAGATAAGCAGCATTCCCAAGAAAAACATAAACTAAATATAAATTATACACAATACTTTCAAGAAAGAACACAATTAGAACAAAAAACAAAGCTTGATGGACTTGAGTTCAAAGGTCACAACTACCTCTCCCTCCCAACAAGCTTCAAGGAGGACAAGTGCATTTGCATATGTATATATCATGTATGAATGTAAAGGTGGTCAAAATTAAATTTCTCCATTTGCCCTACATAGCCAATAGCATTCAGTGTATCCGATGTGCTCAAAGATTAACTGGATGTTGATATTTATTATGTTGGGTTGCTCGGTAGTGGTGACACATTGTACATTCAGGCTTCTGACCATGTTTGACAATACAGGTGACCCCCTGCATTATGGGTGGGGTTGTGTTCCTAAAAAATGGTCCATATACCGATTTTCTGTAATGTGAAGCCGCGTCATGCGCCAATGCGTCTATAAATGCAAATTGAAAAATATAAATGTTGTGCTTATTTAACCACTTTTTTTTCACGTAAATTTTATTCTTCATCTCAAGATTTTGGGGTATGACTTGTGAATTCTCCGAGGGTGAGCTTCTGTTACTAGAATGGTTGTAATGTGGGGGTCCACTGTACTGCGATCTCCTCAGTACCTGCTACATGCTGGGACTCCAGTAGGCCTGCTGGGTGTGTGTGAGGGAGAGTAGGTTGTAGGGGCATGGGGAAATATGATGTAGGGGAGTGGGATTGAAGGGAAAGCTACCCTGGGAGCTAGCATGGACCCGATGTAACAAATGGTCTCCTTCTGTCATTATAAACATCAAATTGTTGAACGAGGTTCATTCCACGCCTGTTGGTGCCATTACAAGTACCTTGAAGTAACAAACAGTCTGCTGGAGGAAAGGAATTACTGATGTTTCAGGTTGAAAACCCTGCATCGGGACTGTGGGTGGGTTGGGGGGCGCGAGATGGCCCGTATAAAGAGGAGAAGGGGAGTATCGAAAAAGTTTCAGCTCTCATCCCTCTCCTCTGTCCAAAATTTTAAACCTGCCTCCCTCGGTCCTAAAACCATCAATGAAAGAGAGCAGTTTTCCTTGAGAGGAGCAATGTCCAAGGTGATCGGTGGACTGAGGAGGGGAGTAAAATGACAGGCAGGTTGTGCCAGGTAGGGGAGGGGAGCAGGGGTGGAGTTGGGACACAGTGGCAGGTGAGTGATAGATGGAGGCAGACAGAGAGAGAGAGAGAGAGAGAGAGAGGAAAAAAGGGACAGAAAAAAAACAGATGGAGCAAGGTGGGATGAGGGAAGTGTGAATGTTGGAGACGGAAGCTGGAGGGAGATAAGCACGAACACAAAGGGGTCCCAGAGCTGGACTCTGACAGGAGGTGAGAACGGGAACCATTAGGTGTATGGTAGATGGAACCAGATGGGGTGCGGGGAAGGGAGGGGGAACCTGTGTGTGGTGGGTGGATGGAACCAGAAGGGGGAAGGGGACAAAGATGGGTGAAGGGGACCGGGGGGGGGGGGACAGTGGGAAAGGGGATGAAAATGGGAGGACTGGAAGTTCAGAAGGAGAGGGAGAAATCCCCCTCTGAAATGAGTCATTAACTGCATTCAAGGCCAAGGCCAAAGAATGGGACCAGGCTGGAGAGCGGACCTGAGACGATCACACCTGCCATTATTTTGTAGAGAGTCAGAATAGGTTTAGGCCCGAATGGCTTTCTCTTTGGTTCCTCAACAATACTTGTCCAACATTCTAACTCATTCTATTCTAGTCCAGATGAAGATTCTCGACCTGAAGCGTCGACTGTCCATTTCCCTCCACAGATGCTGCCTGACCCGCTGAGTTCCTCCAGCAGTTGGTTTTATCTCTAGGTTCCAGCAGCTGCAGTCTCCACTCTACTCATTCTGCAGATAATGCTACCCTTTACATCAACGGAGCCTTCTTGGAAGGAACGTGAATAATAAGCAATGGACACAACTGTTTTAGAGAAGGTAAATCAAGGGAAACTGCTCTCTTTCATTGATGGTTTAAGGACTGAGGGAGGCAGGTTTAAAATCTTGGACAGGGAAGAGGGATGAGAGGTGAAACCTTTTTACCTGGCATGTGGTCACGCCTGTGAGAGTGGGAGAACGAGAGGCAATCAGGGCTTTCAAAGTAGAGTTGGATTGACACATGAAAGGGAATCATTTTCAGGAGAGGAAAGAGCATGGAAGCGTGTCTGATGGGGATCGCTCTTGAGTAGCCAGTATGCACTCAACAGGCCAAATGGCCTCCCTCCCTGACATAATGAGTTACTGGTTCCAGTATCATTGTCAAATGTTAGTTCCTGGTTGTGGGAAGAGCCGGACTCTAACCTGGAGACACTGCCGGTGCTGTAACCTGGTGCAAGAAACAGACTGCTGGAAGAATTCAGCAAGTCGAGCAGCGTCTGTGGAGGCAAAGGGATAGTTGACACTTCAGGTCGAGACCCTGCATCAGGACCCTATGTGGGAGGGTCTCAACCTGAAGCATCAACCATCCATTTGCCTCCACAGATGCTGCTTCACTTGCTGAGTTCCTCCAGCAGTTTGTTTTTTGAGTTCTCTAACCTGCTGCTTTTGATGTTCAGCAGGTAACATTAAAGCTCAGTGTTAAGTGCAAATTTGAACTCGGCTGAAATTCAGATAATTGGAGCTCCTTCTGATGAAACATCTCTCAGTAACATACAAGGACATAATTGTGCACAGTCCAAATGACTGTGAGACCTCTTTTGTTATGAGAGGATGTAATCGAGTTTCTGTAAATTGCATGATATTTTCTCTGTAAAATCTTTTAACTCTTTCCCTCCCAGTTTTCACTGTTGTTCACTTCAAGGTCAGCCTGATGAGGACTGATTCATCGGTTTCTTTAGAAAGAGAAATAATGTTTCAGGTTTTAGATCTTTCGTTTAACAAAGGCTGTTGGACCTGAAACATTAATTCTGTTTCTCTCTCCTCATTTGTGGCCTGACCTGCTGAGTGCTTCCAACATTTTCTGTTTTTATTTCAGATTTCCAGCATCTGCAACTTTTCTTATTTTTATCTGTCTTTCTCTGCCTGCCTTTATTTTATTCACTTCCTCTCTCTCTCTCTCTCTCTCTATCTCTCTCTCTCTATCTCTCTCTCTCTCTCTCTCTCTATCTCTCTCTATCTCTCTCACATTCTCTCCTCTGGGAGTCAATGATTTGGACAGACCTACCCTCAATTGTGCTCCTGAGAAATTCACACAGCTAATGCCTTTTTGCAAATTATTGACTGTACACTTGGGTCACACCACACACGTGTCAACCCAGAGATTTTAGTCTGCAAATAAAAGCAAGCAAACCCTCGAACCACTCACACGAGGGTATTGATGGATTATAATTAACTGAGACTGATGAATAAACTTGGTGCAGTCAGTATTGTTTCATCAGCTGTAAAGTTACATAGAGAAGACTTGCATTCTCTGTAATATAAAGGATAATGGGTCCTATTTACCTCAGTGACTTAAAACAATTGAAAATTCCGAGGTAGATCAAGAGAAACTGTTTCTTCTGCTGGTAGAGTCCAAAATGAAGGGGAAGAAACATAAAATTAAGTAGGCAAGCAAATGTTTGGAGCCACTGCTGCAAAAGGAGTGGAAATCTTTGGCCATCTCCTGCAAAGGCTGGGACTTAACTGAAAACATCAGAACTGAGATTGGTACAGTGTTGGTTAGGCCAGTGTTTTGTTGTGAACCAAAGTACCATTATACTGAACTTCCAGCGGCTTAACCAAACTCAGCATCCTGCTTTGAGAAAAATGGCAGTGAGCAAAAAGATGTAGCAAAGCAGCCTGTGGCACTGGGCTTTATAGGAGAATGCCTGCTCATTGTCTGATGGCCCAGTACAGCAAGAGCTGCAATAACAGAAGGCAGACTGGTGGGGTAAACACTATCTGCTCTGTGGTCACATTGCTAAATGGGCAACAATCCAAATTTGTAGCTCCAAAATGTAATGTTGCCAGAGTCAGATAGGTTAATCACCTCCACTCAGAAAGCCAAACTGACCATTTGCTTTGTACTTAACAGTTAACCGTTTCCCAAAGTCAACATCGAGTTTATTGCCAGATGCACAAGTCCATGTGTGCACAGATGCAATGAAAAACTTGCTTGCAGCAGCATCACAGGCACATAGCATCAGATAAGCAGTGTTCACAAGAAAAACATAAATAAGATACATAAAATAAGGTTCTTTTTTAAGTTGTTTTATGTTTTTAATGGGGAATAGTGAGGGCTGGACTGCACTGGCATGTGACATCGGCAAGTAAGGCGCAGGCAGTTTAAAAAGCGGGTAGAAAAAAAACTTCGGAGGCTTCGTGGGTTTCACTTCAGAAGAAGTCGGGACTTCGAAGCAGATAAGTTTTTTCTTTTATTTTTAATAGAGTTTTTGTTATAAGGGTTAGATTTTATAAGGTTCTTTTTTAAATTGTTTTATAAGTTTTTAATCGGGAATAGTGAGGGCTGGACTGCGCAGGCACGTGACATCAGCAGGTAAGGTGCAGGCAGTTTAAAAAGCAAACCGCCATATCCAGCGGGCAGCGTTGGAGCGGGCAGCAGAGTGAGAGGCAGCAGAGTGGTCGGGCTTTGGCTTAAGGTGCTTCGGCGTAAAGGGGCAAGGCAGGTGAGTAGCTGGTAGGTAGGTAAAGGTAATGTTTACCTGTTAGCTGTCATAAATTTTTAAGTAGAAAAACTAGAGGGGATAAAAGAATTAGTTCTGATGGAGGACATGGTCATGTGCTGCAGCTGCTTGATGTGGGAGCTCGTGGACCACAGCAAGGTCCACGATGGCCACATCTGCAGTAAGTGCTTGAGGCTGGAGGAACTTCGGCTCACAATCGATGAGCTGGAGTTGCAGATTCAAACACTGCGCAGCATCAAGGAGGGGGAGAGTTTTGTAGATACTGTACATAAGGAGATGGACACCACCCCCTTAGAGCAGGTACTACTGGAGTCCAAGAAGTAGATAGAATGGTGACTGTCAGGGAGGAAAATGGAAAAAGAAAACAAACAGGCAGATAGAGCAGAGGACCCCGGAGGCTGTTCCCCTCAGTAACAGGTTTTCTGCTTTGGAGGCTGTTGAGGGAGATGACCTGCTGGGGCCTAGCAGCAGTAGCCAGGTCTACGGCACTGGGACCGGTCCTGCTGCTCAGAAGGGAAGGAAGGAGAAGAGGAAGGCAGTAGTGATAGGGGACTCGATAGTCAGGGAAACAGATAGGATGTTCTGTGGCAGTGAGCATGAATCCCAGATGGTTTGTTGTCTCCCAGGTGCCGGGGTCCAGGGTGTCACTGATTGGGTCCACAGGATTCTAGAGCGGGAGGAACAGCCAGAAGTCGTGGTTCATGTTGGTACCAACGACATAGGTGGGAAGAGGGATGAGGTCCTGAAAAGTGAGTTTAGCGAGCTAGGCAGAAGGCTGAAGGACGGGACCTCGAGGGTAGCAATCTCGGGATTGCTGCCAGTGTCATGCAATAGTGAAGGGAGGAATAGGAGGAGGTGGCAGATAAATGCGTGGCTGAGAAGTTGGTGCAGGAGGGAGGGTTTTAGATCTTTGGATCATTGGGATCTCTTCTGGGGAAGGTGGGACCTGTACAGAGAGGACGGGTTACACCCGAACCTGAGGGGGGCCAATATCCTTGTGGCCAGGTTTGCTAGGGTGGTTCAGGAGGGGTTAAACTAGATTGCGAGGGGGAAGGGAACCGGAGGAGTAGGTCAGAGGAAGAAGGGGATGGGGAAGAGGCAGATCTGACAGGCAGAGAGGATTTGAGGAAGGAGAAGCAGAGTACAGGCTATAAAAGTAGTAAGGCGGATGGGCTAAAGTGCATTTACTTGAACGTGAGAAGGATCAGGAATAAGGGAGATGAACTGAGAGCTTGGATAAGTACATGGGACTATGATATTGTGGCTATTACAAAGACATGGCTGACATCAAGGCAGGAATGGATATTGAATATTCCTGGTTTTCAGTGTTTTAAAAGGGATGGGGGGGGGAGAAGAGGAGGAGGGGTGGCGATACTGGTCAGGGACACAGTTACAGCTGCAGAAAGAGTTGGTAATGTAGAAGGATCCTCTCTCGAGTCAATATGGGTGGAAGTTAGGAATAAGAAAGGGGCAGTTACCCTCCTGGGAGTATTCTATAGGCCCCCTGGTAGCAGTAGGGATACTGAGGAGCAGATCGGGAGGCAGTTTTTGGAGAGATGCGAAAATAACAGGGTTATTATAATGGGAGACTTCAACTATCCAAATATTGATTGGCACCTACTTAGTGCCAAAGGTTTAGACAGGGCGCAGTTTGTTAGGTGTGTCCAGGACAGATTCCTGACACTGTATGTTGACAGGCTGACTAGAGGGAATGCCATATTAGATCTAGTTTTAGGTGATGAACCGGGACAGGTGGCAGATCTATCAGTGGGTGAGCATTTGGGGGACAGTGACCATTGCTCCATAACCTTTAGAATTGTCATGGACAGGGATAGGAGCAAAGAGGACAGGAAGATATTTAATTGGGGAAAGGCGAATTATGAGGCTATAAGGTGAGAACTTGGGAGTGTAAATTGGGGTGATATTTTTGAAGGGAAATGTGGTCGATGTTCAGGGATCTTTTGCAGGATGTTAGGGATAAATTTGTCCCGATGAAGCAGAGAAGGAATGGTAGGCTGAAGGAACCTTGGGTGATGAGAGAGGTGAAACAACTAGTTAGGAAGAAGAGGGCAGCATACATAAGGTGTAAGCAGCAAGGTTCGGACAGGGCTCGTGAGGAATATAGAGTAGCAAGGAAGGAACAAGAAAGGGCTGAGAAGGGCGAGAAGGAGACATGGAAAGGCTTTGGCGAGTAGGGTTAAGGAGAATCCCAAGGCTTTTTTCTCGTACGTGAAGAGCAGAAGGATGGCTAGGGTAAAGGTAGGTCTGATTAAAGACAAAGGTGGGAGGATGTGCCTGGAAGCTGTGGAAGTGGGTGAGGTTCTCAATGAATACTTCTCTTCAGTATTCACCAAGGAGAGGGGTCTTGATGATGCCGAGGACAGTGTTGGTGAGGGTAATATTCTGAAGTATGTAGATATTAAGAGAGAGGATGTGTTGGAGTTGTTAGAAAATATTAGGACAGATAAGTCCCCGGGACTTGACAGAATATTCCGCAGGCTGCTTCGTGAGGCGAGGGAGGAGATTGCTGAACCGTTGGTTAGGATCTTTGAGTCCTCGTTGTCAACGCGGATGGTACCAGAGGATTGGTGGGTGGCGAATGTTGTCCCCTTATTCAAGAAAGGTAGTAGGGATAGTCCAGGGAATTACAGGCCGGTGACCCTTACGTCTGTGGTGGGTAAGCTGTTAGAAAGGATTCTAAGAGATAGGATCTATGAGCGTTTAGAGAATCATAGACTGATTAGGGACAGCCAGCATGGCTTTGTGAAGGGAAGATCTTGCCTCACAAGCCTGATAAGGTTCTTTGAGGAGGTGACCAGGAAGATTGATGAGGGTAGTGCAGTGAATGTGGTCTACATGGATTTTAGTAAGGCATTTGACAAGGTAGGCTTCTTCAGAAGGTCAGAGGCCAAGGGATCCAGGGAGGCTTGGCCATGTGGATTCAGAATTGGCTTGCCTGTAGAAAGCAGAGGGTTGTGGTGGAGGGAGTGCATTCAGATTGGAGGGCTGTGACTAGTTGTGTCCCACAGGGATCGGTTCTGGGACCTCTACTTTCTGTGATATTTATTAACAACTTAGATGAGGGAGTGGAAGGCTGGGTTAGCAAGTTTGCAGATGACACAAAGATCGGTGGTGTTGTGGATAGTGTGGAGGGCTGTAGAAGCTTTGCAGAGGGATATTGATAGGATGCCGAGCTGGGCTGACAAGTGGCAGATGGAGTTCAATCTGTAGAAGTGTGATGTCATACACTTTGGAAGGACAAACTCCAAGGCGGAGTACAAGGTAAATGGTAGGATTCTGGGCAGTGTGGAGGAGCAGAGGGATCTGGGGGTTCATATCCACAGATCACTAAAAGTCGCTTCACAGGTAGATAGGGTAGTTAAGAAAGCTTATGGAATGTTAGCTTTCGTAAGTCGGGGGATCGAGTTTAAGAGCCACGAAGTGATGATGCAGCTTTACAAAACTCTGGTTAGGCCACACTTAGAGTACTGTGTCCAGTTCTGGTCGCCTCATTATAGGAAGGATGTGGAGGCATTGGAAAGGGTGCAGAGGAGATTTACCAGGATGCTGCCTAGATTAGAGAGTATGGATTCTGAGGAGAGACTAAAGGAGCTAGGGCTGTTCTCATTGGAGAGAAGGAGGATAAGGGGAGACATAATAGAGGTATACAAGATATTGAGAGGAATAGATAGAGTGGACAGCCAGCATCTCTTTCCCAGGGCCCCAATGCTCAAAACAAGTGGACATGGCTTTAAGGTAATGGGTGGGAAGTTCAAGGGAGAAGTCAGAGGGAGGTTTTTCACCCGGAGAGTGGTTGGTGCATGGAATGTGCTGCCTGGGGTGGTGGTGGAGGCTGATACATTGGACAAGTTCAAGAGATTGTTAGACAAGCATATGGAGGAATTTAAGATAGAGGGATATGTGGGAGGAAGGGGTCAGATAGTCTTAGGTGTGGTTTGAAGGGCGGTATTGTGTTATATTGTTCTATGGTTCTATGGTTCCACAATTTTTACAAGAAAGAACACAATTAGAACAAAAACAAAGTCCATTGTACTGGAAAGTGGTTAATGTGACCATAGTGTTGCTATACTGAGGTGGCGATTAGGGTTGTGCAGGTTGGTTCAAGAAATGAATGGTTGAAGGGAAGCAGCTGTTCTTGAACCTGGTGGTGTGGGACTTCAGGCTTCTGTACCTCCTGCCCGATGGTAGCTGCGAGAAGATGGCATGGCCCGGATGGTGGGGATCTTTGATAATAGATGTTGCCTTTTTGAGGCAGCACCTCTTGTAGGTACTACTGATTGTGCCCATGATAGATTGGGCTGAGTCCACCACTCTCTGCAGCTTCTTACATTCCCCATGTCTTTTAGCTATTTTTTCACTTTAGGAGGGGGTTACTCTTAAGTTTTATTCTGAATTATATATCCCACCACAGGTCTGAATGCTACACAGTGGGGGGAGGGGGGGGGTGGAATTAAATAAGAAAAGGAGCACTTTTACCATTGGTGACTTTATTGAATAGAGTGACAGATCTGTGAGGTTGAATGGGTTCCAACTCCAATCATCCCATGCAAAGAATGGAACATAAATAACAGAACTCAAAATATTAGGCTCTCTTACCACATTGCAATATTTGGCACAGATATTCATTCACAAGACACTCTTTGCGATGCCTATGGGTCAGATAGTTGGCAATGCCCTTAGATTCAAATCGTGTTCTAACTGGGGGTCTGGAAAATTTGCAAAGGGCTGGGCTAATTCGGATGCCGCTTGTGTAATAGCTTTATCATTGGAACCGGATAAATTTTAATGAAAGACATATAAAAATGTCAAAATTAATTTGCTTTCATGGAAAAGCAGAATGTTAGCTTTAATCTCTATCAACACAGCTGTCATATGGAATCGGTATCAGAATAGCATCTGTCAGGGCATGTCAGATTTCTAATCCTAAGCTAATCACACCTCTTTGCAGAGCTGTCTCTGGGGCCGGTGAATTTACATTTTTAATTCTTTCTTGTATTTTGAAATGTCATAATTTATTATTCACCATTTGGGTTTCAATACATTGCTATTATTATACCTAAATGGGACGGGCAAAATAGTGACAAGACAGAAGAGCCGTGTGACTCGAGAAGAATGTAGGATCGCTCTGAGCTCTAAGTTGTTTGGCTTCTAGTTCGTCAGAGCCTGTCATTAAGGCAGAAACAATCAGCAAAAGCCTGGGTATAAAACTGTTCAAGGAAGAAAGACAAGGCTGCTGCTGTCTGGGTGTCAGCCCATGTGTACGAGCAGTTAAACGTTGTTGACCAAGGCCAGACTAATACAAAAATTTGGAGCGGTGTATGACTGGCAGCACAATGGTCTATTTTTATGCAATGAAATCTGATGACATTATGGAAGCAAAATAGAAGGATGCTTTCTTTTGTAAACTATTTCACATATACAGGTCCTTTAGAACATAGGACAGAGAACTACAGCACAGGAACAGGTCCTTCGGCCCACAATGTCTGTGCCGAACACGATGCCAAATTAAACTAAATCTCTTCTGCCTGCACATGATCCATATCCCTCTATTCCCTGCATATTCATGACCTTATCTAAAAGCTTCTTAAACATCTCTGCTTCCATATCGTATCTGCTTCCACCACTACCCCTGCCAGCCCATTCCAGGCACCCACCACTCTCTGTGTAAAAAACTTGCCCCGCACATCTCCATTAAACTTTCCCCCCTCACCTTAAATGCATATCCTCTAGTACTTGACATTTCTACCCTGGGAAAGAGATTCTGACTCCCTACCTGATCTATGCCTCTTATAATTTTATAAATTTCTGTCAGGTCTCCCTCAGCCTCTGATGCTCCAGAGAAAAACAACCCAAGTTTGTCCTTGAACTTCTGCAGTCTTTCTGGAACAGGAGCTCCTACAGTGGGATTAGTAGAAAGATCCAGGATTAAGATCCAGCAATGACGAGGACTAAAGCAGCTGATTCAGAGGAGAGGAAGTGTGTGGAGGTGAAAGTTGTTCTGGGGACGTTGTTGGAAGGAACCCGATATGGATGAGGAGAGGAATAATGGCTTAAACACACAAGCAAGAAACAAACCCGTTGGAGGAACTCAGCAGATCGAGCAGCATCTGTGGAGTGAGATAGCAGTTGATGCTTTGGGTTGAGATGCTTCACCTGCATTGAAAGAGTAGAGGGGAGATAGCCAGTGTAAAGAGTGGGAGGGGTGGGGGAAGAGGTGGCAAGTGATAGGTGGATCCAGGTGTGGAGGGGTTGATTGGCAGATGGGGTCAGGTGGGGGAAGGAGGGTTGGCTAGCAGCTGGGAGGTTATAGGTGGAGGCAACAAAGAGCTGTGGGCGATGGACTCTGATGGGAAAGGGAATGGACAAGGATGGAAAGGATGAAATAAGAGCACAAGCTTTTCGACGTTCACCTACCACTCATCAGACTTAGTCATGCAGTGCAAACACCTAAAATAACAAGGGAGAATCTGTAACTAGAGGGTTAACTGTTTGAAAATCACCCATTTAAGGCAGAGATGAAGAACAATTATTCTCTCAGAAGGCTCAATGTCTTTGGAACTCTCTGAGGGAATCCAAAGGGCGGTGGAAGCAGAGTCTTTGAATGTCCTTAAGGCAGAAATTGGTAGATTCTTGATAAGTGAAAAGGGGTGAAAGGTTACCAGGGGCAGGCAGGAATGCAGAGCTGGGCTTATAATCGATCAACCATGATTTTATTGAGCGCTGGAACAGCCAACTTCTGCTCCGATGAGTGCATCTAATTTCTTCGCTGATGCTGCTTACTTGTCAGAATTTCCAAGTAGAAGCAGCCCTTCCCAAAAACATCGCTTTATCGTTTCATGCCCTCGACCTCGATTTCCCTCAGTGTTACATTTACAGCTCTACAATTTTGACTGCATCCATGTTCCAGTTTAGTTCCTGCAGAAGAAATATCCATAATGGTTACCCACTGTGTGCACTCAGGAAAGACAGAGCACCAACTGGGAATGCCAACCTGTACAAGGAAAGCAATGGTAGCAACAGTGCCTCGATTCCAGAAATCTGCCTTAGTTCACTGGTGCTAAAATGATTTGTGAGTTTTGATGCTTCGTCTACTTGCTTTGAATACTCGATTCATAGAAAACAGATGTCAGGAGAGCTGTTTGTCCAGAATTATATAACATTGGCAACCAAATATAAATTTCATTTTATCAATACCTCCACTCAGCTCGATACATACATTGATATTCTTTTGGAGTTTAGAAGAATGAGGGGTGACCCTATTGAAACGTAAGATCCTAAGGGGGCACAGCAGGGTAGAGTTTGAGATGCTTCCACTACTGGGAGAATCTCGAACAAGGGGGCATAGTTCAAGATTAGGGGTGGTCATTTAAGAGTGCGGTGAGCAGGAACTTCGTCTATCCGAGGGTGGTGAATGTCTGGACTTCTCCACCCCAGACAGTTGTGGAGGCTATGCACAAGATGCCGGAGGAACTCTACGGGTCAGGCGGCATCTGTGGAGAGAAATGGACAGTTGACATTTTGGGTTGAGATCCATCTGGACTCAATGGAGTCAAGATTATTGAAAGAGGAAGTGGATACATTTTTGAAAGTTTGGGGAATTAAGGGCTATGGCATAGATGAGGAGATGAGCTCTGGGGCAGATCAGCTATGATGGTGGGGTACACTTGAGGTGTTGAGTTGGCGACTTGTGTTCCTGTTCATTTATGTTCTTATACTCTTACATCAACACCTATTGCCTAAGCAACAACTGGTCAGTCAACCTGCTGTCTATTTCTGAGACATTCTGATTAACAGATTGATTATGGCACTCACTGGGCAGGCAATGGTGACTGCACTTTATAAATTATGCATGTTATCCTGCTGTTATCAGACTCTTGAATGGACCTCTCACACAATAAAGGTGAACTCTTGACCTCCGAATCTACCGCGTAATGACCCTTGCACTTTATTTGTCTACCTACACTTTCTCTGTAGCTACAACACTATATTCTGCATTTTGCTTTTCATTGTACTACCTCAATGTACTTATGTATGGAAAGGTCTGTTTAGATGGCACACAAACAATGTTTTTCACTGCATCCTGGTACACGTGACAATAATAAACCAATATCAACACCAATACCAAAACACTCCAGAACCATCCAGATGCGAAAAGCACCACTTTAATGAGTGTCAACTTTCTCATTGAAAAATTACAGATGCTGGAAATCTGAAATAAAAACAGCAAATGCTGGAAATCATCAGTACCTGTGGAGAGAGACATGAAGTTAATGTTTCAGATCAATGATCTTTCGTCAAAACTGGGAATAGATAAGAAACAAGCAAGGTTTATACTTTGAGCTCAAGAACAGTCACCTACCTTGAACATTCAGTCCAGTTCTCTCTCCAAGATGGCTGCTCAATTTGTTGAGTATTTTCATTGTGTTCTGTTTTTTCTTTATTTTCTTAAATCCTGTTTCCAATTTTCATGCTCCCTTGCATGTCCCCTTTGAGCCTCATCAGTTTTTACCGATCCACCATAGAAAGATCATCGGATCCGAATGCATCACGGCATCACAAACTGCTTTGCCTGTGACCACAAGAAACTGCAGAGAGTTGTGGACACAGCTCAGCACATCACAGAAACCAGCCTCCCCTCCATGGACTCTGTTTACACTTCTTGCTTCCTCAGTAAAGCAGCCAGCATAATCAAAGACCCCACCGACCCCGGATCTTCTCTCTTCTCCCCTCTCCTATCAGGCAGAAGATACAAAAGCCTGAAAGCACGTACCACCAGGCTCAACTTTTATCCTGTTGTAATAAGACAATTGAACGGTCCCCTAGTACGATAAGATGGACTCTTGACCTCACAATCTACCGCGTTATGGCCTTGCACCTTATTGTCTGCCTGCACTGCACTTTCTCTGTGACACATTATTCTGCATTCTGTTATTGTTTTCCCTTGTACTACTTCAATGCACTGTTGTAATGAAATGATCTGTATGGATGGCATGCAAAACAAAATCTTTCACTCTACCTTGGTACATGTGACAATAATAAACCAATTTACCAATCATTGAACTGGAGAGAGTGCAGAAAAAATTTACGAGAATGTTACCAGGACTCAAGGGTCTGAATTACGGGGAGAGTTTGGACAGGTTGAGGACTTTATTCCTTGGAACACAGGAGACTGAGGGGTGACCTTATAGGGGTGTATAAAATCATGAGGGGCGTAGATAGGTTGAATGCACATGATCTTGTTCCCAGGGAAGAGGAACTTAAAACTAGAGTGCATGGGTTTGTGAGAGGTGAAAGGTTTAAAAAAGACATGAGGGGCAACTTCTTCACACAGATGGTGGTGTGTATATGGAATGAGCTGCCAGAGGAAGTGGTTGAGGCAGGTACAGTAACAACGTTCAAAAGTCATTTGGATAGGTACATGGATAGGAGGGATTTAGAGGGATATGGGCAAAATGCAAGCAATTGTGTTCAGTTCTGGTCACCTCATTATAGAAAGGATGTGGAAGCTTTGGAGAGGGTGCAGAGGAGATTTACCAGGATGCTGCCTGGATTGGAGAGCATGTCTTACGAGGATAGGTTGAGTGAGCTCGGGCTTTTCTCCTTGGAGAGAAGGAGGATGAGAGGTGACTTGATAGAGGTGTACAAGATGATAAGAGGCATAGATCGAGTGGACAGTCAGAGACTTTTTTCCAGTGCGACAATGGCTAACATGAGGGGACATAATTTTAAGGTGATTGGAGGAAGGTATAAGGGGGATGTCAGGGGTAAATTTTTTATACAGAGAGTGGTGGGTGCGTGGAACGCACTGCCTGCAGAAGTCGTGGGGGCGGATACATTAGGGACATTTAAGAGACTCTTAGATAAACACATGAATGATAGAAAAATAGGGGGCTATGTGGGAGGGAAGAGTTAGATAGATCTCAGAGCAGGATAAAATGTCAGCACAACATCATGGGCTGTAGTGCTCGATGTTCAAATAGGACTAGCTTGGTAGGCACCATGGTCAGTAATGGGCGAGTTCGGCCAAATGGCCTGTTTCGTGCTGTAGAACACTATGACTCTATGATCCTTAGTATAGTTTCAGAGAGCACAGGTATAGTAGGACAGAAGGAAGCTAATTGAAACTGTGCAAGTTAATCAATCACAATTAATTAATATTCAAAACACTGCAGAGATCTTAATAATCAATTAATTTGTTTTTAACTTCATTAGGCTTTTTGGGAATTAGACAGGGAACAGTCTGGGTAGAATGGGAATAGACCATGGACCACATCAATAGAAAAGAATTTCAATAGGTTTGGGCAACTTACAAATATCATTCAAATTTGAATGCCATTGTCATATATAAACATACCATGTTGGTCCACAACAGGAACACTCAGAAACAGGATGCTCAACATCTTCCATTTGTAAAGCATCTTTAACACAATGCTGGAACAACACGATGGCATGGCAGGTAGTGCTGCAGCCTCACAGCTCCGGTGAAGTGGATTCAGTCCTAACCTTGGGTGCTGTCTGTGTGGAGTCTGCCTGTCCTTCCTTTGATCTTGTGGGTTTCATCCCCTGGGTGCTCCGGTTTCCTCCCACATTCCAAAAATGGGCAGGTTGGGAGGTGTTAAGAAAATAGCCCTGGTGAGTTGAATCAGAATCAGAATCAGGTTTATTATCACTGACTTATACAACGTGAAATTTGTTTTGTGGCTTTCAATTACTATAAATTACAGAAATAAATAAATAGTGCAAAAAAAAGGAATAATGAGGTAATGTTCATGGGTTCAGGGACCGTTCAGAAATCTGATGGCAGAGGGGAAGAAGTTGTTCCTGAATCGTTGAGTGTGGGTCTTCAGGCTCCTGTACCTCCTCCCCAATGGTAGTAATGAGAAGAGGGTATGTCCTGGAGGCTGAGGGTCCTTAAGTGATGGATGCCACTTTCTTTAGGCACCATCTCTTGAAGATGTCCTCGATGGTGGAGAGGGCTATGCCTGTGATGGAGCTGGCTGAGTCTACAACCCTCTGCAGCCTCTTGTGATCCTGTGCATTGGAGCCTCCATACCAGGCTGTGATGCAACCAGTCAGAATGCTCTCCACTGTACATCTACAGAAATTTGTAAGTCTTCAGTGACATACCAAATCTCCTCAAATCCCTATGAAGTGGAACCACTGGCGTGCCTTCTGCATGATTACATCAATGAGTTGGGCCCAGGATAGATCCTCCGAGATGTTAACGCCAAGGAACTTCAAGCTGCTCACCCTTTTCACCGCTGACCCCTCAATGAGGACTGGTGTGTGTTCTCCCGACTTCCCCTTCCTGAAGTCCATAATCAATTCCTTGGTCTTGCTGACGGTGAATGCTAGGTTGTTGTTGCGACACCACTCAGCCAACCGATCTATCTCACTCCTTCTCATCGCCATCTGGGATTTTACCAACAGCGGTGTCATCTGCGAATTTATTGTTGCTGAAGTATATTCTGTGGATGGTGCACCCTGTATCCAAAGACCACTGAGGGGGTGAATATTTTGGGTAGTGGCTGGGTTGCCAATCAAATGGATTGCTTGATCCTGAGCAGTGTTAAGCTTCCCCAGTGCTGTTAGGGAATATTTACCCAAAATGTTCCAACAGCACATTTGTTTTCGCCCGGCTAATTTTATGAGTCATCCATTTCCCTGCAAGCTTCTGACCTGTTTTATTTCCCTCTCTCCTGAAGCTGTTAAGTCCATCACCTGGGTACAGTTTCACAAACACCAGTCAACGTCTGGCATTTCATCCAAGAAAGCAAATTTTAAAAATAAGCACTCTAATTACACCCCAAAGTCTGGGGAATCAAGGGGCTGATTTGTCACGTATGGAGTAAAGGTTCTTTTACATTAACCACACATCACTACTGACAAGAAGCAAGGATGCTTCATTTTCGCACACTTATGTGATTGAGAACCAGGAATCAGGTTCTTACAGCGGATTTTCCTGCTAAGTGCAAAAGCATGCTGAGTGTGATCGCTTCGAACTCACAGCCCCGACATCCTGGCACTCAGAAACAGTGGCCAAGAGTTGGAAATAGTCAACCTGTTCTGTGAAGCATCTCAATGGCTGACAGAAGCTCGAAGGAATTAAAAAGAATTATCCAATCTCACCCCAGAAATAAACCCAGTTTAGGACACCTTTGCATTCGAACTATGCTTAGAAGTTGCTTCTCATAGAGTCATAGAATTTCTTTAGCCAGAGGGTGGAATTCATTGCCACAGATGGCAGTGGAGGCCAAGTCATTGAGTATATTTAAAGCAGAGGTTGATAGGTTCTTGATTAGTAAGGGCGTCAAAGGTTACGGGGAGAAGGCAGGAGAATGGGGTTGAGAGGAAAAAGCAAATCAGCCATGATCTGATGGCGGAGCAGACTCGATAGGCTGAATGGCCTAATTCTGTTCCTATGTCTTATGTTCTTACCTCTCTTCTAACGTGCGATATAGTTGCTCAGTTTTGCTGGTCCTGTGCGTCAGCAAGTGAAGGGGAGGTTATTGTAGCAAAGCTGAAAGGGGCAAGATCCTGCTCTCAAAATCTCGTCAGAGTCATAGTTATATAGCACAGAAACAAGCCCTTTGTCCCAACTCATCCATGGCAACAAAGATGTCTTCCTGAGCTAGTCCCATTTGCCTGCGTTTGTCCCATAATCCTGCCAAACTTTCCAATCCATGTACCTGTCCAAACGTCTTTTAAACAATGAAATTATGGCTGCCACTTCCTCTGGCAGCTCATTCCATATACCCAGCACCCTCTTGTGTGAAAAACACGCCCCTTAGGTTCCCTTTAAATCATTCCCCTCTCACCTTAAACAATGCCCTCTAGTTTTAGACTCCCCTACCTTGTGACAAACCATCTTATCTATATCCCTCATGATTTTATATACCTCTATTAGGTCACCTCTCAGCCTCCTTTACTCATCCATTCTCTTCCTACAACTCGAGTCCTCCAGTCCTGGCAACATCCTTGTAAATCTTTTCTGTACTCTCGCGAGCTTAATCACATCAGTTAATGGAAGTGTTTTGCGTTAGGGGCGCACAAACATCGAACAAGGAGTCAGATGTTATGGACCGAACTTGGGAGGAATTTCTTCACCCAAATGATTCCAAATGAATGGAAATTTTTAAAAAATGCAAATGTTGGGAATCAGACATGAAAACAGAACATGTTGGAGAAACAGAAGGTCAGGTAGTATCTGTGGAAAGAGAAACAGTTAATGTTTGGGGTTTGAGAACCTTTATCAGAATAATGTGCAGAGGAGATTATTGTTATTCCAAATGCTTTGAATTCTCTACCCATGTGGATGGTTAATCATTGAGTATTTTAAATGAGGTCAATAATATGAAATGTTTCCTTTAATGGGAATACTGTACATGATTGGATAACAGTGACAGTGTGGATATAATTCATCTGATTGGTTGGCAGTCATGTGACATGCCTGCACTGGAACTGGATGCGATTAGCTGGCACAGTCTCTCCTTGCAGCTGAGGTACTCTGCATGATCACAGTTTGAATGCCTGCCCTCTGTTGTTTATTTATATCTTGAATAATTATTATTGCCATTTGTTAAGATATGACAGCATAAAATATTGGAGTTCAGGGGAATCAACATGGGATCGGGATTTAAAGTGCCATGATATCAAATGGCAGAACAGGAGAGAGGGGTCGAATGGGCTACTGCTGGGGCTATTTCTTCAGCTCTCTGATCAGATTTTGAGAGCAGGATCTTGCCCCTTTCAGCTTCGCTACAATAACCTCCCCTTCACTTGCTGACACACAGGGCCAGTAAAACTGAGCAACTATATCGCACCTTAGAAGAGAGATAAGACAAAGGAGCAGAATTAGGCCATTTGGCCCATTGAGTCCGCTCCATCATTCGATCATAGCTGATTTATTTTTCCTTCTCAACCTCATTCTCCTGCCTTCTCCCCATAACCTTTGACGTCCTGACTAATCAAGAACCTATCAACCTCTGCTTTAAATATCCCCAATGACTTGGCCTCCACAGCCGTCTGTGGCAACGAATTCCACAGATTCACCATCCTCTGGCTGAAGAAATTCCTCCTCATCTCTGTTCTAAAGGGACATCCTTTTATTCTGAGGCTGTGCCCTCTGGTCCTAGACTCTCCCACCACTGGAAACATCCGCTCCATGCCCACTCTTTCAATATTTGGTAGGTTTCAATGAGATCCCCCCTCATCCTTCTAAAGCCCAGAGCCATCAAACGCTCCTCATATGTTAACCCCTTCATCCCCAGGATCATTCTCGTAAACCTCCTCTGGACCGTCTCCAAGGCCAGCACATCCTTCCTTAGATATGGGGCCCATATAAACCCCTCAGAGGGAATGTAATGTAGACTTATTAAATCAACCTGTGGACTGTGTGGACTGCCAGGATTTTTGTTTATTCATTCAAGGGATGTGGACTTCACAGGCTGAGCCAGCATTTAATTGCCCATCCCTAATTGCCCTTGAGGTGGTAGAAAGCTGCCTTCTTGAACCATTGCAGTCCTTGAGGTGTGGGTATACCTACAATTCTATTAGGGAGAGAATTCCAGGATTTTGATCCTATGACAGTGAAGGAACAGCAATATCTTTCCAAGTCAGGATGGTGGGTGACTTGGAGGGCAACTTCCAAGGGGGTGGCGTTCCCCGTGCTTTTGCTACCCTTGTCCTTCTAGATGGTAGGAGTTTGGAAGGTGCTGCCACAGGAGTCTTGGTGAGTTGCTGCAGTGCATCCTGTAGATGGTACAAACTGCTGCTACTGTACGTCGGTGGTGGAGAGAGTGAGTGATTGTGGATGGGTTGCCTATCAAGAGAGCTGCCATGTCCTGTACGGTGTCGAGCTTCTTGAGTGTTGTTGAAGCTGCCATCATCCAGGCAAGTGGAGTATTAGTCGATGGACAGGCTTTGGGGAATTAGCAGGTGGTTTAACACACCACAGGATTCCTAGCCTCTGACCTGCTTTTGCAGCCAAATTGTGTATGTGGCTCCTCCAGTTTCTGGTCAATGGTAACCCCCAGGTTATTGATAGTGAGGGACTCTTATAAAGAGACATGACACAAAATAGGGCTGCAGTTGCTGGAACTTATAAATCAAAGGGGTAAATTAATCAAAGTGTTCAAATTATTAAGAAAGTTATTAATAGGGGAAATAGTTAGGCTGTCTAGAAGTTGGAGCCAGATTGAAGTTTGGAAACCCCTCCACATGCAAAGTTTGGAGGGGGAGGTCATGTCTTACAAACTTGATTGAGTTTTTTGAGGAGCTGACGAAGATGATTGATGAGTGCAGGGCAGTGGATGTTATATACGTAGACTTTAGTAAAGCTTTCAACAAGGTCCCTGATGGTAGGTGAATTCAGAAGATTAAGGTACAAGGGATCCATGGAGACTTGCTAGATTGGACTCAAAATTGGCTTGGACATAGAAGATAGAGGTGGAGGGCTGTTATTCTGACTGGAGGTCTGTAGCCAGTGGTATTCAGTGGATCAGTAGTAGGACCTCTGTTATTTGTAATATATATAAATGATTTGGACAAAAATGTAGGTGGGCTCATTAATAAATTTGCAGATGATACAAATATTTGTGGATAGTGAGGAATGTTGTCAAAGAATTCAACAGGATATAGACCAGTTGGAAATAGGGGCAGAGAAATGGCAGATGGAGTTTAATCCAGAGAAATATGAAGAATTGCACTTTGGGAAGTCAAATGTAAGAGGAACGTATACAGTAAATAGCATGACGTTTAGGAGCATTGATGTACTTCGGGTACAAGTATATAGCTCCCTGAAAGTGGCAACACAAGTAGATAGGATGATAATGAAGGCATACAGCTTGCCTGCTTTGGAGAAGGTGCAGAAGAGGTTTACCAGGAGTTGCCTGGATTAGAGAATAGTAGCTATAAGGAGAGGTTGGACAAACTTGAATTGTTTTCTCTGGAGTGTCAGAGGCTGAAGGGTGACCTGATAGAAGTATTTACAAGTATGAGAAGCATAGATAGAGTAGATAGTCAGAGCCTTTTTCCAAGGGTGGAAATGCCAAATACTATAGGGTATCAGTTTAAGGTAAGAGGGGGAAGTTTAAAGGAGATTTACAAGGCAAGTTTTTACACAGGGAGTTGTAGGTGCCTGGAACATGCTGCCAGGGGAATTAGTGGAAGCAGATACGACAGCAACGTTCAAGATGCATTTAAACAGGCATACAAACAGGCAGGGAATGGAGGGGTATGGACCATGTGCAGGTAGATGGTATTAATTTAAATTGGCGTCATGATCAACACGGACATTGTTGTCTGACGGACCTGTTTCTGTGCTGTACTGTTCTATGTTCTATTGAGCCATTTCGACTCAACCTTTCGGACACATTCCCTTAGTTCTACAGATCCCTTCTCTGCCACTGACGTTCAATGTTCTTATGTTCTGATTGCTTGGTTAACTGCTAATTATGAATCTGAGAATATGACCAAAAGGTTTCAAGAGATATAGATCAAGAATAGGGGAGTTAATGGACATATGAGAGAGGGGGGGGGAAGAGGGAGGGAGGGAGGGAGGGAGGGAGGGAGAGAGAGAGAGAGAGAGAGAGAGAGAGAGAGAGAGAGAGAGAGAGAGAGAGAGAGAGAGAGAGAGAGAGAGAGAGAGAGAATAATTTGCAGGATTACAGGGAAAGAGGGGCAATGGGACCAATGTGATTGTCCTTTAGAGAGATGGAATGCACTCAGTGGGCTGAATGGCCTTGTTATATGTTGTAATAATTGAGTAAATATTGTTTTCTGCATTTGCTCAGGCTTGTCTCCCATGCCCGAAATACATTACCCCTCAGATGCAGAGTTGTACTGGAGATTATGAAGTTGCCAGTTGAATCGACCAGAATCTGCAGCTGTTGCTGAGCTATACATCATTAGCAAATGATGATTCCTCACATTGAAATGACACGTTAAGCTGAACACCATTTCTAATGAGTGACAAGTTAAATGTGCTTGGCCAGTACTTAACAAAATATTTACATCTTTTCAGCATTTCATCTTCACCATAATTTAAGTGACTGTTTTAACAAACAACTTACATGTGCCAAAACTTTTGATGATGCTGTAGAATCATAGGAAATTCTATTAGGACAGAATTGTCAAAATTTAGAGGAGAGTAAGAGGCCATTTGGCCCATCATGCCTGTGATAGCCCAAAATGGAGGACCAGTGCCACTTGGTCCATAGCTCTGCAAGTTATCGGCTTTTTAAGGGCTCATCCTAGTACTTTTGAATAGTGATGAGGATCTCTGTATTCATTACCTCTTCAGGCAGAGTTTCCTGATCCCAAATATCGACTGGGTAAAAATAAGATTCTCAATCAACTTTATCTTTCTATCTACCTTAGCTCCCATTATTTATCGATGCAAAAGGAAGTAGGTCCAACATAGTAAGGATCCTCACATATCCCTCAATTAAACAATATCTCAACCTCTTCAGTTTGTAAGAAAGCAAACAACAGCCTGGCCGATCTTTCTCCATAACGAAACTGATCCATAACTAAACTTCCCCTCATAAATCTCCTCTGAACCCTGTCCTGTAGTGAGATGACCTGATGTTGTGGCTCAGTAACGGGATGGTCTTTGTTGAGCGTACATTGGTAACCACAGTCATCTCTGCTGTGGCAGTGATAATGTGCACAACAGCGATGAACAGGTAAAGATGCTTCGGACCATCCAATTGTTCGGTAAAGTTACCTATCACAATAACACATTTTCACCCTCAGTCAAAAGCCATATTGTGTCCTGGGACAGGCAAACTTTAAAACAAGGGGAATTTTAGGGGCTAGGGCACAACTCCGCCCAGGTGGCAGGCTTTACACCAGTTGCCAGATTTTACCTTAGTTTAAGTGCAGGCATGAAAATTAGAGACAAGCTGTTCTGTGAAGAGTAGGTAGTCAATAGTTCTCCACAGAACTGACCGTTGCAGGTCAGTGGAGTTGGACAACGCTTCGTTGCCAACCACTCTCAGGAACTCACCCTTGGTCACATGACATAGGCAAATAGATCCCAAGCGCAAATCCAAATGAATTCTTAGATACATGGTTCGTACAGCACAGAAACAGGCCCTTCGGCCCACCACGTCCATGCCGGCCTTTTGTCCGTCTCCACTAATCCCACTTGCACACATTGGAACTGTTTCCTTCCATACCTTGCCTATTCAAGTGTCTGTCTAAGTGTCTCTGAGATGTGTTGATTTTATCTGATTCCACCACTTCCTCTGGCAGCGAGTTCCAGATATCAACCATTCTTTGTGTAAAATAAAACTTACCCCTCAGGGGTATCAAAACAAGAAGGCATAGGTTTAAGGTGAGAGGAAGGAGTTTTCTTTCTTTGGGATGTAAGAGGAAACCGGAGCACCCAGTAGCACGGAGAATGTGCAAACTCCACACAGACAGCACCAGAGGTCAGGATTGAACTTGTGTCCCTGGAGCTGTGAGGCAGCAGCTCAATTAGCTGTGCCATTATGCTGCCCTCAAACATTGACTCTGTTTCACTTTCCATAGATACTGCCTGACCCTCAGAGTGTTTCCAGCAATTATATTTTCTTATTTCAGATTTCCAACACTATACCAAATCTATACCTCTTCTACTCTTATATACTTTGATGAGGTCACCCCTCAGCCTCCTTTGCTCCAGGGAATTCTTGTTAATATTTATTAGATTCCTTCCTTGCTACAACAAAATGACATTGTTGCCTACTTGCACGTTGTTCTAATTGACCTGTTGATCCCTTTTGCTAATGATGCCAATCTTGAAATGATCTGGAAAAAAGAACACTAGTTCTGCATTTTAAGGGAATCAAGTTATATGCAGGAAAAAGGCCAACAATGATCTTGTTGAGTGATGGAGAGGGTATGAGGGGCCGAATGGCCTACTCCTGCTTCTATTTCTTTAATGATCATGTTCTTGTGGCAGAAACAGACAGGGAGCTGACAGAGTACTATCCTGCAGCAACACGGAATCTGTTGGAGGAACTCAATGGGTCGAGCAGCATCTGTGGGGGGAAAGGAACTGTCGACCCTGAGTCCTGATGCAGGGTCTCGACCCGAAACGTAGACAATTTCTTTCCCCCACAGGTGCTGCTCGACCCACTGAGTTCCTCCAGCAGATTGTTTGTTGCTCCAGATTCCAGCATCTGCAGTCTCTTGTGTCTCTAAAGTGCTATCCTACTCTTTGATAAATAACATTTGCTTAGTCCCTTGATGACCTCAGAGTGCCTCAGCCAATAAAGTGCCTTTAAAATGTAGAAAAACACAGCAACTAATAATACTCCCAAGAACAGCAATTTAATAGTGACCAGAAGGTGGTCTCTGATAAATATTGCTTAGGGCACCAGGAACAAGTCTCCTGGTTTCTTTGGACATAAGGCCTTGGTTTAATGTCATATCTGAAAGGCAGCACCTCAAGCAATGCAGCACCCACCCCAAATCTGGAGAGCTGCTGTAAATGAAAGGAATACTGCGGGTGTTGGAAATCAGAAATAAAAATATATAAATTGCTGGAAACACTCTGGGGGTCAGGCAGTATCTGTGGAAAGTGAAACAGAGTCAATGTTTGAGGTCGGCATAATGGCACAGCTAATTGAGCTGCTGCCTCACAGCTCCAGGGACACCAGTTCAATCCTGACCTCCGGTGCTGTCTGTGTGGAGCTTGCAAGTGCTCCATGCTACTGGGTACTCTTGTTTTTTTTCCCCATCTCAAAGACGTGTGGGTTGGTAGGTTAATTGGCCACTGTAAATTGACCTTGGTGAGTGGTTGAATCTGGGGGGAATGTGGGGAGAAGGAAATGGGCTTAGTGTAGGGTTAATGTAAATGGGTGGTTGATGGTCGAGGTGAGTGGAAGTGTTGGTTTCTATGTTGTATTACTCCCTGACTCTAAGACCCTTTATGAGCTTTATTATCTGCAGTGAATTTATCAGTCTAGCTTTGTGTTCTCACATCTCTAAAGAAAGAATTTGATCCAGACCAAATGAATCAGAATCAGCTTTATTACCACTGACTTATATGACGTGAAATTTATTATTTTGCAACAGCAGTACAGTGCAAAGACATAAAAATACTTATAAATTACAAAAATAAATAAACAGTGCAATAAAAGAGGAATAATGAGGTAGTGTTCATGGGTTCATGGACCGTTCAGAAATCTGATGACGAAGGGAAAGAAGCTATTTCTGAATCATTGAGTGTGGGTCTTCAGGCTCCTGTACCTCCTCTGTGATGGTAGTAACGAGAAGAGGGCATGTCCTGGATGGTGAGCATCCTTAGTGATGGATGCCGCCTTCTTGAGGCACCACCTCTTGAAGATGTCCTTAATGGTGAGGAGGGCTGAAGATGTCCTCGATGGTGGGGAGGGTTGTGCTCGTGATGGAGTTACTAGATTTCTGCGGTCAACTCAATGCAAAGCTTGAAATATGGAATATTCAATTCCTGAAATTTTGTTGGAGATTGAACTTCCACAGAAAACTAAAAGCAAAACACGGAAAAACGCAAAGCCTTCCTAAAAAAATAATCACATTAATTACCCTAGTCATTAATATCTTTTGATGCCTTGAGTGGTATAAGTGAAGGTGATTGGAGTTAATCAGTGACTGCACTGTCTGTGATAAATCTGTGGTAGTGAGATAAGTAGATGGTTGTCTTTGATTACAGCTTTGACACAGTAGTTAGGAACAGTTGGTGAGGCCATTTGCCAATCATAGGTCAGGTTCACAATCAGATAAGCCCAGAACAAAGGTCCATGGTACAATGGGAACCTCAGTTACTTTTTGTTAAAAAATGCAATGTATTTCCCAGCTGGCATTGTAAAATTAACATTCTGTAATGGGTGTTTCTGTGTTTATATCTGCATGCATAAATCTGTTTGCTTGTATTGGGAATGAGAATGGATCTTGGAGACGATGCCAGCAGATGTTATTTATACTCTGGACCAATTTGGGTCAGTGTAGTTGTACATACCTCACATTATTCTAATTTATTGCAATACATTTTGAAAGGAATATGCTACATTCTTGAAGCCGCAGTGAACAAAGTGGGAGACCCATCTGTCATGACTGCCTCATGTCTATTACCTGGAGATGCCTTTTCCTAATCTTATTCCCCAATCCATTAATATTTTCCCTTTTCTGATGTCCCTTTCTAGGATGGCTGTCTTCTCCTGCTAACCCAAGTTTACAATGGGCCGGTATCTCAGTATTGCAGATTTCCTGACTCGGGGGTTTTAGGAAGTGACAGAAAAAACTCAAATTTCTTATTCTGTGATGGCACTTTACTCGAGGTTCACGGATTAGAGAAGATTTACAAGAAAGGCTCTTGGGATGAGGGAGTACATTTGCAAGGATAGATTAGAGAGGCTGGGACTGTTTTCTATGGAGAAGAGAAGGCTTGAGGGGAGCTTATATAATGATGAAGAGTCTGTGTAGAGTTGGTAACGAGGGGCTGCTGCTGTTGGTGTGGGGGTTAAGAACTAGAGGTGGTCAGGGGTATAAAATAAAAGGGAACTGAATTAAGAGTTACACGATAATTTATTTTTACCCAGTCTGTGGTTGGAATCTGAAATGCATTACCTACAGATGTGGCGGAGACAGGTAGTTGCCTTAGAACATAGAACAGTACAACACAGGAACAGGCCCTTCAGCCCACAATGTCTGTGCCAACCATGTTGCCAATTTCAATGGGAGGGAATGGAGGGATATGGAACATGATGCACATCTGCCTGCACGTGGTCCAGATCCCTCCATTCCCTGTCTAACAGCCTCTTAAATGTCTCTATCATATCTGCCTCCACCACCACCCCTGGCAGCACATTCCAGGCACCCACCACACTCTGTGTAAAAAACCTACATCATAAATGTCCTTTAAACTTTCCCCCTCTCACCTTAAGGCTATGTCTTTATGAGGGGATTGGATAAACATATGGTGGATGAAAACTTTCAAGACTGCATAAATTGGGTAGGGAGGTACAACCGGAGAGCTGAGCTCCTAGAAAGCTGCAAAGACATAATGGGCCAAATGGTCTCCTTCTGGTGCTGTGACCATTCTATGATTACAGTAATTTTAGGTGTGAAAGCTGACACTAAAATACCACTTCAATGTCATCAGCTGAGCCCTTCGCATACTCATAAACATCTGGGGGGTCTATCGGCCGAGGCATGACTTCTGCTGATGGACTAGGCCAGCCCTCCCTGACTGCAGTCCTTTTATAATTGAGAAGCACACCTTCTCCTTCCCTGGACAAAGTAAGACATCTCCCCACTTCTCTGCCTGGTTTCTGTGCCAAGCATATCCTGTACCAGGACCTGGTACAGATTTGATGGGCCGAAAGGCATCATAACAATAACAGATGGGTCCTTCCTGACATTGATGAAGACATCTTCTCAAGACAACTGCAGAGGGGGAGAAAGGCAATGTAATTGGGAATTGGCTTATTATTGTCACATGTACTGAGATACACTGAAAAGCAATGTCAAGATTTGTTTCTGATTAAGTTACAAATTGTCTCTTCCTTGGAATAAAATGGGAGCTGGGGGAGAAACACGCCCTTGACTAATAAACCAGAAACTGATTTCAGTCACCTGTATGGCCATGAAGAGTTTGCCTCCACTTCCTTAGGCAATGAGGTCACGTCTAATGCAAAGTCACAGCGGGAGCTGTTTACAGTGTAGTTGGATTCTCAAATTATTGCTGGAAGCTTGTCTCTATCCCCCGAAGGCACTTATTTTTAGAGTCTTTGTTAAATCATCAAAGTTACGTTTCAGAAAATGTTCCAATACAAAATAATCCTGAAACCAGCAAAGCAGGTGTTGTTAAAAGTGTAACTGAACCAGATCAGGTTAATGCTTCAACTTTAGATTCTTCCTCTCTTACATAGGGTACAGCTGTGACCACATCTGGAATGTGGTGTACAGATCTCATTTCCCTACCTGAGGGAGGTTATGGTTGTACAGCAAAAGTTCACTGGATTGATTTCAGGGATGGGGGAATGCCCATGAGGAGATGTTAAGCAGACCGGGCATACACCGTGCAGAGTTCAGAGGAATGAGAGGTATCTCACCGACACATACAAAACTCCTATGGGGTTTGAAGAGTAGATGCAGGCATAATGTTGCGGCTGGCCTGGGTGTGTGGAACCAGGGTTCACGGTCTCAAAATAAGGGCCAGCTATTCATCCAGAGGGTGGTGGATCCTTGGAATTTCTTCATCCCAAGGGTGGTGAATCCTAGGGATTTCTTCATCCCAAGAGTGGTGAATCCTAGGGATTTCTTCATCCCAAGGGTAGTAAATACTTGGAATTTCTTCATCCCAAGGGTGGTGAATCCTAGGAATTTCTTCATCCCAAGAGTGATGAATGCTTGGGATTTCTTCATCCCAAGAGTAGTGAATCCTAGGAATTTCTTCATCCTAAGGGTGGTGAATGCTTGGAATTTCCGTCCCTTGAGTGGTGAATCCAAGGAATTTCTTCATCTGGACAGTGTTGAATCCTAGGAATTCCTTCCTGCAGAGGTGGTGAATCCCAGGAATTTCTTCACTCAGTCAGTGTTGAATCCTTGGGATTTCTTTACCCAGAGGTGGTGAATCTCAGGACTTCTCAATCCAAGAGGGCTGTGGAGAATTAGTCACTGAGCATATTCAAGGCAGGAAACAATAGATTTTTGAATGTAAGGGAATCAAAGTTTATGAGTTAGTGCAGAAAAGTAGTACTGAGGTGAAAGATCAGCTGTGATCATATTGAATGACGGAGCAGACAGAAAAAGGCTACTCCTGCTTCTATTTCTTATGTTCTTACATTTGCTAAATTCCGGGGTTATGAAATACTTGCAAAGTCAGACATTCAATTCTACATTTTCTATTTATTACCTCTTCCACTCATTTTTAGCCCAGTCAGAAAATTGTAGGTGCATTGTAAATGGTTTCCCTCTTTACTTTGACCCTCGAGTCTAATACAACAGGTATAATATATTTTGAGTTTATCCTACCCTTCCTGGTTGATTGGTATCTTAACTGCATCACGGCTTGGTATAGCAGAGCATTGTGGACACAGCTCAGCTCATCACGAAAACCAGCCTCCCTTCCATGGACTCTGTCTACATTTCTTGCTGCCTCAGTAAAGCAGCCAACGTAATCAAAGACTCAGCTGACCCCGGACATTCTCTCTTCTCCCCCTCCCGTCGGGCAGAAGATACAAAAGCCTGAAAGCATGCACCACCAGGCTCAAGGACAGCTTCTATCCTGTTGTTATACGACTATTGAACAGTCCCCTTGTACAATAAGATGGACTCTTGACATCACAATCTACTTCGTTATGACCTTGCACCTTATTGTCTGCCTGCACTGTACTTTCTCTGCAACTGTAATGCTTTATTCTGCAATCTGTTATTGTTTTCCCTTGTACTACCTCAATAAACTGTTGTAATGAAATGATCTGTATGAATGGCATGCAAAACAACGTTTTTCACTGCATCTCACTACATGTGATAATAATAAACTAATTTACCAAATTTACCAATTTAGTACATTTTGAGCCTACCCTCCTGGCTGATTGGTATCTTAACTTCATCAGTTTACCTTGATCCCCTAAAACCCTTGGCTAACAAAAAGCTGTTCATCCCAATTCTGAAACTTGCAACTGTACAGAGCTTGGGTGAAACTACATCAGGACTGCAGTATTTAATGAAGGAGGAGACTGCTTTGATGGTTCAGAGTCATACAGTTTCATTTTTGTGCAGTTGGGTGACATGACCTTGATCATGAATATGTCAATAAACTGTATTACTTCAGTTCAGCTCCATCTGATCAAGGTGTGTAGGGAACCACAGCTTAACATATTTCCAGAACACTGGTTATCTCCTACAGCAGTACTTCCTTTAGATAACTAAGCAATCATTTGTCTGTATTGATTTACAAGGGTTTCAAATCACTGTGGTCAGAAATGAAATGCAGACGATTTAAGGGTGATTTTTTTTTAAGACTGTGATGCATTTTTGCAAGAAGTCGGAAGGTTTCTCGAAAGCTATTCCAGCAATGTTTTGCCATCATTGCACATTTCACATCATAAGACTTTGATATTCCTGAATCTGATTGTTTGAAATTTCTGATGATTTGGTTCATTTATTATTAGGCTATATCCTTGTTATCCATGGACTTGTATCTGCAGGTCCCTGTACTTGTGAGGTAGACGTACTACTGAGAGTGTGGGTCAGGAACACAGCCAGAGCCAGGTTAGAGGTTAAGAACACTGGGGGTCAGGAACATGAGTAGTTCTGTGGCTGGAGTTGGGGTTCAGCTCACTGCATTCTGTTTCCCGTGCTCTCTTTAAACCTGCAGGGGCTCGATTTCCTGCTCTCTTTAAACTCACTGGGTTCACTGGAAAATTTGTTACACTATTAGAACTTAGAACAGTACAACATAGGAACAGGCCTTTAAGCCCACGATGTCTGCACCAAACACAATGCCAAATTAAACTAAATCTCTTCTGCCTGCACATGATCCATATCCCTCCATTCGCTGCACATTCATGTACCTATCACAAAGCCTGTTAAATGCCACTGTCGCATCTTCCTCTACCACTCCCCCTGGCAGCCCGTTCCAGGCTCTGTGTAAAAAACTTGCCACGCACATTTGCTTTAAACTTTTCCCCTCTCACCTTAAGTGCCTGTCCTCTAGTATTTGATATTTCTACCCTGGGAAAAAGATTCTGACTGTCTACCTTATCAATGCCTCTCATAATTTTATAAACCTCAATCAGGTCTCCCCTCAGCCTTTGACAGTCCAGAGGAAACAACCCAAGTTTGTCCAACCTCTCCTTACAGCTCATACCCTCTAATTCTCGTAAATCTCTTCTGCACCCTCTCCAAAACCTCCATATCCTTCCTGCAACAGGGCGACCAGAATTGCACACAATACTCCAAATGCGGCCTGGCCAAAGTTTTATACAGCTGCAACGTGACTTCCTGACTCTCATACTCAATGCCCCGACTAGTGAAGGCAAGCATGCCATACACCTTCTTTACCACCCTATCTCCTTGTGTGGCCACTTTCAGGGAGTTATGGACTTGGAACCCAAGATCCCTCTGTACATCAATGCTGTTAAAGGTCCTGCCTTTTACTGTATATTTTCCCTTTACGTTTGACTACAGTCAACAAAAATAGTGCATTGGGGTAATATGAATAACTTCCCATAGTCTGGAAAATTTGCTAGCCCAACACCAGCATAGTCTAAGGATGCTGAATTATGATTGTATTATCAACATTGCATCTTCAGGCTGCAATCTACCAGCTTTTCAATCTTCTCCTACAGCCCGGTGTTCTGGAGGTGACCTGGGGCTAATCAAATAAACTAATCCGAGATTAAAGAAAGAGAAGAAAGGAAAGGTAGTCATGGTGTGTGCACATTACCGACATGCGGCAGGAGCTAATTGGATTGTAATTAGAGCGTCAGTGATTAATTGATGTCATTGCCGAATCTCTTTTGCTCCAGAAAAAAATAAATTGCATCAGTTCTTGTGCTGTGGAGCACAAATACAAATAAAATTCAAAGGTGTGTGTTTCTGTTATGGATGTAGCGAGCTGTTGGAGTATCATGGTGGTGTAGCAGGTAGTGCTACAGCTGCATAGCTTCAGGGACCAGGGTCTGATCCTGACCTCTGGTGCTGTCTGTGTGGAGTTTGCATGTTCTTCCTGTGACCACGTGGGTGTCCCCCCAGGAGCTCTGGTTTCCTCCCATATTCCAACAATAGATTAATTTCCCCTAGTGCAGGAGGGGTGGCAGGAGAATTGTGTGTGTGTGGGGGGGGGAATGATAGGCGTTTGAGGGAGAATTGGTACATGGACATTAAGTGGGGGAATGGGACTGATGGGATTGTCTAAAAGCCAGCATTGATGATGGGTTGAATGGCCTCCTAGAATCATAGAGTCATAGAGTTATACAGCACAGATACAGGCTCTTCAGCCCAACCTGTCCATGTCAACCTAGTCCCATTTGCCTGCATTACCTGAGCTAGTCCCATTTGCCCGCAGTTGGCCCATATCCCTCTAAATCTTTCCTATCCATGTATTGTCTACATGCCTTTTAAATGTTATAATTGTACCCGCCTCTACCACTTCCTTGTTACATATACCCACCACCCTTTGTGTTAAAAACTTGTCCCCTTTAAATCTTTCCCCTCTCACCTTAAATATATCCCCTCTAATTTAGACTCGTCTACTCTGGGAAAAAAGTGTGACCATTCACTTTATTTACGCCCCGACTGTTTTTATATAAGGTTACCCCTCAGCGTTCTGTGCTCCAGGGAAAAAAGATTCAATTTATCCCATCTCGAGGATGTTGTTATTGGAAATATGAGAAATACCAGCTCTTGCGGTAGCTATGGGCAAGTTGGAAGTGCTGAAGCACACTGTAGCCACCAACTAACTTTATAACCACCACTGGATATTCTCCAACTTGAAGTGGAGGAAGCTCTGTCTGTGGATTCCATTGCACAGGGATACCTTGGTGGCAAAATCTCATCAAAGCACCGACAACTAACCAATGCACATTGTCCTACAATTATACAGGACCTTGGTGAGACTACACCTAGAGTATTGTAGGAAAAGTTGATCTAATGACAAGTATATAATTTATTTATCTAATAAACGATATAGTTGCCATAGAAGGTGTGCAACAAAGGTGCACCAGACTATCTTGGGATGACAGGTCCATCACATGAGGAGACATCGTTCAGCTAAGCTTGTACGCACTCAAGTCGAAAGGGATGAGAGAAGATCTGATTGACATGTACACAGGCTGGATACAGGAATATTCAAGAATCAGGGGAAGTAGAATAAGGGACCAATCAGGAGATCAGGCTGTAAAATAGATGTGGCACGGGATTAACCATTGGTGGAGTAGGCTCAAGGCGCTAGATGGCCTATCCTTACTTCTTGTAAAGTCATAGAGAGATATAGCACAGAAACAGGCCCTTTGGCCCACCATTCACCCTAATACTACATTAATCCCATTTTTGTTCTCCTTACTTTTTTTTCATCTGCTCCTAATTTGGTATGATGACGGTGGTATATAACTGTCAGTTGTTGTTGCTTTTGTTGTTTTTGTTGTAACAGGGCTATTCACTCATGGCACACATCAGCATTGATCCCAATCCCAACCTCACTCATATGTACTTATACACATTCCCCAAAATAGGTGTCACAGGACAACAATAAAAGAGCAGGAACTCAGGTCGATGTTTTCAATTCTCACCAAGGGACACTCAAAGCTAACTATAGTATCCCAAATATTTCTACCATCTTCTGTTCTTGCAAATTCAGCACAGTATAGTGTTCATAGTACAGACCTTATTAATTCTCCACGATTCTGCATTACAACAGTCATTGGAGTTAGTAACCAGGACATCAAAGGAGCAATTATATTCTGCTTGTTAATAATTAAAAACGAACAACACACCAGCTGGAAGAGGAAAGTGAGAAACAATATTTTAACTGGTGCAATGCTGTTAAATATGTTGAAGCTCCGAGCTTTGAAGATTGAGATAAATCTTAAAAAAATGCTGAAAAGATTTTGTTTTATTCAGACTTGTTATTTTGGCAGATCTTATTTGACTGTAATTGCTGCAAACTCGTAATTTCTGCAGCAAATTAAACAAAGCACTGCTTTATTAGTACATAATTACTAAATCAATTAACCTAATTATTAAAAGTTGAACCTGCTTTCAGATAATTCGGCCCCCAATGGTCTGGAGTGGTGAAGTGCTCTGAAAACAAGTGCATTTGAAATCCAAAGGTGGTGTTGGGTGTGGCTTGGTCTGTACATTGATAAATTGGTTTATTATTGACACATGTACCGAGGTGCAATGAAAAACTTTGTTTTGCATGCTATCCATACAGATCATTTCACCACATCAGTACTTCGAGGTAGTACAAGGGAAAAGCAATAACAGAATGCAGAATATAATGTTACAGTTGCAGAGAAACAGCAGTGCAGGCAGACAATAAGGTGCAAGCAACACACACAAGGTGCTGGAGGAACTCAGCAAGCCAGGCAGCATCTACAGAGGGAAATGAACAGTCAACGTTTTGGGTCGAGACCCTTCATCAGGACTGGAAAGGAAGAGGGCAGAAGCCAGAATAAAAGGGTGGGGGAGGAGCACGAGCTGGCAGGTGATGGGTGAGTCCAGGTGAGAAGGGGAAGGTAGATAGGTGGGGGAGAGGGAGGTGAAATTGAATGGTGTGAGAAGCTGGGAGGCGATAGGTGGAAGAGGCAAAGAAGAAGGAATCTGATAGGAGAGGACAGTAGACCATGGGATAAAAGGAAGGAGGTGGGTTTGATGAAGTTGATTCTGAGGACGTCCATCTTATCGTACTAGGGGTCCGTTCAAAAGTCTGATAACAGTGGAATAAAGGCTGTACAGTGGAACAGAAGCTGTTCTTGAACTTGGTGGTACGTGCTTGCAGGCTTTTGTATCTTCTGCCTAATTGGAGGGGAGAGGAGAGAGAACGTCTGGGATGGGAGGGTCAATCATTATGTTGGCTGCTTTACTGAGGCAGCAAAAAGTATAGACAGAGTGCACAGAGGGGAGGTTGCTTTTCGTGATGTGCTGAGCTGTGTCCACAACACCCTGCAGGTTCTTGTGGTCTTGGGCAGAGCAGTTGCCACACCAAGCCGTGATGTATCGGGATAAAGATGTTTTCTAACACTATTACCTTGAGAAGTTTTGGGTCAGGTCATACAGCAGAGACTCTGGGTCTAGATAACTATGCTGTCTTTCCAGTACAATACTGAGGGAATGCTATGGCAGATGTGACCATATCTGGAATATGGTGTGCAGATTTGTTTCCCCTACCTGAGGAAAGATATAGTTGTGATAGAGGGAGAACAACGAAAGTTCACTGGATTGATTCCTGGGATTGGGGAGGGAAGTTGTTCATTGAGTATAGAAGTTGAGAGGTCATTGCGCGATTTCACAAGATGCTGGTGAGGCCACACTTGGAGTATTATGTTCAGTTTTGGTCACCCTGCTATAGGAAAGATGCTATTAAACTGGAAACAGTGCAAAAAAAAAATTACAAGGATGCTGCCAGGACTTGAGAGACTGAGTTATAGCGAGGGGTTGGACAGGCTAGGACTTTTTTCTTTGGATCGTAGGAGAATGAGAGGTGATCTTACAGAGGTGTATAAAATCATGAGGGGTATAGATAGGGTGAATGTACTCAGTCTTTTTCCCAGGGTTAGGGTATCAAGAACTAGAGGGCATAGGTTTAAGGTGAGAGGGGAATAATTTATGAGGAACTTGAGGCCAACTCTTTTACAAAGAGGGTAGTATATTAATGGAATGAGCTGCCTAAGGAAGTGGTTGAGGCAGGTGCAATAACAAGCTTTAAAAGACAGTGAGAAGGGTACATGGATAGGAAGGGTTTAGAAGGTTATGGGCCAAATGTGGACAAATGGGACTAGCTTGGCATCTTGGTCGGCACGGACCAGTTGTGCCAAAGGGTCTGTTTCCATGCTGTATGGCTCTATGACCCTATAAGTGCCTATGAGGAGCAGGTAAACAGACTGGGTCCATATTCTCCAGAGTTTAGAAGAATGAGAGGTATCTCACCAACACATACATTATGTTCAGTATCCCTCGTAAATGCAACGGATGTTGTGGCACTATTTCAAAGAGCAGAGCAAGTTAGAGTCATAGAATTATACAGCATAGAAACAGGCCCCACCAGCCACCCTGTCCATGTCAACCACACCAATCCCATTTACCAGCACTTGGTCCGTAACCTTCTATACCTTGGTGGTTCAAGTGCTTGCCTCAATACTTCTTAAATGTTGTGAGAGTCTCTGCCTCCCCCACCTCTTCAGGCAGTGTGTTCCAAACTCCAACCACCCTCTGGGTGAAAAAATTCTTCCTTATATCCCCTCATAGAGTTATACAGCAGGGAAACAGGCCCTTTGGCCCGACTGGTCTATGCTGACTGACATGCCCATTTGCCTGCATTTGGCCCATGTCTCTCTAAACCTTTCTTATCCATGTACCTGTCCATGTAACTTTTAAGTGTTGGTAATGCACCTGCCTCAATGATTTCTGGCAGCTCTTTCCATATACTGACCACCCTCTGGGTGAAAAAATTCTAAACCTCTTACTCCTCACCTTAGACCTATGTCCTCAGGTTAATGATATCTCTGATGTGGGGAAATGTTTACTACTGTTTACCCTATCAATGCCCCTCCTAATTTTATACACCTCCATCAGATCCCCCTCAACTTTCTCGGTCTAAGTTGCCATGGTTTCTTGAACATTATTTATCCCAACTCACATCACAGCATCAGATTATTCAGACATAACATGTTACAGTTTGAAGGACATTGGCTGCTACATATCCTCCAGTACAACAGTTTTAAATGTACTTCACTGGCCATAAGGTGATTTGAAAGGAATGAAAAGGTGTTATATAAATGCTAAACTATCTCACAGTACC
Source organism: Pristis pectinata (assembly GCF_009764475.1). Lineage (NCBI taxonomy): Eukaryota > Metazoa > Chordata > Chondrichthyes > Rhinopristiformes > Pristidae > Pristis > Pristis pectinata. The sequence continues at coordinate 13,305,146 of NC_067436.1, read as the reverse complement.
CACCCCTGATTTATATAACCAACCTGTCATCAACTGGATGTCATCAACTACAGCAGACTCCTATCATTTAAAAGCAAACTCAGTTTTTCAAAAATGAAAAATAAAAGCAAAATCCCACAAATGTCAACAATGGTATGGTCCTGTTTACATGAATGGGGCTGAGGTTGAGAGGGTTGAGAGCTTCATGCTCCTAGGAGTGAACATCACCAATCGCCTATCCCGGTCCAACTATGTAGACACTATGGCCTGGAAAGCTCACCAACTAAAGAAATTCTGTGTGTCCTCATTGACCCTCATGAATTTTTACAGATGCACCATAGAAAGCATCCTATCCAGATGCACTACAGTCTGTTATGGCATCTGCTCTGCCTGGGACTGCAAGAAACTGCAGAGTTATGGACACAGCTCAGCACATCATGAAAACCAGCCTCCCTTCAATGGACTCTGTCTACACTTCTTGCTGCCTTGGTAAAGCAGCCAACATAATCAAAGGCCCCTCCCACCCCAGGACATTCTCTCTGCTCCCTCCTCCTACTGGGCAGAACATACAATAGCCTGAAAGCATGTGCCACCAGGCTCAAGGTCAGCTTTGATCCCACTGTTATGACTATTGAATGTTCCCCTAGTACAATAAAATCAACTCTTGACCTCACAACCTAGCACATCATGGCCTTGCACCCTATTGTCTACCTACACTGCACTTTCATTGTAACTGTAACACTATATGCTTCATTCTGTTATTGCTTTTCCCTTGTTCTACCTCAATGTACTGATGTGGTGAAATGATGGCATACAAAGCAATGTTTTTCCACTGTACCTCGCTACATGTGACAATAATAAACCAAATTACCAATTTAAAAGGGGAAGTGTAGATTGAACAGATTGGGGAGCACTCGTCACAGAGTTATGGAGTGATATAGCATGGAAATAGGCCCTTCAGCCCACTGAGACTATGCTGACCATCAAACCATTTGCACTAATCCCACATTCTTAAGTTTCTCCCGCAGATTTTACCACTCATGTACACACTTAGGTCAATATACAGTGGCCTACTGACCCACATATCTAGGCAACTAACTGCAGTGTATTTTATAGATGATACACACTACAGCCAAAGTATGCCAGCAGTAATTGGAATGAATATTAGGGAGGTGGATGGAATACAAGAAAGCAGGTTGCTTCACACTGGATGGTGTCAAGCTTCTTGCCTGTTGTTGGAGCCACACTCATCCAGGCAAGAAGAATGTATCACATCACACTTCTACAAATCTTTGAGTCGGATTGTTCTACAGATTTATCTGGCAAAGACTCCTACAACCATTTGGAAGAGGAGACAAGAACTTAAATAGCTGTGAGGCTCCTTAGCAAAATGATGAAGTTGTTAATTTTTAGAGATGGCTTGCTAGGCAGATGGAGGAAGTAGTTCACGCTGAGACAGTTAAATCAAATTAAATAGACTTCTTCCTTAAAATAAAATCTTGGCATACGGTATGTGAGTAAGATCACATGTGGCATGGGGAAAATGTGATGGATTTAATAGGTGTCTTTGAACATCTAATGTATCTTCCAAACATGGAGACACAAGAGACTGCAAATGTTGGGATCTGGAGCAAAAAACAAGATGCTGGGCAAATTCAACAGGTCAGGCAGCATCAGTGGAGGGAAATGGACAGTCGATGTTTTGGAGTCAAGACCCTTCATCTTGGACTGATGAAGGATCTCGACCTGAAAGGTTGACTGTCCATTTCCCTCCACAGATATTGCCTGACCTGCTGAGTTTCTCTGGTATCTTGTTTTTCGCTCTTATCTTCTGAGCATCTCCATCTCTGGATATCAGCACCTCCAGGGTTCCATCGGTTAATTGATGAGAGATTGTTTGCAGTAATTGGTCAATAATTTCATTATTGGTGTATTACAAGACTACCATTAATGCATTACAACAGAAACCACTCCAGAGGGAGTTTGGTTTTGGTCTAAGGAAAAACATGTTTGCTTTGTAGTCAGAGAAATGTAAGACGGTACAGAGGTGGCACTAGTAGAGCTGCTCCCTCACCGGTCCAGCGAGAGAGTTCAATCCCAACCTCTGTGTGGAGTTTGCATGTTCTCCCTGTGACTGCATGGGCTTCCTCCCAGTGCTCTGGCTTCCCCCCACATTCTAAAGATGTGCAGTTCGGTAGGTTGATTGGCCACTGTAAATTGTCCCCAGTGTGTAGGTGAGTGGTAGAATCAGGGTGGAGTTGTTGGGAATGTGAGGAGAATAAAGTGAGAGTAGTGTAAATGGCTGCTTGATGGTCAGGGTGGACTCGATGGGCTGAAGGGTCTGTTTCCATGCTATATGACTCTAAACTGATCAATCATTGATTCCAGTGAAGAGGATCGGTCTCCATTCGATTGTGTTTGGAAGAATGAGAGGTCATCTCATTGCAATACATAAAACTCCGAGGGATTGAGAGGGTGGACTTGGAGAAACTGGTTCCCAGGTTGGAGATTCTAGAACGGGAGAGGTAGGCCAGTTGGCTTAACCTCTGGAACAGGGATCAGCCATTTGGGAACAAGACAAAAAGCAACAACTTTACTTGGAGGGTCATAAATCTTTGGAATTTTTGCATCTGGGACATTCAGTCCTTGAGTATGATAAAGGGTGAGATCAATAAATTTGTTGGACACTAAGGGAATGGATGGGAGAATCAGGCAGGAATGTAACAAGGTCATTCTCTCTACTTTCCCCCTCCCATCGGGCAGAAGATACAAAAACCTGAAAGCACGTACCACCAGGCTCAAGGACAGCTTCTATCCCGCTGTTATAAGTCTCTTGTACAATAAAGATGAACTCTTGATCTTCCATTCTCCCTCGGCATAATCATTGTACTTTATTTGTCTACCTGCACTGCACTTTTTCTGTAACTGCAACACTATATTCTGCATTCTGTTTCGTTTTTCCTTTTGTACTACCTTGATGGATATATATATGGAACGATCTGTCTGGATAGCAGGCAGACAAAAGCTTTTCACTGTATCTCGGTACCTGTGACAATAATAAACCAATTACCAAAACAGGATCATCTTATCAAGGGGCGGAGCAGATTGGAGGGACCAGGGGTCTACTCCTGTTGCTTTATATGCTTTGTGCTTGGAGCTGATCTTAAAAAGAGGCGAAAGGTGTCATATTTTAAAAAGGTGAATGAGGTGGACCTGCTATTGAATGCCCAGAAGTTCCACATTTCATGGGCACTCTTGCATCACTAACCCTCACATAAAATTTACAAAGGATCCTCGAGATAACAAGAGAACAGTCATTAATATTGCCTCACCGTATGTATTAGTATCTGTTTCAAAGAGGATGGTGGGTGTACACAGCTTTCTACAAGTACTTAATGAATTATGGCATTCTACAAAACATCTTTCATTAAATAAGCTATGCTGCTGACTGAGTGGTAGGAAATGGTTGAGTTATTTTTAAAATTTGTCATTAGCCTGGGTCAAGAGTGGAAAATTGCACTCAGCAATTAGCTAGGAGCTGAGAAATAAACCAGTTTGTGTTATTTGTCAATCAGGGCAAGAAAATCTATCTGACTTCCACTCGTTCCATGATATCTCCACAACCCTCCCTGAACCATGGTGGCACTTGGGGCAATTTCAGTGGCTACATCATAATGACAACTGAAATTAGTCAGCCCAACACGGATAATGCATTAAAACAGAGTTGTTCCTTGACAGTATGGAGAGTGGAGATGAGAGTAGGAGAAACATATCACCTTTAGTTGCACAGATAATTACATCCAATTAGATTTATAATTGGGTTTTCTTTAAAGCTGTAGAATGGATTGGATCAGGAGTCCAGGTGAAAGTATCATTTGTTACAGCCTTGTCTGCTCCATCCACGGTAATGGTCCATCATCAAGCCTGAAGGAACATATCCAATGTAATTGCATGTGGGAAGAATTTCTGAAGTTAGACTCAGAAATGAACTGCTCATAATGAAGTTATGGAAACAAGACTCATCAACAAAGAAACAAAGAAAAATAGAAACATAGCACGAGGAGGCCATTTGGCCCTTTGAATCTGATCCTTCGTTCAGTACAATCATGACTGATCGTCTGCTTTCAGCACCCTGTTCCAACTTTCTCTCATATCCTTTGATCCTTGTAAAAAATATCCAGTTTCAGAGTCATTGAGTAGTGCAGCATGGAAACAAGCCCTTTAGCCCAACTCGTCCATGGCGATGGTGGTACCCACCAAGTTAGTCCCATTTTCCCGCATTTGGTCCACTTCCCTCTAAACCCTTCCTATCCATGTACTTATCCAAATGTCTTTTGAATGTTGTTATTGTACCTGCCTCAACCACTTCCTCTGGCAGCTCGTTCCATATATGCACCACCCTCTGGGCAATAAGGTTGCCCCTTGGGTTCCGATTAAATTTCTCCCCACTTTAAACCTATTGCCCTCTAGTTCTTGATTCCCCAACCCTGGGAAAAAAAGACTGGGCATTCACCCTGTCTATGCCCCTCACGATTTTATACACCTCTATAAGGTCACTCGTCAGTCTCCTACACTCCAAGGAATAAAGTCCTAGCCTGCCCAACCTCTCCCTATACCTCAGGCCCTCGAGTCCTTGCAGCATCCTCATAAATCTTCTCTGCACTCTTTCCAGCTTAATGACGTCTTTCCTAGAACAGGGCGACCAAAACTGTACACGATACTCCAAGTGTAGTCTCACCAACGTCTGTACAACTGCAACATAATGTACTATACTCAGTGCACTGACTGATGAAGACCAGCGTGCCAAGCACCTTCTTCACCAACCTGCCTACCTGTGACACCGCTTTCAGTGAACTACGTACTTGACTACAGGTCCTCCAGTAGATGGTTATAGTGAGTTAAAGGGAGATAGCTGTGGATGGGCTGACATCCTTGAATATGTTTAATTACTTTCTGTGGTGGAGAATTCCATGGGTTCACCACTCTCTGAGAGAAGGAATTTCCCCTTCTCTCAGTCTTTAAAGGTTTATCGCTTACCTTGGACTGTAATCCCTGGTCCTGTCCATCGGGAACATCTTTGCTGTATCTAATCTATTCAGTCCTGTTAGAATTCTGTATGTCTCTGCAGGATCCCCTCTATTTCTTCTCCGCTCCAGTGAATGTAATTGACCCAATCTCTCTTCATATGTCAGACCTGCCATCCAAGGAATCAGTCTGGTGAACCTTCGCTGCACTCCCTCCATAGTAAGAACATCCTTCCAAAGATAAGGAGACCAAAATTGCACACAATACTCAAGGCGTAGTCTCACCAAGGCCTTGAATGAACAAGTATCCAGATCCACCTCATAGGCATTATTTAAGAGTTAAATATTTGTTTCAATCAAATTTTACCCATTGGTATGGTCATCTATCAACAACTTTGAGATAGTTGTCATGAAATGAGCATTATGAGACTCAGCAACCCATTCCCACTGATGCTGTTGCAACTTTGATGGAGTGTTTCAGAAGAATACCCAGGACCCTCAAATCAGGGTGAATGGGTGGAAATCTATGATGTCAAGTTATTGAATATAATCAAGGTTTACCATGAGAGGGTGGAAGAGTTGCGTTGACGTCAAGAGAGATCCAACTGAAGTGAAATGATACCACTGGGGGAAGTAAAAAGTGAGTGCAATCTGCCCATTAATACGGTCCTGAACTTCAAAGATACTGCCATGGTCTATGAAAGAAAAGTTCAATACAAGTTTTGTAAATGGTTTTGGGGTCTGTCAGAAAGACATCTGTGACAACCCCCTCAACCCCACCTCCAACCAAAATGGACTCCCATGACGTCAGCCCGTCCACAGCAATCTCCGAGGGCACAGCCTCAGAATAAAGGGACGTCCCTTTAAAACTGAGATGAGGAGGAATTTCTTCAGCCAAAGGGTGGTGAATCTGGAATTTGTTGCCACTGTGGAGGCCCAAGTCATTGAGTGTATTTAAGGGAGAAATTGATAGGTTCTTGATTGGTAAGGGGGGTTAAGGGTTACAGGGAGAAGGTGGGAGACTGGGTTAAAAATAATCAGCCATGATTGAATGATGGAGCAGACTCAATGGGCAGAATGGCCTAATTCTGCTGCTAGATCTTACGCTCATTTGGTCCCTTTGACTCACTATAACCATCTGCTGGAGGAACTGTTGAGGCTTTGATACTCTGTAGTTGGGAGCTAAAAATGTCCAGGCAACTGGTCACAGCAATCAAAGATTGACCCCATCATGACCCTCGAAGATTCTGAAAGTGGTTCAAGAGAAGGTCTTGTAATCCCAATTCCCACATGTTTATGTAACTCCTTTGACGTACTCCATTACATTCTTTTGCCTCATATTGGAACAAGGGAACTTTGCATCTATTTCATAAATTAAAATTAATACAATGTGCTTATGCACTAATCTTAATTAATTTTAAGTACTTAAGACTATTAAAATGAAGAAAACAGATTCACAGAAAGCCAAAACTTACAATATGTCACACGCTAGGGATGTTAGCACAGTGGTTATGTTAGTGGATTAGTAAAGAAGAAACCCAGACTAATGATCTGGAGACATAAGCTCAAATCCGACCAAGATAGTGGTGGGAATTTAAATTCAATTAAATAAATCTGGAATTAAAAGCTACTATTGTTGACCTTGAAATTACCAGCTTCAAAACTCTGAATGGTTTGCTAATGTTTATCAGGGAATTGAATCTTCCATCCTCATTGGGTTTGGCCAATGTGTGACTCCAGATCCACACAAATGTATTGGTCCCTGAAGTGACCACTCGGTTTAGAATCATTCAGTGAGGCTAAAAATTGTTGGCCTTTGCAATGTTAACCACAACTGTGAACAACTATAAAACAACCTGCCATCTCATCATTTGGAATTGGAGCCAATATCTTGGGAAGTAAGGATATAGGCAAATCTATGGTGACGCATTCAGGAGACACAAGAGATTCTGCAGATGCTGGAAATCTGGAACAACACACAAAGGTGCTGGAGGAACTCAGCAGGTCAAACAGCATCTATGGAGGGAAATGGTCAGTCGATATTTTGGGTCCAGATGAAGGGTCTCGACTTGAAAAGTTGACTGTCCATTTCCCTCCAAAGATGCTGCCTGACCTGCTGAGTTCCTTTTGTGTGTGACATGCTAAGTCCCTGTTATTCACCAGGGATAGTGGATAACAAGAAAAGCACGGATACCTGGAAGGCCACTAGCAAAGACCCCATCATGGATAAAACCACTCATATGTAAGTTTCAGCTTGTTTGTTTCAGAATCTGAAACATACGTGTACATTGGACATCAGTTCTGGCCCACCACCAGCCTACGTCCTAGATTGTCACAAGCATAGATGTCCATTCCTGCTCTTTTGGTGCCTCTAGAAAAAATTTGAAGTGAAGCGTACGGTATGTGGAACAGTGGATAGTATGTCAGCGGATAATGCAGATGGAGTGTACCCAAAAGCTTCAAACTTAGGATATATTAAATGTTAAAAAGAGTAAAAGTACAAACTGACCCTCACCAATTTTTACAGATACACAACAGAAAGCATCCTATCTGGATGCATCATGGCTTGGTATGGTAACTGCTCTGTCTAGGGCCACAGGAAACTGTGGAGAGTTGTGGATACAGCTCAGCACATCACGAAAACTGGCCTCCCCTCCATGGACTCTGTCTACACTTCTCGCTGCCTTGGAAAAGCAGCCAACATAATGATAGACCCCTCCAACCACAAGAGGTTCTCTTTCCTCCTCCCCCCAATAGGGCAGAAGATACAAAAGCCTGCAAGCACGTACCACTAGGCTCAAGGACAGTTTCTATCCCGATGTACAGCTTCTTTTCCACTGTGATGAGACTATTGAATGGACTTCTTGTGCAATAAGATGGACCTTTGACCTCACAATCTACTTCGTCATGGCCTTGAACCTTATTGTCTGCCTGCACTGCACTTTCTCTGTAACTGTAACATTATATTCTGCATTATATTCTGCATTCTGTTGCAGCTTTTCCCTTGTACTACCTTGATGTACTGATATGGTGAAATGATCTGTATGCATGACATGCAAATCACTCTACCTCGGTAAATGTGACAATAATAAACCAATTACCAATTCTTAATTCAGTCATTAAAACTTCCATTCACCAGAATGCAAATGACAGCTAAACTGAAAAGTTAACTGTCCCTTAAAGAGTTTGAAACTTTCTGACCTGCTATGAACTGTTTAACCATGGCTTCACGATGGGTTCGCAAAACTAATCTAATCTTATGATTCTTGTCCCAAGTGCCTTTGATGGGACTCCAGCCCACACATTCACCACTCCCTCTCACTTGAAACTTGTTCATTTTAAAAATGGACTCCTCTTGATTTGTAGCCTTCACAGTCAAACACACAGTGTTCAATTACTTTCCAAATCGCATTACACCCACACACACTAATAGAAAGCTGAGGAACAGCAATAATGGCCTAAAAATAACACCTTCAAATTAGGCAATGAATTTGTGCAGCCTGATATCAAGCAGCTGTCTGAACTGCAAATGAGTAATTTCAGATCAGAGGTGTCACTTGTCAGGAGATATTGCACCTTCTAGGGACAACAGCTTAAAATACAGAGTAGAATACCATTAAGAACAAAAAGCACTAGTAAATTTGGGTAATTATTCAATGCTTCTCTTGGGACAACATGCCCATGTCCTTATCTCCTTATGCAGCATGATAGTTATATCACTGGACAAGTACTCCAGAGGCCAAACTAAAGATCTGAGTTCAAATCCCAAGTGGAATTTGGTGAATTTAATTCCAGTTAATTAAATAACCTGATACAAAAAAAAGTGTCAGTATTGTTGACCTTTGGTATTTATTCAACAATGTTCTTCAGGGAAAGAAAGTTGTTATGCAGGACCCAAGCATGACTCCAGCTACTCTTTTAAACCATTGTTTAAAAGGAATTAGAGATGGGCAATGAATACTGGCTAACCTAGAGATGCCTACTCCTCATTTCCATGAAAGTGAAAACAAGTTGAATTAATACAGAGAGAAGGGTATCAGGGATATTTACAACATAGAGGGAGCCCATTGATAGCAGTTCAGATGAAAGGTCTCGACCCGAAATGTCAGCTGTCCATTTCCCTCCATAGATGCTGCCTGACCCATTGAGTTCCTACAGCATCTTGTCATTCTCTCGCTACCATCAGGCAGGAGGTACAGAAGCCTGAAGTCCCACACCACCGGAACAGTTACTTCCCTTCATCCATTTGGTTGTTGAACCAACCTGTACAAACCCAGCACTACATCAGTATAGCGACACTATGACCACTTTGATCACATTGCACTAATATGGACTTCTTTTGTTCTAATTGTCCTCTTTCTTGAAAAATTGTGTATAATTTATATTTAATTAGTGTTTTTCTTGTGAATGCTGCTTATCTGATGCTATGTGCCTGTGATGCAATTAAGTTTTTCATTGCATCTGTGCACACATGTACTTGTGGATATGACAATAAACTCCACTTTGACTCCGCCTACATTGCTCCAGGTTCCAGCATCTGCAGTCTCTTGTGTCTCCAGGAGCTCATTCCACCTGTCCCAACATGTTGGACATGCGCAGACAAAAATCAGTGTGGTGAACCTTCGCTGAACTCCTTCCAAAGTAAGGACATCCTTCCTCAGATAAGGAGACCAAAACTGCACACAATACTCAGTGTGCAGTCTCAGCAAGGTCCTGTGTAATGGAAGCAAGATATCCCTGCTCCAGTACTCAAATCCATTTGCTTTAAGTGGGTTAGTATCAATGTTAAAATGGAAGACGAAGTAATTTCTTTCGTAAAGCACTGTTTTTAACATTGTACAGCACGAAGCAACATGAAAGCACAGTGGCCAATTCTAATGCATTATCTGGCCAGGAATATTTGAAGCTAATGCGTGACGCCCAAACTTACACACAGATATAGCAGTATACTATAATACACTGTTATGATACTATAATACTATCACAGTATAGTCTCCTGTTCATTACACTGATGGAATGATATGCAGCGAGCAATTGCACTGGATTGGTACCAAGCATGGATGATCAGGAGACGTTGCCACTGTTCAGAAACAAAGTCAGACAGAAAAGTTACCTAACATCATGAGGGGCTGAGACTAGATGAACAGGAAGGACCTATTTCCCTTTGCAGGGATTTAAGTTAATTAGTAGAAGGATTAGAGAGGAGTTGAGAATAGGTATAAAAGATCCCATGGCCATTACATCAAAGCAGAGCAGAATTTCTGAGCTCTCCTCGCGATCCTGGCTAATGATAATTCCTCTTCTAACGTCAAAACATAATTATCACATTGTTGTTTGTTGAAGTTCACCGTTTATGAACTGGAGACCTGAGCATCAACATCTACAGCGGAACTCCAGTGCTTGACTGGAGGAGTGGGAGACTATTCAAGGTGCATTTCTTTTGTTAAACCAAGTCCACGTCTACTCTCTATGTTCAATGCAAAACAAAATCCCGAGGCACTAATCCGAAAAAAGAGCAAGGGAATTATCCCTGGTCTCCTGGCCAATATTTAGATGGTTATGGACGAAGTGCTGGGAGGTGGGTTTAGTATGGAAGGGTGACCACTGGTCAGTATGGACAAGTGGGCTGAATGGCCTGTTTCACTTTGCACTAAAATGGACTTTGTTTTTTTTGTTCTAATTGAGTTCTTTCTTGTAAAAATTGTGTTTTCCTTCTGAATGTTGTGTCTCTACTGCTATGTACCTGTGATGCTGCTGCAAGTAAGTTTTTCATTGCATCTGTGCAGAACTGTACTTGTGCATGTGACAATGAACTCTACTTTGACTTTTACAATTCTGTGATTCTATTTGTCCTTCAATCAATTACTTGGCCAGTATCACATTGCTCTTTATGGGATCTTACTGTGTAGAAATAGTTGTCCACATTTCCCAAAGTACAGCAGAGCCTACACTTCAATAATATTTAGCTCATTGCAAAACAACTAGGTAATCCCCTCTCTCCTCCCTCCAGAGGATGTGAAGGAAATTATTTAAATTTTTTGGGGGGAGTTTCTGATTTACTTCTTTGAAAGCTGAGCTCCAAGATTTTCTCCTTTGCAGTGTTCACCTGACACTCTGACACTAATTAGTCTCATGTTCCACAATCCCTGTTGACTCCAATCTGATCAATGTTCTCACTGAGCTGTGACAATATTGGCTTATCCCAAGCAATTGTACAATGCCAATTATGTAAAGAGTAATTTAATGTAGAAAGACTGGAAATGTATTAACTTTACAGAACATCCTGTCCCAAAATTGTTCTGTGGGATATTTGTGCTTGACAATTTAATATAATTGTCTGAATTTCTTCCCTGTATCATTACAGTAGATTTATTTAGAAGAGGATATGACACGACCCTTGGCAAAATTGTGGGGGACTTTGTTAGTACTCTTGAAGAGTAAGGGTCATTTATATTTATGAAGATGACTTAATATTAAGCGAGAAAAGCATTAGTCAAATCTTAACGAGTAAAAGACCATAGATTAAAATAAATATATGGCATGAGAGTCCATTCAGCCTATGCTTGACAGCAAAATGAACAGGAGGTGGGCAAATTACTGGAGAAGATTCTTACAGACAGGATTTATGGGCATTTAGAGAAGCATAGGCTGATTAGGGACAGTCAGCATGGCTTTGTGAGGGGCAGGTAGTGCCTCACAAGCCTGATTGAATTCTTTGAGGATGTGACAAAGCACATTGATGATGGTAGAGCAGTGGATGTGGTGTACATGGATTTTACTAAGGCGTTTGATAAGGTTCCTCATGGAAGGCTTATTCAGAACGTCAGGAGGCATGGGATCCAGGGAAACTTGGCTGTGTGGATTCAGAATTGGCTCGCCCATAGAAGGCAGAGGGTGGTGGTAAATGGAGTCTATTCTGCCTGGAGGTCGGTGACCAGTGGTGTTCCGCAGGGATCTGTTCTGGGACCCCTGCTCTCTGTGATTTTTATAAATGACTTGGATGAGGATGTGGAAGGGTGGGTTAGTAAGTTTGCTGATGATACGAAGGTTGGTGGTGCTGTGGATCGTGCAGAAGGTTCTGTAGATTACAACAAGATATTGATAGAGTGCAGAGCTAAGCTGAGAAGTGGCAGATGGAGTTCAACCCAGATAAGTGTGAAGTGATACACTTCAGGATATCGAATTCAAAGGCACAATACAAGGTTAATGGCAGGAATTTTAGCAGTATGGAGGAACAGAAGGATATTGGGGTCCATGTCCATAGATCCCTCAAGGTTGCCACACAGGTCGATAGGGTTGTTAAGAAGGCGTATGGAATGTTGACCTTCATTAGTAGAGGTATTGAGTTCAGGGGCCATGAGGTGATGTTGAAGCTCTATAGAACTCTGGTCAGACCACACTTGGAGTATTGTGTTCAGTTCTGTTCACCTCATTATAGAAAGGATGTGGAAGCTTCAGAGAGGGTGCAGAGGAGATTTATCAGGACGTTGCCTGGATTGGAGAGCATGTCTTATGAGGATAGGTTGAGTGAGCTCGGGCTTTTCTCTTTGGAGAGAAGGAGGATGAGAGGTGACTTGATAGAGGTGCACAAGATGATAAGAGGCATAGATCGAGTGGACAGTCACAGACTTTTTCCCAGGGTGACAATGGCTAACACGAGGGGAGATAATTTTAAGGTTACTAGAGGAAGATAGAAGGTGGGTGTCAGGGGTAAGTTTTTTACACAGAGAGTGGTGGCTACGTGGAATGCACTGCCGGCAGAGGTTGTGGCAGCAGATACATTAGGGACATTTAAGAGATGCTTAGATAGCCACATGAATGATAGAAAAATAGGGGGCTATGTGGGAGGGAAGGGTTAGATAGATCTTAGAGCAGGATAAAATATCGGCACAACATTGTGGGCCAAAGGGCCTGTACTGTGCTGTAGTGTTCTATGTTCTATGTTCTATATGAATCCCATTTACCACTTCTCTGTAACCCTGCAGGAACATCTTAAATGGGGTGTAGGCTTCTGCCTTCACTCCCCTTTCCAAGGCACCAAGCCCAACACCCTCTGAGTGATCAGTCACACGTAGACTGTACCAGAAAGAGTAATTTCTTTCATATGGGATTTAGTGAAATAGGAGCATAGTTTGAAATATCCTAAAACAAACCACCTTAGCAACAAAGCAATGTTCTCATTTTGACAGTACTTATGTGACACCAAGTCAGATCAAGTCAAGTCAAGCCAAGTTGAGTTTATTATCATGTGCACAAGTCCATGTGTGCACAGGTGCAATGAAAAACTTAATTGCAGCAGCATCACAGGCACATAGCATCAGATAAGCAGCATTCATAAGAAAAACATAAATAGAACATAAATTAAACTCAATTTTTACAAAGAAGAACACAGTCCATTTTAGTGCAAAGTAGTCATAGTGTTGCCAAACTGTAGTGATTAGAGTTTTGCCAGCTGGTTCAAAAACCGAATGGTTCTTGAACCTGGTGGTGTGGGACCTCAGGCTTCTGTAGCTCCTACCTGATGGTAGCTGCAAGAAGATGGCATGGCCTGGATGGTGGGGATCTTTGATGATGGATGTTGCCTTCTTGCCTTCATAGATATCATCAATGTACCTGTAGATACTACCAATGGTGGGGAGGGATGTGCCCGTGATGTACTGGGCAGAGCCCACTACTCTATGCAACTTCCTGTGCATTCAAATTGTCATACCGGACCATGATACAACCAGTCAGGGTACTTTCAACAGCCTTGTCTCTGTGATATTGCAGGACGATCAGGAAAGATTGAACAAGTTGGGGCTTTTTTTCCCTCACAAGAAGGCTAACATTTGTGACTGGATTTCATTGGATTGGCATCAGGACAATGTTCTTAAAAAAGGCATATAGATAGTTAATGACTGGGCAAAAAATGTAATAGATATGTGGTTATCCACTTTGGTGGGAAGAATTGAAGAACAGTGTATCGTTTAAATAGAGAGCACAGAATGCTTCTGTACAAAGGGATCTGAAAGTCCTCGCACATGAAACACTAAAATCATACGCAGGTACAGCAAGTAATTGTGAAGCAAAATGGAATGTTGTCCTTCATTACAAAGGAAATGGAGTGTTAAAGTAGGTAAGTTTTGCTATAACTGTACTGTACAGGGCATAAGTGAGACCACATCAGTCACATAAGTGAGAGTACAGTATGGAATTTTAGTCTCCTTATTAAGAAGGGATATCCTTTTGTTGGAGGCATTGCAGAGAAGGTTCACCAGGTTGATTTGTGGGATCAAGGGGCTGTCTTAAGAGGAAAGACTGAGCAGGAGCTTAGAAGAATGAGAGGTGATCTTATTGAAACATACAAGATCCTGAGGGGTATTGACAGGGTGGAGGCTGAGAGAGCGTTTCCACTTGAGGGGGGGGGGGGTGGGATCCAGAACTAGGGGCCGTTGATTCAAAATAAGAGGTCACCCACTTAATATGGAGATGAAGGAGAACTTCTCACTTCAAAGTGTCATGAATCTTTGGATATTTCTACCCTAGAAAGCTGTAGATGCAGAATTAGTTAATACAAATTTTTAAAAAGAATATCCTTAATTTTATATTTATTCATAGCTCAATTTGAGCTTGACAAATTGCACACAAAGAGAATGAAAGTGGACAAGTGAGAAATTGGTAGAGATAGAGAGAATGTGAATGAGAGAGTGTGAGAGAAAGACTAGGAGAAAGGGAATGAGGGGGTGAAAAAGATGTGTGTTAGAGAATATGAGAGAAACAGATAGAAAGGAGTCAAAAAGCAATAGACATTTCTGCATGAAAGGGGCCACTCAATCCATCATAAGCACAGAGTCACACGGAAACAGGACCTTTGGCCCATTATTTCCATGCCGACCATCAATACCTTGACAATTCCCTTCCCACCACAGAAGTTGCTCAGCCTGTTGAGTTCCTCCAGCAGATTGTTTGTGGAGCCTCTGACAGATTTATACTCCCTCAACACTGCACTGGAGCATCAGCTAGGATTTTGTGATCCTATTTACCAGCACTTGGTCCATAGCTTTCCATGCCCTGGCAGTCCAAGTGCTCATCTAGATACTTAAATCTTGTGAGAGCACCAGCCTCCAACACACACTTAGATTCCAACTACCCTCTGGGTGAAAAAGTTCTTCCTCAGATCCCTTCTAAACCTTTTACTCCTTACCCCAAACCTATGTCCTCTGGTTTTTGACAGCTCCATCATGGGGGAAAAATTCCTATCCCTGCTGAGACAGAGTTATCCTGCTCCACTTCACTTCTCAGCTCTTTGTCCATCGCACTGGAGGTTATTGAATCTCAAGTGCTCAGTCAACCTCCCTTTAAATAGGTTTAGGTCTCTGTCTCCACTGCAATGTTCCTGACCTCTTCTGCCTTCAATGGCACCAGTTGTATGGATGCAAGTACAACAAGCAGCCAACACTCTCAGACACAACGACCACTAGCAATCAAAGAACAATTTCTCCTCTGTGGGGTTAAAGGACTTCCATTTAGACAAAAGTTGGATCATGCACTTACTCTTCATTTGCAGTTTCTTCCACTGAGAGATCACTAAATCAATTGCAGAATGCAGGGAATAATAAATCCAATTAAAATCACTGCACCTTATTATTCAACAGAAGTATTGCTCAATTAATAAGTTTTCTTTTGCTATTGAATGCTGTTGTTGCATGTGCAATCACATATAAAATGTATTGGCGTTAGTACAGCTATTTTTTAATTTTTGTTTGGCAAGATGTTTCTCTTTTATTTCTGAATGGGTTGGGAGGTTAAAAGAAAGGTCAGTGAAGATAGGGCATGGACCAGCAGTTTGAAAATGTGAAATGATAGATGAGTGAACTGATGCATATATGGTTACCTCCTTTTTAACACATTGCTTCTTGTAGCAGTTCAATTGCATCCCATCTGCCTCTAACAGATTAATATTGCTTCCAATTACCAATACTTTGTTGAGACGTTCATGAATAGAATGCCTTTTACAACATCCAGAGCATTCAACAGCCAATTAGGTATTTTTGTACTATTGCATTGTGGGAGAAGGAGGAGCCAACATGTACACAGCAAGCTCCCACATACAGTAATGTAAAGTTAACCAGCATGTTCTGTACTTGTTTGGGATGTTCATTAAAGGATAACATTGGGTAGGGCATCAAGGAGAACATCACTACTCTTTTTTCAAAGTAGTTCCCTGGGATCATAACTGTACCCTTTCAGTTCTAAGTTTAAAGTCCCACCTGAGATGATGGAACATCTGACAGAGGAGACACAAGAGACTGCAGATGCTGCAATCCAGAACAACTAACAATCCGTTGGAGGAACTGAAAGGTCAAGCAGCATCTGTAGGGGGAAGGGAATTGTCAACACTTTGGATCGAAAACCTGAATCAGGACTGATGCAGGGTTTCAACCCCAAATGTCAACAATTCCTTCTCCCCTACTGATGCTGCTCTAACCACTGTGTTCCTCTGACAGAGATACGCTCCCTCAGTACTGCACTGGAGCATCAGTTAGGAATTTGGTGCTCAAGTTCCTGGAGTGGGATTTGAACTCACAACTGTTTGGCTCCACTGTCGGAGTCCCCTACTGAACTGCAGCTGACAGTCGCGGTTGAGAGATTAATGGGAAAACTTTGGGTCCCGAGAAGAGCAGACAAGATACAGGTCTTTCTTTCACAGCTTTGGTACACAGTACAATGTGCGATTTTATCGTTTTAAGAAATGGTTATTGTCTTTAGTTTTCTCCTCCAAATCCTAAGGTGGGTGCAGTAAAAACAAAATGATTTAAAACAGAAAATTCTGGAAAAACTCAGCACGTCAGGCAGCATCTGTGGAAAGTGAAACAATGATCAGATCTGAGACCTTTCGTCTCACTCTTTGTCTTGATCCTTCATCTCAAGTGAAACTGTTTCACTTTCCACACATGCTGCCTGACCTGCTGAGCTTTTCCAGAATGTTCTGTTATTATTTCATATTCCCATTTTCTGCAGTTTTCTTTTGATTTTCATTGACGTAATGTTAAGTTAAACAAGACTCCCAAGGCGATTCAATGTCCTCTAATTCAATCTGTCTTTGGTCCAAACAACAACTACACTGCATCTGGTGCGACAAGAAGAATTAAGTCTCATTCATGAAAGAAAATCAATGGAGAACTACTGAGTTCAGTTTTAATTTTAAATCCCCACAGTTTCAAATTTAAAGATGCAGTCAGTAATTGTTCTCAGCTGGAAACAGAACATATTCGATATAGTCAGCAGGTGAGGCAGCATCTACAGAGAATTAAGTTAACAAACAGATTTTGCTAGTAGCTGATACAAAATCCAGAACATAACTCATGGGTGGTCAAACCTGGATGTTTTGAACTTTCTCAGCTGCCTGTACCTGTCAAGAAACTCCCATGCTTTACTCCTCATCGATTCCAGTGACAGATGCCAATCTTGCCTGGATCTCTCTGCATTTACGCTTGGGAATCATCTCTGAGATCCTGGGCCAGGATCTGTGTTTCATTTTAATTTCTATGGGAATTGTCAGGGTTACAAGGAAGAAAGCAATGGCGTGGACATGTTTTTTTAAATATATCTTTTGGTTTGGTTTAATATTATTAATAATGTGCTTTTAAGTTTTGAACCTTTATTTTTAAAATATTCACCTGTTTTTAATAGTTTTTAGCTATTTATGAATTTCAGAAACATCTAAAACTTCTCACAGATTCAACAGTCAGCTATGCGGAAGCAAAGGTTTTTATCATGTGCTGTTGGAGGCCTTGCTGCCTCTTAAGCCGAATGCTGGACCAACAGTATCGGAAGTTGGTTTATTATTGTCACATGTATCGAGATACAGTGAAAAGCTTTGTTCGCATGCTATCCAGACAGATCATGCCATCCATGAGTACATCAAGGTAGTAAAAAGGAAAAATAAAACACAGGATGTAGTTGCAGAGAAAATGCAGTTCAGGTAGACTAATAAGGTGTAAAGGCCATGATCAGGTAGATTGAAAAATCAAGAGATCATCTTTAGCATACAAGAGGTCCGCTCAAGAGCCTTAGAGATAGAAGCTGTCTTTGAGGCTGGTGGTGTGTGTTCTCAAGCTTTTGTCTCTTCTGCCCAATGGGACAGGGGAGAAGAGAGAACAGCCAGGGTGGGAAGAGTCCTTGATTATGTTTGCTGCTTTCCTGAGACAGTGGCTTTCCCGAGGCAGGCACGGTAGTGTAGAGGTTAGCGTAAACCCTATTACAGCACCAGCAACCCGGGTTCAATTCCAGTCACTGTCTGTAAGGAGTTTGTACGTTCTCCCCATGTCTGCATGGGTTTCCTCCGGGTGCTCCCACATGCCAAAAGACGTACAGATTAGGAAGTTGTGGGCACGCCATGTTGGCACCGGAAACATGGCAACACTTGCGGGCTGCCCCCAGAACACTCTACGCAAAAAGATGCATTTCACTGTGTGTTTCGATGTACATGTGACTAATAAAGAAATCTTATGTGTAGACGGACTCAATAGAGGGGAGGCTGGTTTTCGCGATGGACTGGGTTATGTCAACAACTCTGCAATTTCTTGCGGCCTTGGGCAGAACAGTTGCCATAACAAGCAGTGATGCATCCAGACAGGATGGTTACTATGGTGCATCTGTAAAAACTGACAAATTTCCTTCACCTTCTGAGGAAGCAGGGATTAGCCTGCTACATCAGGACCCAGTAAGTTCAGGTATAGGGGGTCATGCGTGGGGATTGTGGGCAGCATGTCAGTGTCAGTAAAAATCCAACCACAGTTTCAGTTCAATGCCTTTTCTTCAGGTATTAAAGGTTTAAAGATCAGCGGAAAGAGAGAATTTCTTAACCTGACACCAACGTATTTCCTTCTCCTCTTTATCCTGACTATCTCCCCTCTCCGCTCTTAGTCCTAATGCAGGGTTTTGACCTGAAATGTCGACATTCCTTTTCTCCTACAGAGCTGCTCGACCCGTTGAGTTCCCCCTGCAGATTGTTTGTTGCACCGACACATTTCCCCTTGCGTTATCATCTCTTTGGCATTTAATTACTCCTGACTTTCATGGGATTTGCCTTTGCATTACTTTTATGGCAAAGCACCTCCACTTTCATTTCTACCCAACTGCCACCTCCTCACACTCTCAACCCACCCAATTCTGCCCCTGCCCCAGTCGACCAAATTTTCTTGGCTGTTTACTTGCTTAAATTTGGTTAATTTCATTACAACAGTGATTGCACTTATAGAGTCATAAAGTCACAGAGTAATACAGCACGGAAACAGGCCCTTCAGCCCATCTCACCCATGTCAACCAAGGTGCCCACCTAAGCTGGTCCCATTTGCCCAGTTTGCCCCACACCCCTCGAACCCATGGACCTGCGCAAATATATTTTAAATGCTGTTAATGTACCTGCCTCAGCCACTTCCTCTGGCACCTCTGTCCATACACGTGCCACCCCCTGCATGTAGAAGTTCCCCCTCAGGTCCTTTTTAAATCTTTCCCCTCTCACCTTAAACCCATGCCCTCTAGTTTTTGGTTCCCTTTCCCTGGGAAAAAGACTGTGTGCATTCACCCTGTCCATGCCCCTCATGATTTTATACACCTCTATAAATCTCCTACATTCCAAGGATAAAGTCCTAGCCTGCCTAACCTTTCCCTGTAATTCAGGCCCTCGAGTCCTGGCAACATTCTTGTAAATCCTCTTTGCACTTTTTCCAGTTCAATGACGTCTTTCCTACAACAGGGTGACCAAAATTGTACACAAAACTACTCATCAGTCTTCGCATTTCTCTTTTGCAAGGCACTTTGGGACATTCTGAGATGGATGCGAAAGGAACTATATGAATGCACGACTTTCTTTTAAAACCCAACAAACTGAAACTCTAGCTTTGAAAATACCTTTGGTTTGATTCTTCAACGTTTGAACATTTGGCCAGAGATTATTGCTCATGTTTGTGATAGAGTCAAGAAGTCCTGACCATCTGCAAGAAGGGATAGATTCCATATCAAAAAGAAGTTGACTCCATTCTTGAGCATCTCTGTTAAATAGAATAGCTTTATTTTTGTTTTTTACATCAAAAGGAAGCTGTAATAAATGTAATCCTGCCATGCTCATTTGTAAAACCTTCCAATATGAAAATTTAGATTATTCAACAGAAGTCTGAAGTCTAGATTTAATTCAAATAGTCTGGGGCAAACCAGAGTTCACCAATTCACTAATTAAATGCATAAGAGAATGGATCAAGCCTGCCTGAAGGGAATCTGGTCTGCCTATTTCCAGTGACATCCTTCTTCCAAGAAATGCATCCTTTACTAATGTGAACCATCTTCATCCAACATTTTTAGAGGAACTAAAGCTAAATAATTGGTGTATTGTGATTGCTGAGTTCAAATTATGTTTCTCAGTCTTTGCTAGCTCATTTTCTTGCCCTGTATTCTCATCAAATTATTTAATTTGTTGTCCTACTTTATAATAGTGAGGATGCTCAAATGTCATTCAACATTAACGTCAACCATTCTTGCTCCAGGCTAGGTTTTCATTTAACTTTATCTCGTGTTAATGGGCAAAGGACATTTTATTCAAAAATCCTATCTCTTAATACCTCATAGTATTCACAGTACAGATTCAGGGCATTAGTTCGTCAGATCCATACTGGTATTTATACTGCACACAAAACTCACCCCAGTCTCTCATATTCCCTATTGGATTAAATTCTTGTTGGACAACCTGGCAACGCCAAGTAACAGTGCAAGCACAATGATGGAAAGAGAGGGAGGGAAGAAAAGAGGGAGGAAGAGAAATAGAGCCGAAAGAGAGAGAAAGAGAGAAGGGAGGGAGGAAAAGAGAGGGGGTAGAGAGAGAGGAGAGACAGAAGTATACATATCAACATCGTCATTAACCATTCAAATTTCCAATTAAGTCCTATTGAAATGCTTCCTTGATGTAACACGGGGAACAATTGTACCGTGTTCAAGTAAATATGTAGAGGAGGAGAAATCACTTAACTCAAGAATCTCAAAGTCATGGGATACAGCAGCGAAGGGGTTAAGTTAACAAACTCTTATCCAGAGGCCAAACTATTGAAGAAGAGACAGAAGTTGGAATCCAATGCAGCAGCTGGGGAATTTAAATTCAAGTGATTAAATAAACGTGGAATAAAAAAATAGCATCAGTAACCACTGGATTGTTGTGAACTGTGATTGATTCTAAAAATGAAATCACTAGATTACCATAAACGCCCACATGGTTCGTTGAGCTTGAACAAGCTCTGATGTTTAGTGTGTCTCCTGATCTCAGTGTGGTTCCTGATCATACCAAACCAAGGGCCTGTTGTACTTTGTAAGCGGTCCTGAAATGTTACGGAAACTATGGTTAGTGTATAAGCACTGACCCCATCCATTTGAATAGGGTTTGCTAATCTTCATTAAAAGTTTTTTTTAATTTATGATTTTAACTAAATGTGCTATTTAATTAAATTTATTATTTGTAAAATTATTTTTATTTTGTTGTATTGTTTAAATTCACTTGAATTGTTTTTAAGTGGCTCGGAACTTCACATCTGAGGAAATGCCTTTGATAGTGGCGAGCTACGAGAGGCTCTGCTGAGACAAGGTCCCAGGTTCTGTCACCCAAGGCCTTGCGGCAGGGCTACAGGGTGGAGACCTCCAGCACGACGCATCCTGAGTGTGGCTCAGTGGATAAGAGGGACCACAGGAGTGCAGGCAATGGGTCCAATGATCAGCATTAATGTATGCCGTCTGTAGCAGACTGCAATGACTCCAAACCTCCTGAATAAGGTTAAGCTATTCAGTTCACGGGACAATTGAAGGTGAACAATAAATGCTGACATCACATGAACAATTTTAAATGAAACATTAGCGTCTGTTTAGAACGATTTGTGATTTTTATCACATCGTCACAGTCCTTCTATTTAATTACATCTTTGTGCAATTTTGCACTAACGTAATGCATCATAATAGGATACAAGGGAACAAGAGAAAAATATTCAGAAAACAGAATTTTAAAATGATAACAAATAAATAATTAAATAAGATTGGAAGTGAATCGAAACTGTACCGATTTTGACACATGGCAATTTTTTACCATGTATGTTTTGTTACCAGACAGTAGCAAAGGAAGAAATTGCATTTGCTCCTCATCGCATCCCTTAGAAACGTCTCCTTGCAACTGGTGCTGTTATAAAGCAAAACTGGATCTGGTGTCAATACTCCAGTGTTCTACATGCAACTTGTCAGACCGAAGATCAGCTATTGGTGGAGAATTGGTTGTTGGCAAAGAACACAGTTGGTTCACCAAGGACATTCAAAATGACAAGTAAAAACAGCAGGTATTTTCGCCAAGGTTCCCAGTGGGAACATCTAAAAGGAGCTGAGAAAATTCCTTGGTTTCGAGCATGGCACAGTAAAAGGGTCTTCTGTGGCAAACGTGGGATTTTAGGGGTTACTCTATACAAGACACACTCACCCAAGTGAGGAAAACATTGGTTAAACCCCCAATCTGAGTTACAACTGTCAAACTGTGAAACTATTGAACACTTATCTCAGAATTCATTCCCAGTCTCGGGAGCCAGTCACATCAGCATGCTGTTGTCTTTCTCTGTAATCACTCTGTTGACTTCAGTTGAATGAAGTTCAGAGAAAATCCACTGACATTGTTACATTGTGTTTGGCAGTGCTGATGAGGAATGAATTTCTCAGCGAGTGGGAATCTGAACCTGGTTTCTGAATGAGACATTCAAAAACGTTGAGAAATATTCAACAATTAAAAAATACTGATCTCCCTGTGACTCTGTGGATTTTCTTTTGCTTCTTCAGTACCCTCCCACATCCTAAAACCATGTGGCTTGGTAGGTTAATTGGCCATTGTAATTTGCCCCTACTTGGTAGCTGGGTGACAGCATAGAGAGAGGTAGTTGAGGAGAATGTGGGGAGAATAAAATGGGATTAGTGCAGGATAAATGTAAATGTGTGCCTGTAGGTTGGTATGGACTCGGTGGGCTGAAGGGCCTCCTTCTGTGGCAGGCATGGTAGTGTAGAGGTTAGTGTAAACGCTATTACAGCACCAGCGACCCAGGTTTAATTCCAGTCGCTGTCTGCAAGGAGTTTGTACGTTCTCTCTGTGACTGCGTGTGTTTTCTCCAGGTGTTCTGGTTTCCTCCTACATTCCAAAGATGTAGGAAGTTGCGGGCATGCTATGTTGGCGTCGGAAGCGAGGCGACACTTGCAGGCGTCCCCCAGAACACTCTACGCAAAAGATGCATTTCACCGTGTGTTTCGATGTACATGTGACTAATAAAGATATCTGTATGACTTTATAAGGAGCTGTTCTTCAAGAAGACCTTCATTGTTGGTTTATCGCTCTAGGCTGCATTGATAGCGACCCAAAAGATACCACATAAATTCAAATCTTTCCTTTAATACTGCCTGCAGTTGGTGATACCTCTGAAACGTGGCATTAACACAGTGTCAGTACTGAGAGGAGGACTTGAACCCACAACCCTCTGGGTCAGAGTCCAGGATGACACTGACTGAATGGAGCCAGTTCTCATCATTTATATGGTTGTAGATATTTTAAAAAATCTTAGTTTCCAGCACTGTTGTACCTACAGATAACATCAAACATCTGCTTGCAACATCTCAAAATGCTTTACAGTTAACAAACAATTGGAAAAATGTGGCTGCATTTGTAATGGAGTAAAGTGCACACTAGTATGTGCATATGAATTCTGGTCACCTCATTATAGGAAAAATGTGGAAGCTTTAGAGAGGATGCAGAGGAGATTTACCAGGATGCTGCCTGGATTGGAGAGCATGTCTTATGAGGATAAGTTGAGCGAGCTAGGGCTTTTCTCTTTGGAGAGAAGGAGGATGAGCAGTGACTTGATAGAGGTGTACAAGATGGTAAGAGGAATAGATTAAGTGGACAGTCAGAGACTTTATCCCAGTGCAACAATGGCTAACACGAGGGGACATAATTTTAAGGTGATTGGAGGAAAGTATGAGGGGGATGTCAGTGGTAAGTTTTTTACACAAAGAGTGATGGGTACGTGGAACGCACTGCCGGCAGAGGTTGTGGGAACAGATGCATTAGGGACATTTAAGAGACTCTTAGATAGACACATGAATGATAGAAAAATAGGAGGCTAGGTGGGAGGGAAGGGTTAGATAGATCTTAGAGCAGGATAAAATATCAGCACAACATTGTGGGCTGAAGGGCTTGTACTGTGCTGTAGTTTTCTATGTTCTATGTTCTATATGCATCAAGGAAGATCCCCAGAACAGCAACGTGGCAAACAACTCAGAAATCACAATGGAATCCACCTGAGAGATACTTGAACTTGCAACCCTCTGACTATAAATAGACACAAAGGCAGCAGTTTTCCAAACCATCGCTTCGTCGAGCACCTTCGCTCCGTCCGATGGAACAGCCAATATCTCCCGGTGACCAGTCATTTTAATTCCACTTCCCATTCCCACACCGACATGTCTGTCCACGGCCTCCTCCACTGCCAAGTTGAGGCTAGACACAAATTAGAGGAAGAACACCTCATATTCCGTGTTGGTAGTCTCCATCCTGATGGCATCACGATTTATTTCTCTAACCTCCAGTAACCACTCCCCCCCGACCCTCCTCCCCCTTTTTGTTTTCCCTTATCTCTCTTTACCCCTTCTCTTTCCCTTCTGACACCCTCACGACCTGCCCCTCACCCGCACCTTCCTCCCTCTGGTTCCCCACCTCCTTCCCTTTACTTCATGGTCCACTGTCCTCTCCCATCTTCTTCAGCCCTTTGCCTCTTCCACCTATCACCTCCCAGCTTCTCACGTCATTCCCACTTCCCCCACTTTCCTCACCTACCTATCTTCCCCCCTCACCTGGATTCACCTATCACCCGCCTGCTCGTGCTCCTCCCTCTCCCCCCACCCTTATTCTGGCTTCTGCCCTCTATTTCTTTCCAGTCCTGATGAAAGGTCTCGGCCCGAAACGTCGACTGTTTATTTGTCTCTACAGATGCTGCCTGACCTGCTGAGTTCTTCCAGCGTTTCATGTGTGTTGCTCCAGATTTCCAGCATCTGCAGTCTCTCTTGTGTTTCCAACCACCGGTACAAATTAAACAATAACAGAATACGGATTAAAGTGTAACAGCTACAAAGAAAGTGCAGTGTAGGTAGACAATAAGGTGAAAGGTCATAATGATGTAGATTGTTAGGTCAAGAGTCCATCTTATTGTACTAGGAAACTGTTCAATAGTGGGATAGAAACTGTCCTTGAGCCTGGTTGTACATGCTTACAGGCTTTTGTATCTTCTGCCCAATGGGAGAGGGGAGGAGAGAATGTCCTGGGTGGGTGGGGTCCTTGATTGTGCTGGCTGCTTTACCAAGGCAGCGAGAAGTGTAGACAGTCCATGGAGGGGAGTCTGGTTTCCGTGATCTGTTGAGCTGTGTCCACAATTCTCTGCAGTGTCTTCAGGTCATGGGCAGAGCCGTTGCCGTACCAAGCCGTGATGCATCCAGATAGGTTGCTTTCTATGGTGTATCGATAAAAATTGATGGATGGCACACAAACAAAGGCTTTTTGCTGTATCTTGGTACATGTGACAATAATAAACCAATACCTGTACATCACCTACTTTCACAAAATTATTCAATTAATTTAATTTAAATCCTTCAGCTACAATGATGGGGTTTGAACTTGCACCTTAAACTAAGTAGCCTATTGCTCACCCAGCAACACTCAATACCCTGCATGTAATTCAGTTCAAAAGAATAATAGGAAGACTTCACTTCAATGGAACATTCTGAAATGTACCATTTATTAAATAGTCAACTAACAGAAGCACAACATCACTCATTCTTGAACAACACACTGTGATGTTTGCATATCTTGCAGTTTTAAGCCCCTATATATTTGTGATTAATTAATCTTTTGAGGCTACTTTGAAAAAATAAGGAGAGTATTGAGAGGTTTATTCATAATTAAGAAGGCTTTACTGATCCTCACAGCTACATTTTATGTTAAAATTTGGCATCATTTCACAACTTTGTGTATTTATTTTAAACCTGAAAAAAATGCTCAGTGTGGAATTTTGGAAGGCATATATTTAGCAAATTGCAGTTTGAAATTAATATTCAGGTTATCAAATCTTCCAAACTATCTCAAAACTTTCTTCCCTTGAGCTGATCATTCCATCTTCAAATACAATGTCTGGTGAAGGACCTTCGATACACTTGGCACAGCGGTATAGCTAGTGGAGCTTCTGCCTCACAGCCCCAGTGACTGGATGTCAATCCCATCTTCAGGAACTGTCTGTGTGGACACTGTGACTGTGTGTTCTCACTTTTTACCCACATCACACACATGTTTGTGAATTAATTGTCCACTATAACTTGCCCCTAGTTTATCAAGAGTAGGAGACTCTAAAGGGATTTGAGGAAAGCTAATGAAAATATATTGGAATTGTAGGATGTCCCCTGGTTATGAACACCCGACTTATGGACACCCCTACATATGAGTGAGCTCTAATACTATTAAATTCAAAAGTCTGATGTTCATTCCTAGGAATGGCAGAACTAGTTTCATCTCTCTTTCTCTCGCCACTTTTAGTAATTGAGCTTTCTTATCAGTCTTATGTGCTTTGGATGCCGTTCATTATAGTACTATGGAGGTATGGTTACCATATTGAGTGATTTTTGTGTATTTTCTGACTTATGGACAAAATTGACTTCGGGGCGTCTGAAAAATGGAACCCGTTCATTACCAAGGGACAACCTGTAGTGTAAGTGGGTGTTTGATTGTCAGCACAGACTTAATAAACTGAAGGATTAGGGTTAAGCTGAAGGGCCTGTTTATTTGCTGTACAACTCTATGATAAATGAGCACAATTACTGGTTGATAATCTCATGTGTTCCCAAAGGAAAAATGTATATATAAACATTGTCTCTAAAAGCATCAGCTACCAATTATGTGGCACAGTTGGACAGCAGGTAGAGCTGCTATCTCACAGCTCCAGTGACCTGGTATCGATCCTGACCTCCGGTGCAGTCTGTGTGGAGTTTGCACGCTCCCCACACCTTTTTATACTGGCTATCTCCCCTTGTTCTTTCTAGTCCTGATGAAAGGTCTTCAGCTGAAATGGCTGTTCAGTTCCTTCCACGGATGCTGCCTGACTTGCTGAGTTCTTCCAGATCCTTTGTGCGTTGCTCCCTGTGGGTTTCCCCTGGGTTTCCTCCCACATCCTAAAGACATGAGGGTTGGTCGGTTAATTAACCACTGTAAATTGTTCCTGCTGTGTAGGTGAGTGGCAGAATCTGAGGGGAGTTAATGGGATTGTGGAGAGAATAAAATTGATTCCTGTAAATGGGGGTTCCCCTCCGACCTCCCCTCTGGATCCCACTCGTTAACCCTGACCAGGGGCAGTTTGGGGCAGGCACGGTAGCGTAGTGGTTAGCGTAATGCTATTACAGCGCCAGCGACCCAGGCTAATTTCCCGCCGCTGTCTATAAGGAGTTTGTACGTTCTCTCCATATCTGCATGCGCTTCCTCCGGGTGCTCCAGTTTTCTCCCACATTCCAAAGACGTACGGGTTAGGAAGCTGTGGGCATGCTATGTTGGCGCCGGAAGCGTGGCGACACTTGCGGGCTGCCCCTAGAACACTCTACGCAAAAGATGCATTTCACTGTGTGTTTCGATGTACGTGTGACTAATAAAGAGATCTTGTCATTCATTGATGGCTGGCGTGAACTCGATGGGCGCAAGAACCTATTTCTGTGCTGCATGACTTATGATTAGTCTATGACTCTATATGCAAGTTTGCATGTGATATGTGCTTATTTAACATCATCTTTTAAAATGAGTTACTTTTCAATTCCTACACTTACTGCCTGGTCCATGCATTGTTTTGCCTGTGATTCCTGGAACTAGGCAGGTGAGCAAGAGAACCAGCAGAGAATTTCACCCTTGCAATATTCCTTGCAAGGCGACTTCAGAGAGAAGAAACACTGGTCGTATAAAGCAATAGGAAGACAATGAGCAACGACGGGAAAATGTTGGCAATACAGTTCTGGTGTAATAAAGCCATTCATGGGAATAGGAAACAAATCAAAAACATCTTACCTGCCTTAATAATTGATGAAGCTTCCCTAAAACCAAAGGATATCTTCAGCATTTCTATATACCTCCTATAGATGTTACTTAATTCTACTTAATTGAGAATTTTTAACAACAGTTATTACCCTTAGTGCAGCAAGTATTGTTAAAAATTCTGAATTATACATTGTCTTATTTATACAGGTGTATCTTGGTCATTAGTAATTCATTTATTATTGTCACATGTACCAAGATACAGTGAACAACTTTTACATGCCATCCATACAGATCATTCCAAACATAGTACAAAGGGAAAAGCAATAACAGGATGCAGAATATAGTGCTACAGTTATGGAGAAAGTGCAGTGCAGGTAGACAATAAGGTGCAAGGCCATGATGAGGTAGATTGTGAGGTCAAGAGTTCATCTTTGTCATACAAGAGGTCTGTTCAGTAGCCTTATAACAGCGGGATGGAAGCTGTCTTTGAACCTGGTGGGGCATATTTTCAAGTGTTTGTATCTTCTGCCCAATGGAAGGGGGGTCAAGATAGAATGACCAGGATGGGAGGGGTCCTTCATTATGTTGGCTGCTTTCCCAAGGCAGCGGGAAGTGTAGACAGGGTCCATGGTGGGGAGGCTGGTTTTTGTGATGGACTGGGCTGTGTCCACATTTCTCTGCAATTTCTTGCGGTCTTGGGAAGAGCAGTTACTATACCAAGCTGTGATGCATCCGGATAGGATGCTTTCAACGGTGCATCGATAAAAATTGGTGAGAGTCAACTGGGACATGCCGAATTTTCTTAGCCTTCTGAGGAAGCAGAGGCACTGGTGAGCTTTCTTGGCCATAGCATCTACGTGATTTGACCAGGACAGGCTATTGGTGACATTCACACCAAGGAATTTGAAGCTCTCAGCCATCTTCACCTCAACACCATTGATACATACAGGGGCATGTGCTCCACCCTGCTTCCTGAAGTCAATGACCTAACCCCATGCCTAGGTAACAGGAGGAGGAGAAGGAACTTCTTAATGTCCAACTGTTCAGTCAGTTAGATTCTGCAGGGAAGCCTTGTCCCTCAGGATATAGAGTCCTTTCTTTTGCCTGCTGGCATTCATAGTCATAGAGTTATACAGCACAGAAACAGGCCCTCCAGCCCAACTCGTCCATGCCAACCAAGATGTCTATCTGAACTAGTCCCATTTTCCTGTGTTTGGCCCATATCACTCTAAAGTTTTTCCATCCATGTACCTGTCTAAGTATCTTTTAAACATTGCTTATTGTTTCCACCTCTATACCTTCCTCTCATTCCATATCCCCACCATCCTCTGTGCGTAAAACTTTCCCTAAAGGTCCCTTTTAAGTCTTTCCCCTCTGACCTTAAATCTATGCCTTCTAGTTTTAGACTCCCCTACCGTGGGACAAAGATTGTGACCATCCACCATATCTATGTCCCATATGATTTTATATACCTCTATAAGGTCACCCCTCAGCATCCCACGCTCCAGAGAAAAAATTCCCAGCCTATCCAGCCTCTCCACTTAGTGTGCAGGCACGGTAGTTATGGGCAGGCACAGTAGTGTAGCGGTTAGCGTAACGCTTTAGAACGCCAGCAACCCGGGTTTGATTGCAGCCATTGTCTGTAAGGAGTTTGTACGTTCTCCCCGTGTCTGCGTGGGTTTCCTCTGGGTACTCTGGTTTCCTCCCACATTCCAAAAGACGTACAGGTTAGGAGGTTGCGGGCACGCTATGTTGGCGCCGGAAGCGTGGCGACACTTGCGGGCTGCCCCCAGAACATTATGCAAAAAAAGATGCATTTCACTGTGTGTTTCAATGTACATGTGACTAATAAAGAGATCTTATCTTATTGCTCAAGCCCTCCAGTCCCGGTCACATTCTTGTGAATCAGCAGACTTTCTTGCATCTGGCTTTCAGTTCTTAGAACATCAGAACTAGAAGTGAGTGTAGGAATTCATCCCCTGCTCCACCACTTAAAAAGATAGTGGCTGATTCTCTATCCCATTCACATTCCAGTCTGATATCCCTTGAGTTCTAAATTTCTGTCAGTCTCGGCCTTGAATATTCTCAATGACTGAGAGAAAAATATCTTCATCTCAGTCCTAAATGATTGACCCCTCTTCCTGTAATTGTGTTTTTTGCCCTTGGATCCTTGAAATGATCCTTGCACCACTCCAGTCCACTCCTAAAATGAAAATGACTCATTTATTCCCTCTCTATGTTCTATCTGTTAAGCAGTTCTCAAGGCAGCTTCATTTCTTTATCTCTCTGTTTTATCATCCATTGTGATGTCTTTGCCTCTCATTGTTTACTGCATTAATTCCTCTCAGAGTCTTCAATGTTTAAAGTTGAACAATTATTATTCTTCTAAACTCCAGTGAATGCAAATCAATCTCTCATCACAGGATATGTCCCTTGAATCAGAGTGAGCATACTGTCTGTCAGGACAAAGCCAGGGTAGGCACGCTGTCACTGCAGTCTGCTCCTCCATTTAGTATCAGGGCTGATCTTTACATAATGTCCGGTATCAGTTAATTCAAGTCAAGTCAATTTATTGTGATGTGCACAAATACAGTGAGGTACAGGTACAGTGAAAGACTTGCTTGCAGCAGCTTCACAGGCACGTAGATTCAGACAACACATAAACAGGGTTTCCCCTCCACAGCTATCAACGCAGCTCTCACCTACAGCTCCTCTACTTCCCGAAAGTCTGTCCTCACCCCATTCCCTGCTGCCAGACATAACAGGGACAGGGTTCCCTTTGTCCTCACCTACCACCCCACGGGCCTCTGCATCCAATATATCATTCTCCGCAACTTCCGCTATCTCCAACGGGATCTCACCACCAGGCACATCTTCTCCTCCTCTCCCTTTTCCACTTTCTGCTGGGATCGCTCTCTCCGCGACTCTTATGTCCACTCGCCCCTCCCCACCCATCCCCCTCCCGGCACTTATCCCTGCAACCGTGCAAAGTGTTACACCTGCCCCTACACCTCCTCCCTCACCACCATTCAGTGCCCTAGACAGTTCTTCCAGGTGAAGCAACACTTCACCTGTGAGTCCAAGGGTGTCATTTATTGTATCCGGTGCTCCCAGTGCGGCTTCCTCCACATCGGTGAGACCCGACACAGATTGGGTGACCGCCTCATTGAGCACCTTTGCTCTGTCTGCTGTAACAGCCAGGATCTCCCGGTGGCCAGCCATTTTAATTCCCACATTGACATGTCTGTCCACGGCCTCCTCTACTGTCAAGTTGAGGCTAGATGCAGATTGGAGAAACAGCCCCTCATATTCCACCTTGGTAGTCTTGGTAACCTGACGTCATCAACATCGATTTCTCCAGCTTCCGGTAACCTCTCCCCCGTGTCCCCGCTTTGTTTTCCCTTATCCCACTGGCCCCATCACCCTGTTTCTTTCCCCTCCTCCACCCACTTGATCTGCCCATCACCCACACCTTCCTCCCTCTGGTTTCCCTCCTCACCTCCTTCCCTTTATTCCGTGGTCCACCGTCCTCTCCTATCAGATTCCATCTTCTTCAGCCCTTTGTCACCTCCACCTATCACCTCCCAGCTTCTTACATTCCCAGTCTTCACCTCCCCAACCTACCTAACTTCCCGCTCTCACCTGGATCCACCTATCGCCCGATGGCTCTTGCTCCAACCCCTCCCCTCCACCCTTTTATACCGGCTAGCTCCCCTCTTTCTTTCCAGTCCTGATGACGGGTCTCGACCCAAAACGTCGATTGTTCATTTCCCTCCACAGGTGCCGCCTGATCTGTTGAGTTCCTCCAGTGCTTTGTGTGTTGCTCCAGATTTCCAGCATCTGGAGTCTTTCTTGTGTCTACGCAGAACATAAATTATACATACATTATACAAGACAGTGAAGAGAAAAGGCTGCGCAAAACAAGACATTAGTGCAAATCAAAACAATTAGTCCATTGTGGTGCAGGAGGTGATCTGTAATGTTCCATTGCTGAGATGAATTAGGGTTGTGCTGGTTGGTTCAAGAGTCTAGGAAAGTAGCTGTTCCTGAACCCGGTGGTGTGGGACTTCAACCTTCTGTACCACCTGCCTGACGGTAGCAGTGATAAAAGTGTATGAACTGGATGGTGGGGACTCTTGATGATAAATGCCACCTTCCTGAGGCAGCGCCTCCTGTAGATGCTGTCAGTGTTGGGGAGGGCTGTGCCCGTGATGGACCGGGCTGTGTCCACTACTCTCTGCAGTCTCTTGCATTCCTGTGCATTGGAATTGTTGTACGAACCCATGATGCAACCAATCAGGATACTTTCAACAGTGCATCCGTAGAAGTTTGTTAGAGTATTTGGTAACTTGCCAAATCTCCTTCAACTTCTATGAAAGTAGAGGTGCTGTTCCCAATAAATATTCACTTGTTTGCCTTAAGCATTGTGTTTCTGTCGGTTATCTGTTCAGATCTGAACCAACAGTTTCCCAGTGTGAGCAAAGAAGCTGACAGCTTCTGGTACACAAGATATGCAAGGTGAGCACTGGTGTTTGTTCTTATACATAATTTGTACCTGTCAATTAATCTTCATTTGGGTTAGGAGGAGATGATTTAGCCTTTTCTGCCATTCAATAAGAATGGGGCTGCTCTGTGATGTCATTTCATCCACCCACCTTTTCTCCATATCCATTAACACCTTGGGTAACAAATGTCCACCAATCTGAGACCATTGAACCAGCACCTATTTCAATTTGTGGAAGAGATTTACCAAATTCCCACCACCTAACTTCTGGAAAGGCTTGGTTCTGGTTTTTAGACACTGCCTTTATCCCTAGACTCCAGACCAGTAGAAAGAGTTTCTCTCACTCAACCTATTTTCCTTCAGAGAAGGAAATCTCCTGCTCTTACTCATTCTTGACCCAAGTGATTACAAACCAATGTGATTGACTCTTAATTGCCTTTTCATTTGAGGGACAATTAGGGATGGACAGGAAACGCTGGCATTGATTTTGATGTCCACATCTGTGAATGAATAAATGAGAAGAAAACGTCTTATCAGTTTCACTTAATGTTGAATTAGTTTTCCATATTCCAAGGAAATCTCAGTATAATTATTAGAGTCTTAATATCAGTCTGGTTAATCTGTAATGCACGCCATACTTGACCAGTTTACATTTCCGAAGTGCTACCAACTAAATCAAATTGACACAGAAAATAAGAAGATTTGTAAAGAACCCTTTAGTAGCAGTACTAAAGCACTTTTGAATTGTAGTCACTGGGGTAATATAGGAAACGTAGCCAACTGTTACATGTGACAATGAACCACACTGACTAGAAGCTCAAGGCAGCAATTAAACATCATCTTCTGAAGGGCAATTAGGGATGGGCAATAAATGCTGGTCTACCAAGCAATGCTCACATTTCTTTCACTAATTCGTAGCAAAGAATTGCCTGTTGCTGGTTGGTAGCTGCAACAAGTGACAGATGCTGGAACATCATTGTAGAGGTTTTAGCCAAATTAATAAATAAAAATTGACTCCAATTGTTTCCCAAGACTTCAGGTGGTGGAATTCCTTAAGTCTGGAGTTCCTCATCCTCCCTCAGTCCCAAGTTCAGTGTGGGCTTCATTCTATTCAATGAATTTTCCTTCCTCTCACTTAAAGACTCAAGAAGTAAAACAGCACAGAAACAGGCCCTTCAGCCCAACTTGTCCATGCTGACTCAGGTGCCCACCTAAGCTAGAGCCATTGGCCCGTGCTTGGCCTATTTCCTTCCACTCCTTTCCTATCCATATACTTATCCAAATGTCTTTTAAATGTCTTTATTGTACCTGCCTCAACTACTTTCTCCAGCAGGTTGTTCCATACAGGCACGGTCCTCTGCATGAAGAAGTTCTCCCTCAGTCCCTTTTTAATCTTCCCCCTGTCACCTTAAACCTATGGCTTCTATAGTTTTTGTTTCCTTTTCCCTGGGAAAAAGAAAGACTTTGTGCATCATCCCATCTATGACCCTCATGATTTTATACAGCTGGTGTGGGCAAAGAAGCTGACAGCTTCTTGTACACAAGATATGCAAGATGAGCACTTGTGCTTGTGCTTATACATAATTTGTACCTGTCAATCAATCTTCATTGGGATAGGAGGAGACTATTTAGCCTTTTCTGCCATTCAGTAAGAATGGGGCTGCTCTGTGATGTCATTTCATACACCCACCTTTTCTGCATATCCATTAACACATTGGATAACAAATGTCCACTAATCTGAGACCATTGAACCAGCATCTATTCTGATTTGTGGAGGAGATTTACCAAATCCCCACCACCTCTATAAGGTCACCCCTCAGTCTCCTATGCTCCAAGGAACAAAGTCCTAGCCTGTCCAACCTCTCCCTATAACTCAGGCCCTTGGGTCCTGGCAACATCATGTAAATCTTCTTTGCACTCTCCTCAGCTTAACGACGTCTTTCCTATAACAGAGTGGCTCTTTCCACCTAGATTAGGAGAGATAAGTACGAGAGCTCATGGCTTTAGGGTGAAAGGGGAAAGGTTTAGGGGGAACATTAGGGGGAACTTCTTCATTCAGAGAGTGGTGAGAGTGTGGAACGAGCTGCCATCTGACGTGGTAAATGCGGGCTCACTCTTAAGTTTTAAGAATAAATTGGATAGATACATGGGTGGGAGAGGTCTGGAGGGCTATAGACTGGGTGCAGGTCAATGGGACTAGCGGAAAAAATTTCGGCACAGACTAGAAGGGTTGAATGGCTTGTTTTCTGTGCTGTAGTGTTCTATGGTTCTATGGGTGACGACAACTGTACACAATACTCCAAGTGCAGAGTACTGCAAGTATTATACTTTACAACGATCATTGTGTTTTGTGCTCAGACCTACGTTGCCTCATCTCCAGTTTAAAAAAAAGGACTAATTAGCAGGTGGAAATGAGAGTTCAAGGATGGCACTGAAATGCGTTGTGTTACACACAGAGATTTGGGATCATCTGAATAAGCTCCCTTGCTCCACTTCAACTTTCTGCTCTTGGAATTAAAACAGGAGCTTGTTTTTACTTTCCATCAGCAAATTATATAAGCAGACACATCCAGATTAGTGAGTTGTTAGCAACGATGCTTTTAAGAGTTCTGGTGCAGAACCGCACTCTCAGGAGGGCATAGTGAATTAGATATTAACAGCAATAACTGTCACAGAAAATGATGGGAAAAGGAGGATCTCATTTAAAAAGAAAAAGGGAGACTATGAATGTGTTGGTAGATATTTTTAACTCATTAGAGATGTATTGGTTTCGCCATAAAGCTGAACTCTGTCCTTAGATTACCCAAGAGAAGCAATGAGGCTGACTCTAGACAGAGGGGGTAGTGACAACACAATATTGTCTCATATTTTAATTCCAGAAATGGAATCATTTGAGTGTTAGCTAAAAAAAATTGTTCACAGTTCATTTATTAGGAATTTTGGTATCTACGGCAAAGCCAACATTTATTGACCATCACTAGTTGCCCTTGAGAAGCTGGTGGTGAGCTGCCTTCTTGAACCACTGCAGTCTTTCTGGTGAAGGTGCTCCCACTGTAATTATGATTGTCCCATGAGATAGAGTGAAAAGCTTTTGTTTGTGTGCCATCCAGGCAGCTCATTCCGTACATCATAAACAGAAATGCAGTATACAGTGTTACAGTTACAGAGGAAGTGCTGTGCAGGTAGACAAATAAGTGCTGATGGAGAGGGGAGTTCCAGGACTTAGACCAGTGACGGTGAAGGAATGGTAATATATTTCCAAATCAGGCTGGTGTACAACTGTGGGGAGAACTTTGCACTTTGTCCGTCTTGGTGGGAGAGGATTTTGTGGATGATACACAGTGCAGTCATTGTGCATCCGTGGTGGAGGGATAGGATGTTTATTGTGGGAGATGGGGCACCAATCAGGTGTGTTGGATACTGTGGTGCTTTTTGAGAGTTGTTGGAGATGAACATTCGGGTAAGTGGAAAGCATTTCATCATGCTTCTGAATCTTGTAGATTATGGAAAGGCATTTGGGTGTCAGGAGGTGAGACATTTATCCCAGGATACCCAATATCTTGTATCTATATGGCTGTTCTAGCTGAGCTTCTGTTCAATGGTGACTCTAAGATACTGATAGTGAGGGACTCTGCAATGGTACTGCCTTTGAATACCAAGGGTAGGTGGTTAGACTCTAGTTGGAGTGATAGTTTATACACGAACATTAACATTTATTAGCTAAGGTCTGCATGTTGTAGAGGTCTTGCTGTATGCAGGCATGGGCTGCTGAGGTGTTGTAAGTGTAAAAAGCACTTTACAATCATCAGCGAATATCCCCACTTGTGGCTTTATTTTGGAAGGAAGGTCATTTATGAAGCAGCTGAGAATGGTTGGGCCAAGGACTTTACCCTGAGGAACTCCTATAGCGAAGTCCAAGGGTGGGTGTGTTTAACCTCCAACCACCAGAACCACCTTAATTTTAGTGAGGTATGACTCCTATCATTGGAATGTGTTCCTCTTGTTGCCTGTTGACGAGTCCTACCAGGTCTTCTTGATGCTCCTCAGTCAAATGTCATCTTGATGTTAAGGGCAGTCACTCAGCTCACCTCTGAAATTCGACTTTTTGGTCCATCTTTGGACTAAGGCTATGATAATTTTTGGAGTTGAGTGGTTCTGGTGAAACCCAAACTGAGTGATGGTGAGCAGGTTATTGGTAAATAAGTGCCACGTGATAGCACATATGTCAATGGCATCTTGCACCAACTGGTTGGTTATTCAGCGTAGACTGCCTAGGTGGTAATTAGCTGGATTGGATATGTCTTGTCTTTTGGGCAATTTTTCACATTTTGTCTTACAACTGTGCTGAAAGAAAATGGCTTGAAGTGTACCTGGCACAGGTCTCCAGTGCTACAACTGGGATATTACCTGGTCCTGTAGCCTTCATTGTATTCAGTGCTCTCAGCCGTCTCTTGATATCGTATCGGTTGAACGGAATTGGCTGAAGCTTCTCTCATAGTGGAGATCTCAGGGAGAAACAGAGATGGATCATCCACTTGAAACTTCTGGCTGAACTTGGTGGGAAGTACTTCAGCCTGTCTTTAGCACTCGCAAACCTGGCCCCATCGACACTGAGGATGGGGATGTTCTTGGATCCTCCTTCTCAGCTACTTAATTGTCCATTGCCATTCATGACTTGGTCAGCATGGACCAGTTGGGCTGAAAGGCTGTTTCTGTGCTGTATGACTCTCTGACTTAATGACAAGATGTGGCAGGCCTACAGAGCTTTGATGTGATCTGTTGACCATGACATCATTTTGCTCTCTCTATTACATATTCTTTATGCTGTACAGCTGGCATTTAGTCCTGGCTTCCACCTTCACCAGAAAGTCACTTCAATTTTAGATATACTTGATACTGGTCCCAGCATTCCTCATCGAGGGAGGCTTGATTGTAATGGGAAGGTGAAGGATACATTGGGTGATAAAGTTACAGATCGTGGTCTACATTTCCAAAGACTTTCAACAGAATGACAGAGTGAAATCATGGAAGATAGAAACAGGAGGAGGTAACTCAGCTCCTCAAACCTGTTTCATGATACAATAAGGTCATAGATGATCCATGCTATAACTTCCTACACTCACATTTTCCCAACATCCATTAATACCCTATTACGATCTTGCAATCTTCAGTCTAAACTTAACAATTGATCTGACACCAAGTGCTGTTGGTGGAAACCGTCAATTTTTTTTACTATCTTCTTGGTGTGGAAATCAGAGAACACAGAAGTGGACCCCTTCGGACCAGGTTGACCATGGTGCCCATCTATTTGCCTACATTAGGACCACATCCCTCTACTCCTTCCCTGCACAAGTATCTGTAATTGTACCCACCTCTACCACTTCCTCTGGCAGCTCATTCCAAATAACCATCACCCTCTTGCCTCCTCAGATGTCTATTTGTCACTTCACATCACATCTTGAGAAGTGTTTCTCATCTACACTTCTGAAAGGCCTGGCTCACATCTTTTTGCTTTCTAGTCAAAACCTTGCAAGTCTATATCAGAAACATCGGACAGTACAGCACCAGGCAAGGCCCTTTGGCCCACGATGCCTGTGCCGAGCACTTTGCCAAATTAAACTAAATCTCTTCTGCCTGCACATGATCCATATCCTTCCATTCCCTGCACATTCATGTGCCTATCTAACAGCCACTATCATATCGGCTTCCACCACTACCCCCACAGCCTGTTCTAGACACTTACAACTCTCTGTGTAAAAAACTTGCTCTGCACATCTCCTTTCAACTTTCCCCCTCTCACCCTCAATGCATGTCCTCTAGTATTTGACATTTCTACACTGGTTAAAAAGATTCTGGCTGTCTACCCTATCTATGCCTCTCATAATCTTATCACCTTCTATCAGATCTCCCCTCAGCCTCTGGCGCTCCAGAGAAAACAACCTAAGTTTGTCCAACTTCTCGTTACAGCTCACACACTCTAATCTAGGCAGCTTCCTGGTAAACCTCATCTGCAGCCTTTCCAAAGCCTCCACATCCTTCCCGTAATGGGGCAACACCATACTATCTTGAAAATCTAACAACTTCATCAAGTCACTCCTTACAATAAATCCTACAGAATGCAACCCTAATGTGGAATCCTGCTTGATAATTTTACCCTTGGAGTCCAGATTACCTTCAGTCTTACTCCCTGCACAATGTCTGAGTAACCTTTCTGAGGTGTAGTTGAGAAAGATAATGGACAATCCACACCCCATCCCAGATAAGGTCTCTTTGAATTACTCATGC
This sequence comes from Pristis pectinata, assembly GCF_009764475.1. NCBI lineage: Eukaryota > Metazoa > Chordata > Chondrichthyes > Rhinopristiformes > Pristidae > Pristis > Pristis pectinata. Next base: position 13,266,256 of record NC_067436.1, on the reverse strand, counting down.
CCTGGTTTGCTTATAAGGCTAATGACTATCCAGGAGCAATACCAATATTGCTCCCTCATTTTAAATGGGTAAGATGACATTACTATCTGTCCCCATCTCCCAAGTGGGGATCTATGTATCAGATGGCCTCCATGTTGAGTTTCAACACTAATGTATCTCACACGTGGGAACATTGGAGGATCTACACTGAAAGCAGTGAGAGCCATGATACTGTGGAGATGAGGGTGGGAGTGGGTGTTGGAGAGGCTGTTGTCAGGCAGTGGGTCTGTCCGACCACAGCAAAGCAAGGGCTGCCGTCGACTCAGCCGATTATTGTGTCTTGTCATCAGCTCAAGTTAAGTCGAGTTTATTGTCATCTGTACAAGTGCATGTATTGAAAGAGGCTGTAGAGGGTTGTAGACTCAGCCAAATCCATCAGGGGCACAACCCTCCCCACCATCGACGACATCTTCAAGAGGCGAACCTCAAGAAGGCAACATCCTTCACTAAGGCACACACCAACCGGGACATGCCCTCTTCTCATTACTACCATCGGGGACGAGGTACAGGAGCCTGAAGACCCACTCTCAATGATTCAGGAACAACTTCTTCCCGTCCACTGTCAGATTTTTGAGCGGACCATGGACCTATGAACACTACCTCATTATTCCTCTTTTGCACTTTTTTTTTGTAACTTAAAGTAATTTTTATGTCTTGCACTGTACTGCTGCCACAAAACAACAAATTTCATGACACATATGTCAGTGATAATAAACCTGATTTTTATTCTGATTCTGATGTGTGCACAGGTGCAATGAAAAACTTACTTGCAGCAACATCACGGACACATAGCATCAGATAAGCAGCATTCAGAAGAAAATCGTAAAAGTAAACATAAATTATACAAGAATTGTACAAGGAAGAGCACAATTAGAACTGTCAATTTCCCTCCATAGATGCTGCCTGACCTGCTGAGTTCCTCCTTTGTGTGTTGCTCCAGATTCCAGCATCTGCCGTAGTCCAGAGTAGTGCAAAGTGACCAGCGATCATAGTGTTACTGTACTGACGTAGTAATTAGCAGGTTGGTTCAAGAACTGAATAATTCAGCAAAGAGTTAGCATGGAAAACACGGGCTGAATCACCTCCTTTGCCAGTTTGATACTAGTAAAAATAGTGAGTTGTTTGCAGGATAGGTTTAATTCCTGAAAGAAAGTGATTGCAGGTGGGAAAACAGAGAGTCAGAAATCGGAAGAGAGAGAGATGGAGATGGGAAAGAGAACGATAAAGACTGGAAATGGAAAGAGAGAGGGAATGAAAAAGGAGAGAGCGATGGCGAATGAGAAAGGGAGAAATGGAGAGAAAGAAATAATGAAAGAGAGAGAGAGAGGGAGAAAATTAGGAAAGATGGTGAAAGAGAGAATGGGAGAGAGACACCATCCATCCTCACAATATTACAGCAAATGATTTCTTACAGCAGGTGGTTTAACTTCATTCAGACATGCTCAGGAAACATGCAGCACTTCCTGTGGAAAATTGTGGGATGAACACAGTGAATCACAGTACACTCGGGATTTATTGCGAGCTCTCATTGTGAGTATTGCTTAAGGTGTAAGAGATGGGATCAGATCTTTTTCAAAAGAGCTCAGCGTCACAAATAAAAAAAAAATCAACAGAGGAAGGCTAGGAAATCAAAGAAGAACAAAGGCAGTTTGATGATGTCCTCAGTCAGCCTCAGCTCGTGCCTCCAAGAGCTTTCCCTTATACTTGGTGGCACATCAGTGTGGCTAGTGGAACCAATGCCTCACAGTGTCTGTAACCCAGGTTCAATCCTGTCCCTGGGTGCTGCCTGAGGGGAGTTTACCTGTTTTCCCTGTGGCTTGTGTGGGTTTCCTCTGGTGTGGGAGAACACTGGAGCATGTGGGGTAAGTCCACACTGTCACAGAGGGAACGTGCAAACTCCTCACCGAGAGCACCAACGGACAGGATCTCACCCAGGTCACTGGATCTGGAAGGGAGCAGCACCACCACTGCCAAAGAGCCCTCCCACCCCGGACATTCTCTCTTCTCCCCCCCTTCCACTGGGCAGAAGATACAAAGGCTTGAGAACATGTACCACCAGGTTCAAGGACAACTTCTGTCTCTTCTCTCCCGCTGTTATAAGACTATTGAACGAGCCTCTTATACAATAAAGATGGACTCACCACCTCACAATCTACCTCGTCATGGCCCTTGCTCCTTATTGTCTACCTGCACTGTACTTTCTCTGTAACTGTAACATTGTATTCTGCATCCTGTTATTGCTTTTCCCTTGGACTACCTCATTGTACTTATGTTTTGAAATGATCTGTGTGCCAGGCACGGTCGTGTAGTGGTTAGCATAACGTTATTACAGCGCCAGCGACCCGGGTTCAATTCCGGTTGCTGTCTGTAAGGAGTTTGTACATTCTCCCCGTGTCCGTGTGGGTTTCCTCCGGGTGCTCCGGTTTCCTCCCACATTCCAAAGACATACGGGTTAGGGTTAAGTTAGAGAGTCTAAAACTAGAGGGCATCAGTTTAAGGTGAGAGGGGAAAGGTTTAAAGGGGACCCAAGAGGTAGGTTTTTCACACCGAGGGTGATGGGTGTATGGAATGAACTGCCTGAGGAAGTGGTAGAGGTGGGTACAGTTACAATGTTTAAAAGACATTTGGACAGGTACACGGATGGGAAAGGTTTAGAGGGATGTGGGCCAAACGCAGGCAAATGCGACTAGTTCAGGAAGGCATCTTCTTCAGCATGGATGAGTTGGGCCGAAAGGCCTGTTTCCGTGCCGTGTAACTCTATGAATCTATGAGAATGTGGCTGAACGTTTTCCTGAGGACATCACACACTTTAGTGATGGCAGAATTGGAAAATCTAAACTTACGAAAGTACTTATTGCATCTGGTGCTCCCGGCGTGGACTCCTCTATATCGATGAGACCCGACGCAGATTGGGGGACCACTTCGTTGACCACCTTCACTCCGTCCACCACAACAGCCGGGATCTCCTGGTGGCCAGCCATTTTAACTCCACATCTCATTCCCACGCTGACATGTCTGTCCACGGCCCCCTCTACTGCCACATTGAGACCAGGCGCTGGTTGGAGGAGCAACATCTCATATTCCGTCATGGTGATCTCCAACCTGACGGAATCAGCATCGATTTCTCTAACTTCTGGTAAACATTCCCCTTTGTTTTCCTTATCCCCTGCTCTCCTTTATTTTCCCTTTTCCCGTGGCCCTTCACCCCTTCTCTTTCCCCTCCCCCGCCCTCATGACCTGCCCACCTCCTTCCCTTTAGTCCATGGCCTACTGTCCTCTCCTATCAGATTCCTTCTTCTTCAGCCCTTTGCCTCTTCTACCTATCGCCTCCCAGCTTCTCACATCGTTCCTGTTCACCTCCACTCCCCCACTTCCCTACTTACACCCTCTCACCTGGACTCACCTGTCACCCACCAGCTCGTGCTCCTCCCCCTTCCCTTCCCCTTTTATTCTGGTTTCTGCCCTCTTCCTTTCCAATCCTGATGAAGGGTCTCGGCCCAAAACGTTGACTGTTCATTTTCCTCCATAGATGCTGCCTGACCTGCTGAGTTCCTCCAGCATTTTATGTTTGTTTCCTATATTAAGTATTGTTCATTAGCGGGATCCAGGTAGGACACATTAGATCTAAGTTCCCTTTCCTGATGGGCATGTCTTTCCTAAGATCTCTCGTGGACATTGAGTTGCCAGCCATAGCCAGGACAATGATGGGATGCCTGTTGTGTCACCACTAAGACATCCATGGAATTAGACCTTCAGCAGTTAAATACTGGGGATAACACCCACTGTTATTTTGCAGTCTGTTCTAAAGCTGCCCAGTCAGGTCTCCCAATGCCAACAGTATATTCCCTCAAGTACAGGAGAAAGCAATAGACTAGCTTGATGCACACTTTGATCCACTGAAACTGCTCCACGATAGCTGTAGTGGAGCTCTGAGCTCCAATGTATATTAGTGTGGGCGGAACTGCAAACAATGATGTAGTTTGGTGTGAGCCTGATGATGTAAAAAGGTCAGGCATGCCAGAGTAAATCTTGCACAAAGAAGTAAGTTCTATTTTTCCTAATCTCAGTCTCAAACCTGCGGACAAGGGCGGTGCTGTTGTAGTCTGGCGGACTGACCTTTACATTGCCGAGGCCAGATGTCAACTCTCAGACACCTTCTCTTACTTATCCCTCAAACTGGACCTCACCAAGGAGTGTCAGGTCATTGTCTCCTGCACTATCACTGACCTTATCACCTCTGGATATCTCCCCACCACAGCTCCCACCTCATAGTTCCCCTACACTGCACTGCTTGTTTCTACCTCCTACCTAAGGTTCAGAAACCCAGCTGCCATGGTAGATCTATTGTTTCTGCCTGCTCCTACCCCACTGAACTTGTGTCCTCGTACCTTGACTCCATTTTGTCTCCCTTGGTTCAGTCCCTTCCTACCTATGTCCGTGACACTTCGCATGCTCTCCATCACTTCAACAGCTTCCAGTTCCCCAGCCCTGACTGCCTGATGTTCACCATGGACGTCAAGTCTCTGCACACTTCAATTCCCCATCAGGAAGGCCTTAAGGCTCCCCCCTTCTTTCTCGACAACAGGTCCAACCAGTTCCCCTCCACCACCACCCTCCTCTATCTGGCTGAACTGGTAGTCACCCTTAATAATTTCTCTTTCGGCTCCTCCTACTTTCCCCACACTAAAGCACTCGCATGGGCCCCAGCTATGCCTGCCTCTTTGTTCTACGGGAGTTCTAGTTTGTGATTGGTTTACTTATTAGTGGCATCTATGACTGAAAGCAAACTTTGTGTCATATACCTAAAAAAACACAGAAGCTATGTGGTCTAATTTCTAAGCTAATGAGTCTTCTGGGGCAGCAACATAGTAGCTATGTTTCTCACCTGTACGTTCTCCCCGTGTCTGCGTGGGTTTCTTCTGGGTGCTCCAGTTTCCTCCCACATTCCAAAGACAAACAGGTTAGGAAGTTATGGGTGTGCTATATTGGCGCCAGAAGCGCGGCAACACTTGCTGGTTGCCCCCAGAACACTCTACGCAAAAGATGCATTTCACTGTGTGTTTTGATGTACATGTGACTAATAAAGATATTTTATAATCTAGAGACTGGAGCTCAAATCCCATCATGGCAACTGGAGAATGTAAATTTGATGAATGCAGTGATTTACAGACCCCAACTTGACAGGCTGAATGGCCTCATACTGGCATTATGATTCTAGAAAACAGTCTGTGAGTTCATACCGTACAGCAGGTCACCAATTCAAGAAATAACTCAATATCCCCTGGTTACTGGTGTTTTTAGAAGAATGCAATCTGTACCCAGTAGCTTCAACTAAAATATTGTAAATGTTCCCCTACCTTACCTGTTCAGGTGAACATTAAAGATTCCGGGCAACACTTTGAAGTAGAACAGAGAATTCCTCTGGTAGGTCCCTCCATCAATCACATCCACCGATAGCAGACGCACTGAACATTTGCTTCACTTCCCTTTTTGTACCTTATTTCCTACATACCAACCGTCATAAGTTTTCAGAGTGATTCATAATTGGTGACAAACCTTGGAAAGGTGACACACAACGATTTAAGAACAGCTTCTTCCCCTCCACCAACAGATTTCTGGTCCATGAACCCATGAAACACTACCTCATTATTCCTTTCGTTTTGCACTATTTATTTATTTTGTAATTTATAGTAATTTTTATGTCTTTGCACTGTACTGTTGCCGCAAAACAACATATTTCCCATTACATTAGTCAGTGATAATAAACCTGATTCTGATTCTGACAAGAGGCCGCAGATGCTGGAACCTGGAGCAACAAACAATCTGCTGGAGAAACTCAGCAGGTCGAGCAGCATCTGTGGAGGGAGGTGCACAGTCGATATTTCCACTCTTCTGTCCTCCTTCTGCCTATCACCCCTCCTCACCTGAATCCACCTATGGCTTGCCAGCTCTTGCTCCACCCCTTCCCCTCACCTCCTTATACTGGCCATCTCTCCTCTAACCTTCAGTCCAGCTGAAGGGTCTTAAAATAACTTTCTATTAGTTATCCATATTTATTTGAATCATTTGTAAATGTCTCGGATTATCAGAGACATTCAGAACCAGAACAGAACATCAGGAACAGGCCCTTCGGCCCACAATGTCTGTGCTGAACACGATGCCAAATTAAACTAAATCTCTTCTGCCTGCACATGATCCATCTCCCTCCATTCCCTGCACATTCATGAGTCTTCCTAAAAGCCTCTTAAATGCCACTATCATATCTGCTTCCATCACTACCCTGGCAGCCAGTTCCAGGCACCCACCTCTGTGTAAAAAAACTTGCCCCACACATCTCCCTTAAACATTCCCCTTCTCACCTTAAATGCATGTCCTCTAATATTTGACATCTCAGCCCTGGGAAAAAGACCCTGACTGTCAATTTTATCTGTGCCTCTCATAATTTCATAAACCTCTATCAGGTCTCCACTCAGCCTCCGACACTCTAGAGAAAACAATCCAAGTGTGTCCAACCTCGCCTTATAGCTCATACAGTTAAACATCCTTTTGGCAGTGTCAAACTGTCAAAAGCATTTGGGCAAGACAGGGATGGAGTCTCAGGATCTGCCACCTTAAGGTCTAGTCACCGTTCGAGGATGACTTCACCTCATGGGACTACAGGATGTGAGCACAGTGGTGTAGACAGTCAAGCTGTTGCCTCAAAGCACCTGTGACCCAGGTTCAATCCTGACCTCAGGCGTTGTCTGTGTGCTTGTTTTCTGTGTGACAACGTGTGTTTCCTCCGGGTTCTCCGGTTTCCTCCCACATCCCAAAGATGTGCGGGTTCGTAGGTTAATAGCCACTGTAGATTTCCTTTAGTGTGTAGATGAGTGGTGGAGTTGATGGGAATGTGGGGAGAATAAAAAATGGGATTAATGTAGGATGACTGTTAGTGTAAATGTCAAGGTGGACTTGGTGGGCGGAAGGACCTTTTTCTATGTTCTTTTCCTCTCTCTGGCTCTACAACTTTTCTAAGTGCAACACACAAATTGCTGGAGGAACATCAACTGTCTATTTCCCTCCACAGATGCTGCCTGACTTGTTGAGTTCCTCCAGCATTTTGTATATTGCATCTGCAGTCTCTTGTGCCTCAACTTCTCTAAGTCTTGGCAAGTCTCAGGGAGGTTGGACAAACTTGGGTAGTTTTCTCTGGAGTTGCAGAGCCTGATAGAAGTTTATAGGATTGTGAGAGGCACAGATAGAGTAGACACCCAGAATCTTTTTCCCGGGTCAAAATGTCTAATACTGGAGGGCATGCATTTAAGGTGAGAGGGGTAAGTTCAAAGGAGATGTGTGGGGCCTGTTTTTTACACAGAGAGTCGTGGATGCCTGGAATGCACTGCCAGGGGTGGTGGTGGAGGCAGATTACGACAGAGGCGTTTAAGAGGCTCTTAGACAGGCACCTGAATGTGCAGAGAATGGAGGGATATGGACATTGTGCAGGCAAAAGGGATTAGTTTAGTTAGGCAGTTAATTAGTTCAGCACAACATTGTGGGCCGAAGAGCCTGTTCCTGTGCTGTACTGTTCTATGTTCTATGTTCGAAGTGGAGAAGAAAGCTCTGGGAAATGGTGGATCCAGAAAGATCTGGCCCAATAAGTAAATGCAGTCATGGAAATCAAAATTGCAGATGTTGGAAATCTGAACTAAAAGCAGAAAACTCATCAGGTGATGAAGGGTCTTCAACCTGAACCATTAACTCTTTCTCTCTCCACACATATTGCCTGACCTACTGAGATTTCCCACCATTTTCTGTGTTCATGGCTCTTGAAGTGTTATACAGTATTCCCCACTTTCACCCAACCAAAACATCCTCAACCCTAAGCCCGCTCCAGCCACTTCCCAGAAATTCTCCATTATCCCCCGAAATAAGCTTCCACAGCCCTACATTTCAACTGTTAAAGAACAGTATTTCCAATCGGTGTTTGATTGTATAGCAGCCAATCTCTTCCTAAATTCAAACACCTTCAACGAACAATACCTTGCAAAGAAAGTGTCAGAAAACCCAGTGTAACTGTAGAATCAGCCATGCGTTGATATTTATTTTATATTAGATGGAATACAATTAACAGATAAATGTAGACTAGTGAGCTAAATGAGTTTTTAAATGAAACTCAAATTAACTTTCACCCTCTGAGTCACAAAATAGAATTTTGTCACTTGGTTATTAACCATAACACATATTTTTGCTCAGCTATTACTTTGGACTGTTTCATTTTCCTTTACAAAGATAAACAATATGATAGCTTTTAGCACATTCAAAGATTACATTTGCCAATTTTAGATTATAAGAGATAATTAAGCTTCTTAGCGTACAAATGCAAAAATTAAATCTAAATAGTCTTCTGTGGCATTGCTCACAGAGTACACATCACAGTAGCATGCAATGTTCACAGAATTAGTTGGAATATGGAAGTGTAGTGGTTGCATAGAACATAGAACATCATGCAGCTCAGAGAGATATCAGAGACTCTGAAAAACTTCTACAGATGCACAGTGGAAAGCATTCTCACTGGTTGCATCGCAGCCTGGTATAGAAACTCCAGTCTACAGGAATACAAGAGGCTACAGAGAGTGGTGGGACTCAGCCAATCCATCATGGGTACAGCTCTCCCCACCATTGAGGACATTTACAAGAGGCGATGTCTCAGGAAGGCAACATCCATCATCAGAGAGCCCCACCACCTGGGCCATGCCCTCTTCTCGATGCTGCCATCAGGCAGGAGGTACAGGAGCCTGAAGACCCACACCTCAAGGTTCAACAACAGCTTCTTCCCCACCGCCATCAGGTTCCTGAACCGACCTGAAAGACCTTAATGCTATATTCTCTCTCTCTCTCTCTCTCTCTCTCTCTCTCAATCTTGCACATGTGTTGTTATGTTTATTTTACTGTTTACTTTGCACACATGTAAGTTATGTATAATTTATGTTAATTTAAGTTTATGTTAACCTATGGTTGTCATGTCTGTAATGTACTGTGCTGCTGCAAAAAAAAACTAATCAGCACTGCATTTATTCCCTGGGTATGTATGTCCATGACAATGATCAACTTGAAATTTGGCTTGGAGACACAGGAAACTGCAGATGCTGGAAGTGGGCAGTTGAGACCCCTCATCAGTCTGGATGAAGGGCCTCGACCCAAAACGTCGACTGTCCATTTCCCTCCACAGATGCAGCCCGACCCGCTGAGTTCCTCCAGCACTTTGTTTTTAGAACAGGGACTTGCTGGGCTAGTAATTCCCTCATCTGGATGAATTATCCTGAGGAGGTGAAATCATTTTCAACCATGGAGGATTGGTAATTAAAGAAGACCTGCATTTATATAGTAATGATATCTTTATGTCTTGCACTGTATTTCTGCCATAAATTTCACGGCATATGTCAGTGATAATAAACCTGATTCTGATTCAGATTCGGATTATCATCCCGAAGGGCTTTACAGTCCATGAAGTAATTTTGAAGTGTAATGTCTGTTGTCATATTGGAAATGCCTTGGCCAATATGTGCACAGTAAACTGCCATAATCAGTTGCGAGATAATGACTTTTATAACTATTCTAATACTGACAGGTGATAAATATTGACCAGGAGACCTATTCTTCTTCAATATGTTGCCATGGAAGCTCATATGCACACCTTGAAAGGCAAACAGGGTCTTTGTTTAATGTCTGAACATATAGTTTAGGTGCTATACTGAACTGAATGTATGTTCCTGCAGCCAATGTTGATCTACAACCTTCCACCTCAACTCTTCACTGAAGCAGAGGTGCCCTTGTGTTCAGTCACAATTCAACAACAGTGACCACAAGGTGTTGGATTGTCATTGTAACTCCAATGGCTAACTATCTGAGGGAAGGAACCTTGCCTCCTCTAGAGGTTTGGCTAGACAAAGAACAAGCATGACAACTTAAAGGTAGATTGTCAGAGAGATGACTGGCATCTTGTTTTCCTTTTTAACCTCCCTAGATGTTCACTGATAGCGATGTTTGCCCTTCAAGCAAAAATGAATTTAACCTTGTATATTCCAATGATAAGCAGAGTAAACCCATCACACCCCTCTCCCAATTCACCCCCAGCTCCTGACAAGCTCCTTTCTAATGAGTTCAAAGAAGCAAAACTCAATAGACGTTAATTAGAATGCACTATGTTATCAAGATGATTTCTTTTTAATGAATGTTAAAAACATAAGGATTAGGAGCAGGAGAGGGCCATACACCTAATTTTCTGCCTAATCAGTCGAGTGCAGTGTGCTAAAACATACAAATTATATCAGGTGGCCTTTGCAAATACTAGGAAAGGCAGACATACAATTTTATGGAAGTGTTATTTGCACAAAAGGAGTTGTCCAATCTGGAATACAGCACCAGCTTGCTCAATTAGATTGGAAATAATGGTGATAAATAGCAAAAGTCAAAGAGTCATATAACACAGAACTAGGCCCTTTGGCCTACCATGTCCATTCTGACCATTATACTCATCTATACTATATGGTCCATCGCATCCTTTGCCCTGGAAATTCAATGTTCAACTGTGCTATATGGTGTCTTCTCCAGTAAGTTGTCCAGGTACAAAGTATTGTGTGTGTGGAAGACAGTCCTTGTACCTGAAGAAGTGCACAAATGTATTTCCTCTTTTGGCTGTGTATTTGGAGATAAACAGGTAGGCCACACACATTGGGGAGACAAGAGAAGGTTGAATGGAAAGGGTACAGAGGGTTGGACCTGGAGTTTGAAGGGAGCTCAAAAGCCATTGAAGGACAGGGCAGAAAGACTCACAACTGGGTGGTGGTGGCAGGCACAAAGCAACATTTTCATAGGAACTTCCTACAGATCACAAAAACCAGCCTCCCTTAAAATGGCTCTGGTCTACACTTCTCACTGCCTTGGGAAAGCAGCCAGCATATTCAAAGACCGCCCCCCCCCCACCCCCCACCCCGGACATTCTCCCTTCTCCCACTTCCCATCAGGCAGAAGGTACAAAAGCTTGAAAACACATACAACCAAGCTCTAGGACAGCTTCTATCCTGCTGTTATAAGACTATTGAATGGACCTCTTGTACAATATGATCTTGACCTCTCAACCTACCTTGTCATGGCCCTTGAACCTTATTGTCTCCCTGCACTGCACTTTCTCTATAACTGTAACACTACATTCTGCATTCTGTTCTTGATTTTTCCTTTGTACTATGTTTGGAATGATCTGTCTGCATGGCATGCTAAGCAAAGTTTTTCACTGTATCTCGGTACATGTGACAATAATAAACCAATTACCGATTACCAAGATAAGCCTGTATAAATAAGACAATGTCTACTTCAGAATTTTTAATAATTCCTCGTCATTGCCCTTTCACCTTATTTGTCTACCTGCACTGCACTTTCTCTGTAACTATAACACCATATTCCGCATTCTGTTATTGCTAGGTATCACCACATCACTATTCCTCCTAAATTATAATCTGACGTCCAGCTGTGAGATTCCAATGAGTCTGTGGAGTTGCAGTCCAGTTATTGACAGCCATCACCACAAAACGCTTCTTAACCCTGTACCAACTGAACAATCAGACAGCAAAGTATGATCAACATGGGGAAATTGTGTGAATGCTGTTGGGGCAACTGGGCTTCCCTGTGTGGGATGAGACTTATTGTTAGCGGGCATTCCTTTTTCCACACCAAACCTTATTGGGCTGGTAGCTGTGTAATGAAACGCATTCCAGATATGCATGGACATCATCCAGGTGGAATTGTAGCAGAGCTTGTTCATTCACTACACACAAATTGTCAATGCTGCTCACTTACCTAACCTGCCCTGTTTAAAATACGTTCGTCTCCCTATCATTTTAAGATATTTTTTAAGATATTTACTTATTTGTCACATGTACATTGAAACACACAGTGAAATGCGTCTTTTTGCGTTACTGAGAGTGTGCTGTGGGCAGCCCACAAGTGTTACCACGCTTCCGGCGCCAACATAGCATGCCCACAACTTCCTAACCTATTCGTCTTTGGAATATGGGAGGAAACCAGAGCACCCGGAGGAAACTGGAGCACCCAGAGGAAACCCGCACAGACACGGGGAGAACGTACAAACTCCTTACAGACAGCGGCCGGAATTGAACCCAGGTTGCTGGGGCTGCAATAGTGTTACGCTAACTGCTACAGAATTGTTGGTAGCACAAGTAAGGTGGTTAGTAATAAACGTTTCCCCGTAATGGAGACATCTACAACCAAAGGGCAAAGGCTTAGGTGAGGAATAAGATGATTAAAGATGGTCGGTGGAATTTTTTTTCACCCGGAGGGAGGTTGGAATCTGAAACGCACTGCCTGAAAAGGTGGCGGAGGCAGGCCGTCTCACAACATTTAAAAAGTATCTTGATGAGCACCTAAATTGACAAGACATAGAAGGATATGGACCAAGTGCTGGTAAATGGGATTAGTGTTTGTGATGCAAGTTTTTTTATTGTACGGACCATACTTGTGTGCATGACAATAAACTTGACTTGACTTGACTAGCGTAGATGGGTACTTGATAGTTGGCATGGACAGGGTGGATTGAAGGGACTTGTTTCTGTGCTGTATGACTCTGTGACTGTTTACTTTATGCCTAAATGCTTGCAATTGAGTTTACATGGTGAAATATGACTTCTATAATCCTGCAAAGTTTGTTTTTCCGTATAGATTATGCTTTACAATATATAGACCTTCTGGATTACTCAGTTCAACCACAATGCAGAAAAGAAACCAGAAGGCGAGACATTTTAGTGGGTATTTTCTGGCACTCATCAGATGGATGTTTACTCAGTCTCTTTCTGGTTGGTTAAATTGCACATAAGCTGGATACTCAATTGCCTGAGGTTCCTGCAAAATATGCCAGTTTATTCTCTTTGTTAGTCTCTCAGTAGAATAATTAACAAATCTGATTCTGTTTACTTGAATTTACTTGGACACCACCCGAATTCACCATGTGCTATTTTATCTGTGCCCTGCATTCTAAAGTTTAGTGTGTGAGAGGAAGAAAGAAAAAACAAACAAGTACTGACAAGTGGAGGTGGCTTGGTCCCCTGTTGGTCTGACACAGCCCGTCTGCTCCATTTCCAGACTGATCTTAATATTTTCTGCATGTTCTCCTGTCAAGGCATAGAAGGCTATGTACCAAGTGTAGGTGTGGGACTGGTGTGGATAAGTACTAGAAGAGATAAGTCCAAAGGACCTCTTTCAGTGCTGTATGACACTACAACTCCATGAAGTGGGAGCTTGTGGCCATTAACTCCTACTTGTGCCTTTGCCAACTGAGACACCAGCTTGAAAATAGCAACAAAGGAAGACAGGGTGGTGAAGAAGGCATTTGGCATGCTTGCTTTCATCAGTCAGAATATCGAGTACAGGAGTTGGGGCATCATGTTGCAACTGTACAAGACATTGGTAAGGCCACTTTTGGAATACTGCGTACAGTTCTGGTCGCCCTGCTATAGGAAGGATGTCAGTAAACTGGAGAGGGTGCAAAAAAGATTTATGAGGATGTCACCAGGACTGGAAGGCTTGGGTTTAAAGGAGAGGCTGTTTAGGTTGGGACTTCTTTCCCTAGAGCGTAGGAGGCTGAGGGGTGACCTTCTAGAGGTTTATAAGATCATGAGAGCATAGTTAAGGTGAATAGTCACAATCTTTTCCACAGGGGAGGGGAGTCCAAAACGAGAGGGCACATGTTTAAAGTGAGAGGGGAAAGATTTAAGAGGGATCTGAAATGCAACATTTCGGACAGAGGGTGGTGAGTATATGGAACGAGCTGCCAGAGGAAGTGGTCAAGGCAGTTGCAATTATGACATTTAAAAGGCATTTGGACAGTTACATGAATAGGAAAGGTTTAGAGGGATATGGGCTAAATGCAGGAGCCTGAAGACCCACACTCAATGTTTTAGAAACAGCTTCCTCCCCTCCACCATCAGATTTCTGAATGGTCCATGAACCCATGAACACTAACTTGTTATTCCTCTTTTGCACTATTTACTTATTTTTGTAACTTATAGTAGTTTTTATGTCTTTATGTCATGCACCGTACTGCTGCCGCAAAATAATAAATTTAACGACATGTCAGTGATAATAAACCTGATTTTGATTCTGATTCATATGGGACTAGCTAGCTCAGTTAGGCAATTTGGTCAGTATGGATGAGTTGGGCCAAAGGGTCTGTTTCTGTGCTGTGTAGCTCTATGACTCTATAACCAACAGTTGAATAGGGGGCCAATGAATAAGGGGGCAATTCTTCCCCACTGGATATTAGGATGGATTATCTTACCTGTTGCCTTGACTTGAAGATGCTAATGCCTCAAAACTACAGCAATAAAATGCATTAATAGAACATGCTTGACAAAGTAAAACACAAGAAGACAAGAAAATACTGGCAGGAGAAGGCCTCTTGGTTCCTCAGGGCTGCCCTGCCACTCAATATGATTATGGCTGATTGGCCCCAGGCCTTATCTGCTCTTCCGTGTCAGTTCCCCACAGCCCTCAATTCCCTGATCTTTCAAAAACTAGCTACCTCCACTTTAAGTGCTTCTAATGACCCATCCTTCACAAGACCCTCCTCCAGAGGCTCTTACTGAAGGAGGAAAATACAATGGAGTTGGTGTAAGACAGTCCAGGACTTATGGCCAATCCAGCTGCAGGTATGACCACTCTTGCTGGAGGCAAGAACACTTTGGAATGTGTATGGGCCCAGAATTAGAGGTGATCAGTGGTTATAGGGATACAGAGCTGGGGAAGACACCACCATAGAGGGATAGAGAACAAGAACAAATACATTAATGAAGGAATGATGGTGCAGAGAGCAGTCTTGTGGCATAAAACAACCGTTAGCCAAGTGCAGCCAATTGTAAAATGGGATGATAATTTGTCACTGTCCCTTCTCTGCAATCTCCTTCGACTTATTTGGTCGTCTAAGACAATTCACTGAGTGGTACAGCAGTTAGAATTCCCCCACCAATCCAGGTCTGAGTCTGACCTCCAGTGCAGTCTGTGTGGAGTTTATACATACATCTAATACTGCGTGGGTTTCCTCCCACAGCCCAAAGACAGTTAATTGGATACTGCAAATTACCCCCAGTGTAGAAGGGTGTCAGGAGAACCAGGAGTTGATTGGCATGTCAAAGACAATAGGTTACAGGGATATAAGAGATAAGGGATGGGACTGATGTGATTGCTCTGAGGCCAAATGTTCTCCATTAATGTCCTGTTTTGGGGAAGAAGGCTTTTGGCACACTGGCCTTCATCAGTCAGGGCACTGAGTATGGAAGTTGGGAGGTTATGGTGCAGTTGTACAAGAAGCTGGTGAGGCCACACTTGGAATATTGTGTTCAGTTTTGGTCATCCTGCTGTAGGAAGGATGTTATTAAGCTGGAAAGACTGCAGAAAAGACTTGCCAAGCCTCAATCAAGGGACTGAATTATATGGACATTGAGCAGACCAGGACTTTTTTCCTTGAAGTGTAGGTGACTGTGAGGTGATCTTATAGAACTGTATAAAATCGTGAGGGACATAAAACATAGAACATTACCATAGAACAATACAGCACAATACAGGCCCTTTGGCCCACCATGTTGTGCCGACCTTCAAACCACTCCTAAGACTATCTAACCCCTTCCTCCCACATATACCTCTTATCTTAAATTCCTCCACATGCTTATCTAACAATCTCTTGAACTTGACCAATGTATCAGCCTCCACCACCACCCCAGGCAGTGCATTCCATGCACCAACCACTCTCTGGGTTAAAAACCTCCCACTGACATCTCCCTTGAACTTCCCACCCATCACCTCAAAGCCATGCCCTCTTGTATTGAGCATTGGTGCCCTGGGAAAGAGGCACGTCGTAAAGGCCCTTCAACCCACGATGTTGTACTGACATTTTATCCTGCTCTAATATCTATCTAACCCTTCCCTCCCACATAGCCCTCCATTTCTCTATCATTCATGTGTCTATCTAAGAGTCTCTTAAATGTTCTTAATGTATCTGCCTCCACTACCTCTGCTGGCAGTGCGTTCCATGCAGTCACCACTCTCTGTGTAAAATACTTACCTCTGACATCCCCCTTATACCTTCCTCTAATCACCTTAAAATTATGCCCCCTCGTGTTAGCCATTGTCGCCCTGGGAAAAAGGGTGAGTCTTTTTCTCATGGTTGGGGAATCAAGAACTAGAAGGCATAAGCTTAAGGTAAGAGGGGAATGATTTAACAGGAACTTGAGAGGCAACATTTTATACAGAGGGTGGTCATGTGTGGAACAAACTGCCACAGGATGTCGTTGAGGCAGATACATTAAAAACTTTTGAAAGGCATTTGGACAGGTACATGGATAGGAAAGGTTTAGAGGGATATGGGTCAAATGGGACAACCTGGATGGGCATCTTGGTTGTCATGGACCAGTTGGGTTGAAGGGCCTGTTTCCATCCTCTATGACTCCGTAAGAAAACTAGAAATCAGAAGCCCTTGCAGTTTTACATTCATTTCCTTCCTGACTATTAGAATTGCCCAATCAGTGTCCATTTCGGATCTTTTTTAACCAGCAGGTTTTAAACACATTTCTTCCATTATGCAGGAATAATGAGGACTTTGCTTCTGCTCTGCTCCCTTGCCGATGACCCATGTAATGGAAGAAATATTTACACAAACTTAAACAGATTCTATTTTCATGCTTATAAAATATTAAGAGCATGGAATATAAATTTAAAGATACAGAGGCGCAATGAAAAATTTAGTCAAGTATTCAGATGACTGCAGGACATCTTTACTACGATAGTGCTAGAATCGAATGCTGCTTCATTTTTTCCTTATTCCACATTAAGATTATAGTTAATCAGTCTTAAAGCTGTTACTTAGAGAATGTTAAAGTGTTTTCTGTTTCTCTAAACTTACCTGGACACTGCACAAATTCGCCATGAGCTTACTTTAGCATAACGCTATTTCAGCACCAACAGTCCGGGTTCAATTCCTGCCTCTGTCTGTAAGGAGTTTGTACATTCTCCCCGTGTCTGCGTGGGTTTCCTCAGTGTGTTCCAGTTTCCTCCCACATTCCAAAGACATACTGGTTAGGAAGTTGTGGGCATGCTATGTTGGCACTGGAAGCGTGGCGACACTTGCGGGCTGCCCCCCAGAACACTCAACGCAAAAGATGCATTTCACTGTGTGCTTTGATGTACATGTGACTTATAAAAATATCTTATCTTATCTTTTACCAATTCTTCATTCTAAAGTGTAGTGCAGGAGAGAGAAAGAGGGGAGATTAAAAGGCAGATGTTAATTGCGGACAAGCAGAGCTTGCTTCCCCTATAACTACCCCGACACAGACAGCTTCCTCCCTTTCCACTCTCAGTTTCAATTCCTTCTGTATATTGTCCAGTCAGATGTGAGCTATCATCCACTAATTCCTTTTTGTTATCCCAAAGGTGCGCTGGTATATTAGAAGTTTTTAGAAATTACCCCTTATTGCAGGTTATTGATTAAAAGAATCAAAGGGGAGTTGATGAGCGTGTGTGAGAGGGAGTAAGCTGCAGAGGTACAGGAAGGTAAGGAGGGGTGGAATAGGGCTGAGGAGAATGCTCCCTGTGAGTCAATATGGTTTCTATAGAACATAGAACAGTACAGCACAGGAACAGGCCCTTCAGCCCACGATGTCTGTGATGAACACGACGCCGAATTAAACTAAATCTCTTCTGCCTGCACGTGATCCATATCCCTCCATTCCCTGCATGTCTTCACATCTTCCCAAAAGCCTCTTAAACACCACTATCATATCTGCTTCCATCACTACGCTGGGCAGCCCGTTCCAGGCACCAACTTTCTCTTGCCCCGCACATCTCCATTAAACTTCCACCCCACCCCCCCCCCACCCCCCCACCATCTGAAATGCATGTCCTGTAGTATTTGACATTTCTACCCTGGGAAAAAGATTCTGACTGTCTACCCGGCAGATCGGGAGACAGTGATTTGATCAGGAGATCAAATCTGAAGGCAGAATACAAGGTTAATGGCAGGACTCTTAGCAGTGTGGAGGAACAGAGGGATGTTGGGGTCCATATCCATAGATCCCTCAAGGCTGCCGCGCAGGTCGATAGGGTTGTTAAGAAGGCGTATGGTGTGTTGGCCTTCATTAGTCAGGATACGCAGTTCAAGAGCTGCCAGGTAATGTTGCAGCTCTATAGAACCCTGGTCAGACCACACTTGGAGTATTGTGTTCAGTTCTGGTCGCCTCATTATAGGAAGGATGTGGAAGCTTTAGAGAGGGTGCAGAGGAGATTTACCAGGATGCTGCCTGGATTGGAGAGCATGGCTTATGAAGATAGGTTGAGTGAGCTAGGGCTTTTCTCTTTGGAGAGAAGGAGGCTGAGAGGTGACTTGATAGAGGTGTACAAGATGATAAGGGGAATAGATCGAGTGGACAGTCAGACTTTTACCCAGGGTGACAATGGCTAACACGAGGGGGCATAATTTTAAGGTGATTGGAGGAAGATAGAAGGAGGATGTCGGGGATAAGTTTTTTTACGCAGAGAGTGGTGGGTGCGTGGAATGCACTGCCTGCAGAGGTTGTGCGGGCAGATATATTAGGGACATTTAAGAGACTATTAGATAGACACATGAATGATAGAGAAATGGAGGGCTATGTGGGAGGAAATGGTTAGATAGATCTTGGAGCAGGATAAGATGTCAGCACAACGTTGTGGGCCGAAGGGCCTGTACCGTGTTGTAATTTTCTATGTTCAAGGCACCCTATCTGTGCCCCTCATAATTTTACAAACCTCTATCAGGCTCTGACTCTCCAGAGAAAACAACCTAAGCTTGTTCAACCTCTCCCTTTAGCTCATACCCTCTAATCCTGCTAAACTCTTCTGTAACCTTTCCAAAGCACCCTTCCTGTAAAGGGCCGACCAGAATCGCACACAGTATGGGCTTAATATTAACAAAGAAGTAGAACTACAAATTAGGTAGCACAATTTAGGGACTAGAATTAGGCTGAATGGCCTCTTTTTGTGTTGTTATAAGATTAAGGTAAAATAAGATGCATGTAACATAAAAGTGACAGTGACAAATTACATAAAAAGACCGTAAAACAGAGTAATTTATAGGATTTATTTTCCCCAGAGTATTTATTGACCCTCTCAGCCAATGAGATGAGGCAGGGGCCAGGTGTGTGTTTGGGTTTACAGCAAACAGTGAACAATACAGCAAACAATGTCCATACACTCTGAAAACAGAGCTAGTTAGAAGAGTGCAGGCAAACGGCAAAATGAATCAAAGTGAAGCAGATAGATACAGTATTTGTGAGAGAAAATAAGTTGCAGAAGTACGAGGAAGGAAGGAAAGAAGGAATGGGACAAAAGAGGTTGCTCCCTAGGAGCTATCATGGATCCAAATGGGTCAAGTGGCCCTCTAGTGTGTTGATATGAATATAAGAAATAGGTGTCTGTTAAGAGCATTAAAGACAACTCAGTTTGATAATTTGCCTTTATATGGCATTCTTCACGCTGGTGTCCCACATTAGAACGTCAAACAGTACAGCACAGGAACAGGCCTTTCGGCCCACAATGTTGTGGCAAGCTAATTAAACCAGCAATTAAACACCTAACAAAACTAATTCCTTCTGCCTGCACAATGTCCATATCCCTCCATTTGCTGCACACTCATGTGCCTATCTAAGAGCTTCTTAAATGCCTCGATCGTATTTGCCTCCACTATCACCCCTTGGCAGAGCATTCCAGGCACCCACCACTCTGTCCCGCACATCTCCTTTGAACTTACCCCTTCTCACCTCAAATGCATGCCCTAATTGTGGCGAGCTTGTGTTGATGTACCACACATTGTGGTGACATTAGTAACCCAGCTGCTTGAGTTTGACTCAAGTCGTTGAGAGACTTGAGTTTGAGGCACTATGAAGAATTTGGGGAATTTAAATTCATCATCATGACCTAAAAGCCATCAGATTATTATCACAGAATTCTCTTTTGTCATCCTTATCTGGTTTATGAAAAAGTCTCAGACTCTCAGCTGTCCCTCTAAGATGGCCTCAGGCCAGTGACGTTTACATCCCAAGAATGAGTTAAAAAAAGAAATGTTTAAAGAATCTGGTAACATCATGGTTAAATTATGGGACTATCAGCCAGAGTTCTGGACCAATGATCCGGAGATGAGAATTTGAATCCCACTTTGACAGCTGGGGAATTTAAATTCATGCAATTAAATAAATGTGGAATTTTAAAGAAAGTTAGTCTCAGTAACAATAACCTTGAAACTCTTGAAAACCACTAGATTGTCACTAATAACTCGTCTACATTACTAATGTCCTTCAGGAAAGGAAATCTTCCATCCTTACCCTGTTTGACCTATATGTGACTCCAGGCTCAACAACGTGGTTGACTGCTAACTGCTTCCCAAGTTCAGGGGCAATTAGGAATGGACAACTGATCTTCCACATACCATGAATGAATAGAACAAAAGTTGGGGGCTTCACAATCAAAAGAAATAGGAACAAGAGCAGGTAATTAATCTTCTTGAGCCTGCTCTGCCATTCAAGAGGATCAAGGGTGTTCTGACAATCCTCAAGTCCACTTCCTTACCCTTTCCCTATATCCCTTGGTTGCCTTACTGATTAAAAGTCTATCTCAGCCTTAAACATAGACAACATCTCAACCCCTACAGATCTCTGCGGCGAGGAGTTCCAGACTCACAACCCTCTGGGAGAAGGAACTCTTCCCTATTCTTAAACATGCACCACTTTATCCAATACGATGATCTCAGGGACAAAGAAGTTCATATGAATGTAAGAAATGGAAACAGGACTAGATCTTCATCTTGTTAATCTGTTCTACATTCAACAAGATCATGGCTGATCTGTTACCTCTCACCATTTTTCTGCTTTGTCTCCATATCCCTTGATTAATATCCAGAAATCTATTGATCTATAGCAAAAGACAAACTGTTGGAGGAACTCAGTGGGTTAAACAGCATCTGTGGGGGTGGGGGGTTGTAGAGGAATTGTTGACCTTTTGGGTCAAAACCCTGCATCAGGACTGCGGTCTCTTCTGTCTCCATCAATCGATCCATTATCTAATTCTGTTATGAGTACTCTGTTACTTGTCAGGGCCTTGCACCTTATTGGCTACCTGCATTGCACTTTCTCTGTAACTGTAACACTATATTCTGCATTCTGTTATTGGTTCTTCCTTGCACTACCTCAATGCACTGATGTGATGAAATGATCTGCGTGGATGACAACAACCTTTCCCTCAATGTCAGCAAAACAAAAGAGCTGGTCATTGACTTCAGGAAAGGGGGCGGTGTACATGCACCTGTCTGCGTCAATGGTGCTGAGGTCGAGAGGATTGAGAGCTTCAAGTTCCTTGGAGTGAACATCACCGATAGCCTGTCCTGGTCCAACCATGTAGACACTATGACCAAGAAAGATCATTAGCGCCTCTGCTTCCTCAGGAGGCTAAAGAAATTTGGCATGTCCCCTTTGGTACTCACCAACTTTTATTGATGCACCACAGAAATCATCCTATCTGGATGCATCACAGCTTGGTATGGCAACTGCTCTGCCCAGGAGCGCAAGAAACTGCAGAGAGTTGTGGACACAGCCCAGCACTTCACGGAAACCGGCCTCCCCTCCATGGACTCTGTCTATACGTCTCACTGCCTTGGTGAAGCGGCCAGCATAATCAAAGACCCCACCCACCTGGGTCATTCTCTCTTCTCCTTCCCATCAGGCAGTAGATAGAGGATCTTGAAGGCACCTACCACCAGGCTCAAAGACAGCTCATATTTCACTGTGATAAGATATTGAACAGTTCCCTTACACGATAGGATGGACTCTTGACCTCACAATCTACCTTGTTATGACCTTGCTCCTTATTGTCTACCTGCAATGCACTTCCCTGTAGTTGTGATAATTTACTCTGTATTCTGTTATTGTTTTTACACTGTACTACCTCAATGCACTATGTGATGAATTAATCTGCATGAATGGCATGCAAGACAAGTTTTTCACTGTACCTCAGTACATGTGACAATAATAAACCAATACCAATACCAAAACAATTTTTTCACTGGACCTCAGTGCATGTGACAACAATAAACCAATTTACCTATTTAATGACTAGTAACTGCAGTGGAATTGGAATCAACTGAGACCTTTGGTCATGAGTAATTAATGTAGATAAGATATGTTTTACATAATGACCATTCCAGAAGATTTCCGCTCATGAAATCCTTCAATCTTTAATTGAGGTATTTTCAGTGACTTTCAGCCTATTGTCAATACTTGCTGCCAGAGGTTCAAGCCTTTAATCTCAGCAAAATGACCATAAATAGTGATTTATGATTGTCCAGTAATGAGGTAAGGTCACTGCATCCTCCTCATCTCATGATACATGGTAGTGTAGCAATTAACATAATGCTATTACAGCACCAGCGACCCAGGTTCAATTCCAGCCACTGTCTGTAAGGAGTTTATACGTTCTCCCCGTGTCTGCGTGGGTTTCCTCCGGGCGCTCCAGTTTCTTCCCACAATCCAAACACATACGAGTTAGGAAGTTGTGGGCATGCTATGTTGGCGCTGGAAGCGTGGTGACACTTGCGGGCTGCTCCCAGAACACTCTATGCAAAAGATGCTTTTCACTGTGTGTTTCGATGTACATGTGACTAATAAAGATATCTTATCTTGTCTTTTATCTACCTTATGAGATACATCTTCAAAGAACTCCAATAGATTAGTCAAATATGATTTCCCTTCAATAACTCCATGTTGACTCTAGAGTCCAGTCCAGTGGAAGGGTCTCGACGCAAAACATTGACAGTCCATTTCCCTCTTGACTGGCTGAGTTCCTCCAGCAGCTTGTTTGTTGTTCCAGATTCCAGCATCTGCAGTCTCTTGTGTCTCCAAAAATATTGGTTGTATCAATGATGCACGTACTCTGTGCCTCCTTACATCTACCTTCTAATCCTCTCAGTGTAACCTTACTTTCCCTTCTCCTTCATGAGTTTATAAAGCTTAAGTTGGAGAAATTGCCTGAGCGGGAGGTTGCAAGATCAGGGGAATCTTCAAATTACTGACAAGCTTTTTTGTAAACGAGGCAAGTAAACCCTTCTACACGGAGAGACTAGTAGAAATTTGGAATCCTCTTTAACAAACGACAATTGATCCTGTGTCAAATGTTGATTTTAAATCTGAGAGAGATGGACGTTTTTGTTAACCAATCGTATTAAAAGGATATTGAGTATATAGAACATAGAACAGTACGGCACAAGAACAGGCCCTTAGTCCCCACAATATTGTGCCAAACTAATTAAACTAATGACATCTAATCCCTTCTCTCTGCACATGGTCCATATCCCTCTATTCTCTGCATATTCATGTGCCCATCTAAGAGACTCTTAAATGCCTCTATTGTATCTGCCTTCACCACCATCCCTGGCAGCACGTTCCAGATACACACCACCCTCTGCGTAAAAAACTTGCCCCTGCACATCTCCTTTGATCTGTATATATTTTTGGGTATTGGACTTCGACCACAGATTGGTCATTGAAAAATGCACAGGCTTGAGGAGATGAATGGTCTACCTCTGTTGCCCTGATCTGCCAAAAATAGTTTTTGACCCCATGCCTCTTGTAATAATAAGATTTTTAAGTACATGGGTTCTTTGTTTGCCAGAGTAATGAAGCATTACACTTCTTTCCTCTACATGCAGGGAGGTCACCAGAATTTTTATAAAGCATTGTTCCCATGAGAGTTAGTCAGTGCGGTTTGTAAAGCTGGCGTTAGAGTTGTACTAGCTGAGTCCTGTATAATTCTCAAGCGGCTGGTGGTGAATAGAGGCTGAAGCCTCCCAGTTCTGACACTTAATCCATGTACATACATCACCTTAAAGCTCCAATGTCTCCTAATTGTTTCCAAGGCATCATTTAGTTGGCCAAACACATTATTACCATGGTAATAAAACAACTTTAGGGGCTTTCTCTGATAACTACTAACATGAGCACATGCTTTATAAGAATGTTAGGAGTGTTAGAATTATGTCCTTGTGATTAACAGATGGTTTGTAATCCCTTAGTGGATTAATCCCATTAAATATTTTATATGGACAAGACATCTATTAATAACTGACATTACAAACTCAATAACTTGCTGTACTTTTTTGACGCTGTTTAAGAATATTGAAGGATATGGCCATAAATGATTCCGTCACATAGATCTCTTTGTGTGCCTTGGTGGCATTTTAATATCAGGGCACCAATCTGGGTGTTGACTTCACATGCAAATTTCTCCATCAAGGGCCTGATTAAACGTCAAGTTCCTTTCCGCCAGAGATAACACTTGAGTCTTGCCTCAATCCAGCTCAAAGCTGTTGTTTACAGACGAAGAGACAAAGTTCTAAGTATATGGTGTGACAGGTGAAGGTAATCTGAAAACGGACTGGCAGTTTTAATAGTGCAGCACAGGAACAGGCCCTTCGGCCCACCATGTCTGTGCCGACCATGATGCCAATCTAACTTATCCCATCTGCCCGCGTGTGGTCTGTATCCCACATTCCCTGTCTGTCATGTGCCTGTCTAAATGACCCTTAAACATTGCTCTCATATCTGCCTCTACATTTAAGGCACCCACCACCTTCTGTGTGAAAGCTTACCCTGCATATATCCTTTAAACTTTCCCCCTCTCACTTTAAAGCTACACATTTCATATTTCCTCACAAAGTAGGCTATTCAGCCCATTGAGTTTTGCCAGCTAACCAAGTAATCCCATTCCCCAACTAAATTTCCTCTAATCTTTGTGCTTTCCCATTGACTCCGCCCTGCTCCCCAACGCCCCCCCCCCACCCCAGATTCTTGCACTCACTCATACGCCAAGGACAATTTACAGTGGTCAATTAATCTACCAACCTGCATATCTTTGGGATATGGGAAGAAACCGGAGCACCCACAGGAAACTCACAGAGTCACAAGGAGAACGTGCAAACTCCACACAGACCGTACCAGAGGTCAGGATTGAACCTGGGTCTCTGGAGCTGTGAGGCAGCAGCTCTGCCCGCTGCGCCACTGTGTCGCCCTTACTCTACCCTCGAGTCTCCTGTCTTTTGTCCACTAAGTCTATCGGAGTGACCCCCTATTCCTTTCTCTCTCGTATGCTTGTTCAGCTTCCCCTTAAATTTAACACGGTTGTGGTAAATGGTTATTTTTCAGACTGGAAAGAAGTGAATTGAGGCATTCCCAGGAATCAGTGTTAGAGCGTTTGCTTTTTTTTTGATCTGTATTATTGACCTGACTTGAGGTGCAAACCACAATTTCGAAGTTTGTGGATGATACAAAACTTAGCAGTGTGCCAATGATGGAGAGGATAATGATAAACTGTAGCAGGATATAAGCAGGCTTGGTAGAATGGACAAAAAAACAAGGGAACTCAACGGGTCAGGCAGCATCTGTGGAGGGAGATGGACAGTCGACGTTTCGGGTTGAGACCCTTCATCTAGACTGAAGGAGTAGAGGGGAGATAGCTGGTATAAAGAGGTGAGGGGAAGGGGTGGAGCAAGAGCTGGCAGGTGATAGGTGGATCCAGGTGAGGAGGGGTGGTAGGCAGATGGTGGAGGGGGGAGGGGAAATAGTGACAGAGTGGAATGGAAGTAGAGGCTGGGAGGTGATAGGTGGAGGTGACATAGGGCTGCCGTTGATGGGATCTGATAGGGGAGGAAGATGGAGAATGGAACCAAATAAGAGAGGTGGGGAGGGCAGATGGGAACAGTGGGGGAGGGGACCTGGTGGGAGGGGTGTGTGGGTGATGGGCAGATGGTGGGTGGGGGAGGGGAAAGAAACAGGGTAAAAGGGGGTTGGTGGGGGCGTGGTTGGGAGTGCAGTCGGGTTGGTGTAGGAGGAACTGAGTAGACCAGGAGGAGAGGGAGAGAGGGACAGAAGGGGAGCAGGTTACCTGAAATTGGAGAATTCAACGTTCATGCCATCAGGTTGCAGACTACTCAGGTGGAATATGAGGTGTTGTTCTTCTAGTTTGTGTTTGGCCTTACCCTGGCAGTGGAGGAGGTTGTGGACAGACAGGTCATTGTGGCTCGAAATGTCAACTGTTCATTTCCCTCCACAGACATTGCCTGACCTGCTGAGTTCCTCCAGCTTTTTGTGTGTGTGTGTGTGTGTGTGTGTGTGTGTGTGTGTGTGTGTGTGTGTGTGTGTGTGTGTGTGTGTGTGTTGCCGCAGGTCACTGTGGGAATGGGGAGGGGAATTAAAACGCTGGCAACCGGGACCTCCAGATGGTCACCGTGGACGGAGAACAGGTGCTCGGCAAAGCCGTTGACCAGTCTGTGCTTGATCTCACTGACGGTAGAATGGGCAGGCACGACAGAGGTGATGTTTAACACAGAAAAACATCAGATTTATACATTTTATTTCAAAGAACGAATAGAGGCAATATAGATTATTTGACACTGATCTAAATAGAGTGCAGGAGAACAGGGGCCTGAGGATAAGTGTGCACGTACCATCAAAAGTGGCAAGACAGGTTGAGAAAACAGTTAACGGGGTATACGCAATTCTGGGCTTTATTAATAGATGCTTAGGGTATAAAAGTAGGGAAATTGCACTGAATCTTTGTAAAGCACTGGTATGGCCTCAGTGGGAGTTCTGATTGCCATATTACAAGAAGGTTATGGAGCATTAGAGAAGGTCCAGAAAAGATTTGTGATAATATTTCTGGAGATGAGGGATTACGTTGCAAGGCTAGATCAGGACTGTTTGCTTCAGAGAAGAGAGGGTTGAGGGGAAACCTGATAGAAGCTTATTAAATGACGAGGGGTCTGACCAGACTGGATGGTGGGAAGCTGTTCCTGTAAATGGAGAGATTAAGATGGATGTCACAGGAACAAAACGAAGGGAAAGGGAATTAATCGAAATGTGAAGAAAAATATTTTCTATGTTCTGTGGTTAGAATTTGGAATGTCCTGCCTACAGGTGTGGTGGAGGCAGGTTCCAATGTGTTCTTTAAGGGGGAATTGGATAAATATATAGAATCCTACAATGGGCCCTTGGGCCCACTGAATCAACATTGACCATCCTACACTCATCCCATTTTATTCTCCCCACCTTCCCATCAGCTCCCCCCAGATTCTACACACTAGAGGCATTTAAAAATTTACAATGATCAATTAAATTACCAACATGCGTGTTCTTGGGATGTGGGAGGAAACTGGAGCACCCAATAGAAATCCACATGGTCACAGGGTCAATGTGCAAATTCCATGCGGACAGCACTGGTCAGGATTGAACCTGGATCGCTGGAGCTGTGAGGCACCTGTTATTCCCCAGTATTATACAGATCTGTGCCCACTACTGCTGTACCTCAATATTATACAGTGCCAGACCTGTATTCTCCAGTACTGTGCTCCAGTACTATATAGAGCCAGACCTGTGCCCAACAATTCTATGCCCCAGTATTGTGTAGTGATATACCTGTGCTAACCAGTTCTGTACCCCAGTGTTTTACAGAATCAGAACTGTGTTCACAGCCACAGTACCCCAGTAATATACAGAACCAGATATCTATCCACCATTACGATACCCCATATTGTACAATGGTAGTGATGTATGACTATGACTTACAGTTACTGGTGAAGGGATGGTGCTTCTCGCTGACTAGGAAATGTTCAGCACAAAGATGGAATGATGTACCAGGTGAGAAAGTCGCTTCTTCCAACCCCCTTTTAAAATATTTCAAACCCTCCCACAGTAATTAAATAGGACGTCAGGCTAGACAGTACATAGTTACACAGGTAGACGGGGTGATGAAGAAGGTATTTGGCATGCTTGCCTATATCGGTCAGGATATTGAGTATAGAGCTGGGACATTGTATTACAGTTCAACAGGACTTTGATAAGGCCACATTTGGAGTACTATGTGCAATTCTGGTCACCCTGTTGTTGGAAGAATGTCATTAAACTGGAAATGATGCAAAGTAGTTCTAACAGGTTTTTACTAGTGCTGTATAGCTCTATGACTCTGTGACAGACCTGTACTAAGTAGTCCTGTATCCACTGTTATACATAAAGACATATACTGACTATTAATGTACCCAGGTATGATACAGAGACACTCATGTATCAACCGATACTGTACCACAATTATCACGTCAATGATTCATATTTGAATGTCCAAAACAATCTTTTATTGTGGATGTAGTTTTTATCCACTACAAATCAGTGGTGAGACCCAAGTTTCTTGAAGCTAATACTAGCTCTGACAGTCACTTTTAACCAGCTCCTAAACTGAAGGTGTTACAAAGCATCCCCAAGAATGACCCCACCATTAGCCTCTCTGTTAATCTGACCATTGTGTCTGCGCTAATTATTAGCCCTGTGGAACATTAATCCTACTCTCAATGGACCTAACAATTCAGTTCTAGTGTGCAAGGTATTTTTTGTGTGTGCTCTTTCTGTGGGTGAAAGCTGGGGGTCTTGGGAGAAACGGCCACTGGCAGTTGTTCATGAGTGGTGTTCAAGAGGCATTTAGAATATGTAGGGAATAGAAGGGTATGAATCATATGTGGGCAGAAGGGACTAGTTTAATTTGGCATTGTGTGCGTCACAGACATTGTGGGCTGAAGGATCTGTTCCTGTTCTATGTTGTATGTTCTGTGTTGTATGTTCTATATTCTACTTTCTAAGTTCTAAACCACAGATTGCAACTATCAACAATGATTGAAAATGTTTACAACTGTTCACATCATCTCACAATATCACTGGCAGCTTCACAACCATACACAGGTTTCTGTCCCATGATAGAGCAGGAATAATGTTCTACCCCAAACCTTGATTAAGTAGTCTAAACTGAAATTTTGGACAGCCTCTGTGAGTTCGCAAAATAATAACATCTGGTTTTGCTACAAAAGTACTGATTCAAACCTCACAGGGTTAATTAGATGAAATAAGTCAGTCAAGTTTGATAAGCAAGAATATAACTGCACAGTTTTGGCTTGTTCTTTGCAGAATTGTGTGTTAACGGAGGATAATCCGAACACAAGAGTTATACCCACAGTGCTTAAATTATTAACGAAGATACTAGCAATGCATGAGAAAGACACTGACGAGCTTTTGTTTAACAAGACCATTAAAAATTAATCTGGAACCGAAGACAAGTAGTGGCTAAAATGCTCATTTCAGAGTCCAGTGGGTAGAGGATGTTATCTGAAATCCCTCTTGCTACTAAAGTGCATTGGCCTAATTTGTGTATTTTTACCCATTTGTGTTCAGTGTGCACAGTGTGGGCAAATGGAGTGGAGCAGCTGGGTGTGGCGGGAAGGAAGGAAAGTCTCAAGGCTTCTTTGCAGGCAGAGAATTGCATCAAATATTGTAAATATCCAGCAGGAAAAGGCAGGAGGCCACTTTCATAGAATGCACCTCAGAAATATTAATGGCCAGTTGGTGTGGCTTTGGTGATGGATGACAAGGAATGAAGCTGAATGAACATAGAACAAGTGTACAGCACAAGAACAGGCCCTTCAGTCCACCATGTTTTCACCGACCATGATGCCAATCTAACTAATCCCATTTACCTGCCCGTGGTCTGTATCCCTCCATTCCCTGCCTGTTCATGTGGCTGTCCAGTTACCTCTTAAACGTTACCATTGTGTCTGCTTCTACCACCTCCCCTGGCAGCATGTTCCAGGCACCTACCGCCCTCTCTGTAAGAAAACTTGCCTCTCAGATCTCCTTTTAACTTCCCCCCTCTCACCTGTCAAAAACTATGCCCTCTAGTATTTGACGTTCCTGCATCTTTTCAGTAACAGTGTAGGAATCTGTAGCAAACAAATTAAGTGAAGTCATGTCTTGAACCTGCTTCATCATTCAATGGGACCACAGCAATCCTCCACTTCATCCATTTTCCAGCCCTAGTCCTTGATTCCATCAATAATCAGCTAGTCTTGGATAAGGTCTACACCATCCAAGACCTCTGTAATAACAAATTCCATAGATTTGCAATCGTCAACTGGAAATATTGCTTTTCATCTCACTACCAAATGACCAACCTCTCATCCTGAAACTAGTGTTACTAGACTCCATCCTGAGGTAAAAGCTTCTCCACATCTACCTTGTTCATCCCTTTCAGAACCTTGTAGGTCAAAGTCTTTCACCTTCCATCTCAGGAATTAGCACAGATAGTTTAAGGTCTCATCAGAAGGATAGCATGCCAAACAACGTAATATTCTCTTAGTGACTGCCAGGTTATGGCTTTAGTGCCTCAGATGTGCCAACAGACCAAAGTGCTGCTGTTCAAGTTACACCCACCGCCTGGTAACCAGGAGGCCGATGGATTCGAGTCTGAGCCAAACTATGTCTGAGACGGAAGATCAAGGGTTCAAGACCAACTGAAGCTTGAACCATAAAATCTAGGATGATTCCCAGAGGAAGTGCCATCTTTCAGATGAGACTCTGACCCCATCTGCCTTCTTAGTTTGACATGCAAGACTGTTTGGAAAGAGCAGGAAAGGTTGTCCTGGTCAATTCCCACAATCAACATCTACTATCTATTTATTAATAAGATTGCTTCCTATCAGAGCTTGGTGTGAACAAATTAGTTTCCATTCCAACAGTGAATACATAAATGCATTGCCTACAAGGTATTGGAGACTCCCTGAGGGAAGGAAGTTGCTATATAAATGCAGGCCATACAATATGAATTAGGAGCACTCAGTCCTTCGAGCAAGCTCCACCATTTAATAAAATAACAGTTGATCTAACTGTAACCTCAATTGTATATTTCCATCTACTCCCGATAACCTTTCACCTGCATACTTATCAAAAGTCTATCCACCTCTTGTCTTCAGAATATTTGAAGACTTTGCTTTCATTGAAGGGACACTCACAAACCCCTGAGAGAAAACATTTTGGGTATTCTGTCTTCAATGGTCAATTCTTTATGTTTAAGCAGAGACCCCCTTAATTCATGATTCTCTCACACCCCCTTCCATCTGGATAGGTAGCACTGGAGCAAGTGTTTGGGAGATACCAGACCACAAGTGTGAAACACACTCCACCTCAATACTGACAATTGTGAGGAAAGAAAGAGGTAAAGATTAATCCATAGCACAGCAATAGTAATAGAGACACAAGAGGCTGCAGATGCTGGAATCTGGAGCAAAAAAAAAACAAACAGCTGGAGAAACTCAGTAGGTCGAGCAGCATCTGGGGAAGCAAGGAAATTGTCGACAATTCCTGTCCAGTCACAGATGCTGAGTTCCTCCAGCAGTTTTGTTTTTGAGTAGAGTATTAATATTTATAGATTCGTACAGAGCTGAAACAGGCCCTTCAGCCCATCAAGTCCATGTTGACCATTAAGTACCCATTTACACTAATCTTATGCTAAACCCATTTTATTCTCCCCGCATTCTGATCAAATCCCCCCAAATTCTACCACTCACTGACACTAAGGGTCAATTTACAGCGGTCAATCAAACTATAGACCCGAATGTCATTGGGATGTGAGAGGAAACTGGATCAGCCAGAGCAAATCCGCACTGTCACAGGGAGACATGCAAATTCCACACAGCACCAAAGGCCGGGATTGAACCCAGGTCTCCAACCCTGTGAGGCAGTGGTTCTGCTAGCTGCTCCACTGTGTTGCCCTTATCTTGGAGAATCACTGCAAATTGCTAGCATGGATTAAGTCCAGCTCAAGTAGTTTCTGTCATCCTTAAACATTTTGACATCAGAAAAAAAAACTATTTGCAATATTAAATTCACAACACTGGAAACATGTCAGGTGCCAAGATTTCCAAATTACAAACACACAGGAGCAGCTCAGTCAGCACCTCAAGGCTGCTGCTTTACTATCAACCTGCTTCAATTAACCTGTACCATTAAAAGTAAATCTCAGAGCACTTCTCAATAGGGAGAAGGTAGTTATTAAAATGTGAGCACATCGCTCAGCCTTACCAGTAAATTCTCAATCCACCCCCATTTTTATATACTAAACTACTTGTCAATAAAAGTAAAACTTTTACTACAGAATATTTCATGGCTTTGAGACATCCTGAAAGGTTTTCACAGCCATTGAACTGTTTTTGAAGTGTAATTGCTGTTGTAATGTAGGATTCTGGCAGCTAATTTGCACACAGCAATGTCCTCCAAGTAGCAACATGATAATAACAAGGCAATATATTTTTGTTGTAAATAAAACAAAAATTGCTGGAGATACTTAGCAAATCAGGCAGCATGTGTGGAGAGAGAAGCAGACTTAATGTTTTAGATCAATGACTGAGACTGCACCAACCATCAACCGCCCATTTACAGTTGCAGAAAGTCTCCTCTGAAAGCTGGAACCTTAAACACTGCAGCACTCTCTCAGTATTGCACTGAGGGATTTTATTGCATTCAAATCTCTGGACCGGAATTTGAGCAACATCCTTCTGCTATCAGTAGAGCCACAGGTAACAATAAAAACTATTGACAAAAGGAAGATTTCAGGAGATATGGATCACACACACAAGAGGCCTGGAGTTGGAATATTAGGGTGGATTGGTCTTAAAAAGGGAAGAACAGACATAGTAGGAATGATAAGACAGAGGTGATGAGATATTTAACAGAGAAGGGGAAAGTTTAGTGTCACAGGGGCTGGTGAGTCTCAAGTAACTTCTTCCATAGTTAGAACCATGGCAAGTTAGCTTTATGGAGAGACTTGAATAGTTTTCTCTGGAGCGTTGCTGGCTGAGGGGAGACCTGATAGAAGTTTATGAAGTTATGACAAGCGTAGGCTGGGTAGACAGCCAGAGTCTCTTTTCTAGGGTAGAAATGTCAAATACTAGAGGGCATAGCCTTAAGGTGAGAGAGGGGGATGTGTGGGGCAAGTTTTTCACACACAGGGAGTGGTAGGCACCTGAAACATGCTATCAGGGATGGTGGTGGAAGCAGATACGATAGTGGTGTTTAAGAGGTTGTTAGACACATGAATATGCAGGGACTGGAGAGATATGGATTGTGTGCAGGCAGATAGGATTATTTGATTTGGCATCATGGTCAGCATAGACATGGTGGGATAAAGAGCCTGTTTCTGTGCTGTACTGTTCTATGGTCTTTTAAACCAGAATGAGGCCATTTGGCCCATCTTGATTTTGCCCACTGGAAAAGTGCTGCCTACCTCGCAGTATGGGGTCCGTAGCTCTGCAGGTCACAGCTCTTCAAGTTCACATCCAAGTACTCTTTAATATGATGAACATTTCTGCCTCTCTTACCCCTTCAGGCATCGAGTTCCAAACCCTTACCACCTCATGGGCAAAACAATCTTTTCCTCATCTCCCCTCGATTTCTTCAACATTAAATCCTCTGGATGTTATAAAGAACAATTCAAATCTTCACCAAGATCGAGCATAAATCCTATTCCAGATTTCCTTAAAGTTGCCTTTTCTCTCTCATTCAAAAGCCATTATTACCATAGTGGGTAGAAAGCCTTGCTTGAATCATTTCTTCGTAGTCTTTGAAAACAGGCTAAAATATTCCATGTTTTACAGATGTATTTTGCAGGGTTTAATCTGCTTGTCTGCCTTCACAAGCAAAATACTAAATGAACTCCAAAATTAATTCATTATGAATTTTAAAGAGCGAGCAAAAAATAACCCACACTGTTTCTTCCCAGGAGCATTGATAAAGAGCCTTAAAATAGGAGATTGCTATTTTATCCATTACTGATAAAGATGCTCTCTGCCAAAACACTGATGGACTTTCATCATTCTTTGATATGACTGCAGAAAACAAGCACACAAAGGAGTCTTTTTCAATTAGCCATGTTTTGCTTTAAAAAACAAACACAGTCACAAAGACCAAGTTTCATTGATGACCCATTCCATATCATTCAATAAACCAGTGCCAATTGTCTGGAATACTCACACCAAGTAAGGTGATAGTTTCCAGAGTAAAAATCAGTCTTAAACATCCCCAACGTTGAGAAACATTTACATGAAAACAAAATACGTAGCCGCCATGACTAAGAAAGCTCATCAGCGCCTCTACTTCCTCAGGAGGCTAAAGAAGTTTGGCATGTCCCCTTTGACCCTCACCAATTTTTATCGATGCACCATAGAAAGCATCCTATCCAGATGCATCACGGCTTGGTATGGCAACTGCTCGGCCCGTGACTGTAAGAAACTGCAGAGAGTTGTGGACACAGCTCAGCACATCATGGAAACAAGCCTCCCCTCCATGGACTCTGTCTATACTTTCCGCTGCCTCAGTAAAGCAGCCAACATAAACAAAGACCCCACTCACCCCGGACATTCTCTCTTCTCCCCTCTCCCATCAGGCAGAAGATACAAAAGCCTGGAAGCATGTTCCACCATGCTCAAGGACAGCTTCTATCTCGCTGTTATGAGACTACTGAACGGTTCCCTAGTACGATAAGATGGACTCTTGACCTCACAATCTACCTTGTTAGGCCTTACACCTTATTGTCTGCCCTCACTGCACTTTCTCTGTGACTGTAACACTTGATTCTACATTCTGTTACTATTTTCCCTTGTACTACCTCAATGCACTGTTGTAATGAAATGATCTGTATGGATGACATGCAAAACAAGTTTTTCACTGTGCCTCGGTACATGTGACAATAATAAACCAATTTACCAGTTTACCCAAAAATACAGAGCTTAGGATCTTAACAGCTGAATCGTAAAACCAGACAAGTTGGGGTTTTACAAGACATTTTAGTCATAGAGGAGGTTGTTGAGGTAGGGAGAGATGAGGGTATTAAAAGTGATTTGTACACAAGGAAGAGTGTTAGAAATGAGGTATTTCTGGACCAGGAGCTAGCATAGGTCAGTGAGTGGAGGAACTTCGGCTCAAAATCGATGAGCTGGAGTTACAGCTTCAAACACTGCGCAGCATCAGGGAGGGGGAGAGTTTTGTAGATACTGTACATAAGGAGAAGGTCAACCCCCTTAGAACAGGTAATTCTGGAGTCCAGGAAGTAGATAGAATGGTGACTGTCAGGGGAGGGAAGAGGAAAAAGAAAACGAACAGGCAGATAGAGCAGAGGACCCCGGAGGCTGTTCCCCTCAGTAACATGTTTTCTGCTTTGGAGGCTGTTGAGGGAGATGACCTGCCGGGGCCTAGCAGCAGTAGCCAGGTCTGTGGCACTGGGACCGGTCCTGCTGCTCAGAAGGGAGGAGAAGAGGAAGGCGGTAGTGATAAGGGAGTTGATAGTCAGGGAAACAGATAGGAGGTTCTGTGGCAGTGAGCATGAATCCCAGATGGTTTTTTGCCTCCCAGGTGCCAGGGTCCGGGACGTCACTGATCAGGCCCACAGGATTCTAGAGCGGGAGGGAGAACAGCCAGAAGTCGTGGTTCATGTTGGTACCAATGACATAGGTGGGAAGAGAGATGAGGTCCTGAAAAGTGAGTTTAGCGAGCTAGGCAGAAGGCTGAAGGACAAGACCTCGAGGGTAGTGATCTTGGGATTGCTGCCAGTGCCACGCGATAGTGAAGGTAGGAATAGGAGGAGATGGCAGATAAATTCGTGGCTGAGAAGTTGGTGCAGGAGGGAGGGTTTTAGATTTTTGGATCATTGGGATCTCTTCTGGGGAAGGTGGGACCTGTACAGAGAGGATGGGTTACACCCAAACTTCAGGGGGGCCAATATCCTTGCGGCCAGGTTTCCTAGGGTGGTTCAGGAGGGTTTAAACTAGATTGCAAGGAGGAAGGGAACCAGAGGAGTAGGTCAGAGGAAGAAGGGGGATGGGGAAGAGGCAGATCTGACAGGTAGAGAGGCTTTGAGGAAGGAGAAGCAGAGTACAGGATACAAAAGTAGTAAGGTGGATGGGCTAAAGTGCATTTACTTGAATGCGAGAAGCATCAGAAATAAGGGAGATGAACTGAGAGCTTGGATAAGTACATGGGACTATGATATTATGGCTATTACAAAGACATGGCTGACATCAGGACAGGAATGGATGTTGAATAGTCCAGGTTTTCAGTGTTTTAAGAGGGATAGGGAGGGGGGAGAAGAGGAGGAGGGGTGGCGATACTGGTCAGGGACACAGTTACAGCTGCAGAAAGGGTAGATAATGTAGAAGGATCCTCTCTAGAGTCAATATGGGTGGAAGTTAGGAATAAGAAAGGGGCAGTTACCCTCCTGGGAGTATTCTATAGGCCCCCTGGTAGCAGTAGGGATACTGAGGAGCAGATCGGGAGGCAGTTTTTGGAGAGATGCGAAAATAACAGGGTTATTATAATGGGAGACTTCAACTATCCAAATATTGATTGGCACCTACTTAGTGCCAAAGGTTTAGACGGGGCGCAGTTTATTAAGTGTGTCCAGGACAGATTCCTGACGCAGTATGTTGACAGGCCGACTAGAGGGAGTGCCATATTAGATCTAGTTTTAGGTATCTATCAGTGGGTGAGCATTTGGGGGACAGTGACCATTGCTCCATAACCTTTAGAATTGTCATGGACAGGGATAGGAGCAAAGAGGACAGGAAGATATTTAATTGGGGAAAGGCGAATTATGAGGCTATAAGGCGAGAACTTGGGAGTGTAAATTGGGATGACATTTTTGAAGGGAAATGTACTATGGAGATGTGGTGGATGGTCAGAGATATTTTGCAGGGTGTTAGGGATAACTTTGTCCCGGTAAGGCAAAGAAGGAATGGTAGGGTGAAGGAACCGTGAGTGATGAGAGAGGTGGAACAACTAGTTAGGAAGAAGAGGGCAGCATACATAAAGTGTAAGCAGCAAGGATCAGACAGGGTTCGTGAGGAATATAGAGTAGCAAGGAAGGAACTTAAGAAAGGGCTGAGGAGAGCGAGAAGGGGACATGAAAAGGCTTTGGCGAGCAGGATTAAGGAGAATCCCAAGCCTTTTTTCTCGTACGTAAAGAGCAGAAGGATGGCTAGGGTGAAGGTAGGTCCGATTAAAGACAAAGGTGGAAGGACGTGCCTGGAAGCTGTGGAAGTGGGTGGGGGTCTCAATGAATACTTCTCTTATGTATTCACCAAGGAGAGGGGTCTTGATGATGCTGAGAACAGAGTAGGTGAGGGTAATGTTCTGGAGTATGTAGATATTAAGAGAGAGGATGTGTTGGAGTTGTTAGAAAATATTAGGACAGATAAGTCCCCGGGGCCTGACGGAATATTCCCAAGGCTGCTTCGTGAGGCAAGGGAGGAGATTGCTGAACCGTTGGTTAGGATCTTTGAGTCCTCGTTGTCAACGGGGATGGTACCGGAGGATTGGAGGGTGGCGAATGTTGTCCCCTTATTCAAGAAAGGTAGTAGGGATAGTCCACGGAATTACAGACCGGTGAGCCTTACGTCTGTAGTGGGTAAGCTGTTGGAAAAGATTCTAACAGATAGGATCTATGAGCATTTGGAGAAACATGGACTGATTAAGGATAGCCAGCATGGCTTTGTGAAGGGAAGATCTTGCCTCACAATCCTGATAGGGTTCTTTGAGGAGGTGACCAGGAAGATTGATGAGGGTAGTGCAGTGGATGTGCTCTACATGGATTTTAGTAAGGCGTTTGACAAGGTTCCGCATAGTAGGCTTCTTCAGAAGGTCAGAGGCCAAGGGATCCGGGGAAGCTTGGCCGCGTGGATTCAAAATTGGCTTGCCTGTAGAAAGCAGAGGGTTGTGGTGGAGGGAGTGCATTCGGATTGGAGGGCCGTGACTAGTGGTGTCCCACAGGGATCGGTTCTGGGACCTCTACTTTCTGTGATATTTATTAATGACTTAGATGAGGGGGTGGAAGGCTGGGTTAGCAAGTTTTCAGATGACACAACGATTGGTGGTGTTGTGGATAGTGTGGAGGGCTGTCGAAGCTTTGCAGAGGGATATTGATAGGATGCCGAGCTGGGCTGACAGGTGACAGATGAATTTCAATACAGAGAAGTGTGAGGTAGTACGCTTTGGAAGGACAAACTCCAAGGTGGAGTATAAGGTAAGTGGCAGGATTCTGGACAGTGTAGAGGAGCAGAGGGATCTGGGGGTTCATATCCACATATCACTGAAAGTTGCAACACAGGTGGATAGGGTAGTTAAGAAAGCTTATGGGATGTTAGCTTTCATAAGTCGGGGGATCGAGTTTAAGAGCCGTGAAGTGATGATGCAGCTTTACAAAACTCTGGTTAGGCCACACTTAGAGTACTGTGTCCAATTCTGGTCACCTCATTATAGGAAGGATGTGGAGACGTTGGAAAGGGTGCAGAGGAGATTTACCAGGTTGCTGCCTGGATTGGAGAGTATGGATTATGAGGAGAGACTAAAGGAGCTCGGGCTGTTCTCATTGGAGAGAAGGAGGATGAGGGGAGACAATATAGAGGTGTACAAGATATTGAGAGGAATAGATAGAGTGGACAGCTAGTGCCTCTTCCCCAGGGTGCCAATGCTCAAGACACGGCTTTATGGTATTGGGTGGGAAATTCAAGGGTGATGTCAGAGGGAGGTTTTTCACCCAGAGAGTGGTTGGTGCATGGAATGCGCTGCCTGGGGTGGTGGTGGAGGCTGATACATTGGACAAGTTCAAGAGATTGTTAGATAAGCATATAGAGGAATTTAAGTTAGAGGGATATGTGGGAGGAAGGGGTTAGATAGTCTTAGGTGTGGTTTGAAGGTCGGCACAACATGGTGGGCCGAAGGGCCTGTGTTGTGCCGTATTGTTCTATGGTTCTATGGTTCTATGGAGTACAGGGCCAAAATGTGAACAGGCTCTTCAGTGAAATAATGATAAATATCAAGGTTTCTGGCTTTACTTGGCAACCCAGCTCCTACGCATTCGAGCAAAAGGATTTGATTGTTTATTCAGCAAGTGGGAGCCAATAGTTGTGAACTCAACAGTCCCAGCATCATGCTTTATCTAAGCATATAACAAATAACAGAAGCTAATGAACCTGTAAAAGCAGAACAAAATTAATTATATCTTAAAAACCCGCAACAATGGGTCTGTTCGAGTGCAAATGAAATTCCCTTGGAGGAGCTTGGCACAATAAAAAGGTCGGCCCATTCACTTGTTTAAAATGCTTTGCTTCGAATTCAACAAGGGTTGAAAAGAACTTTATGTTATTCAACTCAGAGATCACTGCTCAAAGCACTGCGATACCCAAAGTGTTGTAGACTCTTATTTTTATTCATATCTCAAAGCAAATTGACATCAATTAACTTCTCTACATAGTTTCACAATTCCTTAATCCTTTAGAATTCCAGAATGGGGAAGATAAATTCAACACATTCCACGTATAAGAATGCTTATATAACCATAACCAATTTTCCACAATAAGAATGCATTTTATGCACTATTTCAACTTCTATTATATATTCACCCTAGTATGGGTTCAGGAAATGGTGAAGTGTTTGGGTGCCAACTGGCCAAGCATTGACAGAAATTTAACCCAGAGAGATTAGCCCTCACACTCAGGGATTTCTGGTGGCAGCCTGTCATATCATTGGTGAACAACAAGTATATTTCCATAGAGAGGGTCAACAGTCCCAACCTTCCCTTCCGACAGGGTGTTTTTATTCTTGCTCCCAGGATGTAACATCACTGACAAGGCCACATTTACTGCACACTTGAAGTGTGACGGACATTCTGAAACACAGCAAGTCCTTGTAGCAAGAATGGTGCCTAAATGGGGAAGTTTTTTCTTTGGAAGGAGTGATACTTCAGGTCAGTTTTGTAATGGGACCAGCTGGTTCAAATGCACAAGAATGATATGGAGCATTTGTTTTTATTGGGTCATAAAGGGTTTCTCCCTCTTCCCCCTTCCCCCCTTCCTATTCTCCTCCAGCCCTCCCAACTTTGTCCACTTTCACATACCTCCTGTGCCCCCATCACCCCCCTTCATCCCCCACTCCCGGTTCCATCCACCCTACTACACACATAGTTCACCCACAAGCTTTCCCTTTCTCTCGCCTACCTGGTTCTGATTCCATTTGCCATACACCTCTCCCCTAATGGTTCCCTTCATCACCTCCTCTTCTTATCATTTTTCAGCATTGGTAGCCCTTTGTATTCCTGCTTATCTCCCTCTATCAGCCATCTCCGCCCTTCCCTCATCCCACCGCGCTCCGTCTGCCTCTCATTCCTTTCCCTCCACAGATACCGCTCAACACACTGAATTCCTCCAGTCGATTGTTTGTCGCTCCAGATTTCAGCACCTGCAGTCTCTTGTGTCTTGCTTACTGCTCAGACAAAAAACTTCTTCACTCTCGTAATCTAAAACCATCAGGAGTAGCCAATGCCTTTCCCCCTCAACTAGATTTCCCTTAAATTCACGCACAACATTCACATCCAGTATCTCCTGGTAGTCAGCCATTTTAATTTCACTTCCCATACACAGCAACATGTCTGTCCACGGCCTACTCTACTGCCAAGTTGAGGCTAGATGCAGATTAGAGGAACAGCCCCTCATATTCCACCTTGGTAGTCTCCAACCTGTTGGCATTAAGATCGTTTTCTCCAACTTCTGGTAACCACTTCCCTCTGTCCCTTTTGTTTCTTATCCCACCGGCCCCCATCACCTTATCTCTTTTCCATCCCTTGCCAGCTCAAGCTGCCCATCACCTACACCTTCCTCCCTCCAAGTTCCCCTCCCCACCTCCTTCCCTGTATCCCATGCTCCACTGTCCTCTCCTATCAGATTCCATCTTCTTCAGCCCTCTGTCACTTCCACCTATCACCTCCCAGCTTCTTACATCATCCCCACTCTCCCCCCTCCCTCACCTGCTGATCAACCCCCCTCCCCCAACCTTCACCCAGATCCACCTATCACCTGCCAGCTCTTGCTCCACCCCTTCCCCCCACCTTCTTATACTGGCTATCTCCCCGAAACGTCGGCTGTCTACTTCCCTCCACAGGTGCTGCCTGACCCACTGAGTTCCTCCAGCTTCTTTGTGTGTTGCTTCATTACAGTAAGCAGCCCATTTCACGTTCTCACCTGAGAGGGGCCAGGAATTTGAAATCCAAAGTTGAGAGAAGGCCCTGTTCTTATTTAAAACAAGCAACCAAAAAACGCTGAACCTTGCAGTGTTGGATGGAACTTTGGACTGCAAGAGCAATTCCAGCATTAGATGGTTGATTCTGAGCAGATGTGTCTTTGTTTTTAGAGAACTCAGTGA
The DNA here is from genome assembly GCF_009764475.1 of Pristis pectinata. Classification (NCBI taxonomy): domain Eukaryota; kingdom Metazoa; phylum Chordata; class Chondrichthyes; order Rhinopristiformes; family Pristidae; genus Pristis; species Pristis pectinata. The sequence goes on along the minus strand of NC_067436.1, from coordinate 13,225,049 downwards.
AAGAACAAAGAGAGTTGGAAAGTGTGGAGAGAGTTCAGTACAGACAGCTTGATTCCAAATAGAATGAGTAGATCCAGACAACAACAGAAAACACTCAATAGGTCAGGCAGTATCTGTGGAAAGGAAAACAGAGGTTTCATGTTGAAGATCCTTCATCAGAACTGGAAAAGAAAGAAAATATAAGTTAGATTTAAGTTGCAGAGAAAATGGGGGGAGAAATGGACAGAACAAAGGGAATATCTCTGATAGACAGTGGCCAAGTTAATGGGGACAGTTAGATGATTTCAAATCAGATTTTTTAAAAAAACTTGGAAATTAGAAAACCTCTGAAGCAGTTATAACCTGTCATTCAAAACAGTCAGTGATACTCAAGGTAGCTAACTGATTTTACCCAGTCTTGCCAGTATATGATGACAGTCCAACATTAAAGTTCTTGACTATTATCTGTAGTCACCCGACAAGGTGCTTATTCTGCTCAAGCTTACGGCTAGTGTTTCAATGCAATAGGGAAAACAAAAGAATGCTAGCAGAAACCAAACTTCACCAACTAATGTCACTGTGACACTTTGCACTCTTCAGCTTGAATTTATTTGTTCCTACAACCCAGCATATTCTGTCACCATGTTACCTTAACCTGACACCTAAAGAATCAACAACATCATAAAATAGGATGAAGTCATATGCTGCTCCATGTGAAACCTTTCACAGCAATATCTCAGAACTATTGTCACTTAGCAACCTGTTTAACCTGTAAAACATTAACTGACCAATCTCTTAATCTCCATCCATAATAAACACCAAAAAGAAATCAGACTATTGTCTCTGTCTATAATTATAACCGTATACTCTGGGTCAATTAAAAGTAATGATAGTTAAACATTTGTTACGAGTACTTTCTTTGGGCGTGCTTTGGGATTGAGGATGACTTGCTTCCACTCTAGTCTGGATTTTGAGCTGACAAATGAAACCAGAGTTAGACTCTCACAATCTTTCAGAGGTGCCAAATTGTTCTGCCATTTACACTGGGCTTCCATGTGCATGGATTAAAGGCTCTTAATTTCATCCTTGGATGCTCAATCATTCATTATATAGTTAGATGGACAGAGAGAAAGAAAGACTAGCCTTTATATAGCACCAAATAAATGCTGGAAGAAACTCAATTGGCCAGGCAACATCTGTGGAGGGAAATGGACAGTCAATGTTTTGGGTTCAGACCTTTCATCAATCCATATGAAAGATCTGAACCTGAAGCGTCAACTGTCCATTTCTCTCCATAGATGCTGCCTGGCCTGCTGAGTTCCTCCTGCACCTTGTTTGTTGCTCCAGATTCCAGTACCTGCAGTCTCTTATGTCTCCTTCACATAGCACATTTTGTGATCTCAGGATTTCTAAAAGCACTTTATTGTCAATGATATACTTAGGCAGTGTCATCAGTACCATGAAACAGGAAATACAACAGCTGCTTGTGCACAGCAAGCTCCCACAAACAGCAATAATAATGTTTCTATGGATTTTAACAATCTGTTAAAATTATTGCTTTCAATTGACCCAGAAAATATGGTTATAGTTATGGGCATAGACAATTGGGTTACTTCTTTTTGGAGTGTCTAATTAAGAAAGTCCCTTTTTCACCAGTTCACTGGGGATAAGTCTTTTCTTCTTTATCAGAACTAGTTGACAGAGCCTTGGTTTAACTCGCATCCAATAGTTCCACACTCGCTCTGTATTTCACTGGAGCATCAGAACAAATGTTTAGCTCAAATCTCTGTGTGGGATTCAAACTCGCAACTGTGTGAGTTCTTACCAACTGAGATGATGGTTTCTTCAAACTAACCTCCATATCTGGTCATGTGAGGAGACACACAACAATAATGTACAGACCACTTCCTGTTTCTTTTGCGTGGCAGGAAGTAGAGCCGCTGCCTCACAGCTCTAGTGACCAGGTTCAATCCTGACCTCCAGTGCTGTCTGTGTGGAGTTTGCCCATTCTCCTTGTGACCGTGTGGGTTTCCTCCAGGTGCTCCGGTTTCTTCCCACATCCCAAAGACATGCAGGTTGGTAGCTTAATTGACCACTGTAAATTGCCCCTGTGTGCAGGTGAGTGGGAGAATCTGGAAAGGGGGGGGGGAGGAATAATAACGATGTGGGGAGAGTAGATTTATGTAAGATTAGTGTAGATGGGTCGATCTTGGTTGGTGCTGCCTCTGGCGCTGTGCTGTGTGTCTGTATGGCTCTATAACTCTATAAATTTATGAGAACTCAATAAGAAAGCAAAGCCTGTTTAGTCGTTAAATCCAAGGCAATGATTTGTCATTATGATGGAATATTCCAGGCACAAAAAATAATCATTAATTTAAATGTTTTCCATCGAGGTGATGTCTGACCTCAGAATACATTAATGCATCAGTAGCATAATAAAAACAAGATGCTGGAGGAACTCAGCGGGTCAGGCAGCATCTGTGGATGGAAATGGACAGTCAACATTTCAGGTGGAATCCCTTCATCTGGATGCTGTCGACTATCCATTTCCCTTCACAGATGCTGCTCGACCCGCTGAGTTCCTCCAGCACCTTGTTTGTTGCTCCAGATTCCAGCATCTGCAGTCTCTTGTGTCTGCATCAGTAGCAGGTTGGCGATTAGAAACATAGAAACATAGAAAGCCGACAGCACAATACAGGCCCTTCGGCCCACAACGTTGTGCCGAACATGTCCCTACCTTAGAAATTTCTAGGCATACCCATAGCCCTCTATTTTTCTAAGCTCCATGTACCTATCCAAAAGTCTCTTAAATGACCCTATTGTATCCTCCTCCACCACCGTTACCGGCAGCCCATTCCACGCACTCACCACCCTCTGAGTAAAAAACTTACCCCTAACACCTCCTCTGTACCTAGTCTCAGCATCTTACACCTGTGTCCTCTTGTGGCCACCACTTCAGCCTTGGTTGTTATTGATACTTGTTATTGTGGAAATGAGCTCAACAGACTGGTGAAGTGCCATTTTGGAGTTAAAATTGGAGCTAAGTTGCACATGACTGATGCTGGGGGACATTTCACTGTGAAGCTCTGGTACTCCTTGCCCAGAAATCTGTGGCAAATGGGGCAAGTTAAAACTGAGATGTTTTTTTAATAAGGAAGCAAAAGGAACTAAGTCCATCCAAGGTTGACTGGGTTCCAATCTTCATGTTACCCATTCACTCCATCCATCACCAGTACCCTCAGGTTGCCATGAAGAGAGAAGTAGTTAAGACAAAGGGTCCCAGACCTGAATCGTTTGCTGTTTCTCTCTCTGCAGATGCTGCCTGACCTGCTGAGTGTTTCCAGTATTTTTTGTTTTTATATCATGAAATCATAAATGTTTGCAACAGAGACAAAGGCAGTTCAGCCCATTCCAGAAATAAAATACCATCCAGTCGGAACGTCCACTTGGTTGGCGCCCTGTTGACCACACTTAACATTCACTCCTTCCTCTGCTGATGCACTGTGGCTGCAGTGTGCACTGTCTACAAAATACGTATAACCAGATGCTCACTGAAGCTTCTTCAACAGCACCTCATGGACCCACTACATTTACCAATAAGAGTGGTGGATACATCAGGCCCTCACCTCCCACAAATTCTCCCTTCAAGTTGCACACCCTCCAAAATGGGAAATACTTTGCCACTCCTTCATTGTGTCCAGGTTTCAATGTTGTAGCTCTGTGGCCAATAGCAGAGTCTTCACCAGACAGTGCAAAAAAGGTTTAAGGTAGCACAACAGTGCAGTTAGTGGATCCACTGCCTCACGGTGCTAGAGACCCGGGTTCAATCCTGATCCTTGGGTGCTGTCTGTGTGGAGTTTGCACGTTCTACCTGCGACTGCATGGGATTCCTCTGGGTGCTCCAGTTTTCCTCTCACATCCCACAGACGTGCAGGTTGGTAAGCTAACTGGTCACTGTAAATTGTCTGAATGTGTAGGTGAGTGGTAGAATCTGGGTGGGGGGGGGGTGGTGTGCTGAGGAAGGACTCTGTGGGCCGAAGGGCCTGTTTCCATGCTGCTTCAGTCTAGGACTACAACATGGCTCTCCACCACATCAAGGACAACTCAGGATGGGCAATAAATGATGGGCAATAGTGACATGGTGTCATGACAACAACCCTTCCCTCAATGTCAACAAAACAAAAGAGCTGGTCATTGACTTCAGGAAAGGGGGCGGTGTACATGCACCTGTCTACATCAATGGTGTTGAGGTAGAGAGGGTTGAGAGCTTCAAGTTCCTGGGAGTGATCACCAACAGCCTATCCTGGTCAAATCATGTAGATGCCATGGCCAAGAAAGCTCACCAGCGCCTCTACTTCCTTAGGAGGCTAAAGAAATTCGGTTTATCCCCTTTGACCCTCACCAACTTCTACCGATGCACCATAGAAAGCATCCTATCTGGATGTATCATGGCTTGGTACGGCAACTGCTCTGCCTTGGACCGTAAGAAACTGCAGAGTTGTGGACACAGCCCAGCGCATCACGGACACCAGCCTCCCCTCCTTGGACTGTCTTTACCCCTCGTTGTCTTGGTGTAGCAGCCGGCATAATCAAAGACCCCACCCACCCAGGACATTCTCCTCTTCCATCGGGTGGAAGATACAGGAGCCTGAGGGCACGTACCACCAGACTTAAGGACAGCTTCTACCTCACTGTGATAAGACTATTGAACAGTTCCCTTATACAATGAGATGGACTATGACCTCACGATCTACCTTGTGTGACCTTGCATCCTATTGCACTGCACTTTCTCTGTATCTGTGACACTTTACACTGTACTGTTATTGTTCTTAACTATACTACCTCAATGCACTCTGTTCTAACTCAATGTAACTGCACTGTGTAATGAATTGACCTGTATGGTCGGTTTGCAAGACAAGATTTTCACTGTACCTTGGTACAAGTGACAATAATAAACCAATACCAATACCAATACCAATGGTGACATGGCAGCAATGCCCACATCCTACAAAACAGATTTAAAAAGGATGAGAGCTTTTCAAATTCCAGTGCTTTTAATCTGGAATGTGCACTGTACTTTAGCAAGGTGCTTGCAAGGAATATGATCTGCCTGCTGTAATATAAATGGGCCAGAAGTCAGTGGAAGCTGTAGCTCCAACAGAAGAAAACCAAAAAAAAATTAATCAAACTGAAGGAGGCTCAGTCTGTGAGAATGAACTAATGAATGACATTGGGGGCGGGATATTCTGAGGAATGAGACAGGATCATCACAAAGATAAATTAAACGTACAAGATTAAAAATCATAATTACGAGATGGGATGTTCTGTACAGTCAGAAGAAGCATGGCTCATTTTGGTGCCTGGAATTCTAATTAGCAACAGTAAGTTAACAAAACTTCAGGCATGCAAGTTAGCTTTGGTCTGTTGTCACAGCCATCGTATACCATTAACTTCTGTCCGTTCAGAAAAATGAAAATGCTTCTGAAAGCAAAATACTGCAGATGCTGGAAACCTGAACTAAAAGCAGAAGAGGCCGGACAATCTCAGTAATATGGAGAGGGATTCAGAGTTAAAATAACTGGTAATTGGCAGGCATAGTAGCGGTGAGTGTAACGTTATTACAGCTCCAGCGACCCAGGGTCAATTCCGGCCACTGTTTGTAAGGAGATTGTACGTTCTCCCCGTGTCTGTGTGGGTTTCCTCTGGGTGATCTGGTTTCCTCCCACATTCTAAAGATGTACGGGTTAGGAAGTTATGGGCATGCTGTGTTGGCGCCGGAAGCGTGGCGACACTTGTGGGCTGCCCCCAGCACACCCTATGCAAAAGATGCATTTCACTGTGTGTTTCAATGTACATGTGACTAATAAGGATATCTCATCTTATCTTATTATTGTCACATGTACAGTGAAAGGTTTTGTTTTGCATGCCATCCAGGCAGATCATTCATATGTAAGTATATCAAGGTAGTACCACAAAAACAGAATGGAGAATGCAGTGTTACATTACAGAGGAAGTGTAGTGAAGGTAGACAATAAGGTGCAAGGGCCATTACAAGGTAGGTTGAGAGATCAAGAGATCACCTTTATCGCAAAAGCGGTCTGTTCAAGAGTTAACAGCAGGATAAAAGCTGTCCTTGAGCCTGGTAGTACGTGTTCACAAGCTATTGTATTTTCTTCCTTATGGGAGGGGGGAGAAGAGAGAATAAACGGGGTGGGAGGGGTCTTTGATTATGTTGGGTGCTTACTGGAGGCAATGGGTGGTATAGACAGAGTCCATGGAGGGGAGGCTGTTTCTCGTGATGGACTGGGCTGTGATCACAGCTCTCCAATTTCTTGCAGTCTTGGGCAGAGCAGTTGCCGTACCAAGCTGTAACGCATCCAGATAGGATGCTTTCAATGGTGCATGTGTCACAATTGGTGAGGGTCATCAAGGTCATGCCGAACTTCCTTAGCCTTCTGAGGAAGCAGAGGCACTGCTGTGCTTGCTTGGCCATAGCGCCTAAATGGTTGGACCAGGACACATTGTTGCTGATATTTACACTAAGGAACTTGAAGCTCTCAACCATCTCCACCTCAGCAGCATTGATACAGACAGGGGCGTGTATTCCACCCCACTTCTAGTTCTTTCATTTTACTGACATTGAGGAAGAGGTTGTTATCTTGACACCATACCACGAGGCTCTCTATTTCCTTCCCATACTCCCGTCTTGTCATTGCTTAAGATCCAGCCCACTTGGGTGGTATCATCAGCCATTTCAGATTGTTGACCCTTCAAAAAAGGGGGTGAATGGACAAGACATCAAAAGCCCAGGGGAGGTAAAGATGCAGAATAATTACTCAAAATTGCCAAAGGAATTTGGAAAGAATGTTGGAAATCTGAAATAAAAATACTGGCAGTGTTTAATATCTGAAAATGTGTTCTCCGGTCAGAACTGGTTAAGTAAACCCTGACCCTGTCTGACCTCTCTTATCCCATAGTCACTAAAATAAAGCTTTCTGGTTATTACAATGGCACTGTCAGTGGGAGCTTGCTGTGTGCAAAATTGCTGCTGCATTTTCTACATTACGACAGTGAGAACACCAGATAAATACCAGACTGCAGTGATCCAAGAAGACAACTCCTTGTCCTATCTCATAGAATATAGATAGAGCATAGAACAGTACAGCACAAGAACAGTTCCTTCAGCCCACGATGTTGTGTCGAACTAATTAAACTACTAATTAAATGCCTAACTAAACTAATCCCTTCTGCCTACACAGTGTCCATATCCCTCCATTCTCTGCACATTCATGTGCCTGTCTAGGAGCCTTGTAAACACCTGCACCATATTTGCCTCCACCACCAGCTCAGGCAACGCATTCCAGGCACCCACCACTCTCTGTGTAAAAAACTTGCCAGGCACATCTCCTTTGAACTTAGCCCCCCTCACCTTAAATGCATGCCCTCTAGAAGTAGACGTTTTGACCCTGGGAAAATCTGAAGGACATTTGGCAGCCAGCAATGTCAATGAGTCACACAGCATAGAAACAGCCGCTTTGGCTCATCGAGCTGTGCCAACAATCAAGTACCCATTTACATTATCCTACACTAACCCCATTTTATTTTCCCAATATTCTCTTCAGCTCCTCCTAGTTTATTCCACTCACCTACACACTTGGGGCAATTTACAGTGACTACTTGACCTACCAACCTGCACATCTTTGAGATACGGGAGGAAACACCGACAGCTCTGGAGGTTGGGATCGAACCCTGATCCCTGGAGCTGTGAGGCAGCAGCTCTACAAACCGCGCCACTGTGCCACAATGTGACAATGGAGCCAACAGTGTCTATATCTCATTCATGAACAATAATAAAAAGAACTCATTTAGTTGGCTGTAAATCTCCTTTGGGGACTCTCCAAGATGGGAAATAAATATGAGGCTTTCTTCATTTCACCCCAACCCAATTTACTGGCTTCCTTTCACATCTGCCAGTATAAGGCACAATTCAACCTGACTTTACAGACAGGAGCTAATAAAGAAAGAGAATTAGTAAAAACAACCTTTAATGTGCTATTGCTTTCTTCTGACTGGTGTCAGAAGTTTACAAGCACCTCCCAAAAAGTACGGACTACCCTCAGCAACAGCAATTAACTTGTGACGCGACCTCCAGATGCGTGTTAATTAAGCATTCTGTGGCCTTTTAACGGGGGTCACTGCTCTCCACCAGCACTTGAATAATGTGTGCAATGCATGATATACAAAATGAAGGAAAACCTGCATTTCTCTGGCATTTAAGTGCCATCTTCTTGTCACTGAACAGGTTGATTGTTCAGCGGAGGGGAGATGAGGGAGCGAGGGGAGGGAGGGCGTGAAGGACGGTCAAGGCCTGGGAAGCCTTGTGAAAGCAAGGCTGGGTTGGCAACGTGACGCAAGGAGTAGTCAAGGCAAAAAACCCGTTTAAGATAAGCACATGAGGGACAGAAAGCAGTAGAAGGATATTCTCATTTAAAGTGAGAGGGGGAAAGTTTAAAGGAGAGGTGCAGGGCAAGTTTTTTTACACAGAGATTGGTGGGTGTCTGGAACGGGCTGCCCAGGGTAGTGGTGGCAGTTATGATAGTGGCATTTAAGAGGCTTTTAGACAGACAAAGTCAAAAGTCAAAATCAGTTTATTGTCACATGCACAGGTACATGTACAGTATGCACAGGTGCAATGAAAAACTTACTTGCAGCAGCATCACAGACACATGAACATGCAGGGAATGGAGGGGTATGGATCATGTGCAGGCAGAAGAGATTCTGTTTAATTTGGTGTTGCACTCAGCACAGACATCGTGGGCTGAAGGGCCTGTTCCTGTGCTGTATTGTTCTATGCTCTATTATAATAATGGAAAGGTTGCTATCCAAAGAAAGTCAAAGGCAGATTTAAACAAGGTGAATGTGAGAGAGGCCTTGTTTCCATTAGCAGAAGATTCAATGACCTGGGTTCTGTGTTGGATTCTGGCCTTTAGTGCTGTCTGTGTGGAGTTTGCAAATTCTCTCAGTGACTGTGTGGGTTTCCACTGAGTGCTGCTGTTTCCTCTCACATCCTAAAGCCGTGCGAGTTGGTTACTTAGTCACTGCAAATTACTCCTAGAGTCAGTCATCGGGTCATAGAGTAATGCAGCATGAAAACAGGCCCTTCGTCCATACTGACCAAGATGCCTGTCTAAGCTGGTACCATTTGACCCATTTCCCTCTAAACCTTTCCTATCCATGTACCTGTCCAAATATCTTTTAAATGTTGTTATTGTACCTGCCTTAACCATGTCCTCTGGCAACTTGTATCATATACAGACCAGGCCCTGCGTGAAGAAGTTGCCCCTCTCACTTTAAACCCATGCCCTCTAGTTTTTGATTCCCTTTCCCTGGGAAGAAGGCTGTGTGCATTCACCATGATTTTATGTGCCTCTATAAGGTCACCCCTCAGTCTCCTATGTTCCAAGGAGTAAAATCCTAGCCTGTCCAACCTCTGCTTATGACTCAGGCCCTCGAGTCCTGGCAATGGTAATGTCAAAAAGTAACAAAAGGGAGTTGATGGGGAAGTGTGCGAGAGAATATGTTGCAGGGATACACAGAACTAAACAGAGAGGCAATGAGACAGATGGGATTACTCCTCTAGAAGCTGGCATTGACATTATGGGTCAAATGGCCTTGTTCTGCATTGTTGTAAGATTTTGGATAAATTGGTAAAATTAGAGGTGAGTTGAGGAGAATTTATTTTCATAACTTTCGACGTCTGGTCACTCTTGAAACATGGCCACCACATTTTCCCCACTGAATGTCTCCAAGTAGTAATGAAATAAATGACCAATTAATCTACAAGCTGCTGGAGGAACTCAAGTGGGTCAAGCAGCATCTGTGGGAGGAAAGGAATTGTTGGCGTTTCAGCTCAAAACCACAGATGATGCTCTTGAAGATCTAGCATCTACAGTCTCTTGTGTCTCCGTATCAACTGATTAATCTATTTTAGAGATATTGGTTGTACGGTAAGATGGACTCTTGACCTCACAATCTACCTTGTCGTGGCCTTGCACCTTATTGTCTGCCTGCACTGAACTTTCTCTGCAACACTTTATTCTGCATTCTGTTTCTTCCTTTTGATCTGTAGTATTCCCCAGAACACTCTACGTAAAAGATGCATTTCATATGTGTTTCAATGTACATGTGACTAATAAAGATCTCTTATCTTTTCTTATCTTATCTTACCTATGTATGGAATTATCTGTCTCGATGGCATGCAAGTAAAAGCTTTTCACTGTATCTTGGTACATTTAACAATAATAAACCAATTACCAATTACCTAGCTTGACACCATCTAGGACAAAGCAGCCTGTGTGATTGGCAGCCTATCCACCAATCTAAACCCTCCAACACCAGCACACCTGACTGCAATGTGTGCCACCTACAAAACACACTGCAGTTATTCACCAAGGCTTCTCCAGTTCCACATCCCAAATCCTTAGGTTCTATTAACTGGAAGGACAAGGGCAGAAGACACATGGCAATAACACCATCTGCAGGTTTCCTTCCAAGTCACCCACCATCCTGACTTAAAGTTATATCACCATTCCTTCACCATCACCAGACACAATACTGGGAGCTCCTGACCCAGAACGAATGTGGGAGAACCTGGTCATCCTGCTATAGGAAAGATGCCATTAAACTGGAGAGAGTGCAGGAAGGATTTACAAGGATGTTGCCAGGACTCGAGGGACTGAGTTATAGAGAGAGATTGAGCAGGCTAGGACTTTATTCATTGGAGTGTAGTAGAATAAGAGGTGATCTTATAGAGGGTATAAAATCATGAGGGGCACAGATAGGGTGAATGTGTACAGTCTTTCTCCCGGGGTTGGGGAATCTAGAGGGCATAGGTTGAAGGTGAGAGGAGAGAGAATTAATTGGAACCGGAGGGGCAACTTTTTCACCCAGAGGGTGGTCCGTATATGGAACGAGCTGCCAGAGGAAGTGGTTGAGGCAGGTACATTAACAACATTTAAAAGGGACTTGGACAGGTGTATGGATAGGAAAGGCTCAGAAGGATATGGGCTAAACACAGGCAAATGGGACTAGCTTAGATGGGCATCTTTGTCGGCATGGACCGGTTGGGCTGAAGGGTCTGTTTCCGTGCTGTGTGACTCCATGACTCTACCTTCATCAGAAGAACCAAAATGGCTCAAGGTGGCACTTGAACATTGCCTTCTCAGCAGATTTAAACAAGGTGAATGTGAGAGAGACCTTGTTTCCATTAGCAGAAGATTCAATGACCTGGGTTCTGGGTTCAATTCTGGCCTTAAGTGCTGTCTGTGTGGAATTTGCAAATTCCGATACGCAAAAGGGATACGCAAAAGGGATACGCAATAAATACTGGCCTTGCCAGTATCACTCACATCCCTAAATAAACATAAGTTAACAAAAGTAACATCCAGAACTAATACTTTGACTAAGTACTTAAGATTCAAGAATAAGACCAGAACTCATGGTTTCGAGGCTCAGAAAACAGTTTCAAAAAACCTGTTGTTAAAGTTGAATATTTTAATTTTAGTTCCACATGAAGTAATAAAGAAAGATTTGTATTTTTAAGCTTTTCAAGGAGTTTATTTTTTTCTAGACTATTTCCTTTCTTGTTCTGATGTTGAGTGATCTCCCGCAGGCAGTCTCAGCCCCTCCAAGCACTTGCACAGAGCTGATCATTACTCCGCTCTGCACATTGAGAATGCTGTCTAGACATTTGTCCTCGGCTGCTTGCCGTGAATACGATTCAGCAGCTGTGCATTGTAATCTGCTTCCAAAATTCAATGGTAGCAAATTTATCAATTGCAACATCATGCACAGCTGTTACAACATAATGCCACTTCACCAAGGGCGAGTTTCTCTCCGAGTGTCAGTGGGCTTTTCGATCATGATGCTGACCAGAGACAAGAAAAAGTATTTTCCTCACCTGTTAGTAATACACCTGTAAATACTGGACACTATTGCTGTGCATGTTCTAACTACATTCTGTCATATTTACCCGTTGCTTTCCATCGGTTAGATATATTGAGCATTTCATTTTCTCTGGGCCAGTCTATGATTGTCTGGCTCACAAATGCCGTAGAGTTCTTTCTTTAATCATATTTCCACCTGCTGGGCAAGTTGCTCGTAGTTAGAATTTCAAATTGCAACAGTTGAATGACGGTGCAGTTTTTTTTCATTAATCCTACATGCCTGAAGTGTATTTTCTGAGTTTTAGGTCCAGATATATTGTTAAACAGTTTGAGTTCACATCAATGTGAAGATGCTTGTGTATCTTGGAAGTCAGGACCCGATCTCATTTCAGACAGTACGGAGCTCGAAGGATGTGCGATTCCCTTCACAGTATGGATCTTACTAACACGTGGAGTCAGGAGATCATGAATCCGAGTCCCACTCCGGAGATCTGAGCACAGAACACAAGGCTGACACATGTGTGGGTCACCAGGGGAATGATGAACTTTAGAGGTGTTAACTTTCGCCGATTTCAAACTGAGACCCTCTCAGTTGGAAAAAGATCATTTGATTTCATTTCCAGAAGTAGCAGAGGCATTATCTATGGCATCCTTGCCATTATTCAACATTGCTTTATAGAATTAATTGCTTTCAAGATTGATGCTCAACTCCATGACAGAGTGTGCTTGTTTTGGGGATGATAGGGAGGGAGATTAACACAAATTCTATGTAAGGATGGTTGGCAAGTCCATTGATGGATCCAACTTTATTCCAGAGTGAGAATTCATGCAGGAGATGTAAGTCCAAAACAAAATTATATCCAATACATTTCAGATAACTGCCCCTATTGAAAGTGGAAACACAGCATTCAGCATACTCATCAAAAGTTCAAAGTCGAAGTCGAGTTTATTGTCATTTGCACAAGTCCATGTGTGCACAGGTGTAATGAAAAACTTACTTGCAGCACCATCACAGGCACATAGCATCAGATAAGCAGCACTCACAAGAAAAACATAAATTAAGCACTATTTTTTACAAGAAAGAACACAATTAGAACAAAAAAAGGTCTATTTTAGTGCAAAGTGATCAAAGTAGTCATAGTGTTGTGTCAGTTAGGGTTTTGCCAGTTGGCTCAAGAACCGAATGATTGAAAGGAAGTAGCTGTTGTTGAACCTGGTGGTGTGGGGCCTTCAGGCTTCTGTACCTCCTGCCTAATGGTAGCTGCAAGAAGATGGCATGGTCCGGATGGTGGGGATCATCGACCGTGGCATTGAATATAAAAGATGGCAATTCCTGTTACAGCCTATAAAATTTTGCTTGTGACACACATGGAGTATTGTGTCCAGTTTGGGTCACCACATTACAAGAGAGATGTGGAAGTTTTGGACAGGGTGCAGGAGAGTATCACTGGGATGTTGCCTGGATTGGAGAGTATTAGCCATAAAGGGAGGTTGGAAAAACTTGGACTGTTTTCTCTGGAACGTCAGAGGCTAAGGATTGACCTGATAGAAGTATATAAAATTATGAGAGGAATAGATAAGGTAGACAGAGTCTTTCTCCCAGAATGGAAACACCACATGCTAGAGGGCATAGGTTTAAGGTGAGGGTGGAAAGTTTAAAAGAAATTTATGAGGAAAGTTCTTTTACCCAGAGGGTGGCAGGTATCCGGAACGTGCTGCCAGGAATGGTGGTAGAAGTAGATATGACCGCAAAGTTTAAGAGGTATTTAGACAGGCACATGAACAGGCAGGGAATGGGGGAGATATAGACCACAAAACATAGAACAGTACAGCACAGTACGGGCCCTTCAGCCCACGATGTTGTGCTGACCTATATAAACCTACTCCATGATCAATCTAACCCTCCCTTTCTACCCAGCTCATAACACTCATTTTTCTTACATCCACGTGCCTAACTAAGAGTCTTTCAAATGTCCCCATTGTATCAGCCTCTACCACCACCCCCAACAGTGTGTTCCAGGCACCCACCACTCTCTGTGTAAAAAAACCTACCTCCGACATCTCCCATAAACTTTCCTCCTCTGACCTTAAACTGATGTCCTCTGGTATTGGTCATTGCCGCCCTGGGGAAAAGGTGCCAGCTGTCCACTCTGTCTATGCTCCTTATAATCTTATACACCTCTATCAAGTCGCCTCTCATCCTGCATCACTCCAAAGAGAAAAGCCCTAGCTTGCTCAACCTTTCCTCATGAGACATGTTCTCTAATCCAGGAAGCATCCTGGTAAATCTCCTCTGCACCCTCTCTTTCCATATCCTTCCTAGAATGAGGCAACCAGAACTGAACACAATACTCTAGGTGTGGTCTAACCAGAGTTTTATAGAGCTGCAACATTACCTTACGGCTCTTGAACTCAATCCCCCAACAATGAAGGCCAACACACCATACGCCTTCTTAACCACCCTATCAACTTGCGTGGCAACTTTGAGGGATCGATGGACTTGGACCCCGAGATCCCTCTGTTCCTCCACACTGCTGAGAATCCTACCATTAACCTTGTACTCCGCCTTCAAGTTCGTTCTTCCAAAGTGTATCACATCATACTTTTCCGGATTGAACCCCATCTGCCACTTCTCAGCCCAACTCTGCATCCTGTCATGTCTCGTTGTAACCTACGACAACCGTCTACATTATCCACAACACCTCCAAACTTCATGTCATAGGCAGATGTACATGCACAGGCAGGTAGGATTAGTTTAGACTGACATCATGGTTGGCACAGATATGATGCGTCATAGGGCCTGTTCCTGTGCTGTACTGTTCTATGTTCTATTGAGCCATTTCGACTCAACCTGTCGGACACATTCCCTTAGTTCTACAGACCCCTTCTCTGCACTGAAAACTAACTTGCATCTCTCTCTTTTCCAGTTCTGACAAAAGGACTCAGACCCAGAACGTTGACTGTTTCTTCTTCCACAGATGCTGCCAGACGTGCTGGGTTTTCCCAACATTGTTTTTGTTTCAGATTTTCATCATCTGCAGTCTTTTGACTTCCCCCTTCATTTTAACCTTTGAGCTGATCCTTAGCTTGAAACAATCCCCAGGCATTCTAGATGGCTCCTAGTGGGAACATTCTCCCCTCCCAGACCCCCTTGAACCTCCCCCACCCCCAACTATACAAGTCATTGGCGAGAACACATGGGGTATTGTGTACAGTTCTGGTCACCCAGCCATGGGAAGGATGTCACTGAGCTGGAAAGGATGCAGAAAGGATTTGCCGGGACTGGAGGGTTTGAGTTATAAGGAGAGATTGGATAAGCTGGGGACTTTTTTCCCTGGAGCATCAGAGGCTGAGGGGTGACCTTATAGAGGTTTATAAAGTCATGGGGGGCATAGATAAGGTGCATGGTCACTGTCTTTTTCCCAGGGTAAGGGAGGCTAAAACTAGAGGACATAGGTTTAAGGTGAGGGGTGGGGAAAGATTTAAAAGGAAATTGAGGAGAATTTTTTTGCACACAGTGGTAGGTATACGGAATGAGCTGTAGATGTGGGTACAATTACAATGCTTAAAAGAGATATACAAGATTTAGAGGGATATGGACCAAACACAGCCAAATGGGACAAGCTCGGATAGACATCTTGGTCAGCCTGGACGAGTTTGACCATACTGACCAAGATGTCTGTTTCTATGCTCTGTGACTCAATGACTGTATTGGATTTATAACTTCTTCAGAAGTATTTCCTCACAGTATAAAAGGAGTCCATTTCAGCCCATCACGTCGAGGCTAGTTATGGATCAATCCCATACGCCTGTTAGTTTTCTCTGTGAACTATTCTCCCCACATTCCGATCAAACCCCCGACAATGCTGTTTCTACCCCTCAAACTAGGGGCAATTTATAGCCAACCTAAAAATCTTTGGGATGTGGGAGGAAACCAGAGCACCTGGAAGAAACCCGCGGGGTCACAGGGAGAACATGCAAACTCCACACAGACAGCACCCGAGGTCAGGATTGAACCCAGCTCACTGAAGTTGCGAGGCAGCAGCCCTACTAGCTGCACCACTGTGCTGCCCGCTATGAGGTCTCACTCTGGGATATAATCAGGTCCTATCATCGGAGTTGCCAACTATACAGACTGAATGCACACAGTCTTCTTCCCAAGGTTGAGGAATCAAGAACTAGAGGACGTAGGTTTAAGGTGAGTAGGGAGAGATTTAATAAGAACCTGAGGGGCAACTTTTTCACTCAGATGGAGGTCCGTATATGGAATGAGCTGCCAGAGGAAGTGGTTGAGGCAGGTACACTAAAAACATTTAAAAGTACTTGGACAGGTACATGGATAGGAAAGGTTCAGAAGGATATGGGCCAAACGTGGGCAAATGGGACTAGCTTAGACAGGTATCTTGGTCGGCATGGACTGGTTGGACCGAGGGGTCTGTTTCTGTGATGTATGACTCTATGATTCCATAACTCTGCAACTACCTTCTCATACAGCTTGCAAATGATCTCCTCAACCTCCCTCTCCCTAAATAAAAGCATTAGTGTGGAGTTGAACTTCATTCTTCAAAGCAAATAGTTTTGTGATCAGGGATCCCTGAAGTCCCTTGGACAGAAGAACTTCTCAAGGACACAGACCTCCCTCCAGCTACAGTTTACCATCCACCATCTGCTCATGATTCCCCTGTCACTAACTGACAAATTCAATTTGATGTGATTTCATTTACTACAATGCACCATTTTACTGATATGCCTTCAAATTGCCTTCAGGAGAAGCATTCATGAGATGAGTTCTGGTGCAAAAGAAAAATGCTGTCCAGTCACACTGCCCTCTCAGCCAGCTCGCTCACCAGCTAGAATGATGGCATTGGCTGATTGTCCTGACACATTTGACTAAAGGATCATCTGAGCGCAACAGCCCCTGCCCAACGTTATCTGTGTCTTTGCCCTTACAGGCTTTCACTGACATCCTGAAAGAGGTGCAAAATGTTATTCTTCAGTTCAACCAAACAGAACCAGCTCAATTGTCAGGACACGGTGGCATTGTGGTTAAGTTACTGAACCAGTCATTGAAGATTATAGGTTCAAATCTCCCCATTGGGGAATATAAATAAATAAGTAACCTGGGCTTTAATGTTATTGTTAATAAGAGCCTGTAATAACACAGAATCCAGATTAAGGGTCTCGACCCGAAATGTTGACTGTTCATTTCCCTTCATAGATGCTGCCTGACTTGCTGAGTTCCTCCAGCGCTTTGTGTGTTAGTCTTGTAACCCATCTGGTTCATTGGGGAAGGAAATTTGTCATCCTGGACTATATGTGACTCCTGCCCTCTGAGGTGGCCCAGTAAACCACTCACTGTTAAGGTGTTGGCTTAGCACTACCTTCTCATGTTCGTCACACCTATATCCAGCGAATAAAAACACCCGAGATGGTTGTACTTTACACCAAACACAAACCCAAAGATCCAGGTCTGGAGTCTTCTCCATGATGCATTCAATAATTCCACTCAAGCCATTCCCTTTTGCTGACATTATGTCCAGCTATCCTTGTAAACCAATCATCGGAAACCATTCTGTGAAATCAATGCAACCTCCAATCACAGTTAAAATTTAATTGCGAAACAGCCAATATGAGTGGTAGGGGAATGGAATCTATAAGATATGTGCTTTGATGATGAACATCATTGACTAGAAACATTAATTCTGCTTTTCTTTCTGCAGATGCTGCCTGACCTGCTGAGCATTTCCAGCAATGTTATTTAGATTTTCCTCACTTGTAGTACTTTGCTTTGGAGTTGTTTCTCTTGTTTGGGGGCATTTCCACAACCCTTTGAGAATAAGAAATACATCTTAATATCTCTCTGGATAAATTAGCTTAGATTTTAAAGTGTCAATAATTGACATGTATTTGCACATTACTCCTCCTGTATCTGAAATTCTATTGGGCATATGGAAGTGCCATGATTGATTGACTTTAGAGCTTGCACCCTCAACATACAATGAAGTCAAATTCTTCTTCTGTATTATGGGACCTGTGGTCCATTATGGTCTTTAATGAGGCTATTCAGCTTCTCCTGCACCCTTGGCCCAGTGCTTTGCAAGAATATCTGATTCCTCCTTGAATCTCACACTGGTGCACAAACCAGCTTCTGTCCCACTGCTCTAAGACTCTTGAACAGACCTCTTATATGATAAAAATGAACACTTTATCTTTCAATCTACCTCATCGTGGCCCTTGCATTTTATTTGTCTGCCTGCACTGCACTTACTCTGTAATTGTAACACTAGATTCTGCATCTTGTCATTGTTTTCTTTTTGTACTTCCTCACTGTACTTATGTATGGAATGATCTGTCTGGATGGCATGAAAAACAAAAGCTTTTCACTGTATCTCGGTACACGTGACAATAATAAACCAATAAGCCAATTACCAACCTCACCAATGACTGTCAGTCTCACATTTATTCTGCATGTGAGGATTTTATTGTTTTTCATGCCTTTGCAATCCTTCTCTTCCATCATATTGCTCTAATTATACAGAGTTCTGTAGAAACCACAAATGGAATATTTTGTGCAGAAGTTTCTCTGTCTAAGGAAGGCCAAATGTAGAGGTTGGGAAAGTTCAGCAAAGGTTTACCAGATTGATTCCTGGGTTGGGAAGTTTGTCTTACAAACAGAGATCTAACAAACCAGGCCTGTACTCCCAAATTTAGAAGGGGGATGATTTAATTGAATCATAAGGGGATTGACAGGACCAATACTGAGTTGGTTTCCGTTGGCTGGGGTGTCTAGAACCAGGGGACAGAGTCTAGAGGTAACAGCTCAGTCATTCAGGATAGAGATGAGAAGAAATGTCTTCATCCTATCTTTGGAATTATCTATCCAAAGGGAATATGGATGCTCCGTTGCTGAGGAGATTCAAGAGATAAACAATTTTTTAGATATTACAGGGTTCAAAGTATCTGGGGTTAGTGCATAGTACAGGAGAGCAGAACTGAGGTAAGGGGTTGGTCGTGATCTAATTGAGTTTGAGAGCAGAATTGGGGGGCCTAATAGTCTACTTCTGCTTCTCTTCCTTACATTCTTACAAGTGCATGCCAGGCATCCACACAACAAAAAATACAGTTATCTAGGGGGACAGACAGAAGTCACCTCCAATTAAGAACATCAGAAGTACAGAGGGATGTCAAGGACAAAGTTTGGTTTTACATTGCTGCCAACTCAAATAACCTCGGGTAAGAAATTGCCACACCAGAATGTCAACACATCTAATCAGATAAAAATTCCACACTGCGGGCTGTCAGACTGTATGGTATTAATATTGTAAGTGTTAATGCCTTTGGATAACGTTATTTGGAACGCTATTAGGAACCGGGGAAGAGCAGAAGACTATCTGGTCCCTTGATCCTATTCTGCTGATCAATTATATCATGTCTACCTCTATTTTGCTACCTTTGTCCAAGCTCCTTAATACACTTGGTGGTGGAAATCCCACAGTGTTCCAAAACAAAATACTATGGATGCTGGAAAGCTAAAATAAGAAAATGCTGGAGATAGTCAGGATGTCAGGAAGATTCTGTGAAGGGGAAAGTGTTAATGTCAGGTTGATAGAACTGGGAAAAGTTAGAAATAAAGCAAAATTTTAAGTCACAGAGGAAGGGAGGAGATATCGGAGGGAGTCTGCAGTGAGGTCTTGGAGACACAAGGGATGCTGGAAATCTGGAGCAACACACAAAAAGCTGGAGGAACTAAACGGTGCAGGCAGCATCCATGGAGGGAAATGGACAGTCAGGACTGATGAAGGTTCTCAACTCAAAATGTTGACTGTCTATTTTCCTCCATAGATGCTGCCTGACCCATTGAGTTCCTCCAGATTTTTGTGTGTTGCAATTGGGTCTTCCTATTTCTGTGTTCTACTCCCTTTCATAGACCTTTCCTTCATTCTCTCTACTTCTAACCCCTTTCTCCGCAACTTGAACTGTGTTTAAGTTATAACTATTCCCAGTTCTAATGAAAGGTTATTTACTTGAAACATTAACCTTGTCTCCACAGAGTCTGCCAAACCAGCTGACTGTTTGGTTTCTATGTCTTCTTATTATATGTTTAGTTCAAGGAGGTATAATTAACAAGAGAGTCTAGCTACTTTCCTTGACACTCAATACCATTAATATCATTGAATTCCTGGCCATCTATATGCTCAGTAGTTGGGTGGAGGGATTGCCATGGACCAGTAACTTGACTGAACCAACTATATAAGTACTGTGACTACAAGAGCAGCTCAGATCCTGTGGTGAGTGACTCAGTTCTGACAGAACATTAAGGCTTCTTTGTCAGTGTCTCCCAAACTCTGACCTCTAATAGAAGTCCATGAATATAAGAAAATAGAAGTAGGAGTAGACCACACGTCCCCTCAAGCCTGCCTGCTGTTCGATATGATCACGGTTGATCAATGCTGACCTCATCTCCTCTTCCTTTATTACCTGGAAGGAGAGAAAATTCAAAGTGCAGAAGTACAAAGGGACTTGGGGGTACTCAAGGATACCTTAACCACCAGGTCTGATCAGTGGTAAAGAAAGCGAATGCTATGTTGGCATTCATTTCAAGAGGTATAGTGTATAAAAGAAAGGAAGTGTTGATGAGGCTCTACAGGACACTAGTGAGGCCTCATTTGGAATACTGTGCACAGTTTTGGGCCTCATATCTTAGGAAAGATGTGCTGATGTTGGAGAGGGTTCAGAGGAGATTTATGAGGATGATTCCCGGAATGAAAGGGCTTACGTATGGTGAGAGTTTGTTGGGTCTTGGACTGTACTCAGTGGAGTACAGAAGAATGAGAAGGGACCTCATAGTGGAGCTTAAAATGTTGAAAGGACTGGATAGAGTAGATGTGGTCAAGCTGTTTCCCTTGATGGGTGAGTCTAGGACCAGAGGGCACAATCTTAGAATTAGAGGGCACAGGTTTAAAAAAGAAATGAGGAGAAATTTCTCTAGTCAGAGGGTGGTGAATTTGTGGAATTCCTTGCCATGTACAGCAGTGGAGGCCAGATCACTGGAGGCGTTTAAGGAAGAGATAGATAGATATCTAAATAGTTGGGGTATCAAGGGATATGGGGATAAGGCCAGAAATTGGGGTTAGAATAGTGTGTTTTTTTTGCCCCCCCTCCCCCCCATTTTCTCATTTCTTTTTCTTTTTTCCCTTTTCTTTAGAGCAGACTCGATGGGCCGAATGGCCTACTTCTGCCTCCTTGTCTTGTGAATCTTGTGAATTCTGTGACAGTTCCCTCAATTCCCTGATCTTTCAAAAACGTATCTACTTCTTCCTTAATACCCCCAATGACCCGGCCTCCACAACCCTGTGGGGTAGAGAATCTCAGTGATCCAGCACCCTCTGAGAACAGAAGTTCCTATACATCTCAATCTTAAATGATTGGCCCCTAATTTTGTAACTGTGTCACTTCTTAGAACAGAGAACAGTTCAGCACAGGAAGAGGCCCTTCAGCCCACGATGTCTGTGCCTAACATGGTGGCAAATTAAACTAAATCTCTTCTGCCTGCACATGATCCATATCCCTCTATTCCCTGCACATTCATGAGTCTATTTATAAGCCTCTTAAACACCACTAT
This sequence comes from Pristis pectinata, assembly GCF_009764475.1. Lineage (NCBI taxonomy): Eukaryota > Metazoa > Chordata > Chondrichthyes > Rhinopristiformes > Pristidae > Pristis > Pristis pectinata. The sequence goes on along the minus strand of NC_067436.1, from coordinate 13,203,503 downwards.
TGTACCTGCTTCCACCACCGCTCCTGGCAGCCTGTTCCAGGCACCCACCACTCTGAGTAAAATGCTTGCTCTGCACATCTTCATTAAGCCTTCTCCCTCTCACCTTAAATTGCTAAATGGCTTTATTATTGTCACATGTTCCGAGGTTTGTTTTGCATGCCATCCATACAGATCATTTCATCACCTCAGTGCATCGAGGCAGTACAAGAGAAAAGCAATAACAGAATGCAGAATAAAGTGTTACAGTTGCAGAGAAAGCACAGTGCAGGTAGATAATAAGGTGCAATATGAGAGGTAGATTGTGAGGTCAAGAGTCCATCTTATCGTATTAGGGACCATTCAATAGTCTTCTAACAACAAGATAGAAACTGTCCTTGAGCCTGGTGGTACGTGCTTTCAGACTTTTGTACCTTCTGCCCGATGGGAGGCGGGAGAAGAGAGAATGTCCGGGGTGGGTGGGTTCTTTGATTACATTGGCTGCTTTACTGAGGCAGTGGGAAGTGTAGACAGATGGTGGTGGGAAAGCCACAGCTCAGGAAGAAGGAAGACATTTCAGAGGCAGCTGTGAGAGAAGTGCTGATGAAGAGTCTTGGACTTGAAAAGTTGACTCTGTTGTTCTGCGCACAGATGCTGCCTGATCTGCTGAGTGTTTCCAGCATTCTGCTTTTATCTCTAACAGCACCGCTGAATATTTTCATCATGAGGATCACAGTGGTTCAAGAAGGCAGCTCAACGTTGCCCACTCAAAGACACTTAAACATAGTAAATGCTGTCCTTGCAGGCAGCACACTACTGAATGAACAAGACAAGACTTTGTAGATGTGCTGGTGGTGATGAATATTGGTGCGCCTTTCTATCCTCATCAGTTTGTATCACATTGCAACATTAAAACATGAACGCTCTCATCAAAACAGGCAGCACCTTGGCCCAGCTGGTAGAGCCGCTGCCTCACAGCTCCAGCGATCCTGGTTCGATCCTGACCTCAGGTGATGTCACATTTTTCCTGTGACCATGTGGGTTTCCTCCGGGTGCTCCAGTTTTCTCCCAAATCCCAAGACATGCAGATCAGTAGGTTAACTGGCTGCTGTAAATTGCCCCTAGTGTGTAGATGGGTGGTAGAATGCTTGAGACTAGGCTACAGGGAAAATCAGTGGGAGAAAGGGATTGTTCTGTGGACCACCATGGCCTTCTACTATGTTGTATGAAAATGGGAGAATGTTGTATGGATTTATACATACAGAGACAGTCTGAGGCAAAGTCCTTTAAGTTCCACCTTTATGCTTTATCTCTGCAGACTTAACGTTTCCTGAAGCAGCATCTGTCTACCTTCTGAGCAGCAAGGGCCTGGTACAGCTGCTGGCTGTCTTATCTGCATCTCGCAGCAGATCTCAGAGATTAGCCAGTAGGAAAGACGGGTAGAAATTCAATCAAGCAGACATCATTTTCAAGTGCTCTGGACTGAATTGTGAAGTTAAATTGGTGATCGAGTGGCATTGGTCCTGCGTAGTGCATGCAGTGCATAGACCATAGGTCATGTGGTTCCCTGCACATCACATGCATGGGTCTGAAGAAGGGTGGGCATGCACATCAATTGCTGCATGCCAGACATTACACAGGACTGCTGCTGTTCTGCTCTGCACTAATGCAGCAGAGACACAGTGGGGACCACACACAGTAGCAAGCCCTAACAGAAGGAAATAAAGCAGAAACTGCTGGGGAATGCTCAGCAAATCAGGCAACCTTGTATGGAGAAATGCTCTGTTTCTCTCTCCACAAATGCTGCCGGACTTGCTGAGTATTTCCTGAACTTTCTGCACTCATTTCAGATTTCCAGCCTGTGTCATTTGTTGACTGAGGGAACGTTGTGTGTGGCATTTATAGGGTCAGACCATCACTTAATGCCTTTGTTGGGGCGTCTATTCCACAAACGTCAATGGGATCACTTCAGGTATCAGTGCGGAGGAGATTCTAGAAGCTCAGCCTGGTAAAATTTGAATGGGATCTGTGAGAATGCTGATCCTTTCTCCTGGTGAATACCAGAACAATCTCATCTCCCACCTCCATCTTAGCCTCTCTTCCAAAGAGTTCCACTGACTGCAACAGCAGTTGCTATAAAGAAGTAACATTTTAAGAGCTACGCACATAATGTTCATTCACGATTTCCAAAATTATGCGGGGTTTATACGGACGACCATGGAAAGCAAAGCTCCATACTTACGAATCCTTGGAAAATGTTTCCTGATGATAACCTATTCCTAGCAATGTCTGCCCAAAACCACAAGAAACTGCAGAGAGTTGTGGACACAGCTCAGCACATCACGGAAACCAGCCTCCCCTCCATGGACTCTACACTTCCCACTGCCTTGGAAAAGCAGCTGACATAATCAAAGACCTTATTCACCCTGGACATTCTATCTTCTCCCCCCTCCCTTTGGGCAGAAGATACAAAAACCTGAAAGGACATGCAATCAGGCTCAAGGACAGCTTCTATCCCACCGTTATAAGACTATTGAATGGACCTCTTGTACGATAAGATAGACTCTTGACTTCACAATCTACCTTGTTGTGGCCCTTGCACCTTATTGTCTGCCTGCACGGCACTTCCTCTGTAACTGTAACACTGTATTCTGCATTCTGTTATTGTTTTCCTTTTGTACTACCTCAATGTACTGATGTGATGAAATGATCTGCATACAAAACAAAGTTTTTCACTGTACCTCGGTACATGTGACAACAATAAATCAATTACCGATGCAACCACTTTGGTGCATTGGTATTGCCAATAATACCAGAATTTTGCATCTTACCCCTATTGCAAGAAATGAACATCCCTTCCATTGAATAAGCAGCAAGTATTAATACATAACAAGGGCAACAGGAGGTCGATGAAAAATCTGTTTCACCATTACAGCTGAGCTGACCCCATCGACGTTTGTTGTAAGCGATTCCCCAACAAACACATCAAGTATGAAGAACAAACATGAACATAAGGACATTAAAAAATAGTAGGAGTAGGCCACTCAGCCCCTCGACTGTAATACTCAATGCCCCAGCTGATGAAGGCAAGAGTGCTGTACGCCTTATCACCCTATCTACTTGTGTTGCCCTGTCATTCAATCAGATCATGGCTCATCTGCCCCAGGCCTTATCTCCTCTTCTGTGCTGCCCCATCGCCCTTAAATCCCCATTCTCTCAAGAAAAGTATCTACTTTCTCTTTAAATGCCTCCAGTGATCCTGCATCCATAACCAATCAGGCTAGAGAATTCCGAAATCCACCACCTTGTGAAAGAAGAAATTCCTACGCACCTTGGTTTTCAATGACCGCACTCTGTTCTTGCAACTATGTCCCCTCATTTGAGACTCCCCCACTAGTGGAAACACCTCAACATCTCCCCTGCCATGCCCCTTCAGCATCTTATATACTTCAATGTTTCAGTAAGATCACCCCTCATTTTTCTCGACTCCATGGTCCCTATGGGTAGGCCTTGTTTTCCAGTTGTGGCCCATGCTGTGTGTCCATCACCTTCATTTCTACCTGGGACTTACATGACCTTTCAGGTCTATTGTCACTTTTAGAGTATTTTTCAAACACTATAGTTTCCTGTTTTTTATGTATAAATATAGGAGCATGAAACACAATTATATTCATTTCTTAGCAAGGGCTGTAGTTCAATTCACGATCTATGTAAGTCCCCGCATTTATTTAAGTTTTATCATAGAATCTGTATTTTGTAGCACATATAATCATTAAGCTACACAATAAAATTCCCCGATGTAAGCCTTTCCAGCCTAGCCAATTATGCCTCTCAAACAGAGGCAAAGCTGATAGGAGAATGAAACTTTCAGACCATTTAAAATTTGGTTGCACAAGTTCAGTGTGTGTGTCAGTGTGTGTGAGAGCCTTTGCTGTTTTGCAAATGAAATGCAAATGGAAACATCAAATACATTAAGATAATACGTCTCCTTTGCTTATAGACTTGCAGCCCAAGTATAGCTCAATACTCTACAGGACATAGCAGCCCGCTTGATAGGCACCCCTTCCACAACCGTTCACTCACTCCACCACCGACGCCGAGTAGCAGCAGTTTGTACCATCGACAGGATGCACTGCAGCAACTCACCAAGATTCCTCAGACAGCACCTTCCAAGCCCACCACCTCCACCAGCTAGAAGGACAAGGGCAGCAAAAGCACAGGGAACACCACCCCCTGGAAGTTGCCCCCCAAGCCACACACCATCCTGACTTGGAAATATATCGCTATTCCTTCACCGTTGCTGGGTCAAAATCTTGGAACTTCCTCCCTAACAGAGTTGGGTGTGTACCCACACCTGAAGGACTGCAGAGGTTCAAGAAGGCAGCTCACCACCACCTTCTCAAGGGCAACTAGGGATGGGCATAGAATCATAGAGAAATACAGCGTGGATACAGGCCCTTCGGCCCAACCAGTCCACGCCGACCATGGTGAAGCTGCACATCCCTCCCCACCATCGGTAGTATCTACAGGAGGCGCTGCCTCAAGAAGGGAACGTCCATCATCAAAGATCCCCACCATCCGGGCCATGCCACCTTCTCACAGCTACCATCGGGCAGGAGGTACAGAAGCCTGAAGTCCCTCACCACCAGGTCCAGGAACAGCCACTTCCCCCCAACCACTCAGTTCCCGAACCAACCGGCACAACCCCAATCACTAGTTTAGCAACACTATTATCACTTTGCACTAAAATGGACTTTTTTTTTGCTCCGTGTTCTTTCTTGTAAACATTGTCTAATTTATATTTTTCATGTGAATACAACAGTGCATTTCACAGCAACAATACAACAATTTTAGATAAAGGTTGTTACTCCCACTTACACCCTATCTTGACCTGTCATTTGTTTCTTTGTGCCCCATTACCACCTACTTCTGTCTTGCACCAGCATCCCTTTTGACATTCTTACCTCCTCCTGCGTGCCCTGCTGTGGGACTGGCAACTTTGCTGAAGCTAGAGCGTGGGGCTTGGTGAGGTAGGCAGAAGGTTGGCTTGGGAGGGTGTGTTCCTTCTGCCCTTCTGCGCTTCTGTGTGTTCCTGGTGTCTTAATACCACACAGCTTGATTGTGGACTTCAGGAAGGGGAAGTCGGGAGAACACACACCAGCCCCCCCAAAGGGGGTCAGAAGTGGAAAGAGTGAGCAGCCCCAAACCCAAATTAAATGCTGACTCAGCTTTCCAAGCCTATGTCTGTTGAATGAATTTTAAAGAAGTATTGGTTTTACCTTATACATTTTGCATTCTTGCCACTTCTGAATATTACAGAAACTAAAAACAATGCTAATATCTGAGCAAAATGCTTCTATTTTTGACAGCGCTGAAGTCCAGGGCTACATTTATTTAAAATCTTTTATGACACTACTTGTAAACACTCAGTTGTACATGGTATGTAACACTGCACATATCCCATGACACAGAGGGTAAATTTAGGATGCAGAGAAGGCAATGCAGTTGACCCAATTTTATGGGTCACTGTTGGATTATCCATCTGCTTTGTATATACAGATTTTACATGTAAACACCACAACTTTTATCATCTACTTATAAGTAAAAACCTCAAGAAGGTGGCCTCTATCATCAAGGATCCCCACTATACAGCTCATGCCTTCCTCTCGTTTCTGCCGTCAGGCAAGAGGTACAGAAGCCTGAAGTCCCACACCACCAGGTTCAGGAACAGCTACTTCCCTTCAACCATCAGGTTCCTGAACCAACCTGCCCAACCCTAACCCTACCTCAGCAATGGAACACAACAGGGCACCTTTTGCACTACCATGGACTTGTTTTCAATTGTGTCTTTTTTTTTGCACTAAGGTCTTGCTTTTTTTAACATATGGGATAATTTTATGTATCATTTATGTATATTTATATTCTGTGTGTTGTCTTTATCTACCAGTCTGAGAGACTGCTGCAAGCAAGTTTTTCATTGCACTGTACCTCACCATACTTGTGCATGTGACAATAAACTCCACTTGACTTGACTTGGTGTTCTGCTCCAATGGAAGTTCAGAAAAGTACTTATTCTGAGTCGGTCATTTTGAATGAAAGCATTTGCAATGATTGAAGGTGAGAAAGAAGAGGCCAGATCGTTGGTAAAGGTTATATGGAACTAAACTGTGTTCCCTGTCATGCACCTGAGCAATGTAGTGGGAGTCACAGTGGTCAAACATTCAACAAAAGATTTCTGTTGTAGCTAGCTTAGCTCCATCTGCTGATATATAAGAATAAGTATGTGGGAATACTAAAGGGTCTCATCTCCCATTAAAAGTCAGCAGTGACTGGACAGTGATGAATAAAAACCAAACCCATGGTTCTACTAATAATTTGACTGGTTGGCAATCTGAAGCAATCGTAGGTTTACTTTGTCCGTGGTCAAGATAAAATGATAATCAGGATAATTCCATCACTTTGCTCCTCATTGTCACTGGGATTAAATCCTTGAGCTCCCTCCGCAACAGTACAGAGAGAGCCCCTTCACCAGAAGACTGCGGCAGTTCAAGGGCAATGTGGAGTAGGCATTAAATGTCCATGTCCTGAAATAAAAAAAACATTGTAAGGTATTTCCAGAGTCAGTAGGTAGGGATTTCTACAATTTTGACCCAGCAGGAATATATGAATAATAATAAATTTCCAAACTATGCAACTTGAAAGGACATTGAGTGATGTTCTCCAATGCTCCTGCTCTCTAACTTCTTTATGGTGGAGTTCATAAAATTGAGAGGTAATTTTGAAGCTGGGACTACACCATGTATAGAGTCTATCACACCCTTAATAGATAAACTTAGGAGCCAACTTACTGGGAAAACAAAAAAAGAAATGTTTTCTAACCATATTTTAAATGGTTGGAAAGGTTTTGCAACAAGAAGTCTCCGTTTTCCAGATTAAGGTCTTCGAAGAAAAGCAGACAAAAGTTTGGAACTACAAGTTTGAAGATTGCTTCATGCTATCAAATTGATGCCATTAACTGAAAGAACTGAGACTCAAACCAGTTTATAGGCCAGCTTCAATAATGATGTTCCTTTTAGCTTATCCATTAGATTGTTTCAGTTCTGGTCAGCATCACATTATTATAGAAGATCATTTACTAATGCAAATTGCAGACTTCCTGCTATTGAAAGTAATTTAGGTAAATCTTCCTACGCTTTTACTGCTGTTCAATTATGGAACTCATTTCCAATTAACATAAAATTATGCACAAATGTTTAAAAAGAAGGTAAAACTATTTCAAACATCATTTTGGACTTTTTTTTACAAAGTACATGCCTAGATATTTGGTGGTCTTTTTATTTTTATGTATGGCTTCAGATGCCTTATTGTTATGAACCAATTGTGGAAATTCATATCAATTATCTACAAAGATTGAAATTCTTTGGATCTAATAACACTTTTGCAGTGGTAATGGCACTGAACATATTTTCGTTCCATCATTACTCTGAGAAACTCACAGAAACTTTGAGAACTTTTTTGTTCCAAGTATGCTCAAAATGCACAAAGTTATTGTCAGTGATCAACGTTTGTATATCGTCACTCTTAAGAATGTGTGAAATTGGAACAGTTGTTGACTATATTGCTCCATGTACCAGCTTGACCATTCATCAAGATCCTGGCTGGTCTTCGACCTTAAATGCTATTTTACTGAACTATCCCCAGATCTTTCCAATATTTCCCTGCACCCCTGCAAAGAATTCGCTCTCACACATGTCCAGCAACATCTCTTTTAATTTGTTTTCTCATTGACCTACACTAAGGGGCAATTAATAGCATATCTTTGGGATGCGGAAGGAAACCAGAGTACCGGGGGAGTCCCACATCGACACAGGGAGAATGTGCAAACTCCACACTTTTAGCACCAGAGGTCAGGATTGAACCAGGGCACTGGAGCTATGAGGCAGCATCACTACACCACCCTAACTCAGGATCCAGTGGTGAATGTTGACGACCTGATCTTTCCCATTCTATTAGAGGGGCTCCCTGGGTTACAACTGACCTGATTTACAGAAATCTGACTTTATGCAAGTTCTCCCATACATTTTTAAAGCACTTTTCAAGCTGGTAATAATAGTAATATAACGCTTCATGGTATTCATTAATGACTGGATGCAGTATATATTCCATTAGTTTAATTATGGGTAGTGTTGGGACGATTATTCAACGAAATGAAAGAATTATAGCAAGTGTACAGTATGTAGAAGGATACAATGTGGGTTACAGTAGAAAACAGACATTTCTGACATGAAGAAATCGGCTTATGGACAGTCCTCAGAAATGGAAACCATACATAACCTGGGGATTGCCTGTATATTGAAAGAAATATTTAGTGTCAATTACAACATCACAAACTATTCTACAGCCAGTGAGGTACTTTAGAAGTATGGCTACTTGCTGCAGTTATCCATTTGTACAAAGCAAACTCCCATAAGGAACAATAAAATAATGACTAAATCACCTATGTTTTATATAATGTTAACTGAATTCAATAATTGGACAGGCTACAGAGAATACCACCCCTGTTCTTTCTCAAAACTGAACAGATTCTTGTTTCTGTCTTTAATTGTCCTTCCAATGACACAGAAGGAGGTCGTTCAGCCTGTTGAGTCCCTGCCAGCTCCCAGGGAAGCAATCCCTTCAGCCTTGTTCTTCTTATTTCCCTGCACACTTGTAAATTATTCCCTCTCACACCTGATCATCAACTCCCTTTTACACAGGGCCTTTTACTTGTACCTGAGAGAGTAGACAGGGTCTCAGTTTAACATCTCATCTAGAGGATCCTAAGTCAGAGAGTGCAGCACACCCTCAGTGCTGCAGTGGAATGGAAACAGAGTTTTCTGCTCATCTTTAGAGTTGGACTTAACCCTTCATTCACAATTTACTCTGTGGCTTCCTGTTATCCAGCTGCCTAGAATACTACAAAGTTTGAACGTGTGCAAGCCATCTTAATTGAACTCTATGGGATTTAAAAAAAAAATTGATCACAGAATTTGGACATTTTCATAAAGTTAGATTTCTTTAAGCCAGGTCAGTGATAACCCAGGGAGCCCCTGTAATTTAAAGCCCAGCGCTAATTGCCCTTGAACTGACAAGGCATCTAAAACTCACACACATTGGTGGACTTACATATAGTCCCTCCCTCATAGACAAGGTCTGATAATCCCCAGTCATTGGAGCCAGGCTCACCCACTTAAACATACAATAAGGATGGCAAGATTTTCTTACTCAAAGGTCATGAACATATTAGATAGGTTTTTACAAAAATCCAAGTCAGATTACAAAAGGTTGTTCTTTTTTGAAGAAAAGAATCTACATTCTATTTAATGCCTTGAATTTAAACTCACCCTCAGCTATGATGGGATTCAGGCTCATGAATTAATGGTTCAGAATCCAGTGATATAAGCATTAGACCACTGTATTCACTGGAGTTAACTTCACTGACAATGAATTCAGACAAGTCCACAGCATTGTAATGCAAGAGTTCCAGCCAGTGTTACTTGCAAGCAAGGATGATAAAGTCACCTTTATAGTAAAAATAACCATTCGATATTAACATGGTGGACAGGTTTAAAGGATTATGGCATAGAAGGTGAAATGAGCAATATGAGGGGATACTGTATTAATTTGACATTCCTCTGCCTGCTATTTTATGGCAGGCATTAACCTATTTATTGTAAATGGGTTACGCCCCCTCAAGAGTGAAGGTGGACACATGCCAGTTAATAAACTTTTTGAACTTTTGCTAATTAATATCACTAACAGATGATTCTTGCCCTAGGAATACTAAAATAAGAAAGTCTCAGAACGTCCTGAAGTACCTTACATCTTATAAAGTATTTGCTTGAAGCATTGTCACTGTAACAAAATAGGAAATATGACAGTCGATGTGCACAGAAAACTGTAAGTAACATTTGAACATGCAAGCTCCAAATCATCACTGACTAATTCACTAAAGTATACGAGAGATGGGCCTTACACTCTACATCCACAAAGCAAAAGTCCTCTGCCAACTTGCATCCATTGTGTAACATCAGCCTCTAACAACAAAGGTTCATGATGAGATCCTGATAGAGGCAGGGATATAGTCCATGTGCAGGCAGATCGGAATTAGTTTAAATTGGTTTCATGGTCGGCACGGATATTGTGGGTCAAAGAGCCTGTAACTGTGCTGCACTGTTCTAGATTCAGAATCTGATGGACAGATGTTTCTGTGGCTGTAGACCCTGACTCCACTTGCCAGGTCAAGGGAGCCATTGACTGACCATGGACCATCCCGAGGAGGAAGGCAGTTATTGGCCACATTAGTACCAACAACACACATAGAAAGAGAGATGAGGTCCTACAGGACCTCAGAGTTAGTAATTATAGTATTGTTACCAGTGCCACATGGTAAACAGCTACAGAAGATAGGACAACTGAATGCATGTCTGGAGAGGTGGTGCGGGAGGGGAAGGCTTTAGATTTCTGAGACCTTGGGACCATTTTTAGGATGGGTTACAAGTGGGAAGGGTTACATCTCAGCAGGACCAGGACTAACATGGTGGTGGTGGGGTTGCTAATGCTTCTGCAGAAGTTCAAACTAGTCTGGCTGGGTGATGGAAACATGAAGGGAGAGTCAGGAGGGAGCAAATCAATACTGGAAGAGGAAATGAGAAATGGAATCAGCAAAATAAATCGGCAGTGGAAGCAAAGTCAGACAATAAATAGGGTTGGAAATGGAAAAATGTTAAAAGGCCACATCTAAATGCAGGCTGCGTCCACCACACGACAGACGAATTAATGGGTATGATTTCATTGTCATTGTAGAAATATGGCTGCAGGGTGACCAAACCTGGGAACTAAATATTCCAAAGGACAGGCAGAAAGGAGAAAAAAAGAGGTGAGATAGTTCTGTTACTTAGGGATGACATCAGTGTAGTGATTAGACAGAAATATGGTATGCAAGAAAACAGTCTGGGTGCAACTAAGAGCATCGGGAGGCAGTGGGAACTTTAGTGGGAGCTGGTTATAGTCCTCTGAATCGTAAGTGAAAATGAAAAAAACACCGCAGGTGCTGGAGATCTAAAATATAGACAGAAAATGCTGGAAATACTCAGCAGGTCAAGAAAAAGAAACAGAGTTAACATTCCAGGTTAAAAACCCTTCTTCAGACCTGATGAATTTTCAACCCAAAATGTTAATTCTGTTTCTCTTTTTCCAAATAGTGGTTGTGATATTGGGCACAGTACGGATACGGAAATTAGAGGTGCATGTAAGAGGGTAATACGATAACCAAAGGAGACTTTAATCTACAGAATAACTCAAAAATTAAACTAGAACTAATAATGTAGAGGATGAATTCCTGGAATGTATATGAGAGATATTTCTACATCAATATGTTAATGATAAGATAAGATATCTTTATTAGTCACATGTACATCAAAACGCACAGTGAAATATATCTTCTGCGTAGAGTGTTCTGGGGGCAGCCCGCAAGTGTCGCCACATTTCCAGCGTCAACATGGCCTGCCCACAACTTCCTAACCCGTAAGTCTTTGGAATATGGGAGGAAACTGGAGCACCTGGAGGAAACCCACACAGACACGGGGAGAACATACAAACTCCTTACAGACAGTGGCCGGAATTGAACCCGGGCTCACTGGCGCTGTAATAGTGTTTCCACTAACCGCTACACTACCGTGCCTGCCCGATATCGACTAGGGAACAGGCAATTTTAGATCGAATACTGTGCAATGAGAAAGAGTTAATTAAGAATCTTATTGTAAAATGGCCCATAGGAAAGAGTGACCATTTTATGGTTGAAGTTTAAAAGTGATGTAGCTCAATCTGAAACCAGGATTTTGAATGCAAACAAAGAAAATTAAGAAGATATGAGGGGTAGGTCGGCCATGATGGACTGGAAACTACATTGAAAAGTATGACAGTAGACAGTCAATGGCAAGCATTTAATGATACACAATAAATATGGGGTCCAAGCCCATAGCTCCGTGAAAGTGGCGACGTAAGTAGATAGGGTGGTAAAGAAGGGAAGCCTTCACTGGTCGGGGCATTGAGTATAAGAGTCAGAAAGTCATGTTGCAGTTCTATAAACCTTTGGTTAGGCCGCACTTGCAGTAGAATGTGGAGGCTTTAGAAAGGCTACAGAAGAGGTTTACAGGATGCTGCCTGGATTAGAGAGTATGAGCTATAAGGAGAGGTTGGACAGACGTGAGTGGTTTCCTCTGCAGTTTCGGAGGCTGAGGGGAGACCTGAAAGAAGTTTATAAAATTATGAGAGGCATAGATAGGGAAGACAGAATCTTTTTCCCAGGGTAGAAATGTCAAATACCGGAGGACATGCATTGAAGGTGAGGGGGGAAGGTTCAAAGGAGTCACAGTTATTATCACTATGCCGGGTCTGGATTACCCACTTTGAACACAGCCTTCCAAAATATGTATTAGCTCCAACTCCATCTGTACCATATCCAGGCAATGAATAAAAAGATTAACTTGGTTCTGTGTAACAATCTGTTCAACAACAGGGTGGAATATTTTTAATGATTATAATAGATTTACAGGGCATGCCTAAGGGGAAAAACATTGGAAAAATAAGCAGCACAGATAGTGAGACTTCTATCTATTGATATATTTAAATATTACGTCCTTTGAATGTACTGAAATGTCCTTTTTCTTCTTAGACAGTCCCTTGGGATTGAGGATGACTTACTACCACTCCGGTCATGTTATTGAGGGGAGGTTGCCTCTCCATGATCTCTATTAATGCGGGGTAGCTTTTCACAATCTATCACAAATATCATAAAGATTGTAGAAAACATACTGACCATCTTAACCCCCAGAATTTTTCTGCTTTGGCAGGGAGACATTCCAGAAAGTATTGCCTCTGTGAGATTCGTTCTTGTGATCTGTGGTATTTTATCTGTGAGTCTAGTAAGCTGTATAAGGTGGTAATGAATGTGGAGACCTGTTTTACTGCAGTTTTGAAAATTAACTTGTGGTTCTTTTTAACCAAACAGTCTGACCTAACCTGTGAATTTTAAAGATATCCCAGATACTCGAACTCACTGTGAACTGTCTTAGCAATCTGTCTGTGGGTATGGCTTTATGTCATGTTCATGTGTCATAATTTAGTAACCTTAATCCCCCCCCTTACCAATCAAGAACCTATCAATCTCTGCCTTATCTCTGCCAATCTCTACCTCTGCCTGAGTTGATGGGAATGTAAGGAAAATAAAAAAAGGATTAACATCGGATTAGTGTAAATGGGTGCTCGATGGTTGGCATGGACTTGGTAGGCCGAAGGGCCTGTTTCTGTGCAGTATAACTCTGTGACTTTATTTTAGAACCTAATCACTGATGCAGTGCTCCCTGGAAGTGCAATTGTGGAAATTGGAGAGCATAAATGCTCTGATTTTCTGTGCATTAAAATTAATAGCTCTTGATAATCCAATTTGGGAGTATTTTTGGCAGAGTAATTATGCTGGTTCCAAATTGGAATGGAGATAGTTATATCTGATTTGCAGTGGGATAAAGTCATCTGACTATACTGATAAGGCAGTGTGTAAGATGATAAACCTCAAAATGACTGTTGCTGATGTTTGCAAGCACTTGACAATATGGAGGTTTTAACAGATTAAAAGAAACAAATTATCACTTCTACTGACAAATGAATGTCATACAGATTATGGGAGGTGTTCTCTCACTAATATTGCCAGAAGTAATCTCTAAATTATATTAGTGCAATGTGCCACACAATCTAAAGTTAAATCCTACAGCCTCAAATGAGGTACAATTTAACCTCCTGTGAATAATGAAAACAGAGAACATACACCTATACTATATTCATGCAGAGCACAATCGTTTAAAAATGAAAATACCATTCCAGTTGTTAAGATGTATAATTATAAATACCCTATAATTTTATTGCAGGAAAACTGACCCTTCTCACCAGATTTATTTACCAGGTGAATCTGATACCCAGTACCAGATTGGAGTTCGTACAGCTGATAGAGGAAAGCTAATTTTTCAATCTCCATAAACGTATCCAAGCAGATTACCTTACTGAATAATTACACTGCTCCAGATGGTATTTTTCATCACTAATGTCTCAACAAACAAGAAATAAGAGTTCTTTTAATGTTGGTATTACACAGTGACTGTGGGGAATATGGCACAATCTGTCCAGCTTCCTGAGACTGAACAGAATTGACAAATAAAAAGGTACTTTTCTGCAAGTTCCTTCTTTTAGTTTTCCTCGTTCCTTCAATAATCCCTTCTCCCGTGATTGACAGTTGTCTCTCACACATCTTTTCTCTGAAGGAGGAGCAAATGTTTCTGAACCGACTTTTCGGAATATCAAAGGTTTACCACAAAGGATTTACGTTGTGTGAGAAGTCCAGAGAAGCAGGAGCTGTCTGTCTTAGAATAGATGCTATTATCTAGGGACTGGCAGCAGAGTGAATTGGAAATCAGAGGCCTAGTCTACTGATCCATGGGCACAAGTTTAAGATTATTCCATCACACTTGGAGATTTTCATGGAATGGTTAGAGCACAATAGGAGGTTATTCAGCCTATCGAGTCCATTCTACCTCTGAGGTCAATCCCACTGGCCCCTCTCCAATTGGTTTTGCAGATTCTTTGCTTTGAGATACTTATCCAGATTCCTTTGGGAAGGCTAGAATTGAATCTACCTCCACTACTACCCCTGGCAGAACATTGCAGACCCCAACTGCTAGCTATGGTAGAACATTTATCATCGCGACACTTTTGTTTCTTTTGCCAAGACCTTCATTCTTGACCACACCCCCCCCACCCACCCACCAATGGGAATTCTTTCTCTCTATCCACCTTATCCATCGCAGTGCACCTCCTCATTTTGAAAAAGCACCCCAGATTCTCCAGTCTATCCACTCAACTAAAGTCCTTCTTCCTTGCAATCACTTCCACAGTCCTCCTGAGCCTTTACATTTTTGCTAAATTTGTATTGAAGTTATTAAGACAACTTGGTAATTAAGAAGAAAAGCATCACAAATGGTGACCATGCAACCAGTGGATTTTTATTAAAAAATAAATAAATATCCTTCACGGAAGAAAATCTCCTCTCCTTGCCCAGTCAGTGTCTGTATGTGACTTCAGACCCACCAGTACAGTTGATTCTAGGCTGACCCAGTGAGCTACTAAGTTCGGCTGAAGGACCATAAATCCTTGCCAGAGATGTCCACAAATGTTCAACCTGAAGATAGCGCTAGACAAGATGCAGAGGAGATTCACCACGATGTTGCCTGGGATGGAGCGTTTCAGTTATGAGGAGGGTTTCTGTTCTCCCTGGAGCGAAGGAGATTAAGAAGGGACATGACTGAGGTATATAGAGTTATGATAAGATTAAGATATCTTAGTCACATGTACATCGAAACACACAGTGAAATGCATCTTTTTGCGTAGTGTTCCGGGGCAGCCCACAAGTGTCGCCACGCTTCCAGCGCCAACATAGCATGACCATGACTTCCTAACCCCTACGTCTTTGGAATGTGGGAGGAAACCCACCCAGACACGTGGAGAATGTACAAACTCCTTACGGACAGTGGCCGGATTTGAACCCGGGTCGCTGGCGCTGGAAGGCGTTACGCTAACCGCTACACCACCGTGCGTGCCTGAGGAGTGTAGATAGGGTAGACTGCAGGAAACTTTTCCTTACATCAGAGGTGAATAAAACTGGAGGACAGATTTAGGGTAAGGGATAAGAGATTCTGGGATATGAGGGGACCTTTTTCGCCCAGATGGTGGAGAGTACCCAGAATACACTGCTGGAGAGAGCAGTGGAAGCAGAGTCACCGACAGCACTTAAGAGGTATCTGGACGAGCACTTGAACTGCTGAGGTATTGAAGGCGATGGGCCAAGTGTTGGGAAATGGGATTAAAATGGGTGTCCAATGGTCAGCTGGAACCAAATGTTGTTCTGAGGGATCTTGACAAGGTGGATGGTAGATGGTGCTTCCTCTTATGGAAGAATCTAGAACTTGGGGTCACTATTGAAAAATAAGAGGTTATCATTCAAAGGGGTCAAGAGTCTTTGGAACTCTCTTCTTCAAAGAGCGCTGGAAACAGAGTCTGAATATCTTTATATAGGCAGAAGTGAACAGATTCTTGATAACTAAAGGGGTGACTGGTTACTGGAGGTAGTGGGAATGAGGGGTTGAGGTTAGACACAGATCAACTATGATTGCATTGAATGGTAGAGCAGGCTCAAGGTGTAGGGTGACCCATTCCTGCTCCTAACTGTTGTGATTGTAGGTTCAAATGAGGGTTTTGATGGAGCTAATGCAGGGAGGTAATTCTCAGTATTCAGGTGGTTGGAACCAGAAGATGCAAATTAACAAATTTGTGAATGAATCATAAAGTGAGGAGATATATTTTTACAGATTGAGTTTCAAGTGTTGGATTCACTGCTTGAAAGGATGATGGAATAAAATTCAACTTTAATAACCCCCATCTAAACTGTTCGATGAACTTTAAAAACATTGTGACTGATTTACAGACAGCACAAACTAAGTTGTGGGAAAATAATATTGACTTTCCATTGATTGTGGTACTTCACAAAATCAGTTGACATATTTGTTTCTGGGGAATAAGGCTTCATAAACACTCCTGATGCTTTTCAAAAGCATTCTATATCTGCCAACTGAAGGAGAAAGAGGGATTCAGAGATAGAGGGAAAGTCAATGAGAGTGTGTGTGTGTGTGTGTGTGTGTGTGTGTGTGTGTGTGTGTGTGTGTGTGTGTGTGTGTGTGTGTGTGTGTGTGAGAGAGAGAGAGAGAGAGATAGTCTGTGTGAGGGGTAAAGAGACAACGAAAGAGAGAGAGTCAGTGAGTGAGAGTGTCTGAGGGAGCAAGTGACACACAATCTGAGGGCCAGAGAGATTGCATGTGAGAGAGAGAGAGAGAGAGAGAGAGAGTGTGAGAGTGTAATGGTGGGAGAGTGTGTATGAGAAAGGGAGTGAGAGGGATTGCATACTGATGGCTCTGGACAAAACATCACAGCAGAAGGTAAGGATTGTAGAATCCACAATACCTAGAAAACCTCAGCTCAGTTAAGGACTTACTAAAAAATGGACGGATAGATTCTTTAAAGGGAGAGAGCTGCATGCTAATGGGAAGAATAGCAGAAAAATTGGATGAATCTTTCAGCATTTGCATCTTGGTCTGATTGGCCTTCTTCTGAGGGTCATGATTCTGGGCACAGCTCTTCAGTGGCAGTGGTTACCTGTGGAGGTAAAGTCTTTTCTCCCAGTACCTTCTCTTCTCTACCAGAACGTCACACAGCACACTCACAAATAATATTGCAAATAAGGAGAAGTGAATATGACTGACAGATGTTTGGCACTTTACCCTTAATAAGTAAATATTAGTCCACATATGGCAATGACAGTGTGGTAACAATCCAAATTAGAACATAAATCAAGACATCCTTTGAGGTATTGTAAAAAATTCACCAACTCTATTGTCTGATAGATTTCCATGAGATGTCTGAAGTTTCAATTTCAAACAAACTTTCCTCAATGTATCAACAACTACATTGTTTACACAGGTTAAGTGATTTGGTAACATTTTCTCCAATTCAAAAATATGTTCGTGAACATGCAAGGCTGTACATTGCTGTGTGAGAGTCAGTGTGTGAGGGAGAGAGAGAGAGAGTCAGTGCAAGGGAGAGAGAGGGGGGGAGAGAGAAAGAGTCAGTGTGGGAGAGAGAGAAAGAAGGAAAGTCAGTGTTTGAGGAAGAGAGAGAGGGAGAGTCAGTGTATGAGGGAGAGAGAGAGGGTCAGTGTATGAGGGAGAGAGAGAGGGAGAGTCACTGTATGAGGGAGAGAGAGAGGGAGTCAGTGTATGAGGGAGAGAGAGAGGGAGTGTATGAGGGAGAGAGAGGGAGAGTCAGTGTGTGAGGGAGAGAGAGAGGGAGAGTCAGTGTGTGAGGGAGAGAGAGAGGGAGAGTCAGTGTGTGAGGGAGAGAGAGAGGGAGAGTCAGTGTATGAGGGAGAGAGAGAGGGAGAGTCAGTGTATGAGGGAGAGAGAGAGGGAGTCAGTGTGTGAGGGAGAGAGAGAGGGTGTATGAGGGAGAGAGAGAGGGAGAGTCAGTGTATGAGGGAGAGAGAGAGGGAGAGTCAGTGTATGAGGGAGAGAGAGAGGGAGTCAGTGTATGAGGGAGAGAGAGAGGGAGTGTATGAGGGAGAGAGAGGGAGAGTCAGTGTGTGAGGGAGAGGGAGAGGGAGAGTCAGTGTGTGAGGGAGAGAGAGAGGGAGAGTCAGTGTATGAGGGAGAGAGAGAGGGAGAGTCAGTGTATGAGGGAGAGAGAGAGGGAGTCAGTGTATGAGGGAGAGAGAGAGGGAGTGTATGAGGGAGAGAGAGGGAGAGTCAGTGTGTGAGGGAGAGGGAGAGGGAGAGGGAGAGTCAGTGTGTGAGGGAGAGAGAGAGGGAGAGTCAGTGTGTGAGGGAGAGAGAGAGGGAGAGTCAGTGTGTGAGGGAGAGAGAGAGGGAGAGTCAGTGTATGAGGGAGAGAGAGAGGGAGAGTCAGTGTATGAGGGAGAGAGAGAGGGAGTCAGTGTGTGAGGGAGAGAGAGAGGGAGTGTATGAGGGAGAGAGAGAGGGAGAGTCAGTGTGTGAGGGAGAGGGAGAGGGAGAGTCAGTGTGTGAGGGAGAGAGAGAGGGAGAGTCAGTGTGTGAGGGAGAGAGAGAGGGAGAGTCAGTGTGTGAGGGAGAGAGAGAGGGAGAGTCAGTGTATGAGGGAGAGAGAGAGGGAGAGTCAGTGTATGAGAGAGAGAGGGAGAGTCAGTGTGTGAGGGAGAGAGAGAGGGAGAGTCAGTGTGTGAGGGAGAGAGAGAGGGAGTCAGTGTGTGAGGGAGAGAGAGAGGGAGAGTCAGTGTGCAAGGGAGAGAGGGGGGAGAGAGAGAGTCAGTGTGGGAGAGAGGGAGTTGGTATGTGAGAACGAGTAGGTGTGTGAGGGAGAAAGAGAGTTAGTGTGTGGAGAGAGTGTATGTGTGAAGGACAGAGAGAGTCAGTGTGTGATTGTGTGTGTGAGGGAGCAAGGGTGTGTGAGGGAGAGAGTGAGAAAAACAGAGTGTGTGAGGGAGAAAGGGAGAGAATCTATGTGTGTGTGTGTGTGTGCGCGCGCGCGTGTGTGTGTGTGCGTGCGCGCGTGTGAGTGTGCGTGTGGCGTGTGTTTTTTTTGCATGACAGAGAGAGTCAGTGTGTGGGAGTGAGAGTGTCAGTGCGTGAGGCAGTGAAAAAGAGTGAATGTGTGAAGGAGGGAGTGAGAGAGCAGCGTCTGGGGGAATGAGAGTGTCTTCTGGACACAGACAGGCTCATTTCAAAGTCAGTGGGAGTCCAAGCACAGAGACCTCAGTGTATACAAAGCCTATGTCATCAGCACTCTGCTGTACAGTGTGACACTGGGCTCTGTACTCCATTGACAGACGGGACAAAGATCTTCCATATACAGTGCCTGCAACACATTGCAAATGTACCTTGGAAGGATAGAGCCACAAATTCTGATATCCTGGATCGTGCTTGAATTCCTAGCAGCTGCACGCTGCCCAGGCAGAAGCGTATTCAATGAGTTGAGCTTATTCTCCACATGAACAATGAGAGAATTCATCAAGACTTTTCTGCAGAAAACTAGCCTCAGGGGAAAGACCACCCACAGAGACAACTGCGTGAAGGAGGGACTGGTCATTAATGAGGACGGTTGGAAGGGATTGCAGTCAGTGGAACCACAAACTCCTCAAAGGCCTTCAAAATGTGAAGGGCAGTGGGGGTGGGGGAGGGAGGGCGAGGTTGGTGGGGAAGAACATAGAACATCGAACAATACAGCACAACTGGTCCATGCTGACCAAGGTGCCCCATCCAAGCTAGTACCATTTACCACCATTTGGCCTATATCCTTCTAAACCTTCCCCATCCATGTACCTGTCCAACTGTCTTTTAAAAGTTGTCATTGTACCTGCCTCAACCACTTCCTCTGGCAGCTCGTTCCACATGGATACCACCCTTTGTGTAAAAAAAGTTGCCCCTCAAGTTCTTAAAATCTTTCCCCTCTCACCTTAAATCTATGCCCTCTAGTTCTTGATTCCCCAATCCTGGGAAAAAGACAGAGTGCATTCACCTCATCTGTGCCCCTTATGATTTTATATACTTCTATAATGTCACCTCTCAGTCTCCTATGTTCTAAGAAATATAATCCTAGCCTGTCCAATCTCTCCCTATAACTCAGTCCCTCAAGTCCTGGCAACATCTTTGTAAACCTTTTCTGTACTCTTTCCAGTTTAATAACATCCTTCCTGTAGCAGGGCAACCAAAACTGAACAATACTCCAAGTGCATCCTCACCAGTGTCCTGTATAACCACACCATGACCTCCCAACTTTTATACTCAATGCCCTGACTTACGAAGGCCAGCCTTCTTCACCACCCCGTCTACCTGTGGTGCCACTTTCAGTGAACTATGTACTCGTGCTCCAAGGTCCCTCTGTTCTACAACACTTCCCAGGGCCTTGCTGTTCACTGTGAAAGTCCTACGTGGATTTGACTTTTCAAAATGCAACATCTCGCATTTATCTCGTAAATGCTTCTATTGCATTTGTCTCCAATCCCAGCCCTGGCAGCCCGTTCCAGGCACCCACCACTCTCTGTGTGAAAATCCAGCCCTGCACATCTCCTTTGAACTTATCCCCCTCTCACCTTAAAAGACAGGGCCAAGGTCACCGTCCAATGCAATGAATGCAAGAGCCTGCCACTTCTGTGTGGGTCTCTTCAGCAGATTAAGGGCTCAAACTTGGTGCAAACTGATCGTCCCTCCTGCCTGAAGGAGCCTATGATGACTACGATATGTTTTGAAGATCACATGCACCCATCTACAAAAAATTTCAAGGCAGACAACACAATTGAAACTGTCACTGGTGAATGTTAAAACTCTGGACACCCAGTTAAACACCTGCACTTCAAACAAAGTAGGATCAATTGCGAAACGAATCGGAAATAGTCACCAGAGCCTCTGCCAACTGCTGTTACCCTTGACTTTAGTGGAGAGTGGTTAGCTACTGCAAAGACCTGCCCAGGACTGAACTGACAGGGCACAGAGCCAAGAGATGCAGCAGTTGGCAAGTCCTGAATTCATCTGCTCCAGTCTCCAAGGTCATTAACGTTAAAAAATGATGAAATTCAAATAGAATACCATTAATTTAAAATTCCTGAATACATGTCTGCCGTCACAATTTCACTTTATAATCCATTATGCTCCTTGGACCTCTCCACAGACTGCAATGATAACATACTTTCTGTGAAGAGCAACCCATTCTGCACAGGCGCCAAGAACCACCTCATCTCATTCCTCTTTTGTAACTGAGCGCACCAACCCAGAATAAA
Organism: Pristis pectinata; assembly: GCF_009764475.1. Classification (NCBI taxonomy): domain Eukaryota; kingdom Metazoa; phylum Chordata; class Chondrichthyes; order Rhinopristiformes; family Pristidae; genus Pristis; species Pristis pectinata. Next base: position 13,182,082 of record NC_067436.1, on the reverse strand, counting down.
AGCGAGATGGTGAGCTATACAGAGGTGACTCACCCCCTCCACTCTCCACACACACTCCCCCACAGCACAACGCCACTACTTAGAATCAGTGTCCATTTTAATGTACAACTTTGACCACACTGGGAGAGTTTTCTCCTGATGAAATTGGGGCAAATTACATACAGGCAGGTGTAAGTCATTCAGAACCACAAGTATGTTCTGCCTTCAGACAAGCCCACCTCTTGGCCATTGTTCTTGCCCAGCCTGTATGTTCCATGAACCTCTGTAAACTTACAGGTTGCAGCGGAGTCCCTGAACAGCTGCGAACTGCGTTCCCACACGGCCTGCAGAGGTGGGTTGTCCCATAGCAATAGGTAGCCTGGAGAAGAATTTTAAATCTTTTTTTTGCCATTCTTAATAATAAAGCTCATAGTAACAAATTTAGCCAGAGGCTATCTCAGGCTAATAATGATATACTTTTAAAAGATTTTACTAAGACGAGGTCTTAGATGCTGTTACTGGTTTTAAAAAGGACACTGCTGCTTGCTTGGACTGCGTTTGTTCGATAGGGTTCACTAAAGGGTCATCAATGTGTTAACTAGAATGTATGTTTCTTGGGTTCGATGCAGCAAAGTTACAGCTAGGGTCAAGAACAGTTGCCACAGCAGCCGGGAAATCCACCCGGCTGGTCTCCCAGTCACCTGTCCGTATGTACGGGCTGTACATAAGTCGGACGTTCGTAATCCGGGGACAACTTGTATTGATGCGACCTGTGAGTGTGAAAAAACTGAAAGTCCACAACCCTCTCCAAACATTCCGAAGATTCTCAACCCTCTGAACCAAGTGTTATGGATTAGGTTACCATTTGGTGAATGTCCCTTTAAGACATAGTACAGTAGTGTGTGCGTGTGTGTGTGTGTGTGTGTGTGTGTGTGTGTGTGTGTGTGTGTGTGTGTGTGTGTGTGTGTGTGTGTGTGTGTGTGTGTGTGGCATTATTACAACAACAACAGGAGATAATGACATGCTGACGTTTTGGTTTAGTCAGAAGGAGAGAGAGGAGAAAGAGAGACACTGTCTGCTGGTCTCTGTATCGATGGATGAAAAACAACTACTGTGTCTGTCACTACAATCCACGTATGGATTTGTGGAATAATCCAGTGGGGTCCACTTTGTTGTTAACCTGTAGAAGGAAACAGGTATTTGTGTGGACTGCCACGTCTCGAATGCCTTTCGGGGTGGCAGATACTTCAGAACAAAGCAGTGGAGATCATCAGTGACGGAGGTGTCCTAAGGGTTCCATCGTGGAACATGTGGATTTCGTAAGTTCTCTCTATATTCTCTCTATGTTTTGTCTTCAGTCAACGGTAGTTTTGTAAAAGCTTTTGCTCACGTTTCACCTCATGGCTTGCTGGACTGAACATTGAGAACTATTCCTGGACTTGGAGTTTGGGAATGTGCCACACACGCACGTTGGGTTTAGTTTTGGGAGTTAATGTTTAATATCTAACATTTTTACTTCTAACATTCTAACATTTCTACTTTTATTTTTCTTATTATCATAATTAGTTATTAATAAAATAGTCTCTAACACTTATACATGACTCGGTGTGTTTCTTTTGTTGCTGATACGTAACAAAAGAAATGTCTAATCTTCAATTTGCAGCTTTATGAAACCCTAGTTAGGCAGCATCTGGAGTATTGTATTCAATTCTGGTCACCCCATTATTGGAAGGATGTGGAGGCTTTGGAGAAGGCGCAGAAGAGGTTTTCCAGGATGCTGCCTGGATTAAAGGGCATGTGCTATGTATGAAGAGGTGTTGGACAAACTTGAGTTGTTTTCTTCGGAGCGTCGGAGGCTGAGGGAAGACCTGACAGGTTTATAAAATTATGAGAGACATAGATAGGGTAGACAGCCGATATCTTTTTCCCAGGGTCAAAATAATACAAGAGGGCTTGCATTTAAGGTGAGAGGGGGAAAATTCAAAGGAGATGTGCAGGGCAAGTTTTTTTACACAGAGAGCAGTGGGTGCCTGGAACGTGCTGCCAGGGGTGGTGGTGGAGCCAGATACGATAGAGGCATTTAAGAGGCTTTTAGATAGGCACATGAATATGCAGGGAGTGGAGGGATATGGACCATGTGCAGGCAGAAGGAATTAGGTGTCATTAACTTAATTAGTTCGGCACAGCATCATGGGCTGAAGGCCTGTTCCTGTGCTGTACTGTTCTGTGTTCTACGTTCTATCTCCAGAACTAACGGCTACCTCCTCAACACAGAGATTATACTTCTCAACCCGAAGTGAACTTTCATTCACAGAATGTGGATGCTATTTGCAAAGCGTTCATCTGATTAGTGGGCCTGGAGTCACATAGAGACCAGACTGGACGGGGAAGGCAGATTTCCTTCCCTGAAGGCCATTAGTGTGCCAGATGGATTTTTACAACATCCCGTTTATCTAAGGCCATTTTGAAACCAAAGGGCTAAAGTTTAAGGTGAGGTGTAAGAGAGTTAGAGGAAATCTGAGAGACATAAAAAAATTTACTCCAAAGGTAGTTGCAGTCTGGAACACACTGCTCGAGAGGGTGGTGAAGGTAGACACTCTCACATTTAAAAAGTATTCAGAAGAACACTTTAATTGCCAAGCCATAGAAGGCCATGGACCAAGTCTAGGTGGGTACTTGATGGTTAGCATAGACATGGTGGGCCGAAGGGAAATAAATGTTGTCCCTGTCCGTGAAGCTCACACCGTGAAAAACGGATTTCTTCCTTTGTTCTTGTGAGGATTATTCCGATGGTTCTTTGTCCAGTGGACAAAATGCAGCCAGCAGAGCTGCTGCCTCATAGCTCCAGAGACTTGGGTTCAATCCTGAACCTCCGGTGCCGTCTGTGTGGGGGCGAGCACTTTAATAGCCAAGCCATAAGATAAGATATCTTTATTAGTCACATGTACATTGAAACACACAGCGAAATACATCTTTTGCGTAGAGTGTTCTGGGGGCAGCCCTCAAGTGTCGCCACACTTCCGGCGCCAACATAGCATGCCCACAACTTCCTAACCCGTATGTCTTTGGAATGTGGGAGGAAACCGGAGCACCCAGAGGAAATCCATGCAGTCACGGGGAGAACGTATAAACTCCTTACAGACAGCGGCTGGAATTGAAGCTGGGTCGCTGGCGCTGTAATAGCGTTATGCTAACCGCTATACTGCCGTGCCTGCCTACATAGGAGGCTAATGACAAAGAATGGTGAATGGGCTTAGTCTGGGGGAGGGGGATTTGGTGGGAGCCAAAGGATCTGATTCTGTGCTGGATGACTCTGTGACTCTATGGACACTGGCAAATATTTGTGCTTACTTTAACGCTATCTTTGACTATTCTATCATATTTGTCTATTAATTACTTTCTATCCCTGTGAAGTATGGATAAATATTTTATTATGCTGATTCTATTAGTTCTTTTATTTCCATCACCCCTGCTCTCTCATCTGGAGTTTTTTCCTCTTTAATATTTATCTAATTCTCTTTAAAACAGATCAAGAGATTACTAGGTAAGCATATGGAGGAAGTTAAAATAGAGGGGTATGTGGGAGGAAGGGGTTAGATAGTCTTAGGTGAGGTTTAAAGGTCGGCACAACACTGTGGGCCGAAGGGCCTGTATTGTGCTGTACTGTTCTATGATTCTGTTATTACTAAATTACTCCCACCATTCTTACAGGTGTTCCAGATTATAACAACGGTATGTTAAAAGAGATGCTCCTTTCAACTCTGGCCCTGCAACCAATTGCATTAAAACTGTGTTTGCTGGTTCCTGAGTTACAAGCCCTTTGTTATTTAGGAGACCGTTCTCTGAACCTGCCCCTAACCCATCCTATTCCAGGAGGAAGTACACGCTGAAGTGGTTCACAGTTTATTCCAGTCTCATGGTTGACTACATTCAAGTAATTGTCAAAGCAACATATTAGTACCAGTCTTGTGCTGTGGGTAGTATTTACAAACATACACAAAAACACAGCCAAAGTTTTAACGTGCAATCAGAGTTGATGAATATTTGATAGATAAATCATACAGAAAGCATTCTGTCTGGATGCATCACGGCTCAGTATGGCAACTGCTCTGCCCAAGACCGCAAGAAATTGCAGAGAGCTGTGGACACAGCCCAGTCCACCACACACACTGTGTCTGCCACAAGAGGACACAGGTTTAAGGTGTTGGGGAGTAGGTACAGAGGAGATGTCAGGGGTAAGATTTTAACTCAGAGAGTGGTGAGTGTGTGGAATGGGCTGCCGGCAACGGTGGTGGAGGCGGATGTGATAGGGTCATTTAAGAGACTTTTGGATAGGTACATGGAGCTTAGAAAAATAGAGGGCTATGGGTAAGCCTAGTAATTTCTTAAGGTAGGGACATGTCCAGCACAACTTTGTGGGCCAAAGGGCCTGAATTGTGCTGTAGGTTTTCTATGTTTCTATGTTTCAAACCAGCCTCCCCTCCATTGACTCCGTCTACACTTCCCGCTGCCTTGGGAAAGCAGCCAACATGATCACGGACCCCTCCCACCCCAGTATTCTCTTAAAGAGGAAGTAGATTCATTTCTGAATGATCAGGGAATTGAGGGCTGTCGGGAACTGGCACAGAGGAGGAGATGAGGCCTGGGACAGATCTGCCATGATCATATGAACGGTGGGGCAGGCTTGAGGGGCTGAGTGGCCTACTCCTGCTCCTATTTTCTTGTGCTCTTATTTTCCTAAGCTCTGAGAAGATTATTTTCACCTGACTATGAGTTTGAATTCATGTAAAAATACAAATACAGACAAATCTCAATCCTCATCCAACAGTCTCTTTGCCACTGCTCAAGTTGATGAATTCCAGCTTCAGAACAAACATCTAGCATTTATGAACACCAGATACCCTAAACAGCTGTGTACCTCAGTGATAACAAGAACTTTGGCTGATTTTTCTACTCAGTTTCCCTTCTTTGTAGATGTTTCAGACATCTCATCTGAAGTTTCAGAAACAAACAAATAAAACACAGCTTGATGAAACAGTGGGAAAATGGCTGATGCTATTAGAAAGGCCAATAAAATTACCATAATTACCCTGTTTTATGGGTAAGAAGCATTGTTTATAGCTGGAAAGCTAAAATCAGGAAATACTTCACTTTTACTTGCTGCATCTTGACACCTTGACAAATAATTTCATATCTTTTTACTGTCTTGATAAACCTATTATGGATCCCAGCGATGAAACAAGGCTTTTGTTCTTCATGTAGAACAAGGGAAGTTGCAGAGAACAGGAGATCATTGGGTGGTGGGGATGGAAGAACTAAGATTTCTGACCAAATTTTTGCTTGAGTGAGTTGTTGTTTGGCTCAGGATTGGCTGATATGTATGAGAAGGGGGTGGGGGAGAGGATGGAGAGAATGGGGAAAGGAAAGTAGAGGGGAAAGAAAGCAGGGAGACACGGGACAGGGAAAGGAGGGAGGACATGGGGGAAGGAAAAGAGGGAAAGAGTGGGAAAGGAAAGGAGGAAGGACATGGTGGAAGGAGAGGGGGATGGAGGTGGGAGCGGGTGAGGGAAAGGAGGGGTGGGGAAGGAAAGGAGGGGGGTATGGGGGAAGGAGAGGAGGGGAGGAGGGGAGGAGGGAGAGGAGGGAAGGAGAGGAGGGAAGGAGGGAAGGAGAGGAGGGAAGGAGGGAAGGAGAGGAGGGGAGGAGGGAAGGAGAGGAGGGAAGGAGGGAAGGAGAGGAGGGAAGGAGGGAAGGAGAGGGGAGGAGGGGAGGGGAGGAGAGGAGGGAAGGAGGGAAGGAGAGGGGAGGAGGGGAGGAGAGGAGGGGAGGAGGGGAGAGGAGGGGAGGAGAGGAGGGAAGGAGGGAAGGAGAGGAGGGCAGGGAAGGAAAGGAGGGGAGGAGGGAAGGAGAGGAGGGGAAGAGGGAAGGAGAGGAGGGGAGGAGGGAAGGAAAGGAGGGTGGCAGGGAAGGAGAGGAGGGGAGGAGGGAAGGAGAGGAGGGGAGGAGGGAAGGAAAGGGGAGGAGGGAAGGAGAGGAGGGGAGGAGGGGAGGAGAGGAGGGGAGGAGGGAAGGAGAGGAGGGAAGGAGGGAAGGAGAGGAGGGAAGGAGGGAAGGAGAGGGGAGGAGGGGAGGAGAGGAGGGGAGGAGGGGAGAGGAGGGGAGGAAAGGAGGGGAAGAGGGAAGGAGAGGAGGGGAAGAGGGAAGGAGAGGAGGGCAGGGAAGGAAAGGAGGGGAGGCAGGGAAGGAGAGGAGGGGAGGAGGGAAGGAAAGGAGGGGGGCAGGGAAGGAGAGGAGGGGAGGAGGGAAGGAGAGGAGGGGAGGAGGGAAGAAAAGGAGGGGAGGAGGGAAGGAGAGGAGGGGAGGAGGGGAGGAGAGGAGGGGAGGAGAGGAGGGGAGGAGGGAAGGAGAGGAGGGGAGGAGGGAAGGAGAGGAGGGGAGGAGGGAAGGAGAGGAGGGGAGGAGGGAAGGACAGGAGGGGGTGGAGAGGGGATGGGAGGAAGGAAAGGAGGGAGGACACAGCAAAAAGGAAAGGAGGGAAACACAGAGGAACTTGAATCAGTCATTCCTAACCGAAATTCCAACGTAGCCTAATCCCACCCTGTAATTTAACCCTCAGAGTCCAAGTTCCCATCTGGTAAATCCATACACTAGTCACTCCAACAGCAGTAGGCCTGTGGTTGGTGCCCAGAGCCGCTGACAGTTCTGCTGGTGCCATCTGACCAGGATTTTGTTGGCTGTAACAGAACTTTAACTCCTTGCTTTCTGGACCTCAGGAATTTAACTCCTGAAATGCAGTGGACCTTTTGACTACTTTCTCAAAGTATCAGTGATATTTTATGCCATTCATTTAGGATCTGATTTGTTTGTCATTCCCAAATCTTCTGAATTTAATATAAAAGTTTCAGAAGATTCGTGCACCTCCACACATCACGTTTACAATATTCCTTTCATCCACCTGACCACTTCTTCATTGGACATTAAGCTTGTTACACCCAATTTGTTTTCAACAGATCTACGCTGGCCCCGATATTATGCATGCATCACTAAGTGCTTAGTAATATTATCTCAAATTAAAGATTTGAAGAGTTTGCCCAGAACTTGTATTAAATTAACTAATCCACATTCAACCAATTTATCCCTTCCACTGAATAATATTGTTACCTTAACTACCTTTCAGTCACTTGGCACAATACTTTAATCGTTTTAATAATATATATCGATCTGAGCTTTTGCTATTTCCACTCAGACATACTTCAACAGTTTCTTTTAGTATCCGATCCCAAGCCACCTTTCAGTTTCAGTGACTATTTCATACCCCTCTATATTTATGAATTCTCCGAGCTCTGTGCTTCTGTTTTGAATGCTTTATGCACGCTGCTCACTCCTCACTCTAATTATTTGCTACATTGACTCTTATTCTTTTTCCTAGTTTTCTCATTTAACTTTCTTATGGTCTATGCAAATCATTTCTATAAAACTTCGACTCAATCAAGACGCCTCAAATGAAATCAATCAGCTGTGCATAGTTGAAAATTAGGAAACCTTGCCAGTCTGTGTGAGACATGTACTCTCGGTAATTTAGCATTTGCCGCATTGCTCCTTATTCTTTGATTTTGTGGGGTTTCAGAGAGTAATTACCAGGAGCCCTTTTGTTGTGTAGCAATCCTCGACAAACTGACTTGGCAGTGGATATTGCACCTTTAAGTAAAATTTCAGCCCAGTTATCAAATGGCTTATAAGTTTGTTACAGTCTGATTTGATCGATCACCCACAAGTCAGCCAAAAACACCAAACTTACCCTGTGTGCAACAGTGAAAGAAAAGCCAATTCTGGTGAATGATCATTGACCTTAATGTTATGTGTCCTTCTCCCTCCACAGAATCTGCCTCACCTGTTGAGTACTCCCGACATTTCCTTTCACATAACATTGTAACTTAGCCCGACGTGCAACATTAGTGTGTATTAATGTCTGGCAAAGTTACCGTGGTTTAACTGAAGGGGTTCTACGAAATTCACAACATAAACTTTCCGTTAAGTTACAGGCCATCCCTGGGTTACGAACACCTGACTTATGAACACAAATGAGCTCCCTTAATATTATTTAATTCAGAAGTCCAATGCACATAAATACGTTCATTCCTACAAATGGCAGAACTTGTTTCCTCTCTCTCTCCACTTTCAGTAATTGTTCTTTCAAATCAGTCTTATGTGCTTTTGACACCATTCATTGCAATACTGTGGAAGTGCAGTTAACGTATTGAGTGATTTTTGTGTATTTTCCAACTTATGTATAAAATCATGTCTGTAAAAAACGGAACCAGATTGTTACTCTGCATTCATTTTAGTTTAAGTTCAGGTCAATTTAGCTTTAAAGTTGCACTTTGGACCTTTTATTGAAAGTTCTAAAATCTATCAGGAGAAATATTTAAGTACAACACAAAGACCCAATGGCTTTAAGATTTCTTCACAATAATATCAATTAATTGATAATAAAATCACAATATAATTTGTGCAATTTGCACATACACCAACAAAAACAGTTCTGAAACACCAGAATTCTGATTCTTCCATCAGGCAGGTAAGTGCAATGATGACATAAATAGAAGCAAGAAATGCTGGAGATACTCTCTCCACAGCCACTGCATGTTCTGCTGAGTATTTCAAATATAGAACATAGAACATGAAACATTACAGCCCAGTACAGGCCCTTCGGCCCACGATGTTGTGCCGACATTTTATCCTGCTCGAAGATCTATCTAGCTATTCCCTCTCACATAGCCCTCCATTTTTCTATCATTCATGTGCCTATCTAAGAGTCTCTTAAATGTTCCTAATGCATCTGCCTCCACCACTTCTGCCAGCAGTGCGTTCCACGCACCCACCACTCTCTGTGTAAAAAACTTGCCTCCCTATACCTTCCTCCAATCACCTTAAAGTGATGTCCCCTTGCCCTGAGAAAAAGTCTCTGACTGTCCACTCGATCTAGCTCTTATCATCTTGTACCCTTCTATCAAGTCATCTCTCATCCTCCTTCTCTCCAAACAGAAAAGCCCAAGCTCACTCAACCTATCCTCATAAGACACACTCTCCAATCCAGGCAGCATCCTGGTAAATCTCCTCTGCATCCTCTCTGAAACTTCCATATCCTTCCTATAATGAGACAACCAGAACTGAACACAATACTCTAAGTGTGGTCTAACCAGAGTTCTATAGAGCTGCAACAATACCTGGTGGCTCTTGAACTCAATACCCTGACTAATGAAGGCCAACACATCATACGCCTTCTTAACAACCCTATTGACCTGCGCGGCAACCTTGAGGGATCTATGGACGTGGATCCCAAGATCCCTCTGTTCCTCCACACTGCTAAGGGTCCTGCCATTAATCTTGTATTCTGCCTTCAGATTCGATCTTCCAAAGTGTATCACTTCACACTTTTTCGGGTTGAACTCCATCTGCCACTTCTCAGCCCAGCTCTGCATTAAAACATTAAAACATTTTCTGTTTTAATTTCAGATTTTCAGCAGCTGCATTTTTCTTGTTTCAACTGTGTTTCAACTTGTAGATCGACAAGCTGGTCCTAAAGATTCCAAAGCATTCCATACTTTCTAATAGGCAGTTGAAATGAGGTGTAAAGATTAATTGGGAATTGATCGGGACCATCTCAGTGCACAGAACCCATCACATGAGCTGAGTCCACCATGATACTGATAGAGGTGAATGACCTTTGGCATGTGGCTGCAAAATTAGAGGGCAGCACAGGTTTGATGGCAACGCTGAGAGTTCGGAGTGGAAGTATGCAGATATAGGTGGACCTCCACTGGGAAAGCATGGCCTAATGGGAGGAATGTAGAGGTTCAGACCTTGTTCTCCACTAATGTCTTGTCTTGCACACTGTTTTTCTCTTTATTGTCTTGTATAATTATGTGTATTTTATGTATAATTTATACATAAATGTATAAATGTATACATTTCCACATACTGGTCTGGTATGGCAATTCGAATGCGCAGGAACGTAAGAAGCTGCAGAGAGTAGTGAACTCAGCCCATTAAATCCTGGACACTTCCCTCCCTACTGTGCACAGGAACGCAAGAGGCTGCAGAGAGTAGTGGACACAGCCCTCCCAACCATCCATAGCATCTACAGGAGGCACTGCCTCAAGAAGGCAACATCCATCATCAAGGATCCCCACCATCCGGGCCATGCCATCTTCTCGCAGCTACCATCGGGCAGGAGGTACAGAAGCCTGAAGTCCCACACCACCAGGTTCAAGAACAGCTACTTCCCTTCAACCATTCGGTTCTTGATCCAACCCACATAATCCAAATCACTACAGTATAGCAACACTATGAACACTTCAATCACTTTGCTTTTTTTTTGTTTTAATTGTGTTCTTTCTTATAAAATGTGTGCATAATTTAGGTTTAATTTATGTTTTCTTGTGAATGCTGATTATCTGATGCTATGTGCCTGTGATACTGCTGCAAGTAAGTTTTTCATTGTGCCTGTGCACACATGGACTTGTGTATATGACAATAATCTCGACTTTGACTTTGTTCTGTGTGTTGTCTGAACCCACGTGCCTGTGATGCTGCTTCAAGCAAGTAAACTTTTCATTATACCTGTACCTCACTGTACTTGTGCACATGACAATGAACTCGACTTGACTTGAATGCAGAAGCAGAGGTGATTCTTTTCTGATGCAACAGTAGACCAGACCTCAGCCTTCAGTTCTCAGAGGGACAAGTGGCAAATAGCCACTCGATATTGAACAATAATATTGGATAAGTACATGGATAGGAGGGATTTAGAGAGATATGGGCCAAACCTGAGCAAGTGGGACTAGCTTGGTGGGCACCATGGTCAGCATGGATGAGTTGGGTCGAAGGGCCTGTTTCTATTCTGTATTAGTCTATGACTCCAATAACAAGTCTGTGATGCCCTCAGATATCTGAGGCTATAAGTGTGTGACACTGAATGCATCAGCATTTGTTTATCCTATGTCGCCAAGCATGGGTAACCTATTGAACCCCATTTGTAATTAGGATTGGGAATTACAAAATTTCCCATGGACAAGGAACTCCCAGTAAGTGAGGGTCATTAGCTTAGGTCCTGTCTTTTATCCACCCTACCTGTTGCTACTGCTAATTGGATGGTCTGGTAATTGGATCAGCCCTGTCTTCTGCAGGTGTGGTACTCTGATGAAAGGTCTTCACCTGAAATCTCTCTCTGCAGCTTAAAAACTTATTTCATTTCTAACTTCTCCCAGTTCTGATGAAAGGTCATTGACCTAAAATGTAACGTTGTCACTCTCCACAGATGCTGCCTGACCTGCTGTGCATTTCCAGCATTTTCTGTTCCTTTTTCTGAAACTGGGTTCTCTACAACGATGTGACTCACTGCCTAACCTCTGAAAGACTCTGAGGCATTACAGAGCTTTAAGGCAAGTGTGTGGCAGAATATTTATCAGCTGCAATGCTCAAGGATAGGATGGTTGTTGAGTCATCTCTGGACCCTACAACAACACTACCACAGCAGTTGTGTAGAGAGAAACAGGGTAAACATTTCGGGTTGAAGACCTTTCAGGTTGAAGACCTTTCACCCGAACTAGAAAAGTGAGAAAGGAAATGTGTTTTCAGTTGTAGTGAAGGGGAGAGGTGGAGAGAGACAGAAGGAATATCTGTGATAATTGTCCAGGTGACAGAAATGTTGTTGGTGCTGTCTATGAGACAATGATGAGTATTTGTTAATGCCATCAACCTGGAGGCGGTATAAATGTAGGGAGATAAACGTGGACAGGAGATGGGAAGAAAAATTGACGTTGGTACCTTGAGATGCAGAACATGGCAGTTGCTTGAAATAGGAAATAAAAAAAAGCTGAAAATGAGCTAATGCCAGTGACCCAGGTCCAATCCTTAACTCTGGTGCTGTCTGTGCAGAGCTTGCACATTCTCCCTGTAACAGCGTGGGTTTCCCTCCGGTTTCCTCCAACATCTCAAAGACGTGCGGGTTGGTGGGTTAATTGGCTGCTGTAAATTGCCCCTAGTGTACTGAGCTTGTTGGAGAGTCAGGGGTTGGTTGACATGCATGTAAGAGAGAATGGATTACAATGAACTAAGTGGAAGAATGGGATTGATTTGAGAGCATAATAGACTCGATAGGTTGAGTGGTCATTGAGTCACAGAGATATACAACACGGGAACAAGCACTTTGATCCACTGAGTCTGTGCTGATCATCAAGTACCCACTTTTCCTTAAACCATTTTATTCTCCCCACATTCCCATCAACTTCCTCTGGATTCTACCACTCACCCGCACACTAGGGGCAATTTACAGTGGCCAACTAACCCACCAACCCGAACATCTTTGAGATGTAGGAGGAAGCTGGAGCATCTGGAGGAAACCCATGTGGTCAAGTCAAGTCGAGTCGAGTCTATTATCATCTGCACAAGTGCATGTATGCACAGGTGCAATGAAAAACATACTTACAGCAGCATCATGGGCGCATAGCATTAGAGACACAACATTCACAAGAACAACATAATTTAAATATAAATTATATATAAATTAAGACCATAAGACCATAAGATATAGAAGTAGAATAGCCCATTTGGCCCATCGAGTCTGCTCCACCATTTAATTATGGCTGATTTTTTCAAACCCATTCTCCCACATCCCCGTAACCTCCTTGCCAATCAATCTCTGCCTTAAATGCACCCAGTGACTTGGCCTCCACAGCCCTCTGTGGCAACGAATTCCACAGATTCACCACCCTCTGGCTGAAGAAATTCCTCCTTATCTCAGGTTTAGAGGGACGTCCCTTTATTATAAATTATACAAAATTATACAAGAAAGAACACAATTAGAACAAAGTCCAGTGTAGTGCAAAGTGGTCAAAATGGTCATAGTGTTGCAACACTGTGGTAGTGATAAAGGTAATGCAGCTTGGTTCAGGAACTGAATGGTTGATGGGAAATAGCTGTTCTTATCACAGGGAGAACATGCAAGCTCCACACAGACAGCACCAGTGGCTTGGATTGAACCCATGTCATTGGAGCTGTGAGTTAGCAGCTCTACTTTGCTGTGCCACTGCACCACCCTATAAGGTGATATAAACAAAAATAAAGACACAAGAAATTCTGCAGATGCTGGAATCTGGAGCAATACACAAAAAGTGCTGGAGCAACTCAGCAGGTCAGGCAGCATCCATGGAGGGAAATTAAACAGTCGATGTTTCGGGCTGAGACCCTTCATCGGGACTGGAAAGGAAGAGGGCAGAAGCCAAAATAAGAAGGTGGGGGGAGGGGGAGGAGCACACGCAGGCAGGGGGTAGGTGAGTTCAGGTGATAGGCGAGTCCAAGTGAGGGGGGGAAGGTAGTGGGTGGAGAAGATATAAGAAGCTGAGAGGTGATGGGTAGAAGAGGCAAAGGGCTGAAGAAGAAGGAATCCGGTAGGAGAGGGCAGTGGACCATGGAATAAAGGATGGGGGAGGGGAGGAGAGGAGATGGGCAGGTCATCAAGGCGGCGTAAGGGAGCCATAGGAATAAGGGAAGACAAAGGAGTGGGGTGGGGGGGGGAGGGGAAGAAAAAGGAGTGGGGTTACCGGAAGTTAGGGAAATCGATGTTGAAGCCGTCAGGCTGGAGACTCCCAAGGCGGAATATGAGGTGTTGTTCCTCCAATAACATTACAGTTTTATTTTCTGTCCACGGATGCTGCTTTATCTGTTGAGGATTTCCAGCACTCTCTTTTACTAATTATTTCCAATATCTCCAGGTCTTTTTTAACCCTTTGCTGTTGCCTTTCCTGGTTGGTTCATACCATGACATATTCCAGGTGATGGTTGATGGATCTGTGGTATCACAGTGACCAAGAATTGAGACCGTGTTTCAACCAGCACTTGACAGAACAAATATTAGCCTGACCACAATTACATTCCCTCTGCCGGATATCTAAGCATTTTCAATATTGAATTTGAAATGATGCCCTTAGAAGCAGTTAAGCAGCTTGCCTTGAATTGGTAACCCCTTAGTAGGTCCGACAAGAGCTCAGCTACATAATCAACAAGAGTGTTACGGGAGTGCTCCATTGTCAGAGGTGATGGGGTGTTAAAACTATATGTCCCTGCACATGAATGTGGAGGCTCCAATGCTTTGATTCAAAGATGTCCAGGGAGATCTCCAGCTGTGGCCCAGATTCTTGCTTCACAAAGAACAGACTAATTGGCCTGTGTGGAGGAGACCACATCATGAGCAGCAAATATTAAGTGTAATACTAAGTGTACTAAATTGGCCTCCTGGAAACAGGACTAAGTTCAACAGCTTTGGATAATCAGCCAACATCCTTATTTCAGATTTCTAGCATTCATTCCACTGGTGATTGCAGGTAATTATTCTACGTTTGATTGACTCCTCCTGGAGTCTGGTTCCTCATCTCTATCTTCATTCCATGGTAGTGTAGCGGTTAGCGTAACTCTTTAGTGCGTCAGCAACCCGGGGTCAATTCCCGCCACTGTCTGTAAGGAGTTTGTACGTTCTCCCCATGTCTGCATGGGTTTCCTCCGGGTGCTCCGGTTTCCTCCCACATTCCAAAGACATACGGGTTAGGAAGTTGTGGGCATGCTATGTTGGCGTCGGAAGCGTGGTGACACTTGCGGGCTGCCCCAGAACACTACGCAAAAGATGCATTTCACTGTGTGTTTCAATGTACTTGTGACTAATAATGGTATCTCACGCTCCCTTGACACTCTTGCACCTTGTGTCATTCAGACCTTTTGCTCCCCAAGATATCACAAACCATCCCATGTATCCTCTCCTCCCCTCCCCACATCCTCTGCATTTTAAAACCTTTATCGGCAGCTTTTCCAGTTTTAGTAACAGCTCGTCAAACTGTTTCTCCCTCCAGAGGATTTCTAGGAATATTTTCCTACTGAGTCCAACCACTGAGAATTTCCAGCAATAGTTCTGATTTCTGGTATCCACCATAAATTGCTTTCCAAGCTGTTTCATCGAAATCCAATCAGGAACAATATAAACTCTTCCAAAGTTTTGTAAATAAAAACAGAAAATGCTGGAAATGGCCGCAGGGTAGGCAGCATCTGTGGAGAGAGGGTTAAGCTTTCAAGTCCTCCATGGACTCCTGTTTCCTTTTACTTCCCATAAATACTTGAGTTGGTGGGTTAATTGGCCACTGCAAATTGTCCCTCATGTGTGGGTGAGTGGTAGAATCTGGGGGGAGTGTGAGATATTGTGGGGAGGAAAAAAAATAACGTTAGTGTAAATGGGTGCTTGATGGTTATTGTGAACTTGATGGGCTGAATGGCTATTTCCATGCTAATTGATCACAACACAATATAGGATATTGTTGGAAGCACTTCCTCCATCATTTGCCATTACAAGAAGCAAAGCTCACGAGGCATGAGACACCACGCTGTGAAACCCTTTCTCTGCTTATAACATATTCATTCAGATATGAATGATTATAATATTCCATCTCTGAACCCAACATAATTGTCCTTTCAGCTCTGTCTAGACCCTGACTCAATTCCCACGTGCACATGATTTACAATGGGCTTCATTTCCTCAGCTGCTAATCTCATATTCCGACCTTCTGTTCACAATGGCTTTTAACAATGACCACAAGGAAAAAAATAAGATTGAAGTCAAGACTTTGTCAGGCAGCTGAAAAGTTGTTTGAGTGGTGATCGATGACTATTTGGGTGTAATTTGTAACAATATTGGCAACTTTCGGTGGAACCCAGTAACTGTAATTGAATTCCCAATTATCTATTTGCAGTTTAATTGGAATTGCAATGATTGTTTTCAATTAGTAACTCTGAGAAACTATTTTAATATGGAGGCAGCAAGTACTGAATTCTGTTGGCTGACAGTTAACTTTAAGAAAATGCCAAACTTTACACATCCAGGTTTACAGAATTTTCATTATCATGGGTGACCTTTGTCTGCTGGAGGTTTGTGGTTATTAAACTAATAGGTTATTGACTGCAGCAATGCCTTTGAACTGGTTCAACCAGAAGGAATCAGTAACTCTGCAGTAATGCGATTAGAACTTGTATTTCTTTTAAGTATGATTAAAATCTATTCAAATGATTATGGGGTTTAATTTCTTCTGGTGTTGCTCTGCACAATGCATTTGCCATCTACTTTAGCACAGCCCCTTTCAAATAAATGGCTTGAGAAAAATCTGTGCTAAAGAAAATTTTGTGATTTTTTTTTAAAAAGCGAAACATTCGCGGAAGCAAAATCTTTTGAGCTCTGAAATCATTTCCTGAGATGTTTGTGGATCCGTTGGAGCAATCAAATGCAAACTGAAGCAGGAGTAGGCCATTTGGCCCTTCGGGTCTGATTCACTTTTCAATACAATCACGGTTGATCCTCCATTTCAATACTACATTCCTGCACTCTCTCCATATCTCTTGATCATCATGACCTGGTACGGCAATTCCTTGCGCAGGAATGGAAGAGGCTGCAGAGGGTGGTGGACATACCCTGGTCCATCACAGGCACAGCCCTTCCTACCATTCACAGCATCTACCTGAGGCGCTGCCTCAAGAAAGCAGCATCTATCATCAAGGATCCCCACCATCCAGGTCATGCCCTCTTCTCGCTGCTACTGTCGGGCAGGAGATACAGAAGCCTGAAGTCCCACACCACCAGGTTCAGGAACAGCTACTTTCCTACAACCATCAGGTTCTTGAACCGACCTGCACAACCCTAACCCTACCTCAGGAATGAAACACTACAGACCACTTCTTCCACTACTATGAACTTGTCTCTGAGTGTGTTTCTTTTTGTTTTGCATTAATGTCTTGTTTTGCACTGTCTTTTTTTCTCTTCACTGTCTTGTATAATTTATGATTAATTTATATTCTGTATTGTTGTCTGTACCTACGTGCCTGTGACGCTGCTGCAAGCAAATTTTTCACTGTACCTATACCTCACCGTACTTGTGCACACAACAATAAACTTGACTTGACTTGATGCCTTTTGTGTCTGTCTGTCTGTCTGTCTGTCTGTCTGTCTGTCTGTCTGTCTGTCTGTCTGTCTGTCTATCTATCTATCTATCTATCTATCTATCTATCTATCTATCTATCTATCTATCTATCTCCTTCTTAAACATATTCAGTGACTTGGTCTCCATCACTCTGGCACTAGAAGATTTTGCAGGTTCACCATTCTCTGAGCAGAGCAATTTTCCACATGTCCCAAGTATCCTGAGATTGTGATGCATTGTTCTAGACTCCCCCCACCCCTCCCAGTCAGGAGAAACATCGTACCCCCATTCAGTTTCTCAAGCACTGGAAGAACTCTGTGCATTTCAATGAGATCCTCTGTTTTTTTTCTAACCTCAGGACTAATAAACCCAGGAATGAAAGGCTTAACACATGAGGAGCATTTGATGTCTCTGGTCCTGTACTCGATGGAATTCAGAAGGACAAATGGAGATCTCATTGAAACCTACCGGATACTGAAAGGCCTGGGTAGAGCGGATGTGAAGAGGATGTTTCCATTAGTGGGAGTCTAGGATCTGAGGGCACAGCCTCAGAATAAAGGAATGTCCCTTTAAAACTGAGATGAGGAGGAACTTCTTCAGCCAGAGAGTGGTGAATCTGTGGAATTCGTTGCCACAGAGGGCTGTGGAGACTAAGTCATTGGATGTATTTAAGGCAGAGATTGATAGGTTCTTGATGGGTCAGGGGGTTAAAGGTTATGGGGAGAAGGTGGGAGAATAGGGTTAAAAAAAGTCAGCTATGATTAAATGGCGGAGCAGACTCGATGGGCTGAATGGCCCAATTCTGTTCCTATATCTTATGGTTTAATCGCCCCAATTTATCCTCGTATAACTGCTCTGCCACCCCAGGGATCAGTCTGGTGAATAAAAGAACATGAGAAGGTAGGAAGTGGAATCGACCATTCGGCCCCTCAAGTCTGCCCAGCCATTCAATATCATCATGGCTGACCTGCCCCAGGCCTCATCTCCGGCTCGTGCATTTTCCTCATGGCCCTCATTTGCCTGTTGCACATCTTTATTTTTAGGCAACCACTAACCCACTAATAAATTAACAGTTAAGGATTAGTTTTCCATATAGGACAGCAAGCTAATTGGGAAATGTTGTGACTTTCAATGACATTGGAGCTGTAGACATGAAAGTTATTTATTCAGCATGATAAGCAGATGTTCTAAAGAATCTCTTGGATCTCCTGATAGAATCTCTCTAAACTCAAATGAAATTACAGAGAGACAGAGCACGGAAATAGCTCCTTCAGTCCAACAAGTCTGTGCCAACCATCAACCACCATTTGCAATAATCTGACATTAATCCTATTTTAAAAAAATTCGCTCCACATTCTCAACAACTCCCACCAGATTCTACCACTCACCTACACACTAGGAGAAATTTACTGAGGTCAGTTTTAAACTACTGATCCGCACGTCTTTGGGATGTGGGAAGAAACAGGAGCACTCGTAGGAAACCCACACAGTCACAGGAGAACGTGGAAGCACTACACAGACAGCACCCGAGGTCGGGATTGAACCCAGGACTCTGGCACTGTAAGGCAGCTACTCTACCAGCTGTGCCACTGTGCATCAAAGTCCATCAAGGTTTTATACTCCTCAAGCACGAATGTAGCAGCAGGTGATTAAGTTCAATTTAAATCGTTCCAATTACGTGATTTACTTCAACATTTTGGGTGTGGACAATGTAGAGTGGAGTATCTCAACTGACAAGAACACTTCCACATTTTCGAGCACCTTCGTTGGGAAGCCAGACACCCAAAACAGTCTTCTTTTACCATTACATCGAGAGATAACTCTCTCTGCTTACAATGAGAGGATATTAATGAAGCTATCCTTAACCCTAACCCCAGATAGAAGACTGGTTGTTGTTCGTATTAATGACTGCAATCTACATAACCTCTGGTTAAAAATGACATCCAACCTTCAATAAGAAGGAGACTTCTAAATCTCCTTACTTAGCACTGCTAATTGGCAAAACTGTGTGAATGCTCTGTTACACCCAATTGTTTACACAGATAATCTGTAATGAAGTTATGTCAATGTTTTATTGAAACCACATACATGAAATAAAGAAAGGAACTATCTCAGCATCATAGAAATTAATGGGACACAGTGAGACCATGGTGCGCATGGAATGAAAACTAAATGGTAGAAAAATGATTAATAATGAGAAAAATGGTTACAGATGTTATAGGGCAGGTCAGGTGATCAGAAAACTGACAAATAGAATCTACTCTTGCGATGTTATAGAGTCACAGAGTCGGACAACACGGAAACAGGCCCTTCAGCCCAACCGGTCCATGCCAGCTAAGATGCCCACCCAATGTATGAAAAGATGTGCTGGGAAGGGCTAATAGGGAAAATGGTAGCACACTGAGAAACATAGACAAACAGGAGGAGTTTCGAGTACATGTCTACAGATCCCTGAAGGAATGGGGCCGGAAGGTTAGGTACTTAAGAGACAGATGAGATGCTTTCTTGGCCAAGACAAGGGTAAAAGCAGAATATAAAATAGTTTGGGCACAGCCAGGACATAGCTCTGCTACAACTCAAATCATCCATTTGCAGGACTGGTGTGATAGCACAGCAGAAGTTACAGAGGAACTTTAAACTGTCTGACCTTCTATGCCTGCTCCACCATTCATCAAAAATATGGCTCATCATCTACCTCAGCTCCATTTTCCAACCCCGTCCAATTCCTTAATATCCAAATCAATCTCTGTTTGGAATAGACTAAATGAGTGATCCTCTACAGCCTTCTGGGATAGAGAATTCTAAAGACTCACCACCCTCTGAGTGAAGATATCTCTCCACATCTCTGTCCTTAATGGCCTTGTCCTTATTCTGAGATGTTGACCTCAGTTCCAGACTTTTCAGCCAAGGAAAGCATCCTTTATCGAGCCCCGTGTGAGTTTTGTTCAAGGATGTGACCAAGCTGGAGAAGCTTAAATATGAGAAAGGCTTGGTTTTATTTTAGAACAAGAAGAAGCTGAGGGGAAATTTAATTCGACTACCTACAATTACGAGAGGTCTAAACAGGAAAAAGAGGAGGGGCCTATTCCCCTTTGCAGAGAGGTCCAGAAATGGTGGGCATTGATTTGAGGTGATTGGTGGAAGAGAATGTGAGAACAACATCTCACTCAGAGTGTGAGTGCCGTTGGTCTGAAACACACTGCCAGAAAGGCTGATGGAAGTAGTGGTGGAGGTAGTAAAGCCACTGCCTCACAGTGCCAGTGACCCGGGTTCAATCCTGACCTCTGGCGCTGTCTGTGTGGAGTTTGACCACAAAACCATAAGGCATAGGAGCAGAATTAGGCCATCCAGCCCATCAGGTCTGCTCCACCATTCGATCGTGGCTGATTTACTATTCCCTCTTAAACCCCATTCTCCTGCCTTCTCCCAGTAACCTTTGACACCCTTACTAATCAAGAACCTTGTGACCACGTATGTTTCTTCCAACTTCCCCCCACATCCCAAAGACATACGGGTTATTAGGTTAATTGGCCACTGCGAATTGCCCCTAGTGTGGAGGTGAGTGGTAGAATCTGGGGGGAGTTGACGGGAATAAAATGGGTTAGGGCAGGATTAGTGTAGATGAGTGCTTGACGATGGATGTGAACTCAATGGACTAAAGGTTTTGTTTCCGTGCTGTATATCTCCGTGACTCTACAGCACTTCACATTTATAAACACTTTGGAACAGCAAATGAAGACAGTAAGGCTACAGAGTAAGGGCTGGAGGTGGGATTAGTGTGAGTACACTTTTTTCTGCCATCACGGAAACAGTGCTGTAAATTATTTTTCCTCCCCTCTCCCCATGGGGCACCTGCCTCCATACCTTTGACCCATCCCCCGGTAGATTTGCTCTCCCCTCCTCCCCCGCACCTGCCTATCACTGTCTCTTACCTGCAACTATCTATCCCCACCCTGTGCCCACCCCACCTCCCCTCTTTTGTCTGTATCACTGCTCTGTTTCTCCCCACTATATATTGGGCTTCCCCTTTTCCTATCTTCAGTCCTGAAGAAGGACCCTGACCCGAAACATTGAATGCCTCCTTTTCTCCACAGATGCTGCCTGGCCTGCTGAGTTCCTCCAGCATCTTGTTGTTTTTTCACCTAGCTTCAAGCCTCTGCAGTCCTTTGTTTCGCTGGAAATTTATTTGATTCAATTAAGTTTTAATTAAATATTGACATCAAACAACATAACCTGACCATAGGAAGTGTGCAATTACATTAAACATTTAGTTTAATGTTGTTGGTGTCATTTGTGGGTCATAGCTGCTCAGAGCAATGACAATCCATTTTGAAAGCATTGAGGTTTTAGGATAGATGTGTTTCATTTATTTATTTTTTTGGGATGTGGGTGTCACTGACAAAGTGCCCAACCCTAATTCCCTTTGAGCTGGTGTGGTGAGCAGCTGCAGTCCTCCTGGTGAAGGCTCTCACATGGCTCTGTTGGATTGGGAGCTCCAAGATTTAATCCCAGTGGCCATGAAGGAACAGCAATACATTTGCAAGTCAGGAGGAGAACCTGCAGGCAGTGCTGTTCCCATGGGCCTGTTGCCCTTGTTCTTGTTGGTAGTAAAGAATCAAAGCTTTGGAGGCGTTGTCAGAGTAGCCTTGACAAGTAACTCTAGTGCATTTTGATGACAGCCGCCACGGTGTATGAGTAGTGGAGGGACTGAATGTTTAGGGAGGCAGATAGAGTGCCATCAAGCGGGCTGCTTTGTCCTGGATGACATCACGCTTCTTGAGAGTTGTTGGAAACACTAATGATTGATCCCTACACGAATGTAAAGTTTTATTGTTTTATTGTTGTATATAGTCTGCTTCTTATGATGAATAAAGTTTATTTTGGAATTAAAAAAAAGAGTTGTTGGAAACTGCTGCTGGAAGGTTATCAACTCGGTGAAAGATGCCCTTTGGTCTGCCCGAAACTTGTTGGTCTCCCAGCACTGCGAGATGTCTGTAGGGGAATGCTCCCGACTGGCACATTCCAGGCTGCAGGAGTACTTGCTGAGGGACACACTGAAGCTGGGCGCAGCCAACACAAGGGCTCGGTGGGGAAGGACTACAGTTTAAGGTTCTTCTGCCACTGGAGAGGGAGGGGCGGGGTCAGGCGAGGAAGCCCCTTAAATATTGTAAATATGGGATTGGGATGGCACCCCAGGGAGCCACACGAGTGGCATCGGTGCTGTGTTTTTTTTGTAAAAAGGTAACACTAATGATTGATCCATACACAAGTTTGCACTGTTTTATTGTTGTATATAGTTTGTTTTTTATGATGAATAAAGTTTATTTTGGAATAATTAAAAAAAAAGTTTGTACTTTCAAAAAAAGGTTGTTGGGAGCAGGCAAGTGGAGAGATTTCCATCACACTCATGCTTTACCTTAATAGAACATAGAAGAGTACAGCACAGGACAGGCCCTTCAGCCCATGATGTTGTGCCGAAGTAAATAAACCAATGACTCCTAATTAATCTAATCCCTCTTCACTGCACGTTGACCAAATCCATCCATTCTCTGCATATTTATGTACCTAAGAGTGTCATGAACACTTCTAAGCTGAATGCCTCCACTACCACCTCTGGCAGTGCATTCCAGGCACCCACCACTCTCTGTGTAAAAATCGTGTCTCGCAAGTCTGCTTTGTATTTTTCCCCCTCTCACCTTAAATGCATGCCCTCCGGTATTAGACATTTCGATCCTGGGAAGAAGGTACTGACTGTCTACTCTATCTATGCCTTGCATCATCTTATGAACTTCTATCAAATCTCCCCTCAGCCTCTGCTGGTCCAGAGAAAACAGCCCCAGTTTGTTCAACCTCTCCTCCTAGCACATCCTAAAAACCAGACAGCATCATGCTAAACCTCCTCTGCACCCTCTCCAAAGCCTCCATGTCCTTCCTATAATGAGGCGACTAGAATTGAATACAATACTCTTAAGTGCAGCCTAACCAGAGTTTTATAAAGCTGTAACATAACTTCCTATGTTCGTTACATTTCATTATTGTAAATGGGATAGTGATATGAATATTAAAAATGATCAGAAAAGTTCCAAAAGTCCTCAGAAGGCCCAGTAGCAATGCCACATCACACCAGGGTGGCATAGTGGTGCAGCAGAGAGTTCCACTGCCACACTGCTCCACAGACCAGTTCAATCCCGCCTGGGCGCTGCCTGTGTAGCTTCTGTTCTCCTCGTGACCACATGGGTGTCCTGAAGGTGCTCCAGTTTCTGTTTCTATTTCTGAGACACAAAAGACTGCGGATGCTAGAATCTAAAGCAACAAACAGGCCCTGATGTTGGGTTTCATCCCAAAACATCAACAGTTCCTCTCCCCCAACAGATGCTGTTTCTCCAGCAGATTGGTTGTTATATCTTTTGCTTTGTGATTTTTGCTTCAGTGATGTTGATTGAAAGATGAATATTGGCCAGGACTCTGGGGAGAGTTCTCTTGCTCTTTATAGAAGCACCATGGGATTGTTTGCTTCCACCTGAAAGGTCAGGAGCGACTGCAACAAACCCAAAACCTTGCTTCACTCCCCTGGGCGGCACAGTGGTGCAACGAGTAGAACTGCTGCCTCACAACTCCAGTGACCCGGGCTCAATACTGACCTCGGGTGCTGTCCATGTGGAGTTTGCATGCTCTCCCTGTGGCTGCGTGGGTTTCCTCTGGGTGCTCCAGCTTCCTCCCATGTCCCAAAAGGTGTGCAGGTTGGTAGTTTAATTGGATGCTGGAAGTTTCCACAAGTGGGTAGGTGAGAGGTAGAATCTGGGGGGAGTTGATGGGAATGTGGGGAGAAGAAAATGGGATTGGTATAAAATGGTCGGCACGGCTGAAGGGCCTGTTTCCGTGATGTACGATCTGTGACTATACAACCAAGTGGCAAAATAGTTACCGTGGCCATCTGATTTTGATTGGCTCCAATGAAATTTCACAGGTCCTGCCATGGTAAAAGCAGAAATGACTCTGATATGGAGACACAATTGCCTGGATTGGAGGACTTGTGTTATGAGGAGAGATTGGATCGACTAGGTTTGTTTTCCAGGAGCGAGGGAGGCTGAGAGAGGTATCGCTAGGGTAGATAGCCAGTGTCTGCTTCCAATGGTAGGGATGTCTACAAGTGAAGGGCAGAGGTTAAGGTGAGAGGAAGGAGGCTTAAAGGAGATCTGAGTGGTAGATATCTCACACAAAGTGTAGCTGGTATCTGGAACGATCTGCCAGAGGAAGTGGTGGAGGCAGGACCAGTAACAACATTTTGGAGGCATTTGAGTGTGCAGGAGATACGGAATTAACGGAGGCAAGTAGGGTTAGTATAGATATGTATGGTGGTCGGCATGGATGTGGTGGGCTGAAGGGCCTTTTTCTTTGCTGCACAACACTATGGCTCTACGACAAGACACTGCAGATGCTGGAATCCAGAACAAAAAAACAAGCTGCTGGAGGAACTCAGTGGGTCAGGCAGCATCTGTGGAGGGAAACGGACAGTCGATGTTTTGGGTCGAGACCCTTCAAGGCTTGGCGTTGTTAGAGCAGAAGGCACCAGTACATATATATGAGAATGGAGGGTCTCAACCCGAAACGCCAACTGTCCATTTCCCACTACAGATGCTGCCTGACCCATTGAGTACCTCCAGCAGCTTGTTTATTACTCTAATGTGGTTTAACTAGTCTACATTTAAAGGAGATTTATGCAAGAACATGAGATGGAATGTTATCCTTCATTGCTGCTTTTAAATGTGCAATGTAAGAACGATACGATAGGGTCTTTTAAGAGACTTTTGGAAAGGTACATGGAGCTGAGAAAAACAGAGGGCTATGGGTAAGCCTAGTAATTTCTAAGGTAGGGACATGTTCGGCACAGCTTTGTGGGCCGAAGGGCCTGAATTGTGCTGTTGGTTTTCTATGTTTCTATTCGCACAATGAAATGAAATTCAGCTTCATTGATCATCAAAAAAAACTGCAAATGCAGGAAATCTGAAATAAAGACGGAAATACTGGAAACATTTAAGAACCATCTAAATAGGCATTTGAGTCATCAAGGCATAGGAGGCTACAGATCAAATGCTGGTAAATGAAATTGATAAATTGGTAAATTGGTTTATTGTTGTCGTATGTACCAAGGTACAGTGAAAAACTTGTTTTGCATGCCATCCATACAGATCATTTCATTACATCAGTGCATTGAGGTAGTACAAGGGAAAACAATAACAGAATGTAGAATAGTGTTACAACTACAGAGAAAGTGCAGTGCAGGCAGACAATAAGGTGCAAGAGCCATAACAAGGTAGATTGTGAGGTCAAGAGTCCATCTTATTTTACTAGCGGACCGTTCAATAGTCTTATAATAGTGGGATAGAAGCTTTCCTTAAACCTGGTGGTACGTGCTTTCCAGCTTTTGTATCTTCTGCCCGACGGGAGGGGCGGAGAAGAGAGAATGTCCAAGGTGGGTGAAATCTTTGATTATGTTGGCTGCTTTACCGAGGCAGTGAGAACTGTAGACAGAGTCCACAGAGGGGAGGCTGGTTTTCATGACGTGCTGAGCTGAGTCCACAACTCTGAAGTTTCTTGCAGTCTCGGGCAGAGCAGTTGCCGTACCAGGCTGTGCATTGAGGTAGTACAAGGGAAAACAATAACAGAATGTAGAATAGTGTTAGGCCGAACGTGTTACAGTTACAGAGAAAGTGCAGTGCAAGCAGACAATAAGGTGCAAGGGCCATAATGAGGTGGATTGTGAGGTCAGGTGTCCATCTTATTGTATGAGGGGACCATTCAATAGTCTTATAGAGTGGGTTAGAAGCTGTACTTGAGCCTGGTGGTACGTGCTTTCTGGCTTCTGGATAGGATGCTTTCTATAGAGCATCTATAAAAGTTGGGAGGGGTCGAAAGGGACATGTCAAATTTCTTTAGCCTCCTGAGAAAGTAGAAGCGCTACTCTGCTTTTTTGGCCATGACGTCTACATGGTTGGAACAGGACAAACTACTGGTGATGTTCACTCCTGTGAACTTGACATTCTCAACCCTCTTGACTCAGTGCCGTTGATGTAAACAGGAGCAGGATAGTATGGAAGGGCACCTGATGATCGGCATAAAGCGATGGGCTGAAGGGCCTGTTTCTGTGCTGTATGACTCGATGACTCCATAGGTTAGACAGCAGCTGTGGAAACAGAAGCAGACCTGAGACGTCAGCTTTCTTTCTCTTTCCCCAGATGCCGCCCGACTTGCTGAGCGTTTTCACCACTCTCCATTTCAATTTCATTGACCTCAATAGAACTGAATTCTGAAAGCATCCTCTGCTCTGCTTTCATCTTGACTTTTTTCCTTTGTTATTCTGCAGACAGAGCCTATTTCCACTGTCGAGCCACCTCAAGTCTCAACTGTGTATTTCTAAACGTGGGCAAACAGCCACACCAAATGGACACTGGCCAGGTCGTTACTGCAAAAGCATGAGGGAGTTCATTCATCAGCAAGTTTGGCTATTATTTTACAGTTTGCAGACTCTAAATTGATCCTGGCCTGACATCAAGCCCAGATGTGGTTTCACTTTGTACCAGTGCTGAAGTGAAGCACAGAGCTTGCATCACTGACACTGTCAGTTGACGGTCAAATCTCGGCAGAAGTCAGGTCTGCTCCAACCTCCCCTGCACCCTCTCCCCCTCCCCCCCCACCCCCCCCTGCCAGTCTGCAGTATAAATGAGCTGTAGGAGAGATGCCATCTGCTTGTCATCAACCACACTGCCCTAAGTCCCTGAAAAGACTCCACAAGGCTAAGTTTAGTTACTGCAGGTGTGTGAAGAGGACATGAGCGATATCAGAAGACCTGTGTCTGAACTGGTTGTTGCTTTGGGTAATCCGGAACCAGCACGTTTAAAAAAGGGGGAAAAAATGCTTTGGATTCATCAAAACCAATTCTGGAAAAGAAATGCGTGTGCTGCCTAATTTGTAGTTCAACATAATTGTTATATTGAGCCTATATTGTGTATAGTTCTGGTCATCCCATTACAGGAAGGATGTGGAGGCTTTGGAGAGGGTGCAGAAGAGGTTCACCAGGATGTTGCCTGGATTAAAGTGTGTGAGCTATAAGGAGAGGTTAGACAAACTTGGGTTGTTTTCTCTAGAGACTGAGAGGAGACTTCATAGAAGTTTATAAAATCATGAGAGGCATAATTAGGGTAGACAGTCAGAATTTTTTTTCCCAGGATAGAAATGTCAAAGACTAGAGGTGAGAACGGAGAAGGTTAACAGGAGATGTGCAGGGCCAAGTTTTTTACACAGAAAGTGGTGGGTGCCTGGAATGGGCTGCCAGGGGTGGTGTTGGAAGCAGATATAATATGGGCATTTAAGAGGCTTTTAGATAGATACATGAATATGCAGGGAATGGAGGGATATGGGTCATGTGCAGGCAGAAGAGATTTAATTGAATTTGGCATGTTGTTCGGCACAGACATTTTGGGCTGAAGGGCCTGTTCCTATGCCGTACTGTTCTATGTTCTATAATTTCCTGTTTGTTACCTGCATGATCAGACCCAATATTCATTGAGGAAGGGTCCCTGACCCGTAACATTATCTGCTTCCTCTTTCCACAGATGCTGCTTGACCCCTGAGTTCTTCCAGCATTTCTGTTTTTATTCCTCTATTCATTGAACTCAGAGGAGATTTTTTCTCTGTTTTTCATTCCCACGACTAATACCCTGAGGGTTATCCACACACAGGAGCTGAACAGTTTAGGAAAACATCAGATGAGGAGAAGTAGGTTGTTTTGCTTGCATCGGGTGCATTCAGAGTGGCTTTTAGGTTCTGACTTCCACACCGTACTTAAAACTGACAAATGATTTATTCCATAGGGAACCTGGTAGTTAAAAGCTGAATCCAAGGTACATCAATTCTGTGCTGTTGTACATCAATGTCATGCTTATTATTGCCTCCAACTTGAAGGGTGTTTCTCAAGGTTGGCTGACAGAAGTAAGTTATACTGCCGGTTGCTGTACATAATGAAATTGAAGGAGGCCATTCTGCTCATCAGGTCAATGCCAGCTTCCAGGGAAGCAATTCCATCAGTCCCACTCCCTCTCCTTATTTTCCTGCACTACTAGAACTTATTTTCCCTCACCAATGCCCATCAACTCTCCTTTTTGATTCTTTCTTGCCATCAATTTACACCTAAGGAATAATTTACAACAGCCAATTAATCTTGCAGCACGACTTTGAGATGTGGGAGGAAACCGGAACACTTGGAAGTCCACACGTTCACAGGGAGACCATGCAAACCCCGCACGGACAGGAGGTCAGGATTGAACCCAGGTCTCTGGAGCTGTGAGGCAGCAGCACTACCTAATGTACCACCACACTGATCCTCACCAGTGAAAGAATCTGCACAGATAATTCAAATTTAACTGTGCATTGACCGCAACTAATATGACCCCCCATTTACTGCCATGTCGTTCTCCAGTCTCCCCTCTAACCTACTGGTTGAGTTAAGCAGTCTGATGCTTTTTGATGTCAAATCACTCAGTTCAGTAAACCTAGTCACACATGACAGCCACTCTGTGCCACCCAGAGCAATCAAGTGAATAGTGAATTAAGAAAGGGACACAACAGACTACAGACACTGGAATCTGGAATAACAAGCAATCTGCTGGAGGAACTCAGCAGGTCGAGCAGCATCTGTGGGGGAGGAAGGAATTGTTAATGTTTCAAGTCGAAACCCTGCATCAGGACTTTAATATAACTTTAAAAGCTTCGGTCAGCTGTTAGCCCAGTATATTCAATCTTTTCTGTCAACTTACAACTCTTGCAAATCATTCATACAATTCACCAATATATATTTTTGCATTACAAATGGTGAAGCTATGTGCACGAATTTACAAATCTGGAGCCACTCCACCCCTCGAAACTGCACTGCTATTTAATAAGATCACAGCCGATTTGATTGCAAACTCAACTTTACATTCCTGCCCACCCCAGTAAACTTTCACCCACTTGACCACCAAATATCTATTTACCTCTGCCTTAAAAACATTCAGACTGTTTCCAGATGAGAAAAAGAGCTCCAAAGAGATTCATGAGCCTCTGAGAGAGAAAGAAAAATACCTCATCTCTGTCTTAGATGGGAAGTCCCTTATTTTTAAGCAGTGACTCCTAATCCTAGATTCACAAGGAACATCCTCTCTATCTCACTATCGATACACCCAGACATCTGCACAGCACTAAGAGTGTGGTCAAACATATCTTGCCTTCTCTATCAATTCTAGAATTAAGTTTCAGAACTCTGATTGCATGTTTACTTGTAAATTTACTTTACTACAATCGACACCATTCCACGAGACAAAGGATGACAACTTATACCTCAGCAAGACAATTCTAAAATAAAATCTCACTCTTTCTGCGCACTGTATTAAGAAGCCTTTGGCTGGTACATTCAAGTTTCTATACAACGAATCAGGATCAGAATCAGGTTTATTATCACTGTGTTATATGACATGAAATTTGTTGTTTTGTGGCAGCAGTACAGTACAAAGACATAAAATTACCATAAATTACAAAATAAATAGTGCAAAAAGAGGAATAACGAGGTAGTGTTCATTGTTCATGGACCATTCAGAAATCTGATGGTGGAGGGGAAGAAGCTGCTTCTGAATCATTGAGTGTGGGTCTTCAGGCTCCTGTACCTCCTCCCCGATGGTAGTAACAAGAAGAGGGCATGTTCTGGATGGTGAGGGTCCTTAGTGATGGATGCCACCTTCTTGAGGCAACGCCTCTTGAGGATGTCCTTGATGGTGGGGAGGGTTGTCTCCATGATGGAGCTGGCTGAGTCTACAACCCTCTGCAGCCTCTTGCGATCCTGTGCATTGGAACCTCCATACCAGGCTGTGATACAACTAGTCAGAATGCTCTCCACCGAACATCTACAGAAATTTGTAAGAGTCTTTGGTGACATACCAAATCTCCTCAAACTCTAACAAAGTAGAGCTGCTGGCATGTCTTCCTCGTGATTGCGTCAATGTGTTGGGCCCAGGATAGTTCCTCCAAGATGTTGACAGCCAGGAACCTGAAGCTGCTCACCCTACCACCGCTGACCCCTCAATGAGGACTGGTGTGTGTTCTCCCGACTTCCCCTTCCTGAAGTCGACAATCAATTCCTTGGTCATTGGAGTGAATTATTTCTTTCAGTTCAGACTGAAATCAGGAGAAATTTCTTCATTCAGAGGGTGGGGAAACCTGTGGAACTCTACCAGAGGGCTGCAGAAGACACATCACCAAATATATGTACAAAGGAGGTAAATTTGTAGATACAAGAGGTATCAAAAGGTATGGAGAGAGCAGGAATATGGTATTGAGATTGAGGATCAGCCTTGATCATGTTGAATAGTGGAGCAGGTTTTAATGGCTTACCCTCATCCCTTTTTGTTGTTTCTATGCTGCAGATTGCTCGAGTTTTCCCTGACAATCTACTTGAGAGCCTTCTATTAACCTGAAATTGGCTGACATTTAGCCCGTCGTTCGTGCCCATGTGTCCTGGGTGTGTGTCCCTGCACCGTGGGGTGGTGGAGAACTCACTGGAGGCCTGACAGTGGGATCCAGCCCTACCTCTGGACTCAACAACAGTGCCCTGCAGCAGCTCCTGAACATTCTCAGCTGAGTGGCTGGATGACGCCAGGCACGTTTGCCACATCGAGCACCACCCCATTCCTTTTCGAATAGAGTCACCAACCTTCATTAGAACAGTCAATGAAAATAAAATAAAAACTGCAGCTCCTGTAAATCTGAAACAAAGACAGAAAATGTTGTCAACACTCAACGGGTCAGGCAGCATCTGTGGAAAGAGAAACAGTCAATCTTTCAGGTCTGTGACCCTCCATCACAGTGAAAATAAATTAGTTTAGATAGAAGAGAAAACGGGGGAAGGATGGGTAGATTACTTTTAACTCTTGAATTATCCTTACAAATCTTTTATCCATATGAACATGGGAATTTGGAGCAGGGACACATGAATGTGAGGGAAATGGTAGGAATATGGACATTTTGTAGGTAGAAGGGGTTAGTTCAGATGGGAATTTTATTACTAAGGTAATTAGGCACGGTGGTGTAGCAGTTAGCGTAACGCTATTACAGCGCCAGCGACTCGGGTTCAATTCCGGCCACTGTCTGAAAGGAGTTTGTACGTTCTCTCTGCATCTGCATGGGTTTCCTCCGGGTGCTTCAGTTTCCTCCCACATTCCAAAAAGACGTACGGGTTAGGAAGTTGTGGGCATGCTATGTTGGCGCTGGAAGAGTGGCAACACTTGCGGGTTGCCCCCAGTATACTCTACGCAAAAAAGATGTATTTCACTGTGTGTTTCGATGTACATGTGACTATACAGATATCTTATCTTACCTTAATTGGTTCTGCACAACATTGTGGGCTGAAGGGCCTGTTCATGTGCTGTACTGTTCTATGTTCTATGGGTCAGCCACCTTAGAAACTGTGCTGTCATTTAATAGGATCACAGCTGATTTGATTGCAAATTCAATTTCACATTCCAATCTACCCCTGGTAATCCTTCACCCCCTTGCCTATCTATTTTCCTCTGCCTTAAAGAAATATTCAGAGGCTATGAGTATGGTCAAACATACCTCTGATAGAGTGAGACCAGTACCTTATCGTACCAGTTAGGTAGCAGTTAAAATTAGATCAAGCTCCTTTGTCTGTGTAATGTGTTGCTAATGGTGAGACACAAGAGAGACTGCTGGAATATTGCTGGCCAGTCCCTGCCTCAGCCCTCCCTCTCACCCCTTTATACTGGTTGTCTTCCCTCTACACTCTCAGTCCTGATGCAGGGTCTCAACCTGAAATGTCCACCATCCCTTTGTCTCCACAGAAAAGATAAGATCTCTTTATTAGTCACATGTACATCGAAACCCACAGTGAAATGCACCTTTTGCATAGAGTGTTCTGGGGGCAGCCCGCAAGTGTCGCCATGCTTCCGGGGCCAACATAGCATGCCCACAACTTCCTAACCCGTACGTCTTTGGAATGTGGGAGGAAACCGGAGCACCCGGAGGAAACCGACGCAGACACGGGGAGAGCGTACAAACTCCTTACAGACAGTGGCCGGAATTGAACCCGGGTTACTGGCGCTGTAAAGCGTTACGCTAATCGCTACACTACCATGCCTGCTGCAGTCAGCGTGCCTGAGCCGCTGAGTTCCTCCAGCAGATTGTTTTTTGCTCATGGTAAGCTTGTGGGAAATGCCTAGCAGGCAAGACTATACAAAAAAAACTAGACCAAGATGATAACAGGCAGAAATGACCAGCCATGCCAGAGGTGCAAGTTTTGTTGTTTTAACACACATGACACATTTCATGTCATGCATGTTAGAAGTTTGCCTGTGACTTCGAATTAAACTGATACCAGTCCCCATGTTGATTGTCACTTTTAATACATTTTACTACACACAAAAGAATCTCTGGGTGTACATTTATACAGTGTCTTTTAGTAGGGTAACCACTCTTTCTACATGACCCAGTCAAGACAAGACAGTCACCAATTCCAGAGGCATTAATGAGATGCACTCTGTACAGCCCATCAGTCTACTGTCCTCAGTATGCTCAAACACTGTACAGAAACGCAAGCAATAATCCTCCTGATGATGGAGGTTTATCATCTTAATTATTGCTTAAAATAGAAACAAAACAGTCAGGTTAAGTAAGAAAAGGTTATTTAAAGACAACAGAGCAAAGCAAATAATGCTATACGGAGGAGACACAAGAGACTGTTAGAATCTGGAGCAACACACAAAAAGCTAGAGGAACTCAGTGGGAGGGAAATGGACAGTTGACATTTCAGGTCCCAGTACCTCTTCCACAAGACTATTCTTGCCGTTGGCATGTTGAATACTGACAAGATACTTTGGAAGCTCATGACATGATCTTCTCGATGTTGGGGAGACCAATATAGTTTGGGCTGCTGTTTTACGGGACATCAAGGGACAATTCCAGGTGTGACCCTGAGCTGGTTAACTCTATGTTAATTTCAATTTTAGTTCTCCCTCTCACTCACACTTTGACCTCTCTCCTTAGCCAATGAAGCATAATATAAGAGAGACACAAGAGACTGCAGATGCTGGCATCAGGAGCAACAAACAATCCACTGGGGGAACTCAGCGGGTTGAACAGCATCAGTGGCAGTGAAGGAATTATCAACGTTTTGGGTCGACACCCTGCATTAGGTCAATACAATTAAAGCACAACATAAGCTTGATGAAAGCATCTCATCCTCTGACTGAGCATATTGCAGGCTTTGGGACTGGACACCGGGTTCAACAATCACACATGATAATGTTGTTCCCATTTACACCTCTTCCAAACAGATCTTGCTCTACTTGGTCTTAAAGTTCAAGTTCAAGTCCAAGTTATACTTTATTGTCATTCACCCATATGCTATAAAAACACATGGAGGAACGAAATGTCGTTTCCCCCAGACTCACATAACAGAGGACATACATAGAACAGAGGACATACAATAAACGCAGACAAAAAAATTGTGCAGGCACAAATAGTGCAAAAAATGGTATATACAGGATACAAAATTAGTGCAGGGTTAGTGCAAAACTGAGATGGACAAAGAAAATACAGAACTCAGTGTGTTGCACTAAGTGTATAAACATGTTCAGCAGCAGCCAAAGTTCTTATGCGCCGTTGTGCAAACCAGGACTTTTGACGCGACATTTGTCTGAGACTGCTTCCAGGTATTCAGGAGCCTGACAGCCTGGGGGAGAAAACTGTTGTACAGTCTAGTAGTTCTGGCCTGGATACTCCGGTACCGCTTGCCAGACGGCAGTGGGACAAATAGGTCGTGGGAGGGATGAGGGGGGTCATCTATGATTCTGCAGGCCTTGCGGGTACATCGTATGTTGCAGATGTCCAGGATGGAGGGAAGAGGTACTCCAATGATCTTTCCAGCTGTGCTCGCAATTCTCTGCAGAGTCTTGCGGTCTGAGGTGTTACAGTTACTGTACCAGGCAGAGCTGCAGCTGGTCAGGACACTCTCAATGGTACCCCTGTAGAATGTGGTGAGGGTGGGGGAGGGCAGGCCTTCCACACCAATGTTCTCTCTATGCTCCAAAACATCACAGAAACATGAGTAATGACACTTCTACTGACAGCTACCCAGAGTTTGTTGTGGTTTTGAAGTGCACTAATGTCCAGATGAGACATGTTAACATTACTTGTTTTCCTGTGTTGTCTTTTGATAATCTTTACTCACCTATTCCATCTGTTCTCTCCTATGTCGAATCCCAACACTCTGCCTTTTTAAACCTTGGTTTATTTCCAATGATCCAAGGCCATTGACTTAATATGTTCTATTGGATCATACAGGAGTCACTTCCCACCGTACCCACCCACCCATACTTAATTTTACCAGATGTGGCCAGCCAGATGAAGTCTCTTCCCCGGAGAGGTGCCGAACTGAGAGATTCCCTCCCTCCAAGAGGGCCGCACCAGAGGGGTGCCCACAACGATGAACAGTCTCCGAGTGGGGACCATGCCTCAGGCAGTGGATCCTGAGGCTCAGAAACAGGCCCTTTGACCCATCATGTCCATGCCAGCCATCAGGTATCTCTCTGTACTGAGACTTGTAAACTCTTATAACTATTTTTTAATCAGGAACATTTAAAGGCTGTGCAGACAGATTTATTTAATTAAAACCAGAAAAAATAAAGTGATCAAAACATTTGAGACACCTACAAAGCATTAAATTAACCCTTTTTTGCTAGGGATGGGACTCCATTGGTCACCGTTTGTACACCAGCTCTCTCTGCAACAACGCGCTGCCTGACACTAATGTTCAGACAGTGAGCTCAATGGTGAGTCCAGCAGTGGGGCAGGAGGTCAGGAATGTGACCACCTGACCTCTGGGTGATCTCGCTCTTCCACCACTGGGCTGAGTGTGCTAGGAAGTATGAGAGGGTCCACGATCCCCTACCGAGCTGTTTGGCTGTTGGGCAGCAATTTGGCCCTCTAAGCCTTGCTTCTCTGTCTCTGTCTCTGTCTATGTTTCTGTCTCTTCCTCTCTCACCTACCCCTCTCTCTCTCTCTCTCACCTACCCCTCTCTCTCTCTCTCTCACTTGCTCTCCCTTTCTCATTCTTCCTCTCTATCCCTCTCCCCCTCCCTCTCTCTCTCTCCCATTCTGCTTCTGCTCCTCTCTTTCTCTCTCTCCCTCCTTCACTCTCCCTCTCTCTCGCTTTACTCTCTCTTCCTCTCCCCCATTTTCCCTCTCCCATTCTGCCTCTCCATTCCTCTCCCTCTCTCCCTCCCTCTCTATCTCTAACTTCCTTTCCCTCTCTTTCTCTCTCTCTCCCTCCCTCTCTGATGATGTTGACTGACCTTCCAGCATTATCTGGGAGCAGAGAACTTTGCAATCCAACCTCATTCTGACTTGTAATGCACAGACAAAAAAACAGAGTGGGGAAATTAAGCATAGCTCACCTTAAAAATATGGGAGTGAGCACAAATGTGCAGGGATATTAGAAGTGAAAGTGTTGATAGAAGGTGTATTTATAACTTTACAACACGAGGAGGTTGGAATTATATCTTGAGAAAAGAAAAACCAATTAAAGGATTAAAGTACACAGAATTAGGAAGAGCACAGACAAGGTAAATAGGGAGAAACCTTTCCCATAGGAGAACTGACTGAAGCCAAAGTGCTTATGTTTGAGGTAAAGGGCAAGAAGGACTCCAAGGTAGAATTTTTTTCACCCAAAGGGTGGGTAGAATCTGGTATTCATTGCCTGAGTTAGTGGTGGAGATGGAGACTTTTACAACATTAAAGAAATGGTAGTGTAGCGGCTAGCGTAACGCTATTACAGCGTCAGCAACCAGGGTTCAATTCCAGCCACTCTCTGTAAGGAGTTTGGACATTCTCCCCGTGTGTGCGTGCGTTTCCTCCGAGTGCTCTGGTTTCCTCCCACATTCCAAAGACGTACAGGTTAGGAAGTTGTGGGCATGCTATGCTGGCGCTGGAAGCGTGGCGACACCTGCGGGCTGCCCCCAGAACACTCTACGCAAGAAAGATGGATTTCACTGTGTGCTTCGATGTACATGTGACTAATAAAGGTATCTTATCTTATCTTAAATATTGAGATGAGCATTTGAATTGTCAAGGCGACAGGACGAATGTTGGCAAATGGGATTAGAGTAGATGGGGACTTGACATTCGGCATGGACCTGGTGGGTGAAGGGCTGTGTGACTCTATGAGTCAATCCGACTTGAGTTAACAGAGTGAAGGAAGAACTTCCATTAAAACAGCTCTTGTAGATGTTCCAAAGCAATTTACAACGAATGGCTGGTGTATGAGTAAACATGGCAGCTAATTTACACTCAAGATCACACAACAG
This sequence comes from Pristis pectinata, assembly GCF_009764475.1. Classification (NCBI taxonomy): domain Eukaryota; kingdom Metazoa; phylum Chordata; class Chondrichthyes; order Rhinopristiformes; family Pristidae; genus Pristis; species Pristis pectinata. The sequence goes on along the minus strand of NC_067436.1, from coordinate 13,145,685 downwards.
CAGTGAAATTAATTGCCAATTAATTCTTTTTATTTTGGGAGAAATTTTGCAAAATTGGAAGGAAGGGAACATTGTTTAAATTGGCAGTGCCAACCCAACCCAGAAAACTGCAGGTTTATTAAAGTATCGTCCCTAGAGAAAAAACTAATGGGAACATTTCTAAGGAGTTACTACATCGCATCAGCTTAATAAGGAGCAGCCAAGTTGAAGGAGGTAGATTGTCTTCTTAACAAATCTCCCAGGGAGTGGCTCCAGTGGGAGATTGACAAAACTGAAGAAGCTTGAAATGTTCCATTAACTTCAGTGAAGCACAGTTAAAATCAGGTGTCATATCACCCAGCTGGGAACCTGGGTTAAAGTTACTCCACTAGCCTTTCAGAAAAGCATCAGAAATAAGATATATAGAACTATAAAGATGTTAGGGCAAAGGAGGTTATTCAGCCCATCAGTTCTTTTTAGAGTGATCCCCACAGTCCTGCAAGTTATTTACTATTGTGTGCTTGTCTAATTTTGTTTTGAAACACCTGAATAAAATGGTATCTATAAACCCTTTCAGCATGAGTTCTGGAGTGTAATCAGCCTCTCTCAGAGAGTCATAGAGTAATACAACATGCAACCTGACCCTTTGGCCCAACTCATCCATGCTGACCCTCCCACCTCAGTTAGTCCCTTTTGCCCATGTTTTGGCCCATATCCCTCCATACCTTTCCCATCGTATACTTATCCAAATGTGTTTTAAATGTTGCTTTTGAACACGCCTCAACTACTTTCTCTGGAAAGACTTACACACTTACACACGTTACACTTACACATGACCCTCTGTGTGAAGAAGTTGCCCTTCAGGTCCCTTTTAAACCTTTCACCCTAAATGTATGCCCTTTAATTTTTGATTCCCTTTCCCTGAGAAAATTACTGTGTGCATTCACCCTATAATGCCCCTCTATGCCCCTCATTATTTTATACACTTCTATAAGGTCACCCCTCAGTCTTCTACATTCCAAGGAATTGAGTCCTAGCCTGTCCAACCTCTCCCTACAACTCAGGCCCTCGAATCCTGGCAACGTTCTTGTAAATCTTGCTCTCTTTCCAGCTAAATGGCATCTGTCCAAAATCGGATGACCAAAACTGCACAGAATACTCCAAGTGCGACCTCACCAACGTCTTGTACTCTGTGTGAAATAGTTTCATCTCACATACTGCACATGTAAATTATGAGCAGGGGCAACACATTCATCTCCTCAATCCTACTCTGTAATTCAATGTACCTGGCTGATCTGATGGTCATCTCACCTTCACATTCACACCTGCACCTGATAATATTTCACCCATCATTTTTACTCTGTATCATATGTACAAAATCTTGAGGGGCATAGATAGGGTGAATGCACACAATCTTTTTCCCAGGGTTGGGGGAATCAAGAAGTAGATGGCATGGGTTTAAGGTGAGAGGGGAGAGATTTAATAGGAACTTGAGGGGCAACTTTTTCACCCAAAGAGTGATCAGTATCTGGAATGAACTGCCAGGGGTAGTGGTTGAGGCAGGTACAATAACATTTAAAAGATACTTGAACAGGTACATGGATAGGAAAGGTTCAGAAGGATATGGGCCAAATGTGGGCAAATGGGACTAGCTTAGATGGGAATCTTGGTCAGCATGGCTCAGTTGGGCCGAAGGGCTTGTTTCCATGTGGTATGACTCTATATGGTCTTTGAAAGTTCTGTTAATGGATAAAGCTTTCCAAAGTCCATCGTGACCTGGTAGATGTCTATCCAATTTTCCCCTTTGCTCCAAGGAGAATGAACCCAGCTTCAGCCTAACCTCAGAGCTGGAAACCCTCATCCCTCGAACAATGCTAATAGATCTCCTCTTCCAGGACCTTCACATCCTTCGGCTTGGCGTCCCCCAAGATATAGTTACATTTCCAGAGATCTTTGTCATGTTTTAAATCCATAATTTTCAAAACTGCTTTATAGTTAATGGGACTAAATTGTCAGTTGGATATTGGATAAAGATGATTAAACATGGAAAAACAAACACTTCAGGAGAGATCACGTCAGTCTGGAAGACTGGGAGGTAGATGGAGGAGGAAAGAGGAGGGAATCTACTCATTGCTCCCATCGGGCAGGAGGTGCAGAAGCCTGAAGTCCCACACCACCAGGTTCAAGAACAGCTACTTCCCTTTAACCATTCTGTTCTTGAACCAACCTGCACAACCTTAATTACAACCTCAGTATAGCAACGCTAAGACCACTTTGAATTCTTTGCACTACAATGGACTTTTTTTTGTCCTAATTGTATACTTTCTTGTATAATTTATGTTTTTCTTGTAGGTGTTGTGTATCTGATGCTGTGTGCCTGTGATGCTGCTGCAAGCAAGTTTTTCATTGCACCCGTGCACACATATGACAATAAACTCGACTTTGACTGTAACATTTTTGTGTAAGAGTAAGGGTACCTTTAAGAACTGAGTGCACCATCTGATGTGGCTTTGATCCTTTGTTTTAACTTCTGTTCAGTTGAGAGTTACTGTTTTCAATAAAGGGGGTTCTTCATCCCTCTGCTTTGGTTTATTTACTGAAGGAAGCACCAACACTAAGGAATCCAGCAGCACTACACTGGTAATGTTTGGGATGTTGCTGCTTCGAGGAGTAAAAGGATACAAGGGCCTATCAAGTATAGCCAACAAGTCTTAACAGTTGAGGAGTCCAAGGAGGTTTGGAAGAACAAAAGATTCAATTTATAATTGGTTGAGCTTATAATGTGAATAGAGTAACTGAGTCATAGAATCGTTCAGTGCAGAGACAGGCCCTTTGGCCTACCATGTCCATGTTGCCCATTGCACCAGCTAATCCTATTTACCCACAGGAGATCCGTAGCCTTCTCTGCCTTTCAAGGATTTGTCTAGATGCTTCTTAGATGTTGTGAGAGTCTCTGCCATCTCCACCACTTCAGGCTTTCAGATTCCAAACACCTGCTGTGGGGAAAATGTTAACCTCCTACCACTCACTTTAAACCTACACCCTTCTGTCTTAGTCACCCCTACCATGGGAAAGAGATTTCTGTTATCTATCTTATCTATCCCCTCCATTGGGTGAGCCCACCTCTACCCCCCTGCCCCCAGTCTCCTTCCCCCCAGGGAAAATGAACCTACTTTATTCAGTCTCTCCTTATAACTGAAATGCTCCAATCCAGGCAACGTCCTGATGAACCTCCTCTGTACTCCCTCCAGTGCAGTATGCACAGGTAAATATTTAAACTATTGTCTAACTTCATATTCATTGAGTCTTTGAGTCAAGTTTATTGTCATGTGCACAGGTACATGTACGCACAGGTGCATTGAAAACTTACTTGCAGCAGCATCACAGGCACAAAGCATCATATAAGCAGCATTTACAGGAAAAATAAATTAAACATTAAATTACGCACAATTTTTACAAGAAAGAACACAATTAGAACAAAAAAAGTGGGAAGTGATCAAAATGGTCATAGTGTTGCTAAACTGTAGTGATTAGGGTTGTGCCGGTTGGTTCGAGAACTGAATGGTTGAAGGGAAGCAGCTGTTCTTGAACCTAGTGTGTAAATAATTGTAACTAAGTGTGTAAACAATTAACTGTTTATATGTGTTTCCCTCCTTTTTAATGAGGAAGTGATGTTTGTGTAAGGGTGCCTTTAACATAACCTGAGTAACATATGATATGACTCTTGAAACAGTGCTGTTCCCAGACACCTCGCAGTTTAGTTGCAACAGACAAGATGCTGGAGGAACTCAGTGGGCCAGGCAGCATCTGTGGAGGGAAGTGGACGGTCCTACACTGACCGGCCTGTCCTCAGCCTCCTGCACTGCCAGGGTGAGGCTAAAGGCAAACTAGAGGAACAGCACCTCATATTTCCCCTGGGTAGTCTATAACCCAATAGCATGTAAGATGTAAGATATCTTTATTAGTCACATATACATCGAAACACACAGTGAAATACATCTTTTTGCGTAGAGTGTTCTGGAGGCAGCCCGCAAGTGTCGCCGCGCTTCCAGCGCCAACATAGCACGCCCACAACTTCCTAACTCATACATCTTCGGAATGTGGGAGGAAACCGGAGCACCCGGAGGAAACCCACGCAGACACGGGGAGAACGTACGATCTCCTTACAGACAGCGGCGGGAATTGAACCCGGGTCGCTGGCGCTGTAATAGCGTCACGCTAACCGCTACACTACTGTACCAGGTAAACTGCTCTCCCTGTCTCCTCTCTCTCCTCCTGACCTATGCCATTTTTCTTACACTTACCCCAGCCCCCATCCCCCTCCCCTACCCTCTCCACCTGCCCGTCACCCACACTCCTCCCACTGGGTCCCCTCCCCTCCCCTGTTCCCACTGGCACTCCCCACCTCCCTTCTTTGGTTCCATGCTTCACCTTCCTCTCCTATCAGATTCCACTATCTGTAGCTTTTGTCACCTCCAGCTATCACCTCCCAGGCTCTGTCACTATTTCCCTCCTCCATCCGCCTATCACCCCTCCTCACCTGGATCCACCTATTGCTTGCCAGTTCTTTCTCCACCCCTTCCCTTCAACTCTTTATACTGGCCATCTCCCCTCAGTCCAGATGAAGGGACTTGACCTGAAACATCAACTGTCCATCTCCCTCCACAGATGCTGCTCGACCCACTGAGTTCCTCCAGCAGATTGTTTGTTGCTCCAGATTCCAGCGTCTGCAGTCTCATGTGTCTCCATCGCTGTTTAGTTGAGAGTTACTGATTTCAATGAAGGACGTTCTGTTTACAGATCTACTTCTGTTCGTTTGCCTAAGCAAGCAGAAACACAAAGTCATCTACAAACACTGCACTTGCTAGCTGCAAAAATAACCTGAATGCAGAAACGGATTGTAATCAAGGTAAATTTGATTGCAATGGATAAATAGTAGGAGGCGTAAAGGAAATGGACAGGGTTAATGACCTACAGGATGAGAGGTAATAAATCTGGAGTATAATAATGCAGCACTTAAACTACTAGGTTAAACCTGGACAGGTGACATGAGTTCAAATCCCAGGATGGGAGCTGAGGAATTTAAATTGGGTTGGTCAGATATATCCTACAATAAAATACAGGCATCGTTAATGATGACTGTGAAACCACTGGCTTGTCATAAAAGCCCATTCGGTATCTGGCCTTTGAACTGGCCACTCAATCGAAGGATGGACAATAGATTCTGGCCTTGCTAGCAAAGACCAATGAATGAATAAATAAAAACAAAGTTACTCAACTGATTAAACAAATGGCAAATTAAATTAATATAGACAGATGTTAAGAATTGCATATTAGGCACTAAATGAATGTCATAGCAATACCAAGAATGAAATGAAAGTAGAGACTTAAATCAGGTTAATGGGATAAAAACAGCCCACTCATTACTTTCAATATTTAGATAATGTGGTTAATATAATTGAAAAATCAAATGAAATGTGAGGAGACAAATGTAAGGATGAAATAAACTGAAGACATACTAAAGCTTTTCACCAACAGTATCCTTCTCAAAATACTCCTGCAAATGTTGGAGAGAATGCAGACACAAGAGACAGCAGATCTGGAGTCTGGAGCAAAGTGTTGGAGGAACTCAGCAGGTGAGGCAGCATCTACGGAGGGAAATGGACAGTCGACATTTCGGGTCGAGACCCTTCATCAGGACTGGAAAGAAAGTGGGGAGACGGCCGGTATAACGCGGTGGGGGAAGGGGTGGCACAGGGGCTGGCAGGTGATAGGTGGATCCAGGTGGGGGGGGGGGGTGATAGACATGAGGGAGGGGTGAGTGTGGGAGTGATGTCAAGAGGCTGGGAGGTGATAGGTGGAAGTGACAAAGAGCTGAAGATGATGGAATCTGATAGGAGAGGACAGTGGACCATGGAATAAAGGGAGGGAGGTGGGCAGGGGAAATGGTGGGTGGAGTGTGTGGGTGATGGGCAGATGAAGAGGGAGAGGGTATGGGAGGGGAAAGAGATAGAGCGATAGGGGCCATTCGGATCAGGAGGAGAGAGTAAAAAGAAAAATGGGGGAAAAGAGACAGAGAGGGAGTGGTTAATGGAAGGTGGAGAGTGTAGGCCAGTGGAACAAGTGTAATGGAGAGAAAGGTCTGAGAAACTCAGTCTTCATGGGTGAGTATGTTGAAAGATTGAAGGCAAGCCCAACCCCAGGGTACTTTTTTAGGTTTAGACTGGCCAACAAGACCAGGAATAAATGGAGTATTGTGTTCAGTTCGGGTCGCCTCATTATAGGAAGGATGTGGAAGCTTCAGAGACGGTGCAGAGGAGATTTACCAGGATGTTGCCTGGATTGGAGAGCATGTCTTATGAGGATAGTTTGAACGAGCTAGGGCTTTTCTCTTTGAAGAGAAGGAGGATGACAGGTGACTTGATAGAGGTGTACAAGATGATGAGGGGCATAGATCGAGTGGACAGTCAGAGACTTTTTCCCAGGGCGACAATGGCTAACACGAGGGGACATAATTTTAAGGTGATTGGAGGAAGATATAAGGGGGATGTCAGGGGTAAGTTTTTTACACAGAGAGTAGTGGGTGCATGGAACACACTTCCAGCAGAGGTTGTGAGGGCAGATACATTAGGGACATAATCATACACTGTAATGTAAAAGATACCAACGCAGGTTTACAACAATAAACTATCCAAGAAATTAAAGTCTCCATTGCAAACTACTTTTTGATTGAGAATCACAAGAAAATGGGATCACAGCTTGTGGTGTGAGGGAGATTTGCTTTCGGCCATTTTCAATATCCTCTGAGCCCCTTGCTTAGCTCACTGCTCACTAAAGTACACAATTCTCCGGTGAAATAAAGCCTGATTCTTCTGCTGTCCAAGCAATGGGATTCAATTTCTTTTCTAACTCATGTGACTTGGTCGTAGATGCCATCTGTCTGTTGCTATCTGTGTGGCTGCCTGACTAACCAATGAAGTACTCAATAAGTAATAAGCAATGTTACATTTGCACATGTTCTGAAGAACATCACACCCTGTGCAATAGGTAAAAAATATTGAGGTTCAGAGAGAAGCTTTGATTCAACTTATAATGTGCAGAACTCATCTGATTGCCGCCCATTTTTCTCCCTCTCTCCCTCCAACTACACAAGCAATCCCAGGTGTCCTTTATTCCCAGCTATATTGTCCTTTTTATGTAAAGGTTAAAAGGCAGAGTACAAATCCATTTGCAATTCTGTCGACAGTGCCTCAGTAGCACAGATGGAAAGGAGGGGGTGGGATGGAAGACAGACAGTGGCTGGCGGTTCACTATTGGTGCTCACTGTCGTCCCTCTGTGAGACCGAAAGCGACTTGGGGATTTACGCACACGCGTGGATTAATGTGGAAATCCTGAAGTTCCTTGCAGTGGTCCTGAGTAATTCCATTGACTGCATCGTTTGCAGTCTGCAACCAGGCTGAAATCATGAGAACTGGCATGAAATCTATGATACAGTCCCGGAATAAAATACACTGAAAACTTACACTTGGTTACATGGGAGCAGAATGAATTTTTACATAATGACTTTTTAAAGATATTCCCTTTGTCCCTTCTATCTCTCACCCACACTCTCTGCAACTTAGTCTAACTAGTTTTCTCTCTTTCCCAGTTCTGATGAAAGGCCTTTTGAAGGGCTAAGAAGTAGGGTTAGGTTGTTAGTTAGTGGGCAGTGGGAAAATTATCCCTCTTGTGTTCATTGATCTCGTTACTGGAAATTCAGTCTCACTGGACCCTGCCTCTTTGATCTGACCCACGCCTTCATTATCCTGGTCCTGCTTCACTCGCCTTTGTTGGGATCTGTGCCTTATTCTTTATTCCATATCTTAATAGGGTGGGATAGAAGTCCCAAGTATTGCAGTCGTTTGTGTATGTGAGGTCGGGGGGGGGGGGGTGGTGGTGGTTATTGGGTTTGTGAAGAGTTAGTATTCACTCCATTTCTCTTTCCACAGTCACTGCCTGCCTTGCTGAGGGTCTCTAACAATTTTGCTTTTATCCCCTTCTAAAAAATTGATGACCAGGCTTAACTTTATTGCAGTTTTCTAAATGTTATGCTACTGCTTAATAATGAATGGGTTCCAGCAATTTTAAAGTGACAGATTTTCGGCTAACTGGCCTATAGTTTCAGGTTTTCTCACAAAGTCACAGTGTAGCGTTTAGCGTAACGCTATTACAGCGCCAGCGACCCTGGTTTAATCCCAGCCGCTGTCTGTAAGGAGTTTGTACATTCTTCCTGTGTCTGCGTGGGTTTCCTCTGGGTGCTCCGGTTTCCTCCCACATTCCAAAGACGTACGGGTTAGGAAGTTGTGGGCGTGCTATGTTGGCGCCAGAAACGTGGTGACACTTGCGGGCTGCCCCCAGAGCACTCTACCCAAAGATGCATTTCACTGTGTGTTTTGATGTACATGTGACTAATAGAGATATCTTATCTACAGCAAGGAAACAGGCCTTTGGGCCCACTGAGTCCATGCTGACCATCAAGCACCCATTTACACTAATGCTACACTAATCCCATTTTATTCTCTCCAATTTTGCCCAGATTTTACCAATCACTTGCACATTAGGGTCAATTACAGTTAACCAACAATCTGTTTGGGATGTGGGAGGAAACCTAGAGCACCTGGAGGAATCTCGCTTGGTAAGAGGGAAAAGGTGCAATCTCCACAGAGGCAGAACCAGAGGTCGGAATCGAACCTGAGTCTCTGGAGAGGTGAGGCAGCAGCTCGACTAGATGCACCACTGTGTCTCCTTTCCACATTTGTATATAGGGTTCCTCCTTTTTTTAGAGTTACGTTGCCACATTCACAATTTTCCAGTCTGCTGGGACCCTTCCGGGATATAAGGAATGTTGGAAAACCACAACAAATGCAGCCACCATCTCTGTAGGCACTTCATTTAGCACCTCAGATACAGGCCATTATGTTTAGGGAATCTGATAGCCATTTGTCAACTGAGTTACCTGGTATTTTTCCTCTGGTGATATTTTTAGTTCCTCTCTCTTTATTTCCCCTTTTATTTCCTGCTGTTATTAGGATACGTTTAGTGCTGTCCATCTTGAAGATAATTGCAAAATATTTGAACAAATTCTTTGCCATTGCCTTTATTTCCCAATACTAATCACTCAGCCATCGAGTTTTAACATTGCTGTGCCGTGTGATTTCTGAGTGTTGACAGCTGCTAATCAGCCTTGCAAGCACAGTGTCTTCACAAAGCTTCATTAGACAATCTGTTAACAAAGTCTGAACTGTCACCAAGAAAGATTAGATCGTATGCACTTCCACATGCATTTCTGATGCGCTGGATTCGAAAAATAATTGATTTCTTCAATTAGTGGGAAGAACATTTTCGGGTGATCAATTTGTAAAATTCTACGACCAGAAAATGACTCAAGGCTCTCATAAATCCTGATTATACCTTTTCATTATTTTGCTTAATAATGTTTGTACATAATTTATGAACATGTTGAACAGACTGAAAATATTTATAAATCAAACTGTAATTAATATAGTGATTTACTGATTCTTAATTTATCAAGGAAAATTAACGACAGCCGCAGCTGAGAAGAAAATGATCAGATAATGGCTATGAGTTTTATGAAAATACTCTTAGAAAGTGTATTTAACTTGGCAAATGGTGTTTGTTCAATTGGATATATAGAAGCGATGAATCTCATTCTAATTAAAGTCATATCATCTGAATATTCAAATTGTCTTCGCAAATCTTATGAAGTGCTGGTGATTAAATGTGGATCATGGCACTGCAATGAATGACTCTAATACAACAGTAAGATTATTAATTTGCTCTTATTTTTCCAATATGTTGAAGTAACTGGGAGACTCCATTCGCTACCCATAAGCTTCTTAGTTATTCTATGAGGAGAGATTGAGGGAGATTGGTCCATGCTCACTGGAGTTTGAAAGAATGAGAGCTGATCTCATTGAGACAAGGTGCTGGGAGATTGACAGGAGTGGATGTTGAGGTTCAGATATCAGTAGCACGAAGGGCATAAGAGACTCAGATTTCTTGGGTGGAAGAGCAGACTGAAAATATAATGGGCATCAACACACCTCTATTATCATTCTTAGTTTGTAATTCACCATGCAAAGCTTCAACACTGCTCTACTGAAAATCTCACAATACATAAACGTTAAAAGGAATTCACACTATCGATGGGGTCAGCCATGAGACGTTGTCAATAAGCTCTAGTAATGGGGCTGCTCAACATAATCGTGGACCCCTCCCACCACCCTGGTCATTCTCTCTTCTCCCTTCTCTCACTGGGCAGAAGGTACAAGAGCTTGAAAGCACGTGCCACCAGGCTCAAGGACAACTTCTATCCCGCTGCTGTAAGACTCTTGAACGGACCGCTCATACGCGAAAGATGAATTCTTGATTTTCCAAACTACCTCGCCACAACCCTTGCACTTTATTTGTCTACCTGCACTGCACTTTCTCTGCAGCTGCTACAATAGATTCTGCAATCTGTTTATTTTTTACTACCTCGATGTACTTATGTAAGGCACAATCTGCCTGGATGGCATGCAAACAAAGTTTTTCACTGCATCTTGGTGCTTATGAAAATAATAAACCAATACCAATACTCAAATCAGTCCTTCTGTTAATTGTACGGAACTGTGACTGGTTATAGACTCAGAATTCTCCCTTGGCCAAGTAAAGTTTGCATGAGTCAAAACGCACTGGCTATCCACCAAGCTCTTGGGCTAGTTATTCCCTTTATCAAACGTAGACATAGATAACTTTGGGCCAAGTGTTGGAAGATGGAATTAATACAGACAAGTGCCCACTGGTCAAAAGGCCTGTTTCCATGCTGTATATGACTATAAAATAATAATAATAAGCTCTTTGAGCAGGTTAATGTATTTTTTGAAAGGCAATAACTGTAGTTACAAGGCGAATGAGCTCAAGTTGTGATGCTTGAGTTTACAGTGAGCTGGACAGGTAGGACAATGCTGAGGGTTCCCTGAATGCAGCAAGAATCAAACAACTGCAGTGTTGTCCTCTTCACAAATGCAACCAGCCAGCCTCTTCTCCATGGCTGAAGGAACAATGCCTTTGTACAAAGTTTCATAGCTCCAGTTCCATGCCCAATTAACTACTCTGACCCAGAGAAGGCAGTGTCTATCAATGACTCAATTTCAATATTTTAGACCATTAAGGTCCAAACATCCCTCCCCACCATCGGTAGCATCTACAGGAGACGATGCCTCAAGAAGGCAACGTCCATCGTCAAAGATCCCCACCATCTGGGCCGTGCCATCTTCTCGCAGCTACCATCAGGCAGGAGGTACAGAAACCTGAAGTCCCACACAACCAGGTTCAAGAACAGCTACAGTACTTCCCTTCAACCATTCGGTACTTGAACTAACCGGCACAACCCTAATCACTACAGTTTAGCAACATTATGACCACTTTGCACTTTTTTTTTGTTCTAATTGTGTTCTTTCTTGTAAAAATTGTGTGTAATTTAATGTTTAATTTATGTTTTTCTTGGAATCCTGCATATATGATGCTATGTGCCTGTGATGCTGCTACAAGTAAGTTTTTCATTGCACCTGTGCATACACGTATTGTGCATATGACAATAAATTCAACTTGACTCAACAGACAATAAACGGTAAACGTATCTTTTGTCATGTTTCTTAGTAAAGTCTCACAGTCATTGATGTAATTACATTGGAGAAGGTTCACTAGGTTGATTCTTTGCATGCAGGGGTTATTTTATGTGGAAGGGTTGAGCAAGTTGGACCTTGTTTAGAGAAATGGGAGGTGAACGTGTAAAATTCTGAGATGGCAGGATGGATACTGAGAGGATATTTCCCCTCGTGACAAATACCTTGTGAGAAATTCCCCTCACAATAAGATGGAGCTGAGGAGGAATTTCTACTGAGACGGTAATAAACCTCTGGAATTCTCTAACCCCAAGAGCTGTATCATTGAATATATTAAAGACTGGGATTCACAGATGTTTGGTCTGTAGGCAGGAAAGTAGAGCTGAGGCCAAGATCAGATCAGTCCCAATCTTATAGAATGGTGGACCAGGCTCAGAGGACTTCTGGTCTGATATATCATGTTCAAACCGCGATGGTTAGTCTGGTCAAGCTGCCCACAATTCAGTACTACAGAAGTTAAATACATCTTGCCTGTTGCATTTATGCCAAGTCTACCATCTGGGCTTTGCTCATGGGTGGATTGAGCTCTAAGCTCCTTCCATACAGGACATTTGCTATTCCTGATCATGTGCCACAATCAGTGAGACTTCCAGCAGCTTTGAGGCTACCCATGTGGAAATCTTGCATTATCAGCAGGACTCAATTTCAATAAAAATAATTCATTGGCTGTATAAAGCACTTTAGATCCCGAGGCTGTGAAAAGGACCTCACAAATGAGTTTTTCTTTTTCTTCAACCAAAGCAGGAACTGCTGGAATTATTCACTAGGTCATACATGGAGAGAGAAACCGTTAATCTTCCAGACCAGTGAAATGAGTTTTTTTTTCCTTTTGTTTATGTAGACCATGTTACTGGATTTGACCTGCAGTAAAATGGGCATCAACTCCATTGCAATGTGAATTCACTCAGTTGTAGAATGAATGGAAACCATTCCTTCAAATGAAGGAGCATCAGTCAATCTTACTTTGGTTCACACTGCGGCAACAGGGGCTCTCTCCTGAGACTTGGTACAAGGCTTGTTGGCCATGGGATGAATTGGCCAAGGTAGGTAATAAAACTGTGAATGTCTTTGTGATGGTTTTCTCTCATGAATACATCCTGAAATAGAGCAACAGCTTCTACCTGGACTGCTGAGGACTGTTTTGGTTTCTTTATTTCTGGGAGAATATTCTTTCACTGGAGGCAGTGAAAGAAGGTTCATTAGGATAATTGCCAGTAAGAAGGGGTTGTCTTATAAGAAGTGAATGAGCAGACCGGGCCTATACTGATACTTAGAAGAATGAGAATTTTATTGAAACATGTAAGGTTCTGAGGGAGCTTGACAGCATGGATGCTGAGAGGACATTTCCCTTCAAGGGGGAATTTAGAACCAGGGCTATTGATTCAGAATAAAGGCGTGAGCCATGTAAGACAGAGAAAAGGAAGGATTTATTTATTCTGTCAGAAAAGGATGAATCTTTGGTATTCTGTACAGCAGAGAGTTGTGGATGCTGAGTCATTGAATATATGGTGGGTCAGCACAATGGGCAGCGAGTAGAGCCAATGCCTGATAGCTCCTGTGACCCAGGTTCAATCCCAACCTCTGGTGCTATTTGCACGGAGTTTGTATGTTCTCTCCTGTGACCACATGGTTTTCCCCTGAGTGCTCTGGTTTCCTCCATCGCAAAGGCATGCAGGTTGGTAGGTTGATTGGCTGGTGTAGATTGCCTGTAGTGTGTAGGTGAGTGGTAGAAGCTGGAAAGAGTTAGAATAAAATGGGATTGGTGTAGGATTAGTGCAAATGAGTGGTTGATGGTCGGCATGGACACAAGGGACTGAAGAATATGTTTGTGTAGATGCCACGGCCAAGGAAACTCACCAGCGCCTCTACTTCCTCAGGAGCCTAAAGAAATTTGGCATGTTCCATTTGAAATTCACCAATTTTTATCGATGCACCACAGAAAGCATCCTATCTGGATGCATCACGGCTTGGTATGGCAACTGCTCTGCCCATGACAGCAAGAAATTGCAGAGAGTTGTGGACGCAGCTCAGCACATCACGGAAACCAGCCTCCCCTCCATGGACTCTATCTATACTTCTCACTGTCTCGCTAAAGCAGCCAACATAATCAAAGACCCCACCAACCCCGGACATTCCCTCTTCTCCCCTCTCCCATCAGGCAGAAGATACAAAAGCCTGAAAGCACGTACCACCAGGCTCAAAGACAGCTTCTGTCCCACTGTTATAAGACTATTGAACAGTTCCCTGGTACGATAAGATGGACTCTTGACCTTACAGTCTACCTCGTTATGACCTTGCACTTTATTTGTCTACCTGCACTGCACTTTCTCTGTAGCTGTGACACTTTACTCTGCATTCTGTATTGTTTTACCTTGTGCTACCTCAATGCACTCTGCAAGGAATTGATCTGTACGAACAGTATGCAAGACAAGTTTTTCACTGTACCTCGGTACAAGTGACAATGATAAACCAATTCTAATTCCAATTCCAGTGTATTGTGTGACTCTATGACTCTGTATTCAAGGTTGAAAAATTCTTGGACAATAGAGGAATCAAGAGTTATGGGGAATGGCAGGAAAGCTGAGTGTGAGACCAATTGGTCATGATCTTCTTCTGAGGCTATGCATTCAGGTCTCCATTCCTCCTTAACCCAAACTGGCCTCCCCTCCATTGACTCCATCTAAACTTCTCGCTGCCTTGGGAAAGCAGCCAACATAATCAAGGATCCCTCCCAACCCGGTCATTCTCTCTTCTCCCCTCTTCTGTCAGCCAGAAGATACAAAAGCCTGAAAGCAACCGTACCACCAGGCTCAAGGACAGCTTCTATCCCTCTGTTATCACACTCTTGAACAGACCTCATATGCTAAAACATCTCCCTACCTACCTCACTGTAGCCCTTGCAGTTTCTATATTTACCTGCACCGCACTTTCTTTGTAGCTGCAACATTATATTCTGTATTCTGTTTTCTTTTAATCCCTCAGTGTACTTATGTATGGAATGAGCTGCCTGGACAGCACACAAACAGAAGCTTTTCACAGTATCTCGGTACACATGATAATAATAAACCAATACCAATAATACTCAGTTCAGTGGTGGCACAGCCTGGAATGATACATCCCTAGGCCGGGCCACTTTGGTGTCGATTCTGATTCTCTTTAATGCCGATTGTCTCCTCCTCACATACCTTTAGTTTCCACAGTGGCTTGAGCAACTGTTTCCGGACCCAAGACATATTAGCTATAATTGCTTGCCAGTAGAAATCCAACACCATGTGCTCATCAGAAGTAAAACAACAACACATTTCACATGGAGCCAAATCACTCCCTCTTGACTGATCCAATGTCAAGCTATGAGGCAGTGACAGTGAGTGCTGTTCCCTCTTTTCAAACACTTGCCTGTTGAACACATTACCTATTCATGCTTACACCTTCACAGCATTACCTTCCCAAGGGCACTGGAGATTTCTCCCCACTGACTAGCAACTGCACAATGACCGTGATTCATTTAGCATTGAAGGAAGGCCATCAAAATTGACTATTATAGTTTCAGGGATGTGACCTCCAGGGTAATGGCAGCATTTACTGTGCATCCCTGAACTGATGGGACAGTTAACAGGCAATCACACAGGTTGGTCAGGAGTCACATATGTCAGTTTATTGTCACATGCACAAGTACATGTAGGCGCAGGTGAAATGAAAAACTTACTTGCAGCAGCATCACAGGCACATAGCATCAGATACACAATATTCAAAGAAAAACAGAAATTAAACATAAACTATGCATAATTATACAAGAAAGAACACATTAGAACAAAAAAGTGCAAAGTTCTTCGTAGTGCAAAGTGGTCATAGTGTTGCTATACTGAGGTAGTAATTAGGGTTGTGCAGATTGGTTCAAGAACCAAATGGTTGAAGAGAAGTAGCTGTTCCTGAACCAGGTGGTGTGGGACTTCAGGCTTCTGTACCTCCTGCCTGACCCTATCAGCCTGGGTAAGGATGGTTTATTTCCTTCCTTGAATATTAGTGAACCAGTTGGGATTTAACAAGAATATGTTAGTTTTAAGCCCACTGTTACTGAAACTAGATTTCCTTTAAACTCCAGATTTTATTTAATACGACATTTAAATTCTGCATTCCAGTGGTGAGGTGCTAACTCCCATGTCTCTGGTCAATGGATCAGTATTCTGATTGTGGGTCCAGTAACCTAACCCTTGCACTACCATATTCCAGTCAGTAACTGCACCCTTCTTTCATATACAGACATTTATTTATGTAATTAATTGTTACTGTTCTTTGGATGTATTGGACATAACGGAATTCTCACCACTCTTCTGAATGACCACAGCTGCAGAAATATCCAGGACAGAGCAACCCAGCTGATTGTCAATACATTCACCATCTGAACACTCACTCCCTCCACTACGGGTGCATTGTGGTAGCTGCGCATACCATCCACAAAATGCACTGCAGCATCGACAGGACCACTCAAACCCCTGACTTCCATCAACATAAAGCTCAAAGGCAGCAGGAGTTTGCCAATGCCACCACCCAGCAGTTCCCCTCCACATAACCCACCATCCAGCTTTGGAAACATGCTACCAATCCTTCACCATTGACCATAAGACATAGGAGCAGAATTAGGCCATTCGGTCCTTCAAGTCCACCATTCGAGCATGGCTGATTTATTCTTCATTTTCAATCCCTTTCTCCTGCCTTCTCCCTGTAACCTTTGATGCCCTTACTAATCAAGAACCTATCAACCTCCACTTTAAATATACCCAATGACTTGGCCTCCACTGCCGTCTGTGGCAATGAATTCCACAGATTCACCGCCCTCTGGCTAAAGAAATTTCTTCTCATCTCTGTTCTAAAGGGACGTCCTTCTATTCTGAGACTGTGCCCTCTGGAAACTACTGGAAACATCCTCTCCATGTCCACTATATCCAGGCCTTTCAATGTTCAGTAGGTTTCAATGAGATCCCCCATCGTCCTTCTAAACTCCAGCGAGTGCAGGCCAGGAACCATCAAATGCTTGTCACGTGTTAACCCTTTCATTCCCAGGACCATTCTTGGAAATCTCCTCTGGACCCTCTCCAATGCCAGCACATCCTCCCTTAGATATGGGGCCAAAAACTGTTCACAATACTTCAAATGTGGTCTGAACAACACCTTATAAAGCCTCAGCATTACATCCTTGCTTTTATATTCCTCTTGAAATGAATGCTAACATTGCATTTGCTTTCCTTACTACTGACTCAACCTGCAAGTTAACCTTTAAGGAATCCTGCATCAGGACTCCCAGGTCCCTTTACATCTCTGACTTCTGAATTCACTCCCTATTTAGAAAATAGTCTATGCCTTTATTCCTTCTAGCAAAGTGCATGACCGTACACTTCCCTACACTGTATTCCATCTGCCACTTCTTTGCCCATTCTTCCAACCTGTCCAAGTCCTTCTGCAGACTCCCTGCTTCCTCAGCACTACCTGCCCCTCCACCTATCTTTGTATCATCTGCAAACTTGGCCACAAAGCCTCCAATTCTGTCATCCAGAACATTAACATATAACGTGAAAAGTAGCGGACCCAACACCGACCCCTACAGAACATCACTAGTCACTGGCAGCCAACCCGAAAAGGCTCCCTTTATTCCCACTCTCCGCCTTTTGCCAGACAGCCAATCTTCTATCCATGCTAGTACCTTTCCTGTAATACCATGGCTCTTATCTTGTTTAGCAGATTCACCTGTGGCACCTTGAGGGGTCTAAATCCTGGAACACCCTCTTCAAAAACACTGTGGGAGTACCTTTACCAGAAGGTCTGCAGCAGATCAAGGCAATGTTTCACCACCACCTTGTTGAGGGTAATTTAAATTTGGCATTAAATATGGGTGTGCCAGTGATGTTCATATTCTGTAGGAACATAGGAGAATGAGGGGCGACCTTATGGAATTGTTTAAATTGATGAGAGGCATAGATAAGGTGGACGGTAACAGTCTTTTCCCCAGGGTAGGGGAGTCCAAAAACTAGCGGGCATAAGTTTAAGGTGAGAGGGGTAAGATTTAAGAGGGACCTCAGGGGCAACTTTATCACCCAGAGGGTGGTGAGTACATGGAACGAGATGCCAGAGGAAATGGTTGAGGCAGGTACAATAGTATCATTGAAGAAGCACTTGGATAGGTGCATGGAGGGGCAGGGCTTGGAGGGAGATGGGCCGAATGCAGGAGATTGGGACTAGCTGGGTGGGCACCGTGGTGGACATGGACTGGTTGGGCCAAAGGGCCTGTGTCCCTGCTGTATTACTCTCTGACTCTATAATATCTAATGGGAAAATGAAAGTAATAACCTGATCATTGTGTAGGCTACACTGTACAGAGTGAAAGGGATTGGCATGGTGGAGTAACTTACAGAAAACTATACTGAGAGTTACAAGCCCATACCGTGACCTACTAAGCTAAATATGGGTATGTAGATAGCATTGTGAATGACCATGTACTTATAGGGTGAAGTGTACTCATTCTGTCTAGTTCATCATCCAGTCAGGGAGGTGGTGATCTTAATAACCACGAGGAGTTGCTTTGAATTGAATTAATTCCTCTCAACTGACATTACAGAATTGCATGAAGGCCAGAGACATTTGGAATAGATGCATGTAATTCCTGAGTATGCAAAGAATTGTCTGGTAATGACTTTTATGCCCTGAGGGACCAGTTACATAATTACCACATTATCCTGGATAGAATTAGTTACTACGCCTACCAGCACCATACACATACTGGGTGATATGAACATTCCAAAACTGACATAAATTCAGTTTCATATTTTCTTATGAAGATCCACATCAAATCTAGGAAAACAAAGCAAACACGAATATAATGGTCTGGATTTTCTGGTTGTAGAGATGGTGATGGTGATACTATCTCTTCTCCATCATAAGACTTAAAGCATCAGTAACTGGGTTTCCCATGTGTACATAGTTTAATATGGAAATTGAGGTTTCTGTCAGGGATCCACTGTTCCTCCACACTCTGCGTTCTTCAGAAGTCTTTTTCGCCTCAATAAAGAGAAGTCAGTTGAAATGAGAATTTAAGGAATGCTTGCTATAAAATAAATTGAAAACATGATGCCTTGCCACACAGGTCTTTGAGTTTTCATTACATTGTTAGTCCAAAGCTAATGCTTAGTGACCTCTTTAGCTTTTTAAAAAATTGCTGTATTATCCATGTGTTATAATTCTCACATGTAAATATTTCAAAGCATAATGAATTGTAAAATTATGATAGATATTATTAGAAACACTCAACAGGTCAAGCAGCATCGGTGGAGAGAGAAAGAGTTAACACTTCATAATATACTTTATTTCCAATTATATTCATTATATTTCAGCTTCTACCATCTATGTAAGGATTTTTATTTTGCATTCCTTAAAGTTGAGTAAAAGTGGTCCATTTTTCTTCCTGGTTTGTTGCCTGGGAGACTTCTTTTATATCATTGGCTGATCAGCAGTTTAGTCATCACAGTTGGCAGATGCCTGGCGTCCTGTTATACTGACAGCTGTGAAGAGAGGAGGTGGCACTGAGATATCTGGATATAAATCTTTGAAATTCTCAGCCCGAGTGGACTGTGAATGCTCCATTGTTGGGGATAATCAAGACAGTGATTGATAAATCTTTGGACAGTAAGGGATTCAGGAGATATGGGAGAGTGAAGGCTTAGAATTCGCTCTGATCTTACAGAGTGGTAAAGCAGGTTCCTGCTCCTTTTATCGTGGTCTTGAATGAGTTTCATGAGTAATGTGGAGAGATAATCTGCAGATGGACTTGATTAGATTAAGAGAGGGGTTGGAAGGAGAGGGAGCCATTCCATCTCGAGAATTAAGCATTGAAAATAAGGTTACAACATAAAATCACTTTTTGGTTGAAATTGCATTTGACACTAATTCCCAGAAAGGTAGATTCAGTCCCATTTGCAAACAGAGCTCATCCTGAATTTATCTGCTTCTTGCTAAATAAAAATGTTGAAAGAATAATATCTCTGCATTATTTAGCAATAAGTCAATGAAAATCCCTTTGTGCTAGGCAATAAAATCTTGGTCCACTAGAGATGCTATTCAATGCATGACTCAGTATTATACAGTCAACCAAGGTGATTGTTAATGCATATAGTCAGATTATATTTAGGCTGTAGAATTCAGACACGGAATAGTTGACTGTCATAAATTAGGTTTAAGATATTTTCTGCTCCTAGCGCTGACTGACAATCAAAAAGTTCGTGCATGTGGGAATCATATTAAGTGGATTTTGTGACCATTTAAATTTTAATAAAGTGCTTATTTTCTCCTATCATTTACTTTGGCTGCTTACGCCAGGCAGGGTATGAATCAAGATGATAGGAGAATGGAAAATGCTGGAGATATATACAGAGAGTGTGCCAGCACTGAAAGGAGAATTGCCAATGTTACTCGCTGGGAAATTATGGCATTACAACCCTGCCTGGTTTAAAGCTCTGCCTAGTGTTGGTCCCCGTCTTTAATCTAGATACGCATAGAGCTAACATTGCAAACGTTCCCATTCTGAAGAATGGATAAGGTTAAAATTGCTCCCAATGGACCTGAAACTCATCTCAGGTCCAAGGATGGAGATTTGCTTTTTCACCCTTCTGTAGTTTGGGGTTCATCTCTTCTGGGACTTGCTGCTGTTTGAAGTTTAAGAAGGGCTTCTACACCAACCATGTGATAGTGTCACAGTCATGCAGCATGGAAGCAGGCCCTTTGTCCCACCGTCCATCAAGCCTCCATCTACTAATCCCATTATTTTTTCCTCCTGTCTATTCTACTGCCACCCCTCAGGGCAACTTAGAGTAGCCAATTTCTTCCGAACAAACACTGAGAGAAGGAAACCAAAGCATCCACGTGGATATATCTGGAGGAGTGACTGGGTTACAAGTGCAAATCTACCCAGTATCATGGGCCCAGCTGAAGTTCGATAGAGTTTGGTGACAGAAGAGACTGCAGATGCTGGAACCTGAAGCAGTAAACAATCTGCTGGAGGAACTCACCAGGCCGAGCAGCATCTGCGGGCAGGGGGGAAGAGGAGCCGTCGATATTTTGGATCGAAACCCTGCAAGAGGACTCGAGTTTGGGTTTGTCCTGATTGACACAAATATTTAGTCATTGATTGTTGTCGGACATTAATTGTCGGATTTTGTCAGATACGTCCAGACACCTCTCATATCTGTGAAATATCTGGATGAGTATTTGAATGACAAGGTATGGAGGGCTTATGGACCAAGTGCAAGTAAAAGGGATTACTACAGATAGGTACTTGATCTACTGCATGATGGCCCTTGCACTTTATTTGTCTACCTGCAGTGCATTTTCTCTGTAACTGTAACACTATATTCTGCATTCTATTTTCCTTTGTACTATCTCGATGTACTTATATATGGAATGATCTATCTGGATGGCATGCACACAAAAGCTTTTCACTATTTCTCCATCCACGTGACAATAATAAACCAATTCCATTTCCGACATTGGCGTAGGCATAGTGAGCAGAATGGCCCGTTTCTGCATGCCATGGCTCCAAATCTCTATTTAAAGATGAGTAGATTTTAGTGTCACTGCGTAGCAGCATTGCCTCTGATTCACCTGGTTGCTGGTTCAAGTCCAGCTCAGAGAACTGCACGCATTCCTGATTGCTATATTGTAAATATATTATGGAGGCACTACAGAAGGTGTAGAGGTAACTTACAAGGTTTGCACCTTATTGTCTCCCTGCAGTGCACTTCCTTGTAGCTGTGGCACTTTATTCTGTTACTGTTTTTACCCTGTACTACCTCAATGCACTGTGTGATGAATTGATCTGCATGAATGGTATGCAAGACAAGTTTTTCACTGTACCTTGGTACAAGTGACTCATACAAGTCAAATACCAAGTCAAAAACCAATACCAAATACCAATAGGTGTAGTAGGGGATAGTGAGACGGCTCTGTAGCGCTGTAGTAAGGAACAGGAGGATGATCTTGTAGCAGAGAGATAAAGGGTGACTCTACAGGGTTGATAACACTGACCCGAACCACAATCTGCAGACTAAAGTGAACTGTACTAAACTCATACCTAGTTACCAGCCTAACAACAATCCCATGAACTCCAGGATGGAAGCTTGACATTGTGCATACAAGGTAAAGACAGAACTGCACTCGGCTCATGTAGCACACGAGGTGCTCAAACTTGATGGCTCCTGTAACACATAGACACTGAAGCTTGACACTACAGAAGGCTTACCAATGTATACACAGCGCATGCAGGGTAGGGATGAAGGGGTAAAAATAGATAAGCAATAATATAAGAATAATGGGAGCTTTGGATTGGAGACCATTCATTCCAGGACAAGTAACTTCCCTGTTGATGTCAACAAATATAGGCATTCCATTGGTAGGAGGGAATTGCTATGTCAGCACAACATTGTGGGCCAAAGGGCTTGTTCTGTGCTGTACTGTTCTATGTTCTAACTTGTAGTAAAGAGATAGTTGGTTCTGGAGGTAAACGCCAGACTCTGTGTGAATTCTTTCTGTCTACAGAGGTCATTACCAGAATCGTGAGGTGGCTCTATCAGGAAAGAATGAATGGTTTGGCCTCTCACAAGAAGGTCAGGAGTGTTTTAGGAGAGGCCTTTAAAATTATGAAAGAATTTGATAGAATAGACACAGGGAATGCTTCTACGTGAAGGGGAACATAACCAGAGGCCAAGGGCTAATCACCAAGAAATCTAGTAGGCAATACAGGGGAAGTTCTTTACCCAAAGACTCACGAGAATGTGGAACTTAGTCCATGGGGAGTAGTTGTTGATCAGTGTTGATTCATTTAAGGGGATATTGGATGAACCTGGAAGGGAAGAGGGAATAGAGGGTCACACTGTTAGATTTAAGCGAGGGCATTCCAGTGGAACTTAAGTGCCAGTATGGACAGGTTGAGCAGAATGTGCTAGCTTCTGTGCTGATTATGCTATGAACCTATGAATCCAGCAATCTGAGCACAAGACTCTAGGCTGCCATTTCAGGGCAGTGCTAAGGACATGGGCACTCCTGCTTAGGCATAAAAGATTCTATAAAACTAGTTTCTCCCCAAGATCTTGACCCATATCTATTCTTCAAATTACACTGGCTCTGGTAATTAGCACATTCATGATTGTGGGAGCTTGCTGTGTACGGATTATCAATCACACACAGTACATTGCGACTATGACTATAAAGTGCTTTGGGACCACCTGATGTGCAAATCATTATGTAAATGCAGGTCTTTGTCAAAGTTTCCCGGGACAGAATGACACTCTGTGGATGGAACTTGAATCCACAAACCTCTGAGGGTGCTGTCCACTGAACCAGAGTTATCACTGAACACTGGGCATAGAATATAAGAGCCAGGAGCTCATGGTACAACATTATGGAACATTGGTTTGACTACGGATGGAGTACAGTGTACAGTTCTGGTTCTCACACCAAAGTAGCTACCCTGGAAAGGAGAGGACATTCACCATGACGTTGCCTGGGAGGGAGTGATCAGTTGTGAGGAGAGAGTTGGAAGACTGGGTTTATTTACCTTCGAGTGGAGGAGACTGAGCAGAACCTGATAGATGTATATAAAACTATGAGGAGCATTGACAGGATGGATAGCAGAGGTATCTAAAACAAGAGAGCATAGGTTTAAGGTAAAGAATAAGAGGTTTAGAAGGGAACTGAGGAAGAACTTTATCACCTAGAGGGTGGTTGCAGTCTGGAACCCACTGCCTGATTGGAATAGATACAGTTTCCCTGTGCAGCTTTGAGGAATCTTGACACATCTGAGCTCTTGCTGTTGTCGTCCAGTGACAGACCAGAGTCCAGCTACACGAGCCACACCTAACTCGATTTGATTCACTAGGATTAACAGATCACAAACTGTATTTTCAAAACATTTAAGGATTATCCAGACAAGCGCTTGAATTGCCAACCCATGAAAAACTATGGACAAAGTGTTGGTAAACGGGACTAGCAGTGATGGGTATGTGATGGCTGGCATGGACAGGGTGGCTGAAGGGACTCTGTGTTGTGTGACTCTATGACCGAGCAGGTGGCGAATGTTCTGCCATGTAAGTTAACTTCTGCTCCTTGAGCTAAACCAAGCAAGAGTTACTACTCTCCCAGCAGCAGTGGACTGCAATGAAAAAAATGATCCAGGGTGTACAATGAGTGACCAGTTCCATTTCCATCTCCTTTTTCTCCCCCTGTTGATTTTACCTCTGATGTCTACCGATAGCCCTAATTCTATTTCAAGTTTGCAACAAGTTGGGAGCTTCCCTACAAGTTGGACTGAAGGGTCATGTTGTATTACTCTATGACTTCTTTCATTTTACCAAGTTGTGCAGAGTGCACTTCTTGGTTTTGAATTTCACTCACAATGGCTCCCACAGTTCACACACTATCATTGCACCTCAGAAGAAGCTGCGGGACTCACCCAGGTTTTCGATGTACCTGCAAGACTTCCATCCTTGCAGTCCACTATCGTAGTGCCATGGCTCACTTCTGAGAAGCCAGTTCACTGTGACGATGTAAGGGAGCTGTGAGCAGGTTGTCACCTGATCCTTCCTGGTCTTAGTTGGTGTCTAGCCAGGTGAATGAGAGAGAAAAGACTTGGAAGGACATAGGTCCAAGAAATCCTCAGCTCTGACCATCTTCCAACTGCTCTGCCCAAGTCCATGCTAACCTGATACAGAATGATGGGTCTAGTCATCCAGGATGTCCCATTCCAATTAATGAGACCTCAATGGGGATGAGCTCTCAGCAAGGCCCAACTCCCAGAGAGCTCTGACAGCTTATGACAGGCTGGAGGCAGAGTCTCACCTCTTCCAATGCCTGCAAGCTTTTTAATAGTTTTGAAGTACCTCTGATGTTGAAAATCATATAAAAATTGCTTTACCTTTTCTTTAAAAAATTATATACTTTTAAAATTAACATATTTACAGAATACAGTAAATGGCAGGACACTTAGGAGCACCGATTACAGAAGGTTCTTGGGGTGCAAGTCCATAGCTCCCTGAAGGTGGCATCACATGTAAATAGGGTGGTAATGGAGGCATATGACATGCCTTCCTTCATTGGTCGGGGTGCTGCATATAAAAGTTGGGAAATCATGTTGCAGCTGTATAAAACTTTGGTTAGGCCACATTAGGGGTACTGTGTGCAGTTCTGGTCACCGTATTACAGGAAGGATGTGGAGGCTTTGGAGAGGGTGCAGAAGAGGTTCACCAGGATGTTGCCTGGATTAGAGAGTATTAGCTATAAAGAGAGGTTGGAAAAAACTTGGGTTGTTTTTTCTGGAGCATCAGAGGCTGAGGGGAGACCTGATAGAAGTTTATAAAGTTATGAGACATAGATTCAGGGTATTTTTCAAAGGGTGGAAATGTCAACTACTGGAAGACATAGCACTAAGGTGAGAGGGGAAAAGTTTAAAGGAGATTTATGAGGCAATTTCTTTCACACTGAGAATGGTAGGTGCTTGGAATATGCTGCCAGGGCTAGTGATGGAAGCAGATACAATAGCAATGTTTAAGAGGCATTTAGACAGGCGCATTAATAGGCAAGGAATGGACAGATATGGATCATGTGCAGGCAGATGTGAGTAGTTTGGATTGGCATCATGGCTGGCACTGTCATGGTGGGCCAAAGGGCCTGTTCCTGTGCTGTACTGTTCTATATTACAAGACATATAAATAATTTAAAGCAATAAATAAGTAAAAAAAAACTGAACTAATCATTTTCTTCCCATGTTGAGGATTCCCACCCAGGTAAACAGGCATCCCATACAGTGTTGGCTCTGGATGGCGTGGAGATGTTTTCCCTGGTGAAAAGTTGAGAAATTCCAGTGCATTTGGACACCGCTGTTCAACTCCATTCGGAAGTATTCTGGCGACTATCACTCACTTATCGGACTTACCTGGAAGCAGCAGACTACCAACAGTTCCATTCATTTATCACCAGTCACACCTAACTCAATTTGACCCATTAGGATGAAGCCTTTAAACAAACAATGAAAAACTATATTTTCCTGGTTGTTCTTGTCAATGAATCAGCAGTTGGGATTGAGTTGAAGACCTGCTTGGAGACGTGATACATGAACAAGATCATACATTCATCTTACATCTCTTTCCTACAGCCTGTCATGGGACACAGGAGGAGTTCAGAGGAAACCAAGGGGAAGGAAATGGGGAAGTGACAACAGAGTCTAAGGGACAACATAAAAAAAGAGATGTCAAGCTACCCTTAACTGACTAAAGACTCTATCACAAGATGTGGATATACCTAGATCAGAAATAAAACGGCTAAGGATCCGCACAGTGGAAAATTTCCAGTCCAAATATCTGTAGCCCAACAGCATCTGAAATCCAAATCCCACGCAACAACTGATTCTTCCAAACATATTTACAAATGCTAATAGAGTCATAGAGCTGTACAGCAGGATAAACAGGGCCTTCACTTCTCAATGCTGACCAACAAGTACCCTCATGATTCCCATAGATAACTACGATAAATAGAACACAAGAAAGTAGGGGCAGAAGTGGGTCACCAGGGCCCTCAAGCCTGCCCTGCCATTCAACGTGATCCCGGCTTATCTAAACTGGTCTCAGCTCCTTGTAATTTTCTGCTGCAAGGAAATAAACGTTTTTAAAAGATTTTATGCACACCCATAGGATTGATAAGAACATAATAGAAACAGGTGCAAGCTGTTGAACTCCTAGTGTCCACTTCACTGTTCAATAATGAGTTATTATGTAGTTATAATAAAGAACTACTGTTCACGATAGGCGATGCAAGGGGTCACATGGGGGAAACAGGAAGTGGCTGTAAAAAGAGAGGGAAATCAAGCCACTCTGGTGTTAATTAATAAAAATGTTCAGATGTTAAACCCACACGAAGTTTGTCTCTGGATGAAGAAGACATAACAAGTAAGATCATAACTGATCTTTTACCTCAGCCCAACTTTCCTCCACTGTCCCCATATCATTACCCCTTTATGTATTCCTTGCAACATCTAATGTAACATACAAATAACAGTTAAAAGTGTTGAAAAGTATGATCGACCTACAAGCCTGGAATGAGAGGGATGTCCTATTGCAAGGGGCTAAATAAATCAGATCTATCTTCTTTACAGTTTAGGAGAATGAGGGATGATCTTATTGAAACATACAAGGTACAAGGGTGCAGAACAGGATGGATGTTGAGATGGAGACACAAGAGACTGTTTATTTGCTCCAGATTCCAGCATCTGCAATCTGCTGGAGGAACTCAGCGGGTAAGGCAGCATCTGTGGAGGGAAATGAAATAAACCCTAAATGTCAACTGTCCTTTTCCATCCTGCTGCCTGACCCACTGACCTCCTCCAGCATCTTCTTAGATGTTGAGATGTTTCCACTGGGGGGAGAAGCATAAATGAGGGGCATAGCTAGAAAGTTAGGGGCGATACTTAAAACTGAGGTTTATCACAGAGGGTGGTGAATCTCTGGAGTTCCAACCCAATAGTTTGTGGATGCTGGATCCTTTGAGGGTATTTAGACTGTAAGATATAATAGGCCACTCAGCCCATCGAATCTACTCCGCCATTCAATCATGGCTGATTTTTTACAACCCCATTCTTCTGCCTTCTCCCCGTAACCCTTAACCCCTTACCAATCAAGAACCTATCAATTTCTGCCAATAGATACACCCAATGACTTGGCCTCCACAGCCCTCCCTCTGTGGGAACAAATTCCACAGATTCACCACCCTCTGGCTGAAGAAATTCTTCCTCTTATCAGTCTTAAAGGGACATCCCTTTATTCTGAGGCTGTGCCCTCTTATCCTCAACTCTCCTACTAATGGAAACATCCTCTCCACATCCATCTTATCCAAGCCTTTCAGTATCCGGTAGGTTTCAATGAGATCCCCCTTCATCCTTCTGAACTCCATTGAGTACAGGCCTGTGGAGGCCAAGTCATTGGGTGTATCTACGGCAGAAATAGATAGGTTCTTGATTGGTAAGGGGGTTAAGGATTATAGGGAGAAGGTGGGAGAATGGGGTTGAAAAAAAAATCAGAGACATCAAATGTACCTCATATGTTAAGCCTTTCATTCCCAGGATCATTCTTGCGAACCTCCTCTGGACCCTCTCCTTTAAAGAAGAAATAGATAAAGTTTTGAAAGAGTTATGAGAAACTAGCACAGAAGTGTTGAGGCCTGGGGCAGATCAGCCACGATCGTATGTGAATGGTGGGGCAGGCTTGAAGGACCGAGTGGCCTACTCCTGCCCCTATTTTCTTATATTCTTGTACTCTTATGGAATCCAAATATAATCTGAATGTTGCTTAGTCCCAAGGAATTCAGGCCGGGGATCTTCTACACTGTAAAGAATAGAAATCTGTGAATTAAACAGGGATCCTAATTGTTAAGAATTGCTCACATCGAGTGGGACTTGAGGGTTGAGATACAATCTTGCTTTATTGTTGGCATCATCTCAATCCTTTGAAGTATTTCTGACTCATTAATAAATGCAGCTTGTGTTGGTCTACCTTTCCACAGCTTCTCCTTATTGGTTTGCTTGCACGTTGCCACGATAGAATATTCTTCTAAGCACAGCACACTCTGATTTAAACACTTTTAATGCATTAAACTTAGGTGAAGAAAACTGCTATGGGTAACGATGTGCAGAAATGTAATTGTCAAGGGGAATAATTACAGATTTATCTTACAATCCAAAAGATCAGGCAGCATATTTATTTCGCAACAGCCTTTCAATTACAGTTGAGAATTATCAATATGAGTAAGTTAATGGCCACTGCCAGGCATGTGAAGAATGTTGCATATTGAAGCGATACTTCTAATGAATTAAACATGTATTTTCAAATATGCATAGGAATTGACTTTAGGGGGCAGTATATTAGTGCTTTTGAAATAAACAAGACACAATCCAAGTGTCTTTATTTAGTCTTAGGAATTTTTTTTTGTTTCTAGTAAAGATTTACTTTGCAATAGATCAGCAGTGGTCTAAATATGATTGTGTTACACAGAACGGCAGTGAAGAGGATATAAAGTCTCCAGAGATGAGAGTCACACACTTTCATCTACGCTGCTGTGGATTTAAAATAAACTTTGAAGGCTGTCAGAGGATTAAAGAGCCCTAGAGTAGGAATGGGTTCTTGCATGGCCGGTGTGGTTCCTTGCACGCTGGTGAGTTTACTATCTCAAGCACACAGCTGTGATAAAGCAGCATGAAATAGCCAGGAATGTAGAGAAGGAAAAACAAGCTCATAACTGCATTACTGTGTGCACCTACTGCACTGCTGCATGCAATTCCATGCTAAGTCACAAAAGAAGGATTGAAAAGTGTTTGTTAACATAAACCTCCAATATTTTTACTGGAAGAGGAAAAAAAAGACATGGAAAAATTACATAGGGAGTTAAGGATGTTGAAATGTAAAAGGTAGTTTCCACAGCTTGCAATGAAGGATTAACAATTGAATGGGGAATGAACAGGGAAGATAGAAGTTTCTTTTTGAAGAGAGTTATTAGAATATAGACAAGTTGATATTGAAACAGAGAGTCTGATGTCTATTAAAGTGGAATTGGATAAGTATTTGAAAAGGAAGACAACAAATGGATGGAGGGAAAGGATGAGTCAATCACTGGAATGAGAGGAGTAAGTGGGTCAAAGACTTCAGAACAGAGAAGGCTAAATATCTTCTTTCTCTGTGAACGTGTTTCATTTCCTTGATCCCGCTTCATTTCAAACTGGATAGGATCCAGGCGACTGGAAATGGCCTATCTGCCCAAAGTTAGACACTATCGCCTCATTTTATAGCAATAAACAATCTGCTGGAGGAAGTCAGCCGGTGGAGCAGCACTTGTGTGGGAGGGAAAGGAATTGTCAACATTTTGTGATCGAAGCCCTGCATCAGGATGGTTCAGTTTGTTTGTTGCTCTAGATTCCGGCATCTGCAATCTCTTGTGTCAGCACCATTTTAAAGTCCCAGAGTAACTTAGCCAAGGAGGCTATGTATGTTAGAACCATCCCATTAAAGAACAGAACAATAGGAAGATTGGCTTTAACATTTTAGAAAAATACACCCATTTATACTTTGAAGAAATTGGATGCTGGAATTATATTAAACAAACTTGGAGTTGAGATAGCATTTAAATTGTTGCTGGGTCACCTGCATACATGACTGGCCATTCAGCACACTGTGAGATCCAAGTTGCAGATGACACTAAAATAAGTCGTGTCGTAGACAGTGAAGATTATTATCAGGAAATACAGAGGGATCTTGATTAACTGGGTTAGTGGGCCAAGAAATGGCAAATGGAGTTTAATTTGGATAAGTGTGAGGTGTTGCATTTCAGGAAGTCAAACCATGGTAGGACTTTTACAGTGAACAGTAGGACCTTGGACAGGGTTGTAGAACAGAGGGACCTTGGAGTACGAGTACATGGTTGCCTGAAAATGGCACCACAAGTAGACAGGGTGGTGAAGAAGGCAGTTGGCATGCTGACCATCAATCAGGACATTGAGTGGAGAAGTTGGGATGTTATGTTACAATTGTACAAGACATTAGAGAGAACATATTTGAAATATTCTGTTCAATTTTGGTCATCTTGTTATAGGAAAGAGTGCCGAGGATATTTACAAGGATGTTGCCGGGACGTGAGGGACTGAGTTACGGAGAGAGGTTGAGCAGGTTGGGACTTTATTCATTGGAACATAGGAGAATGAGGAGTGATATTTTAGAGATGTATAAAATCACGAAGGGCGTAGATAGGGTGAATGCGCACAGTCTTTTTCCTAGGGTTGGGGGATCAAGAATTAGAGGACATCCGTTTAGGATGAGAGGGCAGAGATTTGAGGAACCTGAGGGACAACTTTTTCACCCAGAGGGTGGTCAGTGTATGGAAATGAGCTGCCAGAGGAAGTGGTTGAGGCAGGTACATTAACAACATCTAAAAGGCACTTGGACAGGGACATGGATAGGAAAGGTTTAGGGGAATACGGGCCAAACGCAGAGGCAAATGGGACTAGCTTAGATGGGATTCCTGGTCGGCATGGACCAGTTGGGCCAAAGGGCCTGTTTCTGTGCTGTCCGACTGCATGATTCTAAGTCCGCAAACCCTTGCATGGGAATCGATGGCTATTAGTGGAGTCAAAACAAATAAGGTGCCAGCATTGAGTGTAACCACCAAATCAGCAATGTATCCAATAACATAGCCTCCTACTGTTTTCTGCTTCTGCCTAATCCCCTTTGTGCCAAGGACATCAGAGGACTCTGTCATGGAGTTGTCGTGAGCTGCATTGGGCTGTGTGGAGGGTTGAAGAAGCTTCAGTAGTCACTTTCCCATGGGAGTCGGATAAACACTTGAAGGGGAAGCTTTCCTTTCAAAGGTTATGAGAACATAAGCAAGTGGCTACTGAGGCAGAGATTCTGACAGCTTCTAAAATGGGATTGGATTAGTATTTGAATAAAAGCAGGATAAGGAGTATAGAGAAAGGATGAGTCAGTGGAGTGAAATGAGTAGGTGGATCAGAGCGAAGACCCAGCCTTCAACAGGCATGGAAGGCTAAACATCTTCCTTCTCTGCAAGCACATTCAGTCTCTTCTCGCCCACTTCGTGTCGGGTTTGATGGAATCCACAGTAGAAGGATAGGTAGGGCAGTGGGACTAATTGGAGAGTTCTAAAAGCCGCCACAGGAACGATGGAGGGAGTTGGCCTTCTCTCCGAGCTCCGTGCTTCCGGGCAGAGTTGCTTTGTGCGGATCGGAGGACCTGACAGATAAGAGCAGGAAGGATTCGTCACGAGGTGGAAGAGCTGACACCCGCACTGTTTCACCCGTCACGACTTCTGTTCCTGGTCGTGGTAAACCAAGCAGCGATGCCACGCATGCTGGAAGTGATTCAAATTCAAATCTGAGAGTGAATTGCTCTGAAGGTGGTCAGGATTCATCCTGTTGCTATGCTATTCATGACTGAGTGTTGCTAGGCTATTCATAAAGGGTAATATAAAAAGCATTGCTGAGGCTTTGAGGCAATTTGATGCAAAGACATTTGAAAGGCTGTGTTTTACAAACACCACTTTTCTTCCTCTAAACAGATGAAATCAAAGGGTGAGAGGGAGGCTGTGAGAGAAGCAGTGAGCAGAAATTTAGAGCTGAACTATTTGCAGCTGTTTTCTTTCAAAACTTGGCAACTCCCAACTCCTGGGTGGTGGTACAAGCTTGGTGCTTGGTGGTTGGCAAGGTTTGCTCGACAACTGCTGCCTGATCCCTGCCCACTCAAATGATAATTGGCAAAAAAAAAAAAAAAAAATCACACAAAATGGCTGTGAGCTCAATTATCTGCTTAGTGTGTGTAGTGTGCACACTCTCCTAGCACTTATCTACCGTAATTCCTTCATGCGAGGAATGATCCCCTCTGTTACCTCCATTGTCCATTTTCCACCACAGTAAATCCACCAAACCGGAGCCTGGCCACATGTTGAATCGACTGATCAAGGATTTGAGCAGTTCCTGGCACAGATTGTGAAGCTGTTAAAGTCTGCATGCATGCATGCCTTAAGATTGTTCCAGAGAGGTTTAAATGTATGCCATCCATGACTTGGTTGGCAGTCATCTTATCTGTGATGGAAGATTGTTGGTTGGAGTCCCACTCCAGAACCTTGAGCACAAGACCCAGGACTGATACTCCAGTGTTAAGGGAATGCTGCCTGTCCATTAGCAAAAGACATTAAACCAAGACCTCATTCAGATGGACGTAACAGACCCTATGTCACAATATGAAGAACATAAGTGGAGTTATCCACAGCATGCTGTTCAATAGCTATCCCTCCATCAACATTGCTGAAAGACAAACAAACAATCTGATCATTAACACAGATAGATTACTAGGCTATTCAGGCCTTCATGCCTGCTCTGCTATTCAATAAGATTGTAGCTGATCTGATTGTGACTTCAACTCTAGACTCCTTCCTACACCCAATAACCTTTCACCTGCTTACTTCGCAAGAACTTATCTCTTGCCTAAAAAATATTCAAAGAATTAGCTTTAACTGCCCTTTGAGGAAAAAAAGTTTCAAAGACTCACGGTGCTTTGGGAGGAAAGGAAATGCTCCATCTCTGCCTTAAGTGGGCAGCCTAATTTTTAAACCACGATTCCCACAAGTGGAAACATCTCCCTTATATCTACCCTGCCAAGACCAAGCAAACTTTTAACCAAGGTCACGTCTCACTTTTCTAAACTCCAACTGGTACAATACAAGCACCTGAGAGAACAAGACCCAGTTGTCACCATATCTGCAAGGTGGCATAGAACATAGGACAGTACAGCACAGAACAGGCCCTTTGGCCCACAATGTTGTGCTGAAATAGCTAATCCCTCCTACCCACAGAATGCCCATATCCCTCCATTGTCCTCTTATTTATGTGCCCATTCAAGCTCCCAATGAATTTGCCTCCACCACCCTATCAGGCAAAGCATTCCAGGCATCCACCACTTGCTGAGTAAGAAAATTACCCCTCTCACCTTAAATGCATGCCCTCCAAGCACCTCTAGCCCTGCAGCACCCCCTCAGTATGGTACTGAAGAACCATCCGCAATTCTGGGCTTAAGTCTCAGACTTGAACCTACAACCTTGCAATTGAGAATGCCACCATTGGAAAATTGACCGACTCCAAACTGCTCAAAATAACTTTAAAGGACAGTCACATTGGACAGTGATCTGAGGATTGGAGACTCTGTCAAGCCCCACCGTAAAGAAGAGACAGTGCCTTCAGGAGAGCAAGAGAAAATATTGCAATCACATAGGGCCTTCGTGAGACCGCACCTGGAGTACTGTGCACTATCTTAGTCTCCTTACCTGAGAAGGGATAAGGAAACACAGCAAAGATTCACAAGACTGATTTCATGGATGGCAGGTATGCCACGAGGAGGGATTGAGTTTACTGGGACTGTATTCCCTGGAGTTTAGATGAGTGAGAGATGATCTCATCGACATGGATGCTGGGAAGATGTCTCACCTGGCTGAGGAGTTGAGAACCATGGGCCACAGTTTGAGAATAAGGGTAGACTGGCTAGGACTGAGATAAGAAGAAAATGATTAACTTAAATCGTGGTGAACCTTTGGGATTTTCTCTCCCAGAGGGCTGAGGAGACTCAAATATTGAATTCATTCACAACAGTGTGTTAGATTTCTATATATTAAGGAGCATTCAGTCCTTCACTGAAGCATCAACTCTTGTCCAATTCTCTGAAGTTGAAGTTAAAGGCACAATGTCCTATCTCAGACATGAAACTGTTACCCACTGTGCCACAAGCAAGAATATACAGGGATACTTTTTATCTCAGTCACAGATGCATTGTCATCAGAAGTTACAATATTTTTTAATACCTCAGCTGGAATGACAACCAATTTCTAGTTTGCAAGGGTGAAATATAATGGAATGTACAGTCTTACTTCAGACTTGGTCATAACGCAGGAGGTTGCTGGAAAGTTTAAATCTGAGCGTGTGAAGCTGTAACCAAGACTTCCTCTATCTTCTGTCCTGGACAGGAGATGAGGGAAGCAGGCACCAAATAATATCACTGTCCATAAGGAATCGATGATCCCAGAGAAAGTGAATGTGTCTCAGCCACAGTTGAGATTCTTGGTCCAATATAAAATGACCATCTTTCACTGAGTGACATCTCAGAATCAGATTTATTATCACTGTCAAACGTCGTGAAACTTTTTGTTTTGTGGCAGCAGTACAGTGCAAGACATAAAAATTACTATATTACCAAGGAAATAGTGCAGAAGAGGAATAATGAGGTTGTGTTCATGGGTTCATGGACTGCTCAGAAATCTGATGGCAGAGGGGAAGAAGCTGCTTCTGAATCATTGAGTGTGGGTCTTCAGGCTCCTGTACCTCCTCCCCGATGGTAGTAATGTGAAGAGGGCATGTCCCGGACGGTGAGGGTCCTTAGTGATGAATGCCGCCATCTTGAGGTACTGCCTTTTGGAGATGTCCTCAATGGTGGGGAGGGTTGTGCCCATGATGGAGCTGGCTGAGTCTACAACCCTCTGCAGCCTCTTTGATCCTGCACATTGGAGCTTCCATACCAGGTGGTGATGCAACCAGTCAGAATGCTCTCCACTGTACATCTGTAGAAGTTTGCAAGAGTCTTTGGTGACTTACTGAATCTCCTCAAACTCCTAATGAAGTAGAGCCACTGACGTGCCTTCTTCGTGATTGCATCAATGTGTTGGGCCCAGGACAGATCCTCCAAGATGTTGACACCCAGGAACTTGAAGCTGCTCACCCTTTCCACCGCTGACGCCTCAATGAGGACTGGTGTGTGTTCAGCTGACTTCTCCTTCCTGAATTCCACAATCAATTCCTTGGTCTTGCTGACATTGAGTGCCAGGTTGTTGTTGTGACACTGCTCAACCAGCTGATCTCACTCCTGTACGACTCCTTGTTGCCATCTGAGGTTCTGCTGATAACAGTGGTGTCATGGACAAACTTACAGATGGCATTTGAGCTGTGCCTAGCCACACAGTCATGAGTGTAGAGAGAGTAGAGCAGTGGGCTAAGCACACATCCTTGAGGTGCACCTGTATTGATTGTCAGCGAGGAGGAGATGTTATTACTGATCCGCACTGACTGTGGTCTCCTGATAAGGAAGTCAAGGATCCAGTTGCGGGGGAGGTACAGAGGCACAGCTCAACCTCCATCTATAAATTCCCGATGACACCAATGTTGTCATTGATGGCGGGGAGGTTGCAGGTCCTTGGTCAGGCAGGACTTAATTCTAGCCGTGACCAACCTCTCAGAGCACTTCACAGTAGATTTGAGTGCTACAGGGCAATAGTCGTTGAGGCAGCTCACCCTGATCTTCTTGGGCACCGGTATGATTGACGCCCTTTTGAAGCAGATGGAAACCTCCGACTGCAGCAGAGAGAGGTTGGCGATGTCCTTGAACACTCCAGCCAGCTGGTTGGCACAGATTTTCAGTACCCTGCCAGGTACACTGTCAGGGCCTGATGCCTTGCGAGTGTTCACCCTCTTGAAGAATGTTCTGAGGCAGAGATCACAGGGTTGTCGAATGCTGTGGGGATTCGCACAGGTGTAGTGTTATTCTCCCTTTCAAACCGTGCATAAAAGATGTTGAGCTCATTGGAAAGTGAAGCATCGCTGCCATTTATGCTGTTAGGTTTCATCTTATAGGAAGTAATGGCATACAAACCCTGCCACAGCTGTCATGCATCACATTGTGTCTCTAACTTCACTCGGAATTCCCTTTTGGCTCTCATGACGGCCTTCCGTAGGTCGTACCTGGATTTCTTGTAGGATTCTGCATTGCCGTTCTTGAACACCAGAGACTGAGCCCTCAACAGATTGCGAATCTCCTGGTTCATCCAGGGTTTCTGGTTTAGGAAGACTTAGTAAGTTTTCGAAGGCACACATTCATCCACGCAGGCCTCAATGAAGTCGGTGATGGCTGAGGCATATTCATTTAGATCCAACGATGAATCCCTGAATATGGTCCAGTCCACTGATTCAAAGCAGTCCTGTAAGCACTTCTCCACCTCCCTTGACCAGACCTTCATGGTCCTCACCTCTGGTGCTGTAGTCCTCAGTCTCTGCCTGTATGTCAGGAGAAGTACAGCCAGGTGATCGGACTTGCCAAAGTGTGGGTGCAGGGTGGCATGGTAAGCATTCTTGATGGTGGCATAACAGTGATCGAGTATTTTGGCTCCTCTGGTTCCACAGGTGACATGTTGGTGGTAGTTTGTCAGAGACTTCCTCAAGCTGGCCTGGTTGAAGTCCGCTGCGATGATCGGGAAGGCGTCAGGGTGCGCTGTCTCGACTGTTGATCACTGTGATAGCTTGACGTTTGCCAGGGGTGGAATGTACTCTGCTACCGGGATGACAGCGGAAAACTCCCTCAACAGATAAAATGGACAATACTTGACCTCCGGATGTTCCAGGTCTGGGGAGCAGGACTGAGACAGAACTGCCACATCTGTATCTGTACTCCATATCTGTACTAAGGCAGGCGAATTTGGCCATGGTAGCTAAGTGGTTATGTTACTGAGCTATTAATCTAGAGGTTTGGAGCAATGATCCACAAACACAAGTTCAAACCCCACCACGGCAGCTGAAAATTTTAAGCCTAGTGTATCAAATAAACCCAAGGTAACAAATGGATCCTGACAACATGACAAATTGGTTGGGTTTGGGTTGGGTCTACTTTGAAGTATGTTTGGGTTCACTGTGGCTGGGTTTTAACTTTACATCTGAGTGAATCTCTGATAACTAGTATCAGTAATAGTGACCACTCATCCACCTGGTATTTTAGAAAGGAAATGTGCTATCGATACCCAGGCCCATTCAATAGGCGATTCCAGTCCCATAGGCTGGCACTTTAATAAAATGGTCCAGAAAGTCATTTAGTTCAAGAACAATTAAGATGGATGTTAAATGCTGGGTTTTGAGTGAAGTCCACATTTTAAAAAAATTTTTACCTGAGGTGTTGCATTTTCGTCAGTTAAGCCAGGGCAGGACCTCCACAGGCCCTGGAGGGTGTTGTGGAACAGAGAGCCCTGGGGGTACATGTATATAGTTCCCTGAAAGTGGCGATGTAGGTGAACAGGGTGGTGAAGAAGGCATTTGGCACACTTGCCTTCCTCGGTCAGGGCATTGAGTACAGGAGTTGGGACATCACGTTGCAACTGTATATTGGTGAGACTGGACTATTGAGCGCATTTCTGGTCTCCCAGCTACGCGAAGGATGTCATCAAGCTGGATAGTGTCCAGAAAACATTCATGAGGAAGATACTGGGACTAGGAGGGCTTGATTATAAGGAGAGGCTGTATAAGCTGGGGCTTGTTACAATAGACTGAAGGGTGACCTTTTAGGGGTATATAAAGTCATTAGATAAGGTGGGTGGTCACAGCCTTTATCCCCCAGTGTAAAGCTAGAGGACATAGATTTAAGGTAGAGGGGAAAGATTTAAAAGGGACCCGAGGGGTAACTTTTTTCACACAGAGGGTGGTGGTTATGTGGAATGAGCTGCCAAAGGAAGTGGTAGAGATGGGTGAGTGGGTAGAGATGGGTGAGTGGTAAAATTTGAGGGAAGTTGATGAGATTGTGGGGAGAAAAAAAAAAGGATTAGTTTAAGTAGTGGTTGATGATTGGCATGGACTCATTAGGCAAAATGTGCATTCTCCACACAGACAGCACCCGAGGTCAGGATCGAACCTGGGTCAATGGAGCTCCGAAGCTGCAGCTCTACTAGCTGCACCACTGGGCCCTCTGTCTGAGAAAGCAGATGAGTGCTTTAATTCACGCAAATAAAGTCTGATGTATCTGAATTGTTCCACAAAGTTTAGGGTTTGCAGTAAATTTGAAAGTGGTTGGAAACTGTGCGATGACATTGTGAAGAATGCATTATGGTTCCAACAAGAACATGCCCTTTCATCTCTCCTTGCCTCTGCACTTTTCCTTCACTATCCTGTGTCATCCGGGCGAAACTTTTCATCAGAATCCTTGTAATATTCATAAATAAATCATATATTTATGATGAAATACCATAAAGCTCTTCCAAAGCCTTTGCCTTTTAGACTTTCTCAAGGGACGAAGCAAGAATCAAAGTATTTTCCTTCATTCCCCAAGGAAACCCTAGCGGATAAAGACTTGGGAAATATTCTCAGCTGTGTGCGCTCTAAGCTGGTCCATTATAAAATATACAGTACCTTTTATTCCAAACACCAAAATCCTTTGATATAACATATTTTCAAGTTAAACTGGTTGCATTTCCTTCCTAGAACCCATCACAATGACCAGCAGTCATGTCTCTTTGAGAACTTTCAGGGAACATTTAAAACAAAAGCTTTTCTTCCCTTCTAAACCTTCATCCACACTACAAACCTTTCATGAAGACTACTTTATTGAAATGCCATGGTTGAAATAGGGACATAAAAAATCTTAGATTGTGCATTTACACGTATACAAAATGAAAATGGCAGAAATTCACTGACGTATATGTAAGGCAAAAATGGATCTGATTTCTGATTGCTGGTAGGATCCAATCGTCATTAAACATTTCTTCCTCATTGTGTTAAATAAAACAATCACACACAGATATTAAATAGTTCAATCATCCTCTTCCAGCTTCCATAACAAACTTAATTGTAATATGCACCAACCTCCTTCATGGACTATTCATAGAAGGTGGGCAAACTCTTCATGCACTCTCCTTGATTACTTGGCCTTGAACTAAGTGAAATGTTAGGCCATTTCAGAAGGCAGTTAAGAGTCAGCCTCATTACACAGGGTGTGGAGTTATGGAAACACCGGAACAACTAAGGAAAGCTGATTTCCCTCCCTAAAGAATGTGACAGAGTTAAATAGACTTTTGTAGCAATCTGGTTACTTCATGATCACCATTACTAATACCAGCTTTTTATCCTAGATTGATTTAATTAACTGAATTTTGATAATCTTGCTACCAAGGGGGATTAAAATTCATGACTGATGACCATTAGTTTCAGCCTCTAAATTACTCCTTAGGTAGTCCCCAGGGTCAAAAATGTCTTACCTCCAGTTTGAGAAGTGGACGATGCCCATGTGTGAATCATTTTAATGTCGTATGGTCTTTGCAGACAGCTCCAACAGGGACTTTACAGACAGGGTCTTGGTCCAAAGGCAATGAGGTCCAAGGTAACTGGGGACCAGGCTCTGCTACACAGACAGCACACCCCCTCCCACACACAAACACACATACATGTGTGCACACACACATTCTTATGACTGTTCAAAGCTAAACCAACACATTTACTTGCAGAAATTCACCCAATAATATAACTACAACCCATGACAGTTCTCTTTCAATTTTATCATTCAAGCAAAAAAGGTTTAGGGTCATCATACCAAGGCTATGTTCATGTTTTACCAATATATTCTAAAGATAGCACAGTGGTTGCACAATATTGTTCCACCAGTTCAAAGTCAGCTCCCACCAGTGTGTGCAGCATTACTGAACATGCCAATATTTGAAGTCAGCAGCCTAGTTCAACCTGTTTGCCAGGACTTTGTGAGGACAATTCAAGATTAATTCCCCTGCCTGGCCTTCCAAGGCTCACCCTCTTCATGGTAGCCACAGAACACAAAATTCTGTCAAGATCACTGATGGATTATCAGACGCTGGACGATTTCTTGCCCTGTGCTGAGTAAACCTGGTCTCAGTCATGATCCATGGTGTTCCACCCCCTTCTACCACGTCTTCCTCATCCTCCCATTGTAGCCCAGCACAACCAAGTGACCAATCCTGTTTCAAACCAACTGTCCCAGCCTTTGTAGCATCTTCAGTGCTGCAAATAGCTGAGGTAGTGTTACTGACAAGCACAGAGATACAAGGCCGCAGATGCCGGAACCTGGAGTACGAAACAAACTGCTGGAGAAACTCAATGGGTCAGGCTGCATCTGTGGAGGGAAATGGACAGTCCATGTTTTGAGTCAAGAGCCTTCCTCCGGCAGTTTTTGGTTTATTTACCAACAAGCATGCTTCAATGAAGACAAAGCTTCTTGGACATTCCCTTGGGACTTACTTCCACTCTAGTTTTGAGAGTTCTGAGGTGACTGATGAGGCCAATGTTTTGATTTATTGTTTGAATTCACCATTGCTGTTCATAGCATGCCACCAAACAGCAACCCAGAATATAGAACAGTACAGCACAGGAACATGACCTTCCGCCCACAATGTTGTACTGAACCAATTACATTAGTAATAAGATGCCCAATTAAACTAATCTCTTCTGCCTCCACAATGTCCATATGCTACCATTTCCCTCACATTCCTGTGCCTATCCAAGAGCTTCTTGAACACCCCTATCGTATTTGCCTCCACCACAACCCCAGGCAGTGTATTCCAGGCACCCACCACTCTCTCCGTAAAAATAAAATGTGCCCCGCACATTTCCTTTGAACTTGCCCCCTCTCACCTTAAATGCAGGCCCCCTGGGAATCATCCCCTCCAAAGAAAAGAAAAAGCAAGAGATGGGTGGCAGGCAGAAATTGCCAGTCCTCGTACAAACAGAAAGAATGAATTATCTAAAGTTGGATCATTTGATATTGACCAATATCTGCTCTCTGACATGCTCAAGAACCATTCATTTGTCTCAACTTTTGTATCTTCCAAGGTCACCCACCCCTCTGACTTGCATCACCGTTCCTTCATGCTCACCAGGTCCAAATCTTCATACTCCCCAACAGCAGTGTGGGAGCCCCTTCACCAGATAGACTGCACATTCTCAAGGGCACCTTGGTTATAGGTAATAAATGTTGACTTTGATAACGATGTCCATGAATGAATAAAGGCGAGACTGTGATTCATCCAGTGATGAATGGCCACACAATGACAAGACTTGGAAAAGGTAAGGATGCTCAGGATTTAGATGCATTGAACCAGAGTGGAAGGCTCAAGCAAGTTTCAGACGGCCTCAAATTCAACCCAAAGTAGACATGGGAAGCAACCGCCCAGCAAACCCCCATTACTTTTAACTTGTCCATTCACACCAAGTTCTTGCTTTGGAAGTATTTATTAGTGTAGCAGTTAGTGTAATGCTAGCACAGCACCAGCAACCCAGGTTCAATTCTGGCCACTGTCTGTAAGGAGTTTGTACATTCTCCCCGTGTCTGCGTGGGTTTTCTCTGGGTGCTCGTTTCCTCCCACATTCCAAAGGCACAGGTTAGGAAGTTGTGGGTATGCTATGTTGGCACTGGAAGCATGGCAACACTTGCAGGCTGCCCCCAGAACACTATGCAAAAGATGCATTTCATTGATGTTTTGATGTACATGTGACTAATAAAAATCTTATATCTTCATTCATTCACCACATACAAGAGGACTGTGCCAATCTTCCATTCAGCTGACTGCTATACAACACTAAAACCTACTGAATGTTTCAGAGCTACCCTCAGTATGGTGAGATTACTGCAGGGATATGCACACAGTTGCTTTTTTGTGCTGCCTTGGGCATTGGAACTCTTACTTCCAACTTTGGTAGCATGGACGTTTCTTTATTGCATTGTTTTAAGTGAAGAAAACAAACTTCTGACACACCCACAGGCTAAACTCTAACAGGCAAACAATTAATGGAGATGAACATAGTACGGAAAGTTCTGCTGGTGCAAGTAAGATCTCCAAAATGAGTTGAGACCAATGAAATTAGAAACTCTGAAATGCTTCAATCAATTTTCAACTCCAGAGACAGTGTGGCTGTTTATGGAATAGGCAGGAATCTTTGAGAAGAATTCCTGAGGACTTCCCTCAGCCTTTTTCAAATTTGACTGCGGGGACTATTTTGATCCCACTTCCTTGAGCTTTGCCAGGCAGAGAGGAAGGCAGCCTATTGGGCAGGTTGTCCTTTGTCATGGGACCACTGCCGGCTAGTGAAGAGGGAGGGAGTCGGTACAAGATGCTTGGAACAGATGGAGGTAAGATTAGTAATGGAGGATATTAAAGAGCTGGGTGGGGATGAGAGGTATTGGACACCCTGTAGAGAAGATTGGAAGGACCAGAATGAGGGATTACAAGGGGCGAGGGTACTGTGGGAGGGGAGGATTAAGGCAATTATAGATGGGTGGGGGAAGCAGTGTCCCTTTGTCAAAGGTGTTAAGGTAGCTGGGCTGTGGCATCAAGACAAGTGGAAGGACTGCTTGACCAGATCCAAAAATCCTAGCCCTATTTGATTTCCTGAAGCTTAGATGGATTAAACTGAAAACAATGATTAAATACAAGTTTATTATAATATTTAATTAGTACTTTGAATGGTTCCAGGAATAAGAGATGATGAGCCTCTGACACCACATTCATCCACCTTTACTGTAATTCCAACATGGTATCGAGTCTTGCGCATGCATATTCCAAGACCTATGGCAACAACCAACTGTTTGGTTCTAAGTCTGGACAGCCTGTGTTAATATTCTTGTCCAATTGTACATTACAAGCCACTCCACTGCAAAGCTAAGCATGTCAGGCAGATGGAGTTTGTGTGTAAGATTACGGTTTCTGATCAGCTTTGCCTCTGGGGCTAATCGCAGAATAAGCATTTTATACACGTTTGAATTTTCAAAGCCCACCTTTTAGAAAGCTTGCTTGGTGAATACATGAGGGTCGTTTATTCTTTTCACAACCAACACACTGACTGCAGTGCATACCATCTACAAAATGCAATCCAGTTACTCACTTGAGTTATAACAGTGCTTTGTAAACCTGTTGCCTCTACCACCAAAATGGATGAGGCGGCACATAGTATTACCTCCACCTGAACTCTCCCCTCTGAATCACACACCTTTGTGACATGGAAATATCATTCCTTCACCATCCTGAGGTCAAAATCCTGGAGCACTTTCTCCAAGAGCAAGGCAAGATTATCTTCACCAGAAAGATTCCAGCAGTTTAAAATTACTCTCCACCACTATCTTCAAGAATAATTAAGGACTGGCAATAAATACTGGCCTCGCCTGCAACACCAAACTCTTCAAAACTAAAAAATGTTTAATCATTGCATGACAATGTTTTAATTTTCATTAAGATTTTGGGGGTTCTGAGAAATATTAATAGATCTCTTCATCACTGTGGAGATTGAGATCTTAGATGGTGTTGCTATTCATGAGATGTGAAGGAGGTTTGACGATTCCATTATACAGATGTTTTTGTTGCAAAGTTGCCTCCTGTTGCCATGATCAAACCTTAGAGCAATTCAAAGATCCATCAACTTAATTCTTCAGAACAACAGACAATTTAATACATGTTATTCAGCAAGATCAGAATGACAAAGTGTTGGTTAAATATGCAGC
Source organism: Pristis pectinata (assembly GCF_009764475.1). NCBI lineage: Eukaryota > Metazoa > Chordata > Chondrichthyes > Rhinopristiformes > Pristidae > Pristis > Pristis pectinata. The sequence continues at coordinate 13,102,084 of NC_067436.1, read as the reverse complement.
CCAGCATTCTAGTTCGATTTTGTTCTGCATTTCAGATTTGGGTAATCCAAGTGTTTGGATAGGGTCCAGTCTCTTAAGTCAAAGACTATCCAAATTTTTGAACTGTGTGGCGCAACAAGCAGCTCAGAAGAATTCTACAGGGTCAGTGCAAGGCAGGGGAGATGGAGTGAGGCAGTGTGCTCAGGCAACTCATCAAGGACAGATCGTTATCAAGCACTCTTCAATAAAACATGGTCTTCTGGCTCAGCAGCTTAAGCTGTGCCTTCAACTGCTACAGTCGTGCAAGCAGAACTGATGAGCAAAGCCTGTTATTTTACTTGGGATTAATGTTCTCAGACCTAGGCCAACATGTCGAGCTTCAGCTCTCATACATATCTTTGCACACTCATCCATGTCATGGGGCAGGTCCGCAGGGAAACTGACTGGAGGGGTTGGGGATTGGTATAATGCATCTATGAAGATGAAGGGAGCTGAAAATATTGTGGCAGGGAACACTGAACAACAGCAAGGATTGTTCGGTTTCTAATGGGGGTGATTGGGTGTGTGATTGTTTGCTGAACAGGTCTTCCAGCTTGAAAGACTGCTGATTCTATGCTCAATCCCACAAGCTGAAAAAAAAAGCTGATGATCTGACGAACTTTGGAATGCTTCATCCTTTCCATCTGACTTTTGGACTAAATTGCTCAGCAAGCTGAGACAAAGAATATTGAGGCTAAAGAAAGCATCTTTGTTCTAATAACTTCACTTTGTAAATTGCAGAGTATGGCCATACATATACACATTAGGAGGAGGAGTAACAGTCTGACCTGCTCTACCATTCAATGAGATCCTGTCTGATCTGACAGTAACTTAATTCCTACCTATTTCTTGTAACCTTTCACCCCTTGCTTATCATAACCCGATGTAATTCTGCTTTAAAAATACTGAAAGACTCTGCTCTCACTGCCTTTCGAGAAAAAAGTTTCAAAGATTCACCACCATTTGAGAGAATGTCACAACATAAATGAATGACCCTTTATTTTAAATGCTGACCCCTAGTTCAAGATCCCCCATAAAAAGGATCCATTCCCTCCATATCCACCTTGTCAAGACCCCTCAGGATCTGATATCTTTCACATAAATCACCTAAACTCCAGCAGATAGAAGTGTAACCTGTCCAACATTCCACAGAAGACTTCATGCACAGTGGAAATTCTCCTGGGCCATTAACCACTACCCAACACTCAGGATATCCCAAGAATCATGGCAATGACACACAACTTTAATGCCATTCCCTTCCCATAGGATCTGACTATGCAGCAGGACCCAAATATATGAAAATCAAACTGCAGATCCTGGAAATCAGAAATATTTAAAAAAAAACAAAATGCTGGAACCACTTAACAGGTCAGGCAGCATCTATGGTGGGAGGAACAGTTCATGTCTCAGGTCTGCAGCACTTCATCAGAAATGACAGAGGGAAATTTAGAGAAACAGATGCTGGAATCTAGATGAAGAAACAAGATGCTGGAGGAACTCAGCAGGTCAGGCAGCATCCGTGGAGAAAAGCAGGCGGTCAACATTTCAGGTCAGGACCCTTCTTCAGGACTGAAGATAGGAAAAGGGGAAGCCCGATATGGGGGTGGGGGGGGAAGAAACAGCAGTAATAGGTGGACAAAAGAGGGGAGGTGATAGGTAGATGCAGGTAAGAGAGTGAGGCAGGTGTGGGGGAAGGAGGGGAGAGCAGATCCACCAAGGGATGGGTCAAAGGTAAGGAGACAGGAGGCATGGGGGAAGGGAGAGGACAAACAGAAGCAAGAGGCTGGGAAAGGGAAGAAAAGAAGAGGCACAGTGGGGTGGGGGTTGGTTTATTGAAGTGGGAGAATTTGATATTCATCCAGTTAGACTGCAAGGTCCCAAGATGGAAAATGAGGTGTTGTTCCTCCAGCATGTTTGGACTTCTCCCGGCAGTGGAGGAAGCAGAGAACTGACATCAGTGATTGAGTAGGAGGGGGAGTTGAAGTGACTGGCAACAGAGAGATGCAGATTGTGGTTACAGACAGAGTGTAGTAGCCGACTGTCTGCTTTTCTCCACAGATGCTGCCTGACCTGCTGAGTTCCTCAGCATTTTGTTGTTTTTTTTTTCCTCCCCCACAAAAGGAAATCTCATTGTTTAACAAACCTAACTGCTCAGAGTATGGCTCAACATACAAATTAAGACCAGGGGTTGGCCACTTCAGTCAGTTCTGCCATTCACTCAAATCATGATTGAACTAAATGTAACCTTAATTCCTTGTTCCCACCCAGTCCTAGTAACCTTTCTCCTGTTTACTTCTGGACCTGATACTTTAACTGTGTCTCCCACTAACTACATACATTAGGTTCAGGTCAGGTTGATGAAGGAAATTATACATGTTCAGCTTGGGTTTGGATTGGTTTAGAATATGGAGATGTGAGCATCAAGGGAAAAACACTCCATGGCTGAAGTGGAACTTTATACAAAGGAAAGTGGTTGTGGTTGTTGAAGGTCAATCATCCCTGCCCCAGGACATTAATCTAAGGGTTCCTCAGGGCAGTGTCTTGGACCCAGCCATCCTAAACTGCTTCATTAACGACTTCCCTTCCATTATAAAGTAACAAGTGGGGATGTTTGTTGATAATTTCACAACGTTCAACTCCTGCTGCAAATCCTCAGCAAATGAAGCTGCCTGTGCTAGCACATAGCAAGACCAAGACAACCTTCAGGTTTGATTGCTAACTGGCAATTAACATTCATGCCACTAAAGTGCCAGGCAACAACTATCTTTAATAAAAGAATCTAACCACCTACCCTTGACATTCAAGGTCGGTCTCCTACCATCAACATCTTGTGGGTCATGACTGACCAGAATCTCCACTGTACTAGCCACATAAATACTCCAATTACAAGAGTAGTTAGAGGCTGGGTATCCTATTGTCAAATGGCTCACCTCCTGATAAACCCCCAAAGCCTTTCCACCACGGGCAAGGCACAAGTCGAAAGTGTGATGGAATACTTTCCATTAACCTGAACAAGAGCTCCAACATGTCTCGAGAAGGTTGACAACATCCAGGACAAATTAGCTGCCTAATTGACACCTCTTCACTGCCCCCAAACCCTGCACTTTGATGCACATCCAGTTCATAGCTACCAAAGTATATAAAATAGAACCGTCCAGCACAGAACAGGCCTTTCAGCCCATGATGTCCGCACTGAACATTATGCCAGATTAAACCAAATCTCTTCTGCCTGTACATGACCCACATCCCTCCATTCCCTGCAATGTTCATGTTCCTATCCCACAGCCTTAAACACCACCATCATATCTGCTCCCACCACTTCCCCTGGCAGCCCGTTCCAGGCACCCACCACTGTAAAAACTTGCCCCACACATCTCCCTTCAACTTTCCCCTCTGCATGTCCTCTAGTATTTTATGTTTCTACCCTGAAAAATAATTCTGACTGTCTGCTCTATGTCTCATAATTATACAAAACTATCTGGTCTCCCCTCAGCCTCCAAAGCTCCAGAAAAGAAAACAACTCAAGTTTGTCCAACCTCTTCTTAGAGCTCATACTTTCTAATCCAGGCAGCATGGTAGTAAACCACCTCTGTACCCTTTCCAAAGCCTCCACATCCTTCCTGTAATGGGGCGACCAGAATTGCATACCATACTCTTAGTGCTGGCTTAGCCAAGTATTATAGAGCTGCAACATGACTTCCTGACTCTTGTACTCAATGTCCTGACCAATGAAGGCAGTCATGCCATACACCTTTACCATCCTATCTACTTGCATGGCCACTTTCATTAAGCTATAGACTTGGAACCCAAGATCCCTCTGTACATCAATGCTGTTGAGTCCTGCCATGAACTATGTTCTCTTTCTATTAGACCTCCCAAAGTGTAACACCTTGCTCACATTAAACTCCATCTGCTAATCCACTGCCACCGTCTTAACTCATCTATACTCTGCAGTATCCTATGACAGCCCTCTACAATGTATGTAACTCCACCAATCTTCATACATGTATATACATATACAAATATGCCTACTTGTATGTACATGTAACAATAATAAACCAATAACCAATTACCAAAATACACTGCAGTTCCCCACCTTGGATACTCCGAGCACCTCCCAAATCTATAACCTCCACCAGAAAGACAAGGGCATCAGGTGTTACATCACATGCAGGATCCCCCACACGAGCACCCAATCACTGAGATGCACATTATCCTGATTTGGATTACTTCATCTTAAATCCTATAACTCCCTACCCAACAGAACAGGCACTGGTGCAGCCAGCAGAGCTGCTGCCTCACAGTTCCAGTGAGCCAGGTTCAATCTTGACTGGATGCTGTGTGTGAAGTTTGCACATAATACCTGTGACTATGCAGGTTTCTTCCAGGTGTTCTGGTTCCCTTCCACATTCCAGAAATTTTTGCAGGTTGGTAGGTTAATTGCCCACTGCAAGTTGTCCACAGTGTGGGTGGGTGGTCAAATCTGCAAGGGCTGTTGGGAATGTGAGGAGAATAAAATGGGTTTCATGGAGGATTAGTACAAATGAGTGTTTGGTGGTCAGTGTGGTATCTTTGGGCCAAGAGGCCTGTTTCTGTACTGTATCACACTTTGAACAACATCTTCACCAGAAGGACTGTAACCCTTCAAGGCAGCAAATCACCACCATCTTCTCAGGGGCAATTGGGGGCAGGCATTAAAAGCTGGTCTTGTCAGCAATACCAGATCCTGAAAAATAATGATGCAGAGAAACCATCTAAAACTAGGGCAAATAATTTGAGAGTTAGGTACAGCAGAATAGAAGGAATGTGCTAGTATTGACCAAATAGGATAAATGGCCTTGATCCCAGCTGTAAGCCTAGATGGTTGAGAGCTTCAAGTTCCAGGGTGTAAACCTCACCAATGGCCTGTCCTGGTTCAACCAAATGGACACTCTGGCCAAGAAAGGTCACTAGCACTTTTACTTCCTCAGAGGGCTAAAGAAATTTGGCATGTCCCCAGTAAATCACCAATTTTTAATAGAGGCACCATTGAAAGCATCTTATCCAGATGCATCACAGCTTGAGATGGCAACTGCTCCACCCAAGACTGCAAGAAAATGCAGCGAGTTGTGGACACAGCCCAATCCACCACAAAAACCAGCCTCCCCTCCATTGATTCTATCTACACTTAACGCTGCCTCGAAAAAGCAGCTAGTATTATCAAAGACCCCTCCCACCCTGGTCATTCTCTCCTTCCCCCCTTCCATTGGGCAGAAGCTTGAAAACATGCACAACCAGGCTCAAGGACAGCTTCTATCCCACTGTTGTAAGACTATTGACTGGACCTCTTGTATGAGGACAATGAACTCTTGATCTCACAATCTACCTCATCATGGCCTTGCACCTTATTTTCTACCTGCATTGCACTTTGTAAATGTTAGACTACATTCTGCATTGTTATCTCTTTTCCCTTTGTACTACCTTCATGTCCTTGTGTTTTAAAATGACCTGTACAGATGGCATGCAAAACAAAGTTTTGTACACATGACAATAATAAACTAATTCTAATCCCAATCATGTTTGGTTTGTTGCCACCTCCCTTCCTTGTCATTTGTATGTAATTTTTAAGGCAGGACTGCAGAGGCAAAATATGACTGGCAGAACCTCTGCAACAGTAAGTAATCACTCTGTGCAGCTGCTTCAGTGTAATTGAATGTAATCCATGGGCAACATTGGGAAAGCAAAGAGCAATAATTAATCTTTAGTGTTTTTTTTTTTAAAAACAGTACCAGCTGATGTTAAAGTGTCCAGAGGTCTATTTGGGTGTTAATTTTCTCAGCACATGTCCAACCCATCAAACCCCAAAGCCTTTTAATGTGACTTCCACAGGCATCAGTTGAAGTGCACAGCACTCAGCTCTGACTCCTGATGAAAGGATGTGTTTGAACAGAATGGAATTTGTTTCTAGAAAGATAAAAGAATCATTACGTCACCACCTGCTCCACACACTATCCTCAGCCACTGTTTCCATTACCCTTTTACTCTAAATATTAGGTCAGTTGTGTGCTGTGTGTATCATTGATCTTCCATTATGATTCCCCGTACAATGTCATTATCCCTTCAGAGTCAGAATGAAACAAGACAATCTTAACTCGACCCTCATTCTGAGCAGAACATTCTGAAACCAAACATTCTGGAAACACTCAGCAAGTCAGGCAGCATCCATGGGAACGAGAGCGAATGTTTCAGGTCACAAGTGGTCTTGGACTTGACAGCCAGTTTGCTGGTTTAGATTTGTGCATATCAAGTTGTGAACTGACTGGGAAACACTTCAATCCACTTCTCCAAAACAGAAGGATGACTGAAGATAATGGTGACGGAGATTTCACACATTAGCTTTTCCTTAGGGTGCGAGTATAGTTGGAAAAGCAAGAGCAACAGCCACATGACACTGGAGGAACTCAGCAGGTCAGGCAGCATCTATGGAAGGAAATGAACAGTCAACGTTATGGGTCGAGACCCTTCATCAGGACTGGATAGGCAGGCCTTGAATTCAGCCATCTCTGGGAGCACGGCACTGGGTTTTCTCCTTGAATTTGAGATCAAGTCCCTTGGTGGGACGATCATACAAATTCAAAAACTATATAATTGTTGGCATCATAAAAATTACTGCAAAGCTGTAGGATTGGCTTAAAAAAACACCAGCAGATTCAAAGGCCTTATGGGGAAAAGAACTTGTCACACTTAACAAGACTATCCCAAGTATGGCTCCTTATCAATGTGGGGGTCATTGCTCAATACCATTTGAGTTGTTGTTCACCCCCTTTACAGGGCCATTAAGGACATTTCAGAATAGAGGCTACCAGCTAAGTGCTGATAATGGAATTAGTGTAGATGAGTACTTGATGCTCAACTTGGATGTGTGGGATAAAGGGTGTTTGAGGTCTATGACTGTATGAGAACATCAAATGCAGCTCAATTAGTAGCATATTTATTTTCCTTACAATAGAAAAGATCACTTCAGCCCATCAAGTTTGTCATCTCAGAGCAACCCCATTCCTCACTAACTAATCTATTCTCCCATATTCTCATCAACTCCCCCCAGATTCTAAACTTATTTCCACATGGGGGACAACATACGATGGTCAGTTGACCTTCAAACCTGCAAGTCTTTGGGATGAGGAAATTTCAGCAACCACGGGAAACCCATGTGGCCATGTGTATGTGCAAATTGGCTGCTACAATTTCCTCATTCCAACAGAAGTGACACTTCATATGTACTCAATTTGCAAAGTATCTCACTGCCACTTTCTTTGATAGGAATGTAAAAGGCACAAATTAAATACAAATCTTTCTTAAATGTGAGGATGATGGGCACATGAGTATGCAGGGATATGGATCATGTACAGGCAGAAAACATTTAGTTTAATTTAGCATTGTGCTCAGCACAGACATTGAGCTGAAGGGCCTGTTCCTGCGCTGTACCGTTCTAGAACAGAACACTACAGGCCCATCAGCCCACAACATTGTGCCGACATTTTATCCTGCTCTAAGAGCTATCTAACCCTTCCCTCCCACCTAGTCTCTTATTTTTCCTGTCATTCATGTGTCTAAGAGTCTCGTAAATATCTCTCATGTGTCTGCCCCCACAACCTCTGCAGGCAGTGCATTCCACACACCCACCACTGTTAAAAACCTACCCCTGACATCCTCCTTATACCCTCCTCCAATCACCTTCAAGTTATGTCCCCTCATGTTAGCCATTTTCACCCTGGGGAAAAGTCTGACTGTCCACTCAATCTATGCCTCATCATCTTGTACACCTATCAAGTCACCTCTCATCCTCCTTCTCTCCAAAGAGAAAAGCCCGAGCTCACTCAGCCTATCCTCATGAGACATGCTCTCCAATCCAGGCAACATCCTCTTCACCCTCTCTAAAGCTTCCACATCCTTTCTATAATGAGATGACCAGAACTGAACACAATACTCCAAGTGTTGTCTAACCAGAGTTCTATAGAGCTGCAACATCACTACTGCTCTTGAACTCAATACCCTGACTAATGAAGGCTAACACTCCATATGCCTTAACAACCCTATTGACCTGCATTGCAACCTTAAGGGATCTATGGATATTGACCCCAAGATTCCTCTGATCCTCTACACTGCTAAGAGTCCTGCCATTAACCTTGTATTCTGCCTTGGAATTTCATCTCCCAAAGTGTATTCACTTCACACTTATCCAGGTTCAACTCCATCTGCCACTTCTCAGCCCAGCTCTGCATTCCATCAATATCCTGTTGTAATCTACAGCAACCTTCTACACTATCCACAACATCACCAGCCTTTGTATCGTCACCAAACTTACCAACCTACCTTTCCACATCCTTATCCAAGTCAATTATATATATAAAAAAAATCAAAGAGTAGTAGTCCCAGAACAGATCCCTGCAGAACACCACTGGTCACCAACCTCCAGGCAGAATATACTCCATCTACCACCACCCTCTGTCTTCTATGGGCTAGCCAATTCTGAACCCATACAGCCAAGTTTCCCTGGATCCCATGCCTCATGACTTTCTGAATACAGAAAGCCTTCCATGAGGAACCTTATCAAATGCCTAAAATCCACATACACTGCTCTGCCTTCATCAATGTGTTTTGTCACATCCACAAAGAATTCAATCAGGCTCGTGATGCACAACCTGCCCCCACAAAGCCATCTCACTGTCCCTAATCAGCCTATGCTTCTCTAAATGCCCATAAATCCTGTCTCCAAGAATCTTCTCTGATAATTTGCCTATCACTGAAGTAAGACTCACTGGTCTGTAATCCCCAGGGTTATCCTACTCCTTTCTTAAAAGGAAAGGAATTTGCCACCCTCCAATCACCTAGCACTATTCCTGTGGCTGGTGAGGATGCAAAGATAGTCAAAGGTGCAGAAATCCCTTCCTTTGCTTCCCATAATAAACTTGGATATATCTCATCCAGACCCAGTGACTTAGCTATCCTAATGTTTTTCAATCGTTCCAACACATCCTCTTTCCCCACATCAACATGCCCTAGCATATCAGTCTGTCATACACCATCCTCAAACGTCAAGGTCCCTCTGGTGAATACTGAAGCAAAGTATTCATTAAGGACCTCACCTACCTCTTCTGATTCCAGGCATGTTTCCTCTTTTAACCTTGATCAGTCCTACCCTCACTCAAGTCCTTTTATTTTTCACACGTATAGAACACCTTGGGGTTTTCCTTGATCCTCCTCACCAAGAACTTCTCATGTCCCCTTCTAGCTCTCCTAAATCCATTCTTAAGCTCCTCCTGGCTACCTTGTAACTCCAGGGCACTGTCTGAACCATGCTTTCTGAACCTCAGCTAAGCTTCTTTCTTCCTCTTACCAAGATATTCTACATCTTATGTCAACCACAGTTCCTTCACACTACCATCCTTACCCTGCCTCGACGGAACAAACCTATCCAGAACCCCATGCGAGTATTCCTTAAACAACCTCCACATTTCTGCTGTGAACCTCCCCAAGAATCTGTTCCCAACTTACACACCCAAGTTCCTGCCTAATAGCATCATAATTCCCTCTCCCCCAGTTAAATCCTCTCCCATATCGTCTGCTCCTATCCCTCTCCAACATTATGGTGAAGGTCAAGGAGTTATGGTCACTATCTCCAAAATGCTCTGCCACTGAGAGATCTGATCAGGCTCATTGTCTAGTACCAGGTCCAGTATGGCCTCTCCTCTAGTCAGCCTGTCCACATACTGTGTCGGGAATCCTTCCCGTACACGCCGAACAAACTCCGTCCCATCTATCCCCTTTACACTAAGGAGGTGCCCATCAATATTAGGGAAGTTGAAATCACCCATGACAACAACCCTGTTATTTCTGCACCTCTCCAAAATCTGCCTCATGATGTGCTCCTCAGCTTCTCTGCTGCTATGGGGGGGGGGGGGGGCACGGTGTCTATAGAATACTCCAATAGAGTGAGTGATCGCTCCCTTCCCGTTTCTGACTTCCACCCACACTGACTCAGTAGACAATTCCTCCAGGATATCCTCCCTTTCTACAGCTGTGACACTGTCCCTGATCAGCAAAGCCACTCCCCCACCTCTTACCTCTGTCCCTGTCGAAACATTTAAACCCCAGAATATCCAGCACCCATCCCCGCCCTTGCGACAGCCAAGTCTCTAATGGCCACCACGTCATAGTTCCACGTACTTAGCCATGCTCTAAGTTCATTACCCTTGTTCCTGATACGTCTAGCATTAAAGTAGACACACTTCAGCCCATCCAACTGACTGCAATTTTGCTCTTTCAACTGCCTATCCTTCCTCAGTCTTCCTACACTCTGCAGCTACTTGTACACTAAATGAACCAACTTCTGATCTATCACTCTGGTTCCTATCCCCCTGCCAAACTAGTTTAAACCCTCCCCAACAGTTCTAGCAAACCTGCCTGCAAGAACATTGGTCCCCCTCCAGTTCAGGTGTAACCTGTACCTTTTGTACAGGACATACCTTCCCCAGAAGAGATCTCAATGATCAACAAATCCAAAACACTGCCCCAATTTCCCAGCCACACATTCATCTGTCAAATCATCCTATTCTTACCCTCACTGGCACAGGCAGCAATCCAGAAATTACTACCATTGAGGTCCTGCTTTTCAGCTGCCTACTTAACTCCCTATGTTCCCTCTTCAGGACCTCATCTCTTTTCCTATCCATGTCACTGGTACCAATATGCACCACAACCTCTAGCTGTTCACCCTCCCCATTCAGAATGTTGTGGGCCCAACCCAAGACATCCCTGACCCTGGCACTGGGGAGGCAACATACCAGCTAGGAGTCTCTTTCACATCCACAGAATCTCCTGTTTGCCCCCCTTACTATGGAATCCCCTATCACTACTGCCCTCTTATCCCCCTTCCCTTCTGTACCACATGACCAGGATCAGTGCCAGAGACCTGGCCACTGCAGCTTTCCCCAGTAGATCATCCCCCCCCCCCCCCCCCCAACAGTATCCAAAGTGGTATGCTTGTTATTGAGGGGAACAGCCACAGGGGTACTCTGCACTATCTGCCTATTCTCCATCCTTCTCCTGACAGTCACCCAGCTACCTGTCTCCTACAGCCTCAGAGTGACTGCCTCCCTGTAGCTCTTGTCTATGTACTCCTTGGCATCCCATAGGAGCCAAGGGACATCCAGCTGCAGCTCCAGTTCCCTAACACGGTCTGCAAGGAGCTGCAGCTGGATGCACCTCATGCAAATGTAACTATCAGGAAGACTGGATGTCTCCCAGAACTCCCACATCTCACAAGCTGAACACACCACTAACCCTGGAGCCATTCTCACTACTCCGCACTACAGGGAACAGCAAATCAAAGATAGAAAGTTACCAGAGACTTACCATTGCCTTTTCTCCCCAAAGCCTCTTGAACCAAAACCTCAGCTCCCCACTCTAACACTAGCCATTCCACTGATACCTGCCTTCCCTTTATTTGCTGCTGTTAATAAGCCAATCAGCAGGTAACAATTTGCAAATGTACCTCATTTAGACTCTTGCAAGGTGAAACTCACAAGCTCGGGCACAGAGACTCACCTCTTTTCTATTAACTATGTTCTGTGATCACACATGGGCTGGACCAGCTAAGCTGGCATCTTTCCTTCTAAAAAGGACTCTGAACGTGTTAACTATTTTATGGCAATCCAACAGCCTTACTTTGATTTTTACCAATATTAACTTTTGTATATTTTAAACTAAATTTCCATTCCCATTCTGCTGCAGGACTTGGGCTCAAGATCCCTCGATTACAAATGCGGTAATATAACTGATGCATTTATACCAGTTACCAGCCCCTAAAGACTTAAAGAAAAGCCAACACAACTTAGTTCTTCTTGTTTATTTTACCCGATAACAGCTTTCTCCATTGTGGTCCCAGTTGAACATAGCAGAAAGCAAACTAATGGTGAATCTTTGGAATTCTCTGAGGGTTGTGGAAGGTTGAGCACTGGAGGGATTTTAAGAGGAGGTAGATACATTTTTGAAAAATCAGGGATTGAAGGCTATGTGGAACGGACACAGAAGAGGACACGAGGCCTGGGGCAGATCACTGCGATCTTATTAAATTGCATTTCAGGCTTGAGGGCCCGAGTGGCCTTCTTCTGCTTCTATTTTCTTATGTGCTTAAACTCTCACTGTACTCTCCTACAAAGCCTGTGCAGAACAGCCCCACCTGATGGAGCCAACTGCCTTCTTATGAAATAGAACATAGAACAGTGCAGCACAGGAACAGGCTCTTCGGCCCACGATGTTGTGCCGAACTAATTAATTTAGTAATCAGATTCCCAACTAAACTGATCCCTTCTGCCTACACGATGTCCATATCCCCCCATTCCCTGCACATTCATGTGCCTATCAAAGAGCCTCTTGAATGCCTCTATCGTATCTGCCTCCACCACCACCCCTGGCAGCGCGTTCCAGGCACCCAGTGCTCTCTGTGTAAAAGACTTGCCCCGCACATCTCCTTTGAAGTTACCTCCTCTCACCTTAAATGCATTCCCTCTAGTATTAGACATTTCAACCCTGGAAAAAAAATACGTGCTGTCTACTCTATGCCTCTCATAACCTTATAAACCTCTATCAGGTCTCCCCTCAGCCTAAGCAATCTCATGTGGTAGGCACTTAGTTTCTCCAGTGCGGAGGAGACCATAAAGTGAGTATCAAATGCAATTTGGCAGAATTTCAAGTGAATCGTTGCTTCACCTGGAGACGCCGTTTGGGTCCCTGGATGATGGGAAGGAAAGAGCTTCGACGTTTCCCGTGGTTGCATGTGGAAGTGTGGGGAGGAAGGTGGGGGATGATTGGTGGAAATGCAAAAGTGAACAAGAAAGTAATGGAGAGAATCGTCCAATGGAAGGAGAGGGGAGGGGTAGGTATGCCTGGTAGTGAATACTCATTTGAGGTGGTAAAGATGGAGCACTATTACCTGTTGGGGTCGGATCAAACTTGCATTTCAAGGGGGAGATGATGAAGGTCCCCTCATTATGGCTGATGTTATTCCTGTACTTTTGGTGCAGTTTATGTCATATCGTGTTACTCATGTTAAATTAGGAATTAACTACTTGGTAAGGACAGGCCTATAATTAAAATTAAACTGAATTCTCCCTGCCTTATCTGTTAGATGATAAAATTTCATGGCATGATAACAAAATGTTCCCGATGTTCTGGCCAATATTCCTCTTAACCAATACCAGCAACAATAAAATTTCATAGGTCAGCATCTCGTTACAGTGTTACCGTTCCGATTGGCTGCGTTGTCGGGATGGTAACATTTAGCACCTTTTCTTTGAGTTGTCACGTTCTTCTTCTGCGTCACTTTAATTGCACAGTCTGGGCAGTCAGATTGTCTGCTTGGTCTCAGGTTCCCTCAATGACGAGGTCCAGCTACATGCAGCCAAGTAAAAGTTTTCCAATGCACTTGCCCAAGTCAAGTGTAGCCTCACCATCCTGTCAAGTGTAAAGCTGAGCCTCAGATTGCAGGTTTTTTTTCCATCACTTGGATTCCATGAGATTTTCAGTGTCCACCTTGCTGGGATCCAACTTTAGTAAAATCCAATTCATTTAGTGCTTGAATCACCTTGGCGTAGAAGCCTTCAGGCCAAGTGTTGGAAGATGGGATTAATATGGATGAGTGCCCACTGGTTGAACATGGAACAGTACAGCACAGGAAGAGGCCCTTCAGCCCACAGTGTCCGTGCTGACCATGATGACAGATTAACCTAACCCCATCTGCTGGCACATGATCCTTATCCCTCCGTTCCCTGCACATTCGTGTGTCTATCTAGAAGCCTCTTAAATGCCTCTGTCATATCTGCTTCCACCAACCCTGGCAGCACGTTCCAGGCACCCACCACTCTCTGTGTAAATTACTTACCTGGCACATCTCCTTTAAACTTTCCCCCTCTCACCTTAAAGCCATGTCCTCTATAGTAAGACCATAAAATATAGGAGGAGAATTAGACCTTTCGGTCCATCAAGTCTGCTTCACCACGGCTGATTCTTTTGACATTTCTACCCTGGGATAGAGACTTGGATTATCTACTCTTATCTCTGCCTCTCATATTTCATAGACCTCTCTGATCAGGTCTCCCCTCAGCCTCCAACACTCCAGAGAAAACAATCCAAGTTTGTCTGACTTCTTTTTGTAGCTAATACTCTCCAATCCAGGTGACATCCTGGTGAACCTCTTCTACACCCCTCTCCAAAGCCTCCACATCCTTCCTATAATGCAGTGACCAGAACTGCGCACAGTACTCCAAATGGTTGACATGGACATGGTGCGCCTAATGGCCTGTTTCCATGCTGTATGACTCTAAAACACTTGACTCCTCAGATGCAGTCTGGGTTAGGACTAGGATTGCCAACAGTCCTGCGTTACACAGGAGTTCTAGTATTTAAAATAAATCATAACTTAGTCCTGTACGATTTTAATGTGAGGCACCAGTTTTCCAAAACAGCCAACCAAGAGGCCGTTGGAGAGGGCGAGACAGGTATTGCCCAAACCAGTGAAACATTGACTGATCATTTTACTCCACAGATGCTGCCTGACCTTCTGAGTTCCTCCAGCAGCCCATTTGTTGTTTCCGATTCCAGCATCAGTCACTTGTGTCAGCATTAAAAGGAGCGTTCATTGACATTATCACATGGTGTATGGTCAACTTAAGAAGTCCTGCACCTTCTGAGTGGTAGAAGATAGGGTTTTGGGAGATGCTGTTTATGCAGTGAGAAACTGGATCATCAGGGAAAGAACCAGTCTCTGTCTATCTTCCCACTACCCATCCCTCCCGTCTCTTTCTTGCACTTCGGATACTTTGAGGTCTGAATTATTAATTACCAGACGACACCCCATCAACTGTGTGAAGCAGAGGACTCTAATAAAGAACTATAGAGCTGTTATCAACAAAATCTGAAAAAGGAAATATGCCTAGAAAAATAGCATCAATGACACATGCACAGGCTTACAGTAACTGGAGGAACATCAGCTGCAGATGCTTCCGAGCTCCTTTGGTTTGGACTTGAAGAGATTTTCCATTTTTCTGCATCTTCCCCCCTTCTCCACTCTATTTTGTAACATTGAATAAAAGCTATTTTTCTAATTATGCCTGCCCCACTTGTTCCTAACTTTATCACTTCTCCTCACAGTACCAACATCTCTGGTTTGAAAACCAAAGTTCTAATGTATATATTCAATAAATATAATATTCAATAAATATAAATATGCCCTCCCACTAGTTAATAATGTGTCTTATTCATAACATGACTCAAGTTGATACCTACACTCTGGATCTAAGCAGCAACAGAATCTTTGCATAGATTGACATAAGTGTCCAGTTCAAATACAACTCTTCCCTGTCTTAAGGTCAAAGTAAAGTGAAGTATTTCGTTCCCAAGGTCAATGGGAGAGCATTTTAAATGATGCCTTTTGTATCCCTGTGGTCTTAGATGACGCCTTAGCAAATTGCTGCCAGCTATTGATCTCTATAAAACCCAGCTGATGGCCTCAGTGTGAGCAAGTTATTTATTTCAAATAAAAAGAGCAGGGGTAATGTATGTTTTATAGTCAGATTATTGTGCGTTGCAATGGCTGATAGCTACAGGAAGAAATTGATAGGACTTAGAGGTTGAAAGTGTATGGAGTTGCAATGGCCATAAAAGAAAACATGATTTCTTTTTCCTGTTCTAATGTTTTTGCTTCCTTTGTGTTCTGTTGACGAGGAATGGGATTGCTAAACTCCTGCTTTGACCAGCTGCCTTGTCTAAATGCTAAATCGTGGGTGGGACACATAACTTGAGCTGGGAAATTGAAATAAGATACCAACGTACTGCAAAACTTAACAAACAACAATTGAAACTAAACCATTTGCATTCATATTAATCCAAGTGTACAAAAGCTTTGCCTCTTTAATGTGATCATGGGGTATGGGAAGAGCCTGCATTTACTGCCCATCTCTACTTCCCCTTTGAACTGATTGGCTTGTTAGACCCTTGCAGAAGGCAGATGAGGTATAACCACATTAGTGGATCAGGAGTCACATACAGGCCAGACTAGCTAACAGTGACTGGTTTCCTTCCTAGAAAGACATTACTAAATCAAGTGCTTTTTAACAACCTTATTGAAGCTTGTTTTCTTATCTAACACCAAGAGAACTGTGGACATTGATTTGTTGGGTATATGGAATGCTGAGATAGCTTTTTGAATGACTAAGGAACTAGGGAAAATGGAACTGAGGCCAAAGACCAGATCCATTATAATTTTGTTAAATAGTAGATTAGGCTTGAGGGTCTACATGTTCGTCTGTTACTTATTCCAAATTTTACTTAATTATTTGAATTTCGATTCCCCAGCTACCACGAGGGATTTGAACTTATGTCTCTGCACCGATAGTTCATGCTCTGGAGTCTACTTCCGTCACTGAAGCAGGCCACTGCATTCTCTGCAGAAGTACAGAGCCAGGTCCTACTTATTAATTTCTGTTCTGTTCAAAGGAAGAGATAATTTAGAGGAAGAGTCACAGAGTCGTAGAGTAATAGTGAAAACCGGCCTTTCAGCCCATCTCGTCCATGCCGACCCAAGCTGGTCACATTTGGCCCATGTCCCTCTCAGCCCTTCCTATCCATGTACTTATCCAAATGTCCTTTAAATGTTGTTATCGTACCTGCCTCAACTACTTCCTGTGGCAGCTCGTTCCCTATATGCACCAGCCTCTGCGTGTAGAAGTTGCCCCTCAGATCGCCACGAGTATGTGTAAACAAGAAGAACACAAGAAGATCAGGAATTCTTACCAGCAAAACTGTAAGCCGGTGGTTCCGGAAGAAACATCTGGCCATCAACAACTCGGTGCTCAGGGTACTGTACGTGCGCACTTCTGACTGTCAACTCATCTGCTGGGCTCAAGGTTAATCCCAGCAGTGGACCACTGACTTCTTGAGGAGAGGGCCGGAACACGCTTTGCATCTGACCCCTCAGCTTTATGCTGGTGAGAGCTGGAGTCAGAATGTTAACCCCATTCATTTGAATGGGATTGCAGCAGCTATAGAAAAAACAGAACTTGCAAGACCTTATTTTAATGTCTGTAATTACTTGTTGGTGTGTCAATGTGCAGTGATAGTCCTGGGGCAAGGCTTCATGACACTGGAGACAGAGAGACTGCAGATGCTGGAATCTGGAGCCACACGAAAGGAGCTGGAGGAACTCAGCGGATCAGGCAGCATGGAGCGCCTTTTGTGTTGCTCCAGGATTCATGACATGTTGCTGGAAGACTACTCACCCCTTAGATCCCACTCTGCCCTACCAGATGCCTGTCGGGTGTGGGATTGTTTCAGCTCATTTAGCCCTCGGTACCCAGGGAAAGCAAGTGCAGGTATAGAGTCTGGGAAAGTCCAGCTGAATAAAGTCGAGCAGAAAGAGTGAAAATAATAAGAAGCAGCTCATTGGTAAATTGATTTACTATTGTCACATGTACCGAGGTACAGCAAAAAACTTTGATTTGCATGTCACCCACACAGATCATTTCATTGCAGCAGTGCATGAGGTAGTACAAGGGAAAACAGTAACAGAATGCAGAATAAAGTGGTACAGTTACAGGGAAAGTGCACTGCAGATAGACAATAAGGTGCAAGGCCACGATAAGTTTGTGAGGTCAAGAGTCCGCTTGAGGGATCTGCTGGAGGAACTCAGCGGGTCGAGCAGCATCTGTGGGGAAAAGGAATTGCCGATGTTTCAGGTCAAAACTCTACATCGGAGAATAATAAGAATCCTTCTACATTGGTAGCTGAAGAGAAGATTTAACGAGTCCATTAGAACAAAGTAGACGACCAAATGTATCCAAGGACAGTGAGAGCTTAGAGGAACAAACAGATTTACCCAATCATTAGGCAGCACAAACTACATTTTCCTCTGGAATGACCATTACCTCAAAACTGAGCCCTTTTAATATTTAGCTAATGGCGTGGAAAGTGATGATAAAGTAGACAGAGTTGAGCAAGTCAGGAAGGTTAGTTAATTTAATGTTTTTTCAATTAGGATAAATAGTACCTAACGTCACAATGGACTGCTTGCATCCATCAAGTGTTCAACACTTCAGAACTATTGACTGCTCGCTCATCACACGCATAATTCCTTAATGCATTATCGTTCACGCAGAAGAGACAAACAAGAATCCGATTCTTACAAAGATAGAAATCAGGGCTACCTAAATCAAGGCAGCAAATCCTGAGGGTATCCATTCAAGACTGTGAAGGCTGAGCTTAGGTCATATCTGAAGTATTACTTTACAAGAGGAATGATTAGATGTATGGATGTTTCCAAGAAATTCGGTCAATTGAACTCGTCAAAGGACGAGGTTGAAGCTTAAATTAGGACAGGGCAGAGTTAGCTCTTTGAAAGGACGAGATCAAACGCATTGGAAGGAATTTTCCCCCCAAATTATTTTTTTTAATCAAAACAATTAACAGCATTCAAGGAGTATGACCAGCTTCAGGACAACAAAGGCGCCACTTGCATACAGTTAGATTAGTTTATTGTCATATACAGTATACCAGGGTGCAATGAAACTCCTTGCTTGCATGAAGTACACAGTGTAAACATTGTATACTCTCTCTCATTCTTCTGAATTCCAGCGAGTGTAGTCCCAGGCGACTCAATCTTTCCTCATAGGCTAACCTCCTCATACCCGGAATCAACCTGGTGAACCTCCTCTGCACCGCCTCCAAAACAACAGAATGGGGCAAAGATTGTAGTGCAAGCTGAAGTAGTGGAAAAAAGAAATGCTAAAGTGACAATACCAGAGAGAGGTACAACAAGAGTTGAGAACACGGCAGCACCACCAGGAAGGGGATGTGAAAGAGGTGATTGGTTCCAAAGTCTGACAGCAGTGGGGCAGAAGCTGTTCTTGAGTCTGGATGTCTGGGCTTTCAAGCTCCTGTATCTTCTCCCAGAAGGTAGAAGAGAGAAAAAGGAATAGCCAGGGTGGCAGGCATCCTGGACGATACTGTTAGCCTTCCTGAAGCAATGCACCGTGAAGATGGATTGGATGGAAGGATGTGACGAGCCTGTAACGGACTGGGCTGTGTTTACCGCTCACTGCAGGTTCCATTGGTCCAGAGCAGAGCAGTTGCCACACCAGGCTGAGGTGTGACCTGTCAGGATACTTTCTAGAGTGCATATGTTCAAGAGAATCCTTGTGGACAAATGGAATTTTCACAGAGAAACCTCCACTCCCTCTACCACCAGCACAGTAAGGTGGTGGTGTGTACTGTTCAACAGATGCAGAGCAAAACTTAGCGAGGTCCTGTTTATATCATCTTCCCAACACCCCCCACCCCCCCCCCCACCACTACTCATCCAAGACCTCGAAAGAAAGGGCAGCTGGTACCACTACACCCAGCTTCCCCTTCAAGTCACACAACACCTGGATTTGGGAATAGATCACCATCCTCCATTGTCGGTGAGGGGGATTCCCAGAATTATCTACCCAATAGCACTGTGGAAACACCATCACCGCACGCACTGTAGCAGATGAAGAAGGATTGTCCCCACCTTCTGAAGACTGATTATTGATGGTGATGAATGCTGACATTGTCAACATTGCTGATACCTCTAAATCCACAATTAAGTCTTTCCACTGGGGAAGGACAAATTAAATCAGCCCCAGTTGTTCTCACACACAGAACATTCTAAAGTCAAAAGAACCCAGAAAGGGACCTCAGAAACAGTGAGGCTGGTCCCGAGATGACTGTAGAAAGAAGCCAGTGAAAACAGGAAGAGAGATCAGGAGCCATTCTGAAACCTTTCTTTGATGGAGCAACAAACAGTCTGCTGGAGGAACTCAGCAGGACGAGCAGAATCTGTGGGAGGAAAGGAATTGTCGATGTTTTGGGTTAAAACCCTGCATCAGGAGCACAGATGCTTTTCAACCCACTGAGTTTCTCCAGAAAATTTTTGTTGCTCCAGATTCCAGCATCTGCAGTCTCTTGTGTCTCCTTTCTGTGATACAGTTGCACTGACAGGCATAAACTGGGGAGCGTCTGTGTCAGTGCAGCAGACGTCAGTGTTGGTGACTGAGTGGTCCCTAGTTGAGGGCTCTGTACCAGGAGAGGATGCAGTCGAGTTGTTGATGTTCATTTGGACGCTGCTTGTCTGGAGCCTTCAAGTCAGTCCCTGCACCTGTCTGTTTGTCACTCAGTTTGTCCATTGGCCATGAAACAGCAACCCTATAGGGACCACAAAGGAAATCTCCTCATTCAACAGGAACTCAAACATACATCACTTGAAGTCACACAACGCCCTTCTCAACTCGTGTGACGTTCCAACATTGCAGTGGTAGTTTATTTAACTAGTTCAGTTACAGGACTAATCAACCTGGACTATCGACCCAGAGTTTGAATTTGGGCAGCTAGTTAATTGAATTTGGACGATTAAATAAATTTGGAATTAAAAGACTAGTTTTAGTAATAGCGACCACAAAACTACTGGATTGTTAAAAGTCCCATCTGGTTCAGGAAAAGAAATCTGGTGTCTACAACTGACACAGTTGACTCTTTGCTGCCCTTCCAAATGGCTCAAAAAGCTTCACAGTGCAAAGGAATACAGGGAGAGGTGGTATATGCTGATCCTATCAGTAACGTCTACAACCCATGAATAAATAAATTAAAAATAAGGTGGAAATCAGATAAAATTCACACTAACTCTCAAGAAAATGTGATAACACAGATTTATTTGGAAAGCGAATAGAGTGCAGAAGGAAGTTTTGTTGGAATAACACTGTATAAAGGTTGGAATAATACCGTATAAAGGTTGACAGGCAGATGGGTTTAGGAAGGGAACGCCAGTGCTCTGGAAGCTGAATGGTGGTAAATAAATTTGGGGTGGGAAAGTGGTCAGAGATGGAGGAATGCTGAGATCTCAGGGGGATGTGGAGCTGAAGGTTGTTACTGGAAGAGATGGACATTGGATAGATTTAACTGCAAGCAAGGATTTTATTGTACTTGGACCTCACCGTCCTTGTACACATGACAATAAGCTCGACTTGACTTGAGAATTTTAAGATCAAGCTATTGCTGTACAGGGAACCAATGTAGGTCAATGGACAGAGTGATGATGGATGAACAGAGTGGGAGATGGGCATCAGAAATCTGAACAGAATGTTTCACAGCAAAAAACATTATGTGGGCAAACTGAGCAGCTCCTTTGAAGTGAAAATCTCTGACAGGAGTGAGGTGAATGAACAATTTTCACTGTGGTCAGGGTAAGTTAAGGGAGGAATGTTGACTAATGATAGCAGGAGGCTCACCAAGATGGGAAAGCTGCTGCCTCACAGTGCCAGCGATCAGATTCAATCCTCACTTCTGATGCTGTCCGTGTGGAGTTTGCACGTTCTCCCTGTGGCCGTGTGGGTTTCTCATGGGTGCTTCTGCCTCC
Organism: Pristis pectinata; assembly: GCF_009764475.1. Lineage (NCBI taxonomy): Eukaryota > Metazoa > Chordata > Chondrichthyes > Rhinopristiformes > Pristidae > Pristis > Pristis pectinata. The sequence goes on along the minus strand of NC_067436.1, from coordinate 13,080,600 downwards.
TCCCACATCCCAAAGGCATGCAGGCTGCGAGATTGATTGCCCACTGCAAAATTGCTGCTGGTGTGTCAATGGGAATATGGAGGGAGTTGATGGGAATGGGGGGAGATAAAATGGGATTAGTGTACATAAGAACATGAGAAATAGGAGTCGGCCACCTGGACCGTCGAGCTTGCTCCGCCATTCATCAAGATCATGGCTGATCTGGCCGTGGACTCAGATCCACCTACCTGCCTTTTCCCCGTAACCCTTAATTCCCCTTAGATAGCAAAGAACTATCTAAATGTATCCTAAATATATTTAATGAGATAGCCTCTACTGCTTCCCTGGGCAGAGAATTCCACAGATTCACTACTCTCTGGGAAAAGCACTTTCTCCTCATCTCTGTCTTAAATCTACTCCACCAAATCTTGAGGCCATGTCCCCTAGTACTAGTCTCACCTACCAGTGGAAACAACTTTCCTGCCTCTATCCCTTTCATAATTTATATGTCTCTATAAGATCCCCTCTCATTCTTCTGAATTCCAGCGAGTATAGTCCCAGGCGACTCAACCTCTCCTCATAGGCTAACCCCTCATCTCCGGAATCAACCTGGTGAACCTCCTCTGCACCGCCTCCAAAGCCAGTATATCTTTTCCCAAGTAAGGAGACCAGAACTGATGTAAACGGGTGCTTGATAGCCGGAGCGGACTTCACAGGTCTAACGGCCTCTTTCCACTATGAAAAAAAGGTTGTGGATTTTATAATGCTGCCCAGGACAGTGGTTTAGAACATAGAACGCCACAATGTTGTGCCGACATTTTATCCTGTTCTGAGATCTATCTAACCCTTCCCTCCCACATAGCCCCCCATTTCTCCATCATTCCTGTGTCTATCTAAGAGTCTCTTAAATGCCCCTAATGTATCTGCCCCCACAACCTCTGCAGGCAGTGCAATCCACGCACCCACAACTCTCTGTGTAAAAAACCCCTGACGTCCCCGTTATACCTTCCTCCAATCACCTTAAAATTACGTCCCCTCGTGTTAGCCATTGTCGCCCTGGGAAAAAGTCTCTGACTGTGTTAATACTATGATGAAGAAATTCATTGGATTATACAATTTTTAGGCCCATCTCAGCCATCCAATTTCTTCAATTCCCATGTTCTTGCCACAGTCTTGTAAACTTCCCCGTGCAGATCCTTATCCAATTCCCTTTATTCTATGCTTATTTCATGTAGTATAATCGAGAAAGGGAAAATATCGCCAAATGCTGCTGTTCCTAATCAAGATTCAAATGGGAAACTGGTGGTGAAGAAACACAGTGTGCACTGTTGTTCAAAAACCAATTAATTCAGAAAGCTGTTGGCTGGAACAGCCTCTTTGAAATGTTACTGTAAGCTCAGCTTAAAGAAACTGCATGTAGGAAATGACAAGATTCCATGTTGGAAATGACAAGATTCAAGCATTAGCACCTTATCTAACAAGGCGCAAGATCTAGGAAACTCTGTTTACACGAAAAGAAATAATAAAACACGGGAAAAGAATCCCATGGTGCAATCTTACTGCTGAAACTGGGAAAGAAAAGAAATCCAAGAATAAGTTATATTATCTGTGTATGGGTTGAAAGTTGACAAAAAGTATTTTTTTTTGTCAAATTCTGCAAGAAATACCATTCTACTTCTATTTACAGTAGAACTCAGATAATCCAGCACTCTTGGGCCATTGGTAGTTCTCAATGAGCAGATTTTCCGGACAATTGGATCTTACTTCTAAACAGATTTTTATTTCAATTTTTTATTTGCAGTAATAAAATAAATTTTCCAGTTATTCTGGTGAGCTTAAACAGATATAATAGAGAAACAAGATGCTGGAATAGAGAGCAAATGAAGAGCTTCTGGAGAAACTTAATGGGTCAGGCAGCATCTGTGGAGGGAAATGAATGTCCGATGTTTCGGGTGAGTCCAGCTGAAGGGACCCGAAACATTGATCATCCATTTCCAACTACAGATACTGCCTGAGCCACTGAGCTCCTCCAGCATTTTGTTTTTTTGCAGAGGAATTATAGAAGCACTTTGAACGCTGGCTCCAGCTTCGAACCTCCCCATGTTCCTGACCCCCGATCCCACCTCCAGCCATACAGCCAGCCCATGGTCTGGGCTGTAGTTGCACTCTGAACTCTATAGTTGCACACCCAACTTGTACTGGAACCCTGACTAATGAGTTGACCAGATCCTAACAATCAGGATTTTAGAACAATCCATGCTGGATTACTGGAGTTTTACTATACCTCCTTCTGGAATAATTGCTGACGTACTTCTAGAGTGATTGGATTCTGCGTGTTACTAAAATCCAATGACATATTTTAGCCTGACTGACCATGTGTTCCCTGCCTTCAGAAAGAACTAAAGAAGCCCTTTCTCCAGGATGTAATTAATTAGGAATTAACTGTTGAAAATGGGTGTGCTGCACCACACACAACAGCAGCCAGGTCTGGGGAATCTCAATCAGATAATGGGCCATCCAAAACAGAACTCTTAGACAATTATGACAACCTTTCCATCCTTCGAACCATATGTACTGGGAAGACTAAAAGGCATCACCTACAACTGCAGTCAAAAATTCTGTTCCTCATATGTCTTGGGATCTGTGTGAATTTGAACTAGACTGCCTGCAACATTGGGGTTGGATTTAGGGCAGAAAGAATGAAGGTGATTGGCAAAAAGAACTAACAACAGCATGAGGATATTTTTTTCGCACAGTGAGTAGTGAGGGTCTGGAATATAATGCCAGATGTGATAGTGGAGGCAGGCTCATGTGTAGCATTCAGGGTAAGTATCTGAAAACTAAGGCATTTGACGGGCTTTGAGGAGAGGGTGAGGGAGTGGGATCAGATGGATTTCTCCGCCCAGTACAGGCTCAATAAGCTGAATGGCATCACACGATGTAACCATTCTGTTTCTCTGCATTTTGACCTCCAGATGAGATATGGACCCCACATCCCACACCAACACCATCACAAGAACATAGAGAGAGAGTGAGATACAGCACAGAAAGTGGCCCTGTGGCCCACTGAGTCCATGCCAACCATCTACACGAATCTCACATTCCCAACTTCCTCCAGATTCCACCACTCACCTACTTGGGGCAATTTACAGTGAACTTACCAGTCGTCATGTCTTTGGGATATGGGAACAAACTGTAGCACCCAGAGGAAACCCACGTGGCCACAGGGAGATTGGGCAAATAGCACCCGAGGTCAGGATTGAACCCAGATCTCTGGCGGGGCGATGCAGCAGCTCTATTTCATTGTCAACTCCCACTCCACCTGAGCTCCTCACCAGGTTGAAACCCTCAGCTGTTCTTTATTCCCTCAAGTCCTGACCGCAGTTGGCCAATCTCCATCATTCTATCTTCAGTAAATCTCAAGTTATCCCACACTCCTCTGCCTGTGTCTTACGGACAGCAAATGCCATTTACCTATCACCCCTCTGCTCCCTGGCCTATATTGGCTCCTGGTTAAGCAACCCTCCAAGATACTGCCCCTCCTTACCTCTATTATCTTCCTCAAGACCCATCAAGAAATTACAATATTCCCATTCTGGTCTCTTGATCATTCCTGAATTTAATTATGCCAACAATGACTGCTCAGTCCTTGAGGTCTTCAACTACCCACCAGACTTCTCTGCCTCTCTTTCCTCTGCTAAACACTTCTCAAAATCCACTTTGACTATCAGCCCTAAGGGTGGCTCAATCTAGTTGGACAACATCTTTAAGAGCGTTAAAACATTTTGCTCTGGATAAATGGGAATTGAAGGGGTGTGCCTCAGCTCCCCTGGAGATGGAGAAATCACCAATGGATACAGCAAGATTGTTTGAGAGACTGAATTTCAATTCCCACCTCGTTCTTCAATGCCAACATTACAATAATTGATCTAACCGTCATTAACAAGAACATCAAAATGGCAAGGTTTGCAATGGCTTTGGGTGTTGTAGCAACGCTATGAGTTTTTCACCAAGCTTCCACCTGGGATGGCACAGGGGCACAGCTAGTAGAGCCACCTTTCACAGCACCAGAGATCTGAGTACGATCCTGGCCTCTGGAATGCCTGTGCAGAGTCTGTATGTTCTCCTTGTGATCATGTGGGATTTCTCCAAGTGCTCTGGTTTCCTCCTACACCCCAAAGAGTTGTGAATTGGTGGGTTAATCAGCCATTATAAATTTCTTCTGGTGTGTCAGTGAGTGGTTGATGTGAAAGTGGGGAGATTAGGTTACAGGGAAAATTAGTGGAGGAAAGGGATGGTTCTGTGAGCTAGCATTAATTTGATGGACTAAATAACCTTCTTCTTTATCATAAATAAACATGGAATCTTATTGATGTTAATTGCACATACTGATAATGAGTCAAGATATTGGAAACAGTATGGTAAAAAATCTTACCAATCTGTATTTGGTCATCGTTCAATGAGACATTAAGCCAAGGTATGTTCAGGTGGATGCAAAAGGTGTCATACCAAAGAGGGTAAGAGGAGTCCCGACTCACGTCCTGGACAATATTCATCCTTCAGACAATATCGCAAAACTCAGATGATTACATTGCTGTGAGCTTTCTGTGTACAAATTGGCTGAAATGCTTCCTACAACCATATCAACACGTCAAAAGTATTTCAGTGGCTGAAAGCACTCTGGGGAATCTGAAGTGCACTTTATTGATGCTGATCTTGTTTCATCATTGTTTATTGTTGGAACATAAAGCCTGCTCCATGCTCAACAGCACAGGAAGGAATCAGCCCCACTTACTATATGAGTAAACTATGCAAATTTTAGGAATAATTTTATATATTGTATTGAAGCAATTGTATCATCACACATGCACATAGACACATATAACATGTGCACAGGGAGCAGAACAGAGTAGGGACACGACAGGCCTGTAATCGTTAAGCACATTAAGGACTTGCGCATGTGCATTTATGTGCATAATGTTCATCAGTTTAAAGGTTAACAGTATCCGTCCAAGGTCAATTACGTGCATATATAAACGTACACAAACCTGGATGCATGCACAGACGCATGCACACACTCAACTAAACACAAACAAATACATAGAAATACACACACACAGTCAAATATATTCACACAAACTCTCGAAATACACATACATATACACACATAAATATGCACACATACAAATATACACATGCAAATACATACACACAAATACATAGAAATGCACACACACAAACACACATGAAAACATTGAAACACATACAAATACACCCAAATAAACACAGAAGCACACAGGTGCACACACACACACACACACACACAAACACACGCGCGCGCGCACACACATGCCCACACTTCATGTGGTCTTCAGGAAGGGGAATTCGGGAGAACAAACGCCAGTGCTCATTGAGGGGTCAGCGGTGAAAAGGGTGAGCAGCTCCAAGTTCCTGGGTGTCAACATCTTAGAGGATCTATCTTGGGTCCAACACAAAGATGCAATCATGAAGAAGGCATGCCAGCGGCTCTACTTCATTAGGAGTTTGAGGAGATTTGGTATGTCACCAAAGACTCTTGCAGATTTCTACAGATGTACAGTGGACAGCATTCTGACTGGTTGCATCACAGCCTGGTACGGAGGCTCCAATGCACAGGATCGCAAGAGGCTGCAGAGGGTTGTAGACTCAGCCAGCTCCATCACAGGCACAACCCTCCCCACCATCGAGGACATCGTCAAGAGGCGGTGCCTCAAGAAGGAGGCATCCATCATTAAAGACCCTCACATATCCTCTTCACGTTACTACCATCAGGGAGGAGGTAGAGGAGCCTGAAGACCTACACTCAACATTTCAGGAACAGCTTCTTCCCCTCTGCCATCAGATTTCTGAATGGTCCATGAACACTACCTCATTATTTCTCCTTTGCACTATTTATCTTTTGGTAACTTATAGTAATTTTTATGTCTTGCACTGTACTGCTGCCGCAAAACAACAACTTTCATGACATGCGTCAGTGATAATAAACCTGATTGATTCTGGCACACACACACACGCACGCACGCACGCACGCACACACACACACACACCATAGCCTAAACAATACTTTCTAAAGCTATTGCTGCCCCAATATTGCCATGTCTAGTTCCTCCACTCAGTCGATATAGTCAGCCTTCCTATGTTTTACTCTCTATGTCATACCTACAGGGCATGCTAATGACTCGTCTCTCTGCAATTCATTTTACAACACTCTCTCCTGCCCCAGTGCTCCTTTAATCATTCCTAATCATCAGTAACCTTGACACTTTTAAGATTTTTTTTCTGCCTCTACTGCCAGCTTAGTTCTCGGGTGGGTAGTGCACCTATGACCGTCCCTGAGTGCAATTTGAAAATAAATATATATTATTTTATAACAATACTCACACGTGATTTCAAAGGCGAAAAGCTAGTAATTCTGACATGAAAATTTGCCTCCTCTCCTTCATATAAAGCCCTGCCTTAGTTATCAGCCAATTGTTATAACACTCTTAAGGGACACAGGGCAGCTGATGCTCACAATATAATGGAAATTCTAAAGCTCAAATTAAACTGTCAAATCATAAGATTTGCTGCCATTTACAAGACAGTGTAACTTGTTAAAAGGTGCAGTGATTCATACAAGTGAACTGTCAAAGACCCCATATACTTTCTACCTACTTTCTACTCTGCTGTTAAGAAACCAAATTTTTTTGTTACACTTATTCCTTTTCTCAGTCCCTGGGCCTCGGTTAGCAAGCCCATCGATTCAGCCAGTTCCATCGCGGGTACAGCTCTCCCCACCATCGAGAACATCTACAAGAGGTGATGTTTCAGGAAGGCAACCTCCACCATCAGGGACCCCCACCATCCGGGCCGTGCCCTCTTCTCGATGCTGCCATCAGGCAGGAGGTACAGGAGCCTGAAGACCCACACCTCAAGGTTCAACAACAGCTTCTTCCCCACTGTCATCAGGTTCTTGAACCCACTTGAAAAACCCTAACACTACCTTGGACTATATTTCCCTCAACTTATGTTAATGTCATTATGTTAGTTTTGTTTATTGTGTCATGTAAGTAATGTATAATTTGTGTTAATTTAAGTTTATGCAATTTAAATTTGTCATGTTGTAACGTACTGTGCTTCTGCTGCAAAAAGCTAATTTTCCGGACATTTATACCCTGAGTATGTATGTCCCTGACAATAAAATTGAACTTGATCATCATTTATACACATTCTGTTGGAAGTGTATAAAATTATGAGGGGCATAGACAGGGTGGACAAGCAATATCTTTTGAGAGGGGGTAGGTTCAGAACAGACGTGAAGGGTACGTTTTTTACTCAGCGAGTGGTGGATGCCTGGAATGCGTTGCCTGATAGGGTGGTGGAGGCAAATTAATTGGGGGCTTTTAAGAGGGGCTTGGATGGGCACATGAATGAGAAGGAAATGGGCATTCTGTAGGTAGGAGGGAATAGCTATGTCAGCACAACATTTCGGGCCAAAGGGCCTGTTCTGTGCTGTACTGTTCTATTACCTTTAAACCAAATGCCAAAACAAAGGTTCAACGATTAGGTTCAATTCTGACCTCAGGTGCTGTCTGCATGGACATTACCCATTCTCCCTGTGACTGCGTAAGCTTCCTCCAGGTGCTTTGGTTTCCTCCCACCACCCAAAGCCATACTTGTTGGTGAGTTATTTGTCTGCTGTAAATTGCCCTTACTCTATTGGGTGGCAGGAAAATCAGGACTGGGTGTGGTGTTGAAGGGGATGTGAGAAGATAAATGGCATTGTGTAGATGGGTGCTTGATGATCAGTGTGGACACAATGGGCTAAGGAGCCTATTCCTATATCTCAAATCTGGGATCATCTATTCAGGTTGAGATGAGTGAAATTTTCCTCACTCAGAGGGTAGTGAGTCTTTAAAATTCTCCACAGAGGTGGGATGTAAAGACTCAGCCACTGAGTATTTCCATTGTGTTTATTTTTAAATGATGTCATTGAATGGAGCATATGGATGCATAAGGAATGTGCACCAGCATCTTTACTTTCTTAGAAAGTTAAGGAGGTTCGGTTTGTCACCAAACACTCCAACAAACTTCTACAGATGTTGAAAGTATCCTGTCTGGTTGCATCATGGTCTGGTATGGCAATTCGAATGCGCAGGAATGTAAGAAGCTGCAGCGAGTAATGGACTCAGCCCAATACATCACAGGCACATCCCTCCCACCATCAAAGGCATCTACAGGAGGCGCTGAACATCTATCATCAAAGATCCCCACAATTCGGGGCATTCCATCTTCCTGCAGCTACCATCGGGCAGGAGGTACAGAAGCCTGAAGTCCCACACCACCAGCTTCAAGAACAACTACTTCCCTTCAACCATTTGGTTCTTAAACTAACCTGCACAACCCTGATCACTACCTCAGTGTAGCAACACTATGACCACTTTGACCACTTTTCACTGCAGTGAACTTTTTTTGTTTTAATTGTGTTGTTCTTATGATTTTGCATAACTTATTTTTAATTTATGTTTTTCTTGTGAATGCGGCTTATCTGATGCTATGTGCCTGTGATGCTGCTGCAAGTTTTTCATGGCACCTGTGTGTACATGTACTTGTGCATATGACAATAAACTCGACTTTGACTTTGGTGGAGTAGGCACAAGGGCCAAATGGCCCAATCTTGTTTCTACTTCTTATCTTCTTGTAGAATGTGAGTCACTCATTGTAGGATACTTAGCCTCTCACCTGCTATTGACTGTGTTTATGTGGTTGGTCCATCTGAGTTTCCGGTTTCTGTATAAACAGTGAAAGAGAATGTAGGTCTTCAGTTAAAAGCATTTGAATTATAGCAAATTTGACAATGTGGCACTCCTTCAATACTTCTTTGCACACCAATTCTGGGTAAGAAGAGGCACTACAGTGATAGACTTTTTTCCCTTAGAATTTTCAATAGTGGGGAGAAACAAAGAGAAAAAAGATCCCTTTATAAATGTTTAAACCAGTGATGCTAATTCAGTGCAATTCTTTGAAAACAAATAATCTTTGCAGATTGAGAAAAATAACGCGATGTCCAACAATGGGTCCCCGTTCAAAATCAGAATTAGGTTTATTATCACTGACTTGTATGATGTGAAATGTGTTGTTTTGAGGCAGCAGTACAGTGCAGAGACATAAAATTACTATGAATTATAAAAATAAATAAATAGTGCAAGAAAATAAGGAATAATGAGTCACAGACCATTCAGAAATCTGATGGTGGAGGGATAGAAGTTGCACTCATTCTACTCAATGAGTGATAGAGCAAGGAAACCCACCAAAATACTCTCCCGCATCTCTGGAAATTACATTTATTTTTAAGTAATTACTTGAATTGAATGACCCAGGGGAAAGATGCTTGCATTCATTTTAGTTACTCCCGCAGTTACACCTCTCCACAATTGTCACCACTCTGCAGTTTAATTATAGCATAGTGCTTGGGATCTGGACTGACATAATGAGATACCTGTTATACTTAACATTCCATAATACAAAACACAACCAAAGATGGGAAGCTTCAAAGTAAAGACCCATTATTTGTATTATCAAGCTTGCAAAGCAATGAGAAGAGGATATATTCCACTGATTTATCAACTGGTACAAGGCAGCTGATCCCGAAATTTGCCTGATTCCCTTCCCACCTAGTTTTGCTTTCCTTTGAAGTCAGTCCCAGTGATTTATTCACCAGCAAGAGCAAAACAAGTTGGTGGTATTAACAAAGAAATTGTAAATTGCTTGCTCTTACAAAGGCTGTTGATAAATGACTAAAAAGTAGATTGGAATGCTGACATTAAGCATTCACCCTGTCCCTTTGCAATGTCTTGTGTGAGACTGTGGTATTGCACAGAAACTATTCAGGTGAATGTAATGTTTCAGTTATGGTTACTGGGAGCAGTCTAGAGTATGTCCCATTGAAATAGAGTTAGCACTTAGATATCACCTTCCACAGGATGTGCCTTACAACCCGTTAGAATTATTCCTTACAGCACTACATTGAAGACTGGACTGACTAGCAGATTGTATGGCTTTATTTCATTGTGTTTGCTGACCATTGACGATACCAGCATTTATTGCCCATCCCTACTTGCCCTGAATTGAGGAAGCTGATAAACCAGCCATATTGGTAGGTCTGGCTATAAGCCAAACTAGGCAAGGTTGGCAGATGGTAAAACTAGATGGATTTTGATGACAATCTGGTTGTTTCATGGTTATGATTATTGGGATTGGCTTTTTGTTAAATCACAGATTTACTGCGTGATTTTAAATTACCCAGCTGCCGTGCTGCGGGTGAAACTTGTGTCCCTCTCAGAATTCTGGCTGAGAGTTCAGTAATTTAACCACTATACAAGTTAACCCAGTTACCATTACCAATGATAAGAATATTGTCACAGTGCAGGAATTTGGTGCCTGAAAGGGTGGTAGAAGCAAGAACCCTCAGTGTAACTGATAATTTATAATTGGTTTATTATGGTCACATGTACCGAGATACAGTGAAAAGCTTTTATTTCTTGGTATGTTCTTGATTGTGAAGTTGTCACTGTAACCTATAGTGTTAGAAGTGGGACTAGGCTGGCGATCTCTTCATTAGCAAGCATGGACCAGTATGGAACTCAGGAACTTGTCTTACTTTTTTGAATTCTGACAAGAAGTCATCCACCTCAATCATGAACTCCCTTCCTTCTGCAGATGCTGCCTGACCTACTGATTATCTCCAACACTCTGTTTTTTCAGATTTTCAGCATTTGCAGTTTTTCCAATGTGTGTCCGAGTAACAAACTTGCATTTAGACAACACGCTCAGGACTGGACTACAAGGAATTATTTAATTAAGTTTAAAAGGAATTCTTCACAGCTGAATTTTATGTCTCTGAACTGCCCTTCTGGAAGTTTTGCACTCCCTCAGTACTGCACAGGGAGTACCAAGTGGGAATTTGTGCTGAAGGACAATGGAGAAAGATCATCAACCTTAAATGTTAACTCTGTTTCCTCCCAATAGATGCTGAATGACCTGCTGTGCATTTCTAACATATCCTATTTTGTTTCAGATTTCAAGCATCTGCAGTTTCCTGCTTTAGGAATTTCATGTTAAGTCTGCTGAGTTGCAAACATCCCAAGGGGAAATTTCAATCAGAGCAGTGACAACTGTTCCCTTGGTACAGACACCTCCACTGCCTTTTTTATGAGAACAGGATTAATAGATATACAAATGGAGTTCATGATCTTATTCCTTGCAGATCAGATGTTACCAAATGTTACAAAGAAGGAAAATAATATAATTTGAGGGAGAGAGGTACTGTCCACATGATTTTAATGTTAGAATTATTCCCAATGGCATTACGTTGAAGTGACAAGATTGACAAGCAATAATCATAGTTACCAAGGACAAAATTACCAGTGATCATGATGTGTAGGTTTAGGAGCTGCTCTTAATTTCCAGGAAGAAAAATAAAATTCTGTCAAAGGATTGGAAAAAAAAAGAAATAATTATAATTTGTGAGCTTGAGAAAGAAACAGCTATAAAACTATTTCTCTCCAGACTTGATCTTACAAAGTCTGTTGGGAGAGAAAGCTTTTAAAGCTGGCCTCTTAACTCCATTAGTTCCTGACAGCTAGGTTAAAGAATCCTTACTTTGCAGCCGAACTTGCGATACTATCATTAACTGTGATGGAGAGAACAAACAGAAAAGGAGGAACAAAAAATCTTCTCAACAATTTTGCTTGGAACCAAAGAGAGAGAGAGCAAGAGAGAGAGAGGGGGAAAAAGAGAGAACTAGATAGAGAGAGAGAGAGAGAGAGAGAGAGAGAGAGAAAGAGAGAGAGGAAGAGAGAGAGAGAAAGAGAGAGAGAAAGAGAGAGAGAGAGAGAGAAAGAGAGAGAGAAAGAGAGAGAAGGAGAGAGAGATAAAGAGAGAGGAGAGAGAGAGGAGAGATAGAGAGAGAAAGAGAGAAAGGGAGAGAGATAGAGAGAAAAAGAGAGAGAAAAAGAGAGAGAAAGATAAAGAAAGAGTGAAAATAGAGGTTAAGAGAGAGGATGAAGAGAAAGAGAGAAAGATGGAGAAAGAAAAAGAAAGAAGAGAAAGATGAAGAAAGGAAGAATGAAAAAGAGAGATAAAGCGAGGAAGAGAGAGAGAAAGAAAACAGAAAGAGAAAAAAAGCAATAAAGAGAGCGAAGAAGAAAGAGAAAGAAAAAAGAGAGAATGAGATGGAGAGTGAAAGAAAAGAGAGAGAAAAAACAGAAAGAGAAAAAGAGAAAGAGATAAACAGAAAGAAAGAGAGAAAATGAAGCAGCAGAGTGGCACAGTGGTTAGTGCTTCTGCTTCACAGCTCTAGGGAGCTGGGTTCGATCCTGAGCTCCCCGGCTGTCTGCGTGGAGTTTGCGCGTATTCCCTGCGGCTGTGGAGGTTTCAGACTGTTCGGGTTTCATCATCCCACAGATGTACCTGAGGATTCATTGGCTGCTCTAAAAATTACCGATGAGTGCAGTAAGTAGCAGAAGGATCAAAAGGGAGTTGATGGGTATGTGAGAGAGAAGTTGCAGGGACCCAGGAGAATGGGATTGTTGGTGTTTGATCTGCTGGCAGCCATGATGGGACGAATGGCCTCCTTGTCCATGGGGTGAGAGAGAGAGAGAGAGAGAGAGAGAGAGAGAGAGAGAGAGGAAAACAGCCTGATAGATGGGAACTGAATGAGACCGTGAGTAATCTTTGCTCTAACTCCCTTACCCCATTAAAACCTCTGGCTCACAAAATTCTATCCAAATCAGATTTACATTAACGATTGACACCAGTATTGATTTCCATTTGCAGATAGAGTCATAGAGTTGTACAGCACAGAAACAGGTCCTACAGACCAACTCATCCATGCCGACCATCTACTTGAGCTAGTCCCATTTCAAAGGATATCTTTTTCCTTTCCTTTTCGTCCTCTCTCTTTCTTTATGGCTTTCTCTTTTTTTCTCTCTTTCTGTTTTCTTTGTCTCTTTTCTTCCCCTCTCCCTCTCTTTCTTCTTCTCTTTCTTCTTCTCTTTATTTCCTATCCATGTACCTGGCTAAATGTCCTTAAACTTTATTATTGTACCTGCCTCTACCACTTCCTCTGGCAGCTCGCACCATATACCCACCACACTCTGTGTGAAAAAGTTGCCCCAGGTCCCTTGAAAACTTTTCCCCTCTCATTTTAAACCTATACCCTTTAGTTTTAGGCTCGCTTACCCTGGATTAAAGACTGTGACCATTTAAAAAAGATGATGACTGATAAAACTTCTAAAATCTAACGACACTCTGTATGAGGAGGGGAATCCTGACCTTCCCATTGAATAGCCTGGCTCGAACTTTTAGACTTTATCCGCTGATCCAGAACAACCAATGGAAATATTTTCTCTCCCAATACCATGGAAACATGAACCAATTTGCACCTTGACATTAATTCCAGAGAGTGCATGGGCTTGTTGGTATAATCTGTCCATATGATTTACCCCTCAAGGAGTTTAGGTATGATTCTAGTAAACCTGCTCAACATTTGCCTCCTAAGGTCTGGTGCCAATTTAGATGACATCACTCCTTCTCAGTGCACCTTTGGTGAGGAAGCACAAAAGGACATAGCCTTAAACTGAGAGACAGGCTGTTCAGAGATGCTGTCATCTCCTTCCTAAAATAGCACTGGTCTCCGTACATGGGAAAGCTACTGAGCTTGGAGTCAAATGTAAAATTTAGAACTGGCTGATCTATTTTTATCAGGCAAGATTCTTTCCCTAAAAGTCCCTTGGGGTTGAGAATGACTGGGTTCCATTCCAGCAGATGGGTCAAGGTGGGACTGACAGGCACTGCCACAGGAGATGGGGTGATGGGGTGTGTGGGTGGTTTGGCAGGAGTCTCCCTTCTTCCTCTTTTTTTTGTTGGGCTTCTGTGGATTCCCAAGAAGGGACAAGGGTCTCGGTGCCTCCACGGATGCTGTTTCTGCAGTCAGTGTTCTAATGAGTTAGCGGGGATGTTAAGAATGCATTGAGACTAAGTTGTCTACTTGAGCTAGCCCTATTTCTCTGCATTTGGCCCAGATACCTTGAAGCCTATCCATCTACCTGTCTGAATGTCTTTTAAACATTATAATCGTACCTGCCTCTACCACTTCCCCTGGCAGCTTGTTCCATCTACCCACTACCCTTTGTGTGAAAAAGTTGCCCCTCAGTTCCCTTTTAAATTTTTTCCTTCGCATCTTAAACCTTTGCCTTCTCGTTTTAGACTCACCCGCCCTGTGAAAAAAAGCTTGAAGCTTTTCCTCCGTCCTCCTGGCAATCTTAAGCCATGACAGAGATTGGAGTAGAGAGTCTATTTTGGGACAGAGAGCATTTCAACTAACTTTGCATTCACTAGATGTCTTTCCACATCACAGCTGAAGGAAGTTTTGTGCACAGAGCCTATTTTAACTTATTTTATTGGTATTCACATTAATTCCACCCCCCCCCCCCGAATCCCATCCTCCTCTTCCCCCCACCACTCTCCCAAATCCTGCTATCTTCAGTTTAAACAGAAGGGTAGGCACGGTAGTGTAGCAGTTAGCGTAACAGTTTACAGCGCCAGCGACCCAGGTTCAATTCTGGCCACTGTCTGCAAGGAGTTTGCACGTTCTCCCCGTGTCTGTGTGGGTTTCCTCCGGGTGCTTGGTTGACTAATAAAGATATCTTAGCTTATCTTATAAAGTCCATATATGATTTCTTTAACTGGTCAGCTTATAAACTTAACCAGACCAGTCACATAAATACCATGCCCATAAGAGCAGGTCAGACACTGGGTATCAAATGATGATGAGCTCACTTCCTTTATTCCCCAAAGCCTTCCCACCATCTAAATGACACGTTGAGAGAGTGACGTTCGAGCTGCACTCAAAAATCTAGCAGATGCATGAGGGACTTTCCTACTTGCAGGTTGCCTTCCCATTCACGCCCCATCTTGACTTGGGAATTTACCACCAAGCTTTCATCATTGTTGGATATAAATTCTTGAACTTCCTTCCACAACAGGAGTGTAGGGGCTCGTTCACCAGAAGGACTGCAGCGGTTCAAGCAGGTGGCTCTTGAGGAACTGCTCAAGGCCAGGTAAGGATGGGCAATAAACGTTGACCTTGCCAGTGATATCCGGTGAGTGATATCCTAGGCCCAATGAACATGCTTTATAGAGCCCCTGATTGACTGTACCAACACTAGTAACAAACTCTCCCCACAAATTAACCATCATATTCCCGGCACATGCTAAATCGGGATCCCCTGTGCATCTTATACTGACGGGAAAAGTGCTCAGTAATTTCTACCATCAGGTAGGGCCAAGGGAACCTCGGCCTGTTGGAGATGTAGTTCCTCAGTTGGGATTCCAAACCAAGGCTCTGTCTGACAAGTTCAGATGCTGTCTTGAGTGGAAATTAGGAGCTGCATGGCCAGCTTAGAGTTTTAGTTCACACTGCTAAGAGATAAGATATCTTTATTAGTCACATGTACATCAAAACACACAGTGAACTACATCTTTTGCGTAGAGTGTTCTGGGGGCAGCCCACAAGTGTTGCCACGCTTCCAACGCCAACATAGCACGCCCACAACTTCCTAACCTGTACGTCTTTTTTTGGAATGTGGGAGGAAACTGGAGCACCCAGAGGAAACCCACGCAGACACGGGGAGAACATATAAACTCCTTACAGACAGCAGCCGGAATTGAACCTGGGTCGCTGGTGCTGTAATAACGTTACGCTAACCGCTACACTACCGTGCCTGCCCTCTTAATCAGCATCTCCAAGGACACAATACATCAACAAAGAAGCATAATATGTCCGTTACTGCTGCACTAACTGGCCTCAACGACTCATTTGGTCTCGCCCCATCAGAGATATTCCCTTTGGTCGACTCATCCCTCCCTCACCTTCTCAGTGACTGAAAGCCATGCAGGTCATCTGTGGAAAGAGAGACAATTAATGCCTCGGGTCTGGGGCACTGACAGATTGGAAATGGAATTAGAATTGGTTTACTATTGTCACGTGTACTGAAGTACAGTGAAAAACTTGTCTTGCATACCGTTAGAACATAAGAAATAGGAGCAGGAGTAGGCCATCTGGCCTGTTCATACAGATCAATTCACTACACAGTGCATTGAGGCAGTACAAGGTAAAACATTAACAGAATGCAGAATAAAATGTAATAGTGACAGAGGAAGTGCAGTGCAGGTAGACGATGAGGTGCAAGGTCATAACAAGGTAGATTGTGAGGTCAAGAGTTCATCTTATCGTAGTAGGGAACTGCTCAATAGTCTTATAACAACAGGATAGAAGCTGTCCTTGAGACTGGTTGTACGTGCTTTCAGGCTTTTGTATCTTCTGCCTGATGGGAGGGGGGAGAAGAGAGAATGTCCAGGGTGGGTGGGGTCTTTGATTATGCTGGCTGTTTTACCAAGGCAGCAAGAAGTATAGACAGAGTCCATGGAGGGGAGGCTGGTTTCCGTGATGTGCTGAGCTGTGTCCACAACTCTCTGCAGTTTCTTGCGGTCCCAGGCAGAGCAGTTGCCGTACCAAGCCGTGATGCATCCAGTTAGAATGCTTTCTATGATGAACTTATAAAGATTGGTGAGGTTTGACAGGGACTTTTCAAATTTCTTCAGCCTCCTGAGGAAGTAGAGATCTGTGAAAGAGAGAAAAACAAGCTAGCTTTCATTATCATAGAAGACGCATAGAACTAAAGGAATATCTCCGATAGGGTGAGACCAGATGGGGCAGTAGGAGCAGCAGTTAGAAGCACATTATGCTTCCTGGTCTGTGTTATAATGAGGCTGTGAGATGGACCCTGAAGACTCTACTAATAGAAAAAGAAACACAACCAAAATGGTGAGAGGCAGATAAAGCTGCTTCTGATACAGATAGAAAGAAGTGATTTACCTGGTTAATCTGACATTGAGACCAGAAGTTTGCAATATGCCCTGGTGGAAGAGGAGGTGTTCCTCAGGTTTGAAATGGGCCTCATTGTAACAATCCAGGAGGCCTCAAGCAGGGTCAGAGTGGGACAGAGAATTCCCCTTGTTCTACCCATCCCTCTCCCAGCTTCTCTGCTCCTGAAAACTGATTTGTTTTCCTCTATTTCCCAGTTCTGACGAAAGGTCCCAGAGCTGAAACATTAACTGGAGAAGCAAAGGACTGAATGGAAAGTGAAGTTGTTAAGGGTGAGGACAAGTTCAGCCAGGCAGAGGAGAGTGTTAGTAGAAGGGGACTGGTTCTGTCCCCTTCCACTATTGTTCTAATCTGTTGAAACACAAAATGTTTCTCTTTGCACGGATTTTGCTTGATCTACTTGAGTGTTTCAGGAACTTTCTGTTTTTTATCACCAAGATCAGGCTTACTAGTCAATTGCCTCATTGAGGGGCATGTGATCTTCCCATTCACTAAATGCCTGGAACATTTGCTTATGTGACTTTGGCATCAATGGCTCACATGAACCGTTGCAATACACAACAGAATACTTTCAGAAATACACATCTCTTCTGGCCCTTATCTAAATTCCTCAGAGAGAAACTATTATGTTGCAAGTTCATTTAACGTAGCACAAGTGCATTATGCAACCATTTGTCACCAGTTTACTGAAGTAACACTGCAAAACCAAGTAGTCAGACATGAAAGACGAAACACTTAGGTACTTTGACAGACATGAGTTTGCATCTGCCTGTCAAACGCAAACTTGGCGATGCAATGAATTGGCTGGAGATGTGTGGAGGCCATAGAAAACATGAACTCTCTGAACCCAATTGTCTCTACATCAAGTGAAGCCAGAGAATAATGAGTTTACTGTCCATCTGGATCAATATTGCTCTAATCCGTTGAGGATACAGTGCTGGTTGAGGTTATCGCAGTTGACTGAGGCAAATCCTCTCCATTTTTAACTTGAAATTTATAGCTTTGGAAAGCTTCAAGAGGTCCCTTCATCAATTTGAACTCTTTTTTGGAAGAGTTTTGGGTTCCCCTGGTCTGATTCCCACCACTCCTAAATTTTGTGCATCCAATATACATTCTGGAATTTCCAGTACAAATATGAGCAAACACTACATGGTCAGCGTGATGTCTCTCAGACGGGATGGCCTCTTTGATCTCCCAGATGGATACAAAATAATGCCAACATCCCGGAGTATTGAAGTGACTCTCTCCCACCTCCTGGCCATTGTTTAATCACTGAAAGGGTTTTAAAAAAACTACTAAAATAGATTGTCTAGTCATTAGTTTTTAGGTGCATGTAGGTCATTGCAGAATAAAATTGACTACAAGGATTTGAATCCATGTCCTTGGATCAAAAACTCTTAAATCTTTAAATGCTAATCCAGTAATTTAACCATTATGCAGACAAACAACATGTAGCTGTTCTCAGTAGGAGGCGATAGTGGGCTGGATAATATCCATGTAGCAGGGTGTGGCCACCCTCGACCTTGTACTGGCTGTTATTGAAACCAGCCAGCTTTCTCCTGATGTTTGAGGGCACAGCACCAGAAACAGCATGGTGGAAAACAACAGGGGCAGCCCACACTGAACCTACACACATCAGGCTGAGCTCAGGGAGATGTGGTCTGATGGGAGCTGGCATTGACTCAATGGGCCAAATGGCTTCTCTCCATGTTGTTACAAAATGTGATAAATATGGAATAAAATCATCTAGACAGCATCAACACTTTTACTGTAAACTGAGCCTCTCCAGATGGATTAAGCCCAGACCAATAAGCCAACAGAAAAGGGATTAAGATCAGTTAAACTCTGTGAAGGGGACATCATGGAAACCAGCCTCCCCTCCATAGACTCTGTCTGCACTTCTCGCTGCCTCGGTAAAGCAGCCAACATAATCAAAGACCCCACCCACCCCGGACCTTCCATCTTCTCCCCCCTCCCATCAGGAAGAAGATACAAAAGCCTGAAAGCACGTAACATCGCACTCAAGGACAGCTTCTATCCTGCTGTTATAAGACGATTGAATGGTCTCCTAATACAATAAAATGGACTCTTGACCTCACAATCTACTTCGTCATGGCTTTGCACCTTATTGTCTGCCTGCACTGCACTTT
Organism: Pristis pectinata; assembly: GCF_009764475.1. NCBI lineage: Eukaryota > Metazoa > Chordata > Chondrichthyes > Rhinopristiformes > Pristidae > Pristis > Pristis pectinata. The sequence goes on along the minus strand of NC_067436.1, from coordinate 13,061,505 downwards.
CTCTGTAACTGTAACACTATATTCTGCATTCTTTTATTGTTATCCCTTGTACTACCTCAGTACACTGATGTGATGAAATGATCTGCCTGGATGGCATGCAAAACAAAGTTTTTCACTCTACCTCGGTACATGTGACAATAATAAATGAATTACCACTGTGCCATCTTAGTGCATTGGTTTTGACAATTTACCAAAATTTTATTAACATTTTCCAACTGGGTAGCACTTCACTTTCAGAGAGCAGGCAAAGACTAAAGCACCATGCCACATCTTAAGACTGTTATACGCCTTTAAAATTCAGCCTTGCAAATCCCTTCATCTAATTATTCCCCAGCTTAGTGACACACCACAATCCAATATCACCACTGTAGAACACAGTCCTTCCACCTGCTAGTAAGATGTAATTAAGATGATGCTACCAAATGGTTTAACAATTTCAAAATCCTTTCATTGCAATTAAAAACTACAGCAGAATTTTTTTTAAGTAGAGACCAGATGCTAAATATTTCAACAGGAGTTCCTGATAACAGGAGAAGCTTATTCAAGCAAGAAGAATGGGCTGTAATACATTTTTGATGGTTTTGAAACCAAAAGCTTTAGATTAGCAAACTAAGTTGCTCTGTGGAAATATCCAAAGCCACTTCCCTGTTGGAAAAGATTTTCATTCTTATAGCACCTTTATAACAACATAGAGTGCCGTCGTGTGAAGCTGGGAGATCTGCTGCCTCATAGTGCCCAAGAGCCAGGTTTAATCCTGTGCTGTCTGTGTGGAGTGGGCACATTCTTCCTGTGACTGTGTGGGTTTCCCCGAGTGCTCCGATTCCCTCCCACATCCCGAAGATGTGGAGTTGGTAGATTAATTGGTCACTGTAAATTGCTTTGAGTGTGTGGGCGAGTGGTAGAATCTGAGGGAAATTGATGAGAATGTGGGGAGAATAAAAAATGGGATTAGTGAGGGATTAGGGTTAATGGGTAGTTGATAAATCAGCACTACTTGATGGGCCAAAGGGCCTGTTCCTGTGCTGTATCTCCCTATGACTATATAAAGCACTTTAAAACCAATGAAGTATTTTTGCAGTGTAGAAGATGAGGCAGCCCTTTTTTATGCACAGCAGGCTCCCACAGACGATGAGGCAAGGATGAATATTATTCAGGACACCTGAGATAACTCCCTTGTTCTTCTTTTGGGACATCCTGAGAAAACAAACCAGATCTTGGTTCAACATCTCATCAAAAATACAGTGCAGAGGTCCCTTAGTATTACACTGGAGCTTGGCCCTAGGTTACTGAGCCCAAGCACAGCAAACCAACAACCTTCCGATTTAGCGACAAGAGTGTTAGCCATGAAGCCACAGTTGTGGTACTGGTCAATATAGAACATAACAGCACAGTACAGGCCTTTCGGCCCACCATGTTGTGCTGACATTTTATTCTGCTCCAATATCTATCTAACACTTCCCTCCCACATCACTCTCCATTTTTCTATCATTTATGTGGCTACCTAAGAGCCTCTTAAATGTCCCTAATGTATCTGCCCCCACGACCTCTGCCAGCAGTGTGTTCCACTCACCCACCACTCTCTATGTAAAATATTTACCTCTTATACCTTCCTCCAATCACCTTAAAATTATGCCCCTTCATGTGAGCCATTTTCACCCTGGGAAAAAGTCTCTGTCCACTCGATCTATGCCTCTTATCATCTTGTACACCTCTATCAAGTCACCACTCATCTTCCTTCTCTCCAAAGAGAAAAGCCCAAGGTCACTCAACCTATCTTCATAAGACATGCTCTCCAATCCAGGCAGCATCCTGGAAATCTCCTCTGCACCCTCTCTAAAGCTTCCACATCCTTCCTATAATGAGGTGACCAGAACTGAACACAATACTCCGTGTGGTCTAACCAGAATTTTATAGAGCTGCAACATTACTTGGCAGCTTTTGAACTGCGACTAATGAAGGCCAACACACCATACACCTTCTTAACAACCCTATCAACCTGCGCGGCAAACTTGAGGGATCTATGGATGTGGACCCCAATGTCCCTCTATTCCTCCACACCGTTCCTGCCATTAACCTTGTAACAAATTCTAGAACATTGAAGATAGGTAACTCTTCAATATGTTGTTCCTTTACTTTCTTAAGAGGCTAAAGAGGTTCAGTTTGTCATTGAACACTCTAACAAACTTCTGCAGATGTACTGTTGAAAGTGTCCTGACTGGTTGCATCATGATCTGGTACGGCAATTCGAATGTGCAGGAACGTAAGAAGCTGCAGTGAGCAGTGGACTCTGCCCAATACATCACAGGCACATCCCTCCCCACCATTGGTAGTATCTACAGGAGGCGCTGCCTCATGAAGGCAATATCCATCGTCAAAGATCCCGACCATCCAGGCCATGCCATCTTCTGGCATCTACCATCGGGCAAGAGGTACAGAAGCCTGAAGTCCCACACCACCAGGTTCAAGAACAGCTACTTCCCTTCAACCATTCAGTTCTTGAACCAACTGGCAAAACCCTAATCACCACCTCAGTATAGCAACACTTTGATCATTTTGCAAGACAATGGATGTTGCTTTTTTTCTTGTAATTATGTTCTTTCGTGTAAAAATTATATATAATTTATTTTTAAACTATGTTTTTTTGTGAACATTGTATATCTGATGCTATGTGCCTGTGATGCTGCTGCAAGTAAGTTTTTCATTGCACCTGTGCTTACACGTACTTGTGTATATGACAATAAACTTGACTTTGACTTTGATTAATTAATAAAATATTATTGGAGAAGTTAAATGGATTGAAAGCCAATGAAATCACAGGGAGCTGATAACTTGCATCTTAAGGTTTTGTAGGAGGTTTCTATGGAGACATTGGATGCACCGCTTGTCATTTTCCAAACTTCCATACGTGATTCCTGTAGGTCAGAAAGCAGCAAATGCCATAGCTCCAAACTGGGATTCGACTCTGGATTGTTATTCCATGTCTCTGGATTAGTAACTAAATAGTGTGAAAGATGGTCCCTTCTCAAAAGATAAGGATAAAAGAGGTTAGGTTTCAGGAGCATCCCGAAAGAGGAAAGAGAAGCAGAACGAAGGAAATCTTTTGGGAGGGAATTCTAGAGCTTATGGACATGGCAGCTGAAGGCATAACCGCCAATGAAGCAGTGATTAAATCCATGGATTACCAAGATCCCAGAATTAGTGGAGTGCAGATATTGCCAAGAGGTTTCAGACTGGAGCAGACTACCAATGTACAGAACGAGAGAACACTGAAGGAAAGGTGAGGCATCGGAAATCAAGGCATTGCTTAAGAGAAAGTCAGTGTGAATCAGTAAAGACAGAGTGATGGGTATATAGGATTTGATGCCCATTAGGACATGTGCAGCAGAGATAATGAGCTCAGTTCTGCAGATGGTAGGATGAGGTAGGCTGACAACAGGATGTGGGGAGTAGATGGTCAACCCACTGTGTCAGATCTTTGAGAGAACTACCCAATTAGTCCCAATCCTCACAGCCTGCCTTCATGTGATTATCCAACTCGGTTTTAAAATTTTCTCTTGAATCTGCTTCCATTGCCCTTTCAGACAAGTATTCTTTTACTGATGTAAAATTCACACATTCATTCCTTCAAGCAAAAAGCAAGATGATGGAGGAACTCAGCGGGTCGGGCAGCATCCGTGGGGGAAATGGGCAGTCGATGTTTCAGGTCGAGACCCTTCGTCTGGACTGGAAGATAGCAGGGCGATAGCCAGTATAGAGGTGAGGGGGAGGGGGGGGCAAGAGCTGGCAGGTGATGGGTGGATCCACGTGAGGAGGGGCGATAGGCAGATGGAGGAGGGGAGAGCGGAGACAGCGGCAGAGGCTGGGAGGTGAGAGGCAGAGGTGACAAAGGGCTGCAGGGTGGAATCTGATGGGAGAGGAAGGTGGAGAATGGATCTCATCAGATTAATATTGGAGGAAATAAGAGTGGTGGCATGTGGACTGAATGGCTTGCTTCTATGATGGTGGACTCCACAGCGTACATTGATGTCTCTCTGCCTGGCTAAACCACATCTCTGTGAAGGAACTCAGAGTAGCACGGATACCAAGGAGAGCAAAAGTATCAGCCTGCTGTAGACCCCACTTCATTACTTCACCTTAATTTCCACAGTGTGGATTGTGAACCAAACACAGTGCATTTCTATCAAGATCTACCAACCATGGTTTAAGACCCTATGAAAGAGGAAGTAGAGATAGATACTTCCAAAACATATCAGATTTGTATGCAATCCAGGAAAAACATTTACCTCTGCATGATGCCACTTTAGCAGAGTTTATATAACAGTTAAAATTTCTTACCTAATTAATCCACAACCTCACCATTTTTTATATCTTCATGTACTTGTCAAATTCACTTCTCAGTTATTTTTCTAAAAATCAGACAAATTTTGATTACAGTAGAAGTCGAACGCAAAATCAAAGCAGCAGAGGGTGACAGAGTCATAAAATAATATAGCACAGAAACAGGCCCTTCGGCCCAACTCATCCATGCTGACCAAGAGGCTAGTCCTATTTGCCTGCATTTGGCCCATATCCCTCTAATCCCTTCCTATCCATGTACCTGTCCGAATGTCTTTTAAATGTTGTTATTAAATACTTCTATATTTGAAAGTTAATATTTATTTCACTTACACAACCTCTTTCTATTTTAACTTTAAGTTATGTTCTATCCTGCAATGGCAGTCTTCATGGGAAAAAAAATCTAAAAGCATCACTTAGGGGTCTGGTGTGATTATAACTCTCCGAATTTCCGCCTGTGCAATCCCAGTGGAAATCCTGCAAATCCCAGAGTAGCAAGAAGTCATACCTTCAACAGAATGACAGCTGCTTAGTGACCAGAAGAAATCTTTTCCAAATCATAAGACTAAAATGTGGTGAGAGTATATCTGGAGGAGCTGCACACTAGCCATCAAAAACATGAGATGAGAAATCTATATCGTTCATCACCTCTATCATTTTATAATGGAACATTGAATTGAGGTTTTGACTTTTTGCATCCAATCAAGGAAATCTGGGGAAATCACATCATCTTTGTCAACAGACACTCTAATGAATTTCTGGCAGTGGGACTCTGTTGCATTTAAAATTCTAACGAGATGTCTCTCAGTATTTACATAACCCGCTAGAATGATATTTCACAGATAATCTGTGGAGACAGTCTTAGCTGGAGATATTTAGGAGATATTTTGATCTACTTGTTGAAGGCGTTTGTGACGGAAGCACACAAGATGGGAGAAATACTGCGGAGATTAGGATGAAATAATGAAGTGGTCTCCATACCAAGGTTGGTCACGTTCCCCTCCTTGGATCTGTGTCATGTCGAGTTCCTTCACATAGATGTGGTTCTGCTGTCTGCAGAGCTTGTCAGTATGCAGTGTAGTGTCCACATTGTAAAAGCAAGTCATTCAGCCCAACTAATGCACCTAGCCTGTTTCCTCCCTTACTGGGCTCACCCAGGATCAAAGGAACGAGTGCTTGAATTTTACATCAACATAAAGTAAAACTGAGGGAAAAGGGATGGAGGTAGTTTCAATGACGATTTACAGTTCTGATCTGGGTGAAGGTAGAAATATTGTGGGGCTGAGGGGAAATGACTAATTGTGCGAGAAATTTAAACTGTTTCAGAAACTGTGCAAAAATGGTGTCAAGCAGGAGGGCTTGAGTTGGTTTCTTCCGGATGTTAGGAGATGGAATTTCTTATGTATGTGGCCGATAGGGACTAGTGTGCGGGAGTGAGGTGAGTACCACGTCTTTGGAGCACTTGCATTAGACTGCTATGTTTGATTCCTGAAGCTGAATGAGAGACACCAACTCACGTCTTAAGGTGGAGGTTCTCAAGGAAGGCCACAGCCTCAAACATTGGGCAGAGTCAGGATTACCTCTCACTGGCCCCATAGGAGTGGGATCCTTGCTACTCAGACAAAGATCGGACCATGGTATCAGAGGACGCTACTCAGCAGAATAGGCAGAGCCTTGCTCCATCCTGCCCATTGATGGTTCGAGTGTCGAATGCTTGCTGCTCCTCATTTCAGCAGTCTCTTGTGTCTCCAACCTGCTGGTGGGGTTGTTCCCTTGCATCTGTTGCCCTTGTTCCTCTTGGTAGTAGAACTCATGGGTTTGGGAGGTACTGTTGGAGTTGCCTAGGCAACTAACAGCAGTGTACTTTGTAAATGAGCAGCCACTGTGCACTGCTGGTGGTTTGGAATGGTACATCGGGTACCAATCAAACAGGTTGCTTTGTCCTGGATGGCGTTGAGATCCTTGAGTGCTGTTGGAGCTGCATTAGATGGAGAGTATTCCATTACGTTCCCAAGTTAGGTGATGTAAATGGAGGAAGGGATTTTGGCTGTCAAGAGGTGGGTCTTTTGCTACAGGATACTCACCCTCTGATCTGCTCTTGAAGCCAAGGTATTTATGTGGCTGATTCAGTTGAGTTTCTAATCCATGGTGACCTGCAGGATTTAATGGTGGAGCCACTGGCGATGGCAATGCCATTGAATGTCAAAGGTATGTAGTTATAATTGTGGCAATCCATGTGTCCAAAGAAAGCAATGAGTTAAAGATCGCATTATCTGTTTCGGTGATGTTAGTTGAGGAATAAATGTTGGGGAGATTTTGTTCTGCTCGTTTTCAAAATGCATAAGTAGGATCCTTTCTAAGTCCAGCTGAGATGGCAGTTGAGGCGGGAACTATAAAATTTTGTCCTCAAGATGGTACTGAAAAATCATCCAGGATTCTGGGCTCAGGTCTCTGAGACTTGAGCCTACAACCTTGCAATTGAGAATGCCACCATTGGAAAATTGACTAACTCCAAAATGCTTTGAATAAATTTAAAGAACAGCCACATTGGACAATGATCTGAGGACTGGGCACTTTGTCAAGCCCCACCCTAAAGAGGAGACAGTGCCTTCAGGACAGCAAGAGGGAAAATTGCAATCACACAGGACCTTAGTGAGACTGCACCTGGAGTACCATGCACTGTCTTGGTCTCCTTACCTGAGAAAGGACAAGGGAGCACAGCAAAGGTTCACAAGACCGATTCCATGGATGGTGGCTTTGCCACAACAGGAGGGATTGAGTAGACTGGGGCTGTATTCCCTGGAGTTTATATGAGTGAGAGATGATCTCATCGATGCACAGAATTCTTAACAGGTTTGATGCAGGGAAAATGTCTCACTGCATGTCTCCTCACTGGCTGAGGAGTCGAGGACCATTGACCATAGTTTGAGAATAAGGGGTAGGCTGGTTAGAACTGAGATACAGACACAATTCTTCATTCAGAGGGTGGCGAACCTTTAGAATTCTCTATCCCAGAGGACTGAGGAGACTAGTCATTGGATTCATTCACAACAGAGATTTCTGAACATTCAGGGAATCAACGGTTATTGGCAGAGTGCTGGGACATGGGTCTGAGGTAAAGGGATAAACCATGATCTTATTGAATGGCAGAGCAGGCCTACTACTGTTCCCACTCCCATTCCTGCTTCTTATGGAGCAGAAGTTATTCTAAGAACCAGCATTTTAACCACGATCCCAGCCAGTAGTTTGATAGCTTAAAAGCTTTTTAGGTTCCCTGATGCTAAATTGCTGTTTTAGGAATCCTAATTTAAAATATTGAGCAGATGCTGAGTAGAGAGGCAAAGAAAGGGTTACTGAACCCAGTTCTGGGAAGTATCAGAATGAAGTTTAATGGGTGAAAAGATCAGATCACAATGCCTCAGTGAGGGAAGTAAAAGATTTTACAAAATCAAAATGTTTATAAACTGCGTCAAGGATTTTGTAACAACGAACAAACCAAAAGATATCCCACCCCTCCAGTCTTTATTTTTTTATATTAATTCATTTTTGTTGAAAGAATTCCCTACACACCAGACCTCAATGCTGTGTTTTTTAATATATGCAAAGGAAGGCTTCCTGCTGCTGATTAATTTGTGCTAAAATGTTACATAGCATGGAAAGTTAGTTATTAATATTGTTATTGTGGTAGAAAATTAAATGCATTGATTGCAACAATCAAAATGGTTCTTTTTCTAAGATTTTTCACTGCTTCCAACTACTCAAAATGCATCAAGAACAGCATTATACAGAGGGATAATGAGGACTCTTGCCTGTTACACACCGCAAAATTATATTTGAGACAACAGGAGGTAGCGATGAACAAATACAATGCAGGGGAAAATGAATCCCATTTCGTATTTGTCTTAGATTTTAATGCCTCCTCCTAACAGAAAATGAACGGACTGCTTGTCAAGCTGCTTAGAACAGAGAGAATAATAGAAATTACTGGTAATGAAAGAGAAATAAAGAAAAAAAACAAAAGATTGGATTGAGGAAAAGGGAGAAATTAGTGAGTAAGGAGGGTCATTAAATCCCCAGAATGATTCACTAGCTGCTGGAGTGGGTCCCAATTTCAGTTCAGAGCCTGAAAGGTTGAGAGGTATTTGAGGAATTTAAAGCAAATTAAAAAGGATGCTTATGCCTTGTATGTAATTCATGAATAGATTCAAATGTTGTAATTTCACATTTCGATTTGCAGTTCAAGAGATGTTTATTTATGGGCGGAACGGTGACACAGTTGGTAGAGCTGCTACCTCACACCAACAGTGGCCCCAGTTCAATCCTGACCTCCGGTGCCTCGGTGTGGAGTTTGTGTGTTCTCCCTCTGGTTGCCTCTCACATCCCGAAGAGGTTCAGCTTGACAGGTTAACTGGCAACTGTAAATTGTCCTCAGTGTGTAGGTAAGTGGTAGAATATGATAGGAATGTAGGGAAGATAGGTTTCAGATACAATTAGTGGGGAATGTGACCCAGCATTGACTTGATGGGCCAAATGGCATTCTACATCATATGGAACTATGGATTTGCAGATAAGATAAGATATCTTTATTAGTCATACGTACATCAAAACACACAGTGAAATGCATCTTTTGCATCGAGTGTTCTGGGGGCAGCCTGCAAGTGTCACCACGCTTCCGGCGCCAACATAGCACGCCCACAACTTCCTAACCTGTACGTCTTTGGATGTGGGAGGAAACCGGAGCACCCGGAGGAAACCCACGCAGACACGGGGAGAACATACAAACTCCTTACAGACAGCGGCCGGAATTGAACCCGGGTCGCTGGCACTGTAATAGCGTTACACTAACCGCTAAACTACTGTACCTGCACACTGATTATTGTGTGTGCACTATTAAATGTACCTAGTTAATCCCCACACTTTACACACTATAGGTTCGTTAATGGTCTTATAATTGATTTTCATGCTGCTAAATAACTTATTGTCTAAATCTACTTGTTTCATTCACTCACATGTGACTTACCGAGACAGGATGCTGTGGGTGATATCCTGCTCAAGAGAAATGGCCACGAAAATCTGGGTTGGCCATCCAGTGCAGTGCTAAGGGGGTGCAGCACTGTTGGAGGTGAAACCCTTCAGGATAGACTTGAACTGAAGCCACATCTGTCCTCTCAGGGAAGATCCCATGGCACAATTATGAAGAGGAGCAGGGGAGTTTTCCACTCACTCTGGTGCTGTAGCCAATTAGAGCCATAGAGTCATATAGCACGGAAGCAGGCCCTTCAGTCCAACTGCTCCATGCCAAGCAAGATTCCAATCTAAGCTGGTCCCATTTGCCCATATTTGGCCCATATCCCCCTTATTTTCCTACTCTCCAATTAAAAACGTCCCAACTTGCTCAATTGTTCTCCATAACCCCCGGCAACATCTTCGTAAATCTCCTCTGCACTTTTTCCAGCCTAATGGCATCTTTCCTATAGCAGGGTGACAAAAACTGAGCACACTATTCCAAATGTGGCCTCACCAACATCTTGTACAATTGCAACATAAATGTTATCTGTCAATCAATATCCCTAAAAACAGATTATCTGCTTGTTGTGACTTTGCTGCTCAGCGAATGTACCTGGTGCAACAGTGATTGCACTTCATTGATAAGTTCTGACAGGGATGTGGAAGGTGCTATATAAGTCTTTCTTCTCCCTTTACTTGATCATACAAAACTGATGGGCTGGAAATGGGCAGAGACAATAGAACAATGAGGTTGGAGTTCTACAGCTAATACACCTGCTGCCTCACAGCTTCAGTGACCTGGGTTTGATCCTGACCTCCAGTGCTGTCTGTGTGGAGTTTGCACGTTCTCCCTGTGACGGTGTGGGTTTCCCCCTGGGTGCTCCAATTTCTTCCCACATCCCAAAAACGTGCAGATTGATAGGTTAATTGCCCCTCACGTGCAGGTGAGTCGTAGAATCCGGGGAAAGCTGAAGGGAATATGGGGAGAATAAAATAGGTTAGAGTAGGATTGGTGAAAATACGTGCTTAATGTGGGCTGAAGGGCCTATTTTGATGCTGCATCTCTCTATAATTCTATCAAAAGGCTATGTGTTTCACTGAGACCTCCCCATAAAAAATGGACTTTCTACCAAGCCTTTCCCAATCTAAAATCCCCACTCCGTCAACTCCCTTTACTTACTTATTACGGAATAGAAAGAGGCTATTTGGCCCATCGGATTCATACTGGGCTCCCAGGGGAGCAATCCATCAGTCCCATTCCCTTATCTTCATTTCCCTGTACCCCTGCAACTTGTCCTCTCTCACACCTCTTCAACAGCTTCTCTTTGAATCTTTCTGCCACTTAGCTCCACTAAGTAGCAATGAAGAGGTGCCAATTAACCATCCTGTACATCCCTGTGATGGGGGAGGAAGCTGAAGCACTTGTGCAAACACAGTGCAGATTGTACCTGAAGTAAGGATCGAACCTGGATCCCTGGAGCTATGTGACAGCAACACCAACCGCTGCACCACCCTGTCACTGATGCAATTGTTCTGCCTCTTGAGAGAGGCCATAACCTCAAGAAGAGCCCCAGAGAGAAAGAATGTAGAACATAGAACAGTACAACACAGAACCCTTCGGCCCGCGATGTCTGTGCCGACGATGATGCCAATTTAAACTCCACATCTGCCTGCATGTGGTCCATATCCCTCCATTCCCTGTCTGTTCGTGTATCTCTCTAAATGCCTCTTAAACTTTGCTGTTATATCTGCTTCCACCACTTCCCCTGGAAGCCTGTTCCAGGTACCTACCACCTTCCGTGTTAAAAAGACTTTAAAAAAACTCCTCTCACCTTAAAGTTATGCCGTCTGGCATTTGATCTTTCCACCGTGGGTAAAACATTCTGACTATCTATCCTGCCTGTAGCTCTCTTAATCCTTTATACTTCTGTTAGGTTGTCCCTCAGCCTCTGGCGCTCCAGGGAAAACAATCCAAGTTTATCCAAACTCTCCTTATAGCTAATATTCTCTAATCCAGGCAATATCCTGGTGAACTTCTTCTGCACCCTCTCCAAAGCCTCCACATCCTCCTTGTAATGGGGTGGCCAGAACTACACACATTACTCCAAGCGTGGCCTGACCAAAATTTGATACAGCTGTAACATGACTTCCCAACGTTTGCACACCCCAACCGATGGCAGCAAGTATGAAAAAGGGAGGAAAACCTGTGACTTCCCCTGTGACCAACCCGCCACACTCCCCACCACCACCCCCTCAGCCATCACCACCCTACTCATGTGACCTGGTGATCACAAGAAACAACCTTGTCCAATTTATTGGGTTTCTCTCTCATACTCTCGCTCTGCCTCCCTCCCTTCCCTTTTCTCTGAGCACATTAGAGACATCCACCTGACTTTTATCCCACAAAAGCAAATTGAAAATATTTATTCGAAATTCATTTTCATATAAAGAAGATATCAACGAGAGTCTCGGATGTCTAAATGAACAATGCAATCAGTCTTCAAATGTGTTGTCCAGATAGCATTCTGTCAATCAAATCAAAGTCATTTCAACTGAAAGTATATTTGTTATATTTGGACATGTATGAATAAGCTTCTGTTTCACTATTTTGTATTTGTTTTGAGAAGCAATATTTCTATGGGTTTCAGATCTGGTTGACTCCTGTGATACCGTTCTCCTCGATGTTTCATAGCCCTGTCATAAAACTCAAAAGTTTTTGCGATAAATTTTGTCAGCTAAAATGACAGTCGTAATAAAGGAGCCAGCTACCATCTTTAATTTATCTTGTGAAAAGAAAATGACATTGTAACATTTGGAGCTGGAATATTAAGAGCCGCAGTAACATTCGTTTGATTTAAGAAGTGATGTGTAGGAAAACTGATAAAAATTAACAAGCTGATTGTGGGGCAAGAAGCTTTGAAGACATTGACTTTTTTTTGCATTCCTGTTACGGCTAGCTGTCAACGTTTAGAGGTGTTAGGAGTGAAGTGTACTGATTTTTTTGTGGCGACCATGGCAGAAATGGAAAATGCAAAGAGATCAAATCCAGAACCAGCTAAACATTGATTTCTGATCTGAGGCACAGATTTTAAGAGGGGAGTTTTGCATTTCTATAGTGCCTTCACAATCTTACAACAGCCCAAAATGCATTAGAGACAGTGATGCTCAGTCACCATTGTCATGCAGGAACTTTTCTGCACAGCAAGCTCCCACAATCAGCAATGTTTTAGAGTCATAAAGTCAGAGACACAACATGGAAATGAGGCATTTTGCCAATCAAATCCATACCAACCATCAGCTACCCATTTACACTAATCCTGCATTAATCCTTTTCTTATTATTCCTCCTACATTCTCATCAACTCCCCCTATATTCTACCACTCATCTACACACTAGGGGCAATTCACAGTGGCTGATTAACCTACTAACCCACATATCTTAGGGAGGAAACTGCAGCGCCCAGAGGAAACCCCTGCTGTCACAGGGAGAATGTGCAAACTCCACACAGACAGCACCTGAGGTCAGGATTGAACCTGGGTCTCTGTTATTGTGGTGGGGAGTCCCTCCTAGCTCTGCCACTGTGACACTCCATACTCCTACTATTTTCTATATTTCTGTGACATAGAAATATGGAAAATAGGAGCAAGAATTGGCCATTCAGCCCTTTCGGGCCTGTTCCACATTGGCTGATCATCCACTTCATATCCTGTTCCTGCCTTCGGAATCAGAATCAGATTTATTATCACTGACAGATAACATGAAAGTTATTATCTTGCACCAGCATTACGGTGCAAAGACATAAAGTTACTATGAATTTAAAAAATAAATAAATGGTGTAAAAGAGGAATAATGAGGTAGTGGTTCACGGACTGTTCTGAAATCTGATGGCAGAGGGGAAGAAGCTGTTCCTGAATCATTGTGTGTGGGTCTTCAGGATCCTGTACCTCTTCCTTGATGGTATAATGAAAAGAGGGCATGTCCCAGACGGTGAGGGTCCTTAGTGATGGATGCTGCCTTCTTGAGGCACCACTTCTTGAAGATGTCCTCGATGGTGGGGAGGGTTGTGTCCGTGATGGAGCTGGCCAGGTCTCTTGTCATCCTGTGATTCTGCCCCTATCCCCTGATTCCTTTAGCATTAGAATGCTAAGACCATAAGGCAAAGGAGCAGAAGTTGGCTATTCGGCCCATCAAGTCCACTCCGCCATTCTATCATGAGCTGATCTATTCTCCTATTTAGCCCCACTCCCCCACCGTATCACCATTACCTTTGATGCCCTGGCTACTCAGATCCCTATCTGAGTACCTATCAATCTCTGCTTTAAATGCTACAAAGTTGTGCATAACTGTATAAACCATTGGTTAGACCACACTTACTGTCTTTTGTACAGCTTTGATCACCACACTACAGGAAGGATGTGGTAGTAACAGAGAGTGCAGAAGAGATTCACCAGGATGTTGTCTGGAATGGAGGACTGTAGTTATAAGGAGAGATTGGATAGGCTGGGTTTGTTCTCAGTAGAATGTCGGAGGCTGAGGGATAACCTCCAACATAAATTAAAATCAGAGTGACCCTCTCTCTAAAAACCTTTGGGAGCAACTGTGAAGATTTTCCCTGGCAAAGCAATAAAAGATTTACAAGATAAGGAGCTGGCCACTAAGAAGTGGGATTATCAATGGAATTTTCCCCATGGATGCTCAGTTGATGAGGTAATCGGCATGTGAGAGAGAATAGTTACAGGGAGATAAGTGGAGAAATGGGATTGATGTGATTGTTCTGAGAGCTGGTATAGACTCAGAGTGCCAAATGGTTGCCTTCGATGTTGTAAGGAAATAGAGAACCATAGAACCATAAAACCACAGGACAATACAGCACAATACAGGCCCTTCAGCCCACCATGTTGTGCCGACCTTTAAACCACGCCTACAACTATCTAACCCCTTCCTCCCACGTATCCCCCATTTTAAATTCCTCCATATGCTTATCTAACAATCTCTTGAACTTGACCAACGTATCAGCCTCCACCACAACCCCAGGCAGTGCATTCCATGCACCAACCACTCTCTGCGTGAAAAACCTCCCTCTGATATCTCCCTTGAACTTCACACCCATTACTTTAAAGCCATGCCCTCTTGTATTGAGCATTGGTGCCCTGGGAAAGAGGCGCTGGCTGTCCACTCTATCTATTCCTCTTAATATTTTGTATACCTCTATCATGTCTCCCCTCATCCTCCTTCTCTCCAAAGAGTAAAGCCCTAGCTCCCTTAGTCTCTCCTCATAATCCATACTCTCCAATCTAGGCAGCATCCTGGTAAATCTCCTCTGCACCCTTTCCAATGCTTCCACATCCTTCCTATAATGAGGTGACCAGAACTGGACACAGTACTCCAAGTGTGGTCTAACCAGAGTTTTGAAGAGCTGCATCATTACCTCGTGGCTCTTAAACTCGATCCCACGACTTATGAAAGCTAACATCCCATAAGATTTCTTAACTATTCTATCCACCTGTGAGGCAACTTTCAGTGATCTGTGGATATGAACCCCAGATCCCTCTGCTCCTCCACATTCCCCAGAATCCTGCCATTAACCTTGTACTCCGCCTTGGAGTTTGTCCTTCCAAAGTGTACCACCTCACACTTCTCCGGATTGAACTCCATCTGCTACTTCTCAGCCCAGCTCTGCATCCTATCAATATCCCTCTGCAATCTTTGACAGTCCTCCACACTATCCACACCACCGATCTTTGTGTCGTCTGCAAACTTGCTAACCCACCCTTCTACCCACTCATCCAAGTCATTAATAAATATCACGAAAAGTAGAGGTCCCAGAACTGATCCTTGTGGGACACCACTAGTCACAGACCTCCAATCTGAATGCACTCCCTCCACCACAACCCTCTGCTTTCTACAGGCAAGCCAATTCTGAATCCACATGGCCAAGTCTCCCTGGATTCCATGCCCTCTGACCTTCCGAAGAAGCCTACCATGTGGAACCTTGTCAAACACCTTACTAAAATCCATGTGGACCACATCCACTGCACTACCCTCATAAGTCTTCCTGGTCACCTCTTCAAAGAATCCTATCAGGCTTGTGAGACATGATCTTCCCTTTACAAAGCTATGCTGGCTATCCCTAATCAGTCCATGATTCTCGAAATGCTCATAGATCCTATCTCTGAAATGAAAAAATGAAAATACGAGAGTATACTCAGGATTGATGTCAATGGGATTTTGTAGACCAAGGTCAAAGAAGATTGGGCCAGAAAGTTGATGAGGTAGATGATTATCCACAATATTGAATGGTGAAACAGGCTCAAGGGTATGTGGTGTGGACTGATCCTATCTCTTTTGCTCTCCATGGGAACTTTGCTCCAATGTTAATACCCTACCACTTGCAAAATTGAGCTGTTGTGATACAATTTAATTGTGTCCAGCCTTACTACAGAAAATCTATGAGATTACAAACACGGTAGTGTAGCGGTTAGCATAATGCTATTACAGTGCCAGTGACCCGGGTTCATTTCCTGCCGCTGTCTATAAGGAGCTTGTACGTTCTCCCCGTGTCTGCATGGGTTTCCTCCAGGTGCTCCAGTTTCCTCGCACATTCCAAAGACGTAAGGGTTAGGAAGTTGCAGGCACGCTAAGTTGGCATCTGAAGCGTGGCGACACTTGCAGGCTGCCCCCAGAACACTCTATACAAAAGATACATTTCACTGTGTGTTTTGATGTACATGTGACTAATAAAGATACCTAACTTATTTTTACTTCATTCCTCACTGGATGTGGAAGCCAGAATTTACTGCCCATCCCAGACTGTTCTTTGAGCATAAAGCTCAGGGTATCTCAGAGTCAACTTCATTGGTGGGTTGGCAGTTGCCTGGAGACACAAGAGACTGTAGATGCTGGAAATCTGCAGCAACACAAGAGGCAGTGGAGGAACTCAGCATGTCATCTGTGGAGGGAAATGGACAGTCGACGTTTCATGTCCAAACCCTTCATCTGGATGCTGCCTGACCTGTTGAGTTCCTCCAGCACTTTGTGTGTTACTGGCAATCACAGGTAGGTCAGATTAGAAGAGAATGGTGGATCTCCTTTCCTGAAGGCCATTAGAAGACCAGAAGGTTATTACAACAATCCAGGAGACTCCATGCTTTATTTAGTTACTTGAATTGGAACTCCCTGGCTGCATTGATTAGATTTGAACACACAATCAAAAGTTCAGGTCTCTGGACTGGTAACAATGCTACCAAACCCTTGTAGTATATTGCACTGTGCATTCCCATACCACAAGTGACAATATCTGTTGTGAAGTTCATTACAAATGCTGCTCGAACAACATCTACTTGAGGTCAACGTTAAAGAGCATCTGTAATCATAAGCACGATGGTGGAGTGGGAGAATCTCTCTCCTGACGAAGGGTCATTCACCTCAAACATTGACTCTACCTCTCTCTCCACAGAAGCTGCCTGGCCTCCTCAGTGCTTGCAGCATTCTCTGGTTTTCTTTTGCACTTCCAGCATCTGCAGTTTTTTTTTGTTTCACGGAGAATCTCCAGAAATCCTGCAGTAGACTCCTCAATGCACCAGTGCATTACAGGCACATTGCAGAGGCAGAATTGCACGCTTCATGACCATCGCAACAGGTCAATGATTGTGTTTAACCATCGATTATCGGATTAAATTCTATCAGGTGGTGCACATAAACATTGTGATATGCGATAGATTTTCAAGGCCAAGCATCCAAATGTCATCACAAGTAATACCTTAATATTCAACATGTTGTTAACATTTTAAAAATATTTTGAGTCTCTTTATTAGTTACTTTTAAAAACAGGTAACTGTAATATTTTCTGATTAAATTCTACAGTGTTGCGTGCTAAACATTACGATATGTGACACATCTAGTTGAGAGCATCTAGATGACACCAACAGTAATAACTTAATTTTCAATGTGCTATTGAAATATACTTTATATTTTTAGTTTCTGTATTGATTATTCTTCTTCAAAACAAGTATGCTTTTCCTTCTAATTATTCAGGTACAACCCGCTGCATGTGTTACAGATAATGTGGAGAAAGGTAAACAAGTCAGGTGATGATCAATTTAACGTGACTAATCGCTCTGCATTGTGTGGCTGTGACTGTAAAGGTCTGTCATGCACTTAGCATGAAGGTAATGTTCTCTCCAAAGGCCTACTTATTTGGGAATAGTCAGCCACTGATTGGGGCTTTGCATTGGCAGACATGTGTCAACGCAACCCTTGTGAAACAGGGTCACATCCTATTTCATTCATTCTCAGATACTTCAATAATACAACAACTTATGAGCATGTCCATTGAACAAGTTCAGCGGTTTGTGTGTGTTTAACTCACTTCTACCCAACAGACCTGCTGGGATATTCGCTGATGGCTGCTTTCCTCCGAATAGTATAAATCGCCTGAACCGCATCTTTAGACCTTTAAAAGCCCCACTTAAGGCGAAGAAGTCAGATATTTTGTGTAGGGCAGTACCCAAACATGCATGCCTTGAGTTTAATCATTAACAACTGTTGCTGCTGAAGGATTCTTGAGCCTGGCAGCTGTTTTGATCTTTGGCAGATAGAGATTTCACCTGAGGCCCCCTCGTTTAGCCTCTTGTACTAATATAAATTTGGGGGGGGGGGGGCGGTGGTGGTGGGGGTTGGTGGTACAGAGCATGCCAGTAAAGCTCCGATTGTTGGGAAATCCTGATGGTCCAACATCCTGCTCACTCATTAGTTTGGAGCGCGAGGCAGGGATCCAGAGTGCAAGTGAGATGTGTGGCCAAAACAAAGCGTTCAGAGAGCAGCTGGAGCAGGATTGAGGTCTGGAACACCAGGGGGCAGGAACTTGGATGGGTTTGCAGCTGGATCCAGGGTCTGGCATACTCAGATATTTCCCACTCCCTTTAAACTTGCCGCTTCACTGGAAAATTTATTTTGGTACTGTGTAATGTGTGTAAAAAAAAAGTACAATGAAAGTGTATTGGGGTATTAATAGGGGTGATATCTAATAGTCTAGAAAATCTGCTGGTCCAACACAACCAACATCTCAGGGACTTGTATTTGTTCGAGATGTACAGTTTAACCACAGTCCTATATCATCATCGATATCTGCCACTTCAATGGCAAATTGGATACAATATATGAGATCCTCTATAACTTTTTCAACCCAGACACCCAACCTACAAAGATCATATCCTGGATGGAATGTCTCCAGGACTCAATGGCTGAACATACACAAAGGTCCAGGATTTTCCAAACAGACAAAATCACCAGGGGCATGTGGCTGACCTCCAAAATAAATTAAAGTCAGAGTGATCCTTCCTGCAAGAACTTTTGGAAGCAACCATGAGGCAAGTAAGGTGCACCCACAACAATCCCCAAACCCCTACAATGCCCCACCTTACAAGCTTCACTATCTACAGTGCTCACACCATAAGCTGCACCCATAACAAGCCCCACTTCCCACAATGCCCCTCACAACAAGCCCCACTTCCCACAATGCCCCTCACAACAAGCCCCACTTCCCACAATGCCCCTCACAACAAGCCCCACTTCCCACAATGCCCCTCACAACAAGCCCCACCCCCAAAATGCTCCACCTTCAAGCCTCACCCCAACCTGTCCCTTATTTTTGAAGTACAGTTGGCAAACCTACGCTGTTACATCAAGCATTAAATGTGAATCAGTTTAGAAAAGGAGTTTGTAAAGGGTCTCCCAAAGACAGTGTATTTAAAAACAAATATGCTTGGGTATATTGTATATTGATTGGTTAAGCCTTTATAAGACACTGCAGCTGCCTAATGATTTGCTTTGAATTCGGTACAAGCCCAAATGAAGATGCAGTAACCATTAGAACGCACTCACTTTTCTCCCGCACATGGCTGCTCTAATGAATTGTCTAAATAACCCCAGACTGTGCGTAATCTCTCCTGTCACAAAATTTATGCTTTGAGGCTGTCTTCATGTAAACACATTTATTTTTACCTTCACCTCCTCAAATGATTTCCTATCTTCCTTCAGCCATAAATTTCACCTCTTGAAAACGTGGCCGTGTGAAGGTGTTGGGTAGAGCAAATCCCAGCACTTTCTGCAAGCAGCTAGTCTTACTGACAATCCATAAACTGAACATTGAACCTGCAAACATTCATCTCTGTCCTTTAAGACTTTCCTAGTGTAAGGTCAGAGGACAAGTCGGAGCAAGAGGAAACGATTTAGCCCATCCTGCCAGTGTTGATAGAGCCCTTTAGTTCATTCCATTCCCCTTCTTTTACTCCCCCCCCCCCCCACAGAACAGGCCCCTCAGCCCACAATGTTGCTCTGAACTAATTAAGTTAATGACACTTAATCCCTTCTGCCTGCACACGGTCCATATCCCTCCATTCCCTGCATATTCATGTGCCTATCTAAGAGCCTCTTAAACACCTCCATCATATCTGCCTCCACCACCACCCCAGTAGTACATCCCAGACACCAACCACTGTCCTTGCCCACCGCATTTTTAACTTTCCCCCTCTCACCTTAAGTGCATGCCCTCTAGTATTAGACATTACAACCCTGGGAAAAAGATACTTGCTGTCTACTCTGTCTATGCCTCTCATGATTTTGTAAACATCTATCAGGTCTCCCCTCAGCCTCCGACACTCCAGAGAACCCTAGTTTGTCCAACCTCTCTTTATAACACCTGCCCTCTAATCCAGGCAGCATTCCTGGTAAACCTCTTCTGTACCCTTTCAAAAGCCTCCACATCCTTCCTATAATGGGACGACCAGAACTGAATGAAATATTCCAGATGCAACCTAACTAGAGCTTTATAAAGCTGCAACACAACTTCCTGACTCTTGAGCTCAATGCCTCAACTAATAAAGGCAAGCATGCCTCGTGCTTCAAGACCCCTGAAGATCTTACTCCAGTGGAGATAAGACTAGCCTATCCAACCCTGTTTTATCCCATCTGTTCCATATATTAGGAGCAGGAATAAACCAGCCCGCCCCTCCAGCCTACCTCTCCACTCAATAAGATCATGCCCAGTTTATTGGTCTCAGATCCACTTTCTTACCTGATCCATATATCCTTCAATTCACCTCGAGCTCAAAAATCAATCCATCTTCAACAAAGAGCTGTGTTAATTTTAGAAACAAGGTTCTTATTTTCAAAGACTGTTTGCTAGATTTCTTGATCCTTCCCACCAGACTTGGCCTACAGCAACTCAAACACTGGAGACTCTTCAGAATAAATCAGGCCTCTTGTGAGACAAACCTTGTGTAGCCTGTTGGAGCCAAATAGGAGAACCACATCCTGATTGGCTGCTGCCTATGTCAATCAGAATAAGTCAAGACCTTTGCCTCAGGCATTCAGAAAAGGTCTGACTAATTAAGCACTAGATTGGATGGATGCAATGTTGTTCTATCAAGCCTGTCCCACCATCTTGGTGCCTGGATCATCAGAATCAAGACTTCCTGCAGCCATACAATCCCCCTTGTATTAATACCAAGCCAAACAACTTTGAGGTGAGGATCAAACTCCATTATTATTGTGTTATAATGGTTTGCAATCACCAAAAACTTGACCTTCCTCTGACTCTTCTGTATTATCACTTCCTGTGCCCCAAAACTGGCTGTGGTTTGAGCTCAAATTCTCCTCCAAACCTTCTCACACAATCTCTCTCTCTCGACCATGAGATGCTTGTTACATCCAAGCTCTTTGACTAAAAGGTGAGTGGCCTTGTCGGAGTTGTTATGGAAGCCACCAGCCTGAATTCCTGTTCAAAGTAGGCTGGTATGATGATCGTCAAAGAATAGGCCATATCACATGGGGGTATAAGCCGAAGTGAAAATAATTGGTGCCAAAGATGGTAGTTCCTGTCTGCCTCAGAATCGATGGGAAAAGGCATGGAACAGTCCCACTGGGGAACTACCCACACACCAGCATTAGTTAGTGGATGCTGGTATGCAGAACACACCTAAAAAGGAGGTAACAGTGCATTCAAGGCCACCTTACCAATAAAGAATACCATGAGCAGTATGAATTTTGGTACCACTCTATTATCAATTCAGAGGCCGGGATCTGTATTGGAAATATCTCAAACATTTTCCATTGAGTTGGAGGAAAATAGTATTGGGTACCTACATTGAAGGAATAACCAATGTTATGGGAGAAGTAAAGTGCTAGGTTGCCAGTACAATTCATTGGAGTGCAGCAGAATGAGGGGTGACCTTATCGAGGTGTATGAAATCATGCAGGCCACAGATAGCATCAATGAGCACAGTCTTTTTTCCAGAGTTGCAGAAACAAGAACTAGAGGGTGCAGGTTTAGGGTGACAGGGGAGAGATTTAATAGGAACCTGGGGGACAACTTTTTCACCCAGAGGGTGGTCAGTGTATGGAATGAGCTGCCAGAGGAAGTGGTACATCAACAACATTTAAAAGGGACTTGGACAGTTACATGGATAGAAAAGGTTTAGAGGGACATGGGCCAAACATGGACAAATGGGACTAGCTTAGATGGGAATCTTGGTCAGCATGGACTAGTTGGGCGGAAAGGCCTGTTTCTGTGCTGTATGACTCAAAAACAAATGGATTGAGTTGCTTAATAGAGTTGTGGGTAGGTCACAGACATAGAGTCATACAGCATGACAACAGGCCCTTCGGCCCAACTGGTCCATGCCGTTTGGTGTTTTGGTGTTTTCATCGATGGGGTTGATTGGAAGACCATGGAGTAGTAATTGGGATTCAGGAGCACCTCAAGTAGTGGAATATGTTGACTTGCCTGGGTAGTCCACAGCTTTTGTGAGCTTGAGGGATGTCAGGAAGGCTAGAATGCACAGACTCAGCCAGAATGTGGCCACTGATTGCAGCTCATGGTGACCATGGCACGCAAGAGATCATTATCTAAGAAGATGAAGAAGTACAGCTTGGGATGAGAATACAGTGAGGATAGGTGGTTGTTTCCTTGAGGGAAGTTGTAGTAATCAAGGTATGGGCAGTTACGCACCAATACCATTGTCACGGAATTCATCACAGCTCATCTGAAGAGAAGTGTGAAGTCTGGACCAAAAGGCAGCAGTGGAGCAGCTGGTAGAGCTTGTGTGTCTGTGTGGAGTTTGCATGTTCTTCCAGCGACCATTTAGTTTTCCTCTGGGTGCTCTGGTTACTCTTCCCCACCACCACCGCCCCCCCATCCCCATGTCCCAAAGGCATGCGGTAGGTCGGTAAGTTAATTGTCCATTGTAAATTGCCCCTAGTGGTAGATTAGATTCAGATTAGTTTACTATTGTCACATGTACTGAGGTACAGTGAAAAACTTGTCTTGCATACTGTCCATACAGATCAATTCATTACACAGTGCATTGAGGTAGTACAAGGTTATAAACAATAACAGAGTGCAGATTAAGATGTTACAGTACAGAGAAAGTGCAGATGGACAGTAAGGTGCAAGGTCACAATGAGGTAGATTGTAAGGTCAAGAGTCCATCTTATTGTACAAGGGAGCCATTCAATAGTCTTACAACAACGGAATAGAAGCTGTCCTTGAGCCTGGTGGTATGTGCTTTCAGGCTTTTGTATCTTCTGCCTGATGGGAGAGGGGAGAAGAGAGAATGCCCAGGGTGGGTGGGGTCTTTGATTATGCTGGCTGCTTTACCGAGGCAGCGAGAAGTGTAGACAGAGTCCATGGAGGGGAGGCTGATTTCTGTGATTTGATTAGTTTATTGTTATATACATCAGGCTGCTATGAAATTCCTTGTCGTGTGAAGCTCACAGAGTGAACAGTATACATGGTGGTAATAAATACAACAATAAGTACAGCAATGAGCGCAAATCTGAATGGGTGATGAGAATGTGCAGAGAATAAAGAGGGGTTAGTGTAAGACTCATGTAAGTGGATGCTTGTTGGGTGGAATGGACATTGGGCCAAATGGCCTGTTTCTGTGCTGTATGACTCTATGATTCTGAGACAGACCTAACAACCAAGCATGAGAGTTTCCATAGATGAAGTAAATCAGAAGTTGAGCCAAAATGTGCAATGGTTGTGTGCCAAGGAGATGGATAACAGATCAAGTGATTGAGAGCCAAGGGTTCTGGTGAAATCACGTGTCGGGGGGATTTTCCAGAAGGGGCTCTGTGGTGTGAGCTGGTAATACCAGTGGTGAATACACCTCGTGGAATATTACAAGAATTAAGAATGTTTTACAAATCCCATGGAGTTCCTAGTGTTGCCTGGCTGCCTCCAGCATGAACTGGGCTTTTGTTTACTTCACTGCAAGGCAGCAAGTAAGAGAAAACCCGGCAGTCCAGTGGAAGTGAGATACCTAGGCTAACGGTGTACTGCAGATACTGTCACAAGGCTAAGAGACAAATATGCAGAGTGAGGCATCGAGGGGGTCAGGAGGGATAGCCCACAGCGAAGGAGAACCCATTATGAGCAAGCTCTGTCAGTGTGTCATTGGGACAGTGATTTGGCATTTTCAGAGCAAGAGAAACATTCATAGTCCTTGAAAGCAAGCAGTACAGAGGAAGAGCCTGTGAGCTGTTTGGACAGCAGGGGACAACCTTTCATCGATGGTGGCTGTGTCATTACCAGCATCCATGAATAAGGAGGAAGGTGAGAAAGTACTGTAGAGAGGTCACTTCAGACAATTCTGTTGCATTGGACGAGACTGCATTGGGTTTGATGACGGCAGAGCTTCTGCTGTTTACGGAGTTACTGAATTGCCTGAATTAGGCTCAGTTTGAGCAAGTTGCCTTGAGGGAGGATTGTGTTGCGATGTCGAGGCGACTCAAGAGTTTCAAAAATACCTTAAGTGATGTTACACTCAGCCTTACTGATATTGGCTCAGTACATTGCAGCCACTGTGCACCAATAGAGGCTGGAAACAGCTAAAGGCCGAATCCCAGGCATTGGAAACAGTCCAGAGAGAAAGTCACAGGCAATGTCTTTCTAACTTCAACAAGGGCAGGAAGAGAAAGGAAAGGTTCAGCGTTTCCATGCAGGCAAGGTACAGAACAGAATGGGAGCAGACGGACAAAGATGAGAAACCTTGAAGCAATTACAGTCAAAAATTGTATTAGATTGGTTTATTATTATCACATGTACCAAGATAGCATGAAAAACATTTTGCATGCCATTCATACAGATCATTTTAAAATATAAGTAAATCGAGGTAGTTTAAGGGAAACACAGTAATAGAATGACGAATAACGTGCAAGGGCAATGACGAGGTAGATTGTGAGGTCAAGAGTTCATCTTTAGCGTACGAGAGGTCTGTTCAATATTCTTATAACTGCAGGGTAGAAGCTGTCCTTTTGTCTGGCGGTACATGTTCTCAAGGTTTTGTATCTTTTGCTGAATGGGAGAAGGGAGTAGAGAGAATGACCAGGGTGGGTGGGTTATTGACTGCTTTCTTAAGGCAGCGAGAAGTGCAGACAGAGTCCATGGAGGGGAGGCTGGTTTTTGTGATGGACTGGGCTGTGTCCACAACTCTCTGCAATTTCTTGTGGATTTGGGCAGAGCAGTTGCCCTACCAAGCTGTGATGCATCCAGATAAGATGCTTTCCATGGTGCATCTATTAAAAATTGGAGGGTATGAATGGAGACATGCCAAATTTCCTTAGATGGCTGAGGAAGTAGAGGGGCTAGTATGCTTTCTTGGCCACAGCATCAACGTGGTTGGGATCAGGGCAAGCTAGTGATGATGTTTACACCTGGGAATTTGAAGTTCTCATCATCTCCACCTCAGCACTGTTGGTACATATAGGGGCATGTGCTCTGCCCCACTTCCTGTGGTCAGTGACCAGCTCTTTTGTTTTGCTGACATTGAGGGGAAGGTTGTTGTCATGACATCATGCCACTAGGCTCTCTACCTCCTTCCTGTACTCCGACTCATCGTTATTTGAGATCCAACCCACCACGGTGGTGTCATCTGCAAACTTGTAGATGAAGTTAGAGCAAAACCTGGCTACACAGTCGTGAGGGTACAGCGTGTAGAGTAGGGGGCTGAGAACACAGCCTTGTGGGGCACCAGTGTTAAGGATGATCGTGGCGGAGGTGTTGCTGCCTATCCTTATTGATTGTGGTCCATTGGTCAGGAAGTCAAGCATCCAGTTGCAAAGGGAGATGTTGAGTCCGAGGTCTAGGAGTTTGGAGATGAGTTTGTTTGGAATTATGGTATTGAAGGCGGAGCTGTAGTGAATAGCAGTCACCTGATGTAGATGTCTTTATTATCCAGATGCTCCAGAGGTGAGTGCAGGGCAAGGGAGATAGCATCCGCTGTAGACCTGTTTCAGCGTTGGGCGAATTGCTGTGCATCAAGTTGTCTGGGAGGCTGGAGTTGAAGCGTGCCATGACCAGTCTTTTGAAGCACTTCATGATGTTGGACGTCAGAGCCACCAGGCAGTAGTCATTAAGGCACGTTACCTTATTTTTCTTCAGCACTTCCTCCCACATTCTAAAGACGTACTGGTTAGGAAGTTGTGGGCGTGCTATGTTGGCGCCAGAAGCGTGACGACACTTGCGGGCTGCCCCCAGAACACTTTACGCAAAAGATGCATTTCACTGTGTGTTGAGATGTACATGTGACTAATAAAGATATCTTATATAGTGGTCTTCGTAAAGCAGGTGGGAACCTTTAGTTGGAGTAGGCAGAGGTTAAACACGTCTACAAATGCCCCCGCCAGTTGATCCGTGCAGGATACTGAGGAATGTTGTTAATGAACGAATGTTGTAATGATGCAAGGGGTGGAGAGTGCTCGCATGGCCGTGGCCAGGCTGGTGATGAACTGTGCCTGCAGGACGGATGTTCCTTGAGCAAAGACCCATGGGTGGATGTTTCCGGGGAGATTTCTGCAGGACCTGTGTGTGCAGAGGCACTTTGTAGAGGCCTGCAATGCAGGCAAATTCCCCTGCCCTCTCTGTCTTGTCCTGTGGACTGAAGGGAAAGGAAACGTCTCCTCTCCTTGGGAACGGAGTTTGCCTGACTTCTGAGCAGCAAGCTGAGAGGTGGCAACAGCCTGGAATAGTCCTGAGGTGAGGAAGCTTGGAGTGACCATGACCCTGATCTCAATGGGCAAAGGAGATGCGCGAGGCCCTTCCAGGTTCAAGATCTCAGTGAGGATAAAGAACGAAATTGGAGTGTCAGTCCTTTAAACACCTTGCTTTACAGGTGAAGCAGAGTTAGTAAAATCTGTTTAGTCTGGGGGTAAATAAGAATAAGCTTTTTATCAACCACTGAAGTTGAAAATCACATTGCAAACAAATATTACATGATGCCATCGTAACACTGGAACAAAAATGCGGATGAGTGTGAAGTGTTCCATTTTAGGAAGATAAACCAGGGCAGTATTTACGCAGTAAATGACAGGGCCCTGGAGAGTGTTGTGGAACGGAGAGACCAAGGGGTACAAGTTGATAATTCCCTGAAAATGGCTTCAGAGGTAATCAGAGTGGTGAAGAAGATGAATGCCACCCCTGCCTTCTTTGGATGGGGCATTGAGTACAAGAATTGGGACGTCATGTTACGGCTGTACAGGATGTTGGTGAGACCACACTTGGAATGTCATTTTGGCTGCTGCACCAAAGAAAAGGTCTGATTAAGCTAGAGACAGTGCAGAAAAGATTCACAAGGATGTTGCTGGGACTGGAGAGCTTGAGGTATGAGGACAGGCTAGGATTGTTTTCCCTGGAGCAAAGGAGGCTGAGGGGTGACCTTACAGAGATTTACAAAATCATGAAGGGCTTAGATAACGTGGATGGTCACAGTCTTTTCCCCAGGGTAGGGGAGTCTAAAACTAGAAATGGGTTTAAGGTGAGAGGGGAAAGATTTAAAGGGTACCTGAGGGGCATGTTTTTTTTACACAGAAGGTGGTGGGTATATGGAACGAGCTGCCAGAGGAAGTGATAGAGGCAGGTACAATTGTAAGATTTAAAACATATTTTTACAGGTTCTTGGATAGGAAAAGTTTAGAGGGAAATGGGCCAAATGGAGGCAAATGCGACCAGCTCAGGAAGTCACCTACGTTGGCATGGGTGAGTGGGGCCAAAGGGCCTGTTTCTGTGCTGTATAACTCTATTGACTCCCTGAAAAGTGCTGGAACAACTGCAATCCATTTCCAAAAAGTCAAGAATCAAATAAGAGCTCAGACACCCAGGAAGCAACCTTTAAGTGAACAATGATTTTTTGATGACAAGGGAAGTTCTAGGCCAACATCTCTTCTTGTTACTGGTACGTAGCTAACAGAGAAAGCCTTTCCCCGAAATCAAGGACTTTATCACCTCAAGCCATCCAAACATTTTGGTATATTTAGTTTGAAGGCTGGAAGGTTCCTTTGACAATTCATTTCCTTTCTCAAAGCCTGCACTTTTTTTTCCCAGTAACCTAATTGTCCCCTCATTAAATATTGATTTTCCACTTGCAGTGATCTACAATCGTCTTGCACCATTACGCCTGATCTATACTATTAATTATCTATTAACAGCCTATCCATGCATGGCCGGTGTGTTGTGTCCTTTCTCCATTTTATATTTTTTCCCATTGTGCTTACACAAGGACATTAATGAACTGTTGGAACTTGACAGTGAAGGTGTGGTGACTGGTCATGTGGATGAGGCCGATGGTTGGTAACTGGTAATTGGTTTATTATTGTCACATGTACCGAGATACAGTGAAAAGCTTTTCTCTGCATGCCATCCAGACAGATCATTTCATACATAAATACAGTGAGGTAGTATAAAAGATAAAAAAAAGAAACAGAATGCAGAATATAGTGTCACAGTGACAGAGAAAGTGCAGTGCAGGTAGACAAATAAAGTGCAAGGATCATGATGAGGTAAATTGAGAGATCAAGAGTTCATCTTTATTGGATAAGAAGTCCATTCAAGAGTCTGATAACAGTGGGATAGAAGCTGACATTGAGCCTGGTGGTGTGTATTCTCAAACTTTTATATTTTCTGCCCAATCGAAGGGGGGGAGAAGAGAGAATGATCAGGGTAAATGGGTCCTTGATTATGTTGGCTGCTTTCCCAAGGTATAGACAGAGTCAGTGGAGTCAGACTGTCTTTGCAACCTAAATGACAGTTACCATGAGACTATAACATTTATCTCTTCATTTAAGTGATGCGCGTGTTCTAATATAGACCAATATTTATATACTCCCTTTAATTTCTCTTGAGAAAGCGATGGTCACAAGAGTCCTCGGGCGATACAGGACAGAAACAGGCCCTTCAGCCCATTCAATTCTTGCTTACCATCAAGTACCCAACTCAATTAATGCCACTTCATTTTCCCCCCACATCCCTAGATTCTACCACTCACTTATTCACTTGGGGTAATTTACAACGGCCAATTAATCTACCAACCCACACGTCTTTGGAGTGTGGGAGGAAACTGGAGCTCCCGGAGGAAACCCACATAGTCACAGGGAGCAGGTGTGAACCCCATACAGACAGCACCAGAGGTCAGGATTGAACCCAGGTTGCTGGAATTGTGAGGCAGCAGCTCTACTCGCTGCACCAGTGCTTCATCCCACCTTGTTGAACTGTTACTGTCTATGTGGTGAAAATGCTCCTACAGTTCTGTTGAATGGGATTAAAGTCATAGAGTTATACAGCATGGAAACAGGCCCTTGGCCCAACTCGTCCATGCTGACCATGGTGCCCACCAAGCTAGTTCAATTTGCGCACATTTGGCCCGTATCCTTCTAAACCCCTCCTATCCATGTACTTATTCAAATGTCCCAGCTGACCAGGTCCTTCCTGGCAGCAGAGTTCACAGCTTTGGGAGATGCTGTCGGAGTAGCCTGGGCTAGTGATTGCATTGTGTTTTGTCAATGTATCTGTGGTGCACCAATGGTGGAGGAAATAAATACCTGTTTTGGAAAAAAAAATGGGTGACAGGGTTGTAATATTTCAAGAACAGTTATATTGTAAAATAGCTTCTTTGGCACAAATGTATTGCAACTTGCTTTTCAGTGAAGTCATTACTCAAAGTCAAACTTGGATTCCCCATGCCAGTTGAATTGGATATCATCATTATTGCTGGGAAAATGGGCCCTATTTTATCCTTGTAGTTTAATATAGAACTTAACACAAGTACTGTCTCGTCTGCTTATAATGAATGCACTTTGTACAAGAACAGACACAGCATTCTGTTTCACCTCATATACTCAACTCTGCCCCTTATTTCAATATAAAACCTCCGCAACGACCATTAGTTTACAGGAAGAATCTCCAAGATATACCATTCTGATGCATTCATTTGTGAGCTGCTTCAGAGCTTGCAATGCTCCACATTTGAAATGATGTATTTATTTCTGACTGCAAACTTAATCAATTGTCTGCCATAGTCTTCTAATATTTTTATTAATCTCCAGCAAAAAGATGCTCAAATATGATTTCAAATCACAGCAGAATATTTCCCACAATTCAGGCATCTTTTATTTTGTATTCAACAATCTTCCATTGGAATCTTCTTTTATTCCCCCATCCCATTTCTCCCTCGATTCTCTTTCCCTTTTTCTTTTGTCGCTCTGTCTCTCTGTCTGTCTCGCTCTCTCTCTCTGTCTCACTCTCTGTCTCTCTGTGTCTGTCTCTCTCTTAAGGAAGTCATGATTAACCGTCATAAAGTTTGGCCTCACCTGGACTATGATGAACAATTCTGAGCACCACTCTTAACCACAAACGTGAAATATTTAGAGGAGAGCTGAAGGGATTCGTTAGAACTGGTGTTGTTGATGAGGAGGGCAGTCTTGTGCTACAGAACAATAGTAATCCTTTAGTGAAAAGAGAACACAGAACAGTGCAGCAGAGTACGTGTCCTTCAGCCCACGATGTTGTGCTGACCTATATAAACCTACCCCATGATAAGTCTAACCCTCCCCTCCTACACAGTCCGTAACCCTCCAGAAGAGCAAAGACAGATGGAACTTAATAAGTGAAAGGTGATGCATTTTGGAAGGGTAGGACATGCACAAAGTGTGGTAGCGCCCCAGGGAGTATTGAGGAACAGAGGGATCTATGTGCACAATCCGACGATCCCTGAAGGTGGCATCACAGTCAAACAAGGCAGTGAGCAAGGCATACAGGTTATTTGCCTCCAATAGCTGAAGCAAAGAATATCAGAACAGGGAGGTTCTGGTACAACTTTATAAAACATTGTTTTAGCCAGAGTTGGAAGACTGTGTGCAGTTCTGTCACCAAACGGTTGGACGGAAGTGATTGTGCTGGAAGGGGCGCAGAATTGATCGGAATATTACCTGGGATGGAGCATTTCAGTTATAAGGGAAGACTGGATAGCCTGGGGTTGTTTTCCTTCTAGTGGAGGAATTTGATAGAGGTGTACAGATAATGAGGGGCATATATGGTGGGTAGTAACGAACTGTTCTTCAGAGCAGAGGTGACTTAAAACAGATGCCATTGGTTTAAGGTGGGGGCATGAGAGAAGACTTGGAGGAAAAACTTTTGCACCCAGGCAATGGTTAGAATCTGGAACACACTGCCCAAGGGGATGGTGGCAGAGACCCTCACACATATAAGAGACCCTCACATATCTAAATGAGTGCCTGAATGGCCAAGGCAAAGGAAGATACAGACTGTGTAATTAATTAAAAAAGAAGACATTTGGACAGGTTCATGAGTAGGAAATGTTTAGAGAGATATGGGCCAAATGCAGGAAAATGGGACAAGCTCAGGTAGGCACCTTGGTCAGCATGGACGAGTTGGGCCAAAGGGCCTCTTTTTGTGCTGTTCTGTTTCTGTTCTGTGCTGTGCTTTCTCTGACTCTCAATGTGATTACAATTGCACCCACCATGATCTTATTGGAAGACGGAGCAGGTTCGAGGGGCCGAGAGGTCTCTTCTTGCTGGTTGTGTCATAGGTATTGTTCTGTTTCCTGCTGCCGCAGTCAGTGGGCGAGGGTTGGGTGCCGAGGCCGCTCGGTCCCTGCACAGGTGCTGTGAGGTGGTCTCTCAGGACAGGGATCGCTGGTCTTGGAATGAGCCTGGTGCATCTGTCCTGCTGCTGAAGGGGCAGGAGATGTGATGTGGACTTGTGAAGACTCCACGGTGGAGAGGGAGGGAATTTGACTGCAAGAGAAGAATAAAAAGAACAAAACACACTGAAGAGATTTGCAGCTTTAAAAGCTGGACACACACAAGAGCTCAGCAATGTTGGGTTGAATGTACTCAGGCCCTGGAATCACTGGAAGAGAATCTTTGACCTGAACTGTTAACTTGGTTTCTCTTTCCACAGACACTATTCAGTGCTTACTGCATTTTCTGTTTTTAAATCAAGAAGCTGTAAATCCTCAGGCTTGGGTCAGATTGGGATTGGGCTGGTTTTTAATTTGTACCCAGGTTCTCCACCTTTGTGACTACATGTTAGAAGAACATAGAACATAGTACAGCACAGGAACAGGCCCTTTGGCCCACCATATCTGTGCCGATCTAATTAAATGCCTAACAAAACTAATCCCTTCTGCCTACACTACGTCCATATCCCTCCATTCTCTGCACACACATGTGCCTATCTGAGAACCTTTTAAACACCTCTATCGGATGTGCTTCCACTACACCCTTGGCAGCGCATTCAACACACCCACCACTCTCTGTGTGTTTAAAAAAAAATTGCCCCGCACACCTCCTTTGAACTTGCCCCCCTCACCTTAAATGCATGCCCTCTAGTATTAGTCATTACGATCCTGGGAAAAAGATACCAGCTGTCTATTCTATCTATACCTCTCATAATATAAACTTCTATCAGGTCTCCCCTCAGCCTCTGCCACTCCAGAGAAAACAACCAAAGTTTGTCCAATCTCTCCTTAGAGCACATGCCCTCTAATCCAGGCAGCATCTTGGTAAACCTCTTCTGCATCCTCTCCAAAGACTCAATGTCCTTCCCATAATGGGGCGACCAGAACTGAATGCAATACTCTAGATGCGGCCTAACTAGAGCTTTATAAAGCTGCAGCATAACTTGACTCTTGAACTCAGTGCCTCGACTAATAAAAGCAAGCATGCCATATGCCTTCTTTAGTGCCCTATCAACCTGTGCAGCCACTTTCAGGCATTTAAAAGCACTACATTAGTTATAAAACCCATTGAGGCCCTGAAAGGAGATATATAAATCCAAATGTCTCTTTCATTCTTGCATTTTTTTTCTCCCTTCGACTATTTCTCCACATTCTGTAAAAAATTATTAGACTTGCTCCCAACACTGTGTCAGGTATGGTTTTCCAGATAGTGCTGTATCAATGAATTAAGTCCTTATGTTTCCTCTCCTTCTGCTGGACTATCCAAGCTATTGATTACTCTCTGTGTGAAAAAGTACTCCCTGATCTCCGTCAGGCTCTTGTCTGCCTTCTCTGGTCACAAAACCATGGTTTAACTTCCAGTCATGTTCAGGATTAACCTTTTCCATTTTGTTTAGTGTCTTGTATCCCACAGCAAAGTGCCTTATCTTCACTGTGTCCACAAGAGTGAAGAATTTGTTTTTCTAATCTTTCTTCATAACACAATTCAACTCTCGCTAAAAAACCAGCCTTACACCTTTTCCAGAGTTTAAATCTTTCCCTTGAAACAAGCAACACATAAAGAACAAGGATTGAAGCTTTCTGAAGTAACTTGGTCTTCTTTTATTGGTTTATTATTCTCATGTGTACCAAGATACAGTGGAAAAACTATTGTTTGTATTCCATCCAAGCAGATCTTGCCATACGTGAGCACATCGAGGTTGTAAAAAGCAAACAGAATACAGAATATAGTGTTACAGCTACAGAGAAAGTGCAGTGCAGGTAGACAAATAAAGTGCAAGGGCCACAGTGAGGTAGATTAGGGGATCTAGAGCTCATCTTTAGCGTATGAGAAGTCCGTTCAAGAGTCTGTGGATCAGGAAGTCAGTTGTTTTTGGTGGTTGAAAGATTGCCAGATCTGTAAGTAGATTTAAGAGAACATTGTTAGTGATTCTGACTCATAGAATTGAGATTTAAAAGAGTAGAATGATTATAATAAATGTCATGAGAGAATCTGCTGGGGACGGCTTGCAAACCAGTACATATGTACTGATGCCCTCTGCTCTGACAACTCCTAGCTTTGAAGGGTCCCGACCCAAAAGGGCAGGCACAGCAGTGTAGCGGTTAGCATAATACTATTACAGCGCCAGCGACCCGGGTTCAATTCTGGCTACTGTCTGTAAGGAGTTTGTACGTTCTCCCTGTGACTGCGTGGGTTTCCTCCGGGCGCTCCGGTTTTCTCCCACATTCCAAAGACGTCCAGGTTAGGAAGTTGCGGGCACGCTATGTCGGCGCCGGAAGCGTGGCGTCACTTGCGGGCTGCCCCCAGAGCACTCTACGCAAAAGACGCATTTCACTGTGTGTTTTGATGTACGTGTGACTAATAAAGAGATCTTATCTTAAAATGTCAACTGTCCATTTCCCCTACAGATGCTGCTCAACCCACTGAGTCCCTCCAGCATTTTGTTTGTTGCTCAGACTCCAGCAGCTGCCGTGCCTTGTATCTGGCATTTTAAATTCTCCTCCTAGCTTTCAATTCTGGTCACAGCTGTCGATCTCTTGAACTTATTCTAACCCGATAACTCTCCTGAGATTTCTCCGCTCTCTTCCATACTTCTCCCACCGTCCCCCATTCAAGCTCACCATTAGCAGCAAAGTTTCACACCTTGTAGATCCTATCCTCATAAGTCCCTTTTCTTCCCACCTTTCACTTCCCTTTAAGAACATTAAAAAGCCACCAATCTTTAAGTCATGTCCTAATACCTTTTCAGCATTTTGTATCAGATTTTATTGGATGACTCTTGTATATAAAATGCCTTTGGATATTTTACTACATTGAAGGCTCTCTATAAATTGCCAGCCATTGTGTGGCAGTGGGACCCAGGAGCATCACTATGAAACATCCATGTCTTCAGGACTGACTCGCCTCCACAGCAGGCGAAACATACAGAATAATTATTTCAGTCTCTGTAGGAACGTCCCATCTCTACTAATTACTATTCATTTGCCTAATGATATATAAGTGCGTGTGAGGCTAGCTTGGGATGGCTAATCTCTTTTAGGCAAGTATTAGCTTAAAAAAGCATCTTAAAATTACATGTACACAACCTTTTCTGTGAAAATAGTGTATATATTATCTAAAACCTACAGACTGGGAATTGAATTCCAAATATCTGAATTTGATTTGGAAAGGATATATATTTTACGGAGATTCTGCAGTGGGATATGCCTATTGTTTTGGATGGACATTTAGCCAAAGTCAAAGTCGAGCTTATTGTCATAGCACGAGTACAAGTGTGCATGGGTGCAATGAAAAACTTACTTGCAGCAGCATCACAGGCACATAGCATCAGGTATGCAACATTCACAAGAAAAAGCATAAATTAAACATAATTTGTATAAGAAAGAACACAATTAGAACAAAAAAAAGTCAATTGTAGTGCAAAGTGGTCATAGTGTTGCTATAACTGAGGTAGTGATTAGGGTTGTGCAGGTTGGTTCAAGAATTGGATGGTTGAAGGGAAGTAGCTGTTCTTGAACCTGGTGGTGTGGGACTTCAGGCTTCTGTACCTCCTGCCCGATGGTAGCTGCAAGAAGATGGCATGGCCCGGATGGTGGGGATCCTTGATGATAGATGTTGGCTTCATTACATTCCACTTTGTAGCTACAGTTCTGAGCACAAGAATATTTCCTGGTTATAGTGGGTATAGAGGTTATTCCCTTAATTATAGGCTGTGTCTCTCTCACGCTGCTATGCTCTCTTGTTCACTCTTGCTGTCCCCATTTCCCTTCTCTCCTTCCTTGGTTCGACTGATTATCCCAGAGTTTGTTAAGAGTGGCATGGAGCTTTCAGTAGTGTTTCCATAATGTTGATCTCGAGACCAGGATTAATGAGCCGAACACATGAGTTTAAAAAGCGTGGCAGCAAGGTGGGGTTGGTTGGGTGGGATTAAATTTCACTTTGTGAAATAAATATGGAATTAAGAAGTTGTTAAACTGGAAAATTGGTTTATTATTGTCAAACGTACAGAGGTACAGTGAAAAACTTTGTTTTTAATGCCATCCATACAGATCATTTCATCACATCAGCACATTGAGGTAGTACATCAAATGCAGAATAAAGTATTACAGTTATAGAGAAAGTGCCGTGCAAGCAGACAATAAGGTGCAAGGTTATAACCAGCTAGATTATGAGGTCAAGATTCCATTTTATCATACTAGAGGTCTGTTCAATAGTCTTATAACAATGGGATAGAATTTGTCCTTGAGCCTGGTGGTATGTGGTTTCAGGATTTGCATGCCATGCATATAGATCATTTCATTACAACAGTACATTGAGATAGTACAAGGGAAAAGCAATAACAGAATGCAGAATATAGTGATACAGTTACAGGGAAAGTGCAGTGCAGGCAGACAATAAGATGCAAGGCCATAACATGGTAGATTGTGAGGTCAAGAGTCGATTTCATCGTACTAGAGGGAGCTGGGTGGAAGGTCATGTGTGGGGGGAGGGGGTGTGGGAACGGGACAGGTGTGGGAACGGGACAGGTGTGGGAACGGGACAGGTGTGGGGGGGTTGGGGGGTGTGGGAACGGGACAGGTGTGGGGCGGGTTGGGGGGTGTGGGAACGGGACAGGTGTGGGGGGTTGGGGGTGTGGGAATGGGACAGGTGTGGGGGGTTGGGGGGTGTGGGAACGGGACAGGTGTGGGGGGGGGGGGGGGTGTGGGAACGGGACAGGTGTGGGTTGGGGGGTGTGGGAACGGGACAGGTGTGGGTTGGGGGGTGTGGGAACGGGACAGGTGTGGGGGGTTGGGGGGTGTGGGAACGGGACAGGTGTGGGGCGGGTTGGGGGGTGTGGGAACGGGACAGGTGTGGGGGGTTGGGGGTGTGGGAACGGGACAGGTGTGGGTTGGGGGGTGTGGGAACGGGACAGGTGTGGGGGGTTGGGGGTGTGGGAACGGGACAGGTGTGGGTTGGGGGGTGTGGGAACGGGACAGGTGTGGGTTGGGGGGTGTGGGAACGGGACAGGTGTGGGGGGTTGGGGGGTGTGGGAACGGGACAGGTGTGGGGGGTTGGGGGGTGTGGGAACGGGACAGGTGTGGGTTGGGGGGTGTGGGAACGGGACAGGTGTGGGTTGGGGGGTGTGGGAACGGGACAGGTGTGGGGGGTTGGGGGGTGTGGGAACGGGACAGGTGTGGGGGGGGAGGGGGTGTGGGAACGGGACAGGTGTGGGTTGGGGGGTGTGGGAACGGGACAGGTGTGGGGGGTTGGGGGGTGTGGGAACGGGACAGGTGTGGGAGACAGAGGACGGGGAGTGTGTCCAGGTATGGGGACAGTGCAGTGGACCCAGGTAAAGCAGTGAAGTTGTGTACGTAGACACCTGCAGAGAGAAATGATGAGGTGGGTTTTCAATGGTGTCTTTTTATTCCTTCCTGAATCTCCCATCATTATCTATTACCCAGGGGATTCCTTCACATCCCACACTTACGTGGAAAATGGTTTGGTGTAACCAGTTTGCTTGCCTCCTCTTTTGAGAACTGCTGTTGTCATGTTCCTGAACATTTCAACCCCATCTCTAGGGTTCAGTGGACAAAACCGTAATGAACAATAGAAGAGCTATTAGCGCAGATCTAAAGGCTGTAAAATATAACCAGGGCTTCAACAGGGATGCATTATAAGGGGACGTGCTGATAAAAATGTGGCTTCAAGGCATTAGATTGTATCAGACGTGGATTGGAATGGAAGAGATTGCAATCGATTGCAAGCTTTCACAAATCATTTCACAAACCCATATGATAAGTATTGTAATGGCTAACAATACATTAAAGGTCTTAATCATAAAAGAGAAAGAAACAGAGCAAATCAGAAATAAAATTATAGCTGTTAAATCCAATTGAATGACGCTAGGCAAGTAGAAGTTGAATTGTGGGGGTATAGCTTCTGCAGCCAAAGAAATCCGTCATTGATGGATTTGAATTAGGTGTATTCAAGAGATATAATCACCAAAATATAACACACTTGTTCAGGTAATCTTTACTCTTCCATGATGCAGCCCCTTACCTCAAGAGATAAAGGACAAGCAAACTTGCATTTTGCCTATGATTAAGCTGGAAACAGTGCAAAGACTTTACGAGAATGTCGCCAGGACTCGTGGGCCTGAATTATGAGGAGAGGTTGGGCAGGCTAGGACTTTTTTCCTTGGAGTGTAGGAGAATGAGGGGTGACCTTATAGAGGTGTATAAAATCATTAGTGGCATAGAGTGAATGGACACATTCCCAGGGAAAGTGAATCAAGAACTAGATGGCACATATTTATGGTGAGAGGGGAAA
The DNA here is from genome assembly GCF_009764475.1 of Pristis pectinata. Lineage (NCBI taxonomy): Eukaryota > Metazoa > Chordata > Chondrichthyes > Rhinopristiformes > Pristidae > Pristis > Pristis pectinata. Next base: position 13,023,819 of record NC_067436.1, on the reverse strand, counting down.
GGTTTAAAAGGGACTAGAGGGGCAACTTCTTCATGCAGAGGGTGGCGTGTATATGGAACAAGCTGCCAGAGGAAGTGGTCGAGGCAAGTCCAATAACAACATTTAAAAGACATTTGGACAGGTACTTGGATAGGGAAGGTTTAGAAGGATATGGGCCAAATGTGGGTGAATGGGATTAGCTTGGATGGGCGTCTTGGTCGGCATGGACAAATTGGACTGAAGGGCCTGTTTCTGTGCTATATTACTCTATGATTCTATTTGACTCTGGCTCCTGAATACTAAATCACGGCTCTTAATGGAAACGTGTGCTTGGATGTGAAATGAGGTAGGGTCATGCTCACCCTTCCATTGGCTTGCCCAGAATGGAGTTGTGTAGTATTTATCTAAGCTGGATGAGAAGGGCTGATCTCACTGGTCAGGAGTTGGGAGTTGAGGTCTCCACCGCAAACAATGGAGTCCACTCATGTGCTGATGTGGGAAAATTCGGCAGCCAATTCCACAGTGTGTCAATGATCAGATATTGGAGTGACTCTTCCTGGTTGCTGCCTCCACCTCCATGGCTGGACTCCACATGGACTACAGTGGTGGAGATTGGTCTTCCTGGGACCTCTCAACATTACTTTGAGGAACTGCCTCTCAGACCCTAAACCAGATCAAACCAGCAACAGGATCCCATTCATTTCAGATATTTTTAATTACATCAATTTTAATATTTGCTAAATGTCTCTGAATGTCAAAGATATTTCAGAGTTAAACTTTGATAAGAGGCAAAGCTCCCTCTCCCTGGACTGACCTTCCATGAAAGGGTGTCAGGGTTTTACTGGGGGTGCAGAGCTTTGAGACCCAGTCACCACTGAGACCTCATTGGCCAACTCCAGGGTTTGGAAGGCTGTTGAGACTCATCCTCCATATCTGTTCCAGGTAAACGCAAGTGAGCAGTGTGTGACACAACTATTTTTTTCCACCATACGCTTCCTTAACTTTGGAGACACAGGTCTAGAGTTTAGTCATGGCTAGAGTAAATTTCTTCACAGCCTCAACGCTTCATGCACCAATGAACGAGCCTTACCTGAGGGAAGACCTCTCTTTCCTGTGTTGTGGCAGTCCACAGAGTGGGACAATCAGTAGAGGGGTTGGGGAGGTGGTCGTTTGTGCTGCTGGGAGGGCATGAGTTGGATCAAGAATCAGGGTAGTGGAAACTAGGGAGGACCAATTGTGCATAAAGCAGATAATGCATGACACAATCAGCAGATCATCTGTGGAAAGAGAAACTATTAATATTTCATGTCTGGGACACTTTGACAGATCTGTGAAAGAGAGAGAAACATGCTAGTTTTCATTAGCAGAGAAGATGCATAAAACTAAAGGAATATCTCTGATAGGGTGAGACCAGATGAGGCAGTAGGGCAGCAGTTAGAAGTTCATTATGCTTCATGGTCTGTGTCAAAACGAGGCTGTGAGATGGACCCAGCAGACTCTACTAATAGAGAAAGAAATAAAACCAAAATAATGAAAAGCAGAAAAAGCCACTTCTGATACAGTTAGAAAGAAGAAGTGAGTTACCTGAAGTTGAAGAATCTGATATTGAATCCAGAAAGTTGCAATATGCCCAGTGAAAGATGAGGTGTTGTTCCTTAAACTTGCATTAGTTCTTATAACAGTGCGGGAGGCCTCAAGCGGGAAGGTCAGAGTGGGAGAAGGTTGGATCTATCCACTCCTCTCCCACCTTCTCTGCTATTGTTTCCTTTTCTCTCTCTACCAGACCTGAAATGTTAACTGTTTCCTTCTCCGCAGATGCTGCCTGACCTACTGAGTATTTCCAGTATTTTTAGTTTTTATTTTGGATTTCCAGCATCTGAGTTTTTGTCGATGTTCATGCAGAACCATGTTGGTGTTGGAGGGCAGAGACAGGGTAGCAGATGGGGGGGGGTGTGGTCAGGGGTTGGGTGTGAGGCCAGTATTCGAGGGCGTGTGGCTTGAGTGCTGCTTCCAGTACCGGGGTAAGGGAAGCAGTTGTGCTTTAGGGGTAGGGCCAATTGTTAAGTGAGGCTGGATTTTTGGGAGAACGGGGTCGATAGTTGGGGGGGGTGCGATTGGTGTTGGGCAGTGAGGCTGGAGATCAGGCAAGTATCATGTTCTTGTTAGGTGGCAGTTGCTCCCACTGAGCTTGGAGGGAGTGAGTTGAGAGCGGGGTGCTGAGGGACAGGCCTGGAAATAAGTAACTTGAAAGGTTCCCACCTGACTCAGGTCCCCAGCACTGAACTTGAGATTTGCACAGCATGACTTCAGTTTAAGTCACATTCAAGCAACCTTTACAGGCAAGTCCCAACTCTGCTTCTGTATGACCATCAATGCGGACTGCTTGAGCCATGCATGTGCTAAAGTGGTTGCATCCAGACACATTTTAAGATAAGATATCTTTATTAGTCACATGTACATCGAAACACACAGTGAAATGCACCTTTCGTGTCGTGTGTTCTGGGGGCAGCCCGCAAGTGTCGCCACGCTTCTGGCACCAACATAGCATGCCCACAACTTCCTAACCTGTACATCTTTGGAATGTGGGAGGAAGCCGGAGCACCTGGAGGAAACTCATGCAGACACGGGGAGAACGTACAAACTCCTTAAGACAGCAGCTGGAATTGAACCCAGGTTGCTGGTGCTGCAATAGCGTGATGCTAACCGCTACACTAGCGTGCCTGCCCGTCATTCGATGATGTTCATCATCATTTTGCATATCATTCGATGATATTGTGCATGCCCAAGGTTCTCAGGCGATTTCCCCTAAGCTCCAATAATATTTTTACTCTTCATTGGAATTGTATAGTGTTACATGACACCACACAACCCAGTTTCTAGATAACTATAGTTAAATATAGTCCCGGTTCTGTCTTGGGCTCTTTCCGTCTGCAATGCATACGACAGTCTTCATTTCTTGATCTCCTCCAATTGATGCCAGGGATAGGATTCCAACTAACTGAGATATCCCGTCGGGTAATTGGTATCGCCAGAGGTGTCGGGGAATTGGGGAAAATACTACCTGTAACAATAAAATACAGAAGTCCATCAAACAGATGCTTTATCGTTGAAAGTGTAAACAGCTAAAAATCAGAATTAGAATCTGACATGGCAAGCAAGGACAATGAGCCGACAAGTGTCTGCACAAATATTAAATTACTAGTTCTGTCCCATATATAATATACAGGCCAAAGTGGTCAAATATTGGCAGCTGTTGCTGGATGGTTGCCCAGAGCAGAACGATCAAGATTTGAAAGATAGATATTCTTAAGTCTTCATTACCTTCAGTGATTGGGGAGCATCGTTTTATATTGAATTTGCAATAGAAGTAAATTTGCATATATATATTTCATGAAGCGGTTGTAAATTTTGATTGCTTAGCATTTGCAGGAGAATTGAATTTATGCAACTAGCTTTCTTGGTTTAACTGTGCTTGGGCTGGAACTCGTGGGTCAGAGTTTGAGGCAATTGAATCTTCAGATCTAAGTATGGATGGGGTTACTAACTCTCGTCAAAGGTGTTTCTAGAGATTTCATCAAATGACATCCCGTAAACTCAAAAAATGTTTGCCTTCTTGCAGTAGGTTAAAACCGACTCAAATCTTCAGGAAAATGCAAGAAGATAAACAAGTTATTTTTATTAACAATATTTTGTTGTCAATCACAGTGTCCCTGGATGAGGGCAGTTTCAGCAACACTCAAGAAGCCCAACACCATACAGGACATAGCAACCCAATTGATAGTCCACAACCATTCACTTACTCAACTAGTGATGCACTGTAGCAGCAGTTTGTACCATCTACAGGATGCACTGCAGCCAGATCTCCCAGTGACTAGCCATTTTAATTCCACTTCCCATTTCCACACTGACATGTCTGTCCACGGCCTCCCCTACTGCCAAGTTGAGGCTGGATGCAGATAAGAGGACCAGTGCCTCATATTCCACCTTGGTAGTCTCCAACCTGAAGACGTGAACATCAATTTCTCTAATTTCTGGTAACCACTCCTCTCTGTCACTTTGCACCGCCCCCTTTATCCCACTGGTCCCCATCACCCGATCTCTTTCCCTGTCCATCTGCCCATCACCCACACATTCCTCCCTCTGGTTCCCATCCCCACCTCCTTCCCTTTATTCCATGGTCCACCGTCCTGTCCTTTCAGATTCCACCTTCTTCAGCCCTTTGCCACTTCCACCTATCACTGCCTGTCTTCTTACATCATTCCCACCCTCCCTCAACTGCCTATCACCCCCCCCAAACACCTGGATCCACCTATCGCCCACCAGCTCTCACTCCACCCCTTCCCCCCCAACCTTTTTATACTGCCGATCTTCCCTCTTTCTTTCCCGTCCCTGATAAAGAGCCTTGATCCAAAACATCCACGGGCCATTTCGCTCCATAGCTACTGCCTGAGTTCCTCGAGCTCCTTTGTGAGCAACTCACCAAGACTCCTTGGACAGCACCTTCCAAACCCACGGACTCTACCAATGCACTGTGTAATGAATTGATCTGTATGAACGGTGTGCAAAAGTTTTTCACTGTACCTCGGTACAAGTGACAATAATAAACCAATACCAATTCCAAGGGCATCAAAGCCTGGGGAACACCACCACCTGGAAGTTGCCCTCCAACCCACACACCATCCTGACTTGGAAATATATCGCTGTTCCTTCACTGTCACTGGGTCAAAATCCTGGAACTCCCTCTCTAACAGCTTTGTGTGTGTACCCACACGCAAGGACTGCAGAGGTTCTAGAAGGCAGCTCACCACCACCTTTTCAATTAGGAATGTGCAATTAAATGCTGGCTCAGTCTACAAAGCTCACATCCCTCAAATGAATAACAAAACATTTCCAGGGAGGGTAGGCAAAGTCAGTGGGGAAGACTTTAGTCATTGTCATTGAGATGCAGCACAGAAGGAGGTCCTTTGGCCCATTGAGTCCATGCTGACCACCAAGCACCCATTTACACCAATCCCATTTTATTCTCCCCATATTCCCATCAACTCCCCCAGATTCTAACACTCACCTACACACCAGGGCCAACTTGCAGTGGCCAGTTCACCTACCAATCTACAGATTTTTGGGATGTGGGGGGAAACTGGAGCACTCCACACAGACATGCAAACTGGAGCACTCCACACAGACAGGACTGAGGTTAGGATTGAACCTGGATCACTGGAACTGTGAGGCAACTATTCTGCTAACTCTGTCACTGTGCCCCCACTCCCTCCCTCTTAGCATGCTTACTTAAAATTTTGTGGGATTTATTCTAAATAAATTGGGATATTCTAAATAATTGGGAGGCACGGTAGCGTAGCGGTTAGCTTGACGCTATTACAGCACCAGCGATCGGTGTTCGATTCCTGTCACTGTCTGTAAGGAGTTTGTACGTTCTCCTGTGTCTACGTGGGTTTCCTCCGGGTGCTCTGGTTTCCTCCCACATTCCAAAGATGTACGGGTAGGTTAATTTGGGTTTAAAATGGGCGGCACAGACTCATTGGGCCAGAGGTGCCTGTTACCATGCTGTAAATAAAATTTAGAAAATTAAAAAGAAATTAATATATTTTCATTCTGAGACAGTGTGCACAACTACTGAGCTTGAGAAGCCACATAAAAAAAAATTCTTATCTCCTCACTACAAAATACAGCAGCATCCATTAGTTTATCATGATTGGAAATACATGAAGTATATTCCACTATGAAAGAAGAACTAAGTCACTTAACAATCACTTAATGTAATTAAAAAATATATCAATTCGGCAGAAAGATTCCTATCTGAATTACTTCAGGGAAGTGTGAATTCTGTTTTAAATACTTGATGGATTATTTGGCTGAGAATTATAGGCTGGATATTTTCAGCCAGAAAGATGTTTTCAGTGTAAATGTGATACAATAAGTAGTGTTTTCCAGATATCTGGTATGATTTCTTGAGCTCTCTGCAGGATATCCAATGTTTGAATCACTTATCCTTGTTACTGGTGATATTTCGGCATATATTTTGATTTTGTTTTATCAAAAAACCCTTTTTATAACAGATCAAAACTATGATAAATATGTCAACAACCAATGAATTTCAGAACAACACTTTCCAACGAGGGGAGTCACTGGTTTGAAAGCAGTTCTGGTAATTGAGAAGAGGGGCTCGGGGAATTGGTTGGACTAGTGAGAGAAAGGTTGTTTGACCTTGCTGAAGAGAAGTCTATGGTTTAGAAACTAGACCCATAAGTAATAAGTTAAAATAAATTGGTAAATTGGTTTATTATTGTCACATGATTGAGGTACAGTGAAAAACTTTGTTTTGCATGCTATCCATGCAGATCATTTCATCACATCAGTGCATCGAGGTAGTACAAGGGAAAAGTAATAACAGAATGCAGAGTGTAGTGTTATAGTTACAGAGGAAGATTCCTATCTGAAGGTGAAAGCAGAAGGTGCAAAGGCCATGACGAGATGGATTGTGAGGTCAAGAGTCCATCTTAACGTACAAGAGGCCAGTTCAATAGTCTTACAACAGTGGGATAGAAGCTGTCCTTGAGCCTGGTGGTACGTACTTTCAGGCTTTTGTATCTTTTGCCCGATGGGAGGGGGGAAGAAGAGAGAATATCCGGGGTGGGAAGGGTCTTTGATTATGTTGGCTGCTCTACTGAGGCATTCCTGCTCCCATTCCTGTGGAATTTAAGGTGGCATTTTCTCAATTCTGTGAGATATTCAACTGTCAAACACTGGCAAGGCCACAATTATGTACTGAATTTCCTTTGAATCTGTACGTCATTGCTGAAAAGATTAAGTTTGCTGCGTGTTACAAGAGAAAATTCAGCTATCAGCCCCTGACATTCAATGGCATTACCATCACTGAATCCCCCACTATCTATATCCTGGGGGTTACCATTAACCAGAAACTGAATTGCAGTAGCCATATACACAATGTGGTTACTAGAGCAGATCAGAGGCTGGGACTCCTGCAGTGGGTAACTCACCTCCTAACTCCCCAAAGCCCGTCCCCCATCTACAAGGCTTGTCAGGAGTGCAATGGAACACTCTCCACTTGCCTGGATGAGGGCAGCTTCAACAATACTCAAGGAGCTCGACACCATACAGGATATAGCAGCCCACTTGATAAGCACCCCATTCACATCCATTCACTCACTCCGCCACCGACGCACAGTAGTAGCAGGTTGTACCTGGAGTGCTCAGAGAGCACCTTCCAAACCCACTACCTCTCCCAGCTAGAAGGACAAGGGCAGCAAAAGCACGGGGAACACCACCCCCTGGAAGTTGCCCTCCAAGCCACACAACATCCTGATTTGGAAATATATCGCTGTTCCATCATTGTCGCTGGGTCAAAATCCTGGCACTCCCTCCCTAACAGCATTGTGGGTACACCCACACCTCAAGGACTGCAGCGGTTCCAGAAGACAGCTCACCACCACCTTCTCAAGGACAACAAGAGATGGGCAATTAAATGCAGGCTGAGTGCATTCACCCTATCTATATCCCTCATGATTTTATAATGTCATTCCTCAGTCTCCTACTACCTAGGCTGCCCAACCTCTCCCTATAACTCAACCCCTCGCATCCTGGCAACATTCTTGTAAATCTTCTTTGCACTTTTTTCAGCTTAAAGATGTCCTTCTTATAACAGGATGACCAATATAATCTGCTCTTCTTTCCCTTCTAATTTCATCTTCATTAAAATCGGGCAGGCATGGTAGTGTGGTTAGCGTAACGCTATTACAGCGCCAGCGACCCGGGTTCAATTCCGGCCGCTGTCTGTAAGGAGTTTGTACGTTCTCACCTTGTCTGCGTGGGTTTCATCTGGGCCCTCCGGTTTCCTCTCACATTCCAAAGACGTATGGGTTAGGAAGTTGTGGGCATGCTATGTTGGCACCAGAAGTGTGGCGACACTTGCGGGCTGCCCCCAGAACACTCTACGCAAAAGATGCATTTCACTGTGTGTTTCGATGTACATGTGACTAATAAAGATATCTTACCATAGCATTTCTACCTTAAAATTGGATTTATATACAAATTGCACATGAAATGTATTTTGCTCATATTAATTCACACAACTAATTATCTCCATGTCAAATAGTGAACACTGGGAAACTGGTCAACACCATTTTACCTTAACACCTCTGACACGTGCCTAGCATAAGGCATGTATCTAAAGACATCATCCTATGTACGATGTCCATTTCAGGTGTGATGACATCATCTGGAATACAACACACATTTCTGTGCTTAATGACAGAAATTGGGTGGTGAAAGTGCAACCTACTACCTGTGTTCATAACCCATAGTAGGAACTGTGGCAGACTAGTGAGGGGGTGTGAATAAAAGGGCCCGAGCTGCTCCATCAATGCATGGATCTCTGCATCTTCTAGATTCGGTTTTTATTGCTCAAAATATTCCAATCAGCATGTCTGCATAATTAACTGCACAGATATGTGATGATATCTCTGCAAGGGTGATAATTTGGGGACATGAGACTGCAGATGCTGGAATTTGGAGCAACAAACGATCTGCTGGAGGAACTCAGCGGGTCGAGCAACATCTGTGTTGGGTGGGTGGGTGGAGGAATTGTCGACATTTCGGGTCAAAACCCTGCATCAGGATTGAGAGGAGAGAGAGCCAATACAAAGAGAAGGGGGGGGGGTGTTTGGTGAGATGGGAGCCTGAGGTCATTGGTGGACTGAGGATGGGTGAAAGATGACAGGTAGGTCGAGCGAGGTAGGGGGAGGGGAGGGGGTGGAATTAGGTGACAGAGACGGGTGGATGATGGATGGAGGCAGAGAGGAAAAGAAAGAGAAGCAGGTGGAGAAAGGTCGGGGGGAGGAGAGTATGAAGGTTGGAGACAGCTGCTGGGGGGAGATAGGAACATAAAGGGCTACCAGTGCTGGAACCTTAGTAAAGGAGGTGATACTGGGAACCATTAGGGGAGAGGTGAATGGCAGATGGAACCAGATTTGGGGGGGTGGGGGTAATGCCTGTGGGTGAACTGTACTGTGTGTGTAGGACAGGGTGGAGGATGATGGGTGATGACAGGGCTGGAGGGGGAATGGGAAAGGGGACAGAAATGGAAGGACTGGAGGACCATCAGAAACAGAGAGAGAGGGAGTGTTCATCTTTAACATACAAGAAGTCCATTCAAGCGTCTTATAACAGCGGGATAGAAGCTGTCCTTGACCTTGGTGGTGTGTGTTTTTGGAAAGCTCAGTGTTCCTGCCATTGGGTTGCAGACTACCCAGGCGGGATACGAGATGTTGTTCCTCTCGTGATGAGCCTCGTTTGCCTACAATGTGATAAGTCTGTGCCTTGCAGTCACATGGGGCCCATAGTGACACAGAACACAGTCTGCGTAAACAATCGCAGGGGCGTGGGGTTGGTGGCCAGATACACTGAAGTATGCCCCTGCCACCCCACATCTTCCCTCACCATCACAGCAACTAGATGCTGCGTAGCTGGCACGTCGAGAGAGCCTTTAAGGCTTTTCCTTGCTTTGCTTTGTCAATAGATCAACAGCTGCAACCTCTGGCCATGCAGGTAAAGTTTATATTCACAACTCACTGTGAAAACCAGCTTGACTGTTTTTAACCAGGAGTTTTTGCTTATGTCCTTACTTTTTTCAACATGTTATCCGATTGGGCATTGGGACGACACACAACACCCCTTTAGCACTCGAGAAAAGAAAGCTGAGCTCCAATCTTTAGGCATTTAAACTGATATGCTAACGACCAGCATTATTCCAAGGTCTCAGTCAGATTAAATAGAGGGGGCACTTGACTACCTGCCAGCTTTAACCATCAGTAGACATCCCCCTCCTTACAATCTCTCTCAGTTTCCTCTTACAGTAGGAAAATGATAGCCCACTTGCTTTACAGCACTACATACTGATCGCATGGGGCTTGAGGCTGCAAAGGAATTTATGGCAAACCTCTTCTTCATTTTTTTTTAATTCAGTGTTTTAATTAAAAAGAGCTGGTGGAAGAATCTCAGTGACTCTGTCAGTTGGGAGCCTTTGTTCATCCTATGAGAAAAAAGGCATGAGATTAGATTTATAAAGAAAACTCCAAACATCTCAATTAAAACCACAACTAATGGAATAGTGTAAGGAGTTTGTGAAGGAAATGAAGAGGGCTTGTGGTTATATGCTGCTGTGGTTCTAAAGTTCAGTCTATTCCAATCAAATAATAGCTACAAGTAAGTTGTAGTTTAAACATTCATAGAAAAATATATTATTTTTCCACATTCATTAGTTTTCCCATAGCTCTCCCATAAAACCCCAAAGGTCTTGAGAACAGGAGTGTGGAGAAGGTTTTTCCTCTTGTACTATGTAAAACTAGGGGTCATTGCTTGAAAATAAAGAGCAGAGATGGGGCAATTTTCTTTTTCTCTCTCAGTGGGTTGTTGGTCTTTTCTTTGAGGAAGAAAGTTCCAGAGTCTTTGGATATTTTTAAGACAGAGGGAGATCACCAGAGCCTCTACTTCCTCAGGAGGCTAAAGAAATTCAGTTTGGCTCCTTTGACTCTCACCAACTTTTATCGATGCACCATAGAAAGCATCCTATCTGGATGCATCACTGCTTGGTACGGCAACTGCTCTGCCCAGGACCGCAAGAGACTTCAGAGAGTTGTGGACACAACCCAGCACGTCACGGACACCAACCTCCCCTCCTTGGACTCTTTGTCTTTATCTCTCGCTGTCTTGGTGAAGCAGCCAGCATAATCAAAGACCCCACCCACCCGGGTCATTCTCTCTTCTCTCCTCTTCCATCAGGTGGAAGATACAGGAACCTCAGGGCACATACCACCAGGCTCAAGGACAGCTTCTACCCCACTGTTATAAGACTATTGAACAGTTCCCTTATATGATGAGGTGGACTGTTGACCTCACAATCTACCTTGTTATGACTTTGTACCTTATTGTCTACCTGCATTGCACTTCCTCTGTAGCTGTGATGCTTTACTCTGTATTGTTTTTACCCTGTACTACCTCAGTGCACTGTGTAATGAATTGATCTGTACAAACGGTATGCAAGACAAGTTTTTCACTGTACCTCAGTTCAAGTGACAATAATAAACCAACATCAATGAATTCTCTCAACATGGGTTGGCCATTGCACATCAGCTACCAAATGCACTTGATAGATTGAGATCTCGATCCAATCACAAGTAGATCCAAGATGACTGGAGACGGTGGCTGAGATCATTCAACATTTTGCATTGAAGTACTGACTAACACAGGCTTATCATTGGCTAGAATTGTACTTTGCTTAATCGGGAGCTTTGTGAAGAACTACTGGTGACACCCACTTCACAGGTGAGGCACCACTTAGCATTAAGCCAGACCTGAGCAACATGTACAGTATGACCACATTTAATTTAACGGGATCTCTGACCTTGATCAAAAAGTTAAGTGCAACTAAGTGAGGTTTTTCTTTAACTTTATCCTAACATTGTTAATTTCTAGTAACTTAAGGTGTTACTATTATTTTTACTAATTTTTTTGAAAAGTATTTACGTCTATTTGAAATGTCTCTGATGCACCGCTTGAGACCTAGTTGCCAACCTTGGCCAGCTCCACTTTGTGGGACAGCGGTGGAACTAAACCCTTGAGGTCATTTGGAATCGTAGGGTCACAAGAGGAAAGTATCAGGTCAAACGTAAGTGGCTTGACAGATCAAACACGATACAGTCCATTATTTAGAATCATGGAGTTATACAGCACGGAAACAAACCCTTTGTCCAATTCATCCATGTCAAACAAGGAGCTTACCTGAGCAAGTCCCATTTGCCCATGTCTGGCCCATATCCCTCTAAACCTTCCATGAACCTGTCCAAATGAATTTTAATTGTTGTAAGAGTACCCATCTCTACCACTTCTTTCATCAGGTCATTCCATATACCTACCACCTTCTGTGTTGATCTTATTCAAGTTTGTATAAGTAATTTCCTTTGTATTTAGTCACTTTGTTGTAACGGGCAAAGAATTTCAGATTCAACATCTTGGAGCAGTTTACCCATTTGATTGGATCTTGTCTGACCTGGACATCAACTCAATTACCCAACTTTGTTCCGCATCTTTCCGTCCCTTACCTAACACAGATTCATTATTCTCTGCCTTCCAAACTTCAATTGAGTTGCAGGACGCACAAGCCTCTAGGTAATTGGTCATTGGTTTCTTATTGTCACATGTACTGAGATACAGTGAAAAGCTTTGTTTGCGTGCCATCCAGACAGATCATTTCAAAACATAAGCACATTGAGGTGGTACAAAGAGAAAAACAATAACAGAATGCAGAATATAGTGTTACATGTAAGTGTAGTGTAGGTAGACAATAAGGTGCAAGGGCCATGATGAGGTAGCTTCTGAGATCAAGACCTCATCTTTATCATACACGAGGTCTGTTCAAGAGTCCTATAGCAGCAGGATAGAGCCTGTCCTTGTGCCTAGTAGTATGTGTTCTCAAGCTTTTGTACCTTCTTTCTGATGGGAGGTGGGAGAAGAGAGAATGACCAGGGTGGGAGGGGTCCTTGATTATTTTGGCTGCTTTACTGAGGCAGTGAGAAGTGTAGTCACTGGAGGGGAGGCTGGTTTGCGTGATGGACTGGGCTGCGTTCACAACTCTCTGCAATTTCTTGCGGTCTTGAGCAGAGCAGTTGCTATACTGAGCTGTGATGCATCCGGGTAGGATGCTTTCTATGGTGGGATCAGAGGGGAGAGGCAACACTTGATTTAACATCTCACTCAAGTACCGCCACCTCCAACAGTGCAGCGTTCTCTCATTACTGCACTGGGAGAATAAGCTCAAGCTCCTGGAGTGGTATTTGAAACCCAATCCCGTCTTTCCTGGTACAGCAATAACCAGGTAAAGAACTTTGTCACCTGGCCACAGGATTCATCTCACTGCCTCCAGCAAGTGATTACATGATCCACCCCACCATCCTGTGGTGGGTGGCCACATGGTCCATCTCCCTGTCCTATTGCAGGCGGTCACTTAATTGAGTTCACAATCTCACTTTGACCCATCATCAACAGCAGCGATTTGGATTTTGTTTGTCTCTACCATTTGCCTGGGTATCAATGGACTGAGTTCCTGCATCTGAAGAGTGGCCAGTGATTCCCACTGGTGCGTTGATGTATAGACATACAAAAATACATTCTGGCTTGACTTAGGTTGCATTTCCTGTCAACATGACTGTTACAGCTTGGGTAATTGAGGGCACTGACATCCCATGAATGGCCAGTGCTAATCAAAAGCCCCTCTTGATGAAGGAGGAGGTGGGTCTGCCCACCTTTCCATCTTTGTTCTAGGTCTATTCCTGTAGTGGATTGCCTTTTGAGGGTTAGATATTCCAAACAATAATAATTTTAATGCTGACATTTTTCTTCCAATTAAACTAGGTTAAAACCAGAATTAACCTCCCAATCACAAAATCTTGGCATTGTGTTCCTAGGAAAAAATAATCCCTCTGAACACTGGGATAGTGTAGACTCTCTCGATATTTGCCTGAGGATTATTCCAGTGGGATCACTGGGTATCAAAACATTTCAACCATATTCATCTTGGTTGCAAACCCATACAGTTGAAATGCAGGCAATAGATTAGACAGGAGAATACTTCTGTTCAAATTTGAAAAACAAATTCTGTCGAAGTCCAGAGCCACTCAGAGGAAAAGATTCAATATTAAGTCAGCCAGACTTCCATAGCAACTAAATGGATCTCCGAACAATTCTTACTTGTTGAACCCTCCATTACTTTTTCTACAACCTCTGGCTCTGCTCACATATCCCTTGCTCGTTACCAGCAGCTGAATGAAAGTGGTTGCTTGGCAATATAGATGCCAGAATGTGAAGCTACATCCATTTGTCTCCCAGTGATGCCTTTTTCACCCAACTCTCAATTTCAACAAATCCTAGTCTCGTTTATCTCAGCATAAATGATTAATGCCCTTACCACCATGTTCTTTTTAATAAGACAGTGCAGAAATAATTCAAAGGGATATTAAAGCTGGAACTCTAAGCTCGTCAGAGCTTACTATTTATGCTTCAATGGAAAGATGCTTCCTTGTATTTATTTACTTTGTATTCATTGTCCTTGTGTGTATGTTAGAATCAATCTGCAATTAGTTTGTAATTAAGCTGCCAAAACCGTGTGTTTCCTTGCTGCAGCTGTTCTTTCTGTCCAACTCATTCGGGTATCACTCTCTTCCTTGGCTTGCTGTATGTTGTGCACTATTGCAATTTAATAAGTATCTGACTTCAATTACATTCCCTACACTGCTGCCTTGATATCCTACTGACAAGAAAATATCTGTTGGTGGCCAGAGCAGTACTTAATTACCACCCCATTTAGGAAAGAAATTTTGAAGTGTAAGTAATGCCAGGAATCAGAGATTGAGAGGTGACCAGAGCCTTGGTCTACAAGAGGGACCAAGCTGGTGAGGCCACACTTGGAGTGTTCAGTTTTGGTCACCCTGCTATAGGAAAGACGTTATTAAACTGGAAAGAGTGCAGAAAAGATTTACAAGGATGTTCCCAGGACTCGAGGGCCTGCGTTATAGGATTGGGCAGGCTAAGGCTATTTTCCTTGGTGCGTAGGAGACTGAAGGGTAATCTTATAGAGGTGTATAAGATCAGGGGGGCATTGACAGGGTAAATGCACACAGTCTTTAGGTTGGAGAATCGAGAACTAGAGGGCATAGGTTTAAGGTGAGGGGGAGAGATTTAATAGGAATCTGAGGGGCAATTTTTTACACAGAGGGCGGTACATATATGGAATGAACTGCCAGAGGAAGTGCTTGAGGAAGATACAATAGCACTTAAAAGGCACTTGGACAGGTACATGGATAGGAAAGGCTTAGAAATATTTGGGCCAAATAGGGCTAGCTTGGATAGGCACCTTGGTCAGTATGGACCAGTTGGGCCAAAGGGCCTGTTTCAGTGCTGTACGACTGTGACTCTAAGGACCTTAACTGATAACAAAAGCAGACAACTGTGGAGGAGATCTGAAATGGAAACAGAAGCCAACAGGTCAAGCGGCATTCATGGAAGGGTCACTGTTACAGGATGTTGATCTTCCATTCTAATCGGAAAGTATGAGAGGCGTAAGGAAGGAACAGAGGCAGAAGAAGGGAGTGCTGGATCAGAGGGAAGGGCTGTGACAGGGTTGAAGCTGGGAGTGAATGAATGACGAAAGAGATGATGGAGGTAGGTTAAAGAGGACAGGAATGTGACAAGTAAAGGAATAAAAGCTCGGATCTAGACAGGATACAAATGGCAACAGTGGAATCATGACCAACATCCATTACGTGGAAATATGGAAGTAATGGTTCTGAAATTATTTAAGTATTCTTTCTTTTGTTACCCACACCATTAGCTGTCTGCGCCACGTTAGAACAGCTTTATGTGAGCTCCCAATCAAACAATGTGCACATTTATGTCTTCTCCTGGTAAACCTGTTCACACCTTGAGTATTGTCACATATGAACACCTATCAGTCCATTGCTGGGTCAGTGGAGCACCAGGCAACCAATCAGTAAGCACATTTACACTCTGAGATAATCCAGGATGTTAGGTCCTGATGCAGGGTTTTCGACCTGAAACATCAACAATTCCTTTCCTCCCACAGATACTGCTCGACCCGTTGAGTTCCTCCAGCAGATTGTTGCTCCAGATTCCAGCATCCACAGTCTCTTCTGTCTCAGGATGTTGGAAATACTGACTGTTTAATCCTTATATCAGAGATTAATTATGCAGACTCTCTGGTGTGATGGAAACAATGGCTGTATTTTTAATTGCCACACCCACACTCTGCACAGTCAGGATCTGTACACAATCTTAAGGAGGAAATACACCTCTGTTCCGGAAGAGGAAATGTAACGGCATAGCATAACAGTAACATAATAACACAAGACATCTTTTCCTTTATGATGTATCCAGATATCTATTAAAGGAATCTCATTTCATTACACATTCTGAACAACATATGACATGATAACATCAAAGGGGAGATGGTGGAGCTCAGTGAGAAGGAAAAATAGAATTGATAAGAACAGGCGGTAGTGATCTGTGAAAGTTCATGCGATAGTCAAATGTTTATTACTCATGAAAGCCAAGGTGGATCAGCTTGTGACTGCAGGAAGCCTGGTTGCTTGAATATCCTGTCTAAGCAGAATAACTATTGCACTTTGCATCTGAGTAATAATCTTGTATTTTGAACAATACACTTGAGCCCTAAGCACAAGGAAACACTCAAGTTGAAGGATGGTTCCCTACAGGCCAGTGCCCCCTAGTTCCTTCTACCTCTCTTTCATGACATTACTTAAGCTCCATCACATTTGCCAATCTTTCTGTCATCTTTATGCCTTTTATAGATGGCTTGTCATCAGTTTTTTGTTTGTTAAATCTCCATGGAACATTTTTGCTGTATTGAAAGCCGGATGTAAATGAAAGCTGCTATTGTACAGAGAGGTGTTTGAGAAACTAGGTAGCTCTGGGAAGGGAATTCTAGAATGGGACTGATATATTCCAGTTTTCTTTGTGACATAAGAGGAGAACATTTTCAGAAGGATGAGGGGGGATCTCATTGAAACCTACCAGATACTGAAAGGCCTGGGTAGAGTGGACGTGGAGAGGATGTTTCCATTAGTGGGAGCGTCTAGGATCCAAGGGCACAGCCTCTGAATAAATGGATGTCCATTTAAAACTGAGATGAGGAGGAATTTCTTCAGGCAGAGAGTGGTGAATCTGTGGAACTTGTTTCCACAGAGGGAGGGGTGTGGAGACCAAGTCATTGGGTGTATTTAAGACAGAGATTGATAGGTTCTTGATTGGTAAAGGGGTTAAGGGTTATGGGGAAAAGGTGGGACGATATTGATTGGTTTATTATTGTCACAGGTACAGTGAAAAACTTGTCTTGCGTACCGTTCATACAGATCAATTCATTACACAGTGCATTGAGGTAGTACGAATATCAGTCATGATTGAATGACAGAGCAGACTCGATGGGCTGAGTGGCCTAATTTTGTTCCTATATCTTATGGTCTATTTTGGCCCATCAATGCCAGCTTGCAATCTTATTCCCCCACTAATTTTCCCTGTACTTTATTCTCCCCACATTCCCATCAACTCTCCCTGACTCAATTATTCACTTATACAATAGGGGCAATTGAGAGTGATTGAACCGACCAAGCTACACATCCTTGCGATGTTTGAAGAAACCAGATCACCTGATGGAACCTCGCGCGGTCACAGGGACAATGTGCAGATTCCACACCAACCTCACTGGGAGTCAGGATTGAACCTGGGTCACTGCTAGTTGGGCCACTGTGTTACCCCATTATGATGTGGCCACAATCTTTGGTGGTGAGATAGTGAGGCAAAAGGAAGGGCAAATGTCAGAATGAACCAACAAACAATCCCCATGCAGGGTTTTGACTTGAAACATCGACAATTCCTTCCCCCGCACCCTCCCCCTCCCCCCCCACCCCCCCCCCCCCCCCCCCAACAGATGCCACTTGACTTGCTGAGTTCCTCCAGCAGATTGTGTGTTGCTCCAGCTTCTGGCATCTGCAGCCTCTTGTGTCTCCTCTGTAAGAATGAAGATCCAGAAAATGGAGAGTTTGTGGATTTGGGATGTGCAGACCTGGAGTAGGATAGGCAGCAGGAAAACCAAAGGAGGATTTACCCATGATAGGAACCTTGAGCTTAAAGCATTGGGGTCAGTGTGCTCAGGTAGAATTGTAGGTGAGTGAGTGAGGACATAATCTTTCATAAGATATGAACAGTGGAATTTTGAGTGAATGATCATTGGTAATTGATGTGATTTGAATTAAATCTGTCTGATTTTCGTGCCTTCACTGCCTCTGGAAGTTATAGAAGTATAGTAATTTTGCAGCACGATGTGTCCCAGATGAATTTGTGTTAATCCCACTTCCTAGGTCTCAGGTTGCACCTTTTCAAGTGTTCGTAGATAAGATAGATAAGATATACTTTATTAGTCACATGTACATTGAAACACACAGTGAAATGCATCTTTTGCGTAGAGTGTTCTGGGGGCAGCCCACAAGTGTTGCCACGCTTCCGGCGCCAACATAGCATGTCCACAACTTCCTAACCCATACGTCTTTGGAATGTGGGAGGAAACCGGAGCACCCGGAGGAAACCCACGCAGACACGGGGAGAATGTACAAACTCCTTACAGACAGTGGCTGGAATTGAACCCAGGTCACTGGTGCTGTAATAGCGTTACGCTAACTGCTACGCCATCTAACTACCATTTCTGTGTGGAGAGGCTATGTCCCTCTGCAACCCTTTCAACGAGTTCCACTCTCCCATCATTCAATGGGAGAAATTATTTTTTTCTCAACTCCTCTCAACCCTTCTACCAACTAACTTAAATTGGTGTCTTTCAGTTACCGACCTCTCTGCCGAGGAAAACAGGTTCTTTCAGCTCACCCTATCTGGATCTCTTATAATTTTATCCACCTAAATACACACAGCCAGTGTGGAACTAGGTGGGATTATTATTGGTTTATTGTTTTGTTATTGTCACATGTACAGAGGTACAGTGAAAAACTTTGTTTTGCATGCCATCGATACAGATCATTTCACAGCATAAGTATGTTGAGGTTGTGCAATTCATTGTTGCTCTGAAACAACTTCCACTCCACCCAACCATAGTTCACCCAACCACAGAGCAGCCATCCAGACTTCATCCATCCACCTCCATCTTGAGCCTACACCCTTCCTGCTTCTGGACTCTTCAGTTCATCTTGAGGACGATGTGGCCTTGATCGTAACGTGCTAACCAAAGACTCCTACAGCCAGGGAGGGAGGACATTCGTCCCCTTGTGCCTGTACTCTCTTATATGAAAGGGCCATCCAGTTCGATCCATTGGAAACTTGTCACAATTTTAGTGAAGTTATGACATTGGTGTGGAAGCTGATCTAGAGATATTTGGTGACTTGATTATATTAAAGCCAGTATTTTCTATTCAACAGAAATGACTTAACTGCCCTAACACTAATGCAATAATTCATTAGAAGATAAGGGTAGTCAAGGGGGTGAATCCATTCAGGTCCTATTAGAACATGGTTTTATGAGAACTATTTATTTTTGATATATATATATATTCCAGTTCATATTGTCATTGGTGGCAGTGGATTTCATGAATGGTGTAAGCGGCCATCTGTCTTTCAAAGCTTGTCTTTGTCAGAGCAGTGTTTGATTTACCTTTACTGATTTGACTACAGTCCTCTTATTGTCACTATTTCCCTTTGTAGTTTGTTCCTTTTGTTGTGGGGGTTTACTGATCAATTTTCTTTTGTCTCTTGTTGTCTCACTGATCTGTGTCAGGGTGAACATTTCCCATGCCTAACTATCATCCTGTGTTGTCTTGGTAGCATATCCTTGGAACAACGTCCACTTATTTCACCCCTTTTATGTGGTAATGTGGCTCACAGGAATATTATCAAACAAAGTTTGACACCAAACCACACAAGGAGATGTTAGAACAACTCCAACTTTCGTGTATGTAAACGTGAGTTCAACTCCAAGAGCTTCCATTTATGTGATATACAAGGCAAACGCTGCATTTGCTTGTACCTCTTGAGCTCATTGACATTTCTGCAGTTCCCCTGCCTGTTATCCATCACCCTCTTGAATGGCAATAAACAGCAGATGTTGGAAATCTGAAATAAAAGCAGTAAAATGCTAGAGGTACTCAGCAGGTCGGGCAGCATCTGTGGAGAGCAAAATAGATTAATATCTCAGGTCGAAGACCTCTCATGAAAGATGATCAACTCTGTTCTTCTTCGCCACAGAGGCTGCCTGACCTGCTGAGCATCTCCCGTTTGTATCATCTACTGAGAGGACCCTGTTCTCTATTCTTTTCACACTGGATCACTCAAAATACTAATCAAAGACTCCTACAGCATGGGAGGGAGGCCATTCAGCCCATTGTGCTGTACTCTCTGATCTGAAAGGACTATGCAATTCGATCCTTTGGATATCTGTCACAATTTCAGTGAAAACCCGACATTGGTGTAGAAGTCAATCTAGAGATGTTTGGTGATGCTATTATATTAAAGCCGGCTTTTTCTGTTCAACAGAAGTTACTTGGCTGCCCTAACAATCACACAATAATTCACTGAAAGACAGGGGCAGTCAAAGTGCAATACCCAAACCCAAAGCCCTTAGCAAGATACAAAATGTTGGAGGAACTCATTAGGTCAGGCAGCATCCATGGAGGGAAATGGACAGTTGACGTTTTGGATTGAGACCCTTCATATGGATTTCTTCTGTTAAACATAAATGACTTAACTGCCATGTAACTCACATAACAATTCAGTCCAGATGAAGGGCCCCAACCCAAAACGTCAATTGTCCATTTCCCTCCATAGATATTGCCTGACCTGCTGAGTTCCTCCAATGTTTGTGTGTTGCTCCAGATTCCAGCATCTGCAGTCTCTTGTGTTACCAAGGTCTTTAGTGTTTCAAGTACAAACACAAATAACAGAAGTCGAAGTCAAAGTTGAGTTTATTGTCATATGCGCAAGTACATGTGTGCACGGGTGCAGTGAAAAACTTACTTGCAGCAGCATCACAGACACATAGCATCAGATAAGCAGCATTTACAAGAAAAACACAAACATAAATTGAGCAGTTTTTACCAAAAGGACATCCTTTACTGAAAGCAGTAACTTTCAACTAAACAGCAGTGTTTGGTACTAAAATGTACTAAGATCAATGGGACACTCAGTTTTTCACTCAGGTACATTTACATTAGAAACCCTACACTAACTACTCTTAAAATTCAATAACATTATTGTTGCTAAGTTTCTCCCATCAACATCCTGGGGACTATCATGGATCAGAAACTCAAGTGGACCAGCCAGAAAAATACTATGGCTAATACAGAGGGTAAACTCTTGACACTCCAAAGCTTCTCCACCATCTACAAGGCACAAGTCAGGAGGGTGATATATCTCCATTTTCCCGGAAGAGGGCATCTCTGACAACACTCAAGAACATAACCCTAACCCTAATGAGTCTTGAACAAAGCATCCACTTAAATGGCAATCTGACTCACTGGACATAAGTCCCAGACATCACAACAAGTCACAAAGGAGAAAAATTTCAGGATGTTTTACGGAAGTTCAGGGAAATAAATTGATATCAAATCAATGAGATGTTTTAGGAAAGAGACAGAGGGGGTGGTTCAAAATGGTTTAAGGGTGGAACAGAAGAATAGAGAGAAAATTCAATTTGGTTTTCTTCATTCATGCTGTTTGCAATGCAGGTAAATTATCCTTTCCAATTGTCCTACAGACCAGAGACTAGATCGGGATCAACTACACTTTTGTGGGTCTATAGTTACATATACAGTACATCAGGTAAGTCAGCAGATCCCCTGCCAGGGGATCTGATTGAACCAAACTTTTCTTAGACACAATCCATCTGCTCTACAGTCATGATTTGTATCACAAATTCAATACTTGATAATTCCACGTTTTATTTAATTTGTGAAATACCCAAGCTACTAAGGTGAGATTTGAACTTGTGTCTCAAAGATCAAAAACCCAGGCTGCTGGATGTTGGTCTGGTGACTTACCATGATGCTAGCATCCTACTAATGCAAGTAAAGAAGAATAGAGTAGTGTGTTTCCTTACAACAAAGAAAGAGGCCATTCCGGCCACACTCTATCCTGGCTCTTTGAGCACACCCATCAGTCCCATTCCCACACATTTTCCTGCAGCCAATTCCCTCACCTTCCCACCAACTCCGCTTCTGATTCTCATGCTACTCACCTACAGAAGGGGGAATTTATAAAGGCCAGAGATGGGAAAGGGAACCCAGGATGTAGGAGGAAACAAGAGTACCTGGAAGAAAGCCATACAATCACAGAGAGAACACGCCAATTCCACACAGACATTGCCTGAAGTCAGAATTGAACCCGGGTCACTGGATCTACAAGGCAGCAAAACTACCCGCTGCACCATTTTGCCACCTAATAGCAGAGGAAACGAGTAAAACATTATCACCCAGAAGGCCTGGAACTCAATGCCTGAAAGAGTGGTTGAGGAAGAAGATCCAAGCCCTGCTGAGCTGCGGACTGCTGGTAGGTAGGTAGTTAGGGCAAGGTTAGTCTAGGTTGCTATTTTTGACCAGGATGGACAGGATGGGTTAATGGCCTCCTTTTCTATGACTATATGAGGTTGTAGGACTGGAGAAGTTTAAAGATGGGGAAGGACAAGTCCATGAACTGACTGAAACATGAGAATTTCAGACTGTAGAGACAGCAGGACTAGGCAGGTCAGTAAGGATAGGGGGTACTGAGTGGATGGGATAAAGGCAGCAGAGCCTTTGACGTCTTTGAATCAAAAGAAACCAGGAGTGGTTAAACCAAAGAGGCCCTTAATGAACTTTGCATTGGTATTCACCAAGGAGAAGGACATGGATGATGGTGAGATTAGAGAGGGGTATGTTGATATTCTAGAGCATTTTGATATTAAGACGGAGGAGGTGTTGGGTCTCTTGGAGAACAATAAGATGGCTAAGGGCTTGAGGGGAACTATCCCAGGATACTGAGGAATGCCAGGGAGGAGATTGCTGGGGCCTTGATAGAGATCTCTGTATCCTCTTTATCCACAGGTGAGGTCCCAGAGGACTGGAGAGTAACCAATGTCATTCTTTTGTTTAAGAAGGGCAACAGGGACAAACCAGGAAATTATAGGCCGGTGGGCCTTGCATCAGTTGGAGGGAAATTATTGGAGAAGATTCTTAGGGACAGGATTTACTCCTATTTGGAAAAGCATGGACTTATTAGAGGTAGTCAGCGTGGCCTAGTGCAGGTAAATTCATGTCTTGCAAACTTGATTGAGTTTTTTGAGAAGGAGATGATTGATGAGGGATGGGCAGTGGATGATGTCTTGATGGACTTCAGTAAAGCATTTGACAAGGTCCCTCATGGTAGGCTGGTCCAGAAGATTAAGTCACATGGGATCCACAGTAAATTGGATCCAAACTGGCTCCCTCATAGGCAATAGAAAGTAGTGTGGTGTTTTTTTTTTCTGACTTGTGTCTAGTCGTGGTCCACAAGAATCAGTGCTTAGACCTCTGTTGTTTGTAATATATGTTAATGATCTGGATGAAAATACTTCTGCAGATGACATGAAAATTGGTGAAGTTGTGGATAGTGAAGAAGGTTGTGAGAGGGTATGACAAGATCAGTTGGAAATGTGGGCAGAGAAAAGGCAGATTGAGTTTAATCCTGACAAGTGTGAGGTGTTGCATTTTGGGAGGTCAATGTGAGAGGAAACAATTCAGTAAATGGCAGGACCTTTTGGAGCATTGATGTACAGTAGGATCAAGAGGTGCAAGTCCACGGCTCCTGGAAAGTGGCAATGTAAGTGGACAGAGTGGTAAAAAAGGCAAAAGGCATGTTGGCCTTCATTGATTGGGACAATGAGTACAAAAGTTGGGAAGTCATGTTGCAGCTGTATAAATCTTTGGTAAGGCCACATTTGGAGTATTGTGTGCAGTTCTGGTTGTGACTTCATAGGAAGGATGTGGAGGCTTTAAAAAGGGTGCAGAAGAGGTTCACCAGGATGTTGCCTGGATTGGAGCGTATTAGCTATAAGGAGAGGTTGGACAAGCTTGGATCATTTTCCCTGGAGCGTCGGAGGCTGAGGGGCAACCTGATAGAAGTTTGTAAAGTTATGAGAGGTATAGATAGGGTAATTCGTCAGTCTTTTTCCCAGAGTGGAAAGTCAGGCACAATAGGGCATAGCTTTAAGGTGAGAGGAGGAAGGTTTAAAAGAGATGTGCAGGGCAAGTTTCTTACACAGATAGTGGTAGGTGCCTGGAACAGGCTGCCAGGGGAGGTGGTTGAAGCAGATATGATAGCGATGTTTAAGAGACTTTTAGATAGATACATGAACAGACAAGAAATCAGAATTTTTTTTTGATGTTACTGTTCAAGGAACAGAGATGCTATTGAAAATAGACTTGGTCAGTAATATAACTGTTGCTCTCAGATGCCACACTTGGTACAAGCCATTCCCAGGTAATGAACGAGTTCTGTTTTCATAGCCATCCTTCAGTTGATTCTATCCATAAGTTGGAAAATACACAAAGCCACTTGATATGGTAATCACACCTCCACGGTATTGGAATGAATGACAGAAAAAGCACATCAGACTGATGAGAAAGGACTATTACAAAAACTGCAGAGGAAACTAGTTCTGTCATTCATAGGAACAAACACTTGTACGTACGTCGGACTTACGAATTTATTAATATTTTGGGAGCTCTTCATTTGTAGGGCTGTCCTTCGGTTGGGCATTTGTAACCCAGGGATGGCCTGTATTCAATTCTGTTGAAGTTAGAGTTAAAAATAAGCTGATGAATAAGAATTTTTTTTCACCAGAGAAGGGTTTGAATGTGGAACTTACCATCATAAGGGGTGGTTAAGCCAAAGAGCAGACAGGCAATTAGGGAGAAGCTGGATAAACACCCAAAAGAGAATAGATAAGAAAGATCTGATGGGGTGACATGAAATAGGCTTGAAGCATAAATATTGGCAAAAAACTGTTTGGTCAAAGGACCTGTTTCTTCACTTTAAGTCTCTGCATGGTACCACACTGTTCTTGAAAGTCAAATTTCACCAGCAATTGCCATAAAATTACGGAGTCATAGAGTCGTCCAGCAGGGAAACAGGCCTTTCGGCCCAACTGGTCCATGCTGACCAAGGTGCCCATCCAAGCTAATCCCATTTGGCCCAAATGCTTCTAAACCTTCCCTAGCCATGTACCTGTCCAAGTGCCTTTTAAATAGTATTGTACCTTCCTCAACCACTTCCTCTGTCAGCTCATTCCACATAGGTACCACCCTCTGTATAAAATGTTGCCCCTTAGGTTCCTATTCCTATTATATCTTTCCCCCCTCACCTTAAACCGATACCCTCTAGTTCTTGATTCCCCAACACTGGGAAAATGTTTAAGTGCATTCATCCTATCTATGCCCCTCATGATTTTATACACCCCTTATTCTCCTACGCTCCAATGAGAACAGTCCCAAACTGCTCAACCTCTCTCCATAACTCAGTACCTTGAGTCCTGGCAATATCCTTGTAAACCTCCTCTGCACTCTTTCCAACTTAATGGCATCTTTCCTATAGAAGTGTGATCAAAGCTGAACACAATATTCCAAATGCGGCCTCACCAACATCTTGTACAACTGCAACATAACATCCCAACTTCTACACTCAATGCCCTGACTGATGAAGGCCAGCGTGCCAAAAACCTTCTTCACCACCTGTCTAGCCGTGACACCACTTTTAGGAAACCATGTACTTGTACTATAGGTCCCTGGGCCCTACCATTCACTGTGAAAGTCCTACCCTCGTTTGTCTTCCCAAAATGCAACTCCTTGCACTTATCTGAATTAAACTCCATTTACCGTTCCTCAGCCCACTTACCCAACTGATCAAGATCCCTCTGTAATTCCTGCTAACCATCTTCATTGTCTTGGTCAGTTGTGCTAAATCCAGTTTATAGCAGCATCACTACTCTCTCTTCACTACCATTCATTCTCCAATAGAGTTGAACTTCAAAAGCTGAATACAACAAACAGCCAATACTATAGGGTACATATAGTGTTACTGACCAGAGATGAATTCAGAAGAAATAACTATATTGTCCATTCCTCCACCATCACTCTACCATCTTAAAGCCAGGATGAATTATCCTGTGTAATGCAAAGGAAACAAGAGAACGAGGAAGCAAAGTGAATCTGCCGGATATAGCATGGCAGATTCTTGAGTCACATGGCAGAGATTTCAGATGGTCGTTGTGTGTAATGGCATTGTAAATGTGTTCATGAAAGATTTCCTCTTTTGAGCTGGAAATAGTGAATCGAGTTAACCTTCACAAACACATTTACGAATTGAAGTGCAAAGCAATCAAAGGAATTCTTACCTCCTGCTGTGCTACACAATGATGCGCTTCAGAATTCAATCATAAGTTGCAAGCAATGGAAGAGATAGTTTATACTTAAGAACTGGATGGATTCATCTGTGTTTTAATAGTGTTTGTAAATCTTGGATCTCAAAGCAAGATTTCTCAACCATTTTCATTCAGGGGTGAATGCACAACCAGGTAGGAACAAATAGAAAAGGGAAGTAACATGATGAAATAAAACTGGTTTAACCAAGGAATAATTAGAACGAGGAACTCATAAACACGTTGAGGCAAATAGCATGTTGCTTTTTCAGAAGAAACTAAATCCCATGTGGTTCACTTCTGTCCAACAGGGAATGAAATCTGCTTCTTACTCAAATATCCCATATGTGACTCCAGGCTCTCAGCACTGGGGTTGACCCTTAGCTGCCCTCTGAAAGGGTCCAGTGGGCCACTTACCTCAAGGGCAATTAGGAATGGGCAATAAATCGTGGTTTTGCTGGGAAAGCACATATCCCATTAATAAATTTAAAAAGAAAAGATAAATAGACCAGAAAAAAAATGGAAGCAGAGGCAGATGTGGTTTGCTGGAAAAGGGGAAAGAGTGGCAGTGTGTAGAACAGAAGATAATGTTCAGACCAACAATAGCTAACATTTTTTTCCTCCTAAACATTGAATGCTTATAAAACCATATATCATAGTACAAGGTCCTGTATTAAATCTGTCATTCTTCTCAATGCTAAATTGTCTGTGGCACTTTCCATGGTAAACCAGCAAACATATTTCCTTTTACATATTCAAGGTCATGACAAAAATGGAGGAGGTATTTCAGAAGGCCTCTCCAGAGAGCCAGCTTGTTGGCAGACCCACAGGATGTGTTGCCTCAAATGACATGACAAAATTATTCAGGTGGCTCATGCATTGCTCTCAACTGGAGAACAGCAGCACACTGCTTTATCACACATGAATGCCAGCTATTGTTTTAGTATTAGTAGAGGGCTAAAATTAGCTTAATGAGCCATTTAAAGTTCAAGGCTTCAGGCGAAATGTTGTGGGCGTAAAGTCAAAGTGATGTGACTACCTCAGGAAGAGGGTCTCCCGTCACCCAAAGAAGTCTTAATGTGTGTTATCACTGGGAATAAAATTGAAGGTGAAAAAAATGCTAAGGAAAAGTGTGGAAGAGACAGAAAGTGAAAGAGGGAGAGAAGAACAGAAGAGAAAGAGGGAGGCGGGGGCAGAAGAGAGAGAAAGGAAGGGAGCAGAGGGGAGGATCAGGATGAGTAGTGAGGGACGACAACACTCATTGATCTCTCCACTGTAGTAGCTTCAAACTTTTTGTATTGATTTGTTGGAACATGTACTTTGCCAGACAGACTTCAATTTCAGTGAGATCATCTATAAAGGAGACTATAAATAGGAAAGTGCTGCTATGTCATTGTAACTCCAGCAAATTTGTCAGTGTTATAATGAAAGCAAAAATACAGAGGAGTCAATAAATACCTTTTTGATTGTTTACACGTCGTTGATGTGCATAAGAATAATGGTGAGAGTTTGGAAAGAAACTGCAGCATCATATAATACGCAGCAAATACCGTATTTACTTGAGCATAAGTGGCAACTACATTTTAACTAAATTTCCAGTTGCCTTTCTCTGTGGGAATTATATGCATTCTCATATCTTGTTTATAGCCCACATAGCCCACTTAAATCAATTTTCTGTTAAAATGAAGCTGTATTATTTATTGAAGTAAATACTATAGTGTAACACTACATTTCCTATATTATGGATCCACTTTATATTAATATCAAGGTCCAGCTTTTATGTTTCAATTCTGACTGTAATGTGCACCGTACTGATGAAAGAATATTTTAAAGGACTCACAAACATATTAAAAATAATAGCTTACAGCCATTTTGCCTTGATAATCCAATCTTGTCTGAAAATGACACTGCTCTTTATGGTTTACATTATCTGAGCCTCTCATTTAGAGTACTGCCTTGTTATTGACTGGTATTCTTCATTTCCAGACATTTTCTCACTGTGAAGTTATTATGTGCAATGTTTTGGCAATCTGAGGCTCACTGTTCTTCATGGAGCATCATTACAGAGTTCAATCACAGACTGAAAGCATTGGGAGGAATAGTTACGTTTAAGGTTTTGATAGTTCAATCTGTGTTTTAATTGTGGTTATATATCTCATGACTGCCACTGTAAAACAAATTTTCTTGCTATGTTCAGTGTGTCCTCTGCGCAATGATTTGAGATGTGATTCTTATTTATGACTTGCTTAATTACAAATCTAGCATATAAACCTCATTCTCACTCCCGCATTCTTTTGCTTTCTGAATCATTCTGTTTTATATTATCCATCCATATACCTCTTGCAGGGGTGGCTAAATTAGACTCACACAAATTTAACTTGTAAGAAGTTACTCTGAGGAATTTGGGAACAATCTAATCTAGCTGACAAGGAAAGAAAAGTTTATTGCCATTCTGAATTGCTGGATTCTTCCATTGCTATTACTTCTGTCAGGGTTGGAAGGAAGACCTGAATTTCTGCAGACTGTCATGATAATAAAGAACTACATTAATGTTAAGCCCATTTGTGTCATGACTCTAGGAAGCAAAGAAGATAACTTGTCCCAACAACAGCAATGCGATAATGATTAGATCATTTGTTTGTTTCTGGTGTTGGTTGAGGAGTAATTTTTCACTTGGGCATCAGAGAGAACAATTCTGCTTTTATTTGAATAATAAGCCCTTCAAATGGTATTTGGTTTAATGTCTCAGCCAAAAAAAAAAGGCATCTCCAATCATGTGGCTTTCCCTTGGTACTGTGCTGGAGGAGAGCCTAGAACTTTGCTAAGGTAAGCCTGATTTATTTTCCCATGTGGCACAAGTTGGCATCACCTCCAATAGCTCTCTATTGAATACTTTGTCACCACCAAGGCACGTTATCCTTTTGGAGCATGGATGTGGAGATTGGTTGATTTTGAACTTAAAGGCCGATTACAGTTCATGAATTCCACTTGGTGGAATAAACATATACCATAGAACCATAGAATAATACAGCACAATACAGGCCCTTCTGCCCAACATGTTGTACCGACCTTTAAACCACGCGTCCGACTATCTAACCCCTTCCTCCCACATATCCCCCATTTTAAATTCCTAACAATTCCTAACAATTCTAACAATCTCTTGAACTTGACCAACATATCTGCCTCCACCACTACCCCAGGCAGTGCATTCCATGCACCAACCACTCTGGGTGAAAAGCCTCCCTCTGATATCTCTCTTGAACTTCCCACCCATTACTTTAAAGCCATGCCCTCTTGTATTGAGCATTGGTGCCCTGGGAAAGAAACACTGGCTGTCTACTCTATCTATTCCTCTTAATATTTTGTATACCTCTATCATGTCTCCTCTCATCCTTCTTCTCTCCAAAGAGTAAAGCCCTAGCTCCCTTAGTCTCTCCTCATAATCCATACTCTCCAATCTAGGCAGCATCCTGGTAAATCTCCTCTGCACCCTTTCCAATGCTTCCTCATTCTTCCTACAATGAGACGACCAGAACTGGACACAGTACTCCAAGTGTGGTCTAACCAGAGGACACAGTACTCCAAGTGTAGTCTAACCAGATTTTTCTCTCGCACGCTATCGACGGACGTCACGCGCTTGCGCAGTTACTCCCCGCTATCCCCGAACCGTTAGGAAAGAAAACTTATTTGTTCAGGACTCCTTGGCTGATTCTGCTCGCTTGCCTCTCGCTCCCGATTTATTGTCATTAGAAATATAAAGTGATTAGACTATTGTGCAGTAGTTGAATCTGCATGTTCATGTACAAGATGTGGCCAACATCTGAGTATTTAAATAGTGCCACTAATTATTCAGTAATCTCATGCTGTCCAGTCCTGTCCTGATAAAGGGTCTCAACCTGAAGCGTCGACTGTAGATGCTGCCTGACTCGCTGAGTTCCTCCAGCAGTTTGTGTGCTCCAGATTTCCAGTATCTGTAGTCTCTCTTGTATGTATTCAGTAATTTAACTGTGTTCAAAAACCAAAGACAGTTCCATCAATGATAAGGAGTCATGGAAAGGTACAGCATAGAAATGGGCCCTTCAGCCCATCAAGTCCATGCTGACCATCAAGGACCCATTTTTACACCAATCCTACCTTAACCCATTTTATTCTCCCCACATTCCCATCAAATTCTACCACTCATCTACACACTAGGGGTAATTTACAGTGGCCAATTAACCAACCAACCCACACATCTTTGGGATGTGGGAAGAAATCCGAGGAAACCCACATAGTCACGGGGATAATGTTTAGATTCCACACAGCATGAAGAGGTGTCTAAACACTGGGGTCAGAAGATTCATGTGCGGCCAAAAGGAAAGTAGCAGGGCACAACGATCATTCCTGATGCAAACTCCACTCATGCTTGGCATTGAAAATGTACTGCCCACTGGTCAGTCTCAAGGCTGGGTTTGCTGACTCAATGAGCAGGGAGAAATTTGGCATCAGGATACCTGTCAGCTACAGACAGAGGATTCTGGTTTATGGTCTGTAAGTGTATTCCCAAAAGAAATAGTAGGGAACCCTGACCAGAGGCAAATCCACTGAGAAAGTGTCAATATATTCCAGACTTCTGTATCTTATTCACAAGTACCAAGTCTTGAACTTGCTCACGTTTAGAGGATATTGATTAATTCAGGATATTAAAAGGCGGCATGGTAGTGTAGCGGTTAACATAACGCTATTACAGCGCCAGCGACCTGGGTTCAATTCTGCCACTGTCTGTAAGGAGTCTGTACGTTTTCCCAGTGACTGCATGGGTTTCCTCCGGGTGCTCCAGTTTCCTCCCACAGAGACGTATGGGTTACGAAGCTGTGGGCACGCTATGTTGGCACCGGAAGTGTGGCAACACTTGCAGGCTGCTCCCAGCACGTTCTCAGACTGTGTTGGTTGTTAACGCAAAAAAGATGCATTTCACTGTGTGTTTCGATGTACATGTGACTAATAAAGAAATATTATAAATATTCAATAACCTGATAGTTTTCAGCACCATAGACAGTTCCATGGAGGAACAAATAAAGATTTGCCCCAAAGGAATGAAATGAAGGCAAAAGAACACAAATATACTGTGTCCAGATGGAGACATCTGGTGAAGCAGAAAATGGCAGAAAGGCATATTATACGTACATTAAAGAGCAAGAGGGTAGCTGGTGAGAGGGTAGGACCACTCGAGAACAAAGGAGGGAATTTATGCTTGGAGCCAGAGGAAATGAGTGAGGTACTGAATGATTACTTCACATTGGTATTCACCAAGAAGAAGGACGTGGAGGATAGATCAGGGAGGGGTATGCTGATATGCTAGGACTTGTTGATATTAAGAAGGAGGAGGTGTTGGGTCTCTTGAGGAACATTAAAGTGGATAAGTCCCCAGGCCCTAATAGGATATATCTCAGGTTATTGAGAGAGACCAGACAGGAAACCTGGTTGGGGCCTTGATTGAGATCTTTGTATTCTCTTTAGCCACAGGCGAGGTGCCAGAGGATTGGACAATAGCCAATGTTGTTTTGTTTGTTTAAGAAGGACAATAGGGATAATCCAGCCAATTACAGGCTAGTGAGCCTTACGTTGATTGGGGGCTTGAGTATAAATGTTGGCAAGTTACATTGCTGCTGTATAAAAAATTTGGTTAGGCCACATTAGGAGTACTGTGTGCAGTTCTGGTCACCGTGTTATAGGTAAGATGTGGAGGCTTTGGAGAGGGTGCAGAAGAGGTTCACCAGGATGCTGCCTGGATTGGAGAGTATTAGCTATCAGAAGAGGTTGGACAAATTTTGATTGTTTTCTCTGGAGCTTCGGAGGCTGAGGAGACCTGATAGAAGTTTATAAAATTATGAGGCCAAGATAGGGTAGATAGTTAGAGTTTTTTTCCAGGGTGGAAATGTTAAATACAAGAGGGTCTAGGTTAAAGGTGAGAGGAGGGGATGTTTAAAGGAGATTTATGAGGTAAGTTTTTTTTTACACAGCAATAAGATCAGATAAGATTTCTTTACTGATCACATGCACGTCAAAACACACAGTTAAATACATCTTTTTTGCATCAAGTGTTCTGGGCGCAGCCCGCAAGTGTCGCCACGCTTCCAGCACCAACATAGCGTGCCCACAACTTCCTAACCCTTACGTCTTTGGAATGTGGGAGGAAACCGGAGCACCCGGAGGAAACCCACGCAGACACGGGGAGAATGTACAAACTCCTTACAGACAGTGGCTGGAATTGAACCCGGGTCACTGGTGCTGTAATAGCGTTATGCTAACTGCTACACTACTGTGGGTGCCTGGAAAGTGCTGCCAAGGGAGGTACTAGAAACAGATACGTTAGTAACATTTAAGGGGCATTTAGACAGGCACGTGCACGGAATAGAGGGACATAGTCCACGAGCAGGCAGATGGGATTAGTTTAAATTGGCGACGTGGTCAGCACAGACACAGTGGGTCAAAGGGCCTATTTCTGTTCTGTACTGTTCTATGTTCTTAAATACCTGATTGGATAATACAAGCAATGTGTGAGAGGAAAAACATATTCAAAAGTGGGAAAAATACAGTAAGAAAAGAGAATACAGAAAATGCAACTTTTAAAATTTCCTGTGTTTAATCTAACCTGATGACATGCATGCTGTTAAATGTCTTGCATTGCTGCAATGACATGAGGCATTGTTATGCTAATTTATTGCTAAAACTGATTTGCATGGTTTCTGTGTTGCCATGCAACTAATGGCAGGGTGTGTACGGCATTCACAGTGCAAGCTCCCGGAGCAAACAGTTTTCAGGTTTATGGAATATGTGTCATCCGCCATTTGAGATATTCAATTGAGCTGCTTCGTAAATGGGCTTTGAGGATATTACACTGCTCATCAGAGCTCCCTTGACTTCTAGACCAACATTCCTTCACTACAAGGTGGATTAACGACATTTAAGTTTCGATACTTGTGAAATGCTGCTGGCACAAACCTGCAGTTTCAGGGACCAGTTTGTCAGTCTCTTTCAGATTACTTAACGTGGTGATTATGAATGCTTTTAATTTGGTGGATTTTTCTCTGCATGTAACCACTTCTCTCCTTTTTCTTTTACATAAAATCACATGCAGATCAGAAACAAGTGACACCTCCCATCTAGTCTGTGTTGTTATTAGTGAGACCTCATCCGAAGTACTTTGCACAGTATTGGTCTTCTTATTTAAGGAAGAATGTAAGTGCGCTGGAAGCAGTCCAGTAAGGGTTAGTACTTACAATGGGCAGATCGTCTTATGAGAAATTATTTGAAAGGCTAGGTTTGCATCCTCTTAGATGAGTGAGCAAGGTCTTGACAGAAACATATCAGATCTTGAGAGACACAAGAGATTCTGCAGATGCTGGAACCTGGAGCAATACACAAAAAGCGCTGGAGGAACTCAGAAGCTCAGGCAGCATCTATGGAGGGAAATAAACAGTCGACGTTTCAGGCCGAGACCCTTCATCAGGATTGGCAAGGAAGAGGGCAGAAGCCAGAATAAGAAGGTGGGGGGAGGGGGAGGAGCACACACAGACAGGGGATAGGTGAGTCCAGTTGAGGGGGGGGGGGGTAAGGTAAGTGGTTGGGGGAGCAGGGCAAGATGTAATAAGCTGAGAGGTGATAGGTAGAAGAGGCAAAGGGCTGAAGGAGAAGGAATCCGATAGGAGAGGGCAGTGAACCTTGAGAGGCTTTCAGAGGGTAAATGTGGACAAGACGTTTCATCTTGAGGGAGAACCTAGAACAAGGGGTCACTGTTTAAAAATAAAGTGTTGCTCATATAAGATATAGATCAATTGCCCTGTCAATTTATGCTTAAAGTCCAAAAGTTTTACAGCTAACTTTTTACAAGTTCCCAAGTGATGCAAGAGACTACATGAGAACTTGTTAAAGTTGACCATGTGTACAGCCATGATTGATGCTCTATGTAATGATTGATGGCATCACTTTTGTTTTAATTAGCACACTTACCTGGCAACATGTTTGTTGTGGCATTACTATGTCACAAGTTGTCCTTAAGATAGGATTTTACCACTGAGCTGCAACTGGTACAAGGTCTGAATAGAACTTCAAAACATAACCGCCTCTTAGCTATCAGCAGATGAATTTACTCTACTAGGTCCACATTGATGACAACAGTGAAACCTTTGCATCGATGAAAATTACACAGAGAAAAAAAATGGATTTCCAGTCCAAACATGTTTCCTCATTGGCTTGATCCAAAGTGACACTGGAGGGTAGGAAAATGCCAGTCTGTCATGAGAACATCAGATCAGTCAAGTCAAGTTTATTGTCATATGCACAAGTACATGTGTGCACAGGTGCAGTGAAAAACTTACTTGCAGTAGCATCACAGGCACAACATTCAGAAGAAAAATATAAATTAAACATAAATTGTACAAAATTATACAAGGAAGAACACAATTAGAACAAAAAAAAATATTGCAATGCAAAGTGGTCATAGTGTTGCTGTACTGAGGTAGTGATTAGGGTTATGCAGATTGATTCAAGAACCGAATGGTTGAAGGGAAGTAGCTGTTCATGAACCTGGCGGTGTGGGACTTCAGGCTTCTGTACCTCCTGCCTGACGGTAGCTGTGACTAGATGGCATGGCCCGGATGGTGGGGATCTTTGATGATAGATGCTGCCTTCTTCAGGCAGTGTCTCGTATAGATACTCTCAATGGTGGGGAGGGATGTGCCTGTTATGTATTGGTCTGAGTCCACTGCTCTCTGCAGCTCCTTAGCTTCTCTTGGTTGTTCCATTATACAGTGAAGCTTTTGCTGACCCATAACCCAACATAGCCACCTTTTCCCCATATCCCTTAATATTTTTTACCTTTACAAATCATCTTCCCTCTCATTGATAAAATTGCCTTTTTCCCAGGGCAGGGGAATCTAAAACTAGAGGGCAAGGTTTGAGGTGAGGGGGAAAAATTAAAAGTGATCTGAGGGGCAACATTCACACAGAGGGTAGTGGGTATATGAAACGAGCTGCTAGAGGAAGGTGCAGAGATGCGTACAATTACAATATTTCACAGACATTTAGATGGGGACGTAGATAGGAAAGGTT
This sequence comes from Pristis pectinata, assembly GCF_009764475.1. Classification (NCBI taxonomy): domain Eukaryota; kingdom Metazoa; phylum Chordata; class Chondrichthyes; order Rhinopristiformes; family Pristidae; genus Pristis; species Pristis pectinata. The sequence goes on along the minus strand of NC_067436.1, from coordinate 12,988,700 downwards.
TAGAGGGAGATACCTACTGAATACTGAAAGGCCTGAATAGAGTGGATGTGGAGAGGATGGTTCCATTAGTGGGAGAGTCTGGGATCTGAGGGCACAGCCTCAGAATAAAGGGACATCCCTTTAGGACTGAGAGGAGGGGGAATTTCTTCAGCCAGAGGGTAGTGAATCGGTGGAATTTGTTGCCTCAGAGGATGGTGGAGGTCAAGTCATTGGGAGTATTTAAGGCAGAGATTGATAGGTTCTTGATCGGTTAAAGGGGTTAGGGGTAAGGAGGGAGAATCGGGTTGAAAAACAAATCAGCCATGATTGAATGATGGAGCAGACTCGTTAGGCCGAATAGCCTTATTCTGCCCCTATATCATATGGTCTTATGTCTTTTAGCCAAATGCAAGCAAATGGTACCAGCTCAAGTGCATAACTTGGTCAGCATGGACAATTTGGGTAATAAGGGTTGTTTCTATTCTGTACAGCTCTATGACTCTATGACAATTGATCTAGCATTCATTATACAACTCATCTATAAAAGTGACCCCAGACACACTTCCATGGGAGGACTGGAGCTGACGAGAGGTATGTTTCCCTCTGTCGATTTGGGTTCTAGACTACTATTTAACCTGATTTCATAGCCACCATGTTATAGCCATAGCCACCACTAAAATTTAGGTCACAAGTTAATCAATACTTTTAAACTGCAATTTAATCTGCTAAGCATTTAGGTGGTGAGTGAATTAACACACAATGAGAAGAATTAATCAGAATATTTTTGCTTCTATATCATCAGAGAGCGGAGATTATAATAATAAAAAAAACTAGATGTCAGAGGGAAAGAAAGCAAATGAAGTGTGCTGGTTAGAAGCTGAAACTCATCAGAGGACTGGGTACAATTGTTTGCGAGTAGTTTCTGTGGGCAGATAGGGTGAATTCCTTTGAAGACAACTCATGGAAGCCCTCAGCTCAAGATTAGATAGGCTCATGTAGAAACACAGGAGAGTATACGACAGGTTATTGTATATAATGACTTGGCCTGGATCTTTGAAAGTGCCATGTTTTAAATGAGATATATTACCTTTTCAATATGATAAGAATTGAGTTTCAATGGCAGTCATATCGGTAGGGATGTTCCATCCTAGCAACAGGGAATGATAGTCAGATGAATTATGGACGACCATATGAGGTAATCTTGACCAGATGAATAACATGAGGTGCCCTGATTAGAACTAACAGGAGCCTGTACAGATACATCAAACCTATCATTTGTTAGGGCCACCTTGTGATCTGTCATAGAGTCATAGAGTAATACAGCATGGAAACAGACCCTTCTGCCCAACTCGTCCATGCCGACCTAGATGCCCATCTTAGTTAGTCCCATTTGCCCGTGTTTGGCCCATATCCTTCTAAACCTTCCCTCTCCGTGTATTTGTCCAAGCATCTTTTAAATGTTGGTGTTGTACCTGCCTCAACCACTTCCTCCGGCAGCTCGTTCCATATACTCATCATGAAGAAGCTGCCCCTCAGATCCCTCTTCGATCTTTCTCCTCTCACCTTAAACCTGTGCCCTTTGGTTTTTGGTTCCCTTTCTCTGAGGAAAAAAGACCACGTGCATTCACCCTATCTATGCCCCTCATGATTTTAGACACCTCCCTAAGGTCACCTTTCAGTCTCCTCCTCTCCAAGGAATAAAGTACTAGCCTGCTCAAATCTCCCTATAACTTGAGTCCTGGCAACATTCTCGTAAATCTTGTGGGAGTGATTAACATATAAAATAGAGACTATAATCTGTGGAGGGATGTTTGCCCCTAACCCTTGTAATTATGAGAGTTTAACCATTTCAAAGGAATCTATCAGGAAGAGGAGAGAAAGTGAAAATACCAACCCGATTTTCTATGTCTTATCTGATAAATGGGTATCTGTCCAGGGTGAGATGCTGTCTGTGTAACTTTGCATGAATGATTATCTGAAGGAAAAACAGAAAATGCTGGAAACACTCAGCAGGTCAGGCAGCGTCTGTGGAGAGAGAAGCAGAGTGAAGGGCAAAGATCTTCAGAACTGAGCCCTTCATCGGAACTAGGAAAAAGAGAAAAATACAAGTTAGATATAAGTTGCAGAGAAGATGGGGGCTGAATCTTCTGCGCAGTCACACTAACTTGTCCTTTTCTCTTTCCCAATTCAGCAAAGGGTCTCAGACCTGAAATGTTATTCCTGTTTCTCTCTCCACGGATGCTGCCTGACCTGCTGAGTACTTCCAGCACTTTTTGCGTTGACTTCAGATTTCCAGCTTCTGAGGGTTTTCCTAAATTACGAGCTGGCTGGTAAATCCATTGTCACCTCATCCATCTGAATGGGATCACCAACCTCTTTAAAAAGATAATCGAAGATAAGTTTTATGTTTCTCTTTATTTTAATTGATAATAAATGTTTACCTTATTTACAAAATGAATATGGCTTTAATTGAGGTTTTTTACTAATATTTTTAAATTATTTAATTATTTTTCAAAGTTTTCTAGATGTCTGATGATCAGCTTTATTGATAGGGGAAAAGGTCTTTGACAGTATCAGCTGTCAAGAGGCCATCAGGTGGTCCATGGGCAAGGCCTTAGATTCTGCCTCTTGAGGCCGAGGTTGCAGCTCACAAACCTTTCAGCCTCGTGACAGTGAGGCAGGGAGAATGTTAGGAATCGTGTGACTGCAAAAGGTACATGTGTCCATAGGCATCTCACGAGACAAGCACAAGGCTCAGACAGGATCCAGAATGATCTGACCCATTAATCACATCAAGGACAGCACAATGGCACAGCTGGTAGAGCTGCTGCCTCACAGCTCCAGTGACCCAAGTTCAATCCTGACTTCTGCTGCTGTCTGTGTGGAGTTTACACGTTCTCCTTGTGACTGTGTGAGTTTGCTCCTGGTGTTCCAGTTTCTTCCCATATCCCAAAGACCTGGAGGTTAGTAGGTTAATTCTCCCTAATGCATAGGTAAGTGGTAGAATCTGGGGGGAGTTGTGGAGAATGTGGGGAGGGTTAGTGTATTGGTATTGATTTATTCTGGTCACATGTACCGAGATACAGTGAAAAACTTGGTGTCACAGGTAGACAGGGTGGTGAGGAAGGCTTTTGGCACACTGGCCTTCATCAGTCAGGACACTGAATATAAAAGTTGCGATGTTATGTTGCAGTTGTAGAAGACATTGGTGAGGCTGCATTTGGAATATTGTGTTCAGTTTTGTTCACCCTGTCATAGAAAAGATGTCACTAAGCTGGAAAGAGTGCAGAGGAGACTTACGAGGATGTTGCAGGGACTCGAGGGACTGAGTTATGGAGAGAGGTTGAGCAGGTTGGTACTGCTTTCATTGGACTGTAGGAAGATGAGGGGTGATCTTATAGAGGTGCATAAAATCATGAGGGGCATAGATGGGGTGAATGCGCACAGTCTTTTCCCCAGAGTTGAGAAATCAAGAACTAGAGGACATAGGTTAAAGCTGAAAGGGGAGAGATTTAATAGGAACCTGAAGGGCAACTTTTTCACCCAGAGCGTGGTCAATATATGCAATTAGCTACCAGATGAAATGGTTGAAGCAGATACATTTGCTACATTTAAAAGGCATTTGGACAGGTACATGGATAGGAAAAGTTGAGAGGGATATGGGTCAAACACGGACAAATGGAACTAGTTTGGATGGGAATCTTAGTCAACATGGACCCATTGGTCCAAAGGGCCTGTTTCCATGCTGTATGACTCTATGACTCTCTAACTTAGCTTTACAAGCCATCCATACAGATCATTTCAAAACATAAGTTCTGTAGTAAATGGTTAGCTTGATGGTTGGTGTGGACTTGATGGGCCGGATGGCCTGTGCTGTATTTATGTGGCTATATGTTCATGTTCGTATATAATATGTGCTTATTTAACCTGCCCTCTGAAAGCAGTGACATTTAAATTCCGACACACTCTGCTTTGTCCCCTGGTTATCTGTGATCACGTTTACCCACCTATGTTCAGGTTAGGAAAGATCCACAAAAATATGGATCTGCGTCTCACTGGTGTAAGGCTGTCAGTTTGATTATCGGCATACTTCTGTCTCTATGATGTACAGGACAGACTTGTTGCGCAATGTTCATCGCTCCTAAAGCTTTCTCAGTTTACAGTATAATCCTGTTAGGTAGTACAGTGAATTTATTTTGATTTTGATTTTCAAGGGAAGCTCATGCAGATATTTGAAGCAAAGTTACAAGAATAAGGCAGTGAGATTTTCTGAGCAGTTCTAACAGACCCAGCAGAGATATATTTCTCTCTTATAATTGTCCACAGATCCATTATGCTTTCCCATTCCGTTCCCCTGCATCAGCAACAAGATATCTCCACATTTATCCCACCAATTCCCTTTATCACCTGAAAAAAATGCTGTAACATCCCCCCTTCATTATTTACGATCTGTGTTATCTGCTCTCAATATGAGTTTGTACCTTGGCTTGTTTTATCTGTCAGCTCTCTCATGTTATATTGATTTAAAAAAACATGCAACATGGCAAGGAAGGAATAAAAGGGCAAGAAAAGGCTACTTGGCCTTATAACCTTGTTTTGCCATTCAGTTAGAACCAGGCTGATTAGAATCTAAAATCCATTTGCTTCTTTCTAGTGCAATAAAATTTAAACTACACAGAAATGTCATCAGAAGTTGGGGAGTGAGGGGTGACCTAAGAGACGTGTAGAAGATCATGAGGGGCATGGGTAGGGTGAACGTACATAGTCTTTTTCCCAGGGATGGGGGACTAAAAGCTAGAAGAGAAAAGGTTTAAGGTTAGAGGTGAAAGATGTAAACGAGATCACAGGGCAACTTCTTTATGCCGAGGGTGGTGTGTATATGGCATGATCTGCCAGTGGTTGAGGCAGCTACAATAACAACATTCAAAAGACATTTGGATAAGTACATGGACAGGAGAGGTTTAGAAGGATATGGGCCAAACACGGGCACGTGAGACTAGCTTGATGGGCACCACCGTCGGCATGGAAAAGTTGGACCAAAGAGTCTGTACCATCTATGACTCTAAGTAGACAGACCTTTTAAAGGAACAGGCAAAACAAGTTTACTAATATCATTCAGGAAATAAAATCTGATGTGCCCATTCAGTGTGGCCAAACGATGGGTTGACCCTCAGTGTGATTGACTCTGAACTACCCCAACAGGTCACATAGCTCAATGGATAATAAATTCTGGGATTCCCAGTGATGTCCGCATCCGACAAAAGAAAAAGAACTTGAGCACGTGTTATTTCTGTGTTCTTTGCCAGGTGAATGATATGTAGACTGTTTTGTCCCCTAATTAAAAAAAAACATATCTTTCTATCATTCCTTTCAGGGCATCAAGCCCAACCAAGGCACCTTACAACTCTTTGAAGTGTAAACTGTTCTAATTTTGGAAACACAGCAGCCAATCTTCAGCCACAGAATATTTCTAGAGACTGGAATAGATAAAGACCATTTTGTTTCTGTGATGAATACTGGGGATATCCTGAAAGGAAGATAGAAGGTGCTATATAGGTGTAAGTCATCTTTTATTTGCATTTAAAGCAATGACTGGAATGTTTTAGGGGCTGGAGAGGGTAAATTTGGAAATGACGTTCTCTAGGCAGGGATTAGAGTCTCAAAATAAAGGATCACCTATTCCAGGTAGACCGAAAGAAATTTCTTCACCCAGAACTCAGTGAATCTCTGGAAAGCTCAACCCAAGGACCATGAAGGCTCATCCACTGAGGATCTTCAAGGCAGAGATTGATAGGATTTAGATATTTCTGGGAACCCAGCGATTTTATGTTTGGGTTTGGTAAATTGGTTTATTATTGTCACATGTACCGAGCTATAGTGAAAAATTTTGTTTTGCATACCATCCATACAGATCATTTCATTACAACAGTGCATTAAGGTAGTACAAGGAAAGCAATAACAGAATGCAGCATGAAGTGTTACAGTTACAGAGAAAGTACAGTGCAGGCAGACAATAAGGTGCAAGGCCATGACGAGGTAGATGGTGACATCAGTCTTATTGTCCAAGAGGTCCGTTCAGCAGTCTTATAACAGCCGGACAGAAGCTATCCTTGAGCCTGTGGCATGTGCTTTCAGGCTTTTGTATCTTCTGCCTGAGGGGGGAGAAGAGAGAATGTCTGGGGTGGGTGGGGTCTTTGATTATGTTGGTTGTTTAACCGAGGCAGTGAGAAGTGTGGACAGAGTTCTGAAGTAAAAGGTCTTACTGAATGGCGGAACAGGCATGAGGGATTGAACACGCACTCTGATTTCTTTTGTTCTCATGTTAATGCTGAGGTACAGTCAGTACAGCATGTGCCTGAGGAAAAGCAGTAAACTGCATCAAATTTTCACATCCACCTTGAGAGGGCAGATGGAGCCCTGATTTAATGCCGGTTCTGTACGTCCTCTGCTCTCCACCCCGATTTTGTGCTTAAGTCTCTGGATGTAAACCCAGGCGCTCTTGACTTGTAGCTGAGAAAGCCACTTATTGAGCCACAGTTCACATATTGGGCTATTAAAATGTTATTCTCACTAACCTTGATGCATTCACTTTGACTGTTGACTACATAAGTGAAGGACAAGAAATATGAAGCCAAAGTAAGCATTTTGAATTTGTTCTTTTATTCACACCTTCAATTTATCTCCATGATGTTCCCTTTTTAATACCCTATTTGTTGCTTCAAGCTGGAATGGTGAGAATGAGATCCTCTTCAATTCCTGTTAAACATTTATGATGTTAGTAGGAGGTGACCACGTCCCTTTTGAGAGAGTTCCCTTGAAGCTGTTTCTTGCAATTCACTGGTTCTACATAGCCAAGGAGAAAAGTGTAATCTCAAAAGAAAGCACCCATGTGCATATTGCCAAATTACGAACTTTTAATAAATCATTATAGACTAAGTAATAAATAATATATTAAAACTGTAATGGAATTCATATGTACACTTGAAAGAACTCCCACCTTCTGTGATTAGATTATTTCACACTGTATGTGAATGAACTGTTACAAGGGATGGTAGATTGTACTTCCTCTAGCTTTTATTTTATATTTATTACATTTATAAAAATCCAATTCTCTTGGCTTCATGCTGTTTTATTAATATTTATTTTGCCCTTGATTTAAGGCTACTTTTCCATTGTTAGGTTTCTATCTTCTTGCTGAATTCTCCTCCATATTATTCGTTTTAAAAGTGGCTGGGGCTTAGAGTAATGTGCATGGTATCAGCGTTAAGTTAATTGTAGGACTTCTGCATCCTGCAAGGCAGAAAGATCCACAATTATGCCTTGATTAGTTGATTAGAATTAATTCAAAATAAGGATGGAGTAAAAGATTCTCACATTTGGAGCTTCTGTGTAAATTAATATGTCGTAAGTGATACAGCATAGAAACACAAGAAAATAGGAACAGGAATAAGCTACCAGGTCCTTCAAGCCTATCCCATTTCAATATGATCATGGATGATCTAACCCAGGCCAGTTCCCCATAGCTCTCAATTCCTCGATCTTTCCAGTCTTTATCTATCTCCACCTCATATAAATCATAGAACAGTACAGCACAGGAACAGGCCCTTCGGTCCACAATGTCTGTGCTGAACATGATGTTGAATTAAACTAAGTCTCTTCTGCCTGCACTTGATCCATATCCCTTCATTCCCGGCATATTCATGTGTCTATCTAACAGCCTCTTAAACACCACTATTGTATCTTCTTCCACCACCACCCCTGGCAGCCCGTTCCAGACACCCACCACTCTCTGTGTAAAATAAAACTTGCTCCACTCCTCTCCTTTAAACTTTCCCGCTCTCACTTAAATGGATTTCCTCCAGTATTTGACATTTTTACCCTGGGAAAAAGATTCTGACTGTCTACTCTATCTATGCCTCTCATAATTTTATAAACTTGTGTAAGGTCTCCCCTCAGCCTCCAACACTCCAGAGGAAACACCCAAATTTGTCCAACCTCTCTTTATAGCTCATACCCTCTAATCCAGACAATACAGTTCCAATGATCCAGCCTCCTTCACCATCTGATGTAGGGAATTCCAGAGATTCCTTGCTCTTCAGCATGCCATGTCCATGCCCACCTCAGTACTATCCATACTAATCCCATTTCCACAACCTACTAAGCCTTGGGGATTCAAGTGATCATCTAGTTTTGTCTCTGAATGAAATACAAAATACATACACAGATAAATATTAGTGACTTCAAATATAATTTATCACGAGGAATGAACTAACTGATGATTCTCCTAGATACACCCAAGATTCTGAACTCAACCTATAAGAAAATTATAATAAACACCATGAATGTTTCAAGCTCTAATATAGGTTATTTAACTGTCAACTTACTCAGGCAACTTACCAGCAAGTATTAGTCATTTGGGATTTTGATGTTGATACTTTTATCTCCAATGTATTCTGCTGCTTCTGAAGATTAAAAAAAGAATCCAGCCTTACACAGCCTCTTGAAACAAATCCACTTTCCCAGCATATTCATTTCCAATATCATTATCAACTGTTTATGCCTTTCCATCTTTGAATCTTTTGTCCCATGGGATCTTTCTGTACTGATGCAAAATGCTGCAGATGCTGGCAGTCTGAAATAAAAGTCAAAGTGCTCCACGATCTCATTATGGGAGATCTGTCGGCCCCAAGAGATTCCAAAGATTTTTCGTAGGCTTTGAAGGTGGAAGCTGTTCAGTCTTCATTCCTGCTTAATGTACAGAACCCTTTTTCACTGTATATATCAGCCTGTAAATTCCACAACAGACTTCGGAGATGAAGAATCCATAATTTTTCACAAGATCATTTTCAACCCTCTTCAGGGTCTCGCTCCCCACTATTTCTCTAATCTCCTGCAGTCCAATGATCAAGATAGAAGCAAAGAGGAGCAGGAGAAGGCCATTCAACCCTTCATGTCTGTTCCACAATTCAATATAGTCATGGTAGATCCTCCATCTTAATACCCTGCTCTCTCCCCATATGCCTTGATGCCTTTAATGTCTCGTAATCTACCTCTTTCTTAAAAATATTCAGCAGTTTGGCTTCCACAGTGCGCTGTGGTGGAGAATTCCACATGTTCATTACTCTGAGTGAAGACATTTATCCTCATCTTAATCCCAAATATTTTTCTCCATATCCTAAGAATGTGACCCCCGGTTCTTGAATATCCCTCCCACCCCACCAACCCCAGCCGGGGAAGTATCCTCCCCACATCCAGCCTGTTGAACACTTTCAGAATTTTGTGTGTTTTAATGAGTCCTCAGTCTTCTGAACTCAGCTGAATAAAGCCCAGTCAATCCAACCTCTCCTCATGCAATAGTCCTGCTATTCCAGGGATCAATCTGGTGAATCTTTGTTGCACTCCTTCAATGGTAACTATCTCACTTCTTGAGTCAGTAAATCAAAACTGAACATAATACTCCAGTTCTGGTCTCACCAGGGCCCCATATATCTGTGGAAAGGCATCCTTGTTCTTCTCCTCAAAACATCTCGCAATGAAGGTCAACACATCATTTACCTTCTTAACTGCTTGCTTCACCTGCATGTTTGCATATTTGCTCTCAGTCACGAGAGTGCAAGGACACCCAGGTCCCTTTGTATACCAACGTTGCCCAACCTTTCATCATTTAAGCAATGCTGTGCCCGTCTGTCTCTGTACCAAAGTGGATAACTTCCCATTAATCCTCATTACATTGCATCTGCCACGTATTGGATCACTCATTTGACTTGTCTAAATCACCTCGAAGTCTCTTCTCATCCACCTCCCAATTTGCAATCCCACCCAGTTTCAAGTTATTGGCAAACTTTGCAATGTACTATTTTGTCCCCTCATCCAAATCATTGCTACTTATTGTGAATAGCTGAAGCCAAGCATTGATCCCTGCAGATAAAATTAGTCCACCACCTGCCACCATGAAAAAGATCTATTTACTCCTCCTTTCCACTGCCTGTCTGTCAACCAGTTTTCAATCCACACCTTCTTGTCTTGCTTCAGTTATTACTCACCCCTGATCAGAACCCTGAATGCTGGGTTAAATCACCAATAACCAGTGCAATGTATTTTTTATTGCAAACTTTGGTCCATCTCTGCTTCCACCACAAATTTTCATTCATCTAAAAACATCCGCACCAGGATCCATTTCAGGCTTGTGCAGAACAGACACCCAGATTTGGAGACACTTGCTTGTCAAAGCCTGTTAGGGACCATCTGACTTAGGACCAGTTCCCACAGTGCCAGGAACCAAAAGCAGCATGAAATCAAAGAAAATTTGCAATTATATACTGCCTTTCATCCTTATTCACAACATAGTGCAGCCAATCTGTATACAGCAGGATCCCAGAAATGCTAACTACCAGATTATCCAAACAGCTGTTACTCGAGGGTTAATTATTGGCCAAGGAGAACTGCCCTGCCCTTCTCTAAATAGTCCCATGGGATATTTTGCATTCAAATGAGAGGCAGACTCCAAGTTTACCACTGAGACACAAGAGGCTGTCGATGCTGGAATCTGAAGCAACAGAACAAACTGCTGGAGGAACTCAACGGGTCAGGCAGCATCTGTGGAGGGAAGTGGACAGTCAACATTTCGGGTCGAGACCCTTCAGATGGACGTCGACCGTCCATTTCCCTCCACAGATGCTGCCTGACCCGTTGAGTTCCTCCAGCAGATTGTTATGTTGCTCCAGGTTCAACATCTCATCCTGAACTTCACACCTGACAGTCCAGCACACCTTCAGTATCTGAGACACACGCATACACACACACACGCGCGCGCACACACACACACACACACACACACACACACACACACACACACACACACACACACACACACACACACACACTTTTTTCTGGCAAAGCATCTGGAGTGAGACTTGAACCCACAACCTTCTGATGCAGAGGCGAGGGAGACACATGACTGACAGGGTGCAGCAGGGTCAACATGTCAAGGCTGGATAAACTTGGTATTCCCTTAGTGTGCTCTGCTGTGAGATCTTTACTCGAACATCATGGTTGATTTATAGCGGGGCTTCTAGGGGATATCTTATGTCTCACCTTAACACTGCGCCAATTATACTCACAATTCCCTGACACTGGCCTGTAAATAGATGTTCAGCCTAAATTTTTCATGCGTCTAAAGTACATGAGTAACAGAGTGCCATTGCTTTGAAGGAGAGAGAGCTCATTCATTTATAAATTTATGTCAATGGTCTCCAAGATTATGCAATCCTCAGAGCTGGTTCTGAGTGTGGACCTGGTTTCAGTAATGCTGCTTCAGAAAATCAGATTGTCAAACGTGCCCCAAGAATTAAAATGCAGTTGGTGCAGTTTTCTCTTTTGAAAAGATTAATCAGCAGCCACACCACTGACCTATCACCTCTAGGACTGGTTCACACCTAAGGAATGAAAGTGTCCTTCACATCATCATTTGCTCTGTCTGTCTTCCATACATCCGCTTTCTCTCTCTGCCATGCACTGTCCCTGTTTGTATGTCATGCTATCTGTCGCTCTTTTATTATGTATTCTCTCCCTCTGTCATGCATTCTCTCCTTCTCACTATATTTGTAATGCAGTCTCCCTCTCTCTCATCCAATCTCTTTTTTTGTATCATGCTCTCTCTTTCCGTCATACTCTTTCTCTCTGTGACATACTCCCTCCTTTTCTGTATCATGCTCTCTTTCTCTCTCATGTTATCTCTTTTTATCTATTGTGCTTGTTCACTACCCCTCCCACTCTCTCCCTACATCTCTTTGTCATGCACTCTCTCTGTCCCTGTATCGCTCTTTGCTCCGTGCTCTGCCATGCCATTTAATATCTTCGTTCTGCACCCTGCCTCTGTGTCTCACACCCTCTCTCCTATGTTATGGACTCTTTCTCATTCTGTCTCTCTCGCACCCTCATCCTTTACATTCATATTTTCTCTCCCTCCCTCCCTCCCTCTCTCCTTTGACTCACTCGGCAGACTCTAAGGGAAATGACTTCAGACAGCCTTGACCTGTTTCCTAATGGGCACGAGTCCATGGTGCACAGCTGTGTATAATTTGGCACTAATTGGCACTTAATTGGCAATCTCTCTCCGTGAGGCCTCAAAGATGGCTGGTGCGTGAAATGGAAATGTCACTCTCTTGCAGTAGGGGGTGCTTTTCCGTGCTTCTGAAGCCCATAAATATCCAAATTCAGCTGGCAAGGGCTGCCGTTGCATCAAGAAGGAGGAAACTTGTGTGGGTGGATATTAATGTGGGGTCCAGCTGTTAGAGCTCGGAACGTCCTTTACTTCATCATAACTTGTTCCCTAAATCACTGTGCAACCCTATGTCCCACTCCCTGGTGGCACCCTGGCTTTGAGGCTATCTTGTTTTGGCTTGGCTTTGTAAATCAGGTTTATATGGGTTATATGTTGCAGAAGGTGTTTAAGCAATTTGACCTGGAATTGATCCAACATACTTTCTGCAGAATTGGGGGTTCTCTCCCCACTATCCCCTTCTTGAATCTGGGCAACAAGATATACTGGCCATCTTCTGTAGGGAGATACTTGGCCATTAAAGATGCTGGGAAGTATAGGCAGGCATTTAGGAAGATTAAATCTCATCTCCAAGGACTCCTGAAGTACATTACAGACGATGAAGGAAATGAGTCGTTCAACTTTTCCAGCAGCAAGATCCCACCAATTTCAATGCAACAATGTCCAGATAATCTGGTAGCCCACATTGGACCAGGAGCCCTCTTACTTTCCTTCACAATATTGCCAAGTAATCACTCAATCCCACCCGAGAGCCAACAGGGCCTCAGTGTAACATCTGCCCCTGAAAGTCTGCACATCCGATAGTGCAGAACACCCTCAGTACTCACACTTTTGCAGTGGGGAGATTTAGCACGAAAACACTACCATGCAGATATTTATCCAATGCAATGTCTAGGCGGTCCTGCTAATGTTGCAATGCTCTGCAAGGCTGCAATTTAAATTATTTTCAGAATTACATGCACTTTCTTCATAGCTATTCTTTGCTTTGTTTGCTAGTTCTCATCATTTTTTCTTCTGTCTGGGATAAATATTAAACTGGTGCTACCATGTATAAGAGATTATCCAGCATTATTCATGGAGAACCTGAAGTGCAAGTAGGAAAGACCAGCAAGGAGGATTACACCTCCCAGGGTGACATTGATTTCCTCCTTATGTCTACACACGCTTTCCAGCAGAGGTCACTGGATACCAGCACAGAGCAGGAACTCAAGTAGATTGCTTTTGCAAACACCCCCCTTACCCTACACGCAGTCCCATCCCCATTTATAGATCAATCCTACACAAGTTCCAACCCTGACCTGCTTCATCCCCAGTGAATGAGCTGCAAGGTCCATAGGTTGAAATCAACTTTGCATTTCCTCCAGCATACTTTTACCACCTCTCCCACATTGATTGTGATTCCTTCTACTAGATTTTGGGTTGAACCACGGCACAATGAGCAAAGTGGCCTCCTTCGGTGCTTTCAGATACTATGCACCTACATGTCTCAGCCACACCCCCACTATTCTGCTCAGTGACACAGCTGGCAGAGCCACTGCCCCACAGCACCAACGATCTGGGTTCAACCCCAATCTCCAATGCTGGCTGTGTGGACTTTGCTGACGACCGCATCAATCTCCCCCAGGTGCTCCAATTTCTCTCCATGCCTCAAAGACGTGGGTTGGAAGGTTAATTGGCTGGCTGCTGTAAATTATCCCCGTATAGGTAATTGGTACAACCTGGAGGAGCGTTGATGGGAATGTGGGGAGAATAGGTTGCAGGGAAAATTGGTGGGGAATGGGATTGATCTCTGAACTGGTCAAATGTTGGAGATATCTTCATTCTACCGCCAGCTGCTCTTCAAACCCTACATCTGATTGCAGTTGGTTATGTCTGACCTTTGCATCTCATTTCCATGGGCCATTTTGCTTGTCGAAGGTGTTGAGGGTTCCACACAGGGCATTGGGGAGCTTGCACCAGTAGATCCTCTGCAAGCTCTATCACAGTTCCCGAGGATCAGTTCACTGCAGATTCACTCCAAGACTGAAGGAATAGGCTGATAGTGTATGGAGTGCAAGAAGGAATGAGCAGCGATCACACTAATGTTCTGAGAGGAGTTGAATGACAGGTTGCTTCCTCAGGTAACAGAATGTAAAACCAGGTGGAGTGTCAGGACAAAGGATCGGTTATTTCAGACTGACTACACTCCGATGGTTAAAGGTTTTTGGAATTTTTTATCCTAGAGGATTGTAGATGCTCATAAATTTTATGCTCATATATTCGAGGCTAAGATCAATAGGATTTCAGACACTCTGAGGGTACAGAGATCAGGTGGGAAAGTGAAGTTAAAGCATGGGCGGCGCAGTGGTGCAACCAGTAGAGCAATCGCCTCACAACGCTAGAGACACAGGTTCAATCCCGATCTCTGCTGCTGTCTATGTGGAGTTTGTACATTCTCCTTGTGACCGTGTGGGTTTCCCTGGGTGCTCCGGTTTCCTCCTACATCCCAAAGATGTACAGCTGGGTAGGTTAATTAAGCCACTGTCAGTTGTCCCTGGTGTGCAGGTGAGGAGTAGAAACTGGGGGGAATCAATGAGAATGTGGGGAGAATAAAAAATGGGATTAATGTAGGATTTGTATAAATGGGTGAGTGATATCAGCACAGAGTCGGGCCGAAGGGCCTGTTTCCTTGCTGTATCTGTCTATGATCTTGTTGAGTGGCAGAACAGGCTCAAGGGGCTGAAAGGCCTACTCCTGCTTTTAGTTCCACATTCATTCGCAAGAAATATTTTCCTTTTGTTGCTGTGGTCTTCACACTTTTAGGGCTGAGAATACCGCAGACTGAGGAATTTCCTCGGCCTTGCAGGTTCACTTGCATTGTAGAGTTGTTGAATCTTCCTCTTAAAGGGACATTGCACTCTTTTTGTTCAGATAGAAGTTGAAAGCAGCTCATCTTCAAAGCTCTGCTGCAACACTTTAAGAAACCAACCTTGTAACCAAAGAACCATTGGTTTTGAAAGATTGCTGCCTTTAGCCTTTCTCAGGGAAACAAAGATACAGCAGTTGGTGCTGTTACTTCACTGATCCAGTGGCTTGGGTTTGATCCTGGCCTTGGGTACACTCTGCAAGGTGCGTGTATGTCTTTTCTGTGACCACATTGGTTTCCCCCTGGTGCTCCAGTTTCCTCTTACGTGCCAGTGGGTTTACTGACTACTATAAATTACCTCTTAATGTAGACTTATAGTTGTCAACATCTCGGAGGATCTATCCTGGGCCCAACACATTGACGCAATCACAAAGAAGGCATGCCGGTGGCTCTACCGTGTTAGAGTTTGAGGAGATTCGGTACGTCACCAAAGACTCTTGCAAATTTCTCTAGATGTATGATGGAGAGCATTCTGACTGGTTGCATCACAGCCTGGTATGGAGGCTCCAGTGCACAGGATCGCAAGAGGCTGCGGAGGGTTATAGCCAGCTCCATCATGGGCACAACCCACCCCACAGTCGAGGACATCTTCAAGAGGCGGTGCCTCAAGAAGGCGGCATCAATCTAAGGACCCTCACCATCTGGGACATGCCCTCTTCTTGTTACTACCGTTGGGGAGGAGGTACAGGAGCCTGAAGACCCACACTCAATGATTCAGAAACAGCTTCTTCCCCTCCGCCATCAGATTTCTGAATGGTCCATGAACAATGAACACTACCTCGTTATTCCTCTTTTTTGCACTATTTATTTATTTTTGTAATTTATAGTAATTTTATGTCTTTGCACTGTACTGCTGCCACAAAACAAATTTCACAACATATAAGTCAGTGATAATAATTTTGCTTCTAGCAAAACAAATTGGCATGTGTGGGAGAGAACAAGTCGCAGTGGTACAGGGAAATAAGACGAAGGGAAATGGGACTAATGGGATTGCTCTTCTGGGAGCTGGCATAGACTTGGTGGGCTGAATAGCTTCTCTGACGTGTCAGAGTAAGTGTAGTTCTCCCCGTGCATGAATGAAAATTCATCTAAGGAACTGGAAATTACTCCCCATCCAATGCACCCAGGTCCATTCATCTTTCATTACGTTCAAGTTAAGGTGTGTTCTGACAACTTAAGAACATTTTTTTAATATCAAGATAGCTTCCTTAACGTTGCAAACAAACGCAAGGGTTCTGGGCCTTGTAGTGGAGATATTTAAGCAGGGACTTGGTCAAAGATGTAGTGGCATATCAAAAGGGCAAAGAAAGGTTGAAAAGTTAGGGAGAGGATTCCATTGTGTTGGGTCTTGGTGACTCAGGGTTATAGGGCTGGAGGAAGCTGGAGACATGGAGAGAGTTGAGACCATGGAGAAACTTGAAAATAAGGGTGAGAATTTTCTACTAGACGTTGCATAATCAGGAGTCAGTATAAATCAGAAGGCATAGGCATGTGTGAATGGGACTGGGTGTGAGCTAGAATACAGACAGCAAAGTTTTGGATGGCCTCAACACTGTCCATATTAACCTATGCCACTGATGGTGGAAAGAAGTTGCAAAGATTCACCTAAAGCGTGAAGCTGTTCAGCTTGCACAATAATTTGTGTACCATATTAGGTTGTTTTCTCTGGACCGGCAGAGGCTGAGGGGATACTTGATAGAAGTTTATAAGATTATGAGAAGCATACTGTAGAAAGAGTAGACAGCTGATATCTGTTTCCCAGGGTCGAAATGTACTAGGTACTAGAAGGCATGCACTTAAGGTGAGAGGGAGAAAGTTCAAAGGAGATGTGCAAGTTGAGTTTTTTACACAGAGACTGGTAGGTGCCTGGAATGCGCTGCCAAGGGTTATCGTGGAGGTAACTACAATAGAGATGTTTAAGAAGCTTTTAGATAGCCACATGAATGTGCAGAGAATGGAGGGATGTGGACATTGTGTAGGCAGAAGGGATTAGTTTAGTTAGGCATTTAATTACTTGTTTAATTAGTTCAGCACAACATCATGGGCCAAAGGGCCTGTTCCTGTACTGTACTGTTCTATGGTCTATATAGTACGTGGATTACTTAATAAGGCATGAAATCGGCAGATGGGGAAAGGTGGAGAAGGTGATGTATCTTTTATAAAAAGCCTCAAGTGCACCTCCTGGGGGTTTTGACATGGGGATAGCAACAATTTCAGAATAATGTGGATTATATCCTTAAATTATCTAATCTCAACCTTGTCAGCAAAGGAGCTATTGAAACACCGTGAACGCTTCTGCATTAAGAATATTCCCCATTGTAAGGCAGGCCTGTGTTGATCCCAAGGGAAATGTAAAGCTGAAATAAAACCTGAAAATGCTGGAAACATGCTGCAGATTGGGTGGTATCCATTGAAAGAAAAACAAGAGTTAGCAATGATGATCTGAAACATAAAGTGCTTCCTCCTCCACATACGCTGCTCGACCTGCTGAGTGTTTCCAGCAATTTTCTGGCAACTGCAGTTTTCTTTTTGATTTTCATCACGTATGGATGAGAATTGGGCGTTGAAGAGGAATGCCCTACACTTGTCAGAAAATAGGTGGGTTTTGTGGAGTATTGGAAAGGAGAAAGCAGTAGCAATGGCATGAGTTTATAGGTAGTACATGCTGAGTGGGGTGGTTACTCAAGGAATGGGATTAGAACAGAACAATTACTAGTTATTGTTGGTAACAAAATAGTAATCTATCCATTCATGGTTTTGTCCCGAAGCCTCTATAATTTTTAATGACCTTGACATCTTGATGATGGGAATAAGAAAGCGAGAGATGAGGGATAAAAATACAATTGATTCTAGTAGTGGTTTAGGGGCTGTTTGCTAATTGGTTGATTTGTCAAGTTACTGTTGCTTTCCGTCTATTGTTAGATGTTCAGGTGGTAGATCCCAACGGGACGGATGTGAAAATTTGCACCATCCTCCATCCAAGTGCATCAGAGCAGTGTGCAGATGATCTGCAAAATACCACTGATGTAATGTACCTGAGAGCCGTGGAAGCTTCCTCTGCACAAAGAGGTTATTGGCGCATTTTAAGTAAAACTAAAACTAAAAGTCTGCACTGCCTTGCTCTGTTGACAATGCAGTAGAATTTTGTCTGACTGCTTTAATAATAAGTCCGTGAGCCCGGGTGGGAATGTGTTTTGCTGCAAGGTCAGTCTCAGAACTAAGAAAAATCCCGTCTTCCAATCTGACTTTATCTTGGATGGAGATGCTTCACCCTAACCAAAAAGATATGCCCACGCCTACTGTTTGGAAATATCTACACACAAGAGGTTGTGATGATGTTCACCTCTAGGTAAAGACTCAGTTATGTAGCAATGTTGGCATCATAATAGAGTGGAGCCTCTTCTTACATTAGAAGGAGCTTTCTGTATTAATTTTACTTCTTATTATATCAGGGTTGATTTGTGGTGGTGGGGATGACGAGAGATGTGTTGGCATTATTGCTTACAACCAAACATTTCCCTTGATGCTTAAAGAGGATGAAAGATTCTCCAACATTCTAGGTTATGGATAACTTGCCTCATATTTTATTACCAAATGTGTGTCACCCCACCCCCCTGTCGATCTCTCTCTCTCTGTTTTCTGTCTGTTATTGTCATCTCCATTCTGCACTCTTCCTCTGCTTGCCATTCTCTTCCCCTCTGTCCCACTCTCTCTCTCTCTCTCTCTCTCTCTCTCTCTCTCTCTTTCTCTCTCTGTCACACGACTTCTGACAAATATCCTCCTGAGATGCTGAACAGTCTGATGCAGGCTCTGTCTCTGGCTAGAGATGGAGAATAGTCTGTCTGGGCAGAGAGTGGCAAAAGGAGTACTTCAAACAAGAAGAAAACTTGTCAGTCAATACTTGAAGGGTAGCGAAGTGATCCAGCAAGCATTGGGTTAAGGAGAAACTGGCTTGCTCCTCAGTGTGTGCGTGTGTGTGTGTGTGTGTGTGTTGGTTTAATCTCCCTCTTTTCCCCAACACAGATTGGATTGAAGGAGTGTCTGTTTGTATGTGTGGCGGGCAGGGTTAACGTGGCTTTGAGGCTGTGTGTATGTGTGTGGATCCGGCAACATTTACTCAGCACCAAGCAGGCAACCCTGACGTCAGGACTTGCAGACTCCTAGTTAAAGAGGGCTGACGTGGGCGACCAGAGAGAGAGAGAGAGAGACAGACAGCGCTTGAAGATGGCCACTGTAAGCAACGGAGTACAGCTAGACACCAACAACAGTGGCGGCAGCGGACGAATGAACGGCTTAAGCCACAGTCAGAACACCATCCCAATGAAAGATCACGACGCCATCAAACTCTTCATCGGCCAGATCCCCCGTAACCTGGAAGAGAAGGACCTAAAACCGTTGTTCGAAGAATTTGGCAAGATCTACGAACTGACTGTGTTGAAAGACCGTTTCACTGGTATGCACAAAGGTCTGTGAGTCTCAGATTCAATCTTTTGAGTGTAGATGGTGATAGCAAGCCATCCGGAGCATTGTGTGTGTGTGTGTGTGTTATATACAGGCAAAGGGTGGATGTGTATGGTTGCCTCTTATCCTTCCCATCCCTAAGGCAAATCAGCCAGCCTGCTTTTTTTCCGCTGGATGCCCCCTTTGCCCCGTTACTCCCACCGACCCGTCATTAAAGTTTCCTGAATTTGCAAAGCCACTATTTCCAGTGGTGTGTTCGCTCTCAGTAGTGGCCGGCGGACTCCCTCCCCATCTCAAACACTTGTGCAGCTGTTGGGGAAGGGTTTTTTTTTACTGCCCTTTCATCTGGGACACCACCCTCCCCTCCAAAAACAAAATCAATTTAAGAACCCGACCCTCCTAATCATCTAAAGTTTTTTTTTCACGTGCATTTTGGCGCTTGATTTTTCTCGCTCTAATTTTTCACATTGGATTTGTAAACTAAATTAAAACATCAGGTTGTCTATTTAGAACTGATGTAAGAGGGTTAGTTCACCAGGTTGCGCTAACATCCCGAATTAAAAGTACATTAGAGTGTCAATTTCAGTCATTAACGGTGATAAAGTTTCCCGAAATTTACAAACTACAAAATAATGGATTCCCACTAATACTTCTGATTAACTGCGAGGATTGACGCCGCGCTCCAGTCAGTTTGATTGCACTTTTGATGTCCGATCAAAAGTTGCTCTAATTTCCTATTTTAAAATAAAACTTTAAATTCTGTTAAACCAACCGAGGCGAGATAACACAATCCGATTTGATGCATGTGTGTCGCCTGCTATGGATGTGAAGGATTGATAGTGATTTAGCATTGATAAGGTAAATTAGATTCCACCCACTCCGCAGGTAAATTGCATCATTTCAATCCCTATCAGACCTTTATGCTTTTTGAATTCTGGGATTTTGATTTACTTCTTTGCCTCTTTCTGAGTTCTTTATAAACACGGGTTATTTTACCAAGGGTTGACAATAGGTTACACTGCGCGGTAGTTACTGACCACAAAATATGGTCAATTAATGTAATCATTTACATGCATTGGCTGACCTTTAGCGTGTTAAATCGCCAATGCAGCGTAGACCTTAATGGAAATACGTTTTTCTCCATTGGTTTTTGAAGCACAGCTAACTGGAGCTGTCAATAACTTTATTTTGGACAATAAGCAATGGACATTAACGTGCACACTTTTATAGTTAAATCTCATTAACAAGCATCCTGATTGCTAAACATTTGCTTTATTCTTGATCTGCATGCGCTTGAAGAGAAAGGATTGTTGGATTTTAAACACACCTAATAAGCAGCCAATCTATTCGCATCTGTTGCAATACCATGATAATAAGATGTGATTGTGCCATAGTTTAACTTCCAGTTTCAGTGAGTCCTCTATGAATTAACTGCGTGAAGTGTCGGCATATTATTTTCTGGGTTGTTATCAGCAAGTGAGAGCTTGTTACATCTGTCTTTGCAGGAGACCTTTTACTCAAAGCTCGTTCGCATTAATTGTCGCTTGAGTATGCTGGTTTTTAGACTAGGATTGCTGCTTCCCGCTGTAGGTAATGCAATGATAGTAAGGAGTTCACGCCAAGTTAATGCATTGGGTGGAGGAAGATCCTACCACAAAGTGGGTCTGTGCTTCGGAAGACGCTCTCCTTTGCAA
Organism: Pristis pectinata; assembly: GCF_009764475.1. Taxonomy (NCBI): domain Eukaryota; kingdom Metazoa; phylum Chordata; class Chondrichthyes; order Rhinopristiformes; family Pristidae; genus Pristis; species Pristis pectinata. Next base: position 12,967,600 of record NC_067436.1, on the reverse strand, counting down.
CCTGGAGCATCATCGTGGCAAATGCTCCTTTTCTGAGCTTTGACAATGGGCAGCTAGACTGGTTAGACTTAAAAGTTTCAATTAACTAGTTAGTCGAACGGGTCAGAACTGAAAACTGCCTGTAACTGAACCTGTTTCATAAGCAGATTTATTTCTGCACTTTGCTTTAAGTGCCTTGGTGACTGAGCCTGAATTTAATTTGAACTGGGCGAGCTATTGTGGCTGGGGAGGATAGATAAAATTGGCTGTCCGGGTAAAGCAGATGCTTAATGAACACGAGCATCGAGGCAAATTTTCGCTGCCTTATCTGCGGCACTTAATGCAATGAATGCACTGGCGTCTGTAGTAGAGAGTAACTTGCTCCTTTTCTAACATAGGTTGTGCCTTCCTCACGTATTGTGCCAGGGATTCGGCGCTTAAGGCTCAGAGTGCTTTACACGAACAGAAGACATTGCCAGGGGTAAGTAGATAAATTTGTTTCTCGACTGTTGAAGATTTGGCCCTTTTCGCCTCGACCCTCCCTCTATATTTTGCTAGTTGCATTGCCTCGCTAGAACCTCTGAAATCTCTTATTAATAGCGGCCGGTGTACCAGTTGCTTCAGAAACAGAACAGGAGGAGGAGAGCTTTTTATCCCATTTTTCTTCTTCCCTATAAAGTAACACGTCAATCTGTCTTGTCAGCTGCTGGATTTGACATTGCAGCAGACAAGATCGCTGCAAGATTTCACGTTGTACAGATGCTTGCTAAATAGATGATTCTGTTGAGAAATGCATTGCTGAAATGTGGTTTTGCCTGTGACTCTAAGACTGTTCGAATCCTGACACTGAATTATGGCTTACAATTTCTTCTGATTTGTATGTGACCAAGGCCAGATACGTATAGCATCTTTAAGTAGACAGATAGAGGAATGAACGATACTGCCCAGCTTGTCTTGCCTGCGAGGAGCTTTAAGTTTTATACTTTCCAATGTTCAATCTTCCTACTACTTAAGAAAAGTTCGAGATATTTATATTCTGATTGCCACAAAAATGTGCCTTAATAATTAATAGTGGTGCATCAAGTATTATTGTAAACAATGGGCAAGAAGGGGTGTGTTTCCTCCTGGATAATGGATGCTAAATGCGTTCACTTATCCAACCGTTGTCCAGTTATGGTCCCTGTTAAACCACGTCATGTTGAAGAACAAGTTTAAGACGCGTTATCAGCAACACCAAAACTAAACGTCGGCAAAATAATGTTCTGGCCTGGCAAACATTCTGGGAATGAACAAGTTTTAACCCATTCATAAAGTTTTTTTTAAGACGCCACCAATCTTTAATCGTTTGAGATTTAAACCAATTCTTAATCCTGCACATTTTCTTTTGTGTACACACCAGAGTATGTCACACTATAGAACAAATAGCTTGCGTGAACATTCAGATACAAGGGTAGCACTGTCACTGTTAATTTCTCTTTAGATCCCCCTACATTTAAATGTTGCACACCTTGGCAAACAATTTAAAGGCGCGTTTATCATTTTGAAAGCAGTAGTAACTATTTGGGTTGCTTTGTTGGGGTTTTCATAGCCGATTTAATTTTCCTCCGAGCTACAGTGGACTGTTAAATGTTGGAAGCATCATACTGCAGTATTTGCATCGTTTTAGTCACAAGATTAAGCTGATAAGGTGAATGTGACGGGCTGTGCTACGAGAGGCGGTGGCCCCCTCTGAAAATCACTACAAATCCCACTTGAGGCGTTTGTTTGACGGAGAGACATTGTCGAGGGGAGCAGAGAGGCAACAATAAATGTGGATGATGTGTATACGCCTGTGTCCAGAGAAATATAGCAGTGTGGAAAATCATGTTGTATTCTAGACTGTGCTGGAGGTGGTGTGGGGGGGGGGGGGGGGGATGACAGCTGTTTTAAGCATAAATATTTTTCTGCTTAATTACAAATGCTATTTGCGTTCTTTTTTAATGACAGCAATGACAGTGGGGACTTCCTAATCTGCTGTGAGATGATATTATTAAAGTTGTGACAGATGTGAAACGATAGCAACATTTATATATAAGAGAACGTCCTCTCCTGCATGTGAAATTTGTTCTCTCGCTTAGACTTGCAGCCAAATTGACATTTATCCACCTTCCTTAATTTCAAGGCAGTTAGATGAGACTGGCGTCATGTGACATTGGTGTCTTTTACAGCCCTAACATTCTACTTAGAACTCCTATTTGGTTAGGTGCCACCTCCATCATGAGATTTTTTTTTCCGTACTGCGCCTTTTAACTGAGGAGCTGTCCAGCATTTCAGCCAGGTAACAGTTTTGGAGGAATTAAATGCACGGTGTTGCTTCGTCAGAAGTGCCGTTAAGGGAAATTTATTCCCCCCCCCCCCTCCCCCGCTCAGGCCTGTAGGTTCATGCGATTAACAAGATATTAAACGATCTATTTCTGAATATGTTCTCAACCAAAGCCACCGGGTGTAGTTACCCATTACAGAAGCTGTCCGTTGTAAACTGCAGCAAGCAGTCGCACTTCTGGCCAGGGTTGACAGCAGAACCTCTAGCCTAGTACTACGAAGCTGGTGAAATTTTTATTACATAAACACTACATAAGGTTTGAGTGCTCTTCAGGGTTTTGACTATCACTGTGAAGACTGTTACTTCCCATAAAAAGTTATGAATATTTATTGTTCTGTTTATATAAAACAAAATTCATGAAAGATTGTAAGTCAGCGGTATGGTCGCCAGTGTTATGAGGGGAGTTCTTACTCCCTCCTGACACATTCTGTGATTCTACAATATCATTGTTTACCATTCCTATTCTGACACTGTGTTTCTGCCAGCTTCTTGTACGATGGCAATGAATGCTCTACACATGGCAGTTTCAATTCCGTGACTGCTCTACTTTTTATCATCAAATCTGCATTTTTAAAAAAAGTCTTTGTAAACAACTGCCCCCATTTAAGTTTCTCTGCCAAAGTAGAATGTTTACATTGGTGATTCCCTTTCTCTGAAGATGCAAAATTACATCCTTCTCTTCCAGGAGCAATTAATAAATTGTTAAATGGTTGCATCTTAAGAAGAGATGACCAACTTTCTGTAGTACTTGCTGTCATAGAGGCATCTTGTGGAATTGTCCTTGGGAAGAAGGTATACTATGGTGTGACATCTCCCAGTTAAAAATTGACCACTTTTGAGTTAACATACCAAAAGTTGTTGCTTCTCCCTCGAATTTTTAAGGTAACATTCATTTTGCTTTTTTTTTCTTCAGGAACTAATCTTTTTACTGAGTCTAAAATTTGCAAGCTAACCCATTGCTTTTGGGTCTTAGTTATTATGACCACCTTTTGTCGTATGTTGCATTGTTTTGACATTCTGCAGAGAGTACTTTAAATGAGATGGACAGATTTTTAAACAACATCTCTTGGCTAAATATTGAACCTCACAAGCTGAAGCACAATTTTGATTGTCCTCGGGGTTTAGAAGTTTTCATTGATGAAGATGCAGTTTGGCTTTTTTTTTGTTTTCATTGCTTGTTCCTTCAGTTATGCACATAAGAGAATTCCTCTTGCGGGAGATTTGGGTCCTAAAGTAAAATAACTGATGTCAGAAACCCCACTATTCCCATTTTATTTTGGGGTACACAACAAGTTAGGCAGCATCTCAGAGAGAGAAATAAAGTTAATATTTCAAGTCCATGGCTGTTTGTCAGGATGTTCTCAGGTTTTCTTTTTGGTGATCAGAGGATGGATTGTGCTGTTGGAAGCAATTGTGTCGGTGCTACTTGTCATTGCAGTTTCAGTGGCTAAACCTCTCACCTTGATGGTCCAATCAAGGATATAAGACATTGCCTAGCAAGTTAGTTAACAATTTCCATTTATGCAATGGCTCCATTAAATACAGTAAAACATGAAGTACTTCACAGGAAGAAGTTGGCACAGAGCCTAAGAAGACATGGGGAGAAATGGCCAAAAAAATCTTGGGCAAAAAGTTAGATTTTAAAGGAGGTGGGGTTGGAGGAACAACTTGCCTAAAGGCATGGCCACCAATGACAGAGCAAACAAAAAATGGGGACATTCTCGTGGCTATTGGTGGAAGAACACAGACTTCAAGGACACAAGTCTAAAGTTAACTTTAGTCTGTCTAATCCTATCATTTGAGGCACAGTTCACCTCTGAGAAAGATTATAGGATTGCCTGCAGTTTAATATTTTGATTTATACATTTAGCCATATTTGAAGAAGATTCTAACCAGTGATTGTGGCATGGTGTATCTGTCAATGTCAAGCAACTTGTGGAAAATCCATGCTTGGCTGATGTTATGAAGACCTCTAGCTTTTCATGAAAGCCATTTTCATCTGGGGTGGGGGAGGAACATCAGTTCAATAGACAGTAAAGTTATTGCTCAATTAATATTGAGGATACTTTTGTTTCTGCTGACTTTCCACCCAGATTAATTTGACACCAGAAAGAAAAAAATTGGAAAATATGCAACTAAGTCCTTAGGATGAGTTGCATGCTGTGCTTCTGGAAGTAATGTTCTTGTGAAGGGTGGGGAAGAGTCCTTTTGGTATAGATTATTGTATCTCCTAATCTTGGGACTAACCTTCCTCTTCCCTGACCCCCATACCAGTCCAGCGTCTTCACAGTTAATGTATTTGAAGGAGAACTGAGATGCAAACAATACCTAACCTAAGGGCAATGAGTATGAAAAATGTCTCATTTGCAGCATTAGCATTTGTCTCTTGTGAATTAAACAACGTGTGTGATCATCTTCCTTCTTAAATTCCAAACACAAACCAAATTCAGAATGATACAAAATAACGCAGCACAATTAGGAAAGAAAAACTATTTCCAATATTTTATAATTTAGAAAGGAAAAATGCAAGATTTTTCAATTCCATTGAAACATAATGCTTGAATTAATCTAACTTTTTTAACCTGTTTCCAGACTTTATTTATTAATGAATAGAAAAATCAGTGTGCTAACACCTAGTTTGAGCAATGTTTTCATAATGCTTAATTTGAATCCTTTTTTCAAACAAAAGGTTATTGTTTCCCTGTGTTTGAACTGCAATTAATAATGAATGTATTTAGCAAAGAAAGTATTAAATGTATTGGCCACAGTGAACCCGCTGCCTGTATTATCTCTGTACCAGATAGTGCGGCATGTTTTTTTTTATCGTCTTGTCTCTTAAATGCAGAGTGTTTCACAGTGACGCTGGAACTGATACTGTAGATGGGAGTGTTTGACCATCATTTGTGTGTTTTTAGAGTTGAGACAATTGTTGGTCAGTGCTAACACTGCAATAAGAGGCACCTTTTGTGGCCTGAATATCTCACTGTCATATACAAATGAGAGGCCATTGTGTATCTTTCCTTCAAGATTTTTGTTAATAAAAACATGCTCTTTAACCAGCTGTTTAATTTGACTAATACTCGCGGTAGTTATCTTGCTCCTGTGCTTTTATTTATAGTATTGGAGATCAATTTATCTCCGACATGCTCCAGATTAAAAGAAAAAAAAACATTCAACTGCGATGCGCTCTGATCCCAGATTTGCCTTGTGGTTCAGCAACTTGTGGATGTGTTCGTTTTTAAATGCCAGTTTTTACAGCGGAATGATTGTGTCCCTGTCTGTTTCCCCCACCACTTCAAGACACTGACTTGTTCTTTAATCTTGGTTGAAATCTTTTCCCTTCTCAACCAAGTGCCCTGCTACCCACCTCATCCCACCCCACCCCACCCCACCACTGTTGTTGACCACCACCACTGCATTCTAGATGCATGCTGTTAGAGTTAATTAAACTAGTAATTTAAGTGCCTAACTAAAATAATCCCTTCTGCCTACACAATGTCCATATCCCTTCTTTCCCTGCACATTCATGTCCCTATCTAAGAGCCTCTTAAATGCCTCTGGGTGGAGTAGGGTCAATCAGATACCCACTGACTGAAGTGCATCCAATCTAATCCTTGCAACAATTCTCAGCATCATTGGGTAGCCAGTAACATGTTAGCAAGGAGAAATACAGGCAGCTTTCTTTCCATCTTCTTTCTCATTTTTCCCTCCTGACTTTTGTTGTATTTTTATTTGCTGTTTCATTTTTTTTCTCTCTCTCTCTCCCTCATACTACACGTGCAATAGAAATGTACCTTTTGTAATCAGAGGGTGAAGTCCCCCTAGCCCTCATGAGATAATCCAGTCAGCAGACTTGTCCTAGTTTTGTTCCCTTTGTTTGTGTAACTGCACATTCTGAAGTTTCACTTCTGTCCAATCAGTATTCATGCTGCCTCGCTTATACTTTTATACAATGTCTACTGGTATGACCTTTGCAGTATATGACATGTGTAAGTGTTATTAATTGCATCATAGTCCTTGCACAACCAATGGTTTGATTGGTTGGTTGCTGTGCATTTAATCTCTATTGAGGACATGTTGTGCCCCTTGCTGTAACCTATGACAGGCTCCACTAATAACCTTGGTGCAAGAACAGCTAACAGAGTTCTCTGCTGTAGGAGAGGCCAGGTGTACTTTAGAGTAGTTTTGTTCATTACAGGTATTGAAGGAAGACCTTGTCTTAAACATAGGTCAGTACAGCACAGGAACAGGCCCTTCAGCCCACAATGTTGTGCTGGACTAATTAAACTAATCCTTTCTGCCTACACAATGTCTATATCCCTTCTTTCCCTGCACATTCTTGTTCTTATCTAAGACCCTCTTAAACGCCTCTTGTATTTGCCTCCACCACCACCCCAGGTAGCATATTCCAGGCACCCGCCACTTTTTTTTAAAAAAACTTGCCCCACGCATCTCCTTTGGAACTCCTCCCCACCCCCACCCCCCACCTTAAATGCATGCCCTCTTGTATTAGACATTCTGACTATGGGGGGGTGGTGTGAGATACTGGCGGTCTACCCTATCTATGCCTCTCATAATGTTATAAACCTCTATCAGGTCTCCCCCTCAAGTTTCTGCTGCACCAGAGAAAACAACTCGAGTTTGTCCAACCTCTCCTTGTAGCACATGCCCTCTAATCTGGGTAGTATCCTGATGAACCTCTTCTGCATCCTCTCCAAAGCCCCCACATCCTTCCTGTAATGGGGTGACTACAATTGAACGCAATACTTCAGATGCAGCAACTAGAGCTTTATGAAACTGCAACATAACTTCCTGACTGTTGAACTCAATGCCTTGACTAATAAAGGCAAGCATGTCATACACAGCCTTTACCACCATATCAATCTGTACAGCCACTTTCATGGACTTGGACCCTAAGATCCCTCTGTACATCAACACTGTTAAGACTCTTGCAACAAGTGTGATTCCTGTTGTGTTCATGCTGTCTCTCTCTCATTCTGTTCCTTTGCATACTTATTCCTTCTCCCAATTCACTCCATTCTTTTCCCTCACTTCTCACCTGAGCTAACTTTTATCTCTGATTTACTTGCAACCTGCTTTTGTTAATCTTTGCTGCATGTGCTCCAGTTTTCCAACCGTGAAACAGAATTCGGAACCGCAGAGTAAATAGACATGTTTCTTCTTATTCTGATGTTGCTGGGGAGGCAACGTCCATTGAACCTTGATCTGCGTGGCTTGCTGGGCCATTTCAGGGTGAACCACGTTGCTGGGTTCTGGAATCTCACGTAAGCCAGTGGAGATACAAATTCCTGGAGCTGCAACTTCCAGCTTTTCTGCCGTCCTTCCTTAAACATCTCGATCATGAAGATCCTTTTTGTTTTAATAATGAGAGGTACATTGGAGAGAGAGGCAAGAGAAGAGATTGCTGGGTTCTTGAGATCTTTGTATCCTCTTTCACCACAGGTGAGGTGCCAGATAACTGCAGAATGGTCCATGTAGTGCCTTTTAAAAAGGGCAACGGGGACAAGCCAGGAAATTATAGACTAGTGAGCCTTGCATCAGTGGTAGGAAAGTTATTGGAGAAGATCCTTGGGGATAGGATCTTTTCTCACCTGGAAAAACATGGATGTTAGGAAAATGGCCTTGTGCTTGGGAAGTCATGTAGTATAAACTTGATTGGGTCTTTTGAGGAGGTGGCAAAGATGATTGAGGGTTGGGCTGTAGATGTTGTACACATAGACTTCAGTGAAGCTTTCAACACGGGTCTCTCATGGTAGGCTGATCTGGAAGATTAAAGAACGTGGATTCGTGGAGACTTGGATTCAAAATTGGCTTGGCCATAGAAGCTGGAATGTAGCAGTGGAGGGGTGTTGTTTGTAACCTGTGATGCTCCACAGGGATTTGTGCATGATTTAGACAAAAATATAGGTGGGCTCATTTGTAAGTCTGCAGATGACGTAAATGTTGGCAGAGTTGTGGGTAGTGAGGAAGGTTGTCAAAGGGTGCAAAGTTGGAAATGTGGTCTGAGAAATGGCAGAGCTTAATCCTGACGAGTGTGAGGTGTTGCACTTTGAGGTCAAATATAGGAGCCTTGGGTGCATTGATGTACAGAGAGATCTCTGAAAGTGGCAATACAAGTAAAAAGCAGAGATAAAGAAAGTGTGTACAGCATACGTTCCTTCATCAGTCAGGGCATTGAGTATAAAAGTTGGTAAGTCATGCTGAAGCTCTAAAATGTGGGTCAGGCCACATTTGCAATATTGTGTGCAGTTCTCGCCCCAAAGAATGTGGAAACGTTGGAGAAGTTCACCAGGATGTTGACTTGATTACACAGTATTGGCTACTTGGAGAGATTGGACAATTGTCTTCTGGTTACTTTCTCTGGAGCGTCAGAGGTTGAGGGGTGATCTGATAGTATACTAAAATCATGAGAGGCATGGATAGAGTAGATCGTCAGTGTCTTTTTCCCAAGGTGGAAATGTCAAATAATAGTGGGCAGAGATTTTAGAGGAGAAGGCGAAAGCTTAAAGATTTGTGAGGCAATTTTGTTTATTACCAGAGTGGTAGGTGCCTTGAAAACTACCAGAGGAGGTGGTGGAGGCAGATACGATAGCAATATTTGAGAGGCACGTGGAATGGAAGGCTATAGACCATGTGCAGACTGATAGGATTAGTTTAAATTGGCATCATAGTTGGCACAGACATGGTGGCTTGAAGGGCCTGGTTTTCTGCTACACTGTTTGCTGTTCAATATGATACGATGTAGTTATTGAGAATATCTTTATATCCCAGATTGATTTAATTAGTTGATCTTAAATTCCACACCTTCCGTAGAAGAATGCAAATTTGCATCTTTGGATCAGTACTCCAGATCTCCAAGTATTAGTCAAATAACTGGAGTAGGAGTGGGTCACCTTTGACCCTGAGGGACTGCCTAAGAAGAAGTAACGACCACTGTGCGACCATAACACAATTGCAGGACTGTTAGTTAAGTCCTAGTTAAGAGTAAAGACAGAATGCACAACACCACAGCATGCTTATCTTGCGAGTTTTTTTTTGTTTTTAAATCATAAATTTTGCTTTGCTTAAATTATACTTGGATTCAATTGCAAAGAACTCTTTATTAGCCATTCATGCACTAAGAGGTCACTACCTGAAACTATTGTAGGTTACAGCATAGGACAAGTCTTCATTGATGATTAAATCTGCAGTAGCCAACCACTCAAAGCATTGGATTTGCAAGGACTGTAGTACAATTAATAAAACTTCAATCCCTGGAAAATCCGGGGAAAACCTTGGTGTTATTGCTCCAAAAGCGAGATGAACTCTCAAATCTTCAGCCTCTGCTCTACGATCATCAGTTTTATGTTAAAAGTAAATTGCCAACTGTAAACAGCGATACAGGAAGAAATCACTGGTGGCATTCCTTTTACCTTAATACCAATGTTACACTGAATGCAGTCTGCGCTAATAGAATGATTTGCACTGATTGGTGACCACTTTAATACAATGTTTTATGCCAAGGAATGATCTTGTGACTGGCACTAAACAGCTGTAACTGTGTATAAAATTCAATGATGGCAGAGGCAAAATCATAATGACTTTAGCATAAATAAGTAGAAGTGATTTATGGACTAGCTTATGTTGCTAATAGGTAGCGATCGCAGAGAGATGGTGAGATGTGAGGTATGGCTAATAAATGTCTCCATCATTGGGGACTGATGCTTCTTGAAAATCTAACCATTAGGCTTGTAGAATTCTTGACTGCCTTCCAATGCTAACTGCTTTTAGTAAGGTGTCTGAAATGCACGGTGATGAAGACGCAATACTTGTGCGTGCCATTTGCTTGCGTGCATGCTCTTTGTGTTTGTTGGATATTATAGTCTTACCAGGGCATTAAACATTCCCCTTGAAAGTGGTTAGTACTGGTGTTAATTTTCTTTTTTAAAGAAAGGTATAAATAATGAATGGTTTGACAGGCTTGAGAATTGAAATGCAAAAAGGAGTTTAATAAAATTTCATTGCTTCTTTCATTTTTTGTGACAAGTCCAGTTGTATCACAGATTCTTTTTTCAAAACAAAAATGTTAGCACTTGTTAGTAAAGTTTCCTCCTGATCTGTGCTGACAGAGACTTGTTATGGAGGATATTTGCCTATTCTGGTTCCTTGTAGATGTAGCCCCACACAAAACAAAAATCATTGAATGTCTTTACTGATGGGGAAATAATTGAGAGCTTGGTGATCCCTAGAGTAATCTTTGGAGCTTCAGGTGACCTAGGTGCTGTACTGTATGGATGAGAATGAAGGAAGTACATTTGCTTTTGTTAGAAATGGTTTCTCACCAATCCCACTGGTTTGCAGTAACCCAAAGGGTCAGTTCCAGGGGTAGATATGTTCCAGTGTCGCTGGAGTTAAGTTGCTGCAGTAATAATCCAGCAACTTCCATAATGATGTTTGGACCCAAATTCAAATCCCACTGTAGAAAAAATTTGGTTAATAAACTAGAATTTTTAAAAAACTAGATGTTAGTTATGATGACAATAAAACCTATTGGATTATTACCCAGCCTGGCCAAGAGGTGACTCCAGACCAATGGGTTTGACTCTGAAATAAGCAAACAAACTGCTCAGTGTAAAGGTAATTGGGGATGGCCAGCAACACCTGATAAATTAAAATGAAATGGTTGTATTAAGGTTCTTGTTAAATCTACTGCATATTAGGATAAGTTGAGTGATCTAGGACTTTTCTCTTTGGAGAGGAGGAGGAGGAGGATGAGAGGTGACTTGATAGAGGTGTACAAGATGATAAGAGGCATAGATTGAGTGAACAGCCAGAGACTTTTCTTCCCAGGGTGAAAATGGATAAAACGAGGGGAGATAATTTTAAGGTGATTGGAGGAAGGTACAAGGGGGATGTCAGGGGGTAAGTTTTTTACCTAGAGAGTGGTGGGTTTGTGGAATGCACTGCTTGCAGAGGTTGTGGGGGCAGATACATTAGACACATTTAAGAGACTCTTAGATAGATACATGAATGATAGAAAAATAGGGGGCTATGTGGGAGGCAAGGGTGAGATAGATCTTTGTGCTAACATTTTACCCTGCTCCATGTTGTGGGCTGAAGGGCCTGTACTGTGCTGTAATGTTCTATATGGGGGCAAAGCTGGGATGAATGGTTTTACTTCTGGTGTTGGTGGCATATTTATTCAGCTGTTCATTTACATTGGACAGACGCTGGGTTGTGTCAAAGTTGAAGACTCTGCCCCAGTCTCATTTCTGTCCTTCCCAACCACAGCCATTGTGGCCTTGCTGCATTTAATTTCCACCCCTCTCCTCCTTTGCAATCTTTGATTCCTTCTGTCCAAATCGAGGTTATTAGATTTTGAAAGGGGACGATGCAATACACCCAAATGCAAAGGGTTTACTGTCTGCATAGGTATGGGCAGCAGGCATATGGGAACACCACTGACCTTGCAGGTTCCCCTCCAAGTGAGGGCACTGTGCAACTTGGAAATAAATTACTGTTCCTCCTTCATTACTGGGTCTACATCCTGGAAAGACAGTGTTGGGGAACCTTTCACTGGGGGGGAAAAAAAAAACAGCAGCAGTTCTAGAAGGCAGCTCCTCGTGACTTCCAAAGGCAATTAGCAATGGGCAATAAATGCCTTGCATCTCAAATGATTAAAGAAAAATAGAGCAAGATTCCAATTGGGTAATGATCCAACTGAATGATGAATAGAACAGGCTCCTAGGGCTCGATGGCTTGCTTATCTTCCCTACCTGCATCTAAAATTAGGTTCTTGGTGATTTGTGGCCATTCTACATCTCAGACAGTCTACGGCCCTTGCTAAATTGTCCATCACAAGCCCAGTCCTGGTGTAGATCAGGCTATGTCATTGCACCAACAATTGTCTCTCTTTCATGTAACAGTCAGAAGATTGTTGTACTAGAATGAAGATCCTAGGCAGGTGCATGAGGTGGTTGGGGGGGGGGGGGGGGGGGTGGAAGAACTGCGTAGTCTCGACTCCAGAACCATGATCACCAACTTCAGTCATTGATTCACGGTGCACAGACGTTCTTGCATGTGTGCACATTCAGATGCTGAGTTCCAAGCCACTGATTCCTTGCTGAGGTGTAGGAGACAATGGACCTTGTATTAAACATCTGGGAGACCAAGATCTTCTCCCAATCTCCCCATGCTGTACAGCAGTGGGCCATCACCCCTCCCAACAATCAAGATCCATCACAGAACCCTGGTAAATGTGAATCACTTTCCATACTGGGGAGTCGCCTCTAAATAAAGGCAGGTGTTAAATACAAAATTTGCCATTGCTTCCTGTAGCCAACTGAAGTCAAGGGCATTTGGAAGACTAACACATTAATCATGTTTCTAAGCTCTCTATCGATGGAGCAGCAGTAATCCAGAGACGTGGACAACCTACAGCAGGCACCTCGAAACCACTGGGGAGATCCATCAACAAAGTCTCTGCAAAATCCTCCAAATCTATTGGTGGGATAGGCAAGGTGATACAAGCATCTTCTCCCATCCGGCATCCAGACTACCAAGCCTCTGATCACACTCAACAACTATTGGATGACTGAACACATCATCTACAAACCAGAGTCTAGTTTGAGCTGTGCAAAGGTAAAAGATACTTGTGGTGGGGGGGGGGGGGGGGGGGGATCTCATTGAAACCTACTGAAAGGCTTGAATGGAGTGGACGTGGAGAGGATCTCTCCATTAGTGGGAGAGTCTAGGATCTGAGAGCACAGCCTCAATAAAAGGATATCTCTCTATAACTGAGATGAGGAGGAATTTCTTAAGCAAGAGGGTGGTGAATCTGTGGAATTCATTGTCACGGGAGGGCTGTAGAGACCAAGTCATTGGGTGCATTTAAAGTAGAGATTGATGGGTTCTTGATTAGTAAGAGGGTTATGGAGAGAAGGCGGGAGAATTTTTTTTCTCTCAACCGCACAGTCGATATTGAATAGAGGATCAGACTCGATGGGCTAAATGGCCTAATTCTGTTCCTACGTCTTATGGGTACAGAAAATGCTTTAAGGATGTACTCAGTCTCTTTGAACAACTGTGACATCCTCACCAACTTGGCCTGTGACTGCTCAAAATGGAGGAAGGGCATCTGGGAAGGTAGCGCACACTGTCTATTCAATGGGAGCATGTGCAGGCCATTTACACATGGCGACCCAAATGCCCACACATCTCCTCCAACAAACATAACCTGCCCCGTCTGTGGCATATGAGGATCTAGCATTCGAGTCTCGGCTACCTCAGAACCTATAGAGTTGCAATGGAAATAGATTGTCCTCCGTCCCAAGGGACTGCCTGAGAGAAGTCGGAAACCAACAATAATTCATTGGCATAAACGATTAGAAGCTATTGACTTGGGGAACAAACAATAAATGCTGCCTTTTTCTTCATACTGTCATTTTCTTTCCAAACCATAGCGAGGGTGAGTTGTCTGTCTTTGGAGAATCCAATTGTTGCAGTCGCATTTTGAGAATTTATGGGACCAATTTATTTAGCTAACTCTGCAAAATATTGATTTTTATTTAGGGGAATAATTAAATATTTATTTTCACTTTGTTAAGCTCTGGAGGTCAACATCCACATAAAACCGAACAAGAAATCAATAGATTAGTTTGTGGGCCATAATATTTAATTTTGCTTTGATAAATATTTGACCAGTTCTTGGATAAGGCTTGTGGAAATTCTAACATTGAGGAAGGATAAACGACATGTTAAGTGGGCAACTCGAGGTTGGTCAGATGCATAAATGAAAGAAACATAATCTCCTCTAGAATCCTGTCACATGAAATATTTTATCCAATTCTCTTCCTCCACAGTTCTCATTTTGTGAATTTTTGCTGGTACCTTTTTCCAGTCATTTGCTTTGCATGTTTTTTTTTTAACCATCCACCAGGGATTTGAATTGATGATGTTATCTCCCTGCTTTATCAACAAATAGCTTTAGGGTGTTTCCGTGACTATTTTTACCATGGAGACAAGCACATGAGGGTTCCTTTTTGGAGCAGTTTGGGTTTCTCTGAGGCAGTGGATTTATCTGCAAACACATCATCTTCGGCACAAGTGAGGGGCAGTCACAAGTTTTAAAAATAAAACTCCCAGTCATTCACAAGCTGTATGTTGTAATCGTTCCATTGGATTGTGAACAGCAGATTTCAGAATGGAAATATAAAGGTAACTGATTCTATGCAGTTTCCCCATCCATTTGGTTTTGATAATTGTAGCTCTCGCCTTTTAGAATCGGAAGACTGCGGGTTTGGAGACCGGGCACACGCTCCAGGCTGATGTTCCCAGTGAGGCTGTACTGCATCGTTGGTGGTGCTGCCTTTTGGCTTGGACATTAAACTGAGGCTTTGGGTCTTCCCTGTCAGGTTAATGTGAAAGCTCCTGCGAATTGCCAAGGCAAAGAAGGATATGAACCTAATGCTGGTAAATGGGTTTAGAATAGATGGCTGAATGGCAGGTGCAGATTTGGTAGGCTGAAGAGGGCTTGTTTCTGTGCTGGATGACGTTCTCTAGAATCCTAGATATACGGCACAGGAATAGGCCCTTCGGTCCAAGTGGTCAACTTGTGCTGGTCCTATTTCCCTGACTTTTGGCCCATATCTCTCTTCAATGTTTCCGATCCATGTACCTGTCTAAATGTCATTTCAACATTTGTTATTGTACATATCTCCACTACTTATTCCATGTACCCACTGCCCTCTGTGTGGAAAAAGTTGCCCCTAATCTCTGCCTTAAATACACCCATTGGCTTGACCTCCACAGCCCGCTGTGGCAACGAATCCCACAGATTCACTACCCCCTGGCTGAAGAAATTTCTCCTCTGAGAGGAATGTCCCTTTATTCTGAAGCTGTGCCCTCAGATCCTAGACTCCCACTAATGGAAACATCCTCTCCATGTTCACTCTATTCAGGCCTTTCAGTATTCAGTAGGTATATCCCTCTAAACCTTTCCTATCTACGTCCCCATCTAAATGTCTTTGAAATAGTGTAATTGTACGCATCTCTACACCTTTCTCTGGTAGCTTGTTTCATATATCCACCACACTCTGTGTGGAGTCCCAGCCTCTCCTTGTAGCTCGAGCCCTCCAGTCCTGGTAACATCCCTGTGAATATTTTCTGCGCCCTTTCCAGCTTAATGACATCCTTCCTGTACCCTAGTGACCAGAACTGCACACAGTTATTCCAAGTGCAGTCTCACCAACGTCTTGTACAGTTGTAACATGACTTCCCTTTACTCAGTGCCCTGACTGATGAAAGCAAGTGTGCCAAATGCTGACTATACCACCCTGTCTCTCCACTTTCATAGAATTATGTACCTGTACCCTAGGTATCTTTGTTCTACAACACTTTCTTTTCCAGGGCCCGTGCAAGCCTTGCACTGGTTTAGAGCATAGAGCAGCACAGAACAGGCCCTTCGGCCCACAATGTTGTGCCGACATAGCTATCCCCTCCTACCTACAGAATGTCCATATCCCTCTATTTTCCTCTCATTCATGTGCCCATCCAAGCCCTTCTTGAAAGCCCCCAATGAGTTTTCCTCCACCACCCTATTATGCAATGCATTCCAGGCATCCAGCACCCTCTCTGTTTTTAAAAAAAAGTATCCCTCGCGTCTGTTCTGAACCTACCCCCTCACCTTAAATGCATGCCCTCTGGTATTGGATCACTCAATAATTGAAAAAGCTATTGCTTGTCCACTCTATCTATGCCCCTCATAATTTTATACACTTCCAACAGATCACCCCTGGGCCTCCATCACTCCAGAGGAAGGTGCCCGAGTTCGTCCAGCCTCTCTTGATAGCACATGCCCTGTAATCCAGGCAGCATCCTAGTAAACCTCCTCTACACCCTCTAAAGCCTTGATATCCTTCCTATAGTGAGGTGACCAGAATTGCACACAATGCTCTAAATGTGGCCTAACTAGAGTTCTGTAGAGATGCATCATAACTTACCATGGCTCTTTAGTTTAACCTCCTAAAGTGGGAGCTTTAAACATGGGCACCACTAGGTAATGTACATTCCTCAGTCAATGTTAAATTGTTGCCCCATTACAAGAAGGATGTGGAGTCTTTGGAAAGGGTGGAGAAGAGGTTTATGAAGATTGCTTGGATCAGAGGGTATGAGCTATAAGGAGGGGTTGGACAAACTTGGGTCGTTTTCTCTGGAGTGTGGGAGGTTCGGGTGGGGGGGGCTGATAGAAATTTCTAAGAATCTTTCTTTTCCCCCCCACCCCCAGAGTATAAATCTAAAGTACTAGAGGACATGCATTTAAGGTGAGGGGGGAAAGTTTAAAGGAGATGTATGGGGCAGGTCAGAGTGATGGGTGCCTGGAACGGGCTGCCAGGGGTGGAGGTGGAAGCAGATGTGATGGTGGCATTTAAGAGACTGTTAAACACATGAATATGGAGGGCATGACAAGGAGAAGGGATTTGGTTTGACACAGATATTGCGGGCCAAAGGGCCTGTGCCTGTGTGGGACTGCTCTATGTTCTATCATCAGTACAGATTATCTGCTCATTATCACAATGCTGATTGTGGGAGTTTGCTGTATCCACTATAACAGTGGACCAACACTTCATGTCCTTGTCAATAGCTTGTGTGAAATGGGGTGCCTTGAAGTGAAAGGAAACCCTTTTTGTGTGTTTTACTGGGGAGTTGGTACACTTGCTGGGATACTATTGTCTCTTGAATCTCTCTCCTTTCCTTGCCTTTTTTTTTGCTGAGAGTTTTCACTATCTACTTTCCCACCCTGAGAGGAAGACTGAACAGGAGAGACACGTGGGTGTGAGCAGACAGTAGATACTGTATATCCCTGTTCATCATATCCTTCTGTTTCCAGTCACCCCATTGGCTGTGTAGTTGAAGCACACCCCTGACCCTTCTGACAATTCAGCAGAGACTATCCAATTGGTTCACAAAGATAATGGGTTGACTTGTCAAATCAGCCAGTCCTTTACCCCTCCTCCAGTGTTCTTAAATGCTCCAGTGGAAACCACACAACCTTTTTGGTCTCAGCTGGTAATTAATCTTTAATTCCAGGAGAATCCAGTACTTCAGGGTTGGTGACCCTATCTGTATCCCAGGGCCATCGAGGCCCATTATAGCTCCCCGTCTCCCACACCAGGTTTGAGATCTGTTAGCTGTACAGATCAGTCAATCCACCTGAGACCTTCCAGTCTGTGTGGCTCTGAGCCATGTTGGCCCTGGTTCAATAGCAAAGTGATTATTAATGCATTCTGGAAATATTAATTTGACTTTTAAACTTAGTTATCGTACCTCAACAAGTAAAAATCCTTGAGTAAACCCTACTGGAAACATGTAATGAGGAAAGTTGGGTTTGTAAATATCCGAGTTGCCACCTGACCAATAAAGTCACCGGAGAAAACTCAACAATAGGAAGTGACTGGGATAACCAGCCGTGCACAGGGAAACATTTGGATTTAGCCTGCCTTGATCAGCAATATTGACTATCTAGGCTTTCCCTCGGGCAGAATTCATTTATTTAAACCCTGACAGTAAGTTAACCACTAACATGGCTTCTATTATTGAAATCTTTGTCCTCAAATTTTTTTCTCATCCTGAGTTGATCTCCATGGCTAAAAGTGCCTTCAGCAACCTTGCCTTCCTATTTTGTGCCAAATAGTAATTTGCTCTTCGATGCCTCCAATAAAATGTGTCTGCTGTGTGATATTTCCACCCCCTTCCCTGCTTCCTGCACTCTCTCACTTTTTCTTTCTCCCTCCTTTCTCTATATTTTAACCCACTCAAAGCCATACCTATCCTTTAAAAGCCTTTCCCTCTGATAATCTGCTTCAGTGCTGTAACTTGGCCCCTTTTCCCCAATTATTCTCCATCTCCCAGACATTTCCTCTTTGTGATGCTTTGCACGATGGGAATTGGTTCAACTTTTTTTTAAAAGCTAAATGTTATTGTTAATAAAAGCCTGGTGTTCAATAGGATCCAAACTGTGCATCAATGCACGTGTGTTATTGCGCACATCCATCCTGTTTTGTTTTAAACTGGTATCTAAGATCTGGTCTGACCAGTGGGGCTCTTCCATTGAGAAACAGGGCAATGTAGCTTTGACAATGAAATGCAATGATGATTTTGAAACT
The DNA here is from genome assembly GCF_009764475.1 of Pristis pectinata. Taxonomy (NCBI): domain Eukaryota; kingdom Metazoa; phylum Chordata; class Chondrichthyes; order Rhinopristiformes; family Pristidae; genus Pristis; species Pristis pectinata. The sequence continues at coordinate 12,949,096 of NC_067436.1, read as the reverse complement.
TTTGGATCATTGTGTTTCAGTTGAGTTCTATTGGAAAACGTATTCCGGTTGTGGGTTTGCTTTGATGGAATGCATTAAGGATCCCCACCATCTGGGCCATGCCCTCTTCTCGATGCTGCCATCAGGCAGGAGGTACAGGAGCCTGAAGACCCACACCTCAAGGTTCAACGACAGCTTCTCGCCCACTGCCATCAGGTTCTTGAACCCACCTGGACAAATCCTAGTTCTACTTCGAACTATATTTCCCTCCACTTGCACTAATGTTATGTCTATTTTTGTTCACTTTTGCCTTGTAGGTTATGTATAATTTTGTTAATTTAAGTTTGTTAACATGTTTGTAGTACACTGCTGCTGCAAAAAGCTAATTTTCATGGCATTTATACCCTGGGTATGTATGCCCGTGACAATGGATTTGCAAGTGTGCTTCCAAAGTCTCAAGGCTTGAATTACTTGCTCTTAAGTGGAAAGGCAACTATAGACTGAAGGTACAGTTGCACATTACCCCTTTCCTCTGATCAGTATAATTTTGTGGTAACACACTTACAGTAAAATATTGCTGCAGATGGCTGCAACTCATTCACTTAATCTTTTTACACAGTCTGTTCTGCATCAAGCCCCAGGTTTACCCTTTTCCCTTTTGATGTGATCTTCACCCTTTTTACGGTTTCACCTTTTACATTTCTTCCCTGTAATCCTGTTGCCATGTACTCCTCTAAAATCTATCTGTAGTTTGATCAGTGACATTCACCCAGTGTCGGCTTGGTCTGTCTTTGCGCGCACAGCAGGATTTCACTCAGATCCGGGAATTAAAATAGAAGAATTCCTCAATTTATGAAGGGGCTTTGTTCTGGGAAGATGTTTCGAGCAAAATTTTGTAGATGGGGAAGATTAGGTGAAATGCATGTGTGCATTTCAGTATGGTTTATGCTGGAAAGTGGCAAGCTGTTTGTTGCATTGAAAAATAGTTTTGTAAATCAAAATGCATGCCTTGGAGTCAACCGTGTTCAAGCAAAAATTAGTAAATTACTGTAATGTAGGCTTGGTTCCTGGAGCAGGGTGCAAATTCATCGATGTTTTCTATCGGCCTGAAACCCAAACTGGGGCACTGAGAGTTAGACTGATTCCTCAGGGCTGTTGTAACCCTTTAAATTGAGAGATTATTTTTCCTGTAATCTTGTACTCGGGCTTTGCTTACCTTGAGTGAGATTCCTGCAAGTGTCTCTAAGCATGATCAATGCTTTATTAGTTCATAATTGTACATTGCTGCAATGGGAAGAAAAAGCTTCTCAAAAGCAATTGTCATTTGCGTGCAAAAAAACCTCATCATAGAACCTAATCCACCTTGTGTATCTCCCCTTTTTCATATCTCTGCCTTCACTTACATTGTTTTTGTTGCTGTCTCCTCAACTATGTTGGAGCCCTTCTGTCCTACTTGTGTATGTTGGGAGAGTTTGGGGTGTAATTGTATGATCTAATGACCGGGCATTGTATCGGCAAGAGAATGTTGAAGGAAGAGGAGGAATTCTATGGGTGACACTGACGCAGTTAGTTGCTGCCTCACAGTTGCAGTGATGCTGGGTCAACTCTTACCTCTAGTGTTGTCTGCATGGAGTTAGCACATTCTACACGTGACCATGATGGTTTCCTCCCATGTCCTCAAATGTGGGTTGGTAGGTTAATTGCCCTTTTGTAAATTGCCCCTAGTGTGTAGGATCTAGGGAGAGAGTGTTGATGGGAATGTGAGGTGAAGAAAAGGTAAGTGTAGGAGTAAAAAATGGGTAGCTTGATGGTCAGCACAGACTTAAGGGCCGAAGGGCCTGGTTCCATGCTGTAACTTCCTCAGACTCCCTATGATTTAATCCCATGACTAATTTGGATAAGAAAACTGACTTTTATTCACACGAATTTGTAAGATGGAAGGAAGCTTCTCAAGGTACATTGTAATTTGGAAGGAACAAGGGACACTTTCACTTTCTTTTTACTTGCCTCATAACTTGATTAACTCTCTCCTGTCTATGGTGGTGATTCCCCACCCTCTCGGCAGAACCGCCACCTGTGCCGACCAATCCCTCCTGCCTCCCTACTCACAGACCTTCCCTTTTAGTCCTCTCTACCTTCTCTTTCTCCACCCCCCCCCCCCACCCCTGCCGCCTTCCTGAACTTGTTTTGTTTCTAATGTTTCCCACTCCTGATTTTTTTTTAAAAAAGAATTTAATCAGCCTGAGATATTAACTGTTTTGCTGCCTGAGCTACAGAATGTTCCCAACACTTCCTGTTTTCCATTTTGGATTTCCAGTATCTGTAGTAACTTGCATTTGCCCACAACATCAACAGGCATTTATTAGTGAGGAGATAATGGTGGTGGAGACTACGAGCGAGTAGGGCTTTCACTTGGGAACATTGCTCTGGAAATAACTAGATGTTACAAAAGGATTCCATGCAGAGAGAAGGTGAGAACCTGTCTCCAGTTCAACCCAAGCTTTATTCTTTCATTAATACCAACAGAATGGCATTAGATTGGTTATTGCGGCTATCAAATAGGTTGTATGGTTTTGTATATTAATAAGCTGACTGCGATTTCAAACCTTTTTCACTGGCTTTTGTATATAGAACAGTACAGCACAGAACAGGCCCCTCGGCCCACAACGTTGTGCCGACATAGCTGTTCCCTCCAACCTAAAGAATGTCCATATTCCTCTATTTTCCTCTCATTCATGTGCCCATCCAAGCCCCTCTTAAAAGCCCCCAACGAATTTGCCTCCACCACCCTATCAGGCAATGCATTCCAGGCATCCACCACTCTTTCGGGGGGGGAGGATAAAACGTACCCCTCACATCTGTTCTGAACCTACCCCCTCACCTTAAATTACATGCCCTCTGGTATTGGATTGCATCAATAATGGGAAAAAGATTGCTTGTCCATCCTATCTATGCCCCTCCTAATTTTATACACTTCCAACAGCTCACCCCTCAGCCTCTGCCGCTCCAGAGGAAAGACCCCAAGTTTGTCCAGCCTCTTCTGATAGTACATGCTCTCTAATCCAGGCAGCATCCTAGTAAACCTCCTCTGCACCCTCTCTAAAGTCTCGACATCCTCCTTATAATGAGGTGACCAGAACTGCAGGCAATGACGACACTAAATCTAAAGACTTTAAACAATTCTCTCCTCCTTCACTGTTTTTCACATTTTCTCTACCTTTTTAGTTTCTTTTCCTTTCCCAGCATCAATGAGAACCCATTGAGTGAGTTCACATGTGAAAGATTGTGCAGAGGAATTTCATACTGAAACTTTAAGTAGGTTTCTATGCTTCCAATCCATGGCACCATTTCCAATGCCTCACTGGGAGTTTGCACAGTATGTGTAATACACTACCACATGCTCACGCAGAGCTCCAATCTTGTGGTGGAGTTTACACCTGAACAGAGCTGTTGCTTTGCTGAAACAATCTCGAATTGTCTTTCCAAAGAAATAAACCATTATTCAGTGCAAAGTTTTTTGAATAATTTTTTTTGCCCCCCTCAAATAATGTCTCTTTGTGAGATTAAACGTGAACCCCTCTTCTGTTCTTGCCAATACTTCTTTGCTGCATGCAGCCTAGTTAAAGGGGTGTGCAGAGCTTGTCGTTACTATGAAGGTGTCGGCATGCATAAAGCAATAGGTGTGAGCAGACGGTATTCAAAGCTTAGCGACCACTTCACAAGGGAAAAACAAACCTCTTCTGTAAGGCGCTGAACACGGCTTTGATCCTCCCTGTCCTGTTCTCCCGTCACCACGCTTCTGGAAGGAAAGTGACTGACGTCAAGCGCATTAAATTACTATGCGCTTCATACTGTGACTGCAGTTGTCAATTTCAGTGTGGCAAGGGACTTGTGTTCCCTGAGATTTTTTATTTTATAATTTATTTCATTTTTGTCTTTTAATTCGTACAACTGCCTCTCAACCCCCAATACCAGGTCAAAACCCTGTCTGCTGTCATTTGCAATTAATTGTTTACTCAAAGGTGTGGGTCACTTGAGGAAATTAATTTCAGGACAGATACCTTGCTGATCGATCAGTTTTGCAGCAATATCTGAACCCGAGGGCAGTGACAATATCAAACTGGCATCAATCAAATAGCTTGCTGTCATGCCAAGCCTGGCTGGCATTTTCTGGCTGGTATACACTTCTGGATCACTTGCATGCAGGCTTGGCTTAATTTGAACCCCTCTTCTGTAGCTGGAGCTCAACACCTGAAAACTGGGCAGTTTTACAGGGAGCCGGGGAAGCGATACCGATGAGGGATATCAAACAAAACTCTGGATGAAAATTACTGGGAGCTCCAGGAATTCTGGGGAACTCCATGCTGAGGACCACCAACTCCTTTCCCAGAGAAGAGCAGAGAACAGTACAGCACAGGAACAGGCCCTTCAGCCCATGAGGTTGTGCTGAACTAACTAAACTAATCCCTTCTGCCTACACAATGTCCATATCCCTCCATTCTCTGTACTTTCATGTGCCTATCTAAGAACCTCTTAAACACCTTTATTGTGTTTGCCTTCAGTACTACCCTGGGCAGTGCAAATCAGGCACCCACTATTGTGTTTATTTTTAAAAATACTTGCCCCACACATCTCCTTTTTGAACTTTTTCCCCCTCTCGCCTTAAATGCCTGCCATCTGGTGTTTGACATTTCTACCCTGGGAAAAAGATACCAGCTGTCTACTCTATCTATGCCCCTCATAATTTTATAAATGTCTATCAGGTCTCCCCTCAGCCTCTGCCACTCCATAAAAATGGACCCAACTTTGTCCAACCTCTCCTTGTAGCATATGCCCTCTAATTCAGGCAGCATCCTGGTAAACCTCCTCTGCACCATCCACGTCTTGGCTGTGATTTGGGTGGTGTGGAGGATGGAAGAGTGAACCAGAATTGAATGCAATACTTCAGATGCGTCTAAACAGAGATTTATAAAGCTGCAATGTAACTTTCTGACTCTTGAATTTCAGTGCCTTCACTAATAAAGGCAAGCATGTCATACATCTTCTTGACCACCCTATCAACCTGTGCAGCCACCTTCAGGGAACTATGGACTTGGACCCCAAGATCCCTCTGTATGTCAACACTGTTAAGGATCCTGCATTAACTGTGCACTATCCCTTTTTAAAGGTCCCTCAACAGTGGGTATAAACACCAATTGAAGCTTTCTGTCTGGGGTGTCCTGGGGTCAATTCCCTGTGCTGGCAGATAGTGGGAGAGAAGTTTTGAAGTGGTGCAAATTCCAAATGAGCAAATGTGGATGCAGTTACTGAATTATTTAATTGAATTTACTACTGCTTAATTTCAGCTGCTCCCTTTCTCTGAAGAGAGAAAGAGGATGAATTCTTTTGTTTCTAATTTTGTGTTTCCTCTTGAGGGTTGGAGGTTTGATCACTGATAATTAATGATAATGAGGATCTTGGAATAATTACAGCAGAAGTGGTCTGGACTTGAGCAATTTATAAAACATCACAGATGAAGTTGGAAAGTAACCATGCAAAATTCAAGCAGACTTATTAAAAATGTTACCCCAGTGCTGGTTAATTTCTTCCAGGTTTTGTTGAAGAATAAAGTTGGTTGGATCAGATATTATTGGGAGGCCATCCTTGCACTGAGACCCAGTTGCTTCCATCTTATGTACTGAAACTAACTGTTTTAATTTCATTTACCTACTGTTTAGTGGAGTGTCCCGAGCTCTATACTAACCTCTGTGTGGAGTTTGCACGATCTCCCTCCAACTAACCTTGGCTGCTCCAGAAACCTATGCAATCAAGTGTACATCTGCATAAATGAATGTGACTTAAGTATATGCTGTGGTACGTATGCATGTACTGTGGGCAGTATTTGGTCCTGCTGCCTTGCAGCTCCAGAGACCTGGACTCGACCTTGGCCTGAAGCAAGGTCTGTGCAGAGTTTGCATGCTCTCCCTGTGACTGTTGGTTTCTTCCCACATCCAAACGTGCTGATTTGCTAGCTTTAGTGTAGATGGGTGTACAGAAGCCTGGAGTCCCACACCACCTAGTTCAAGAACAGTTACTTCTCTTCAACCATTCAGTTCTTGAACCAACCTGCACGACCCTAATCACCACCTCGGTACAGCAACACTATGACCTCCGCACTGCAATGAACCTTTTGGTCTAATTGTGTTCTTGTAAAAAAAAGCGTATAGTATAGTTTGTTTAATTTGTTTTTTTTCTTTGAATGTTGTGTCTCTAATACTATGTGCCTGTGATGCTGCTGCATGTAAGTTTTTCACTGCACCTATACGTGCACGTACTGGTGAACGTGATAATCAGAGGGTAGTTGCTGGGCTGGGCAGATGAGAACGAATAGGTTGCAGGAAAACAAGTGGAAGGATGGGATTAGTCTGAGAGCTGGTAATGTCTCGATAGGCTGAACAGTCTGTCACCAGAGAATCTGAAATCCCAGGGCATGCCCTTGATTTCAAACTCTTATTGGCTTGGTAATGTAGAGAAATAAAACTTATTGCTAGCAGTGAGCCACCTACTCTTGCCACTGCCCTACTAACCATCTTTGAATATCATTTCCCAGCTTTTGTACACTGTGCTTCTGTGAAGTCCTGGATCCCACGGGCTTCAATTGGATGGGAGTTCAGCAGCAGGATATGATGCATCCACAACTTGCAACAGGTCTACATGTCAGGTCTTAATAACTTGGGACTGGCTGACATCAACTTGCTGGCAATTGTCATTTGAATCTAAATAGTGAGGCTTGTGTTCAACAGCAGGACCTTGCGCACCGTTATGTTGTAATGTAGGTGGACCAGAAGAAACCCTGCCTAAGAAATGGAATAACACTGCGAAACAGTCAAATATTGGCAAATGAATTTTAGCACTGGTAAATGTAAGTTGGTGCATTTTGATGGTATTAATGAGGAGGTCATTACTATATGAAGTGTGAGATTGGGTGGGGTAGAGGGTCAAAGAATTTGGTCCAGATGTAGGATCTTGACCCAAAACGTTGACTGTCTGTTTCCCTATACAGATGCTGTTCGACCCATTGAGTTCCTTCGGCCTTTTGTTTGTTGCTTTTGGACTAATATACTGGTTGTACCACAGGTTTGCAAAACTCTAACAAAAAAGAAACAAGGTAAGTCTTAGACTTTTATTTCTAGAGGGATAGAATCAGAAAACAAGGAAGATTTGTTAAATCTCCACCAAACCATAGTTAGACTATACATATACTTGCCCTTCTCCCCCACAGCCACTCCTCTCCACTTCACTTCACGTAGGCTCAGGATTCCTGCAGCAGATCTCCCCAGTGTCGGATCAACTGGTGAGTTCCCAGGCTAATTGTTTGCAAATCTCAGCAGGTTCCTGCAAAGCTGTTAGACTCCATATGGAATCTAACATTGGGGTGCAGCCAGAAGATTACAAGTGGAACTTGGGCAGCAAGCTTGGGAATTACATGTTGGTGCTGAAATCCCAAACCCTCTGATGTTGGGGAGGGGGCAGGTGGAGATGGATGCCAACGAGCTTCAGTTAAATGCTTGTTCTGTGCCTCCAAATAACTTCTGGCGTTAGGCAAGATATTCTCAGCCTGCCAAGAGAATCTGCTGTTGAGGAATGATATCGCAATCAAAGAATTATAGACTCGTTAGAGAGGAGGAGGCCATTCAGCCTGTCAAGCCTATGCCAGCTCCTAGTGGAATAATCCCTCCAGTTTTATCCCCCAGCTCTTCACCCTTTTTTCTTTAAAGCCCTCTCGTGCCTATAAAATTCCCTTTTTTGAAATGCCGATTAACTTTTTTGCTTCCATCGACTTGTAGGCAGAGAATTTTGGGCATCACCATATTTTTTTAAAAAATGCCTTTTGTGCTCCACATCACCCTCTCCCCAGCTATGACTTTTCTTTTATATAAAATATCTCTGGTTCTCAAACCATTGTTAACGGGAGCCTCTCTCTCCATTTACCCTCCAACATTTTTTTGCGGATTTTATTAAATGTCCTCCCGACTGACCTTCCGTTTACTTCAAGAATAACCCCAGGTCTACAGTCTGATCTTAGAGCTGAGATTCCCTCAGCTCGATACTGTATTAGGGCTGCTTGGTGGTGGTGCTGCTGCTGAATAAAGCTAATGATGGTGGTAAACCTAACAACACATCCTTCATTGCAAACAAACAACTATAAAGTAACCACCAGTGGTTTATAAAATATACATCCAAAGTCATGTGGTATACAGTTCTTAAAGGCGCACTCGCATTCATTCATGTGATAGGAATCATTTTGGTAAATCTCTCCTGCACCCTCTCTCAGACCTTTACACCTTGAACATTGAAACCAGAATTGACTGCAAAACTCTGATTGTGGCTTAAAGGTTCAGCATAATTTCCCAGCTTTTGTGCACCATGCTTCTGCTTATGAAGTCCTGGATCCCCTGGGTTTTAATTGGATGGAAGTTCAGCAGCAGGATATGACATATCCATGACTTGCAGCAGGTCCACATGTCAGGTCTTAATAACCTGGGACTGGCTGAACACAAGTGGTTCCTCACTGAACTATCCATCGCAGCCAGTATAATTTGGCCTATTGACCACAAGGAAGAAATGGTTTGGCATAACCATACTCCAAAGTCAAGGACAGCAAAATAAGCATTGCTGGGTAACCTCAGTATCTGATGTTATCCATCATCAACAGCATGGTCCCAATGCATTTGGCTTCCAAGTTGTTTCTCACGTTCCCCATTTCCTCCTCCTTATGAGGATAAGAAAACAGTTGAACCATCTACAGCAGTGCTGAATCTTAAGCTCAGAGGCCCCCTTTACAACAAATTCTGTCTTATTCCTCTCTCAATATTGGTCATACAGCACAGAAACAAACGCCTCAATCATCAAGTACTTCCTCCCCTAATTCCATTTGCTAGCAATTAGTCCACTAGCCTTCTGTGCCTTGGTGATTCAAGTGCTCATTTAGGTACTGCTTAAATGTGAGAGTACCTGCCACCACCTCCAGTCAGGCAGTGTGTTTTGGATTCCAACCCACCCTGTGTATGTGGGGGGGAGGTGGATCTCTCTCTCGCTCTCTCTCAATCCCCTCTAAGCCTCTTACCCAAGCCTGTCCCTTGTAGTTTTGGATATTCCTGCTTTCACTTCCCTTTTATATTTCTTTCACATTTTCATTCTCTCTTGGTTTTTCTCTCTTTCCTTTGTGCACCAGAGGATAATACACTCTCTCAGTAATGAGCTTGCTGCTTTTGAGAGGAAGCAAAGAGTTGGATGTGGAATACTTTGAAAAGTACTGAAATATAACAGCAAGATCACAATTTATTGTTGTACAGTATGAGATAACATGACAAACCACCCGATGATAGCCAGCTAGACATAGCTATTTAATTTCCTCTTCATTCTCCAAATACAATATCCTTTCTGATAAAGATCACAGCAAAATCCAGTACCCCACTACTCAATGCTAACTCATCAAATCTGTGTTGGTACATCTTATGCCAATGTGTATGTTAAATGAGCTCAATACCCCACAAATGGAATGTGTCTTCAGTAACAGAGGAAGGGTCTTCATCCTGATAATGTACTGCTTCATTTAAAAAAAAATCTACTTCAAATAATCTTTACTGTGAATTGTCAGAAATATGCATCAAACACTGTCAATCCCTACATTGAGTCTGTTTTTAATTGGTGGTTAATTGGAACCTCAAAGAGATCTTGCTGGCCAAGGGTATTGATTAGTGTAACCGGGTGTAAAAGCCATTAGACGTATGACAGAATGCAAGCCTGTGGAAACCTCTAATGCATCCTTTTAGCTAAGCTAATTACCATGAAACTGTCTGATAATTGGAAACTCTGAAAGTTGCCCTTTTTCGTCTGTATCTATCTTCACACCAGACCTAGGTTCAAACTAATCAAAAGCCCAGAATTAAAAAGCGTGACATTTGGCCATATTAATGTGCTCTTTTTTTTCCTTCATCCCATGTATGTTGCTTTGCTCGGAATACCAACTTCTTCCCAGGCTGAA